>NW_026848236.1:1336117-2672234 GCF_030867565.1 Colletotrichum costaricense | reverse complement strand
CCCCCCCCCCCCCCCCCCCCCCCCCCCCCCCCCCCCCCCCCCCCCCCCCCCCCCCCCCCCCCCCCCCCCCCCCCCCCCCCCCCCCCCCCCCCCCCCCCCCCCCCCCCCCCCCCCCCCCCCCCCCCCCACCCCCCCCCCCCCCCCCCCCCCCCCCCCCCCCCCCCCCCCCCGCCTTCCTCTCCGTGGCACCGAATCGGCAGCCGTCCAATACCACCCCAATGGTCCAACCTACCTACCCCTCTATTCCTCCCCCTTTACCGGTCCTCGCCAAGTTGCGAACCGAGTTTCTGGTTAATGAAGCGCCGTTTCTTTCTCGAAGCCTTCTGCAAAGACTAGCTCACCCGGCAGCGGGGGTTTCAACTTTGCAAAGTGTCACTATTGACTAGGACATGCGACCGAGTACGGCACCCCAGGGTCGCATCCGAATGCTTATGCCTGTAGGTAAAACCGACGTCCCTTGCTCATGTCACCCACCAACCGGTCAACGACCCCAAACTCGGTAGCACAGTGTTCATCCGTCGGAATGGCTTCAATTGTACCACATTCCTTCTGCTGTCTTACACAATCACCAAATACGAGAGTGCGACGAGACCAAGTGTTTTAACCTTGCAATTTCATGTATTCATGAACATACTACATTAGACCATGGCCCGTTAAGGGGCTCTTTGAGTCTATATCCGTTCAGGACCCATCCCTGAAAGCGGTATCTGTTGAATTCCTTACTTTTCCCTGAGTCCCAAACCCGCTTGCAAAACGCCGTGGAGATGTGTTGAAAAAAGAACGCCTATGTTGAATTTGCCCGTAACCTTCCCCTGTTTTTCCGGTCATCCCCGCGGGTATTGCCACGTCATTGTCTGTTGAAAAGACTTATCGATCCCACCCAACACCTAAATCACACTCATGTACACCGCATCAACTGCCCAAACTTAGTTGGAGTACTTCTGGCGGAAGTACTTGGCAGCGTTGACCATGTTGACCAGGGCGGCCTTGGTCTCAGCCCACTGGCGGGTCTTCAGACCGCAGTCGGGGTTAATCCAGAGCTGCTCAGGGCGAAGACCGTTGTTAAGCATCTCCTCGATGCGGGCCTTGATCTCCTCCTCTGAGGGAACACGGGGGGAGTGGATGTCGTAGACACCAGGTCCAATGTGGCGGGGGTAGGCCTTGTCCTCGAAGACACGGAGGAGCTTGGCGTCAGACTTGCTGTTCTCGATGGACAGGACATCGGCATCCAGCGCGGCAATGGCGTGGAAGAAGTCCTGGAACTCGGAGTAGCAGAAGTGGGAGTGGATCTGGGTGGAGTCCTCAACACCGGCGGTCGACAGCTTGAAGGAGTCGACGGCCCACTTGAGGTAAGCCTCACGCTCGGAGCCGGTGCGGAGGGGGAGACCCTCACGGAGGGCGGGCTCATCGACCTGGATGACGTAGATGCCAGCGGCCTCAAGGTCGACGACCTCGTCACGGAGGGCCAGAGCAAGCTGCTGGGCCTGGACGGACTGGTGAACGTCGTCACGGGGGAAAGACCAGCGCAAGCAGGTGATGGGGCCAGTAAGCATGCCCTTCATGGGGCGAGCAGAGTTGGCAGCGGCGTACTTGGACTCCTTGACGGTCATGGGCTCGTTGTTGCGGCGAGAGATATCACCAACAACGATGGGGGGACGGACGCAGCGAGAGCCGTAAGACTGGACCCAGGCGTGGGTGGTGAAGACGTAACCGTCCATGCGCTCACCAAAGTACTGAACCATGTCGTTACGCTCGGGCTCACCGTGGACGAGGACGTCCAGGTCAAGCTCGTTCTGGATCTTGATGGTCTCCTCAATCTCCTTCTCGATGAACTTCTCGTACTCCTGGGCAGTGATCTCGCCCTTGGTGAACTTGTTGCGCTGGATACGGATCTCCTTGGTCTGGGGGAAGGAGCCGATGGTGGTGGTGGGGAAGAGGGGAAGCTTCAGGTGCTTGCGCTGAGCCTCAATACGGGTAGGGAACTCAGACTTGCGGTTGTGCATGGCCTGAGTGACCTCAGACTGGCGCTTCTTGACGTTGGGGTCGTTGGTGCGGGCAGAGGTGGCGCGGGACTGGATGTCCTTGGCGTTCTCATCGAGCTTGGCCTGGACAGAGGCAGCATCGGTGATGGCCTTGGCAATGGTGGCAACCTCAGAGGCCTTCTCGGAGGCGAAGGAGAACCAGCGGTAGACCTCCTCGGGGAGCTTCTTCTCGGAGGCGAGAGTGTGGGGGGTGTGGAGGAGGGAGCTGGAGGTGGAGACGATGACACGGTCCTCGCCAACCTTGGCGATGGCCTGCTTGACGGTGTCAATGGCACGCTGGAAGTTGGTCTTCCAGATGTTACGGCCGTCGACGACACCGGCAGAGAAGATCTGCTTGGGGCCGAGCTTCTCGAGGACGGGGCCGAGCTGCTCGGGGTTGCGGACAAGGTCGACGTGGAGGCCGTAGACATTGCTGATGGCGGGGAGAACATCGAAGTTGTGGACGATGTCACCGAAGTAGGTGGCCAGGACAAGGTTGGGGAGGCCAGCACCAACAAGCTGCTCGTAGGCGGGCTTGAAGGCGTCCTTGGACTTCTGGGGAAGGTCGTAGACCAGGATAGGCTCGTCAATCTGGACGGTCTCGGCACCGGCAGCCTTGAGCTGCTTCAGGAGCTCGACGTAGACGGGGACGAGCTTGTCGAGGAGGGAGATGGGGTCAACGGACTGGCCACGGTCGGGCTTGCCGAGGTGGAGGAAGGAGACGGGTCCGAGAAGGACGGGGCGGGTGGTGATGCCAGCGGCCTTGGCCTCGTTGAACTCGCGAACGGGCTTGGGGTCGGAAGCGAGCTTGAAGGTCTGGCCATCCTGAAGGGTAGGCTTAACGTAGTGGTAGTTGGAGTCAAACCACTTGACCATTTCCTGTTGATGGACCCATTAGCACATGGTCCAAGCTTTTTTGGATTTTTTTTCTGTGTCGGTTTTTGCCAACAGCTCAATTGTTTGAGCGGGGGCGGGGGCGGGGCTTACCAGAGAGGGAACGTCGATGCCATCCTTCTGGTGGCCACGGCCCATGGCGAAGTACTCGTCAATGGGCTCGAGCTTGGTCTCGGCATAACGGGGAGGGACAGCCTGTTTGTTTCGTAAGCTTGTGATTCTATGTGGTATTGGTCATGGATGGAGGGGGGAGGGGGGAGGGGGGAGACGTGAGTCACGTACGTTGAAGAGCTGAATGTGGTCGAGGACGTGGTCGTAGTGAGCAAAGTCGTTGCTGGGGATGATGTCGACACCGGCATCCTTCTGGATCTGCCAGTGAGCAAGACGAAGTCTCTTGCCCTCAGCGAGGAGCTCATCGCGGGAGAGCTTGCCGCCCCAGTAGGCCTCGTTGGCCTTCTTGAGGTCACGGTTCACACCCATGCGGGGGAAACCAAGGACCGATGACTGAACCATCTTGAATGCTGTTGCTTGTCTGTGCAAAGTATTCAAATGTGACTGAAATGTGCGTGATGTAAAATTACCTCGCCGACAAGAAGCAAGGTAAGGAAGAAAGAATTTGGAAGACAGGTCGGTTGAGGAGGGGAGGAGGAAGAAGGGAAGAGTGAAACGGATGGGAAGAAGGCGGAGGAGGGGTTGATAGAAGTAGTCGGACGGACAGGCGAGGAGGGTGAGAAAAAAAAAAAAACTCTACCAGGTAGGTGGCCGAGTCGGTCGGTGAATTGGGCAATTGCGTGCGAAGGTACGGCGGAAGATGAGGAGGGGAGCAACAGCACAGCAATGGAAGCTCAGTGGCTGGGGTGACGGGTCCCGGGTCCAGTCAATTGAGAGCGAAGTCGGCTTTGGATCTTCTGTTTCCCTTTGGTTCCCTTTGGGATTTCCCATTTCCCTTTTCCCACCATACGGAGACCTTACGGAGACATAAGGTACACTACGGATACCCTACGACCAGCCATTGACCCGGTGATTTTGTCTCTATCTGCTTGGTTTACGAATTTTCTGCTTATGCCTCTCCCTCGATTTCCTTCCTTCCTAAGTTCCTAAGCTCCTCCCTCCTCTTCCTAGTACGGTCAATGGTGGTATCATGGTCGTTCCTACCTACCCCTCCATTGCGTATGCCTGGTGCTTGCCCAGGAAAGAAAAAAAAATGAGGCGAGAATTCTTTTCCCACCATGGTCCCTTAGCGTTAAGGTGGGGTAGTTTTGGAAGGGAAGGAGGGGTTGTCGCAGATTGCCCTTGAGATACTGCCCTCTGACACGCCCTGAGAATGCGGCGTGGCGTGAAGCTGGAGACTCGATTGGGGAAAGGTCTTTGGACGCATCCACCCAAGCAAGAAACATTTCTGGGCTGCTGATGGCGGGGTACAACAATTGAACAATGTCACTACCCTACCGTGAGCTATCAGTAGCTATCGTTTTTAACTGGGAGTTCCCGGCGGAAACACACGAGCCACCCATTGTTCTCTGTTAGTGCCCCTCAGTTCCACACCTGAGAGGCAACGTACACAGTAAGATGGACCCGAGTTGTCACCGTCACTTTGCGTTGCGTTGAATGATTATCATCTTCTTCTGCCTTCCATTTTGCAAGCTGACGTGCCGTGCCTCCCTCGCTTGTTCACCCACTGCGTCGGTGTGCCTGAGGATAATGGCCCGAATGGTCTAGAATCTGAGACTACTGGCTGTACGTGCCTGTTGATGCATGACACGACAACTCCAACATTGCCTAAGGTAAGGTAGGCGCTTTAGGGCAGGGCAAAAGGCAACTTGAGATTGTCCATGTGCATGACGAGTTTGGCAAATGTGAGAATAGGTAGCAACCCAAAGTCAAAACAACAGACGGGAACCTGCGAGCAAAGGAAACTCAAGAAGGAGGGGCAGACGTTTCCCTATTGGCTGAATCCTACTTGAGTGCGGCAGGAACGCAGGGGACCTGCCTCGATATGGAAGGGCGGTGTGGGAAGTCGGGGAATGCACCTCCAGCCTGCGTGCCTGCCTATCTGTCGTGAGAAGTAGAGAATATTCGTAGGTACGTATAGGAATTCGAGCCTGAGGGAAAGAACGTTTTCTCATCTTCTTACCTTACAAGTAACGCCTTGGGCTTATCGTGCTCGATGCTGCCCGCGGCACGTGCGCGCTCGACGCTTTGCCTCAGGTACGAAAGTAATCCACTCGAGCTTGCCTGGTCCCATTTCTGTCGCTAGCTTCTCTTTTCATTCGCTCAATCCACCGCCTTACTGGAGCCGCCGCACCTTTTTTTTCTTCCCCTTGCTTGAAGCTGCTTGTCGGAGACGTGCTAGGGTGACCTTACTCAAGCGTGTTGAGCTCTGCGCGCTT
Source organism: Colletotrichum costaricense (assembly GCF_030867565.1). Lineage (NCBI taxonomy): Eukaryota > Fungi > Ascomycota > Sordariomycetes > Glomerellales > Glomerellaceae > Colletotrichum > Colletotrichum costaricense. The sequence goes on along the minus strand of NW_026848236.1, from coordinate 2,666,929 downwards.
CAGGAACCTCCGCCTCGGATTCCATGGACATCCTCACCTCACCGTTGTTGACGACCCCTTCTTGACTCTCGCGGCTTCACTAGCTGCGCTGAGTTGTCACCTTGTCTTGCTCTGTTGAGAAACTGATGCAGGTTGCATTCCTGGGTCGTCTGCTTCTGTCAATCAATGTCTCACTCTCACGCGTCAACTGTCTCCCTCGATTGGACGAGCCTTTCCTCCTTCAACTGAGGCCATGACGGCAATTGCAGGTCAAACGTCGAGACCGCCTCGAAGCCGTTCTAGCTCTCGCATTGTTTCTTCTTCCTCGACAACGGTAGCCAATAGTGAATCAGCCGCCACTCGTCACCGCTTCTTATAATGGCCTCCCTCGATGCACCAAGATTCAAGACAGACTATGCCAGTCTGGACCAACAGTCATGTCGCTCGCTTGATAGTCGTAGAAGCAGTTGAAGCTTCCGACATCGACTCTTTCGTGATCACCAACACTGCTCATCCGCTAACATCAGAGCGGCGTGGGGCCTTCACACGGCCGCCATAAACGCATTTTTCGATTCTGGGGCAGTCCGCAATGGCGTGATCGGCGGCAAAAAAAGATCCAGGATCCCGTCAGTCAGTCTGGGACCTCTGGGTGACTGGCACGAATGGCACCGACTGCCAACGGGGTCTACGGCCTGCCTCTACACAGTAGACTCTTTTCACTGGAGCAGGTTGGAGCACACTGGAGTAGGAGACTGGAAGCATGGAGCACGCAGAAAAATCCGCGCAAAACCTTCCCAGCAAACAACCCTGGCTCCCGGTTCTTCCTCTTGTTACGGGTCGGGGTCTCATTCTCGAATCTCGAGTTCTCAAACCCCTACCGCCAACCCCACCTCTCCATACCCGTACATCGGAGCCAGCACGCGCCGATATTGCAGGTTGAGAATGACCGGGCTTTTCAATGGGCACCGCCTCCAACGCTGCCGCCCGGCCCGGCCACAATATGCCCTGTGCTCGACCAAGCAAGCCTCCTTGGCCCCCTTACCAAGGGCAGCGGGCTCAAGGAGACTTTTTAGACTCTTTTTCGCGGGTCGCCTAGCGTCGAATCCGGCCGAGACCCAGTTTCAAGTCTCCGACTCTGCACCTCGTATTATACGGGCCTTCACTTTTTCCATAACCTCTTCCAGACTCTCAACTCCACGACTGAAACCAAACGTCCCATGGTAGCGATATAGGTGCCCGGACCTTAGCATTCCGTCTTTCTCCTCCATGAGCAGCAGGATTTTCCCGCCCGCGTTGCACTGCCTCGACGATCCAAGCAGCATCAGACGGACACTTGGGTCTTGGAATGCAACAACGCGGCGGCGCAGTCATCTTTTGATTCCTCGGGCTTGGAATGCCGTCAATGCCAGCTACGAGAGCTAGTGCTTTAGAGCATTGAAGTGTCCCCCTCCGCAATGACGCTGGCTGGCGATGCCTTCAGCCATGATCACTAGCCAAGTTCAACAGGTTTAGGCAATCGCGATGAGCCTGCCAGAGCGAGTATTCCCCGCGCGACAGTCTGGGATAGTGGGTGGCACCGAAACATGATCCTTCTTGTGGGCTTGTCTAGCTTGTTTACTGGCCACAACTGACAAGGAAAAGACGATTCAAGACGCCTCATGTTTTCATCCGACACAAGACGCTCATCCCAAGACATCAGTTGAACTGCCTTTTTTTGCCGTGCATATAAAAAAAGGACGACGCCACCAAAAATAGGAGATCAAGACACCATCGTTGCACTGTCTGAGGGTAAATTGAGAGATTATCGAGCACCTTGACTTACCAAAAAAATCTCGCCAAACCTTTGATTGCAACTCCGAGCCAGGTGGGAGCAGGAGATCGCCTGCACAGACGAGACAGTTCATGACAGGGCTCGGCGGGAACGTCAAGAACTGCATCCAAGCACGGCACCCCGGTCCTATATCAGCCACGGTTAAGATGCCCCAAGCTTCCGCTACAGCCGTGTCCCACGAGAACACAGCCAACAACCCTGTCGCCTGAGGCAGTTGAGGGAGCACTTCGCGCGGCACGACTCCCACACCAATGCACTCAGTGCGTTTGACAATGACGTTTGAAACCAACACCCCTACCATCCCAAGCAGCATCATCTCGTCTTTGACGTGAATCGCTGCCCCATATCAGCGTTCTGTTAAGCTGAGGATGCAGCAAGAGTCCCAGCAACTCCCGACAAGCCCCAGCAAAGCCCCGGCTGAGCACCAAGCCAGCCACACCCTTATACCCTCCTTTCTGAAACTGGCTTAACATCGATTATCACGTATAAGCTTATTCATACACTGCACTTGGCAGACGACACAGGGGCCATGGTGTTAGGGAAGCTCGTGTGTGACCGTGTAGTTCCCCATATCTGCGGCGCCTCTACCCTGCCAAAGTTGCATCCAGACTTGGAGCAATTGATAATGAAGAGCGTCCTCAGATCCATCTAGGACTAGTTCTGGTGTGCTCTCTCTTTTCTCTTCTCAAGCTCTCTGGGAGAGTGAAAGTAACAAACGAAGTCAACGGCCTTTCATTATTCGTGTGCTCTGGGTTTTCTGGATTCTTCAAATTCTTTAGTACTTTCATCTACTTTACTTTCTCATCCAGAGCTGGCTCTTATACCAAGTGCTGGAACACTATCTTCACAATGGCACCCATGACTAGACCACAGGGCATCTTCCACAGACCATCAGCGTCTAATATGTACGTCTCCTGCAATACGTCAATGTCCCTCAACCTGATCTAATCTTCTCTTTCACAGATCATCACACGAAGATGATAACCTAGCGCGCGTATTCGTCGGTCGAGGCGAGAAGATGAAGGAGTTCCGTATCAACAAGCAGAAGCTCAGCAACGCTGCCCCTTTCTTCGAGGATCAGCTGGACGCTACACCAGCCGGCGTCAAGGTGACGCCGGACCAGACACCAGTGCCGGTATGGTTACCGCAACAAAAGTCGACTATCCGCCTTCCCAACGAATCCGCCTCCATGTTCGAGCTCTTCGTAGTATGGCTGCATCAAAGAGACGGCTTCCGCAGACACCTCGACGAGATGATCACTCTCGTCAGTGATGCCCCTGGCGTACCGTGCCAACGACTTCACTGGGCTCTGGTTCGCCTTCACATCTTCGCTGCTCGGCTCGATCTGCATCACCTGCAAGACCTTGCGATTGATGCCTTGCAAGACATCTACCTCCGCTGCGACTGGGATGTCACACCTCGCTTCGTCCAATACGTTTACGGCCAGTGCGATGCCGAGTCTTCGATGCGAATTCGGAGGTGGACCGTAGCGATGGTGGCCTGGTCCGTTGCTGGAGGTTCGTCGTCGATCGTGAAGGACGATGGCGGGCTCGAAAGGTTTCAGGAAATGTTTGAGCGCTTCCCCGACTTCGCAACCGAGTTCACCTCGCACCTGCGCAAGATGAAGTCGAGCAAGCTGGACACACGCATCAAGAACCCTCAACTGCGCATCCCGGCTAATAAGCTTCGTAACGAAGAGCGCCAGTTCGGTTTCCGGCAATGTTCGTTCCACAGCCATCGGGCTGCCGTCGGCGAGCGTAGATGTCCTCACACCACGGCCAGCAGGGAGCTGGATAACTTTCTACTTGTGCCGTTGGTGATGGAGGTCGCCCCAGAACCAAGCCGTGGCCATTCCCGTCGCGACATGCGGATACCACAACCACCTTTCCGCCGAGAACGGATGCCTTACACCGCGCAGGTGTTTTAGAGGGACTGTGAACATCGCCAACCTCCACGGGTGGAGGGTGCCCGTCTAGTTCGGCGGAAAACCAAACTCATCAAAGACACACACCAAAATTCTAATTCTTCAACTCGTCATTCGAAATCACCTCTTCCTCTTCACAAGTCCTCGGACTCGGTCCTTCTAGGGACCGGGCATCCATGAGCCATGAAGACCCCAAAGCCGTCTTTCGGCTTCGATGCCTGGCGGAAAGCGACGCGACTGCGTCCCGCGTCGGCAAGCTCGAAAACGAAACTACCGCTGCCGTCGCACTGGCCGAGGTCGATGGACTGCGTTCCAGGCTTGACCAGGACGGTGCCCAGAAGATTCTGCTTCTGTCGTACGGAATCGTCCCCTTCGTAGCTGGGGACGCGGAAGACGCGCATCGTGGTGGCGCCCTCGCGCTGGATCAGCTCCCAGCTCTCCGAGTCCTCGGGCATGGTGAAGAGGAGGCGGCACTCTGTCGATTCCTGTTGTCCCTGGACGCCGCCAAAGGTGACGAGTTGTGCGACTCTGTTCGCCTTGTTTCCTATAAAAGAGAACCGTTTGAGTACATTCATTCATTCATTCAGAATCTCCTTTGTCAGGGAAACTATACACCAGAGAGGCATAGTTGCCAACCCAAAAAAGACAAGAAATTTCAAAAAAGCACCAAAAAAAGAAGAAGTCCTACCTGACGCGTCAATATCTTGGTTGACGTAGAAAAAGGCGGACGGATCCTCCTGTTCGAAGGGTTGATCTTGCAAAAGCCAGGTCAAGGAGGTCGGGGCATCGACGCGCGCGCAATCCGTCATTGCGTCGTGTTGTTGCTGTTTGCCGAAGAAGCTCGCTCTGCCGAACGTGGTTCCGGAGAGCGAGAGGACAAGCATGGAGACGATGATGCTGGGACGAGCCATATTTTTTTGAATGTACATATTCAACTACCCAGTAGGGGGGGATGAATATCCTAGATTACTTTTTTCCAAATAAAAAGAAGACACTAGATGTCTTTCTGCTGGACTTTTTTCTTTCTCTCGATTCCCTATTTTAAGCTGTGACTGTTTCCGACGAGCCGGTAATAAAAAGTTAAGCCGGTGTACCGAGTAGGTGAGAGTGTGTCGGTTGGTTGGATGATCGGCGGTGATCTGAGGAAGGGATCCAGGTTATACGTGGAGGTGGGATGTAAGTCGAGTACACACTATCCGAGCACCAGTGGAAACACACCCGTCGTCGTCGTTATGTCGTGTTATGGAAGGGAGCACAAGAGCAGTTCAAGAGGATGACGAGAAGGATAAGAATAAAGCCGAGATTCAGGTTCAAGAGGACGGGAGGAAGGGGAAGGAGGGGAACGGGTGGTGCGGTCTGACACGATATTATACTCTGGACGTACCCAATCCCGACTTTGACTTTTGTGCTCTGATCTGGGTTAGGTACCATGTAGGCAGCCGGGCGTTCTTGGTGGTGGTGGTGGTGGTGGTGGTGGTGTGGTACAGGGGTTAGGTAGAAAGGGAAGCTTTTTGGTGCTGCTCAGAACCCTCTGGTTGCAAAAAAGCTTGGTCTCGCTCTTGTTTTTCTGCTTGTCCGGGTCATCAGACCTCTGAGGTACGAAGTACTCCGTACACACTGGACTCTACGGTGTTTAAAGTGTCCAAGTTAGCGAGGTATTATACGTTTCTCTTCCCCCTTCCCCCCCCCCCATTCCCGAGCGGGCTTGTGACACCCGGGTCTGGCGCCGCTTTGGGCTTCTCTTTGGTTTGCGTTTTGGTGCTTTCCCCCGCGACGGCGCTGACGCTGGTAGAGCGAGTTTTAGCGACTTTGCTTTCGATTGTGTTTCTATCTCTTGTATCCGCATGTCTGTCTCCTTTGCTGTGTATCCCCTGTATTGGTTCCCGTACCTCCCAGGCGCAAGCTCAGGTTCCACCGTCCGTCATCAGCATCCCTTGCAGTTTCCCCCCTTCCTAACCCCCGATGACCCCCCTCCTTCCTTATTTTCTTTCTGTAAGGTACGTAAGGGGCGATGATGCAGATGATGATGGGATTACTGAATACCTAGTGAATTCCCCCCGTTCCCGGAACATGTGTGTTCGATATCCCTTACCTAAGTAGGAAAGAAACGAACGAGGCGTGGTTCGGTTCGTGCCACGGAGGGGAGGGGGCATGGGGCAAAGAGCCAAGGGGAAAAAGTGACATTGGACTGACCTTATTGCGGTACAATGTCAGAATGTTAAGGCCCGGCGAGCAAGGGGGTGCCCGGGGGAGTCGGGGGACGGAGAGGCGCGGGTGCACAGCTTTTTAGGCAGACGACACTTTTTTGTTTTAGTGCGGTGTAAGGCAGACCTTTGGATCGAGAGGTATTACCTAGGTATTAGCCCGCGATTGTTACCTGCCGGGATTGGAGCTGTACGGATAGAGTGGTTTCTTCGGATTCACACCCAGCTTGCTCGGTGCTGGCCGTTTCCAGTTTCTTGTTCTCAATTTCCTCTTTAGGACAAGGTTTTTTGGCTCGTTCGGACCACGGGTTGTGTCAAGTTCGTGGAAGGTTCGTGGTATTACTGCCAGTGTTTGGTTTGGTTTTGGTTTTGGTTTTACACCGGTGGGACTATGAAATGTCTCTGACAGACATTGGACGACTTTGTATTCGATACAGGAACTCGAATACATATTGGTCGTCGTACCGGAAGAGATAAATCTGTCGACGGATGCGGTGGTGCATTTATGGGTACCTTGAATCACCCCCGGATGAATGCTACATTATCAGGCAAGGGATGACCAAAAAGCTAGGCTGACTGACGATCGAAGGAGAAAGCAGCACGAGAGGAACACAGGAATTAGGAAGACGCAGAGAGAGGCTCAGCCCTGGAGCCATTCCGAGCCAAGAAAATCGTCTTCTTGTTCCTTTTGCGCAGCGAAAGCTCCAGGGCCCCCCATCAGCCCCTAATCCCAGCTTCGACGCGTGCAGACAAGGGCAGAGCCTGAATTTGAATTAAGGTGCCAAATTAGGGTAGCTCGTGGGATATCTTTTCTTGGGGAGAGAGTCTTGGCTTTCGGCGGATCAATACCGTCATGACGGATCCTACCCGTCCTCCCTGCCCCTACGTTCGTTTCCCTTTTGTGTTTCCCTCGGGACTGGGTGACTGTCAGCGCAGGGTTCTGGCTTGCATGCGCGGACGGCGCACTTACACGCGCGCGCCGGGCTGCGCGCACGCGACAGACCCGAGCTGTAGGTTGGATGAACCCACACGTCTTCCCATCCTCCTGGGGTCGGGGATCTTGGGTACGCCCATCCTCTTAAGCACTCGACAAGGGCTACAGACGTGTTGATGCATGAACCATTTACAACAAATCTATCGGGGGAAGTTTCACAGCGTCAATTGAATTATCAAGACTAGAAGACGCATCGCAATGTCTCGCAGATCAGTCGGCTCCTCACGCAGTAAGCACTTTGACGAACGGAGAAGATGCGCTTGCGCCAGTCCCCTGTCTCCGTCGGCCGTCTGCGTACATTGACCCGCAGGGCCCTTCACGTCTCTCCTCTCTCATCCCCCATCGTCCTCCGCCGGCGCAGAGGCTTTCCGTCCGGACGAAGATAGGACCGCCCAAGTTGGGACCTTACGTCGCGTGCCGTATGGATTCACCTTATTCTGCGAAATTGCCTGGATCTGAACGGACGCTGGTTCGCTTGCAAACGCAGAGTCCCCTTACCTAGCTGAAAAGGCCCTAGTATCCATCCGTAGAAAGAGGTCTTCCCCAACTTTTTTGGGAGGCCTTTTTGGGGCATTGGGAAATGAGCTTTTCGTTGGCCTTATGGGGCTAGACGGTGGGCATTTCTCAGTGGTAAATACGAGCATAGCGTACGAAAGTAGGGACGATCTTTCTTATTCACTTCTTTAGCCCTTGGAGTTAGGGTAGTTTATGCGGGATGGCGGATTCCTTCATTCCATGTCAGAGTGGACAGGCAGAGAGAGTTGTGGGAATCCCGAGCTAAAATAGCACGGAGATCATTTTATTTTCGTATTCCCTGGACCTGAAGCCCCCCCGTCTCTCTTCCGGCCCATGTCCCAATTATGCCCCTTGTCTGAAGGCGGGTATTCTTAAGAATTGTGTTGTGTCCAACAGGTCGTGAGATTTTGGGTACAAGAATGTTTGACACCGCGATGTTTACGACGGGATATCTTGGAGGCTAGGTTACCTCATCGGCCAGCATTCTATGGAACCAGCGCATGCGCAAGTGCTAGGGAGCGTTTGCGCCTGAGTGGTTCGGAATGTCAGCCCCGCCAGTCTAACGTCCTGTTTTAAAGCGCAACTCTTCCATTCCGGAGTAGGCCTCGGATAATGCAAGTCTTTGGATTGGATGAAGGAAGAGCAAGTAGCAGACAGGCCAGACAGATGCGTGACGGAACATAGTCTCGGAACGCCAATGACATCTTTCTCTTCGCCCGACTGCTGCGCCGAGCCGCGACTCGAACCAAACCCAGGGAGACCGTCAGGTAGCAACAGTGGATCGGAAGAGAGACAAAGTCCATTGTTACCGGTATGAACACACTGCATACCTAGTCACCGGCCGATATGTCCGTCTTCCGTTCCCCAATCCTCTGCCTCCTGGCGTGGTCCACGCCGCCGCCGTCAGCAGCACCAAAGCCGGGCGTACCACTTGGGGACAACGTTGCTGGGCCTCTCCGGTGGCATCCGGGGAGTGGAGTCAAGAAAAGGACTTGAGCATGGAAAGTGTGAATTGGAGAAGCGGCGCAGTCTCTTGCAAGAGACCCGTTTGGCTGCGGCCGGGACATTGTGACGCTGGCACCGATCGAGAGAGACAGACGGCATGTAAACCCGCCCGACGAAAGCATCTTTGGGGATCCAATAAGCAATGCAGTGATCTGCCCTGTCAGAATTTAGCGAGAAGAGTAGAAATCATGCAGCTCTCAGTTAGTCTCACGTGCGGCTAGTTGGCTAGGTACATCAAACCATGACACTAAAGCTCTGCAGATCTCGACATCATGTGCTAATGCAAAGTCTGGGGAAAGAGGAAGAGCTCTAGCGCGCTCTCTGACCATCTCTCAAGACCAGGCAGCACGTAATAATCACATCCTTGACTTGATCATGGCGGCCAAGTGACCAGATGGACAGATCGAGCAAACACAACTTGAGCAACTGGGGCCAAAAAAAAGAAAGCCATGCTCTGAGAAACGCATACCATCGCTCATTTGCACATTTCACGAGCGAGGATCGAGTCCGTCGCCGGTGCGTGTGAGCTAGCGCCCAAGACGGTGCGTTTCTTCTTGTTCCCCCGGAGCTGCCAATGCCAGCCTGGCGGACCTGTCGGTCTCGAAGCTTAAAAGCCTATGAGAGGGGGAGGAACCCTATCACCGACGCCATTTCCCATTGTAGACGTTTAACAGGCGTGTTTGGACCCGCGCGCGCGCGGGGGGCACTGCAGATAGATACCTTGGAGCTCTTAAAAGGAGTAGCAAAATGTCGGAGGGTACTTGGGCCATCAGGACCATTTGGGACCCGAGCCTCGGACGCCGGGGCGCTCGCATAGTCCGGATCGTTCGGGTCCCGCGTTGTCAGCGCAGGTGGTGTATTCCTTTCCACTCGGTACACTTACGACCTCTGAAAGTAGTGGTTCAAATTCTTCATCTGCCACAGACTGCGGCCATGTTAATAGTGAGCAGCAGTATCATTACATGAGTATTTCCATAGCGCACTCCCTCGTTTCTACAAAATCCCTCCAGCTCAGGATTGTACGCAATGAAACCAAGGGCCTTATTGAAATAAACCGAGACGAAGGGGGAGGAGGCCTTTGGAGGTAGCCACGCAGCCAGCCCGAACACGTGGAGGAGCTATAGGAACGGCCCTTTCAGAGTTTACCGACATTCCAACAACTTTCCTCCACGAGCGAGGGGAAGACACTACTTTTTCCAAATGCGAAAGCGAAGGCGATGAGATGATTGCCACCAGATTTTCCGCGACCAACGCAGGCTTTCTGCAAGGCATAGCCTCGAAACCCCCCAAAGGTAAGAGAGACTCGTTGAAAAGTATCGAAGGAAAACAAAGGCTCGCCGGAGATCCGAATGCATTCGTTTCCCTTTCACATTACCCGGGACATCGGGACGCCGGGACATGCCTAAAGCACGCAGGGGACCGGGCAGCTCTCACGATGAACCATTGGGGAATTCCAGCACGGGACACCCGGCCGAGACGCAGTGAAGCAAGCACCTTCTCCTTTGCAAGATTTGCCATGGTCGATTCCCGACATTGAAGGAACGCAAATGACCATCCTCTTCCTTGTGTAGAACCACACCGTTTCTCAATCCACATTCCTCAACCGACCATCGAAATCTCACAAGAGTCCGATATCAAATTTCATGTACAGCTCCTAGTTCGCGTCCCAATATCAAATCTCCTCCAATCGAGTGAGTGCCTCTCACGATACCTTCGGAAATCGGCCCAGTATGTATCATCAAGCCCCCCTTGAAACGAAACATCGGCATCTCATCACCGAGCACCCGCACCATATCCCGTACCTCAATCCGAACGCACATTCCCCGACTCACGCATGCTCCAGGTACCGCCCAGACACGAACGGCACGTGAATCTCGGCTGGATAATTCGGCCCCGAGAGGCATTCTCGAAACTTTGGCCAAAATCCTTCCACCCCGCCAGTCATGATGTTCGTCTGCTCTCACCAACAAACCTCCTCATCAAATTGCAAGGCAACAGACACCATTCCGTCCATCGCTTGTCTCCCTCCTCCCTCTACTTCTGAACTCATTCTCTACTGTCTTCAAATCACAAGGTATAGAGGCCAAGAATATCTCCACCCTCCAGTCCTTCAGACAGCCAAACAGCGCAATGGACTTCTTACGGATCCAACATTGCGTTCGTCAAAATGTCTGGCTGCTTTCAGTCACTCCAGGGGCGTCGCCCACTTCACATAGCGTCAATCCATCACTCCTCTGGCGTCTTGGCTCGAGGTGAGGGACAAGACATCTCGTATTTCCCCCGCCTCCCCCGCATAGGGTCAGTTTCGAAAACGTCTCCATGTCGTATGGGAAGCTATTCGAGATCATCAATCAAAGATACGTCAAAAAGCAAGGCAGCTTCGGTAAGAACTCGCGTCACCTGACGTCAGGCGCAATACTGTGGAAAGAGAGTAATGCCTCACATCCATTTGTCTAGAAACGACTATTTTGTCTTCCTCTTCACCGAGTTTTTTTTTTTTACTTTTCTGTTCCAATTGAATGCCTCATCTTCGAAGTGAGTTTCTCACCCAAGCAACGCCCCGGAACCCCATACGAGGCCCGGTCGTCAATACGTACATAAAATATCCGACGTCCTTGCCGAATGTCGTTTCATCATGTCCATCGTCAATAAGAAGCCGGGCTGCGGAGAACCGACAGCTGTGAACAAAGACAAAGGAGATGTCATCCACATCGCAAACCATCTCAAGCAAAGTGGCCATTAAGTAGTCCTCCAAGCCAGGAAGGGTATCTTCCTCTCGATATGTGAAGCAAATGTGTCCGTAAGAAGTGAAGTAAGGAAATATCGGGGCCATCATCAAAGCGTGCTGTCGTCTATGTACCAGTCGAAGGGTATGTCCTTGCAGGAGTATCTCCACAGGGGTATCGAGCAGATAACTCGCATGGACTCATAAGTCGTGAGAGTAACGGGCGTAGCAACATGTACAAAGAAAATGTTTCACTAGAAAGGTGATTCAGACCGGCGGCGATTGCTGTCTCGGCGTCTAAAGTTGCGAAGGCGTTCGTCAATGTAAGCCAAGCGGTCAGCCAGCTTACGAGGAGGAGCAGAGCCACCATCCCCGCTGGCTTGTTGCTGGATCGTGGCAAACGGGCGAATAGTGTCATGATCAAACTCTTCTGGCTGTGTGAAACGATTCGGGAAAGAAAAGCTAGTCTTGGTTCCAGGGAACGGTGATCCGAGCCTCGCAGGAGGTGCGGTTGGCGCAGCCAAAAAGGGATCAGGCAGGTTGGGAAGCCTGGACGCAGGTATCTGCATTGGGGCTGTGAAGAGCCCACTGAGACTTGTACGAGGTACAAAAAGGTCGTCGTGTGAGTTCCTATCCGTGGAACTAAATTCGACTTCTGGTTTAACCGGTGTCTTGGGTAGGGTCTCAGAAGGCATCGGCTCAGTCCAGAGGTCGGAAACGAGACTAGGTCGTTTGGTCTTGCGCGGTTCATGAGATGCTTGTCTGGGTCGTCCAACTCGCTTTTGCGTGTTCGATCGACTTCTGGTCAGACGCGCCGGCGACTGCAACGTGCGCCTGTGGCCAAGACTTTGGTTCTGTCTTTGAGGTACTGAAGAGACAGCAGCAGCCAGCGCACCAGTTGAGCTGGGCCCGTAGCTGTTGGCCATGAAAGGTGTCCCCAGTCGTGGGCGGTCTTCGAGAGGAGCATCCACCTTAGAAAACTCCATGGGGAATAGTGGGAACGGCTCAGTCATTGATTCTTGAGCAGGAGGTTCGGGTTCCGACTTGGTAAGTTGCGCCAGAGGACCCAGTGGTTGCATGGCTTCTGAAGTGCTCAGAGTAAGCGACATGGACATATCGTGAGCTGAGAAGACGGACGGGGAACGGGCCGGTGTGGATCTTCGGTTCCAGAAACGCGCCGCCGTTCTGCCGAAAGGTGTCGGGCTGTTGGCGAGGAACTTGCTGGTGCGGGCCGATGATGAAGCGGCTTTGAGCTTACACAAATCTCTCAAGTGAGCTCGGGTGGAAGCGCAAGTGTGCGGCCACTGGAGAAAGGTGCAGGTCTCGATAGTAGGAGTGCTGCTTCCGCTCTTGGGGTTGAGAGACTTTCTTCCCCCCTTGGGGCCTCTCCAGCTTCGCTTCGCTTCCCTCGCAACGCGAAGACAAACCCCGTGAGGCGGCACGCCACTTTTAGCGGTACGGAACGGCGTGACCTTGGGGTCCTGTAAATAAGTAAGGTAGGTAGCCCAGAGGTGGTCACTCATTGCCTTCGTCCACGGGGCCTTTCTCCTCTTTGCCTTTGGTTTGGATGAGGGTTCGGTAGGTTCTTCAACTGCGTCGAAGAATGAGTGTTTGACGTGATCCGACGCGTCAGTCTCTGGGCTGATGCACTGCAGGTCTTCTGATGCTAGGGAGAAGCGACTGAAGAGGGAAGCGCTGGTTTGCGTGGACCGTGCGGTAGATGGCCGGCTGGACTCGCACTCCGGGGTAGACTCGCCGCTACTGAAGGCAGAGTCGATGGACCAGTTTGGATACCGTCTAGGGGATAGTGAGGGAGCGGCGCCAGGTGCTGGCGTCTTGGGTGGAGAAAAACGCCTTCCGCGAAGTTTATGTAAGGCGAGCTCGTTCAAGTCATTGAGATTGTGAATAACCGGGTACGTCATGCTGGAAAATCGTGTTTGCGTGTCCGGCCCAGCCGACTCGGGCTCTTCGATGCTGGGAATCGGAACGTCGGCGGCAGCAACTGACGCGAGGAAGTGCGTCGTTGGAGCGTTCAAGTTGGATGCGACGCGCCTTTTCAGTCTCAATCGCGGACGCGGCGGCGATGGAGGCTGAAGCTCCTCGTCCATAGCGGAAGGCTCCGGTGTTTTGGGGTTTTGCTGATCCGGGTCATGGAAACGAAAGCCTTTGGGCAGTGTCGCCGCTCCGGAATGTTGAGGGTTCATGTTAGCGGAGTTAAGGAGGCGAGGAATGTCGCGACCTCTTGGAAAAATGCTGGCGGCAGGTAGGCCTCGCGATTTCTAAGCCGTTTGGTGAACGTCTCTCCGAGAACAAAGGCGACGTGGTCCTCCAATTGTTCTTGTGGTGGCAAATTTGAGACAAAGTGGTATTTGAGCGCGTGGTAACGTCCCTGAGCCTCAAAGGGCTTTGATTGACCTCAACGGCTGTCGCACAGAATGGGCGCGATATTTAGTGTGCAACACAAAATATGTCCAACACACTACCTAGGTCGTGTACTGCTCAACCAATGTAGATCCTGTAGCTGGTATGGAGCGCTCAGTCAATTGCAATCAGGTATGCGACGGCCTCGGCTGGATTCGAGGATCGTGCGATTCAACACCGCTTTCTCGTCAAAACATTGGTCGAATGGAATAGAGAAAAAGAAAACGTTGTCTTGGTAATCGTGGTAAATGTCGTCGCAAGTGTCGCTTCGTGTTATGATATTCGTGGATGGATCGTCTGGACGTCCGGGAATCGTCGTCGCAATACTGTAGATAGGTAGGGTCAAGGAAATAGGTCGTCGCGACGAGCCAGACGGACGTAATAATTCTTCGTCTTGTTTACTGGTGAATGGCTCGTGATTAGGTATGGGCTTATCGGGGGAAAATCGAAAGCGCGCAACCCCCACCACCGGAGGACGGCTGGTGTTTGCGAAAAGGAACGACTGTGGTTGAAGAGAAAGGTGGGAGGAGGAAGTTCGGACAGGCTTGGGCTGAGGCGGACCGGTGTGGTATGTATGGCAAGGTCCAGCGATGGTGGGCGGGGTGGAGAAGAAAGAGCGGGTGGCGCGAACCTTGCTCGAGGAGCCGGGACAGGGCGGGAGAACAGAGAACACCTCTGGTCCTGGCAGGATAGGTACGAATGGGAAGAGACCTGTGCCTGCGCCTGAGCCTGTGCTCGTGCCTGAGGGTTGCAGTGAAAGAGGTCGACAGGCCCTCGAACACCGAAAAGTACCTCACCAAGCCAAAGTTGAGGTGAGCCAAACTTCACACACTGCTCGCTTGAACCCCCGTGCAGTCCTGCAGTTGCAGTCGGTGCAGCAGCAGAGCGTGGTGACCGGGGGAGGGCGTCCAAGGTCCACGGGTTGCAGTCGCACAGCGGTTGAGCACGCTAGAATCCCCCACCTAGGCTAAACCCAAGGGAACCTAGTCAAGCCGTCCAAGGCGAGTGACAGTGGAGCGTTTGTGACTGACGGACACACCAGTAGCGGCTCGAGACAGGTCCAGAAGCTCGCCAGCGCATGTGGCAGAGTGGAGTCTAGGGTGAGCGTAGTCTCGTTTTGCGCCGAGAGACCCTGAGGATGCAATGTGCGGTGAGATGCGCAAGGTAGGAAGCGCCTTGTTGAAGGAGGAGACTGAGGATCGCCTGCCCCGTCTGCCACTGGGACTGGGCCCGGTTGAAGTCGTGGCTTGTAAGTTGTCCAAACTCGATCTCTCTTCTTCGCAAGGAATCCTGGAGAAGAAGCTACTTTGAAGTTTGAGTGAAATGGGTGGCGGCGTATGAAATGGGGTTTGGCGACTGCAGTAGTCGTATGTACTCCAGATACACTGTGTCGTTCGTTTGGTGTAGCTATTCGATGGACACGACAGGAGTGCAGGTACGGCGAATGATGGAGCAGCGAACGACGAGGGTGCAGAGTCCGAAAGGAGCGATGGAAGCAAAGCAAAGCAATAGCATCGGGCTCCCGTTGGTCGATTCGTTCGTTCGCCAGCTGCAAAGCAAGGTACGCCGCGCGTGAAGTCTGGGAAGCGCGCCGGACTAGGTATTGGGTTGGCCAAGACAAGCAGCCGATGCAGGTCACCGTAGTAGGTATGCTTGGTGACGGAGAACTCAATAACACCAACGAGACGACTGGTCTTTCTTGGGTGTCGGACGACGCAGAGGATGTAGCAGATGCCGCGAACGAAAAGCTCAAGCCACGACTAGCAGGGCTCAATCGTAGACGGGCTGATGCAACGGACGAGACGACAGTCGAATGAACAAAGCAGACTGGGAGTCCGGATAGACAATGGCAAGCCTCAAAGAGACTCACAGAGAGACGGTCGAGACGATCAGGCCGCTCGGTTTGTGGGGCAGTGAGACAAGAAACCAGACGATGCTGCCGAAGCTGGATGTGCGTGCAGAAGCTTCGTGCTCGCTATCTCGTCTTGGGTAGGGCGCGTTTGCCCTGCGTCTGCGGTGCTTGTTGGTGCGAACTTGCGGATGGTGGTTCTCCTGGCCACAGCCTGTGCGGCGGTTTGCGCTTGGTCGTCTGCGACCGGGGCAGGGAAAGAAGGGAGGCTGGTTTCTGCGTCTGCAGCCAGCAGGCTTAATTAATGTCTGCCGGGAGTGTCGTTCTTGGGACGAACAGAATCTCGAAGTGCAGCGATTGAGCGTTGAGCAAGCCACAAAGTGGATAACGAGTGTTGGGGATGGTCGAAGATGAAGACTGGATGATGGCCAATGAACGAGAAAGCGTCCTCAAAAGAGTGCTAGTTGGCTCGAATGTGGCAACGATGACGGAGGAGAGTGTAAGACGTGACGAAAGTCGGATAAGTGAGCGAACACACGGCCTGGTCGTGTTGTTGAAGTAATATTCTTAGATGGGCTGTCAACCTTGGTTGAGCCGGTAATTAGGAGTTTGAGTACGGCGTACGGATAGTAGGTGAGCACGAGGTAAAGCGTTGGATTTGGCCGGTGAAAATCAAGGTGAGTGTGACGGGCGGGAAGCGACTCATTGGCATCACAAATTGACAATTGTGGGCGGTGACGTCCGTCCAACCCAAGTTGAGAGAGAGAGAGAAGCGGCGGCGCATGGGTGGGGGGGAGGAGTGCGTGGAGTGTTCCAAGAAAAAAGAGACGACGGATGAAACTGATTTGAGTGCGATCCGTGCGAGAGCTGTGGGAACTTTCACGACTTGGAGTGCTGAGAGGAAGGGGAGAAAAAAATCAGACATCCGATGGCCGATGGTCGACGGACCAGATGTGAACTTGTGAAGTGCGGAAGCGACGCGTTCAAGACGCGGCTAAACGCGTCTTTTCGCGTTGAGTGGGTCAACTCACTCGCTAAAGTGGATACTCGCCTGGTATACTTGAATTTTCATTGGCTAGTCAGATCCACTAGGGCCCCATCTGCTGGGCCTGCTTGATGTGCTCTTGGCAGTTATGGTTGGTACTTGCCTCTTGGTCCACCACCACCTGGAAGGAGAAGGCACCTCCTCGTCTGTTCCTCCCCCCGATCGGTCTTTCCTTGCTCCATCATCCATGAACGGGAATCTGCCAGCTGAAGTCCCAGAGTCTGGACCTGCCGCACCACAAAGTGCATGAAGATGCGATGCCAGGATCACCGAGCAGAAAGCGGCTGTGCGGGAGGAGCGGGGAACAGAACACGAACAGACGAGAGTTCCCAACTTTGCTCACTTCCATGCTACCTAATTACAACTTTCCAAGGGCCAACAACTACCGCCAACTCTTGACCCATTGACTGAATCATGAATAAGGGGCCCGATCTCTCCTCCGTACTCCGTCGCTCTTCGCCGTCGGCTCTGACTCCCATCCTTTGTGCCAGGGGCAATCGTTAGCTGGGAGCTACTCGGGAAAGACTTTTCATTCCATGACTTTTTCACCAATGTCCAAGCTGCAATACGACGGACGATTACAGATACCTGAGGCAAATGAATCCTGGCCGAGACTAACATCAGCTTGCACACACTCTTACAACGGCGCCGGCATAGAAGCAGAGGCTGGGGAACAGGCTCTCTCCCAAGTCTATTGTACCCAAATCCATGTACGATGCTGGGTAGGGGTGGCCACTGATGGATGATACGAACAAGTCCCGCGGCTGGCGCGAAACACACGAATAGCATCACCGTATGCTGCGTCGCGTTGTGTGTTGTGTTTTGTTGTACTGTGCTGCTATACTTCTGCCCCTAAAGCTTGCAATCGCTACACTTGGCCCTCGAGCCAATCGAAGCACAACATGGCGCGTTCGACAGCTGCGAATGCCTGCCTGGCCCTGCACGACGATGGGGTTTGGGATGCGGTGAGCCCGTCTAGGTAAGGTTCTTAGGGGCGGCAAGAGTATCAGCACGGGTATCTATGGCCTGGTCGATACTCTCCAACACTCTTATCATACATACCTATGGGCAGGGCATGGTCAACTGCAAGCAAGGCTTCTTCTAGTGCGCCGAGTATCATGGGCTCTGCACCCTTCATGAGCTCAAAACCATGGGCCACCAATCTCTGGCCGGAGAAATGACAGGAGGCCCGCCCCGGGATCAGCGAGTCTACTGCGACGCTGCAGCTGAACGCTTCGGGATCCGCAGAGGTGCGTTATTGCAAGAACGGCGGGCTTTTCATGCAGTGTCCATGTTTTCTCTCTCGTCCTATGTCTGGGGACATTGGCTTTCGAAGACACTACGGCAAGACAAGATGAGCTCATATACCTTGATCACCAGTATTCAAGTTCACCGCGGCTCAAAATCTTGACTTTCATCCGAGTTCTGTGTGCAGTAGGTGGTGTACCGCGGCATGCACAGAAAAGGTCAGGCTAAAGTCGTTCCCGTCCAGACGATC
This sequence comes from Colletotrichum costaricense, assembly GCF_030867565.1. Taxonomy (NCBI): domain Eukaryota; kingdom Fungi; phylum Ascomycota; class Sordariomycetes; order Glomerellales; family Glomerellaceae; genus Colletotrichum; species Colletotrichum costaricense. The sequence goes on along the minus strand of NW_026848236.1, from coordinate 2,648,938 downwards.
AAACCGTCCGAGTCAAACGAAACGGCCACCCCAGAGGGAACTGAACAACTGTCAACGGCTTCGGTGCAACGTCAAACCTAGAGGCTAGAAGACCTTGGACTTTGCGCTGGCCCAATCAAAACATAGTCTACCAGACAGTCTTGGCACTCTGCGTGGCACCGGTTCGGTTGTCCGCTGCGAGATCCAAGCAGCACGAACCCGGGGATGCTGTGTTGTGGTGCGCCAAATCCCCTGGTCTAGGCCGACGTCGCGAGCATTGCGATTATTCAACGACGTGATCAGACGGAAACATTCAGTGTAAGCTTGGCCACCACTGCACAACGGGTTGTGCCTGGGCCGTGTCTTCACTACTATCTGCCATCCGAAATCACGCTTCGGTGCCCGTGATGATGAAACAGGTACGGCTAAGTCCCCAGGCTGTCTCATTGACCCTCAAGACTATGTAGGTAGTGATTCCTGGTCGCGAGACGAACCGACAAGGGGCAACACTTGAGATCAGCGGCAGTAGGAAAACCAAGCCATGAAAGTTCGCGGCCTATTCTATTTCAGCCTCAAAGCTGGTCAGGCGGCAGCCATTATTCACTTAAACTCGACTACAGACCTCACTACCGCCACAGAGAAATAGCGTTTCTCGTCGCATGTTCCTGTTAGCGTGCGCCGAACGCGAATCCCACGATACTCTGTGTTCATCGCTCGATAAAGGACATGTCGAATCAGTACCTCTCTGCAACCTGCAATTGCCAGAGTTCTCACTTATTCGGCATCTTACAGAATACCATGACGCTCAGAAAGGGACAGAAGATCCAGGGGCATTGCGAAACTGCTGAAGAACGTCGGTAAAGATGGCATCTCGGACTAGCAGCCTGTCGAGCGCGCTATCGCCAATCCTATCCCTTTAATAGCTGTCGATCAACGCCATGCCATTCCGAGAACGACTGAGAAACGCCACATTTCTGGCTCGTTCAGCCAGGCGCGAAGCTTTCCATTCCACTCGTTTCGCCCTCGATAGCTGGCTGGGCGTTTTTCCTTTGAGAGAGTCGCCTCTTCCGCCTCCTCATCAGCGAGATGGTTTCCTCAACTTTTCTCATCACGGCAGCAGCTCCAACTGCATCGATTAGCCCATCATGCTCGGCTCGACATCTTTATCCCAGCTCATGAAGCTCGTGGGGCCGATGCTCCTTATTCTCTGGTCAGTATGGTACTTGGGAATATCACGGCAGCATGTACAGACAATCACCCGCAAGTTCCGCAATCAAAGGGAGCTATTTATCAAAGATTTCCTCGAGCACGAAGTTGACGGACGCTTCGACGGCGCGGCTATCCAAGGCCTGTGTGCCAGCAAGAAATGGACAAAGGGATTGATGATGGGCTGCGATGCAGCACCAGGAGGGATTGGTGAAGTGCGGAATGCCCACTTGCACTGCATTCGCTTTGCGATCGAGGCAGGAGGTAAGCATGTCCCTTGGATAGAATACGGGTTTCTGGATGATGATTTCATACTAATCGATGCCAGCGGAGTTGATCCTACCCGAGATCATACCTCGTTCAGAAGACGACATCAAGAACATTAATGGACGGCCCGCCGTGCCTCTCGACTACTACTTCGACGCAGCCCACCTCAACCACGTTCTCCAGACGTATTGTCCTCAGATGAGAGTACACGGGTCGATGAATGACCTGTACGACGTGCCGGAAGTTTTCGAGGCCCTCCAGTTTAGTATCGCGGATACGAACAGCAACTGGGTCAACGGCACCGTCCTAGCCGAGCCCTCGGACTGGAACAAGCAATTCCACGACTTCATCAACGAGAAGTCACCCCCCGCGGAAAGGGTATACCCCTTCCGCACCCATCTCAAACATACCCTGTGGACGTGGCCAACGGCACGTGACAAAGCGCCCGTGGCCTCTTCGTTCGGACGCATGCTTCGCATCCGCCCGGATGCCCGGCGCCTCGCGGCCTCGGCGCTCTTCAGCCTCGAGTCCCGTTTCCAACTTAATCTCGACCCGCGGACGCGGTACCACCCGTCGAGCTTCGTGGGCGTCCATCTACGCACCGAAGAGGACGTCAACGAGAGGTTCCCGGACTACACGACGCAGGCAGCCAACTACCTGCACTACCTCTCCGAGTCGGAGTCGAGCGTCGCGTTCTTGGCCTCGGGCGCCACCGAGACCAATATCACGGCGTTTGTCAACCGTGCCGAGGACTTCAACGTCACGGTCGTCACCAAGACGGATATCTTGGACGACGAGGAGCAGGAGGCGCTGGAGGCGCTGACGTGGGACCAGCGTGGACTGGTCGACTACGAGATCATGCTGCGCGCCGGCATGGTGGCGGGCGTCAGCGCGAGCAGCTTCGCGTGGAACCTTGCGCTGCGGCGGTCGTACGCCTTTGGGCAGGGTCCCATTGGTGTGCCGCTTGAGCCTGGCGAGACGATTTCGTGGAAGGACGAGTATACCACGCTGTACGGACGGCACGAGAACGCGTACGCCATGAGGGCGACGGTATGGCCGTGAGGTGTTGACGGACAAGGGAGGGGAAAGCATTAATGACAAGTGCGTTTTGGCGGGACGTGAAGGGGACCAATGGAAACGAGGATTTAAACAAACAATAAGGCGGCAGTTCGCGAATATCTAAACAAAGATGTCTGGACGCTTATGGGCAGTGGTGGTCTACGGGCGTTTCTGTTATTTACCCCATCTACAATGCAAGGGATATCATATCAGTCTCATGTCAGATGTCGTCTTGGGATGTGTGTGCACATGCCTACAAGCCCGCTACACTGTGATGTTCTTCGTCTCAAATCACGCCGTTGGTTCCTTCTCGCAGCCCGATGTCATATGGTCCTTACAGCTCTTCATTAATATTCGGCGAACGACTGCTTTTGTAAGTTGTCAAGAGGTCGTTATTGTCAAGTTTGATCAATGGTTGGATGGCATCATTAGGTGTTGGTTCACCTGCATATCCGGCTTTAGTGTGGTGAGCTTCACCTACCCAGGCTTTTTTTTTTTTTTCAACCCGACGTTGGCCGAGCCATCTCGATTTCCCGTCCGGTGCATCCAAACTGCAAACGACGAGTCGCTTCGGGTCCGGGTTTGAACCCCTCATTTCGGTCAAATACTTGTCCTTCTCATGCCGATGATTGCATAGTACGGTAAGGATAAATGTCGACTGCTAGATAGCATGAGCAGGGTCTGCTTGAAAAGGGAGAGGGAAAAGACGGCTGCTAGAGTTCAGGTTGTCCAGGCAAACGTATTGGCTTGTTCAGTTCACTCATTGACTCGTGTGAAGGGACACGGCAATGTTTGTGTAACCATACTTGCCATGGTATGAAGCAGAGCAGACAAGCCGCCCCCGTGCCAATTATTCGCGAGGGACCCCGCCACGCGACCTCACATCACCTATTACCCCTCGTTCGACGTTCGTCAAGCGAGCCGTCAATGACTGACAGGTGAAAAAGACAGGCAAGGAAACGGCAGGCAAGCGGCGACCACGGCTGCTGACCCGCATGAAGCGATGCATCCAACTGCAGTAGAGGTGCGTCCCTCTTGCGTAGCCCAGTGCTCCAGACCCCCGTCATGTCAGTCAAGGCAGTGGTAACCCCCGCCGTCACGCGACTACGTGACCCGCCTCACGCTTCTCGGCTCTGGGGCCAGGACCGTTCTAGATGTCTGAAATATCATGATGGAGGAGCACGAATTGGGCCATTAGTGAAAGAAAACATGACTTCGTTCCAGTTGCGTTGATTGTTGGTTCGTATTTTGCGTAAACCTGGTTGAGGATATGTCGTGAGATGGATGAGGCAGGTGGGGGAGGGGGAGAAAGATGAGGGGTGAAGTCAAAATGGGACGAAATGGTTCCTACTACTGTGTATTAGTTGCGCAGCGTGCCCAGGGGGGTCTTCTCGCGGATGTAGGCTCAGCGTTGCTAGCTCCGTGTAGACCCAGAGCTTGGTATCCATCTCAAGGAGATCCATGGATCCTTGCGGGCTTTTTTTTTTTTTTTTTGCTGCTTGCTTCTGTGAAGGCACAAAGTGAGTGAAGTTGCTTTCTGGATCGTCCCCTTGCGTTGCTCATCTTCACGTGGCCGCCTCAAACTAACGTAGCACTGTAAGTAGCTGTCGTGAGCTGCATGATACGGACCAGGTATGAATATTACGCATTACTACACAGTAGGTTAGTCTAGAGACACAGGCTGCGTCTTCTGGTCAGACTCGCAGCTGAGGTTTTCCAGGTTTCCGGGGCTCCAATTCCAAAACGCATGCCACTCACTCACTCACCTCACTGAATGAGAGAGTGAGAGACGGGAAGTGAGAGAAATGTGCCGCTGCCCATGGCAATAAATCCACACGCGCAACACGCTCCGTTTTCATCGCTGCCTTCCCCGTCGTTCCCCCCCCCCCCCCCCCCCCCCCCCCCCCCCCCCCCCCCCCCCCCCCCCCCCCCCCCCCCCCCCCCCCCCCCCCCCCCTCTTCCCCCCCCCCCCCCCCCCCCCCCCCCCCCCCCCCCCCCCCCCCCCCCCCCCCCTCCCCCCCCCCCCCCCCCTCACATGCGCCTCTCTCCTCTTCCAATCCTTTCTCTCACTCAGTCACTCTCACCTTCACTCTTAATACTCACTCATCCTCACCTCACTCTCCCCGAATTCCAGCAGACTGACGACCTACCTTACCGTACGGACACACTGAACCACTCTCAGCTCTCTGTCTCTCCGTGTCTCGCCTTCCGTCACTCAGCCAGCCGTTCGCATCTTTTGGTACTTTTGCAAACTTACCTACCTGCTACATTATATAATCCTTCTCGCCCCGGCTCGGCACTCCTCTCTCTTCCCCCCACAGACAAGAACCGAGAAAAGAGCGTTCGAATCCTTTCTGATACATGCTCTGTACTCCGTACACACACCTTTCGTACCGAGAAGAAAAAAAGCAATAAAGGCAAATGTTGGTTGCCGACATCCGCGGAAATCCCTCTGCACAGCGCCTACTTTGAGCAAAGATACCACCCAACCATCCGCTCTCTTTTCTCTTACTCTACGTTACCTTACCTCACTCACTCTACCCTTTTCCGCCCCCAGCTCCCCTCCCCCTCCCCCTCCCCTCCGATCAAAAGACTATCGGCTTCGCGCCTCCCGCTGCCGGCCATGGCTACCAGCGCTGACATCATCACGCTTGACAACTTTGAGGAGCTGCTGCCAAGATGGGACCCCGCAGGCTCCAATCACCTATATGCGATTGTTGATATGGGCAGGTCAGTACCTAAGCTTTTTTGTTTCCCTCTTCGGTGCAACTATCCGCACAGATTCGTTTATGTCAAGAATTTCTTTTTCCTTTTGTTTCTGCCGGATCGCCCTCCAGGATTGCCTCGCCGATGTGCAAAATCTGGGGAAAGCCTGTCTTGTCTGTCTCTGCCTGTGCTTTTGAGCCTCAATTCTCAAGGAGCACACATCTCTTTCTCATTGACACACCATGGCGGCGGGCAACGTCAGCCGGACCACGTCTTTAGTTCCCGCTTCTCCTAAAAATAAATGCACCATGACAAGAACAAACCACCGGTCTCAAATACTGACCCGAGCCACCGGCCCCACCAAATAGCAACGGCATCCGCTTCTCCATCTCGGACCTCACTCCTCCCCAAACCCGCCTCCTCCGGCCCATCTACCGCGAACGCGCCGGCATCTCCCTCTTTGACGCCCTCAACTCCGCCTCCACCGCCGCCTCTGAGCCCCTCACCTTCCCCCCGGAAACAATCACCCAGGTCGCAAAGACCCTAGCCCGCTTCCGTCGCATCGCCGTCTCCTATGGCGTTCCGCCCGCCCACTTCTCCGTACTCGCCACGGAGGCCATGCGCCGCGCCGCAAACGCCCGCGACATGCTGACAGCCATCCGCGAGGCCGCCGACATTGGCGTCCATGTCTTGGCCCCCGAGGTCGAGACTCTCTTCGGCGCCGTCATGGGATCGCGGTCTGCCTTCGTCGACGTTGCCCGCGGCGGCCTGTTCCTTGACCTCGGCGGTGGCTCCGTGCAGATGACCTGGGTGGACACGCGGCTGCCAGACTACGAGGTCGCCGCCGCCAAGGCGGGTGAGAGCATGCCGTTCGGCGCCGCGAGGCTGATTCGCATCCTCGAGGGGCAGTCGGAGGAAGTACGCATCCAGGAGAAGCAGAAACTCAACGCGAGCATGCAGGGCGCCTTTGCAAAGTTGTGCGACAAGTTCCCCGCGCTCGCGCAAGCAAAGGCGGATCACGACGCTGCTCATTCCTCCTCCACCACCGCCACCACGAACGGCAGCAGCGTGGTACCCGGCGGCATCGACGCCTACCTCTGCGGCGGCGGCTTCCGCGGCTACGGCTGCATGCTCCAGCACAACGACCCGATCCAGCCGTACCCGATCCCCTCGGTGGGCACCTACACCGTCACGGGCGACTTCTTCAAGCAGACGGACAAGATGCGGCGCGTCAACCGCGAGCACGAGGGCAAGATCTACGGCATGTCGAAGCGCAGGCGGCAGCAGTTCCCCGCCATCATCGAGGTCGTCGAGGCCTTCATCCGCACGGTACCGCACCTGCGCACCGTCACCTTCTGCGGCGGCTCCAACCGCGACGGCGCGCTGCTGATGAAGCTGCCCAAGAGCGTGCGGGAGAGCAACCCGCTCGAGGCGCTCGCCGGCTTCCCCATCCAGGGCCACGAGGAGAGCGAGGGGGCGGGAAGCGGCGGGGACTTGGCTGTTGCGCAGGCGATCTTGAGGACGCTGTACGGCGCCGTGCCGAAGAATGTTGACGTATCGCGGACGCCGACGGTCTTCTCGCTGGGCCTGGGACCGCTTTTTGCGAGGCAGGTTTGGATTCACCAGGGAGAGGACGACGATGCGAATGCGTCGTATGCGCTTCACGAGGCTGTTACGCGGGACCCTAGCGCGCCTGGGCTGACGCACCTCGCGAGAGCCGTGCTTGGCCTGACGGTGTGCGCGCGGTGGGGGTCGAATTTGGGCCCGATTGATGCGCAGCTGTACGGGAACCTGAGGGGTCTCGTCGCGGAGGCGAAGCTGGAGAGCGTGTTTTGGGCAGAGTATCTTGGTGCTGTGGCGGCTGTCATGGTTGATCTCGTGCCGGCGTGGCCTACGAGTGTCGAGGAGCTTGAGTCGACTTTGAGGTATGTGTGTTACGACCCCTCCTTCCTCGATATTGGAGCATGTCGAGGGCCATCGACTAATAAATGGAACAATACTGACATTATCACATAGATTCGAAGCTACGCAGACGTCGGACCCCGAGAAAAAGAGGGCGAGCATCGATCTGACCGTCCATGTTGCCCCCGGCGCTGCGGTCGGCATCGATCCTGCGGATGTCATGGGTCGGTTGGCGAATGTTGGCAAGAAGCGCAAGGACGGGACGAAGCCGGACAAGAAGGTTTCGGTCAAGATTGTGGAAATGAAGTAGTAGTTAATAGTGTTGCTTGTCCGTTGTTTTGGGTTGTTTTTTGACGAGTCGATGAATCTTATGAAAAGATACCCCCCTCAACTTGGCCGTTGACTTCACCTCGCTCCTGGCAACTGATATCGCTCCCGTTCAAGGTCTTGTTAATGGCACCGTTTGTCTCACGTCGATGATGGGACTTCTACTTTATGATCCCAGAGCATGATAAGTTCTCCGTATGTGGCCACGAAGTTTCGTTTCTAGGCTGGTGTAGTAAAAAGGGGGATAACGAAACATCTGCTCTTTTTGAGGAGAGCCCAATTGTCTTGACTTAGCCACCCGTTCTAATTTTGTTGATCAGCCCTGGTTTTTCTCCTGATTAAATGCTAGTGATTTCACAATGGCTTCTACGTTATCTGTGTAACGCCGGCGGTTGTAGTGGTGCCGTACGCCTGGCTGGCAGTAGCACGCAATCATTTTGGCCACACAGCCCAGTCAACTTGGTTGCAGTCATAAAGAAGAGTGCCATAAATACAAGTGTTTCTGGTCGAGTTCTATGTTTCCTTCCTTTGAGAAATGTTCCAAGCATTTGGAGCAGCTGTTCATGAACTCGTTCCTTTGTTACCAGTGATTCAGTGCACCTTTTAACCTCAACCCCCAACATTCTCATTCAAGTCAAGGCTGGGTTGTTTTTGATGATATGTATCGGCGTCGAGCGTCTGTTCCATTCACCAAAGTCGCTAGAAGAGATTTCCACACCTTAAGAGCAGGCCTCTTGGTTATCGCATAGACTCCTCAACGATGCACAGATTTCTCTCCTCTCTGCGGCATCATCTTCAATGGTACACAACCCCTCTCTCAGGACGGAACTGCTCCGCCACCAAATCGAAACCAAACCTCACCCCAAAGCTTCAACTGAAAGACTGCCCGAACCTCGCCCTCCACCGCCCACAGCGGTAGTACAGAGTAGACCAGTACACCCAAAACCACGACCGAGGGCGGTGGCAGTAGTGCCGCCCGTGCCGCCGTGGTGGATTGATGCAGACGGGGATGTGATCATGATAGACATACTGAACGTGGAAATGCGCAGTAGCTGGGTGTTTGACATGGACGGCGATGTCATAATGGGAGGATGCGGAGGGATGGGGTGGGAAGCGCGGCGACCGCCGTCCGTGCTGGTTCCGGTGCCGGTTGTGGTGGTGCCGGACAAGACGGGGAAGCCGGGGTGTCCATTTCCACCGCGACCCGCTCCGCGGCCGTATGCAGAGGTTCGGCACAGCCTTGCGATTCCATGTAACTGACGGCGAAGCGCCCTCCAACTCAACGGCGCGAAGAGGACCAATGAGCAGTGGCAATAATATCTGAAATGAAGAACATGACTGGGCAGTACCATTTCACCACACCTGCTGCCTAGTAGGTACCCTACCTCAGATAGTCCCCCCCTCACTTGTGTAGAGCAACCAAATCTCCAGCCTTCACACATCTCGCGAGAAGCAGATGATTTGGACATCATGGCGGATTCGGGCCAGCTCTCTCTATCCGGGGTTCAGGATGCTATCCATCACCTAGGTAATATGAGTTAAACCCTTTTCTACATGGCACATTGGCTAACTTTTTGCGTGACCTATAGACAAAAACGAACCAGGTGCGCGCCCGCTCCTCCAAGACCCAGCAAGACAAATACGATTGTTCACCCTCTGGCCAGGGACACAAGAGAATTCAATCCAAGGGGTTTTCAGTGTGGCTACCCTCGACGACGGACCTGATTATCAGTGTATTTCATACGTTTGGGGCGATGCCTCGGACACCAAAGACATCACAGTGAACGGGAAAGATTTCCAAATAACGACATCTCTTTTCTCGGTCCTATGGCGCATCAGATCCGAGCAAGAATACCTTGCTGTGTGGGCCGACGCGTTATGCATCAATCAGGACGATCACGAAGAGAAGCGCGTGCAGGTCGACATGATGTTCGATATCTACAGCAAATGCAGTAATTGCTTTCTCTGGTTGGGAGAGGTTAATCTCTTGGATGGGGAACTGAGCTTGGACATTGCTCGCTACGGCTTAGACTTCATCGAATATCTAGATGACAGAGAAAGAGAAGACAACGGCTTTTCGACGGCTGAAGGGTTGGTGAAATTGCATCTGGCCTTTCGAAGTCTGGTTAAATGTCAGTGGTGGCGGCGAATATGGACAGTCCAAGAGTGCGTCGCTCCTCACACGGCAATGTTTCTCTGGGGCCCCCTCACGATCTCTCGGTCGCCTCTGATACAGTTCCGTGAAAACTTTCCGAACGTGACATCAGCAAGACATAGATGGACAGCTTACAATTACAAGGGTAATAAGCGCGATTTCGAGGCAATGTTCACGGTAATGTTGATAGTACAACCACTCTCGATGTTGAGAACACAAATCAAATCAAGGCCACAGGCACTGATGGGTGGTGTAGCTAGTCTTAGCTTCCTTTGGATGACCTGCGACCACCAAGCTTTAGACCCACGCGACAAGATCTTCGCTCTACTACCGTTCATTACAGCAGCATTGACGAACACGAATTCAAGCAACTACAATATCGACTGCGCTCAGGTATACAGCCGCGTCACGGTCGATCTTATCCAATTTTGTCGGTCATTACTCCCACTCATGGGACGCCGGCAGAGCGAGATGCCGTTGAAAGAACCATCTTGGGTTCTGGATTGGCGTCGCCAAGAGGTGGAACAACACAGAGAGTCAAGTCCATTTATACAGACTGTCGGCTTAAGCTCCCAATTCAATGCCTCACGCGGCATTCCTAAACTACACTACCAAAACCTCGTTTCGGGCGACGGGCGGCGCCTTAGACTACGTGGATATTTCGTCGGTACGCTTGTGAGAACAATCATGTCACCAGCCGAAGTCTCCTCGGGCCCTGGCCACCGCTTTGATTATTCTTACACCCTCCGAAATCTCATCAAGACATGGAAACGGCACGTGGAAGAAGATGCTTTCAGTGAGTTCCGAAGGCTGGATAGGCCATTGTTTACAAAAGCAGCCATCGCAGAGTTTTCTGAGATGTGGAATGACATGGAGAAAGCTAGGGAGTATCTGCTCGATCTATCAGCGCCCGAAGAGTTTGGCATGAAGAAGAAAGTAACGATGCTAATGTGGCTGCAATCCAGAGTCATGAACATCTTTCTCACGTGTGGAGGTCGCTTTGGCGTCGGAACACACGACACGAAAGAGGGAGACGAGGTCTGGATCCTCTGCTCAGGATTCATGCCGCTCGTTTTACGACCAATGAAAAATAACAGTGAGCAGGGGAATAACAATGGCGACGTTGACGATTCAGCCACCTTCGCTCTATCAGGGAGGTATGACAGATATCGTCTAGTGAGTGAATGCTATGTGCAGGGGGTAATGCATGGCGAGCTCTCAATCGGATCAAATCACTGTTTACGGACTATCGACTTATGTTAAGCTGATGTTGTCACTTTACTAAACTCGCGAGAGTTGGGATCGTTCATAACTGTACCTCAGTCTATTTCATCAAATCTAGTGTTTTTCTTATAGGGAGAGCGGGACTCTTACATAGCACGTGTTTCTCGAGGTGCCACAGATATCAATACACGTACTAGAAAATGTTAGTGAAGGCTCAGGTTCAACAAAGGGATGCCAACGAACCTTGAAGTACTTGTTCTGCAAGTCTGTCTCGTCCAGGAGCCCACGCTCATAAGCCTGCTGCTCATTCTCCTCCGAGGTCGCGTGTTCCGCCCTCCTAGACCGATTTCTAACCCACAACAGACACCAGAGGCCACACAGGCATGCGATCTGCATACCGACGCAGAAGATCATCATAGCGACGCCCAGGGGGTACCGTGGCGCCTGCTCTGCCTTGAAGAAGAAGGGGCCGACAAAGTTCCCGAGACAGTACCCGATCAGAAGCATCGCGTTTGTCGTTATCTTCTTGGTGTGGCCCGCGGTGTTGGCCGTGGCGACAGACATGGACAGCGTCCAGGTCGCCGTGTAGGCGAAGGAGATCCAGAGACAGGCGAGGCGGCCATAGGGGTTGGATTGATCAATGAGCCAGAGGCCGAGGATACCAGCAAGGAAGGGGGCGAGACAGGTAAGCATGATGGCTATGCGAGCGTTTGGGTAGTAGGAAGCGAAGAAGCTGCGTTACGTTAGCTGGGAAACAGGAAGCTGAAGATTTACGGCTTGCTCACCATGCCAGGGGACACAGAATGAGCTGGACCGCTCCCGAAGGCATCTGGATGAGAGTAGTCTGAAGCGTTGAGAAGCCCATGCCCCTGATTACAAGACCTTGGAACTATCGTTGTGTCAGTTTACAGTCTCCAAGGTAATATCTGACCACAACTCACCGTCGTCAATCCGCCATTGGGAGTGTTACTCGCCACAGCAAATAAGAACAGAAGCCAAGTCTTCAAGTCCATCATAGCCTCTCTAAACTGTGGCCACTTGAACTTCTTGTTCTCGACTCCCGTACCGTTCGCCTTGACGCGACTAATAACCATCGCTTTCTCCTTCTCTGATAGAAACTTCGTCGTCAATGGCGAGCCAGGAAGAAAGATGAGCATGAGAATCCCCCACGCCACCGTAATGGCGCCCCAAAACAGAAACAGAATCCGCCAGCTCGCGATAGACCCCTGCACATGCCCAATTCCGAACGTCACGATACCGGCCGTGATGTACCCCAGACCCGCAGATCCGATCCAGATGCCCATACGAACAGGTTGCTCCTTTCTCGAATAGTACATAGAGAAAAGCAACATCGTACCCGGGTTGATCGAAGCCTCGAACGCACCCAGAAATGTCCGCGTCGCCGCAAGCCCAGCAAAATTATGCGACGCGGCGTGGCACATGAGCACGGCGCCCCACAACACCACGGTGGCCGACATGAAGGTGTTTATGGGCAGTTTCTGCAGAAGCACGTTTGTAGGGAACTCCCAGAAGAGGTAGCCCAGGTACAGCAGCGCGCCGGCCCAGGAGAACTCGGAACCGGTGAGGCCAATGTCCTCGCGGATGCCAAAGACGGCGGCGTAGCTCAGTGTCGTGCGGTCGATGGACTGCAGGGCGTAGGTGATGCAAAGGAGCGGCATGAGGCGAAAGTCGAGGCGTCGGAGGAGCGCGGAGCTTTCTTCCGGGTCGATTACTTCACCTTCGGCTGCGTCGAGGAGATCGAGGGGCTTTGTTGGCTCGGAGGCCATGAGCTCCTCTTTGGGAGTCATTTCCGTCTTCATGATTCGCTGAGTCGGATCTTGGGAGAGAGAAGAGAGGGTGTTTCGGCCGCTGCACTGCAGGTCGCCAGACTGCATCTACATCTAAAGAACATCTAGCTATATAGGATCATCGGCGACGTGAGTGCCGGATCTACAGGCATGTTGTTAATGATTCGGTATGCCTCCGAGACGCAGCAGATAAGAGCCGGTGGCACCACTGGGGGGGTATTATTGCTTCCCGCGGAAAAGTCTTATCACGGTTGAAGTCATCCGCGGCCATGACTTGTGCAGATGCTACCCCGCGCATAATGTTGCAGCGACCAGCCGTGCTTCCGAGAATGGGTAGTTTGCGATTTTATAGACCTTTTTTTTTTTGGAGGCGTCGAGACAGTCGAACTAGGTATCAAGACAGTATCAGGTATCAGTCACCAGGATTCGGCTTCAGTGAGATTATAAGCTCAGAATTTGGGGCGATATGACGAACCGTGAACCTTGAATGGATTACTCGCATCATCCGTACAGTATACTTGCGAAGCAGTAATCATGCAATTTTTCAATTCAAGAGGATCATTTCATGAAATTTCATTGGATAGTTTTTAGTCCTATTTGTCGTCCAGATACAAGCCCTCATCCGGAGGCGGAACACCATACCAGTCCAAGCCCAGCTTATCCTCAGGATCAGGATCCGGCATCTGGTAGTACCCATCATACCTCCACCAAGTCCGATCTTCCCACACATCCTCAACCGGCAAGACCCCTTCAGCCTTCATCTCATCCCTGACCTTCTCAACACCACGCCACACTCTCAAGATATTCTCACCAGCGACCTTAGCAAGCTGCTCCTCAGTTGCACCCCTGTCAAGAATAGCCTTGAGAAGTCTCGGGTAGCACTTGACGTCCTCCAAGCCGGGAATGACAGATGCGATACCGTCAAAGTCGGAGCCGAGGCCGACATGGTCCCAGCCGATGCGCTCAGCAATGTAGAATAAGTGGTCAAGAACCATGTCCATCTTGGCGTCCCTCCTACGTGTGGTGACATGCTCCGGAACAAAGGTCACCATCACGATACCACCGTTGGCTGGGACCATGTCTAGGATGTGGTCCGGGACGTTGCGGGGACAGTCAAAGACGCCCTTGACGTTGGAGTGGGAGAACATGATTGGTGCGCGGGTCTGCTCGAGGACTTGCTTGGCGCAGTCTTCTGAGACGTGGGAGATGTCTACAATCATTCCTGCGAAGGGCTGGTGAGCGGGCTGCTTGTTTGACCGAACTGTCTTGCTCACCTAATCTGTTCATCTCGATCAATGCTGCACGTCCCAGCTTAGAGAGTCCGCCGTGCACAGCGCCGACTTTGGATGTTGAGCTATCGGCGAATGCATTGTTGCAGACATGAGTGAGAGTGCACTAGCAAAATCAGTACCAAAACTACCAGCATCTCTAAGCATTTCCAACTTACATATCTGACGCCCAGGCGGTAAAATGCTCTGATAATACCAATACTGTTGCCAGCCATGTGTAATCTACCAATCTGGTCAGTCTCTCGTGAGCCTCTCTCAACTCCTCAAATTGAACACGCACCCTTCAATACCGATGGAGCAAGCTATCCTCCCAGACTCGTAAATCTTCTTCACATCATTTGGTCCATTCACCAATTCAAACGTTTCCGGGTACGACTCAACAAGCCGAAGCGTCATATCAATCTGTTCAATGGCGTCGCGCGCCATGTCCGAGTACTCTGCCGTTGAAAAGTTCTCCGCGGACCTGAGACAAGGGACGCAAATGGACCAGAATTGGCCTCCGACGGCACCTTTATGTCGTGTAAGTCATGTAGATCTACGGGGGTAAAACGAGACAGGATCTAGCAACTCACCCTCTCTCAGTCGGGGGATATCCGTCATTCCCCTCTCAAATCCATTTGCGAAATCGAATTTCGGATTGTTGTGAATCTTGCCGTGAAAGCATGCCCGCGGTTGCTGAGGCAGGTCATTGTGGCCGTCGATGAGCGGCGTCCTGAGAAGAACACGCTTGACTCGCTCGTCAATGTCAAGCTTCTGATAGGGATGGTCTGACGATGCCATTGTGTTAATGCCAGGTTTGTTGGTCAATTAGGAATTGTTGCCAACCCCAACACGCAATTGATCTGATGAGAGGATTCGATAAGGTACTAGTAGTTGAGAAACGAGTTATGCGCGGAGCTCATTAAGGTGAGGTTCATTTCAGTTTAGTCTGGGTGCCTGCGTTTCCTCGGCCAACTGTTGCTAGAGACTCAGAGTGTGGGTTTGCCGCGCAAAAGGAAGGGACCCATAGATATGACCCCGACGTTTGATTTGGCCGCCATACCATCGCGGGGAGTCATGTTTGAATGCTCGGATAATAAGACCCAGGGTATTCCTTGGCCCCGCTGGTTCGAGCCTAGATAAGAGCTAAGATCGTCTTATCTTGTCTAACTAGTACGGATACACCAACCAATCTCAAGGATGTTGGCTTCCCAGGTTCCGGAGTTTCGGGTCCTCGCATGATGGTATCCACAAGGGAGCTCTCGAGTCTCGATGAATAAGTGCAAATCAAACAAAGTGACGAAGTTCTCTTGAGGCTTCTCTTCCCGCAGACGCTCCGGTGATGATTAAGCTCAATGCAGATTGGGGACGTGGGAGTATAATGTTCGAAGAGTGTTGATGGCCAATAAGTACTAAAAAGCTATGAGTCCATGATGTACAACGTTCTCTCCACTATCCTTGCCGTTCTCAAATGGAACAGCGTTTTGTTACATTTGCTAACGATATGGGTATCCTTCAAACACAATCGTATGCTCATAAATGACGCTGAAAACCGACCTTGACAGGAAATTTCACCCTAAACTCCAGATTCCAACTTCGAGAGATGGACAGAAAAACACTCGCTCACACACTAATAGCCAGTCATAATTTCATCTTCGTCACACTGCCCAGACGCACCACGTTTTGCGCTGACCTGCTTCTTGGGAGCCGGCCGGCGTTTCAAGACCTTCATCTCAGGATCTACAACAAGCACCTTGAGACGCTGGTCAATTGCGTCCACTCCAGCAGCGATTCTTTGATCTACGCATTCCACAATTAACACTACTTCACGCTTTGGAAAAAAGCATTCTCAGGAGAGGGCAAAACTTACGGAAAGTGTCGCGGAGTTCCAAAATGCTGTCAAACGCTTTCGTGAGACCAACCTGCTGGGTTTCACCAGCAGGCCAATGACCCTTGACGCTGTCGAGTGACAGCAGCTTCAGCGCCGCGGAGGTCCGGAACAGACTCGCGTAGAACACCGCCACGGCATTCAAGAGAGGCTCTGCGTTGCCGTGCCACGGCTTAACGTTTCTGAGAAGGTCGCGGTAGATGAACATGAGCTGCCACAGCGCAGCCCACACCGCGGGCCTCTCGTGGTTGTCTATCTTGGACTTGGTGGGCTTGAGATACCTATCGAGGTCGGCGAGGATGTCTCGCTCGGACGACTCGATGACGGACTTCGCGATACCACGGATTTCCGCCTGGGCGGGGAGAGAAAGCTCGGAAAGCCTGATCTCGCCTGAGCGGATGAAGAAGAGGGTTGGCGAGCGGTAAATTTTGCACATGGCATGAAGCGTGTGCACCTTTTGGAGCAACTCGGTCTGAGATTGGTGAGACACTGTACGAGGCGTATGAGACACTGAAGGGGCAGGCTTACCTTGGGACGTTTTGCCGTGCTGTAGGGATTGCAGTGACTGGGCTTGCCGTACTGTTTGATAAAATGCTCCAGACGACCCTCGAAGGTCCTGTGGTCCTCAGAAGAGACATATTGGGAAGCCCAGTCCACCAGGCCGTCCTGGGTCAGGGCACGGTTCTCTGGATTCCTGGTGAATGTACAGCCGCCATGGTTGGAGGCAGCGCATGTGTAGTTTCTGAGAGTGACCTCGAGACCCGGCCTAGAACTGTCTGGCTCGAGAAGAATTCGTCCTTCAAAGATGGGACCTAGGAATTGCGGACTCGCCGTTCTCAGAGTGTTGTTGACAATGTGGTCGAGTTTCAAGCCAGCGACTACATACGTTTAGCAGCCCACTCCGACGTAGTCTTTGAGCTGAGACTCTCTGGGTAAACTCACAGCGCCTGGGAGAAAGCTCTTTGGCTACACTCGTCAAGTCTCCGCGAATGCAAGAGAACTCTGTGGTCTGCTGTCCAAGCTTCTTGCAAGTTTCACAAGGGTTGATAGCCGAGCATGTCACCTTTTGCACTCTGCATCGGATACATGCGCCAGCGTCTCTGACTTTGTTCACCTTGTCAACATTTTTGACGACGCGATGTCTGCTGTTGGGTGATCTCTTGATGGGCCGTGCTGGAAGGTCGAGAGTAGGCGGTCTTGGGAGACTCTGCTTGGCATCGTAAACAGGAATAGTCAGACGATCATCCAACCCACGGAGGGCGTTGAGATCAATGGAGGAGCCTGTGTCTCGAAATCGGCCCCCAGGAGAAGAAGGGGAGGTAGAGAAGATGGAGGTAAATTCATCAGTAGTGACGAGTGGCTCTGGTGTGTGAACGGAAGAGGTGTCCGTCATGGAACGGGAACCTCCTGAGGGTGGGTAGGCCAGCAACATCTCTATGGGTGTGTCGTCTTCCATGGAGAGCCCGGACGAGCTGGAAGTTTCCTCGAAGCGTTCAGCCCACATCGCTTCCGCGAAGTAGGTGTCGAGCGGCTCTTGTTCATTTCCAGAGGGCTTCAGACCGCTCCGGCCCACCCTGGGTGTGTTTGGAAAAGAAGCGGTGTTGTTGTTACCCAATCCCCTTGTGCCCAAGTAGGAGTCCAAGAAGATTCGGACACCACTCAGATCCTCGTTTTCGGTCATGTTAGCGGATTTGAATGGATGAGGCATGCAGAAAGCGCAATTTGAGGACCCAGTATTTGTGTCAAGGGTTAGGATTGTGAGCTGTAATGTGATCCTAGGGTGGGTGTAGTTTGCAAGATCGTGAGGGGTTTGGCCACTCAATCTCATTCAGTTTATAGACACTATCCCGCTGAGGCTCAAGGAACCGGCGCATCACGACGTGGGCGTCCTAGAATCTCGGTGACAACTGTACACGCCATTGGCCAATTCATCCTGCGCCCCATTAAAAGTTATACCAATCAGACGCCCATGTCTGACCGAGAATTGCAAGTGTTCATGCGAAGCATAGCATGCGAAGACCTGTCGATGGGCTCACTGGGCGGCGCCGTTACATAAGCAGGAAACTCCAGCTGAAGGTGTCCATCGAGTGTCAGACTGTGAGATTGCTTGTCTGGAGCATGGGTGAGATCCATGGCCATCCTTGAGGATGACCCTGGCCTCGACACCTTTGTGCTTTTGCTTCGACAAGCTGCCGTGGAACCTAGATAGGAGGTCATGTCAAGGTCCGGAATAAGACTGCGTGTTGGACAAGGGAACTATGGGTGTATTTATATTGCTTCGACAGGCGGCATCTCAGAGACACGGGCGTCTTTGCAAGGAAGCATGCCACGCCCGTGTTACCTTCCGCGGCACCATCTACGCATTTCCGCGTCTGTCGAGAGCTTCGCGATACCACACAAGGCTTGTTACCTTGAACTATCAAGGCTACAAGAAGTTGCGTGTTACTATTTCATAGTAGCGTTCTTTTCATCTAGCAGTTGGAAGCTGGTCTTTGCACTTCATTGATGGTAATGATAATAACGACTAATTATGAGAGCATTATTTGTTGAGACTCTCAGCAAGGGTTGAAGAGTGACGATGAAAACAGCGACTTAGAAACTTCCTAAAGATTTAGCATAAGTCTTGCACATATTATTAAGCAAGCCGAGATACGGAAGAAAGAGGCAGCGCCGGGAAGGGCCCTCGAAAGAAATGCCTTTGCTGGCGTTCCGTCCCCGGACGACCGATAATTAGCGGGGCAGCCGGCCGGGAATGGCGGGGTTGAGAAGTTGAAGGTGCCAACGTGGCTGAGGCATGGGCGCGCTGGGCACTTTAAAGTGCGCCGAGGTGGGACGGTCCCTGCAAAAAGAGGACGTGCCCGTACTTCCCTGCATACAATGGCCCCACTCAGTCAAACCCATCAAACGTCACTTTCCCAACGCTTCTCAGAGGGTCGTGCCATGTCTTTAACGGCAATTTGCATCTGCAGCTCTGTCGCAATACTTCCCCCTCCTCCAACAATGGGAACTTCTTGAAGGTTTCACTTGCAAAAATGGCGCCTAGTCTTCTCTCTTACGTCCCGATCGTCAATCTCTTCGTCTCAGACGGCGAAAAATCGCAAACCATCAATATTCCCCCTGTCGAAGTTCACGATGTCGAGACCGACCACGACCGGCGAGCGAGATGCCTCAAGCACCTGCTGAGGGCCAACCACGTCAACCACTCCATAATCTACCACAACCTCCAGTTCGACAATCACACAGCACACGTCCTTTCGTCTGCGTATCTGCTGGGTGCGAACGACCGTCAGCTCCAGAATATCTACGAAGCCGAAGCGAAGGAGCTCGAGCCATGGAAGGAGTCTCCCGCCGAGGTCACCGACGATGACTGGAGAGACCTCCTTGGCGACAAGACGTACCAGAGGGCCTATGTCGATTTCTTTGAAGACTCTTTGGCGAATAACTCCTACGAGTGGAAGAAGGTCGTCGACGAGTTCATGTTCACTGGCGACGAGCCTCTGGTCCATGGGCTTATTGGTGGTCGTGCGTATGGCCTGGAGGAATGACGAAGTACATTTGCTGACCCCTCATGTAGTTGGCCACCCCCTCATCCACCTCGGATACGCTTACGAGATGAACTCCAAGGAGATCGCGATCGAGGCCCTAGCATTGGCTGCCACGCAATACAATTTCTTCCACCAATACCTCGACGAAAAGAAATACACGAAACCGTCACCGTTTAGCTCAAAGTCGACGTTCGAGCTGATTCACAAGGTCGCAGATGACAAGCGACTCGATGGACTGTTTAAGGAACCATCCTTGGGCAACCTCGACGTCTTGTTTGCAAAGCACGAAGACATTGTCCTGGAATACTGGAATGCTTGGACCATCACAGACCCGGTGAAGCAGTTCGAAGAGTCACAGGAGCTTGCCGTCGCGCTCCTAGTGGCGACCATACCCCGCGGCACCCACGGATACAACTTCTTCACAGTGCATCTCCTCACAACGAGCCACGCCGTCCGAATTATCCTCCCGGTCATTCCGGCCAAGTTTCACATAAGCTTAGTAAGGGAGTGGTGGTTGCTAGTACTCGGTGTCTATATTTCCCTGTTACGGCCAAAGATCGACCCCGACAATGTAGAGACGGATTTAAAGCAACGTCACTGGGGGCATGTTGAGCACGAAGCTCTGAACTCTCAATGGGCCACCGACGCCCACTATGTTAAAGGTCAGTACTGTCACTACGCTCAAGTTCTAGTATGCAGAGACTGACAGCTTCTCAGCGATTCGCGCCATGAAAGAGGCTTCTAGGACCTGGGGTGACGTACACGAGCGGTACCTGGCGTCTGCTCTGACATTTGTCGACAACTACCGTGGGTGGACATTTGGAGCTGCTGACCTGAAGTCTGGAGGTTATTATTGAAGCAAACATGCTTTGGGAAACGAAATTGTCCTGATGCGTGGCACATAACTGGGAACAAGCTGGATTCACTTAGCTTGGACTGTCTTTAATCTAGCTCTACTGTACAACATGTGGGTACATAGCATGGAAATGACTTGGAATGTGTAATGAAGTTGTCAATATGTCAAATCTTTCAACTCAGACTTGTTGTGTGTCTATCTACTTTTCCTCCTCGATTGACGCCGTCGTGTGGGAGCATCATTGTTCGTAGGCGAGGGTCTCGCTCCATTCAGTGAGGCATCCAGTCTCAGTTCCTGGGGCCTTCCTCACTCACTATAAATATATTTCCAAAGATTAGCTAGTTCTGTCATCGGTTGAAGGATGGTGGTCAGGAAGCTTGAGTGATGTATAATCCTCATTCTAGCCATATCGAATTCGCCGAAACGTGTCTGCCTTTTGCTTTTCGTATCCTAAGCCCAGGTGAGAGTATGGATATGAGCTTTGAGGTGTAAGCCTGCCACTAAAGTTGGCAGGCATAGCTCCCGCCAGGTACCGACAAGACCAGGTGATTTAGCGACAAGTCAGTGTCCACCCGCTGTAAAGCGCATCAAAGTGGGGGCCAGATCCAGATTGGCGAGGCTCCGAAATGACGAGGATGCAGCTGTGCTTTAGCCGCCCGCCGAAAGATAGGCAGAGAGGTAGTAGGTAGGTGCATGCTTGGTCATTCTTTCTTGCAGATTATTCACAGCCCGCCCACGCCTTCAACATTTCCGAATTGCGAGCAAAAAAGTCAGACGCGTCGGTCGGCCTGCAAACCTGCAGAGAACATGCGCTCATGTTGAGCTTCTTTACCACTATCCCGCCCAATGGCTCCGCCAGCCAAACGAAGAAGGCGCAATGTCGTCGAGTCGGACGATGAGGAAGACCTACCCAAGACGAATACGCTCACGAATTTCCTCCTTTCCTCACCCTCCAAATCAGATACGCGAGGCACGACTGCATCTCCCAGCCCAACTAAATCACAGAGTCGTATACCCGATAAGCGTCGAACCACCGCGGCGCCAGCTATACTCCAATCACGCAATGGTCCAGCGAACAAGAACACAAAGAGCCCGAGTACTAGCCCTGAGAAGGCGAAGGGCAAACCGACCAAGCGCGTCAAGGTGGAAGAGAAGGGCCGCAATGGGAACCTCATGACATTGTTCTCCAAGCAGGCATCAAAATCCAGCGCAAGGCCAGCTGCTTCGTCGAGGACGGTACCTCTCGACGACATAATAAGCGACCCGATATCCGAGGACGATGATGTTGCGGAGCAGAAAGCTAGCACCTCGAGCATTGTCGGGCAGAATGCACGAAAAAGGTTTCGAGATAACACCCCCGTCTCATCGTCAACAGGACTGGCATCGAGCCAGAGGTTCCTCAAGCCTCCGCGCCCGAGTAAACCAGCTGCTCTCGACGACGATTTGCGACCTTGGTCAGAACGCTTTGGGCCTATAAATTTGGACGAGCTGGCGGTACACAAGAGGAAGGTCTCGGACGTGAGGAAGTGGTTAGAAGATGTCCTCGCCGGACGGATGCGCCAGCGGCTTCTGATTCTCAAGGGTGCTGCGGGTTCGGGAAAGACTACCACCATGCGACTTCTAGCTAGGGACATGGGCTACGAGCTCCTGGAGTGGAGGAATCCAACCGGTGCACTTGGCGCACATCTTGGGTACACATCAGCTTCCGCCCAGTTCCAGGAATTTCTGGGCAGAGGCGGGAAGTTTGGCCAGCTGGATACTGATTTGATGACCGAGGCACCACGTCCTGCAAGCACGAAATCCGACTTGTCAGGGAAGATCATCCTCGTGGAAGAGTTTCCCAACACTTTTTCAAGGTCTTCGACAGCCTTGACCTCCTTTCGAAACACCCTTGTGGAATATTTGGCGTCGAACATGCCCTCGCTCTCAAATTACGGGCGGCGATCTGCCAATGAGCCCATCACGCCTGTCGTCTTGGTCATCTCAGAGACACTACTGACCACAACGTCAGCCTCGGCAGATAGCTTCACTGCCCACCGACTGCTTGGCCCCGAGATCTTGCGGCACCCTGGGACACGGGTCATCGAGTTCAATGCCGTTGCGCCTACCCTGCTCGCGAAAGCCCTGGAGTTGACCGTGATGAAAGAAGCACGCAAATCCGGGAGGAAGCGCACGCCAGGACCTCAAGTGCTGAAACGCCTGGGCGAGATAGGGGATATCCGCAGTGCAATCTCTTCTCTGGAATTCATGTGTTTGAAGGGTGATCAAGACGCGGATTGGGGAGCCAAGGTTGCCTTGAGCAAGCAGTCCAAGGGCGCCAAGGCGGGCATCTCTCTTACAAAAGGAGAAGAAGATACCTTGGAGCTCATTTCTCAGCGCGAGGCGAGTCTTGGTATTTTTCACGCGGTTGGAAAAGTGGTCTACAACAAGAGGGAGGAAGCGCCCTCAACGACGAACCTAGCTGAACGCTTACCGAGCTACCTCGCGCATCACTCCCGCCCGAAGCCATCGGAGGTATCGGTTGATACGTTGGTGGATGAAACCGGTACAGATACACAGACCTTCATCTCTGCTCTTCACGAGAACTACATGTTCTCCTGCGAGAATGTGCCCCCCTTCGACGCGTCGACACCCCTGGATTACGTCAACGGATGTATAGAATACCTATCCGAGAGCGACCTGCTCCTCCCGTCATGGGACTCCTTCTTCGGCGGCAGAGGCGTTTCCAACTTTGGCAAGGACTCGGGAAGCCATGTCCTTCGGCAAGATGAGATTGCCTTCCACGTCGCCGTTCGCGGTATGCTCTTCTCGTTACCGTCGCCCGTCAAACGCAAGGCCTCGACCGGTGCAAAGGGTGCGGACGCCTTCAAGATGTTCTACCCGACGAGTCTCAAGCTGTGGCGGACAAAGGAGGAGTTTGAGGGCCTTGTTGACGTCTGGTCGACGAAGCTCATGAAGGGCGAGGAAAGTGCGCCGCGGAAGAGTCTCACGGAGGGCGCCAGCGCGTTTCGAAAACCTAAGCAGGCGGATATGGGTAGCTGGATGGCTAATCACCAGTCGAAGCCCAAGTCAGCCCGGGAAACTTCGTCAAAGACGGACGGGAGCGCGACATCGGTGCCGTTGCTTTCTCTCGGCAGCTCGGCTCGTAGGGAGATGCTACTCGAGCGTCTGCCGTACATGGCTTCCATCGTCCGCGGGCGCAAGTCGACGCTGCACTCATTCAAGCTCAAGGATCTCGAAAAGGTTGTGTCGTTCCAGGGCATTGGTCCGCAGACGGGAGACGATGATGAAGCTGAGGCTGAGGACGCGCAGGAGAATGATGGTGTGATGACGGGTGACGCGTGGGCTACTGATAAGCCTTCGGAAGAGGCTTCACCGCGGAAGAAGGGCTCTGCGTTCCGGCATAAAGGCGATGGGTCTGTGGCCGGGTTAGCGGTGCAGAATTTGGTCATTAGTGATGACGATATTGAGGATGATTGAGGGTGATGTGGTCTAAGTGCGATGGAGGAAGAGAGATGGTTCTAGATTTGTACAAATACACTCCAGAGACAAAGAGTGTTTTCTGGTTGGGCTGGCGAGGAGTTCTTCTTGGTGTGGGAAAACAGGGGTTGCGTGTAATGTTTTAAGAGAATGGGGCTTCTACGTGGGATGGGGACACTATAGGGAAATGGTGTCTCTGTAGAGGAATATACAAAGGTTGAATCATGTCTTTATCATCACGTTCTCGCCTATGCAATGTTGTGGTCGAGAGACTGGTCTTCCCACAATGTGTGCTCAATGTCCCTAGGCAACCACTAGGCTCTTTCTTGTTCAAACTACTGTTTGGCAAACGGGCTGCTGACTGCACTGATTCCGACATGGAGAGGTGGAACCCTGGTGCCTGGGATTTCCCTATAAAAAGGCCACTGTTGACTGCTCTTCTAGTGAGGGGAGGCAAGCCAGTGTCATTTTGTGTACATTTTTGTACAAAGTTGTCCCTGTTTTGAAGCAGGATGAAATGTCTGTTTAACGGGTTTTTCGCCAAGGAAACAAGTCTGCATCGATACCTCGGCATCTCCCACCTACATTATACCTTCATCCCTTCACTTAGCTTCGCTCGTTGGTAGTATTCAGGCTGGATTACGTAGAAAGAGAGGACAGATTCGGGAAGAGATAAGCTGGGGAACATGTCTGAGTGCAATGCATTGAATGTTGTTTACCGCTAGTTCTAAGGCAATGGAATCCAGTGAGTTTTCGGAAACTTATGTTGCCTCTGCCAACAACCAGCCCAATGGCCTGTGGGAGTAAGAAGTACAAGTTCTGCTATAAATGGCATTTCATAAGTGCTACTGGATAACGCAAATAGCCAAGGCAGAAGGAGCCAGTTGCCGACGATCAGACTAAGGAAGATGCTCTTTTGAGTTGGACTCGCCCCATGACGGTGATGGTGTATCTGTTTCTTGTGAAGCCGTCGTTATTTGTGACTGCATTCGGACTTGTGAGTCGAGAACGATTTAGTCCTGTTCAAAAGCTCGCCTCTCTGCTTATAATGATCCCCTCAGTTCATGATTGGTAGGCGTGCTCATGTGAACACCAGTGCTCCAGATTCTTCGATATTCAACTTGGATTTCCTCAGTCATACTACCGCCAAAATGTGTCAATACATAGCCGGTTCCAACTGTTGGCGCTCGGAAAGCGTCTCGATAACATGAGGATGTTCGCAGAAGGAAGAGAAAGCGTTTCTCATGTCGAAACGACGTCTTGATGGGCATGCCGTGTACTTCCTCCTGATCCCTTCCTCTGGATTATACCCGCCTGTGCCGCGCATGGAGGAGGACATGGCTATTCTTGAAGCACCGCTGGTTATGAGGTTTGGAGTGATGAACAGCACTCCATTGTCTTGTATAATCCAGAAGAAAACTACTCACGTTGCATCTCGTACTCGGTTGAACAGTGTACGCCTGTATTTGGTCCTCAAACTGAGGTATCGAAGATAGAAATGCCAGCACTGGCAGTTTAAATATCGCGATAACGGCCGCAATGTGTCAAATCCACTACCGACCGCATTCTCGGTTCTTGTAGATCCAAGAGACGTGCATGTCGCGAAGCGATCATGGGTAGAGCTTTCAGTTGCATGTGGCTACTACTCAACAGGGGCCTTCAAACCACGTTTGATGAAACTTGGTTGTGAGCCCTGCTCCAACCCCACGTTATGACGTGTACGAGACAAACATGTTCCCAGAGTACCACATCATAAAATAGTTGTAAGTTCAAGCTAAAACTGGAGGCCTCTATATCGGCCCCCTTATGCTTGCCAAAAAAGGCAACTCATTGCTGCTCGAATGCCCATTGTCACAAGCAGAATCCCCCTCAGTTCTCCTCTGGAGATTTCTTTCTTCTCTATTTCTCCTCAAACGGCCACTGTCAGAGTACCCTGGTTCTTGTTTTCTTAAGTTTATTACAATTAGAATACTCTAGCAAAGGTGATAGGCTAGAATTGGACAGGCTGTTTGGTATGAAGACACCAGAGTCGCTACCCGTTGACTCCTCTGTTTAGTCTCTAGCATGTTTCTCAGGACAAGTTTCTAATGACAAGGCGTGGAAAAACCATAGGTTTCTGCGTCTGTTGCGCCTCGTAATACCAAAGGCTCGACTACCTAATGTAGCTCTTGCTCCTTTATATATAAATACTTAGCACACGACATCTTTAGATCCAACACCATGATAAGCCGGGTTTTCTTCGCGACGCGTCTCGAATAGCGTTCAGGGGGGGGCCCGGAGTATTCATGTGTTTTCAGCACTAATGATATACTTTTAAAGCACTGTTGAGTTTCCCGTCTTGAGATATCGTCCTCGAGCTCTACTACCAAGTACGTAAGGGCCTTGTGGTATTTGAAAATTCCACTATGTCCTGGTCAACCCAGCAGTTGGCCTTAAGTGCCCCCTGTATTATGTGAGGGCTGGCTTGCGTGATGGCCGAAAAAATGAAGCCAGATCCTTCTATTCTCAGATCAGAGGAATCGCAAGTCATTTCCAAACAACCGCGCCCGCATCTGTGTCCTGTGGATCGGTAAGTGACTATGGATTTGAGTCTACCAAGTACAATGAGAACCTTACAATATCTGATTGTTCGACTCAATTATTAGTTTCCTGTTGTTTGAACAAGACAAAAGCGAGTGGTTGAAGCAACCACTCTCTTCAATTCGGGTCACCGAGGAGCCTACCGTTTAAACCCTGTTACCAACGTTGAATATCCCTGGTAATGAACGTACAAGCAACAGTACTAATTACAATGGCGTTGAATACCAAAATGTCGTGAGAATAATCCCACTACGTACTGTGGCAAGCACATTCAAGGCCAAGTAGATAGCCTCAACAGGGACGGGCCATTAATTAGCTTGAGTTGCTGCTTGAGCACCACACACAATCTCTTCAACCAATTGCCCTAGTTTCTTGTCCACATTCTGACGCAGTCTAAATAAGGATCCGGACGAAGGTTTAGATTGCCGCCTGGCCGGACGTGTCCAAAATCAAGAGTAGAGAGTTGCCATCTCACCAACGCAAACACTCCCTATATGTGAAGACTCAAGCCTGGAACGTCAAAGTCTTGAACATCGAAGTTCGACATCACATATTGCCATTTTGCTCACAAATTTCCTGGTAGAAAGTAGCATCATTGAGTTTCAGACTTGTACCCCCAAGACGCTATGAAATCGGTCTTATCGTCTCCATCTCCAATGGAGAGCATTACCTCCTTGGCCTCGTCAACCCTAGTGAGGCTCCATCATCCTTAGCTGCGGCTACTTATCAAGTAGCCCTCCATCTCGTAAAAGGTCTGCATCCCGGGTAACTGATGCAACGGTTCCGCTCGCGCGGCGGTAAGAGCGTTGGTTAGCCTCGAGTCAGTAGTGCGACATATACCAACCTCTATATCAAGATTGCAGGGTTCCCTCAACTCTCAATCGCATGTGAGAAGAGCCTACTCGAAATTGTCGGTGTCACTAACAATTTTCATCAAAAGGCAAGTACGACACGACAACCATTTTGTAAGCCATGACTTGGGAACACATGCGAGCGTATAGTCAGTCACCGAACCTCACACGCCTTCGACTGTTACAGAATGGGAATCTCCTATCCACTTCCAGGTTGCGCCCTTTCTCCCAAGGTCGAACTCCGTCGGCATCAATGCATACAGCTACGCAAGCACCACCAGATACCACCACCCCATCACCGTCTAAAGGGCGTTATTTCACACAGACATGATTGACGGAAAAACACCAAAGGTTGATGATCAACACAAACACGCCTGTCGTCAATCTTGACTCCTCGAGTCTCTCTGCTCAGGGCAGAAAATCAAGTTCACGCAGATTCCATCATCATCCCTTATAATTACGAAAGACCGCCACAAATTCACGCCACACACCCCTTCCACCCCTCGTGTTTGGTTGCACAGAAACACGGTCACAGACGTCGCTGGACAAACGGGTGGAACACGCGGTTAGCCACCAAAAGCCCAAACCCAGATCAATGTCTCACTGATCCCACCCACCCCCAAACTTCTTCCCATCTCCACGTTCTCTCCGCCTCTCCCCGTGGAGAAGCGCCAAGCAAGGGAGTGGGAGACATTTGCAAGCTCAGACATAGGGCATGGTAACGTAGCGTATCCGTGAGATAAGGGCCCCCAAACTTTGAGGGGCGTCAAGCCATGTCTTCATCCAGAACCCATCCTCACGCCCCATTTCCCCAAGATACGAAGTAAACAATCCAGATCATTCTCCACAATCAGGGAAACAAGGTGTCTCTTGATGCCCACACGCCCGACGCCGATGCCATCGAGACCAAACCAAGTCTTGGAACATTGCGGCTCCCTCCTACAGGGTCATCCAACTTCGAACAGCACACCATCCGTCCCGACAGAGTGTGTACGACGCAACGAACGGGCACGCTTTCCTTCTCAGTACTCTCATTGGTCAATGGCTCGCCTCGTCCAATCCCCATTGTCCAAGATAAAGCTACGGGCGTATGTGTTACACACTCGAATTCCCCAGAAGGACCATGATAACAGAAACCACCACCACCACCACCACACAAGCACACACCATCCTGTCGTCTCAACCACACCCTCAGACTCCTTCCAGGTCTCCCTCCTCAGGTCGCTCTAGATGTGAGAAACTTTCCCCTAGCTGCTTTGCTAGACCTACACATATCTGAACCGCCCAGGTGTACTTGGAATCGCCCAGAGTTATAAACAGCCACTTCTCACACCCACCCCTTTCCACCAAGGAATTCTCCAAGCCCTTCCAGAGCCGCCTAGCCGCCATGGAACCGTAGCACGGCCCCATGGGGGCCCCCACGCCTGGCTGCGCCATTGACTATCTCTCCAATGTAGGTGAACATACCCTCCATTGCTCGCCCGTCGGCCTCCAGCCCTTCTGCGTCAGCGCACATATCTCGGACCCGTCTATCCGTAGCTGATACGCAGCTATCTCATTCACTCGCTTGGCTCGCTATACTTGCCTTCTTTCCATCGATAATTCAAACTAGCTCCGTGCCTCGTTACACCAACATACGTTTTCTTGATGCATCTCGCCAGCGGGATAAGACTAACACTGCGCACAGCGCGAGTACGCACCCCGTTTCCCGGCTCAGCCACTTACCACCATGCGGTCCGGCAGACGGCCTTTTTTTCCAAACACGCTTCGCTGACTAAACTCGGCACCGCGGAGGGTGATCGGCACGGAAGTGGTAAGTAGTCAGTTGAGTTGCCTAGTCCGAGCCCCTTTGCTCGGCATCCATTCACCGAGGGAAGGGTATCTCAGGGCACCACAGTAAGATAGGACCACGATACTCAGTGCGCTGTAAGAAGGGCGTACGAGAAGCCTCTGTCCAGGCCTCCACCTATCTAGCCACTTAAGTGTACCTACCACAATCACCTCTTCTGGAACTCCCGAGATCATCGCTGCAACATGTACGTAAGCAGAAGCAGCATATGCGCCATGTAAGTAAAAAAAAACCCACGCCCAAAAAGCGGGTTTCTCTCCGGCCTCGAAGGGGGTGATCGACACGGGCCCAACTTGACAAGCGGAACCACTGCCAATGCGAGTTGGGTAATTCGCCCTCTTCTTCCTCGATTTCCAGGTTCCGTTTTTTTTTGCCACCTCCACCTCCGCACGAAGCTCATCCTCTTCCACCAAAAACAGAAACACGTCTCCAGACAATAACTCCAGTCCTATCCCCTGTTTGTTTCCCCCTGTTACGTGTGTGCATTCTGACCTTGCAGTCCCCCTGCGCTCCAGGACCCTGATTTTCAGTGGGGGTGTTGGTGGGTGGGTGCCAAAACTCCGCGTCCTCCCGATTACCGTTCCGTTTCGGTATCATGCTCTCATCGTGCATATCATCGCCAACTCGCCACATGGATCCTCGCTTTTTCCTCCATTCACCTCGCCACGGCCTGCCGCGAGCCTGCCCGGTGACCTTGAGTGTGAGAGTACCACTGCGGATCGCTGCTCCGTGTAGGTCCCTCAAATATCGGTGCAACCCGCAACCTAAAATTGTTCAAAATCACCGAGGTAAAAAAAGGAAAGAAGACAAGAGAGGGTAGATGGAATCGTCCGATCAATGTAGCATTGGCTACCTCCCCTGCCCCCATTCCCCCCCCCTCTCCCCAGGATTCTCCGCGCGTAATCTGAGATGGACCCTTACTCAAACACCCCGATTCATGAGATAAGACGTGAACTTTCCCGTTTCCCACTTTACACACTTCAGCCCAAAACTGAACGGAAACCGAAAGTGAAAAAGAAGGGCGCGGAGAAGGCTAGATAGACGCGGAGTATAGTGACACGCATATCGTCAGATAAGCCTGCATGAACACGACGATTCAGGGCGCTGCATGTTCCCCAAAAGTCCAAAGGGGGGAAATCAATGGAAGCTGGGGCAAACACCGTGAAAGAAAATCAAAGAAAAAGCAAAGGCTATGCAATGTCGTACGTAAAACACTGATAGCAACCGAAAAAGCCCACAAACTGTGGTAAAAAACGCCCCGAACGACGAGATGGCGCAAGGTAACTTTGAGCCACGTATTGGACCCTGAACATCTTTTTCTGCTTACAGAAAACCTATCTTACTGCACGCGGGAAGGGTAAAAAAAGCCACAAACTTGTAAATAAGAAAAATAAACATGTGGTATCGATGTTTAGGCCCGTACCGTGACTGCCTTCCTCAAGCCCCCCCTCCCCGGTCAGCGCGCAGAGAATGGCGTTTACATCATCAGCCACCTATATCACGCTTCCCACACCTCTCTCGTCACCGTCACCACCACCATCACCACCATTAACCTAGCAAGCAACACTTGTAACACCCCCGGAAGGAGCCGATGGATCTTTGAGTTCCAACGTAAGCAGCCTGAACGGATCAAATCTCACAACACGTCTGTAGATTTCTCCCAAATATCAAAAGATGCGGTAAAATTAGCAGATGGCTATCACACCCCGATATCTATAGAAGTGTGGACTGGAGAGAGAGGGATCTCCGCAGGGGTTCAAGGGAGCCTCATCATCCAGACCCCATCAGCCGCATTCCAACACCTCACCCAGGTAAACCCACTTCGGCCTTATGCTTCCCCCTTCCCAAGGCTCAGGCACACCTAGGCCCTTAGCTAGCCATCTAGCTTACCTTCTCCCCGTCCTCCCCGTCTCCCCGTCCCGTCCGTAGAGGTCCTCCTCAGGGTTTCCCGCGCGGTCCATCACCCGGCCAGCCGCGGGAAGCCAAATACATACCAAGACAAATGACCCCAGATACACAAACGAGTAGCCGAGGAGGTCCAGAGTATACGGTAGAGAGAAAGCTAGAGCGACAAAAAGCCCACGATTATATCCGTAAATACGAATAATCTAGAAGCACGTCATCCCGTAACAAAAGAAAGAAAATCCAATATACCTATTCTCTCCCATCCAGATTCGAATCAAATAAACACCCCCTCGCACAACACCCCAGCAGCAAGAGGCGTGAATGTTCCTTGCCTCCATGGCGGTCAAGCCCAATACCTAGCTACCAATCCATCCCATTCCCATCCCTTGCTTCCCAGAGATGGTCATGGGAAAAAGCAAATATACTGAGACATTGGAGAGACTGGGAGACATTTGGCGGAATGATATACGTAAACCACGAGGTCAACGGCTGGGACAGGTATACAAATGAACAAGCACAAGTACAACCACTCTCGTGGTCATGATGTGAGTATGCAGGAAATCATCACGGGAGACGAGAACAAATAGTGTCAAATCGTGTAAATTTTGGCACCTTTGCCACGGCGAGTTCATTTGCTCGAGCCTTTTCCCACCTTTCTATATACATTGGATCCAGGTCTCATCCATGTGTGTTCCGCTCCCCTCGGCGATACACAATTGTACGCCACTTTCCCGCTGCCTCATCCCTTGATACCCATGGGGGGTTTTGCTTGCTGCAAGCCGAAGCCGCCAAGAATGCTCGACATCTCCACGCAAGGCACGCCGAGCCCGATATGGACAAGACCTGCATTGCGGGAGTCGACGTCAAGTTCGTAGCTACACCGCGGCCCCCAAGTTTCCACCTTTCTCCACGGCGCAAGTTATGAGTGCCAGAAACAAGCCAAACCCGACTGCACCACACTCTGATGAGACCCAGCCAACTCTTATTGTGAAACGAGCCATTTTCTTTTGTTTCCCGTCCATCTTTCCCCCATTGCGCCATTGCTGAAACCCAATACCTGGACCCAATTCGCGTGCCAGGCCTTGTTGGTGAAGACCAACTGGTACCCAAGATTTCCCCAAGAATGATTGTTACAAGCATATTCCGTGTATCGTCATTAAACCCCCACGCAACATTCCTTGTTGCCATGATAGTGAGAGCATTGACTATTCCATTACCATGATTCGCAGGCCTAAGCGCCGGTATCCCACATGTGCCATTCCTCATGGGGCTCGCGACCAAATGTGATGGAGCCGTCGACGCGCTGCATGATGATGCTCCCCGTGTGTGATGATGTGATTTGGACCAAAGTCGTCCTTGGGCCATCTGCGTTGGCCTGATTACATCCTCGTGGATGCTTCAAGAGATGAAATCCCACAAACTTCTCGCAGATGCATGAGGATAGATGCATCTGCTTTTCCCCGTATCGTACACCGACTACCAAGAACGACGTGCCGATTGAGTTTCGCTGGAGTCGAGCAAGAAAAACCCAAGCTCCCAACCATCTTGACTGAGCTCTTTACTTCCTCCAGCCCACGTTCCAAATGACATGAGCAATATCCCGGGCTGTATTAACTGTATCAATGACCCGGCCGATGATTCCTTCGTTGGAAGATGATTCCCCCTCTTCATATGGCATGAACATACCTGACGAGGTCCGACGCATGCCAGCTGGTTCGGCGTTCAGACTGTTGGTGGACGATGATCGTTGTAAGCCCGTAGACTTGTCGTCGGGTTTTGTCGGTGACTGCCAACCCATGGAAACGGCCTCCTCCTCTTCATCGTCATCGTCATCAAAGAAAAACTTGCCGGAGCCCTTGGAGGGTCGAAGAGTTTCTTGAGAAGAGGATGGTGACATAATGGGGCTTCTATACGATGTGCTGTGCTTCATTGCTGTTTCTTGTGGCTCGGGAGTATCTTCGCGATACTTGAGAGTGGTTGATGGCAACATCGCAATCGTCTTGCCCTCAACAGCTGCGGAAGCCTTGGACGACTTCCTTCTGAGCAAGGGTGCCTTCTTCTTTGTTCGTGATCTCTTCATCATGATAGCTCCTTCGTCAGAATCGCTGTTGTCGTAGCGCTCGGTGTCGGCGTCATCATCGTCATCGTCGCCCTTGATGTCAACTGCGATACACTGAGACACCTGCTCGTTGAAATGAATGTGCTTCTTTTCACTGCACGGCGAGATGATGCCGGATGATGTACTTGACGGGCACAGGTTGGAGCTCTCACGGCTCAGCCTCCTCGATGAAAATGGAAACGTGACGTAGTCTGTGGTGGCTCGCTCCAGTGTTGGTCGAGCAAGACGTCTGCGTCCGTCCTTTTCTTGAGCCTGGACTGCCGCGGCAGCTTGCTTTAGCAGAGAGGACGCGGATAATGACCTCTGCAGCATGACTTCCGACATACTCCTCTTCTTGAGGATTGGCTTTTTGTTTACAAACGAGTTGTTCTTAGTAAGCCTAGCGCTGTTGGGGTCGGTAGTGATGGGGTTCAAAGTGTTTGGACCTGTCTGCAAGGGTCCATAAAGCCAGGTGACATCACAGTCCTTGAGCCTGCCAAGAGTTAGTTTGGACTGATTTACGCTTCCACGGCACCTACCAGTTCAGGGTCTCGGGGGAGACGGTTTTCAGGTGGTTCTTTGCCTTCATCCAGGTCCTCCAAGATGCGTTTTCTAAGCGAGCCGCGTTGCTGTATTCGGATCTTCGGGACACAATGAACTTCCATGATGACCAAATATCCTCCTCTTTCCAGTTGTGCGAGAGATAGTCAACGTGACGCGAGGGTTGTGCTCGGACAGCGGTATCGTCCTCAGCGTGTTCTACATCCAAAATGAACTCTGGAGTGTTGGGCCTTGATGTGTTTCCTTCGGTGTCGTTGTCGACGGGTGAGACAGTGTACGAGTCTCCAGTCCGGGGACTTGTTGGTGCTTCAAGGTCTTCAACCTGGTCAAAGTAGCCAGACTCTCCATAGTGGGGGATGACAAAGTGGTCGTTGGCGTGCACCGCAAGTTCTAACGTGTCGTCGCAGTCGGATGCAATGGAGACATTGCTGGCTGGTGTTGAGGAGCAAGAGAGGTCGGTAGACTCGGCGTGAATGGTCCTGGGAGATGAGGGGGCAGAAGACGGTGCTGAGTCGGGATACACCTTGGCGTCCGCAAAAACGTCGCTGATATGGCTAGGGGCGGGAGCAGAGTGGAAGCTTGCTTGTTTTGTGACGAACTTTGGTTGTGAGTGCGAACGTCGCAGGTTAGACGAGGAGAAGTAGGTATTCTCCTCTGAAGATAAAACGACTGCCATCGTAGAGGTGTTTGGGCGAATTGAGGAACGTTAGTTCCTGATCGCCGCTAATTCAGTACAGAGGCGAGAAAGATCGATCATAAGTATCCAAGTAGAAGCTGAGGTCGTCGGTTGTGGTGTTGGTGTTGTTATTGTTGTTGTAGATGGGTGAGAAGGAGGTGATAGCAGCAGGTCGTAGATCGTGGACCAAAGAGTCGGTAATCGGGGCGACGGCTACGCAGGACGGAGAGGGGGCTGTTTTGTCCGGGAGGATGACGGTCCCTTTTTCTTATTCCTCCCACACCAGGCCGTTGGTTGTACCGTGCAGGTTTTTGGTGGCTCAGGACCTAGCGCGGTGGCGTCCCAAGAAACAAAGGCGGTGACTGGAGCGATGCGCGGGGGATTCGCCAGTGGAAAAGGCGGAGGAGTCGTGGATCAGGTAGGGCGAAACGGAAGAGCAAAACTGGCTGGCGCTGGCTTGGACTGAGGGTACACACGCGTGAGGGTCAGTGACGACGGTTTCGAGAAGAGACGATGGCTGAAGTAGATGATGTCGCTGCAAGTTTGGAAACACAAACGAGAACGTGAATACCAGGCGAGTCGCGGACGGCAGCGGGAGGAAGCGGGAGGGAGGTGGTTTGTATATTTGCTCGAGTCTCGAGTCGGGTAGGTGGAGAGTGAGGACAAGAAGAACACCCGAGGTGTGAAGGGAAGAAGCGATGGGTGGACGGATGGAAAAGGGTAGGTAAATGTAATCCGTGGTGTATGGAGAATTTGGGCTGCTGGATAGCCAGAGGCAGGGTAGGGGAAGAGAAAAAAAAGGTAAAAAAGTAAAATACTGGGTAGGGAAGCGGATCGAGAAACTGGAACGACAACCGGCACGTTCGAGCCCCGGAGGCTGATTGCAGGTCTCGTTCTTTTGCCCGCCCCAGTGGAGTCTCTCAGTGGATTAGGAGGAGAGAGAGGGAAAAAGGTAGGAGAAAGAGTGGGAGTCCATAGGTACGGACACCACTCACGCAGACGTACGCCAGGTCAGGGCAGGATATGGACCGGGGAGGGGGGCGTGAAGACGAGGAGGTAGGTACCAGTATCCGTATTGTACGCTAGAGGCGCAGACGTACTGGAAAGATGGAAGATGAGGGGGGGGGGGGGGGGGGGGGGGCAGGGGGGGGGGGGGGGGGGGGGAGGGGGGGGGGGGGGGGTAGGGGGGGGGGGGGGGGGGGGGGGAGGGGGGGGGGGGGGGGGGGGGGGGGGGGGGGTCCAAGTCAATGAGGAGGGGGTCAGAATGCAGAAAGGCAGAGCGAGGAGGGAGAAGAGAGGACTCTGAGAGTGAGGGGCGTGGGAGACGACGCTCCGGGGTGTGTGGCAGACACAGGTTTTTTTTTGCCTTTGCGTCTGGTTATTCGGGAAAGGCCTCGATGGTGCAAGCAAGGGTGATGGTGGGCAAGGAGTCCAAGGGGTGGCAGGGGCAGTCCTCGTCTGTGTGGAGAAGTAGCGAGGACTGGACCCGGGCTTGAAGGCAAGCAGTCACTGTTAAGACTCGGAGATGGAGAGAGAGCGGATAACAAGTAAAGTGATGGTTGATCGAGAGAGGTGAATGAAGGCTTCACCAGATGGTATTGGACCTCACTCTGCTAAACCATATGAACAGACAGACATACATACACCGGGAAACTGGGGAAAGTGACGAAGAGATGGGCAGCAGGAACCTGAGGAGAAACATCTGGAGACTTGCGAGATGCTCTGGGGCCCGGGGATGAACAATGTGGATGGGACTGCGACGTGGACGTGGACTGGGGAGGAGGGATCAGGGCACTACCATTAGCAGCAAGAAAGCAACAAGCAAAACAGGTGAATGTGCGGTGCAGTTGCGATGCGAAAAGAGGTACTTTGCCATAGTCCGGCACGCCACCGAGTACTTCACGTACAAGGTAGTTCCTTACAAATAGATGGACCTAGCGATACGTACTCTTGTATCCCGTCAAGTGCCTACCTACTGTGGTCTATCTCGGAATACCGGTATGTAGGAGCAAGTGGGACAACGACTCTCTCTCTCAGTCTTGTAGCCACTTGGCAAGGACGAGATACATGGAAGTGGATGGGTAGCAGTAAATGGACGTACGCACGCAGGCTTTACGTCAGGTAGGCAGAGTGGCCGGAGTGACGGATGCAAGTACAGAGTGAATATACCGGTATATATTGGGGCCGTAGAGGAGGCAGGTATGTATAATACCGAGGAAATTCAGGGCAATGGAAAGTACAGAAGCTGTGCGAGAAAGAGAGAGAGAGAGAGACAGCAAGAGAGAGGTAGAGAGGCGCAGGTGTACAGTAACAAAGTAGGGGCGCAACGCAGCGCAACGCTATGCTGCGCTGCGCAAGCGTTTATCAGACCCCTGCAAGCCAATGCACACACCAGAGATGCAAGTGTGGCAGCTTGCAGCCAGACCGACAACTGGGGTGAAAGTGGGAGGGTATCGGGGTAGAGAGATCCAAGGTGCAGGAGACAGCGAGCAATAAACACACCGGTACCTACCTCAATGTCTATTCGTCAGGGCTTGTCCAGCAATGCGATGATGCTGGTGATGGTGATACTGGTGGTGATGATGATGATAATGAAGGGAGGGGAAACTTGGCTACGGAAAGGAGCCGTGAGGGGGATGCATAATGTCTAAATATCCGTGTCTCTTGGATCAAAACTCATACATCCAAATTCAGGCATGTATAATTGAATGAGAACAAGACACAAAACGGCGAGGCGGCGAATGCGGCGTCCAGCGAGTGCTCGATTGATTGGCTAACAGGACCCGGAAAAGGTCATCGAAGCAGAGATGGAATCCGCAAGGAGCCAACTAGGCGATGTGAGTAGATGCGGAGGCGGGAAGATGGGGGGCTTCCTCATTACAGATACACAGGATGTTCAAGGGCACACTCCAAAGGCGGAATAGAGAGACATAGGCCTCAAGTTGGATTCACCCTCACCGGGACACAAGGGATAGACAGAGCTCAAAGCCTCAAGCACGGACTGATAGCGAGCAGCGATTGAGCACCCCCTCCACGCCGTCTGTAGCGGCGACCGGGATAATAAACAAGAGACATGGAGGATGATCCGGGGCAAAGCAGGATAAAGCCATTCGAGGGATATGGACCAACGTCACTCAGGTAGTAAACCATGGTCCAGAGACGACGACGGTCTCAGCAGGGACAAAAGCCCTCGCAAGAACGAATCCATCCCGGCCACGGATGCGCAGGTACGACAACCAGGTAAATCGAAGACCTACGCAATAAATGAATGCATGCCAGTGTCTAGTGAACGAGGCCACCGGAACGGACTTGAGAATGAGCGTGGACTGTCCGTTACCGCCAGGAGGTGAGAGACTGTGTGGTGGACACTCGTCCAACACTGTAGCCAGACAGATGAGCATACGAAATGCGTCCGGCAGGTAAGGCGGTCCTGGCGGTCCTGGGGAACTGGAGGTTGTATTAATCCCGGAATGTCACGATACATTGGACGAAGAGAAAGCGAGACAGGCTCGTCGCGGATGTTGTGCCAATGAGAGCATGACTGTGTTGGCGCATTCGCATCCGACAGTGCCAGCATAAAACATTACTGGCGCAAGTGACGAGACGACACATACCTACCCAGCCAAGGGTACTAAATGGGGTACCCAAGAATCGATGGGTGAAGGAATGACGGTCAGAGGAGTGATATACCCAGTGATCTTCAGGTTTCTGGGTCTCTGATGGTCTCTGATCTTTAGCCATATTCAGGTCATGAACGCCCGTCTCACTTTTGTACTCCTGGCACAAAGACGTCAACGTGGGGACGTTTGTCGTTTTGTCGAACCATGTTGGATACATCGACTTTTGTGTGTGCAGAACACAAATTCGTTTTCTCGAGGGAACAAACGCAATTGCAAATGCCAATAGCTGTCTGCATGGCCCCAGGCGGTTGACCGATGGCAGCGGTTTGCAGGTTACAACGGCGGATACCAGCGTGAATCTCTGCAGTAAGCAGTACAGAGGCATTTGATTCGAATTTCTCTTGGCTGGAATGCACTAGGTCTTGACGAGGCCTGAGCACAGTGAGACCTCGTGATGAAGCCAAAACCCGCTACAGTGACGATGGCGCAAGTGGGATAATGGCAATGGCAATATCCAGTGACCTGGGCCAAGTTGTGATCCTCGGATGGTCGGACGCCTCAATGTCTGAGGGTTCGAGCAGGGCCAGCTCCCCAGCCCCAAGCCCCGAACCAGTCCGAGTCTGGCCCAGGGCTGGCTAGGCAAGCCTCAAGCGAGGGAAGCAATGGGCCTTCTTGGCTGCCTTTCGGCAGGCTCGAAATTGACAAGGCGACTGTGGTCCCAAACGGCAAGGGGGGACCTTCGGCTGGACCCTAGGCGTGAGGGCGAATGGAGTCGAAAATTATTTTCGCAAAGAATTTTCCCCCATCTGTCGCGCTCTCGCCCCGGTCAGATCCCACGTTGCTGCACCCACTGACGGCGTGATCCCCGCCCTCACCCTCGAAACCTCTCCGAAGGGCGGGGCCAAGATGGTTGATGTCCTTATGTCTCGCCCGTATGATTCTCGTTTTCCGTACAAGTCCGCGTAACAATCTTCAGGGTCCGTGCCGATCCCGGGAGAATCAAGTCGCCGCCGTCGTTACCGGGAGGGATGGCCGCTCAGGCCGAAAGACCATCTGGCCCAAGATGGGGATTCCAAGACAGGCCTGGAATGGATGCTCTGGCGACAACAGGCGAGTAGGAAAAGGAACGACCGAAGAGGCCGAGAGGTGATATCAAAGGTGTCAAATATGGTGCGAGGAAACCCCAAGGGTTTTATGATGCGCTAGTATTAGACATAGGGCGCGTTTGCAGGAATACTTCTTTTCCTCCCTTTCGCTCTTGAAGTTTGGCCCCAGGATTATGGATGCAATTTGAAAAGCTCGGATACCTATGCAAGTCGGGGGTTTTCTCGTGCTGATCCCGCCTGGAGGTTCCAGTCAGCGGCAAAGATGTTGGATACGAATGACATTAGCTGGCATCGATCGTGGATCATTGCCCCAGGCAAGTAGAGCAAGACAGA
The DNA here is from genome assembly GCF_030867565.1 of Colletotrichum costaricense. Lineage (NCBI taxonomy): Eukaryota > Fungi > Ascomycota > Sordariomycetes > Glomerellales > Glomerellaceae > Colletotrichum > Colletotrichum costaricense. Next base: position 2,609,689 of record NW_026848236.1, on the reverse strand, counting down.
GTGCCTATGCTCGGCATGCAGCGTGTTCGAAGGCATGGTGTTGGATTAGAATTGAATTAGAATAGAAGATGCAACTCTGCCCTGATGTCGAGCAAGGAGCAGGCGAAGATCCAAATCCAGAGCCTCCTTCCTGCGCTGTGTGTCTTTCGGACAGGCCGTCCAAGGTAGGAGGGGTACGTACAGGGTCTTAGTAAGGCGAGGGCAAGCTGAACGTACCGGATCACGTGGGGGCGTGTATCGGAACCAGAAAGTCCAAACTGTCCCGCAATTTCGCCGGATGATGAAGGCCCTGGCCGTGGCTGGCCACAGATGGAGACTTGCGCATGACCGGAACCTTTCCCCGGGCTGACGGTCTGGTCACTCGGCTCTGTAATTTAGCGTGCCATGGACTTGGACATTGCGGGGCAAGCCGTACCTCGCTAACAATTACGCGCAGGGCCCCTTTCTTTCTTTCCCAGGGAGATGGCAACAGCCAACACTGAACAGGGCCAGCGGCGACGCACATTGACAATGTCGTCAACTCGCGTGGGCAAGACCCCATCGACGCCACAGGTCGTACCTGGCTTTTCGGGGGACTTGCAACTGCTAATACAAAGTACTCTGTAGCCAACAAGGAAGGCATCATGTCAAGGTAGGCAATCGCTCAATGCTCGAAAACAACCACATACCTTCAAGTTTCCATCTTCACCGTCCATCCATCCGCTTCGGAACGACCGCCGAGTAGCTGCATCACCTCGAGTCTCGTTGCATAAGGTAGCCAGGCGACTACACTCGGTGGTACATCACAGCCGAATGTCCGCAGGTTCAATGCGTCTCTCCTCTGGGCTCCATACGTTCCCCCACGGAGACCCCATCAATAGGCTCCACGGTTTCTGGGGCCTCGGAAGTTTGGCTGTCTCGCTTCGTTTCTTCTCCTAACCTTACGCCATCAGCATCTCCCAGCTCACAAGAACGCAATGCACCTCTGCTGTATTCTTACGCATTGTCGGGTCCGGCCCTTCAGGCATGCCAGGGCGTTTACTTAGCATCTTCTGCTCACAGTAGCCGCCCTGCTTATCTTTCCCTTGTCACGGCTCAGCTGGTCGTGGCCTTTCGATCTGACACCACCACAGCATGGAAGGAAAGACAACACGCACACAGCCAGTATGGTGATATCATATGGTCCTCAGTGTTGGGTTGTGGCATCATTGCTTTCAGAATCGGCGACCAAGTGAATGCTCCTCGCCATAAACCACAGTCATCTCGATGCTCTATCTCGATTCCTCGGTCCTACTGTATGCACTACGCCTTGTGCACTATGAGCACGCCCGGTCCTAGCTTCGAGCCCTGCAGTGAGGGGAGCGTACGGAACTGCGTTTTGGTATGCTCTTTTGCCGCGATGGCAGGCCACCAGGCGAGGAAGCATGGCCTTCCTAGCCATTGACGTGTAGTCGTGCGTCAGCTATCCCTCCAAGCTCACTGATCGCCAGCTCCAGCTTCATCGGGCCCTGACCGCCAATGTGAATTCGTTGGCTGCCAATATCAGACGTTCGCCATGTACGATGGTAACAGGTAGCGCCAACTTCAGGCTTCCCCTCGCCGACCGTCAACATCGATCGACATTTTGTTGGGGACTCAGCGGCTGGTCCACCCCCTGGTGGCTGGCTATTCAAACTTCAGGGTCCATGTCTCCAACCAAACAAAGTTACTAACAACTGGGGAACATCTGAAAAGGCAACAAAAGCAAGCATAGTAGCGACCTCTGCACATATCAGACAAATTCTGTCGACCTACGACTTGGAAGCTTGGTTAATGTAACCCGGATTTCCCCCCAGTTCCCAGTACGTCAGATCCGCCGGCCACTATGCTGATAGTAGTCGCTTCGACCTAGATCGTTATCACAGGCGGAACGCTCCATGGTTACGCCAAAGTCTTTACCCCGCCTGGCCTGGCGTTAACTTTCGTCACAAGAATGGCGAGACTAAGACCCAGCCTCTTTGAATTTCGTTCCTTTTGTGGAGGGACCTTACGCAAGAGGGAACTGCAACTAGACGTTAGCTGCGCAACATCCAACGCACCACTGCACTCTGCTTTTCCTTCCGGCCGCTAGGGAGCATAGTGATTGCTAGGCAATCCCCTTGGCGCGAACTGGTTTACCTCGCTCACCTTCAACAAGCCCATTCATTGGCCATGAAATTGCATTCTTTTCGCTCTTTTCTTACGCATACCTCGCCCCTCCGGCGGCCGTTGTGGAGCTGAAGTAGGTAGTAGTACGGAATACGGACAGCGGCCAGAGGCAAAGAGCGAGGGCCATGCGGCAAGATTGACCCTTGGAAAGTCGCGACTCTATATACAGTACCTACTAGGACTACAAGGCGTGGGTTTAACGTTGCCTAAGCTACGTGCAATTGGCTTGCTCCAACCACGGTTCCTAAGGTCGTATGAAATGATATCGACCTGGACGCATCATAATAAGAGACTCTCGGTTCAGCGAGTTGGTGCTTTGTGCTGCTGCGGACGACAACACACGCCCTACCTTGGCTTCCCCAGTTTTCAACAAAGTCTACAATCATGTAGGCAGCGAGCCTATCTGTGTCTCTGGCTGTGTCTAGTGGCACTCCAGGATTTGGGCACACGCAAACACATGGATGAACACTCTGGGGTATACGCAAAGTCAACTTGGTCAGTGCCACCAACAGCCATTCCCCTTGAGCCTGGGAAAGGCATGTCATGCACGGAAGGTGTAAGTTGTGAGCACCACGGAGCACGGCGCGAGGAGGAGACCAGACTGAAGCCAAAAGCAGGGTCATTGCAGACAATGCACTAGCTGCTAACCAATAGGGGACGGTATTTCATTCGATCGCAACTCCAACAAGACCTGAATCACGCCGAGCTAGGCTGAGGTTAGAGTCAGAAGAGATGTCTCATGAAACGTAGGCTATTCTTGTCGTAGCATCTCGCGTGTCACTGTTACGGCCACGGAACCTGCTGGCGAGAACGAATTGACGCATCCAGAGTCTGAAAGAAATAGTGGGCGAATGGGAAAGACGCCATTTCGACGCGGTTGAAAGCAATGGTCCCTGACTATCTCTCAGTGGATGGATCGGACTCCACAGGGAAGAGATGGGGAGAGTTGAGCCGGCTTGGCTTGGCTTTGAAGATCCCCCGCGGACAGCAAATCACACACCAAGAATCTATGCCTTGTTCACCCTCGAGGGTCTCGACAACTACGAACTGACGGGCTCAGTTTACAGATATTAGATGTTTTACCAGTCGCACAGTAGTAGTGCTATAGGATTCCAAAGCTGATAGCTGGAGGAGACTATCCGCGGCTCTTCGGCATCAACCAGACACGCCAGTCCATTCGTCGGGTTGAACGGGCTTCTCAATCTCCAGTATCCTTAGGCTTTTCCCTAGCTAATCACTCTCCTTCGACGCGTCCGTTTGTAGCCATGCAGCTCAGTATCGCTCTCATGAAAGTGGTCGTTGCAGTTCCTGGAGCGCCAACCGGTGGAGCTTCGCCTTGGAGTTCCTTGGATTTGCTTCTTTCGCCCCGTCGTTCTCTTTCTCTCAGTGTCTCGCAGGATAGGATAGGCTGCCTTCCAACAATATGCTGCACACTGAAGATACCGATGGGAGGCCTGTATGGAGCAGCAACTATTTGGCGCCTGTTTCTCGCTGGACGAACTGCTCATTACCGCCCTGAACAGCGGGCGGAGCTCCTTCAAACTCGGTCGGAAAACACGGTAGCCCTTCAGAGCAGGGACGGTGCCAGCTACAGTAGTCTACTAAGACGCTTTGGCAGATCGGTCTAGACCACGAGTCGCTCAGACAGAAGAGACCCTGGCTGTCTGTTCCCTCGTTTCTCCGAATGCCTATCCATTCATTTCCTATGATGCGATGAAATGCGCGGGCTGGAGAGCGACTACGTTGAACCTGCCATGCTGTGAATCTGGGCATACATGTCTTGACAGCCAGTGCATCATCTGCCACAGGTATGGCGAATCTTATGTGAGTAACACTAACACGCAAGTTGCCAATACGTTGACGATTACAGTTTGACTTCTTCCCCTTGTCCTCGGTCTGTCTACGCACACACCCGACCCGGCATCGTCCGACACTTGTCTTCCTCATCCTCCCCATCTGCCAGCTTCTCCGGTTTCTTCCTCCACCATCTGAAGCAACCCCACACTCCGCACTAGAAGCATTGCCCGTCGGCCAAACACGAACCTTTGGAGCAGAGGCCATTCGATGGCGGTTGCTTGTCGTGCGCATCAAACCCACGAGGCTTTCCTCCTTCTCTCCGCAAACTTACAGAAGAAGCAATACCGGCTGCAGATTCGTACAGCTTACTACTCTGTTTGGCCTGTTTTGCCTGGTCGTTGTCCTGCCTTGGCCTGGCTTGCCATGCTATACCTTGCTTGACACTCTCTTCTCCGTGCCTCGCCGGCTACGGCTTGAGTCGTCCAATCGAAGGCGCATGTTTCAAACCGTGCCTCATTCAAGGCCTTGCCCAGGCGCTCGAAAGAATGCAGCGCTGCAGGTCGACGCGACGGAGGACAGAGTTCACAACATCCTGACTACACACAGCTGTATATTCCGCTGTGACACATGACGCTTCTTCTCTTTACTGAGAACCGGCCTGTCGGCATCCTAACAACGTGTACCTTGACTGCATATGCAGATTTGCGGACAGCCTCTGTTCAAAACCTTGGAACGGAGTAAACCATTCTACGATGCATGACCGGGACAATGGGATAGTCAGCTATTCAGCCAGTCATTTTGCATCCTCATCGCAAAGCTATTTTGTCTCTCGGGCATTCAAAGCGACGCCAATATCTTGCACTGTCACCTCATCAGCCCCGCCCAGCCAGTGGCAGCGCCAGGTAATCGAAGCTATGCAACCTTGCAGTTGGACGCAAGCCACACTAGCTCATATTCCCATACTAAAGACGCAATGGCGGGATGCTGCCGGAGACTCGAAGGCGAACCTAGCAACGGAGAAAACCATCCGCCACCATTTTCCTTATCAACCGGCTGATATGCATAGTTGCTGTTTATTAAGAGTCAGGTCGCCAACCTCGTCCCGGCTGGGAAAGTATGGCAACAGTGGGGTGTGTGGGTGCCAGAGACGAGATAAGGACGACAACAAACGGCTGCAAGATGTCAGAACCAGGAAGTACCTAAGTGCCGTTCGCAATCTTTTTTATGCTGTCCCATGCTGTTAGCCATCTCGAACAGTCAACGGTCCATGCCGTACGACTGCCAGCCACCTCTCGCACAGAAGACGTCTCAGCAGTGCCCGTCTGCTGGGACCTCAATCCAGTAAACGACTTTCAACTTTCTCATTGGGACGGAAACACAATTCTCCCCCATCGATCAAGTAGCACTGATCACGTCGCCAGCAACGAGTAAAAGCAGCTACTGTGTACTTGAGAAACCTGAGCTTGTTCAGCATTCCTCTCTTGTACGATCCGGGGCGACAGGGCCCGCGCCGACCCTCCAGGCCGCACCGCCCAAGGTCCGGGCGCGGCCGTCGTGCGGTGGACACAGTGAATAGACCCGGATTCTACCGCTAAGCCGCACTGGCGAGAGAGTTCGCTTCGTCGAAACTTTCTTCAGGGTGTAGGGCACATGAGAGTTAGGACCCTGATCGGCGCAAGTGCAGTAACTCGGTCGAGTGTCTACCGTATAATGCCTCACCACAGCTCAGTGGGTTTGAATTACCCAAGAGTCCAAACTTCATCCGAGTCGAGGCATTGATGCTGGGAGTTTTGACAAGGTGCTTACTGGACCGCGACGTAACAGCTCCGCGTGGCAGACGGAGCGCAGTCATTGTCACAGAGAGGCTGAACGAATGCGAACATTGTGAAGGCCATGCCAAGTCCTCCAACAAGTCTAGGCCTGGCAAGGGCCAAAGTACGAATTGGTGTTGACCGGCATCGTGCCAAAGCCGGCCTTGCCTCCCGCACCGGACAGCAGGCCGAGGACCTAGTTCCGGAAGACTCAAAGAACAGCGGATCACCATCCTATGAAGGGGTTCTCATTCGTATCATCAGTTGTCCATTCGCCCGGCAAAAGGGTCACATAGAAGAAAGAGCAAGCCGACGAGGTTTATCTTATTGCGCTTGCCGAACTGAACTCCGCAAGGTGACTGATGCAGTACAGACAACGGAAAGCTCTCGCGTCATTGACTCTTCTATTTGTTCCATTTCGATGTCCGTCGTGTTATCACATGGTTGTAGCAAAGACAGTCCGTGGGAAGATACAGCTCTGCAACAGGTTGGTGCAATCAAAAGGGCTAAGTGAATCCTGAGACGACATGCAGCTTGGAACTGACGCCGCTCGTTGGCCGAGGCGTCCTGCACGTCTTCGACGACGGTTGAGTGGTGGTTCATGAGTTTGGCCTAGCACACCTAGGTGCGCGCTTCCCAAAGATCTAGGTCTTCTATATTGTGACTCGTCACATTGAGGCACTTTCGATGCGGCGCTTCTCAAGTTGTTGACTTGACAGAATGCTACCCACGATGCAGAGAATCCTGGTAAACGTGCAAGGGCTGTCACCCCTGCCCGCAACCCCCATCTCGTCGGGGAGGACAGCCTCTTGCATCCAGAGTCTGCAACGAGATGCCTCTCTGTGTGTGGAATGCCCCCCACTCCCACGCTACCTACAGTCTACAGACGCCCATCTGGATGACTGTTCACCCAATCGAAGTCTAGATCTGTCGGCGATGGTGTTTCTATCGTTGAAAAACACGAACAAGCCACGCCACTACTCCTGCGCCCCCTTCGTTGCAAGTCGTTCACAGGTCAGCACTGTGGCTCGATTCAATCATTCTATGGATCTCGGTGGGGGTGCACTTCCGCTCTCGTCACTTATAGCCTCGCGAGGTCTTTCGGAATGCCTAGGATCTCTGGAACCACGCAACCTGCGCGGCCGCCAACAACACCAAGCTGTGAACTGACGTCTGCAAACAATCAGATCAGGCAGCTGGAGGTGAAAAGCTCGGAGGGCCCTCGGCTTCTTACGTGCGCGGGTGGGGTTGGTTGTCCTCCTCCTTGGAGGCCTTGTTGCCTCTTTGTGTTTTCAGCAACATGTCCGGGAGAACGAGAACGTAGGCGCCGCAGCCCTGCGGCAGCTCCGTCTGCAGACACATGTCACAGTCCTGGGGTCCCTCATGTGTATCAATATCGTTATCGTGAAGATCACAAATATCCCGAAACCAACAACACCCCCCACGAAGACTGACGATCCGGCATGCGTATCTTTCAGCCCGAAGACGCGAGATACGGGCTGCCTCGCTTAAGCACTCTGGTGGGCGAAGGAGGTTCACCTCAAACGTCCTGAGTATTGGTGTCAATCCGAAGCCATGATAACTGGCTGACGCACACATCGGCCACACGTCGTCGCCCACCTCATACCCATCGCAACATTTTGATGATTCGGCGACTTGGTGAGTTTTCCACTGGCTATGCGACAACGTTGGACTCCGGCCCCTTCTCCACCTGGCAAAGTTGATGCAAGTTGACTCCGCCGAATCCCTTCACGTCACTTTGGGTACGGGGAAGATCTGCACTCCCGCCCTTTCCCCGGCTGCAAGCTGACACGCCCCGTAATATCCTCATCTGGTAACCCGATATCAGTCGCCCAGAGAAACCTCATCGCTGTTGGCTGCCTGGCTGGTTGCCTGCGAAAGAGGCTTCCATAGTACACCACTACCTCCTACCTGTTTGGACCAAGGCCGAGCCCCTTCTGCCGCACACCCGAGAAGTATCTGCGGTGTGACGGCCTCGACCGTGTTCGGGAGATGGCCGGGACCCCTCCCGCCCAGAAACCTAGTCTATAACGTAAATACGTAGGGGCTATCCAGTCTTGGTGATCAACTCGCAGGGCGTTCATCTGGTCCCAGAGGAGAGAGAATCCTGCGTTGCAACGAGAGTGCACGTCACGATACCTCAAAGGTTGTCGACAGACTGCGGTCTGTTTGCGAGCTTCGAGGCCGAAGTCGGCTTATCTTTGGGATATTACGCCATATCATCCGCATCCACTCGTGCCGGCCGAGAGAGAAGATTACGATGGTCCTTGGGGCATGCTACCTGGACAAAGCGGGCCAGTGACGATTGGCTGGAGCTCATCACATTGAAGTGTAACTTACTGAAATGTGACGCTCAGTAGGCCTCATTCGCGGCTGACACTAAGAAAGTTATTGCAGACGCCTACAATTTCGCCATCCAGGAAGGAGCGCGTTTGCGGTAGGTGGGGAGGCAGGCCTCCTAAGCCCGATGGCCCGAAAAGAGGTTCGGGAGGCCAACTACCAGGGTTGCCTATGGACGGGAGCTACCTAGGCTTCTGGACGGAGGAGAGCCGATTGAATGACCGGAGGCGGACCGTAAACTCTCGGACGGGCCGGTGGAAAGACCCCATACAAGAGCCGAGTCTTTCCGTTCGAGTGAGCATTCCCCAAGCGGGCTATTCGCAGTCGTCAAACAACGACAATGCTTTGCTTGCTGACTGCAGTGCGTGCCGCCGCTGAAGCTTAAAGCTCAAAGCTCAACCGGAACTGCTGATGCTGCTTCCCCGCGTTTCTTTACTTCAGCTTGCATCCGTCAGGTTTGCTCAGCCTGGAACCGGGCGGTTCAAAACATCTGGAACTTGCACACACACTCCCCCTCTCGTCTCCTCTCTATCCAGGTATTGCATCTCGGACTGTGCGCCGTATTCGCACGCAGGAATCTTGCTCCGGGCATACCCGTCTCATCGTTCGTTCCCTATCCGATGGGCTGTGGTGGTGGTAAGCGGAAATTCAGTCGCACGCCCCAACGCTGGCCCGAGCAATCCCGACCCAATACGTCTTTCGGTCTTCTCTTCCCCATTCTTCCCCAGACGTTGGGGGAATCTTACGTGTTTGAGATCTGTTCTCATTGGAACCAATAAGATACTTTCTGGGGTCGGTGATATAACACAAAGTCAAGCAGGGACAGGGGTTCCTGAGGTTCTCCCTTCCGGATGCCTGTTTGTCGCCGACTTGGGGTGGCGCGACGACGCGGGGTTGAGCCTTTGAGGGTGAGCTTACATACTTTTACCTGCAGACGTGCAGATACCAAAAAGAAATGTCTGATACTTCTGTACGGCGCAAGAACCAAACGGTTTTTTTGCCACGTTTCCGCAAGAGAAGAAAGTCTATAGATGACAAGACACAAAACTATGTGAGTTGCAAAACGCGGGGAAAAGGGAAGCTTTCATCGTATAATTCGACAAGGGCTTATTGAATGCGTGTACCTACTTCATACGACGAGCCAGTAAAAGAAAAAAGAAAAGAAAAACGAACGAGTTCAAGTTCGAGCCAAGACCTAAGCTGCGGAAGCTCTCTTCATTTGACGTCGAGCTTCTTTTCCTCTCTTCTCCGCGGGGAACCTTCGCATAGGTATACACGTTACACAGCTTTCATTCAGGGACGTGGGCAGAATTTATTTTTTTTTGGCGTTCACTGACCCAGGCCGTTCGCGACGCCTCGCAAAGGGTGAGCAAGCTCGCATTCCAACTCAGAAGTTCCGTATGAGGAGGCTTGGCCGGCAGATGATGGGTTTTGCCTCGCGGCTTGCGGCTCGGTCTAGGTCCAAGAGCTATGCGCACCTCGACGCAAACGCCGATGTGATATGAGCCTTGATAACTCCTACGCGCATACCCCAGCCCCCGTTCGTGATCGCAGGCCCAAACTTGTCTCCATGTTGAACACGGCGTCTTGAAGGCAGGTCAGCAGCAGCATGACAGTACATCATCATGGAGTTACCCCTGCCAAGGTGCCGTTGCTTCCCCGCGCCACCGGCAATGAATCCAGGCTTCCGCGGTGGCCGGCATCCGGGGTAAGGGAGGAAGATGGGATTATCGTCGCCAATAGCTTCTCAACAAGGAACGCGGAGTGTGTTGAGTACTATGTATCGTATTGGACACAGAGTTTCCGGTATAGGAATTGGACTCAACTCGACCAGGGAAAGGCCTTGCTGAACTACAACTGGACTCTACAAGTCTGAACTAGGGCTAGCCAGGTACAACCGGCAGCGCGGATGACCGGACAGGTCGGGGGAAGCTACGGGCAACTATTTACCTAATTCAATTCCTTTAGACGATGAGAAGGACGAAAAAAGAGTCAAAGGGGTGTGTGTATGATGTATATGATCATCTGTGCTGTTCCTGGGTTGCAGCAGGGCATGGGCCATTTTCCCACGATCTTGCAACAGATGATGGGTAAAGGGCGTACGTGCGCTTTTGCTTACAAACCGGGGAACCGGGGAAGGGGTGCCGGTGTTGTAGGTAAGGTAAGGTAAGGTAAGGTAAGGTAAGGTATCGGTATGTTGTTCGCAATGCTGGGACAGAGGACGTGCCTCGCGGGGCAGAGCAGGGCGGCCGGGTGCGGTTGAAGACGGGCTTATTGGGTTTTGTCAACCTTTTGGGACCGTCTCTACCTACCGCTATGAGGCTCTGTCTTTCTGTCTCCGGTCTGGATGAGGAGGAGGAGGGAAAGGAGGAGGGGAAACCAGACGTCATGTTTACTTTTCCCCCGCCTCCTCCTACCTACTCTCAGGGCACGGAGAGTAGACCGAGCAAGACGTGATGAAAAGTTGGGATCGTTTTGGGTTATGCGAGGGGTGTGGTCTAGAACTACCCACGTCAACAGGTTACGGAGCTTTCACCGGAGGACTTCCGATAAGGTGGGAGAAGCTAGGCAACTGCGGGATAGAGGAAGATGGAGGGAGGGGGTACGGATAGATTATTATGTTTTTGATAAAGCTTGGACAGGTGTAGCACTTTTTTCTGTTGGTTCATGATCGGGGCGATGAAAGGAGGATTCGGAGGTTGGAGCAGGGTGCAAAAGCAGAGGGCAAAACGAAAGCAGGACTGAGAGCGAAAAGATGTCATTTGCGTCAGGAATAGCGAGCTGACAAGTGACGGGACGTTTATCGCGAGGACTTTTGATCAGTCAGTCAATGAGTACGGCCGGCCAGCCAGGCCGGCCATGTCGTCTTTGGGATGGGGGTTGGCAGGTAGGTTAGTTAGTTTCCACACACACTCACACACACCCGAGCCTCAATGAGGCTCGCTGGATAAAGTATTTGCCAGATAGTGTGATAGCGCACCCAGATGGTGGGATGCATGAGGCGAACGAGGCGTGTGCTGAATCGGCTTGCTCCTCGTTCTCGGCGGCTCTGTCGCGGATCACGACGCTTATCTGTGCCTGCCGCAAGCGAAGGGCGGCTCTGGCGGGCGTATTTGTCGAATTCGACGGCTCACATCTCTGCCAGGCGAAGGATGGATACCTAGATAGCATCGTGATGTGGTGGGTAGCACGGGAAGGGGTTGGCTGTCTCAAGCCTCAGGGTACGGACAAGCCTCAGGTGTATTCCCGGCCGATAGAGAGGAGATTTTTCTTCCTCCCCTCTGCGACGGGCTTCGTCCGGGCTTGAACATTTCACTAAGCATACCCAAGCAGTTCGGAACCTAGCCCAGTAGCATCCAGTGGAAGCGCGTGAAAATGGCGCCTCCGCCTCCGGGTTCGTTTCTCTTTCGCCCCCCGTTTGCGGAGCTTTTCCCACGAGAGCCGGAGTTTTTCACGGTGGTACGGCGGCCGAATTTCGAAGGAAAAGGGCGCAAGGGGACGCACGCATTGGAGAGGCGGGCCGCCGCCCCCGTTTTATTTTCGTGGTCCGTCGAGGGGGCCGTCGACCAGTCAGTGATCAGTTGTTTTGCTCCTTTATCCCCATCGCTGGTTTGTTGTTCCCGAGGGAAAAGGAGGGCCGATACGGATATCATAACGGAGGTTCGCCGTGAACGTGTTGTGTGTATTCTTAGGACTGGCGAGGTTTTAGGCGCTAAGCTAATTACACCACGAGTACGCCCGTTTGAGGGTGTACGAGCTATAGAAATGTAAGACACGTACACACACATACGAATACAGAGAGAAACGGAGAGAAACAGCGGATGCTAGGCTCAAGTTAATCAGATTTCAGTCTTAGTCTAAGAGTAGATCGTCGATCAAGGCGCTGAGGCGTTGATGTTTCGTTCTATGCGTGGTTTTATTCTTGTACCTTGCGCCGGCGCGCGTTTGGCTTACACGCTGGGCTTGGTTTGGGGGATGAGACCAACTTCAGTTGTGGTTCTTCTATCCCCCCGCCCGCTTCCAGTACTTCTCCACTAACCACGAATAAAGAGACTCGGACTTCACTTGGTTGACGCAGACGGAGGGGGGTTTCTTGGCTTTTACGTGATTGAGCCGCTGCCGCGCCCCAGGGACTGGGGAATGGAGACAGAAGCGGAGTTCTTGCCTTTTTCCCCGTGGGAAAACAAAATTGAGCGCGAGATGATCAGGTGATTTTTAGTGACCTACAGATAGCTATCGGGTTCTGAACATCTGCTTCGATTTCGGATTGCCCAATTCGTTGGTTTGTGAGTGTGATGTGGTGTACACAGTACACTAAGACTTGATCTACAATACTTGCTGCAAGAGTCAGATCAGCAAAACCAACCAACTGTGTCAATCTGACAGGGCAATTCTCTTCGGGGATTTTTACCACGTATCTCTCCATAGTAGAGGAGGGTCTGCCCATAGAGGAACTAGCTACATGGAGTTGTTACTTGTCGACTTTATCGATCGATGCCAGGATTCAAGAGGCTCTGCAGAGATAGTCTCGTAATTTGTGTAGACACACGCCCTGTCTCCATAACAACCGAACTGGGTCGAACTAACAATCCAGGGCGAAGTTGAAGTTGAATTTCATTTTCCGAGCTCAAGATGTGTCATTCAGCCGTTTACGCACATCATCATGCCCAACACCCATAGTCCCGAAACTCGCCTCGCATGACGGCAGGTGAAATAGCGGGGAGGGGAGGGTGCCTCTCCTGCGAGAGCTGGCGCAGACGGAGCTCCCATTTCTAGGCACAGCTCTTCACTTTGTGTAACCATGTCTATACGTTGGTCAATTGGAACCTTTCATGGCGTTCCGGAATGTCACTTGTCCAGGTTATCTGGGCCAATACATGCGTCTTGGGTATCCTTGTATGGCGTAAGAGTTGGCGAAGGCACGAAGGGTATCTATACCTGTACTGTAAGGGATCTTTGGAGGGGGAGTATGCTGAACCTCACACAACATCCACACCCATACATCTACATGCACATGTGCTTCGCTGGCGTTGCTGACCCCAGGGAATACTGCAACGTCGCGGCATGCGTTCTACGGGCGTACAACGTACAGCATGCACGCCATGCCTCGTACCCATGCTCCATTTCCCAGTCTTTTTTACATATGTTTACACGCAGAGACGAACGCCGTCTCTCTATTCCCTATCTCCCAAAGACCCTACCCCATATCATGCATACGATGGGAGTACCCACAGTATCTATGCAAACCGATATAGACATTGCGACGAGAAATTATACGGTTGGATGAGAGCTCGAACACTGGGGGCCCGTGGAGAGAGAAACCGCTCAATGATGAGCGCGATAGGGAGTGTGGGTTTTCCCGGACTAGATGACGTTCTCACAACTCAACGGGAATCTTGGTTCGGGAAATGGCAACATCATTTTGGCTTCTGAGTAATACCTATCGCCCGAGCCAGGAATGGTTCCCTGCCTTCCCCTTCCGCCTGCTCCCCGAGAGGCTGGCTGGGGGTAAGGGGGGGCACTCTGGGCCCATCAACGGCGCGGCGGCGCGGCGCCGCGGCAGGGCGCGGGTCCGCTGCCGCTGCGACGGGATTTAGTAAATAGTGATAGATGTATGATGTGGATGCTCAAGGCTGGGATGTGGTGTATACTGAGGACGTTGTTCATGATGTTTGGCGGGAATTGGAGGGATTGACGGGATATTGGATTCGCGGTGCGCAAAACACACCACCAACAGCCCATTGAGACATATACCCGGATTGTCGCAAATTCGACAAGAGGAAGCACACACGCACAAGACATGCACATACACATACAGCTTTGACAGGCTGCAGGAGGTGGTTGAAGGTGGTGGCGGCGGGATGGGACAACCACAGAGGTGCCGAGTCCCTTCGCGTTCTAGGCCCTGCCATGCTCCTTCTCTGGGCGCCGCCCCCGCTTCACCGGAGCAAACCCCCTCGTCATCATCTACATGTCATGGTGCAGCCGCTGCGACGCCTGAAAACCAGGCGAAAAGAAGGGCAGATGATGAAGACGCGTTTCGTGTGGATGTAGCTGTACCAAGCCCTGACTTGATGAAGAAGAAGAAGAAGAAGAAGAAGAAGAAGGGGGGCGATACGGGGCGGGGGACGAACGGGATGCTGCACCTTGACCTTCGGCTGGGCGGGACTGGGGTTGTCTCGAAGATGGGGTCGCACGGCGTCGCGCGGCGTCGCGAGATGGAGGCTCGGTCTAGGTGAGGTAGGGGCTGTCCCTTCGACGGTTCGACCACGCCGAACCCTTGGACTGGGCGGGATTGCGCTGGCGGTATCACATGCTGGACGTTGTGGTGGTTTCCGGCGTTCGACGACAACGACAACCCACCACTACCACCAGGGTTCATAGATGAAGGGGGATGGGGCGCGCATGTGCACAACTGGGATGAATGCAAGTAGTCATGATTGCATGTATATCGAGGAGCAGATATAGGAATGTGCGATTGGAGATCGGTATTGGTCGGTATCGAAGCTGTAGTCGCCGCGACACAGAGGGTCGAGACGAGGTGGACCTGCCTCATCCTCCTCCTCCTCCTCCTCCGCCATCTCCTGTTGTTCTTTCTTTTCTCTTCACTTCGCAGACTCCTCACTCTCCGCATTTAATGAAGGATGGCCAAGGTTTCCCGTCACGACACCGTCAGGTGGCCGTACGTTATCTCTGTTGACCAACCCCCTCTCATGCACGACGGCCGATCAGGTAAGTCCTTCATCTAGGTACACCAGATATACGAGAGGCGCCGGGGAAGCTCTTTGCTGAGAGCTTTGTCAGCCTTACACCGGCTGCAAGTTGGGCGAAGCGAGGCGGGGTTGGTAAAGGCCTGGACGGCGTGGATGGGATATCGGTCACGGTCGTGGAGGATGGTGAGGCTTCCCGTGTGGCGTGAATGAAAGAGGTGTCCCCCGGGTTAAGGTGTCACTGAGAAGTTGTGTTACCAAGCCGGCATCGACATGTCCATCTCGGTGACAGTGACATCGAACTATGCCTGCGGGGACGGCGATTCTGTAAACCGAGCGGGCGAATCTCAGCTTTCCTTCGCGAAGGCGACCTCAGGAGGAATACGGAAGCTCGCGCAAAACATGCGCTTCTTCGGAGCAACGTCCCGCACGTTGTAAATGGTCATTTCCCCTTGCTTATCTGCGTCTCCAAGCTTGAACCTGACGCCGATCTCGGCGTATATACGTTCGAGGATGTCATTCAGGGGTACCTCGTCGTCGCTCTTGAGGGCGAAGCAGTGGACGTGAACCATGGGTAGCTTCGCAGACGTGTGAGGTTCGAAGAGCTCCTCGTGTCCGCTGTAGATGCCCTTGTAGTGGTTCACAAAGGTGTAAGCCGAAGCTGGTAGGTTCATGACGAAGTGCGAGATTGTAGGAGGGATTGGGATGTGCTTCGGCTGAGGGGGGGGGTTCTGGGGTTTGCTTCTCGATTGCTTGGGCTTGATGACAGCGCCCTCTCCCTTCTTAGAAGCGTCGTAGACTTGGTGAACGGCCTCCTGGATGAATTTGCGGCCGTCCATGTTGTACGGACGGACATACTGCTGGACCTTGTTCTTCTGGACAGCTGCGTTCAAGTACTTGTAGCTTTCGGGGTTCATGTCATTGGCGAAGACGAAAACACCCTTCCTTCCTGCCGGCACGGCAAACGGTCCAATACCCGCCATAACATCGGCGACAACTTCTCCCGGTTTGAACATGCCGATGAGCCTAGTGTGTTCGGGCTCGAGCTTGCTGTTCCAGTACACCTTGGAATAGTCGAATTGGAAGACGCAATCGTTCTCCTTGACTTCGACGTTCATATCCTCGGGTCCACAGAGAACCTCGTAGGCAAAGGTTCTGAACACAGAGTTGCCGCCGACATCATCCACCTTGTTGATAACGGTGGTGATTTTGGGGTTCTTGTCGAGGATAACCTCTGCGATGATCTTTTTATAAGGGAGGTACTGTTCCTTGAGGTTGAGGTGCGCTATGAGGGTCAGTGGCTGGTTTCACGGCTTCACTTGGGGCGACTTACCAACATGTCCAGCCGTATTGAACCCGACTGGGATCTCTACGTGAAGTTCCTCAGGCAAGATGGATGTCATCACATCAACTTCGTCAGGGGTTAGCAAAGTCACATTTTCTGTTGGTACAAACCACACTCACGGTAGCTCCAGTAGTCATAGTCGAGCTGCAGCTCGTAAGGAACCACATCCAGCTCTCCAGTCTTGATACCCTCCTGGAAGACAGGACCCCACGTCGTCGGTGCTGAATTCTGGGTCAGTCACAGGCTCGAGAAATGTAGCAAGCATAAGCAGGGTACACACTATCAGCTTTCACGCCAGGTCGCAATAAAAGGCATTTCAAATTTGATGACTTGGGATCAGTTCTGCATGAATCCAGACGGTCAAGTCTAAGAAGCTCATTTCCCTTTTCCAGCTGTTTGCGGTACTTTGAGATGTTGCGGGGGTCTTTGACCGTGGCGGCAGCGAGTTCCAACTTTTTAGAAAAGAGGGAACGGTCGAGAATTGTAGCCGCGCGGGCAAGAGGCGCGCGGAGGCTAATCATATCGGAATTCGAGTTCTTCACGATGATATTAGTACAATATTCAAAGTACTAAGGCTGGTCGGCCGTGCAGGGGTCTCGACTTACCGCCATGTTGATGAGTCGATAGTCGGGCACAGTCATGGAGGGGCAAGGCTGAGGGAAAACCTCCGTCTAGGGCTGAGGGGCAGGGTTCCCAGATGTGGCGTGTTGGCGAGGCTGAGGATTGGCGGGTGCGGGAGTGGGGCCTGGACGCCACAGGGTGATGTCACTGGAGCTTCGTGATCTAAGCGTCATTGATGATTGGTCGACAGGCATGTCTGAGAGGAATGTGAGGGACTGGTCACATCAGCTTTCGTAATAGTTGTAGAGTATGTGTCTTGTTAAGATTCATTTGCAGAGTTAAGGGTCTTTCAGACTGGGATCCCGGCTGCTGCTTATTGGTTAGAGCCATCATTTGCATGTGGCTACTGCTCAACGGGCGCCGGTTCATCCAAGCTCGCCCTCAACTTACACGACACTTCTCATTGTCTGGAAGCCCTTCATATATCATGTCGAAGAAGCGAACTCTGGACTCCTTCTTCGCTCCATCTGTGAAGAAGCCGCGTAAGGAAGATGAGTCAAGCGAAACCGTATGTCTCGTTGCGGCTCAAATACATTTGTAGAATTCACCACTAACAGAAATTCATGAGTATCAGGTCGGCCAGTCCACTCACGCCAATTATCCCCTACCTATCTCAGAGCTTCCCACAAGCATCAGTAAAGAGCTCTCGTCACTCCCTGCCCGTCCAGGCAAAGACATGAATGACCAACCAGACCTCGACCTGGTGTACTTTGAGCCTTACATTCCGTCGTACATGGCTAAAGATCTCTTTGAGTTTCTTCGGTCCGAATTGCCATTCTATCGAGTGGAGTATGATATTAAGAGAGGCGGCTTCCAAACTCACATTCGCACGCCACGGTAAGCAGAAGGTTTATGTTTGGAGGTATGAAACCAACTCACATGGATAGGTACACCACAGTATTTGGCTTGGACGACACATCCCGATTCGACGACGATGGCTCCGTCATAGACAGGAAGTCCGGCTTCAAAGTCGTTGACAAACTGTACCAGAGATACCCACCGCGGCCAATCCCCAAATGTCTAGATGACCTCCGTCGCTCAGCCGAGACGGCCACAGACTGCAAGTTCAACTTCTGTCTCGTCAACTATTATGCTTCAGGCACGGATAGCATCTCCTTCCACAGCGACGATGAGAGGTTTCTTGGTCCGGATCCAGCCATCGCCTCCTTCTCCCTCGGCGCGAGGAGGGATTTCCTCATGAAGCACAAGCCGATACCCCCAGACAATGAGCATCCGGATAGACCGCAGCCCAAACAAATCAAGTTGCCATTAGCCAGCGGTGACATGATCCTCATGCGCGGACGCACTCAGTCGAATTGGCTTCACTCGATACCCAAGCGAACGGGCAAGAATGCGGAGGATGGCGGGAGAATCAACATCACATTCAGGCGAGCGATGGTGAAGGAAGGAACTGATAATTACTACAACTACAACGTCGGGACCGGACCTGTCTATCGGTGGGACAAAACGATGCGGGAAATGCGGGTATCTTCCGCCAAAGACCAGCTCAAGGGAACGTCATGACATCTTTCATGGGGGTATACGCAACCCAAACACCTCTCTATTTGCCTTTGCGGAACTGTGCGCTGGAAAAGTTGAGCAGCGCTCTTAAAAAGACTTGATATCCGACACCCTGGTTATCCGGCAAGCAGAAGATCTCTGTGAGGCGAATGGGCCAAGGCGGGTAGCCATCGAGGTCGACGTAAGGACCGAAGGAAATGAGCAGATCGGGTTCCGGCATGATTCCCTCCGATAGCTCCGCATCGATCAGATCTGTGCTGATGTCACGGGGGTGGAGCTTGCCCTTTTGTGACATCTCGGTCAAGGTGCGAGTGAGATCAACCATGGACGCCCGACCATCCTCGGCGGAGATGAAGAGAACCTTGAGGTGACGTGGGTCGTTGCGCGCGAAATCTCCATGGGCTGGGGACTCGAGGACGTCGTCGGCGTGCGGCATAGCCACGGTCAAAGCTGGCTGGTGTCTACCGAAGTAGGATCGCGACTTCTGGATAATGGATTGTTGCAGGTGAGGAAGGTAGTGCTTTAGAAGACCTGGGGGAGGAAAAGTCAGCAGTGTGATGGGATATACACGTAGAATCAGCAGCTTACCTGTCCGCTCGTACACCGTCAAGACGGGAATCTTGGCGCAGACGCACCATACGGCAATCTCGGCCGCTTCGGCGACCAATCTCTCCAACTCAGCCCCGTGTCTCCCACTTGGTTCGCGCTTTAAAATGACGCTGAGATGTTTCGGCTTCTTCTTCAGACCAACAACATCCCGCTCGATATATTCCGGGGTTCGGTGGTGGTAGAACATGATGGAGGATATGTGGTAGCACACGAGATGCCATGCTTGTCGTATCCGAATATACAAAGAGAAAATGGCGTGGAGAACTGTGTAAATCGCAAGGTGTAGCTTCGAGCGAAGGGCGCGTCTCAGACCGAACCTGCCTTTGGGAGGAATATCATCGTCGCGCCATTGTCGTCGTGCGTCTGGTGGTGGGCCGTCTGGGAGGTAGCTCTGGAGGGGCAGAGCTGTCAGCTAACGGTCGAGCTTTGGGAAATTTGCAAGTAGCTCAACGTACCTCGAGCAGTTGCTCCTTTTCTTCGTCCTTGAGGTTCACGACATCGTCGGTCCTGTAGACCTTACGAACCCTCGTGCTGGACATGTTGGTGAATCTTGGTGGTGTCTCTCGGCGCGATGAGTCGGGGAAGCGCGGTTGTGGGCGTGTAGCTGCAAGGCGGGATGCTTGGGAAATCTGTTGAGCGGAGGGAGGGACAAGGCCAATGGAATAGTTGGCGCGAAACTAGCTATGCGCTGAGTGGGATATATGAATAGGTTTACGTCGTACGCGGCGTGCGCTCGCAGTTTGCCATTCGTTTCTTGGCAGGATGACGACGGCTTTGGGCGAAGGAAACTTGTCGAAGTTTGGTCTTGTCGCCCAGAGTCAGTTCGGTTCGGCGGCTGCCATGGATTCCCACCTCAGAGAGTACAGACATGCAACGCGGTAATACGACATTGGCACATTGGTTGGGCTGGTGGATTCCTAGTGGATGCTGCGCCGCTACGTCCAGCAAAGCTGCCCGTGGCTGAGGGCTCAGCTGAGGTGTTCTTTCCCCGATTTTTCTCTTCCGTGGCGCACATGGCAGGGCGAGAAAAGATACGTATCCCGTCCAAATTGGGCAAGGTCCAGGAACTCCAGCCACCCGGTGGCAGCGGCCGGTACAAGCTCCGGTAGACCCATAAATTTTGGGCACACTTTCGGGACGCCGGGGCCGTTCTTGAACGGGCATCCCGGTGCCATCGCTGTCTCCTCGAAATGGTTTTCTCGACTCAATGAACGTGTAAAAATGCTGTGGAAGATGATCCAGGAATCCAGAATAACGACACTGGCTACTGCTAAAGGATCCCAGACCGCTATTAGCTTCACCTCGTAAGGCGCTGAGAAGGGAATACCCTTTTCAAGGGAAGGGCAGTTTGATGAATTTTTATAAAAGAACAAGCCTTACTCTTAACCTGTCCTTGCGCAAAGCATTGAATCTTTGTTTGATCCCCGTTGGATTGTTTAGAGAATGAGCCGTTCTAAAGAATAGTACTGCTTTCCTCTCAGGATCTCTCGTCCTCTCCTCATTTGCTCTAGTTCTAGTTCTTTTATTCCTTAAATTTTTAATTACTATAACGGGATATTAATTATTATATCTCTCGGTACTTTCGTAATATATATTCCGGAATATATAAAGGAGGAAGATATAAAAGGGCTAGCGATAAAGAAAAAGAGGATAATAATATAAGTAATATTTAAGAAAGTATAATGAAATATAGAAGTATAAAGCGTCAGATAGTAAGGTCTCGAGTGTTTATATATTCTAACCTATCTTGAGTAGTTTTGAGGACGAATATACTATTAAAATAAATATCAAAGAGGGTATAGTAGAGATATAGGGAGTTAGGATAAGGATAGTAGAGACGAAGCCGTAAAGGCCAGCTGGTTCTTCGGTTCCTTTTTACTTATCTTGTTGCTCTAGTTATGAATAACCACGACTAAGAACCTCCAGATCGCCTAGAGATGTTACGACCCAACAGCCCATGCTTGAAACGCAGCAATACGCTACGATGTGATGTTACAAGCAGATGGGTCTGGAATATCGTAAATGTAGAGGCCCAAAATCCTAAAGATGATTGGCCGAATAGAGACATCCCTTCAAGCCATGTTGGATGATTATAGCACAACTGCAGAAGGCCACATTGATGCTTATCATTTTAGATGACTGAATGGTCTGCAAGTACCCAAACGGAAGCCAAAGGTTGAGGGCGGAGACAAGCCAACCCAGTTAAGACGAACTCGGTGACAGCTGTACGATTATCGCATAGATGGGCGAGCTTGCTAGAAAGATTGTTTCTGAATAGATGCAGACGTTACGGTGAACGCAGACTTTGGCTTATATTTCTGCAGGCAAGACATCGTCTAAGCCTTTCAAAAGATAAAGGAAAGAACCTCAAGAGTATCAATGTGTTTGTCGGCCATCACTGGCCGGTCCACATGGGGTTCATGGCATTGGCTTTCGGTGCCGGTGATCTCGTCTCTTGATTCTCAATCGGATCGGGCGATACTTGCTGCGTCAGTTGGTATAGGTGCAGTGGGAGAAGTGGATAAAGGCTAGTTTCACCGCCAAAGTTGTTTCACATCTATTCAGGAAGAGTAGTTGAACGGCAACACAAGATCCAGATTCCAAGCCAGGTCAACAAGCGTCACTCTCGCGAACTCCATGACTCCGAGGTAGCCTTTGCCGAGACACTAGGGGAGACTGAACATCGACAACACTGCATGTCTTGGACGAATGGCTCGATGCAAGTTGCGAGTACCTGGAATAGCAGGCACGGTCGAGACTGCTTACAGCGCCTGTTAAGAAACGCTAGCAATAGGTGGTCCATATGAGATCGAAAGGTCAAGGCCTCACGGGCTCTTTCAGAATGAATTCATCTGAAAAGACTTCCGAGTGAATATAGATGAGTTTGTGTCCCCTGGAGAATAATAATCCGAACCACAAGGACCAAGACAATCCCAACAAACCTCGAGAGAGGCATCATATTAGTGGTATTGAAGACAGTTGGAACATGACAGGCATCGTGAGAGTGACGTCTAACTCGATTCTCAACCACTCTGACTAGGACTCTGTAGGATGAATCTGTCTGAAGAAGACCAAGGTCGGGGATTGACACAGAATTCCGGGAGACTGGAGATCTCCTTCCCTCAAGCGTATTTCAGAGCCCCCGTAGACTCAAGCCGCGATTATTGGCTTGTGAAGGTAACTACTTACGCGTGTGAGGCGGACGTCAACTTGGATGGTTCGTAGAAGAGAGATAGTTGGTGCGGTGGCCAGTTGGAAGTCGTCAAAGTCAGAAGAGCACTGAAGATAACGTACAGCACTCTGAGTTATTCGATACGAAGGCAGAAGTCCCTTCTTTTCGAGGTACCTTCGACTTATACAAGGCCGCATTTGAAACATCCGCTCGACATGCGATCGGGAAGCTTCAGCTTTCTAGGGTGTGCCTGCATTGACTTTTGACCTGATGACCAGTGAGGTCAGCCACATGATCGAAGTCACAGGGACGGTTTGGCATGAGCTAAGCAAGACTCGCGTCCTCTATAGCCCCCACCAGGACCCTTCTGTCGAGTGATGGCACCGCGGTAGCGATTACGTGGTCGGTCTCTTCTACCCCGACGACTACAAGGATTCCGAGTTCTCGCGCAGGACACAATACGCAAATAATATCTTTAAGTAGACTATTCTATAACTCGTTATTAATTAGCAGGATATCGAGTTATAGTTATATCGGGACTATCGGTTCACACAATCAGTCTCATAGGGCTCTATACGATTTTAGAGCACGTATATAATATAATAAATTAAATTAATAACTATTTATTACCTTATGTATTTATATCGCTACTTCTCCTATTATTATTCTTACTATATCTCTAGTTATTATTATTACTTTTTCTACTACTATTTTTATTATTATTTCTCTTATTATCGTTATTACTATTTCTCTTAGTATTATTATTACTATCTCTCCTGCTATCGTCGTTGCTAACACTATTGATATTATCCCCTTTCTGTATATTCCTTTAATAATATACCTGGGCCTTGGGGAAAGATAAATGTTAGTATCCTTATTATAGGGATATTGGTTGATTGGTTCGAGCCGTGGGTTGACGAAGTAGGTCAATTGAACTATATAATCTGCTGCGTAGGTGTAAAAGGGAGGTTCCAACCGTAGGTTAGGCAGGCCGCGATAATCGGAAGTAGGGCCCGTAATTGGCCCCTGCGCGGTCGGCCGTACGTCGAGGTCGAATTGGACTTCCAATCCGACAATAAAGACTAAATATGCTAACGTGTTAGACTCTAAGACTTTAGATCCCAAGAGTGTATTACTATTTTGAAGAAGTCATCGAAGCAGGCGTTGAGTATGGAACCGACCGTATGATCGGGCCCGCGCGGCAAAACGATTACGCAAAGCCGGACAGATATTAGTCTTTTTAACCACCTTCATCTCATAGATCAATGTCCTTTCCAGAGACTCAGGTAAACAGAGTGGAAGCTAATAAGGAGGATTACGGACGGTCCTCAGATGAGGGCAGGCAGCCGCTTGATCGCCAACACGGCTGTTACGGGCCAGTTGTCCCGCAGAGTTTCGGTGGTAATTACGCGACGGTACGTGCTATATATCATTGCTAGAATGAAGCCAAACCCAGCTTCGAGAGACATCTAGAGGATTCGTCCAGTCTTTGGTTGATGATGGGCATGGTGGACACCGAGTAACGGGCTAGAGTGTGCATACGAAGTCGACTCCTTCTCCGAACCTGACGCCGAGGGCATCGCGCTAGCGGAAACTGTGCGATCGTCTGTTCGCTTCATGAACGACCGGGACCTTTCGGAGCGGACGGTTACTGCGCACGACAAGGTCATCTCCACGATGCAGGGATCGGTCAACATCACCAAGGTGGTGAAGCAGAACTTGACCAAGTTGAAGATTCCGATTGACCGGATCAAGGAGATCTCACGACTTGGAAGCACTTACTGGATCCGGCAGGTCGGTCGTTGGAAATACACTCGAACACTGTCACAAAAAGCGGACCCACTCAATGTGGGCAGCATTAACCACATCCATATCTCGTGACAAACACCCATCCCCGCCCACCTTGTCGTGTTCTTGCGACGGTGAGTTCGGTGAAGTACTACTTGTAGGCAACTGAGTTATACAATAATTTGTGCTATCCACAAGCAAGCTGCTGCATAATTGCATAGAACACGTTGGCATAACATTGTGAAATCCCGACTTCTGTTTGTCACACTTTCCCCCAGGCCACAAGCAACCATAGTCTGGTTGGTACCCAGACTCCATAGACCGCAATCGACCAGCCGGTCAACAAGGTAAACCAAAAGACAGTGGACCTCAGAAGTCGCAGTAAGCCAATGGTTGTCGTCGTCGAGCCTCACCGTCTGTTCGTGGTGGATGTTTTCACGTAACTCACCGGAAAGTTGACCCAGACAAACAGGTGGCCGTCTATGGTTCAACAAGCTCATTGGACACATCTGCAGCCAATTTCCGCACGTATCCACGCGGTCTAAGGTTTCTCCCCGCCCGAAATGACTCGTGTCCTCGCACATTCTGCCGCCTCGCCCCAGCCGCGCCTCGGAACACCGCCCAGCAGATTTCTATATAAGCGCCGTCTGTCGCCATCCTTTGCTTGTTTTCTCTCTTTCTTCTTTAGCTCTCTTTGCCTTTTGGCTTAGATCAAGTGTAGTATCTGTTCTTTTCAGTTTAATCTCTGAAAGGTCTCTAAGGAGACCAATCGTGATTATTCCTATTTTTGTACCTCGAGAGAAGCCCTCTGTGCTTGCACACGGCTCCTCTCACAGTGTCCCTGGTATTACACTGCCTCCAGGCGACGCGAACCTCTTTTCATTGTGTGCTCTGGCTTGTCCAGTGTCATGAGGAAGAAACGGAACACCAACCTCGCTGGTGGCATGTAAACTCGCCAGAGCGAAAATTGTACAATCCCATGTTGTGAATGGGACGGTTATAAAGCCCTGACCGAGCTCTATCTGCTGGCTAAGTTTCATGTTCGTTGGCCACAATTTGGACAACGTGTGAACTTCACAACATTGTGCGCATCGGAGTTCCGAAGGAGGCCGCTCGGGGATATCGGCGCTCGGCGCTAGACCTGCACCCCACACGCGGGCTCGGTCGCACAGGCCATAAGACCCGCATTTCGTGAGCGGCCCGCTAGCGCTATACCAATTTTAGATCAATATTGCACGTGACACTCGACTTTACCCAGACCTCAATTGACGTCACCGACCATTGGTGGGTGGGTTGAACATCGACAACGATGCAACGCCGGCAATTGACCAATTGACGTGGATCAGTCGACTTCGCATCCTTGGTGCAAGAATTAACCACTCTTGTGACGGTATTCGAAAATGATTGCTTGCGCTTGTGAATACTAGATCGCTCTGCTGCGTTTGGGTGGCTATCTCAAATGGCGCGAATGCTGCCTTGTCCTTCCACGATGACACCTTTTGATCAGGCATGGTACGGCCCTTATTCACAGTTGGTACTCAGGCGGAATGAAACAGGGTCTGAGATTATTCTTAAATCCGAAGGCACCATGCTCGCAGCAGCCAGAGGGAAAACGATGTCAGGCGAAGTCTGGCAATTTTGAACATTGAGTCTGGGAAACCACAGGGTCAACATCCCTTGGCTTTCTCGACCTTCATCCGACCTCGTACCAATCACCCAATCCTTTCTGGTGCCCCGGATCATCCCATAGTGATCATATTATCGTCACTAGTTGCCTCACATCGTAATGCCAAACAAGAAAGTGAGTCATTCTTTAAAAGCCAAACCCAGCCAGTTCTACGCACTCTTGACATTCCCATGTTCCTTGCGATGAACATCGCAAATTTGTTCACGCAACTGAAAACGTCTTCTCATCCCATCCATACGCCCTCGCGAGCCGCCGAGAGTACACCAGCGTCATGTACCCTTCAATCTGAGACTTATGAGGCCGGTGGATGGTGAACGGCCTCTTTACTGCCATACTATCTGGCGGCATGAAAGTGAAAACCGAGCCGTACTTGGGCAGGACCGAAAACCCGATCTCGGCCATAGCGCCTTCAAAACCTGTCCAGTTCACCGCACCTCGGGACTCTGACTTCTTGAAGAGGGCGTTGAAAACCTCGGCAGTCGCCGGTGAGACTTCAAAAGTCTGTTTTTCAATGACCGGCTCTGTAGTCGACACATTTGCCTCAGGACCGACCTCAAAGGCAGATACATGGGCCGGACGAGTCTTTTCCTTCTGCCTCCGCTGCTCTACCAAAGTTTCTCGCGGCTCGGGAGCAGGCACCGGAAGTGGCGTCCACTCCTTTTGGCCTTGGCCGATCTTGACCTTGTACTGTTCATACTGATTCTCAAGGTCGGAGAAGCATTCGAAAACAAGATCTTCGTAAAGCACACCAAGCTTGGCACCGGCATTGTCAATCATAAACTGGTTAAGGTTCTCTAGAGCTTCGGCGGCCATTCCCGGCTCTAGAAGGTCCTCGATAGGGACGGCAAAGTCCCTCAGATCAACGCCGGTCTTGAGCTCGTTCAATTCTTTCTCCAGCTCTTGGGACCTGGAGACGAACAATTGCCCCTTTTTGCGGGATGGAGCTGGCGTTGAGATTGTACTGGTCACATCTTGGATGAAGGTGACTGTGGTGGCCAGGTCACAAAGAGACTCGAACTCACTCTCGACCAGTTTCTCCTGCTCTTCGGGATGAGCCTGATGAAGATCGCCCAACTTTTTTAGCCAATCGACGGCCTTGGCTGCAGTGGTATCAGGGGGGCAGAGCCGGAGCATGTAGTGAAGTTGAGGATCGCTTCGCGTCAAGTCGCCTGGATTGCCTTTGAGCATCACACGCGCGTTGCCAACGCTGTCATACACATTAGACATCCGCTTGTACCACTTGCTGCCCGAATGCGACTGAATATGCCGCTTGAATAAGGCCTGGGCGGAGACGTAAGCGAGCTGGGCGGCGTTGGCTATCTCCTGTAGCAGGATAGTCCGGTGGGCTTTGTCTTCTTGGTTCAAGCTTTCGAAACGCTCGAGGAGCTGATGCATGTAATTCCCTAGGACAGCCGCCTTGACGGCGTTGTGGACAGCGTCGAAGACGCTGGCACTGACATACTTGTCGGAAACCACCGGCAAACGACGTCCTTTCTCGTCTGGGAGGATCTCTGGCCGGCTGCAGAACCAGGAACTGACGTCGTGTGCAAGAACAGCCGGTTCTGAGCATAGCTCTATGCGTTCCTTGAACAAAGCCGCCTGATCGCAGGCAGCGTTGACGAGGTCGGCTAGAGAAAGCTTGGCGGGGGATTGTGAGATGCTCAATTTTGAGAATGCCGCAGTGGTTATCTCCTCTGGCTTCTTAGGGCGCTGGGCGTTACTCCGCGTCTTCGAGCCCTGATCCAAGATATCGTCAATAAGGATGTTGAGTGACCGCAGCAAGGTGACTTGACGTTTTAAGATCAGCTGGCCGATATCACTTGGTGGCACAAGTCCCGCTCTGATGGCCGGGACAAGCCCGCCCAACGATTTCTTGTCTTTTTCGGTCAGATAAACACTGCAATCGTACCATTACCCGTCGGAAAACAGCATGTACCAGTCCTTTTCAGATGCAGGCGGACGTAGACCTTGCGTCCGCATGCTCTCCTGAATGATATCAGCATCACCCTTACCACCGTTAAGCCCGTAACAGTACTGCTCCATAGGCGTTTTCTCGATGCGGTGCTCTAGCATGCTCAGAAAATTTTCGGGCCGTTCAGTCAAGTTGCGCAAATTCCATTCGGGAAAGATCTTGTAGTTATCGCCCAGGGTAGTGTCCCCCGAGTGTCTGAGCAAGACACCCTCCATTGCTCCGGCCTTCATACACTTCGCACGCTGGCCTACACCAAAATCTCTCCAGATTTCATTGATGATAGCGCCATGCTTCTTGTACTTTCGAACAAGATCATTGTGCAGGTCCGTGGCCTCATTGTCTCGTTGTCGTTGCATGTTGGGCACTCAATAGTATGACTGAGAAGATAACTGGACTTGGCAGCATTCGCAGTACGAAGTCACTCTTCCGTCGACAACTGATGCGATGCCTAAATCTCCCACGAGTTCTTTGCTTCTGATCAGTGCCCGACTGGCGATAAACTGGAGGCTCTCCCATTGTCGGAAAAACACATATTCCCCTTCACTCGATAGGTCCCGTCACGCTTCGTACCCCGCATACCCATGCCTCCTTTAATGTACCGATCTGTGTATCCAGGACAGCTTTGGTCTAGGATAAGATTCTTCGACTTTATCTGCCTGGAAAACTAGACATTCTTATCTTGAAAAGTCCACATCATTTAAGACCAACGACGCTCAAGGATTGTGAGAAATTTTCAGACGTGGCCCCTATCCACGGTGCACACCAGTTCATTGGTGCAAAAACCTATTACCGCAGACTCCAGGCTTCTCCCCAACTTTCTACCACTCAAAGATGGAAATGACGGCAATCATCAAGATCCTTATCGCAAAGCTAGTTCGAAGAATCAGCATGAAATGGGGCTCAATGGTATCAAGAGTCGAGGGCACGGGCTGTTCAACATCGAATGATACTAAGTTTCGGGAGGAGCCCAATGATCAACTGACATTCGAACAAGCCCAACCCATTCCAAGTTAGTTCTGCACGAAGAACAGCCAGGCCGTTGATTACCCAACTGTCTCAAAAGGGGCATATTACTCGGGGCAAGGGGCATGGAATCAGGTTCAAGCCCTTCTGTTCAGCCTTAAACCTTGCGGTTGTGATAGGTTTCTCATGAAGAGGAGAAAAAAGGTTCAGAATCCTTCGGGTGGTTTAAGATGACCGCATACCCACTCCCCTCCAATGAGGAAGCACACCATCGACCAAGGACCAGCCCACAGCCCTGTATCCGTAACGGTTGGAAATCCCACAGGGCTGTTAGCTTCCGTTCCTCGTCCACACTTCGGAGCCGGAGCTGTCCATTTAAACCTACCGACGAGGGTTTCTGGTCACCGAGTCGGCGACGTTATGGAGTTGGCTGGGGACAGCCTGGGATCGCGGACGGCCGGGGGGGCTGCCCCTCCCCCTCCATCTTCTTCCCCCCTCCGCGCGCGGCAACTTGCACGTTGAACGTGTCACACAGACACCCAGCGACCTGACACCCACGCGGGGCGGCGTAGTTATCCGATCAACGTTTGCCGACTTTACCTTAGCTGGTAGTTCTAGACTTTTGCCAGACCACGTCTTTCAACGGCGGCGCAGTCAGGAACCATGTGCGACACAGCCACGGCCCCCAAAAGGCTTCGAGGCTTTCGATAGGATAGTTTCTACAATTGTCCAGCCAGCGCTTAGAAAGTTGTGAACTCATCGATGTCGTTGACCGATGTTATGTAATGATTATGATTCCGTGATCTAGCCGTCATCGATTCACGATTCACTGCTGCCTGGCTCAACCCCCCGGACCCAGGGCGGCTTTTGATTGACTTTGACAACCAAACAACCCCCCCATGTTGCACCCAGCCAAGGGGTCTGAACTCCTGGCACCCATGCGTGCCATGCCGCCAACTCGTGCTAACGGGTGGCGGTGCGCATTTCCCGATGTTCCCAATTCCTCGATTTCCTTCTGGTCGAAATTCTCCTCACATTGTTTTTGACTTCATAGCTCGGAGATAACGCCCCACGTTTTATCCTCCACGAACCCCCCCTTCCTGACAAGTTCCCATTCTGTCAACTTGCCTGACAAGACCAACTCTCAACTTGTTGACTTGCAGAAGGATTCATCCTACCTTCTTCTTCTCTTCTTCTTTTTTTTTCTGCCCATTCCTTTTAAGAGATAGACCAGGGTTACTACGGATTGATGTAAAAGCGTTTTTAGGCAGCAATAATACATCGTTCCTTCGTTTCTTTTGAGCGCTTACAAAGTTGCAACAAAGAAAGAGAAAGAAGAAGTACAGCAGCATCAAATCTTGTGTAATAACCGCTACTGCTGCCCGCCAAGTGTTCCGGTTCTAGAAATGCGAGAGACTACAATTCGGCGACCTCACATCTGTACAAAAACATTATAGCGGGAAACACACAGTCTCCGAGACCCGAGTACCCGGAAAACCCAATAATCCCTTCCCTGAAGGCACTTTTGTCTTCTCACTTTCTCAGCCTCTTACTTACAACAAAGGCCCAAACCAAACTCCGGCCCTGATGCCCTCTCCCGGTCCCCAGATTCTCACCTTTGCGCTCGAGAACTGGCCTCACAACGCCGGGCCTACCACCAGGGCTAGTAAGCCCAAAGTCCGGACGGGATGCGTCACATGCAAGTAAGTCAACTCACGCACATCGAATCGGATTCTCATCTCCTATCATCGTACTGACACAATCTCGCCCAGACGGCGCAGGATAAAATGTGACGAGACAAAGCCGTCATGTCAAAACTGTCTCAAGCGACGGGTGGAATGTGAGGGGTACAAACCCAAATCGCCAAACGCTTCCTCCTCTCCCGGCGCAGCCTCAAAACAGCTCATCGCAACCACCAGCCCCAACGGCAGCTCCACCTCCTCCTCCCCCTTCTCCGTCGAGCCGAGCTACCAGAGCCTCGTCTTCACGACGCAGCTCCAAAAGGACCACTTTGACCAATGGCTCTCCTTCGCCGCAGACACCCTCGTCTTCCCCTCCCAGCTCATCACCGAGACCATCCCGCAGATAGCCCGCTCCGACCTGGCCGTCCGCAACGCCGCCTTCGCCATCGGCGCCGCCGCACTCGGCAGCGGCACCCGAGAGGAGCGTCTCACGGGTAAAGGCCCATACTTCGCCGACGCGCTCGAGTACTACAACCGCGCGCTGCAGCTGACCGTCAAATCTCCACCCACGGAGGAGACCTTCCCCAGCGTCCTCATGACGTGCCTCCTCTTCGTCATGTTCGAGGCCCTCCACGGCGACAGGAGGTCCGCGCTAACGCACCTCAACCACGGGTACAACATCCTCGACCAGTACGAGAAGCGCCGCTCAAAAAAGATGAAGACGACGAAGGAGGCATCCCGTCGTGATCCCTTAGTCGACGCCATCGCCACAAACTTCCAGCGCCTGACGCTGCAGTCCTGGAGCCACAACGGCGACCACCCAAAGGAGACGGAGAAGCAGGTGCCCTGGTGCTGTCGCGGCCAAGGTACCTCGCGCTACGCCGTCGACGAGATGCCCGACACCTTCGACTCGCTCGACGAGGCGCACCGCTGGTGGGAGGTCACCCAGCACCACGTAATCCACCACGCGCCCCTCATCATCGGCTTCCGCGTCGAGGGCACGGGCAATAAAGCGCCGTCCTTCCCGCCCAACGTCAGCTTGCCCATCAACCCGGAGCAAGTGAAAGCGCACGATCGCTACGTCCAAGCCTGGCGCGCGCGCTTCTCGCCCCTCCTCGAAGCAGCGCAGGAGAAGAGGGAGAATCAGGCGAAAGAAGAAGGAGAAGAAGCAAAGTGCGATACGAGAGAGTACCTCAAGGTCCTGGGCCTACGCATCCACTCCACCTACCTCTCGATCCCGATCCGGACGGCAAACTACTGCGACACGGACGAGCTCGCGGCCATGACGCCCAGCTTCCGGCTCTACGTCGACCTGAGCAAGGAATTCCTCGAGCTCCAGCAGCGCCTACTCAGCGCCTCGGGCGAGATGTTCACAATGGACAGCAACAGCCCGACGTGGCCCCTTGGCGCGGCGACGATGCTCTGCATGGACGAGACGGTGCGGGCCGACGCGATGAGGCTGTTCCGGGAGTACCCGCGCCGCGACGGGCTGTGGGACACGCAGACGTGGCTGAGCATGCTGGAGAGCTACAAGGAGGCGAACCAGACTATTGTCAAGCAGGTCGGCGAGCGGGAGTCGCAGCACATGTTTGATGTCGAGGTTGTGTATGAGGATAAGTCTGTCGTGTGGATCAAGCAGGTGGAGGATCCTACGAGCGTGAGCCCGGATGACTTGAAGTATAGGATTAATCTCCCTTGAGGGGGGTAATAGATGAGTTAAATGAATGTTGTGGCAGCCAGATGTTCATTGGTCTTGATGTGTCTCCAGTATTACATCGAGTGAGTAATCTGTGACTTCAGGAGATGCGTTCGCTCCGTCTTGAACCACTCCATCTCGACTCAAGGAAACGAGTGAAAATACGTAGACGTCAAAGCCGTGAAGCTCTTAAAGGTTTGATTCTTCGTATGGGATACAGCAGGAATGGTTCTCCTGAGATAACGGGAGTGAGGCATTTTGCCTTCACGCAGAAACTGTCGATCCAGTAGTAAATGGGTTTTCTATCACAACGAAGAGGACATAAGCCGACTCTACTCACATGACGAACCTCCCTTCTCTCCACTCCCAACGCGGCGCATATTCCAACCAGAACACTCAGAAGATGATCCCGCTGGTTGAAGAGAGATGGAGGTCTTACAAAGAAATGGAAGAATTTCTCAATAACCAACAGTCGGCTCAATAACCACGGGCGTATATCACTCTCATTCGGCCTCTCCTTCATACGTTGCTGGTGCTGCTAGAACAAAAGCCTCCAGCGGCAATGGTGGGATTCCATATTGAGGACCTGTCAACATGGCAGCAATACGTCAAGAAGCGTTAGAGCTGCTCAGCCGTCATTGCCAGTTGACTGCCGTCATACTTCACGACCACATGTCCCACCGAGGCTGCCGGAATCTCACATATTTCGCAGTGCAAAGCTTCAGGACGTGACTTGGTCAAAAGACTCTGTATTCATAAACCTCCTCCACGCCTCTATCCACTGAGGCAGATATCATTATCGATCTATGGAAAAAGGAGGGTTGCCATCATCTTGTTGAGGCCGCTAATCTCCAAATGTGAAAGACTCTTTTTTAGGGGGGTGTCATATCCATGAAGCAACCAACGCAAACTACACAAAACTGCTTTTTTTTTGATGCTGAAAGCCTCTCGAGGCAGTCAGCCAACCAAATCTCCCCTTAATGGACGTAATCGTAAATGCCGCTGTGTTCTCCTTTTCTTTTTATGCAGATTCAAATCAACAAGCACCCGTAATAGCTTGGTGGAAATGCAGGTATCGACCGTGCGTGAAGGCCAAGAAAATCTTGCCTAACCAAACGCGTACGCACACAGTATTATGAGGGTATAAATACAGGTCTCTCATCCCATATAACGAGGATGAAAGACCTTATCGCAAGTAGTAAGTCGCTTAGAAGAACTTGCCCTTCTTCTTCTTGGTTGTCTTCTTATCCTCGCCTCCGCCTCCGAGAATGTCGTCAAAGGTCATGGTGGACGTGGCGGGATCGTGAGTGTGGTCAACAGACATGTTGCGCAGGTTTGTGGCAGAGGGCGAGCGCGGCATAACCATGCTCAGAGGACGGGAGCCGGCCGAGCTGCTTCGTGCGCTACCGACGCGCGAGTTACGGTCGCCAGGCAGGCCCTCATCGAACGGAACGGGCTCGAGGCCGAAGATCATGCTGGAACGGTGCGCGGCGTTGCGGCTGCCAAGCTGACGTCCGCCTGGCGAAGCATTACGCGGCCGGAGATGGGACTGTGGAGACCCAGGTGTGGGTGGGGTGCCACTTGTTCCGAGGGCCGGGGGGCTGCCGACAATGCCATCCGGACCAGGGAAAACTGGCCGGGGCGGTTCCAGAGGAGACATGCCAGCGTCTTGTGGGGGTGGGGCGTCCGCGCCGGACAGCCCTTCCCACTCCTTGGCCGCGAGCCAGCAGTGGCTGCGGTGGTAGACAGCCTCGACACTGAACAACACACTGTCGGCCGAGAGCTCGACATAGCCATTGCCGCCAGAAACTTCGTACCACATCTTGCGGACCTGGCGAGCATCTTCAACCCAAGGGAGGTTACCCATAGGCGGCTCACAGAGGAAGTACTCAACGCCCTCGTTGAACTTGAGGTTGGGCGCGTCGACCACGAGCATGGGCAGCGACTGGATGACGACGTAGAGGAAGAGCCAGTAGCCGATGCGCTGATCGGCGAGGTCTGCCGCATTCTTTCCCTTTGCCTCATGCTGCTCAAACTCCTTGAACTCCATGAGGAAGGGAATGTTAACGCTGTTGGCGTCCCAATTGTACGCTTTCTGAATGACCAGCGTCAACTCGTGTTCCTTGATCTTTCTGTCAAACTTGGCCTGCTCCTTGGCTGACAAGTTGTCGTAAGTAGCAAGAATGGATGTCATTGTGGGCAACTTGGGAACATCGAAAGGAATCGGCGGTAGTACGGGAGGCGTAGAGTTGTCGAACTCGGTGAGCATCTTGCGCAGGTTGATAATTGAGAGGGGATCCGTTGACTTGGCAGAACCTTCATCGGTATTTCCATCCATCACTCTGGTGGTGATGTTTTCACGATCGACCAAAAGATCGTAAAGAGCGGTCATGTCGGAGTAAAGCGCCTTCAACACCAAACGGTTGAGACCGCTCTCAGAGAACGGGTTCTTCTTGCTGCTAGCCTTCGGGGGCCAGGCACCAAAGTTGGTCTTGTAGTAGCCCATGACGAACTGCTTCATCTTATTGAAGTACTTCTCCCATACCTTGAAGCGGACAGCCTTGAGCCCGGGGTCTGACGTAGAGCTGGCGATACCTGCGAACAATGAGGGAAACTCGAAGCGCTCCAGTCTGATGTTGACATTGTGTTGGCGGTTGACGAGATCTAGATGTGCGCGCTCCAGTCTTTGTCTGGTGTACAGTGATACCTGCTCGAACAG
The DNA here is from genome assembly GCF_030867565.1 of Colletotrichum costaricense. Lineage (NCBI taxonomy): Eukaryota > Fungi > Ascomycota > Sordariomycetes > Glomerellales > Glomerellaceae > Colletotrichum > Colletotrichum costaricense. The sequence goes on along the minus strand of NW_026848236.1, from coordinate 2,575,069 downwards.
AGGAGAGCTCAGGTCGAGAATGGCAGTGTACTTGCCGACGGCGTGCGCAAAAGCCTCGTTGTATAAGTCCATTGACTTCATGCTCTCACCCAGAATCAACGACTCGAGCGTCTTCTCGCGGCTGTGACGAACATCTGCAAGCGATAATTGTTCCATAAAGAAACCGAAGCTCAAGTCGACGGCCTCGCCAAAAGACTGCCCGTCCGCGTTAGTGAAGCCATACTCCTTCAGCAACTTGGAGATCTGCAGGAAGGCGGCAAAGGTGGTGGGGTGCGCCTTGGTGGCCACCAGAGGCTGGCCGGTCAAGAACGCAAAGAGGTTGCGAATTGCAATTGCGCGGTCGACTTCGGCACGAAGCTGGGGTCCCGGCGCGGCGAGGCCGTTTCCGGGTTGCGTGTACTGTGGGGGCGTTGCCGGCAGATACAACTTCAATTCGCCTTCGCCGGGGCTGTCTGGGTCCTCTGCAGGAGGAGAGCCGGACCCGGAAATGGTTGCCCGGACCAGCGCATCATCGACGGACAGACTACCACCAAAACTCCTACCCCGGCTCCGTCCCGATGGCGAAGACATTTCAGCTTGAATAAGCTCGTTGAAGATGACTGAGTTGATGATAGAGAAGCTCGGAACCTTGAACGAAGGTCCGGCATTACTGCTTCTGGGTTGAAGGTAAACGTAGACATTGCCGTTTTCGTTCCACAACTCCGGGACCTGCAGGTAAATCAGTCTCTCCGTCCGATGTGATGGGACACGCGGCAAGAAGCTTACCTTTTCAGCATTCAGCAAGAATGAAGTGTTGTACTCGCCAGGCGTATCAGGCGACAAGACCCACGCCTGTGAGTTCTTTATAGCCGCGGAAACGTCGTGAGAGTTTGACCTTGATCTTCCGCCACCTGGCAGCCAAGATCTGCGCAAGCGTCCACGTCTCTCGTCGCGGGTCGGGCTGTGGCTCTCGTTCGACCCGGTGTGATGTGAGCTTCCGGTGTCGGTTCTGGCTCCGGGTGGGTGTGCAGAGGTGCTTCTGCCCCGTGCATCTGGTGAAGGCGCGCGAACGCCCAGCATGGGGAATGCGGATTTGCGATTCTCGAGGAAGGAGCTGCTTCGCTTCCTAGGCTCGGTGGCATTTTCTTTCTTGAGTTTCGCCGGCGAGGTTGCCTCTGGGTGGGAGACAGCTCTTGGCGAAGGAGCATCGTTGTTGTGTGATACTGCAGGAGGCGTTGGCAAGTTCTTCTCCTTGCGCAGCTTGGCGGGAATTGGCGGAGGCGCCTCAGAAGGCGGCAACGGTGCGGCCATCATATTTGGTGTTGTAGGTGTTGGAGGTTGAGGAGGAGAGACCAGAGGCTGATCGGCAGCGGGGGATGATATTGTTGAAGAGTCTAGAGGTGCGGGGGCGATTTTTCTAGGAATAGGAGGCGGTGCATCAGAGGGAGCAGCCGGAGGAGGTGGGTCGAGGGATTCAGATGCAGTAGGAGCAATTCCCAGACCCAGGCCGGAGCTCGTCACAGGCCTCACGGTGGGATGCTCAGCTGTGTGGTAAGAAGGTGCGCTGTCGGAGGGAGACGAGGCGGGAGGAGTATCGTCGGGCAGCGGCTTGCGGTGAATCGGTACTTGGTGTTGTTGCTGCAGCTGAGGCTGGGCAGGCGGTGATTGAGTCTGAGGTTGATCTGTGGGTTGGATGATGAGCGAGGGAAACAGTGCAGACAGACGGTTGCCCCAAGACCGGGACTTTCTGTTGTTGGGAGGTCGAGTGGGAGCGAGCACTGGCTCGGAGGGCTTCTCCTTCTCTTCAAGCGTCACGTTAAGAGTTCCGGCATTGATTTTCGCAGCTGTCGTTGGTGAGTTGACGGTAGTATCGGTCTGTGATCGTTTCGGGGATGCGGGACGCTGCGGGCGGGAGGACGTGTAACCGTTGGCGTTGACGACGGCGGCGTCTCCGTGGGTAGCTTGGTCGTGTACAGGCTCGGATACGCTGTGATGCCTTTCGCGACGTGATTTGGGCGAGACGGGGTTGGTGAGGTTGACTTGTGAAGAAGAGAAGGAGAAATGGCTTAAAGAAGACTTAAGAGAGGCGCGAGAGACCGACAACTTACTCGACGTCATGCTGGGCATAATGAGTAGCCGAGCCGTCTTTCAGTCTTGCTAAGTCTAGTCCTTGTCTGGATCTGGCGTGAATGTCACCTCGCTGCGGCGCAAGTAGGAGAAACGTATGGTGGTAGTACAGTAAGGTAGGAGCTGAAGGAGCGATCTCGCAACCAACAACTAGCTAGTCTTTTTTTCTTCTCTCCCGTTTCTTTGCGCAAGCAGCAGGAATGGAAACAAACAGTTCAGTCCAGACCAGAAATAGCAAAGCAGACTTCCAGGTAGCAGGAGGAAACGGCGGGCGGAGGCGGCTATTATGAATACAAACAAAGGGCGGGAGGACAAGCCAAGAGACGGCGACTGCGGGACTGAGACCTAGTTCCTTGTGAGAGACGTAGAGAGAAGAGTGGGAATATGGAATGGAATGGCGTGCACGAGCCCATCCATGTACGAGCCACCTAGACCATGAACATTGCTCGGGGTCTAGTGTAAGAGGTAAGACACAAGACACCGGATCCCTGGAAAGAAAGTTTCTGGGATGGTGCGGATACACAGAGTGAGCGAGTTAAGGTCGTTAAGGTCGGTATTGCAAGACAGGACGGGACCAGGAAGAGAGACACGACGAGGATGAGGGCGAGAAGAGGGGACGACGGGCTCGGGTTGACGAGGGGAGGGGTGTCGAGAGAGTGGAGGTTTACCTGGTGCTGGTCAAGTCAGGTCAGGTCAGGTTAGATCCAGTTGTCTGTCTGTACGGATATGTCTGCCCGTGTGAGGCTTTGCTCGGGATGGCGCGTTGTGCTGTGCAAGTGCTGCGCTTTTTCCTCAGCCGTTGTTGCTGGCGGTGGATGGGAAACGGGGCCGTTACGTGTTTAGCAGAGCTGGTTGAAAGTGAAGAGTACGTAAGTTGGTGAGGTGAGGAAAACAGAACAAGAGCGCAAGGCCAAAGCTAGGAGAGAAAACGGTGCTGGTAGGGACAGGGTACGTAAGGCGTTCTGATTTGTGAGGTACCTTACCTTATTCATACGGAGCAAGGCAGTTGGAAGGTACCTTCTTCAAGTCCCTCTTTCTTCTCTTTCCTTCTCTTTTTTCTGGGGGAGTCTGATCATGGGCGACGGATGTGGATGACACATCCCGTACTCCGTACCGCGCAAGGTACCTTACACTACCTATTCCTACAGCACGACGGTAAGGGAAGCCCCGACCAGTGCCTCTTTCTCCTTCTCTTTCTTCTGCTGTGCCACTTCCATTCACTTTCAGAGTTCCTTCCAGGTTGGTGATTTTTGCGATGGGTCCCACGCGGTAAATCCGCAGCAGCAACGTTGGCAGTTCTTCGTCCCTTTGGAGCACTGTGCATGCGGCAGGACCCATTTGGCTCACCTCACATCCTCCGTTCATCCCTCCTCCAAAACAGTACGTACTTCCATCTTGTACCTTTGTACCTTCATCCCTCCTTCCCTCCCTCCTTGAGTCCAGGTCCCTCCTTCCATTTCACGGTACACGTATTGAGGGCCCCCAAGACCAGCCTTTGCGTGGCGTTCTTGGTGTGTGAGGTAGGGAGACGGTCACTCATCCGACTGAGGGATGACGTTTTTGAGGACTAGGGTGGAGACAGCAGACTTGGACGGCTGGAAAGAATGCACACCACAATAAAAAGTCACCACTCACATGAGGTCGGGTGGTCTCTAAGAAATACATCGTAAAGTACCTTGGACGGTAAGGTAGGGTAAAAGGGGCCGCAAGCAGTTACGACGGGTCAACGGCAGAAAGCCATGTAACAGTAATCGCAATTTCGATCGACAGATCTGGGGCCGGCGGGCAAAGGGGACGTGTCGCCGTTTGAGGCTGGGCTTGCTCCAAATGAGAATTCACGACAGACTCAGGAGTCAGGACTCTCTCATCCAGAACTTTTCAGGACTCTCTGAATGAAGGGGGAACGTCTGCTCCATCTCATCAAGCCCCATGTCCCTCACTTCCTCCAGCTCGGCTCAGCTCAGGCTCATCTCATCTCAATTCACCAAGCTGCAAACCTGCAAAGCCCAGGGCAGGCTCATTCTTGCATTAGCCCAGCATGGGCTAGCCTGGGGTGGTCCCTCAACTCCCGGAACTGCGAGCTGGGCGCCGGCATCGACGGTGGGCCCGTTGATTTTTTTTGATCTTCTTCGCCCCTCGCGCATCATCACTCATCTTGCCCGGTTCCATCTCTTTGGCGGAGAAAGCCCTTGCCTTTCCACTTCGTATACGGAGGAGCACGCCTGTGATTGTGTGCGAGAATTGGAAACTCTCCCTTTATTCAGGTGAGAGTGTGGGTGCGACCGAATCTGTACCACCTTGTGTGTGAAATTGGGCAGTTCGTATGGGACAACTGGACTGTGCTGCATTGAATTCGCACCTACATATCTGTACGGGATCCAGTAGTATAAGTTGAGGCGATACCGAAACCGGGTCGGGCCACATGAGCGCTGCGTTTCTTTGTACATACTGTGTACGAATAGTGTCAATAGTTGTATTTGTGTACTCTTCGGGGTTTTCTTTCCTTCCTGCAGATTCCAGACTCTCCAAAGTCAAGAGGTCGAAGTCCGGTGCTACGCTGGCCCAGCTCAGGGTTGCAGCCAGACCTGCGATTGGACCCGACCCCGAGAAACCGGAAACACGGGGTCCTGCCAGTGCCCTTTCCCAGGCGTCGCGTACCGTTGCAATGAAAAGCCCGGACTGCCGAATGGACGCGTGCTTTGCGGCGTACGAAACGGAGCCTATTTCCGCATGCTTTGTGTGTCTGTTGTTCTGGCTTCTGTTTCGCTATTCTCATGCTCCAATGTATCGCAAACTCTCGGAGAATAGGCAGAACGATAGACGTTGGCTGTGTTCATGTCGTTGGTATTCCTAGCCTTTCTCCCACAACCTTGCTTATTCTTAGTTGCTGCTGGTGACGGGGCATGTACTTGAAACTTTCCCCTCAATCCAAATGTAAATGCCACTGGGCTCGGATGACCCCCGGACAGCGGCTCTCTTGGCTTATTGGACCCAAGCAAATGGCTCATTGGCGTCTGCAAGCCTACAGATAGGTACCTGAATCACCATTAGCCGTCTGCCATGTATGATGTTGGAGAGAGTCAGGGGAGGGGAAGATCAAGAAACAACCAAACCGTGTCAACCAAGGTTGTGATTTGCTTGATTGGAAGGGAAAGTGCTGTAAAGCCGAGCATGCCAGGCCGAAGATCAGACAGACATTCCTTCTCCCTCTGGAACATCATGTACTCCAGATCTCACCACAGCAAGCTGACTGTCTCTCTGTTGACTGAAGTCTATTAGACGGTCTGGTTGGCAGGGCAGGGCAGGCAAGCTGGTGGTAAGGCGCGCCGCGGGGTTGTCTCTTCCCAGCTGAGGTCAAATTGAACACGGTCATTTTATCCGTGTCTGAGGATAAATGAATGGGTGAATTGGAAATCGAAAAGCAGCTATGTGACTCGTGAGTCGATTTGGAAGTTGGAACTGCCACTTTGCATCTGACGCTTTCTCTTCTAAGCCTGACGTACTCTGTACATTTGAGCGGGAAGGCATAGAGGTCAGCTCGGGTCCTGCCACGTCTGACGTTGATGGTTCCTTCCGTCTCATCAACGCAGATACGTACAATTGGCTTTCGTCCTTTTCTCATCCTTACTTCCCAGGTTCCCAGCACTGAAGTTCTGCCTAGAAAGGAACATGTTCGCCATCCAACACTTAAGGTACTTTCCCACCTTCATCCAATGTCGGCACCTGCACTCCTGGTGTCGTGATGGGAATTAAACAAACATTGCGCCTGGCTGAAGGACAGCTCGTTCAGCGTCTTTCGTCATCCGGTTTCTCACATGATTTTCGAGGCTTTCTTCTTGATGTATCATGCTGCATACACAACACCCTTTACGTACTTTGACACCAACCATTGGACGACGTGGTGCCGATCTTGTCCTGCCGTCTGATCCTGCTGACCTGGATCTCATCTCTCAGCATTGTGATTACGCCCTCTCGATCATCGCATCTGTTTGCAGCTCAGTTCCTGCAGCAACGTGCACTTTTCACCCTCCCTCCCTTTGGCCACGGATCATCCAGCTTTTTTTTTTCTTTCTCGTGCGCCATTCGCTAGCATCCGGCGCAACTTTACGTTGGTGCATCTATCTAACCAACCATTCTTGACTGACAGCAACAATAGTACGGAGTAGAAATCACAACCACAACAGCAGCGTGGACCGAACAGGCCGGGCCCGGTCAATTTGCCGGACGGGTTTCACTCATCACCGACCCCCTTGCTCAAGCCATCGAACACGAAAGCCGTCGAGGCCAGCAGGTGGCCCGACAAAGAGGGAGACTGTATACGCGGCGTCCCGTCAGACCTCGTGTGCAACAGTGCGTCTACCACAAGTCAACCTACTTACTCGATCCGGACACAAGGTTTTGGCCTTCCCAGCAGGACGGCCCAGGAAGGGAAACCGAACTGTAGCACTCTACGGACATACGTACAAAGTGCACAAAGAAGGCTTCGTCCTACCCACAAAACAAAACCCAACAACCAACAACCACCCTGAGAAACAATCACAAGAAGCTTTGGGTAAAAATAGCTTCGCGGCGCCTCCCTTCCCCAGTTGCGCCCCGTCCCACGCATCATCTCATCCACAGTCCACACCCATTCCATTCCAGTGGTCCACTCCAGCCCGAGGCCGCGGCACATCAACCCGCTTTCGGTTCATCCTCCCACCTGCCCGCCGCGCTTGCCCGCCTCGTCCCTCATAGCCGGACCTAGCACAGCCACCTTTGCACACTTCTTGGGATTCGAGAAAGGCACAAAGAGAAGCAAAGCGAAGAGGACGACCGGCCCGTTCAGATCTCGCCATTTGGCAACGTGCTCTCACCAGCTGACGGCTAGCTAGGCCGTTCCGAGAGGCCGAGACAGAACAACGCACACCTCACCGTCTACGAGCCTAGTCTGCCAGTCCACGCCTTTTTTTTTTTTCAATGTCGATCTAGAAATACGTCTTTGCGACTTGTTCTAGCGCCGATCCCGGCATTCTTGGGATTCCGAGCCACCCCTTTCATCCTACAGTTCGGATATTTTGGGTCCATTTTCGCTCCCTAATGCTCCCCGCGACGGCGGTCAACTCCTCTGCTGCCCGTCATCGCGTCCTACCTACGTTTTTAGAACGAATCTTGCAGGCAGCTGACGTCTGGTGCTCATACTAGGCAAGTCAACGAGTCGTGCCTCAAAAAAGTACCACAACACGGTGAGGCGTGTTGGCCGCATTTGATGAGGCTCCGGGCATGAGCCCCCAAATCCGACTTGACATCCGATCACTTCATCTCCAAATCTTTCAATGCGGCGCCGCATTTCTGGATCCTCACCTCACTCTGCAAAAGTGGATGGGAACAAGGGGTGACCCTTTTCATTTTTCGCACTCAAAAGGGGTGGCTCCTGTTTTTTCAGGGACCGCGTTGTGGTGCTGGCCGTGGAACCCGGAACCATTCCAATCTTGGATCAACATTGCAGTGCCATCCCCACACTCCGGCGCGACTCGGCCAACGTCGTCCCCGCCGTCGGAGCTCGGGTCCTGCGAGAGAGAGGCAGAATGCTACTCTAGTCACCGGCCGCGCTGACGACTCCGGTTGCGTCGTCTTCGCAGGGCTGAGCCGATCCGCACGGTCTGGCTTTCGCCATGTTTACAATGGACCTCGACAGATTTTTCTTCCTGTCGTCTCGCTAAGTCACCCTTGGGGAGTGGCCCAAGTACGTTGCATTGGCATGTCGTTAAGGGAAACTTGCGCAATCGTCTACTGCGGTCAAGGGTCCGTCCAGTCGAGACCGTGCCTTCTCCGGTGGGGATGCTACCCCTCCGTTGAAGCTTTTCGGCACCGAGACTTGTCTCATACAGTCTGGAGACATACCCGACTCGGCTGATGGCGATTGATAGCTAGCCGCGTCAGTCAACCCCCGTACATAGTAGACTGCAGTCTGCTTGCAGCTCAGGCCACACGAGAAGCCATCGTTAGAGTTCCTATCCAGGTGGATATCGAGCTTGGCGAGGTTGACCATGTTTACATTCCGCGGCTTAGCACTATAAACGGCCTACGGGGTTGCGAAACCTAGAGAGGCTTAAGCATGACGTGACAAGCCTTGACCCCAGCGAAGTCCGCTTCATGACTGTCACGACTATCCGTGGATGATTTATTGAAGTGCTGCCAAAGTGTCATAGGTTCACCTCTCAGGGTGGGCGAGGTACCCTCTGCCAATTCCATGGTTGCGAGACTGAATGGCCATACCCAGCGTATAAGGCACATGCTTTCCTCTTTTGCAATCTGACTTATACCGATGTTACCCTGAAGCTCAACCAAGGCTTCCTTGAAACGCGTCTCTCTCTACAGACAGTCCGTGAGTACCCAGCTAATGACTATATAGTGGGGTCGGTTTTGAATTCAGGAGCATGATGTACACGGTCTTTCTATAACACAGTCCAGAAGTAGTCTGTTGGTCTCTGTTTGCGAGGGGATATGGATGGGAGAGGATCCTTGCCTTCAGTCATGGAGGCATGAGTGAGTTATTGTCCTCAAAATTCAGTACACGTCAATAAACACGAATTGCAACAACAGCTGCTGTCTCTCTGTAGGATGTCGACAAGCCAAGAGTGTCCTTTTAATGAGATGAAGTATGTCTGGGGTAAGACGATGCCTCTGGGTTTTCAAGATGCATCTTAATAACATTACAATGAGTTTGTCATCGCCTTGGCCAGGGGGTGATGCTGACGTGGCGATGCGTACGGCAGAAGTAGTAAGAGCGGATTATCAGGGACAGGTACTGGATGTTAGCCATATATACATTCACATGTGTTACCTAGGAAGCGTACATTGTATGTCACCTTCAGGGAGCTTTGAACGAGTTGATGTTACTGTCCGGTCTAGCACAGACGTCGTACTCCAGTCCGCGCAATGGAAGCTACGTATACTGTAATTGTGGTCTTGACAAGTCTCCTACGAGTTCTTGTAGTGTGACGTCTTTTTATTTGAGGAAGTCTAAGTTTATAGGAAAGAACCCGAAGTAGGTAGAGCAATTAGATGGCTCGATGTCAAACACGCACTAGAGCTTAAGGAACACCGCCACGAGAGAACTAAGCTTCCGTCATCATACGAAGGGATATAAATATGGTATGATTGTGTGAAAAAAGTTGATTGAGCAGGCAATAATGTCTTCGGCTGTCATCCGAGGCCAAATAGATCAGGAGTCCCGCGAGAAAGCAGCAAAGTACCCTGAAACCACCAGGTCGTTTTGATCCGAGGGAAGAAGCCATATTCAACCAAACTCAGTCAAACACACTCTCTGAACGCGCTAGAGCGCTTATTCTGAACATAATATACAGAGGAAAGCGAAGCTAAGTGGCTAGGGGCAAAGTGTAGGTTGTATTGACGCTCGTTTGTGAGGGCTATGTTAAGCCACGATGAGAACTCCCTATCTCTGCAAAAGATCATCGAACAACTCATGGACGGCACGATTAGAGTGAACCAAACTCGACTCAGTGATGGATGGGCGGTTTTATATTCCTCCAAAGTCGCCAGATGACGAATTTTAGAGCTGATCAAGTGACAGAACGAGGACTATGATTACACACCCAAGGAAGGATAATTGAGAGACAACATATTTGAGCATGCAGCTCAATCTTCAATTCATGTCTCGATTCCTTTCCCTCTCGCCTTCCAACTCTCCTCAGAGTACGCCTGGAAACACTTCTCGCACTCGCCACAGTTACCGCACCCCTTGAGCTGCCACTCGCCCGCAAACACATTGAACTCTCGCGCGCCGGAACCATGGATCGGGGAGTCCAAGGGCAAAGACTTCAGCGCGGGCGTGTAATCCGGGGCAGCAGGGAGCCCGATATCCTCTTCGCTGTGAATCCTCTTCCTGGGCCTGCTAGCCGTACAATCCACGTCGACCCCGCGCTTCTCGCCGACGGCTATGAGGCGCTGGAAGTAAAGATTGTTGGGCGGCTCGTGGTTGGAGCAACGCGCCCGGCCGCACCGATCTCGTCGGACCACGTCATCCTCGATGAAAAGTGCCTTCAATTTTGGGAATCTGTCCGAGTTGAGAAGGCCGATGAGGAGATCCTCTGTCTTTTCTGGGTCACTTTGCTCCGCCGATTTACCTAAGAAGAGAACCTCCATCGACGCGGGGAGGCGGGAGATAATCCACTCTAGCGCTGCTTCGGCGGGTGTATGCCATAAGTCTGGTATCGTGTACATGTCGTAGCTGTCCGCCTGCTTGAGAAGGTCGGCGTTGTCGAGTCAGACATGCCGGAGGTGTGGAAATGTGTTGAGCTCGAGCAAATGGAGGTGATACAGGTCACAGCCGGATTTGCGAGCAGTTTCCATCCCCCACGCTCCGTAGAGCATGATACTCTCAAGAGATTCAGCCTGGGCGTTGCGTGCTTTGAGCAGGAATCTGTCGATTTCGTGCCAGCAGTCCTGATCACCTCTGACGTTGCCGCAGAGGCGGAGGGTTTTGAGGGAGCGAGGGGCGTTGAGGAGGGCTGAGCAGAACCCTGGACTCAAAAACTCTCCGCTGTCGATGAACAGGTGCTGTACGCTTCAGCAGCCGCGTGTCAGGCCGCGGGCTAAATCATTGATACGATCGCCATCCCGATCGTAGACGCCGAGGAAGTAGACGGTATCGATGCTGGGGAGCCTAAGTACACTTGCTAGGAGATCGGGGCGATGATTGACCTTACGGTCGTAGTCTAGCCAAGTTCCGGAGCGCACTCCGATGGAGACCTCACGAAGAGCGCGTAGCCCTGGTGCCCAGGATCCGGCAAGGTGACTCATTTCGATGAGCGAAGTGAGCCATTTGAGGCTGTCATCTCTAAATCAGATGCGTTAGAACGTAGCTTTGTGCAGATCCTCGGTTCAGGCTCACCTGGTGCCCTCGTCGCGCAGAATGTATTTCACACTACTCAGGTGAGGGCATATAGCCATAAGTAAGATCTTGAGGATGCCATCGTAACCCTCGCCGAGTTGTTGGTCGGCCACACACGTATCGTCGAAACCCGGATGAAATATATCTTTGAAAAGCCGCATGTACTCCGCCCGCTCCTTATCTTCCAGCGTCCACTCCAACGGCTGCGCATCTTCGTCAAAACGTTCTCGCGGCCAAAGCCAGTCTTCCCAAAACCTTCGGCTACCCCATATCTCGAGTGAGCGTATGTGTCATGTGATCCAAGGGTCCTTGTGCATGACAACATTTCGCAACAATGTGGGTATAGTCGCCGGCTGGAGGTCTGAGATGACGCCGTACTTATCATGGGTTTCTCTGTGACGGCGAAGAACTCCGGCTGAACACTTGGCGATCTTCTTTCAGGTACAGGCAAAGTTCAGGTGAGAAGCGACGTCTACATGGTCGATGATGTCTATGAGGAGCTCTGTTGGCAGGAGACTAAGGCGGTCTGTCTCCTCGACTGGCTTGTGTTCCACGGCCATGGCGACTAGAGAGTGAAGGCAAATTACATATGTGAAATAAGGAAGATAAAAGATGATGCTGTCGAAGTTAAGGATGTGAAGATGTCGTGGGAGACTTATATGTCTATGCGATGAGACTAAGGGCGAACTATTAGACAGGGCCCCACCTGCTGCCTATGTCTGCCCGTTGCTTGCTTGGCAGGCAGGTAGAGAGCAACGTTGCGCGGAGGTAGAGCCCATCTGTATCTTGGTAAATGCCTCTGAGCCTCCCGAAGACGGGAGTGAGGTGTACAGGGATGATGGGCATTTCAATCTAGCAAAGGGTCTTGTGTCAAGTCATCTTGAGACGGCGATTGTTAGACAACACCTAGTCGGCAGTGAGTTTTTGGAGTATCAAAAGGCACTTCAAGGCCCCAATTGAGTATATAGAAGCCTCCAACAGAGTCGTGAGGGCCGGAGCAATCAAATCAGAGGTTTACCAGCTTGCCACTGATTGAGGTCCTGCGTTAAAGAGGGCATCAGCTCCCCAGGATATCGAGAGTTGATGTTCATACTAGGTATGTTTTCTCTGCCTCGGGATACATCCGCAGATGTGCCTAATCAGCCGGTGGGAGCAACTAGCCTGGGCAGTCTCGTTGAATTGCTCGTTTGAATATCTACGTAGTAAAGAAAGGACCCTTGATAATCACCATTTTTGGTGGTGACTTCCATCACGTGATACCGTCGAGTTCAAGTACACACAGACCAACAAAGGCGGGGCAGTGACTTGCAGTGGTCCAAGCTCAAGCAAGGGACAGACAGTTCGTCACTCGCTGGGAGCAGCAACGCGGATACCCGTGCTCCCGAAACACACAACCTCGACCGCGATACCACACATTGAGCGACAAGCTGCCGACGACAATACGATTACACAATACCAAGACTCAAGAGCCATGTAGCAAATTGCCATTCGATTGAACCTGCACAAGTAAATTCGCTTTCTGCCCGACCGCCAACATGGAACGGGCCCCTTCTGGGGCCAAGTCCCTCTTCCCTCAAGGGCCCAGCTTCACCCTCGAGGACTTCTCGAACCAGGACTTCGTGGTCCGCGAATTCGTCGACACTCTTGCCGAGAATGCCGTGCCTGCGAACCGCCGATCAGGTCCATCGCAACCCGCCTTTGATCCCAAGCCACTCATTCGCACCTTTGAGAGTATGGCAGCTTCGTTCCCTTCGTCTCGTGCCTTCCTCACTAACCCCTCTCTGCAGATGCGCTGTCGCAGCTTGGATCGTTGTCCGAAGAACTCCAGGAGAAGGAATCGGAACTCCAGTCCAATGTACGAAGGGCCGAAGCCCAGCATGATCAAACACTCGATACCCTCGGTCGAAAGCTCGACCAGTCCATGGCCTCCTTCGAAGCACTCGATCTATCATTAAACCAATCCGCGACAAACGGCGACAGAAGTGCGAGACAAGAAGCAGGCGGTAATATTGCTGTGCAGATTGGAGAGAAGCTTGAAGAGCTGGACAGAAAACGGAGGCGAGCCCAGGATGCCAACTTCCTCATCCAATGCTGGATTGAGGTTAGCGAGACGGGCCAGCTCACGTCATTAGAGGAGATCCAGAGACAGGGAGGAGCCGAGAACAAGGTCCGATGCGCAGTAATCTCCCGACAGCTCATGCGAATCAGTCAGCGGCTAGACCCGACCTCTTGGGGTCAGACGAATGGTACAAACGGGTTCCGAGGAAACGGCGTTACGAACGGCGTCACGGGAACAAATCGCGTGCACAACACGAGAGAACTACTCGAGAAGTTCTCCGAGTCTTTGGAGCAGGAGCTTCTCAAGCAGTTCAACAGCAGTTACCGACGCCAAAACTTCGACGACATGATGGAGTGCTCCAAGGTCCTGTACGACTTCAACGGTGGCTCCAGCGTCATTGCGACCTTTGTAAATCAGCACCAGTTCTTCATCGACAGAGACCAATTGATTTCGGATGAAGTTATGTTGGACGGCGACACATGGGAACAGATTGCAGATCCCGATTCTGAACCACCTGGCGTCGAAGCCAGCCTACAATCTCTCGTTGACGAGGTCAAACTCGTCATGCAGGAGGAATCCTTCATCATCAAGCGCGCCTTCCCTTTTTACGAGACTGTTTTGATCAAATTCATTCAGCGAGTGTTCCAGCAGTCTGTTCAACAAAGGCTCGAGATGGTGCTGGACAAGGCCAACGAAATCTCTTCCTTGGCGTTCCTCAGATCACTGCACTCATCGAGGACATACATCAGTTCTTTGATCGAAGACCTCAAATCACACGGCCTTACCGAACATCCGGAACCGGCTTCCCCCCAAATCTCCCAGACACTGGACCAGCAGATGGAGGAACTTTTCGTTCCCTACCTTGTTGGTAATTCATACATTGACCGAGAGAGGAAGAGTCTCGAGGAAACGTACAACTCGTTGCTCTTCAAATTCACAACATACCACTCCAAGAGAAAGAAGGCACCGACTGGCTTCATGGCCTCACTTGCACAACAGAGTTCACAAATGCTATCGTCGGCCAAGGATGCATATCTCGAGCGCCTCGACTCCTCTGAGTTAACAGCCACTCAGAAGGCTATGATGCTTCGTGTTGCAGGAATACAAGACAACAATGACAACAAAAACGACGTTGAGGTGTCAGAAGAAGACGGCATTCTGAGCATAGCGAATGCCAAGAGAATGATGAAGTGGCTCGCGGAATCCGTCCGAAGAACCCTAGAACTTGGCTCTCCCGCCGATACACCAAAGGACGTCAACGTTCTCCTAAACCTTTTGCTCACAACAATGGGTCGCGTCTATGTGGAGACGGCTTTGGACGCCGCGCTCGACCAGGCGACTTCTCAGGAAAATATCAAGTCGGAACCAGACTTGAGCTACCTCCCTTCAATCCGTCCCGCGGTGACCATCACTAGTATCATGGAACGCTTCATTACTACTGTGCTGATCAAGCTGGCCGAATCCAACACGACAGTCCGCCGCAGCATGTCCACGCAGACAAAATCCGCCATTGACGGCATTGAGCGCAAGACGAACGCCGTGATGCGCAGCTCCATCGATGTCGTTACCAACTGGGTCACGCGCTCTCTTTCCAGTCAGAAGAAGTTTGACTTCCGTCCTCGCGACGCAGATCTGGATTCACTTCAGACGCCCACCTGTTTACAAATGAGCCAGTTTCTCTCCCGCGTCTCCAAGCACGCCGCCCAGGCTGTGGACGGCCAGAACTTGGAGGTCTGGAGCTCCGAGGTCGCACTCGCCGTCCTGGCTCTGCTCTTTGACCACTTCAAAAAGTTCCAGGTCAATGCTACGGGTGGACTCATGGTCGCGCAGGATCTGTCCAAGTACTCTTCCACTCTCAAGGAGTGGTCGCTCGCACCGGACGTAGAAACCTCGGCCGAGCTTCTCACTGATATTGGCTCCCTCTTCATTGTCGGACCCGAGGCGCTAAGGGAGAAGTCTCGCACGCTCGCGGCGGGCCCCTCTGGCCAGGGCAAGAAGCTTACCAAGGCCGACTTCAAGGCATTTGTGCAACGTCGCGACGATGCTAGTAGCGTTGGCATCCAAAGTGTATTGGCTGGGCTTTGAGAAATAGGGGGTTTAGTGGTCAAGGTTTGGGAAAAGGGGCATTGCCGGGGTAGTTGGGGAGATTGACGCATGTGCTGTCTTATTAATGATCGAATATGATACCAGGTTTCAATGTGCACAAGCCCTGCTGAACGATCTTGACTTGTTGTCACCGACCGCCGGTCCGAGGTCACGTACCTACAGACTCGGGAACGCGAGCGCAAGAATCGCCGACTATGGAAAAGGCAGCGAGATCTCGCAAGCGCGCGCGCCATGACAACCTGCCCGATCTTACGGAGATACCCGTTAGTCAAGCTAAGGAATTGACAAATAATTCTCCGTTGTTAGCTTGGGGCCAGGAAGAGTCTAAGAGCACCTTTAGTCGAGCTAAGTGCTCACAAGTTTGGATTTAGGCAGGTGCTTTTTTTTTAAAAGGAAAAAAAAAAAAAATCTTCCTGTTCGTTCACTGACCAATATGCTGCCATTAGGCCGGCAGTCTAGCGTCGTCTCGAGACTTGGACGGCGTCGTCGCACTTGCGACTTTTAAGCTTTGCGCGCCCACACGGACAGGAGTCTACGGCCGTAAGCGCCAACGGTGTGGCGCCGTTTTTTTGGGCCGTTTGGTTTCACAACGGTCTTTTTGATGATGTTATATCGTCGAACATGTGGTGTCTGTTTGTTGCCGTCGATTAGGGGTGGTGATGGTTTCTCTGAGGATATCGCAGGGGGGAGAGTTTGGGGTTTGTACTGCATTTGAGGAAATTTGTATTCCAAAGCCGGAAGAGGCATTGTCTGCCTTGCATTCGCTATGAGAACCAGGGATAGTTCACAAAAGCCAGTCGCCATCAGGGACCATGCAATACAATCGGGGGTTGTTTGCATAGTACTGGTGGTCGTTTGTGGGGGGCTCGTAAGGCTTCCCCCCGGGCCGAGGCTAGGTGGTTAATATCCCGGGCCAGAGTACGTTTCAGGGGAAGAAGGGGATCTTTGAACTCTGACAACGTCAAGTAGACGCTCACTGAACTATATTCAGTTGTCTCAAATCTTAATGTCCTCTACAGTGCCGCTTATAGTGCCACGATGCAGCTTGTCGTAGGGTTCGACTGAGTCCTAAGCGTAGACAACCCACGAGCATCTCCAGTAGATTGATAGTATCTTTCTTCATGGTGACTTCGTGGCGAAGTTGAGTTCCATAGCCTGGAAATAAACTTCCATAGCTCATCATCCACCTGCATTGACTACTGAGTTGATAATGTGCCCAATACAGGCTTTGCGTGACCGTCAGCCCGGTTCTCTTGGTACTTGGAGCCTGTGAACTCAAGGAAGATCGACATTCGCAGACGGTCGACGGGCAGCTAGTCGTTGTAGCAGTACTGTGATGCATCTCACAGGTGTGTATAGGGATTGGAAGCCGATGCTTACTCTGAGATCCGTCACCTACGTACATCTGAAAGTGGCAGTCCGACTGGCGCAGCCTAAATCCTTTGCAATTGCCCCGTCAGAGTGTCAGTGTCTCCAATTACCACGTCGAAGGTAGCGCTCTACCTACTGCTGAATCACCGTATCATAGGTCATGACTGCGCTTGAGGACACTGTTGGCGAGTTTAAGGAGTAGCATTCGGTTATAGTGAAGGTTTGACTGACAGTACTCTGGTATAAGAGTTTGAGAATCTACCCCAACGATCCGAGGTTCTGGTTTGATGATTACAGTAGAGGAACTCTTTTGGAACCCGAAGAATCCGATTTAGCATCCTGAGAATCTGGGTTGAGGAATATAAAGGGAATGTGGAAGCGCAATTTCGGGGCGCGAAAGAAGCAAGTAGTTTAGTTGTAGGGGAGCCGTTTCAGGGTATGGGAAAGCTAAAGAGGTGCCTGGATACTCGTTTGGCAAGTGTCATTCTCAGCCTGAGGAGGTCTTTGAAGGGGGCTAGCGGAGAGTCGGGCAGGCCTTACTCGAGCAGGAACCCATGTATGACCTAGTGAAAGCTCCGTATTCGTATATTATATGAGATACCTCCTCTGGCTGCTGACGAAACATGTGAAATATGTTAAAGAAGTAGCTAAACAAGGCCGAAGCATGGCTCTAGTGTGTTTGAATCAGGGCAGAATGCTAAGAGTCAGAGAAGCAACTGCCTTTCAGGCGGTTGGGTGAGCGGTCATCAAAGCATTGCCATAAAGTACACAAATGTCCAGTATCACGAAAGGTACATACGGCACTGCTTACACCCGAGACTACCTAGCGACTATATGCAGCGGATATAATGCCAAAGGAGTACCGGTATTGTGAAAGCCCGGGCTATGCGGATAGAAGGAGGCGTTCTACGTAGTTCCCAGGTGCTACGTGGTAGTGTAAATGCAGCGTTGGCCAACTTCTATAACGACGAGAAACGACTGGAGGCTACGATGCACAAGAAGTCAACTTCAGATAGGTCGTGGTCCGAAAGCCCTGTTTATTTAACTCGGAGGCTTCTTACCTCCTGAGGTTGAAGGTTCACAAACGAAGCCAAACCTCCCACGGGCCTTACCCAGGGACTCGGGACCATGTGTAACACACCCAGAACATATTCGAGAGACAGAGTCTCGGAATTTTTGCGAAAGGGAAAGAGCTTCGGGAGGGAACGTGATCCTTGCTGTCGCCCAGCAGACCGGTTTAGCGGAGAAGTGACCCCTCTGAAGAAGATCCTTCACTGTTTCCTTTTCATTCAGCTTCACTGATAAGAGTCGTGTCCAAGGGACATAAGGGTGCTGAGGACGGGACAGTTCAATTATGGCATTTCTAGCTCTTCTCCTATCCTGTCGAGAGAATCGGGGGTACGGCCAGCGATGAGGAGGGCGCCGTGACAAGGCTCGCCGAGCCGACAAGTGCCATGAATGTGATAGGCGGCATGACAGGGGTGGTAACGCACACCTCCAGATTCTAATGATGACTTTGCAGAAGATCCAGCTGGTGCTCCTCATGTGTATTGGATGGTTGAGTTCGAACCCCTCATTTTGGCCGCCTTGGGTGGTGGCGGAACCCAGGCACACAACAGAGAGCACTTCAGGGGGCATGCCTCCAACGCGTGTGCTAAGATACCATAAGTGACGAGCATCGTGATTACTTTCTTTCATGTACCCCGAGGAGAGGAACAGGATTTCGGTCGTATTGCGCTAGCATTGTCGCCTGCCGGATAGGTTGGTTTGAACTTAGGACGTAATTGGCATCCATCTCGGGGAATGCAGACCAATATAGCTGCGTTCCTTTGTGCCAGTAGCATCCTCCACATACATCCCGGCGACTCATAAAAGATCTTTTCTGACAGAGACAAGTAAACGGAAGGAAACAGTCCAACAAGGCGGAGAAACATGTTTCGGCAAAGGCACTCGAGCATGGCAATGGCCCTTCCTACACATTGTTGCAGAGCCTCTAGCCGCGATTGGTGACGGAGGAGGCATACTATATGTAGCTATCCTCACACGCGAATGTGTCCATAAACAGCTACCCAGTGAAACATCCGTGTATAAATGCCGCGGTTCGTAGCGACCTGAACGTGGCAGCTGAGCGACCCCCACAGGGCTTTCTCGGGCCTTGTTTGTCTCCTCCCTCGGTCAAGATGGTTTTGGTCTAGCTGTCGACCACCCTTGAACGCTATTACAACACTCTCGAACTTCTCCAGGGCCCTTACGGCCGAAACAATGACTATGATCTCCGGGGCTAGACTACAGAAGTCGCGCTACGATGCTCGAGATGTCACGTCGGCGCCCGCCCGCCGACCTGATCTGATGTCTCTGGCCTGCAGGACGCAGTCTGACGGTGAGCACGTAGTGAGACCAAGAAAACGTGTCCCATCTTCGTGGACGGGAGAGCACACCGAGGACCCTCCGAGATCTTCCCCGGGCCTTTGTGGTGCTCACATCTCAATATTCACAATAGGGGCTTCGACCAGGTCTTCCCGATCCGTTAACCTCTGCGTCACCGTCTCGGCTCTTCTGCCCCCCTTGTAAGTTTACACTTCAAATCAGACATTCATCTCGCCTTGGCACGCGAGATAAGCAACAGGTATTTGTCCACTTTCCAAGGGGGGGCCCAGAGGGCGGAATGCCGCATGTCTTCGAGCTTGGACACCCGGTCTCCATATCGAAGCGGATTCGGTATAGCAAAGTGGCGCTCTCCCTTACACAATTATCCCAAATAGAATCAGAAATGTCATGACGGAGCGTCAGAGTCAAAAACGTCGACCGCTGTTTAAGGTTTTGACTAGTTTCTCGATCGTGACATTTCTGATCCAGAATAACAAAGACAGTCGATCACGTCGTTTCCCCCTCCCCAAAAACTTGGACTAACGGGCCGCGCCGAAACCACCGCCCTGGCAGGATCAAGAAATCGAGCCGGTGCAAAGCCCTGGGATTGCTTTTCTTTCCATCCCAACGGGTGTGGCTTGGCCGTTTGCAGAGGAACCGCGTCTCGCGGATCTGGTCTCGTCCGAACGCCTCGCGCCCCTGTGTTCCTTTCGTCAATCCCAATCTCGAGCCAGGCCCCCCCTATGTATCATCCCACCGAGGGCTCTTTTTTGGTGCAAGACATACCTACAACAATGACTCGGACCGCTCACCGAACTTCCTATTCCAAGCCGGCCCAGTGTTATCTCAATGGAGCATCAACTGACGGCCAGTAGCCTTCTCGGCGGTCCACTTCGTTGTGATGTAAGCGACGAAGTGCAAATTCTGCCTTCATACGGGGGCCTATCGACGGTACGAATATATGACCTTTGTCTCGCCCATTGATCCCCCACAAGTTGCCACGTCGTACAATGTCACACAGCGTCCGGAGAACGGATGGGTCGTATGTCCCACCTCGCAAGCTCGCGGCGCAGCGGGCATGGGAATAAGCGCCCGAACGGGAACGTAGCAGTGACGATCTGCTTTCTTTTTGGGAAAAATGCCCAGGAATGGCAACGGCAGATAGGAGTCGGCGTTGACGTCTTCGAAACCTATCTGTACTTTCATTGTCCAAGGCTGCCGACTCCGGCATGGACTCCTCAAGTCAACAACGGAAAACCCCGTGTCCGCGACTGGGTTCACTCACTAGTCTGCCACCCCTGGGTCTTCCCATGCCCTCACAAAATCCTTCTTTCCCACCCTATTCACCTCAAAGGCGGGACACATTTTCCGCGACTGGCCGAATCTTTTCGATAGTCTTACTCAAACCCCGGTTGTTGGTGAAGCGTACCTTAGTCTTACTTTAGTCTAAATCTGTAGTCGCGTTAACTTCCCTTTGGATAACTTTCAGTGGTTGTGAGTCTGATTTTACCGGATTTCTTGATGCGGACCTCGTCTCGCGGTCTCCATGGCAGACCACGACTGGTCAAGGCTCGTTCCAAGAGCCATGGCGACGGGACTCCCCAACGGCTCCTAGTTGGACCTCGAGCTACAGTTTCGGTTTTAGTTGGACTCACAAGTGATTTGCGCAGTAGGACGTTCTATACTGTAATGGAATCCACCCGTTCCACTGGAAATCTTACCCTTTGTATCGACCAGCAGCCTCAACCACCTACAGCCAATTCGACTCCTCGCCGCACTCATCCACGACGCTCACAAAGTCCCTAATGATAGTTTTCAAGTTGTCAAACTGTGAAAAAACGGGGTAAGCTGGCTTATACCCGGTCTTGGCCCGTCGAGCCCCGTTGGTTGTACAATGTCTCCTTGGCCTTGGAAGGCGTGGCGGATATTCCGGACACTTTCCCCGTGGGATTGTAGATACGCACGTCTGATAACTTGCATATTCAGATCTTCGACCCATGTAGGCGAACTGGTCATCACGGTAAGTATGTCAAGAAAGGCACTGTGCCGTTGCCAGCCGGGTAAGTCGATGACAAGCAGGGGAGGCCGCCATGCTTGGGCCTAATGTACTATCAAGCCATTGCGCGAACATGATTCGAGGACACATTCCTATGGTGTGAAAGTTTGGCTAAACCCCTTGGGTCAAATAAGGTAAGTAAGTATATGAAATCAAGGTTACTAAGGGAGTAAAACATGAAAGCGTCCCAAAACAGTTCAAGTTGCGGTGTATGTCATTCCGTTGGCTCTGACCAGCTTCACTCTTCTGTTATCATACGATCTCGTAACCGCTTTGCGTTGGGCGGTCATCGTCCTGCAACCTTTGGTCCGATCCTGCAAGTCATTTTCGACGAGGGCTGCATGAGGCGCTCCTTGAGCCAGATAGTCAACGCTGTCGTCAGCCAACCACGTTGGAACAGTGCCTCACCGGGATAGCCAAGACTGCCGGTCTACCCAGTCATCCTCCATCGTCAGTCTGAGGAGATCCTTGCCGACCCCAGTTATAAATAAGAAAGGAATTTTCGGCCCTCGTGCTCGTGGTCGGTTGTTTGGTGTCAACAATTTTTTTTCGAATCACACCTTTGCCAACCATTTCCAGCTGCGTTTCGTACACAACCACCGGACAAAGCAGCAACTCGCAAGCGCCATTGCGAGGACTATCGCAAGAAAGACAATCATCAAGCGAGGGCGGCTGCCCTCACCGTCTCCTAGGACAGCCTGACTGGCTGGGTTGCCGACCAAGGTTGCCAGACTCACAACAGCATAGCAGCAGCCGATGTATGTGCCACTGTCTTGCGGGTCGCAGAGTCGTCCGAGACATGTAGCAGCCGTCGACACAAAGCTACCGGTACCGAATCCAAGACAAAAGGCCACGGCATAGAGCGTAGGCGCGGATGTGTCTCCGAACGCTAGCCACAACACAAGCATGACCGCCTCTGTGAATATTGTCATGAGTATAGTCACATTGAAGGGGCCTATTTTATCGGTGAAATATCCAGGAACAATCCTGCCGAAGGAAGACCCCCTGAGAAAGCATAAGCTGAAGAACCAAGCGCCGGCCCTGAGATTCCACGGCGATTAAAGGGGGTGGTGAACTTACACACTGAAGACAAGGATCAAGTAGAATACATCGCCGAGCTTGACTATTCTGGCATACGTGGGCAGGAGACCCCACGCTACGAACAGCACCAACTCGAAGCCTGCCATCACATTGCATTAGGGCTACTGATACTTGATAAAGTTGGTGTGGTACAGCTGCCATACCGCATACGCTGAAGGTGAAGAGGACAAACTTCCAACGCCTGAAGCAGGCAAAGTCCCACATCTTTCCTTTGCGAGCCTTGAGTACTCTGGGCCTCGTCAAGGCGCACCCGAGGGATAAAAAGGCGCAAATTATGGCAAAGTGGATGAGGCTTGCCGTCGTCCACTCGAAGTTCTTCGTGGTGAACCGAAGCACCACGGAGAAGATCACCCCACCCAGTCCTCCACCCATGGTGCAAATGCCCATGGCCAGTCCCTTCTTGTCGTCGAACCAATGATTAATAACGGCTAGCGCAGTGGTGGTCAAAGCCGCTACGTCCGTAACGTTAGGATAATTCTTGACAGTTACGCTTTGCCCGAGATGGACAAAGAACCTACCTGCACTTATACCGGCAGCACAGAAGCAGACCATGAATTGCCAGTATTGACTGCTGAAGGCGACGCCCAGGAAGGCCGCGCTGTACACAATTGTTGCGGGGGTCACGAGCCATCGGGGCCCGAACGTGTCGAACAGTATGCCAAAGGGGCCGCAGAGTAGAACAGATAGAAACCCAAAGATGGATATAATCCAGGATATGTCCGTGTTAGACCACGGAGCAAGCTGGTTTTCCTTCCAATACACCTGAAAGATGCCCACGGTCGTCATTAGACCGAACGTCGGGATCATAAACGCCGTTGATCCTACAAGAACGGACCAAGCCCTCCATCCACCGTCTACGGGCTCTCTTGATAGCACCTTGACCTGGTCGTTAGAGGCATGATGTACCGTCGAAGGCTGCTGAGTCTGGGGCAACGTCGGGCGTCGGGTTATGGCAACGGGGCTGGAGTGAGAAACGGGTCGCAGCGACGGCAATCTGCTCAAAGGGACGTAAGTCAGGTCAGTCAGGTCCGCTAGAAGAAACAAGGAGGAGAGCTGAGGGGACCATGAACATGCCCTATGCCTGTTTTATGGCGGAGTGACGGCATGCCACACGCCCTGGAGCGTGTGGTTTCCTCGACATCCATGTTTGGACCGGCCGCTACCTGAGACACTGATGCTGTACGCTGATCGAGCTGACTTGGTCTAGACACGGCCATGGCTGTGGTAGGTACTTGATAATATCTGATGGTTCTTTTCTGTTTTTTTCCCCTCCTGTTCTTCAGAGAGAGACGACAACAGTAGATACACCAGTCTGGCACATAAGCTTCATGAGGGTTGGATCAAGGGTAACGGGCTTCTTTAACACTATGTTCAGCCGTGCCATCTCTTTCTTTGTAAGCTGTAAACCAACACAGCTACGGGCAATCCCCGGACACTTTCCACCTGATTTCACTCAGACCAAGCTTGGGAATGCAATTTGCTGTTGGCGTAAGTCCGGCAACTCCAAGGTTAGATCAGCGGGAAGCCCAGGCAAGGGCCCACACCTGGTCCAACCGAACGTTTGTTGTAGTTTAGAAGTATCACAGGAGACCTAGCCTTGACTCGTTGAGAGAGGTAGTTGGTATATCCCATACAATGTAACTGGACTCATGCTGTTAGACAAAGGCCAGTATCATAGCATGGTGTACTTGGCCAGGACATTCGTTTCGAGTGCATGATATACGGAAGTCGGTGTGCAACAACAGCAGCTCAGCCGGCACTGCATTGTCTTGGGTTTGTGGAGAGTTTCTAGGGCGCCAACCGCTGGCTCTCGAGGGATTTTTCTCGGAGGTGAGATGCTAGACAAAGGACTAGCATGTGTGACCAGACACTCGGTAGCTAATAGGAAGTCAGCGTTTGACGATGAGGGAGAGTGGACCAAGCCAGGATATATGCAAATGCAGCTCGATTTGGATATTGCGCAGATGAATGCGTGTATAGGCGTGATTTCATGGGCATATCACTTGCGCGAGACGTGGCAATAATGCAAGGTTGTGGTGGTACCTCTCGCCTCAAGCGCCGCGGGGAAGAGTAGTAAGGGGTTGCCGCCATCATGCCTCGAGCTACTGTGACTGAACGCACAGCTAGACTGCCACCCTGCGTAGCAACTTCCTAGTCATCGGAAGTAAAACCGTTAGTAAAAGATACCCCGAGTTATGGCGAAGTAGAGGAAGGTTACACAAGACGAGGTTGTGTTGCGCTTTCCGAGAAGTCATAGCAAACAGTCTGCTTACTCCTGGGTACAGTACCTACCTTCCGAGTCGCCTTTAGTTGGCTGAACAGGAAGTTCATCAAAAGAAGGAGGACCTGGCCGTGACTTTCCGTTGAGCTGGTAGATACCCATTCCGTTGAAGGAAAATTCTCCGTGTAACCTGTTTGCTGAAGGCTGATCTTGGTGTTTGCCTTCCGCCCCCTGCCACACTGTTGGTTGTTCACCAACGGTTATGGACGGCGGTAGATCGAAACGCCCTCTGTTCTTTCCAATCTGGCCATATGTCGAGACAGTTCTTGCAGGAGTGAAATATGCCAACACCTCCACTACCTCCCCCTCCCTCGTCCCGTCCTGCATCGGGATATCTCTCAGAGATTTCTTATCTGATGATTACAACACCTTTTTCCATCTGTCAGTTCCGACTCGCTGCATCGAACTTCCACCAACGCACTATTCCACAACCTCTCGTGCTGACCGTAGTCATACGACAAGACGCTGGCAGTGATAACCCGCATATTGGCCAAGCCTAGGTCATTTCAACCGTCTCGTTACGGCTTGCTGTTAGGCACGGCCGAATATTTCCGCAACGCCCACGGAACGGCGACCGTTCCCTGGGGCTTTGGCTGCCCAACGTGCCCCCAAGACTAGGAAAACTTTAACACAATAATGTTGTCGTTGTGTATACCGGTTCGGGCAGCGGCTCGCTTTATCCAGGCAACACAGCGTGGCCAAGGAGCTCGCTGGATTGCCACTCCATCTCGTTTGCAGGCAGCTCAAGCCGCGGCCTCTGAAACGGTTATCGAAGAACCAATGTACCACGATCATGTTGAAGACGTATCAACATCAGACCGAGGCAGACGAGACGAGTTCTGGCGCAGGATCCCATGGTGGCAAGATATATCCACAGAGGACTTCCTGAGTTATCGTTGGAGCGTAAGTTGACAGGTCTCTCCCTCCTCAATTGAGTTTCCTATTGCATTCTGACACCGCCCCCATGTTCAGAGTAGAAACATGGTCGAAAGACTTCCGAAGCTGCGAGGCTTTCTTGATGCGACCTTGCCCGATTACATCCCTGTCCGTGGTTCCAGCAGTGAAATGGAGCCTCGGAACGAGCTTGTCAACGACGTCCTCGCAGGAATCAAGAAGGCAACCATGTCTGTTCGGCTTACGTGGGTTGAATATTAGTCGATATCAGGCGGAGGTGCTAATTCGAGTTGCCACAGCCCGTATGTTCTCAGTCGTATCGACTGGACTGACCCTCGCAACGATCCCATCTTTCGCCAGTTCATCCCGACTCAGTCATCGATGGTACCGGATCATCCGCGGCTGACACTTGATTCTCTGCACGAAGAGGCCGATTCACCAGTCCCTGGTCTGGTCCATCGGTACCCAGATAAGGCTTTGTTTCTCCGTAAGCTCTACCAACAGACATATGCCAAGCACGACCCTCCTTGATGTATTGGCTAACATCAATCTCTCCGAAGCCGTGTCCGTCTGTCCGACATACTGCATGTTTTGCACTCGCTCCTACGCAGTAGGAGCCAACACCGAAACCGTCGACAAGCATTCGTTCAAGCCCATCCTTGCCAGATGGGAGAAGGTGTTCCAGTACATCGAGAATACACCGGATCTACAGGACATTGTAGTCTCTGGAGGCGACTCGTATTACTTGGCGCCTCACCAAATCGAACTGATTGGTGACAGACTGATCTCGATGCCCAACATACGTCGCTTCCGGTTTGCCTCAAAGGGACTTGCCGTTTGCCCGACTCGCATTCTTGATCCCAACGATACTTGGGTAGATGCCCTTGTCTCGGTGTCCAACAAGGCAAGGAGGGCTGGCAAGGCGGTGGCGCTGCACACCCACTTCAACCACCCCAATGAGATTTCCTGGGTCAGTGAGGAAGCTAGCCAGAAGCTCTTCGAAGCCGGGGTCGTGGTACGAAACCAGACCGTGCTACTCCGCGGGGTCAACGATGATGCAGGCACCATGTCAATGCTCATCCGCAAGTTGGCGAATAATAACATACTCCCGGTAAGGTAACCCCCTCCCTGAGATGCCTGTTGTGCAGGACTGACGGGACTAGTACTATGTCTATCAGTGTGATATGGTCAAGATGGTGGAGCACTTGCGAACGCCTCTGCAAACGATTCTCGACTTGGAGTCCAAGATCAGGGGTTCGATTGCTGGTTTCGTGATGCCGCAGTTTGTAGTGGATCTCCCTGGAGGCGGTGGCAAGCGCTTGGCAAGCACTCATAGATCATACGACCGCAAGACGGGTATATCAACGTATGTGGCACCTGCAGTGACGGGCCGTGACAAGGAAAACAAGGTGTACGAGTACTACGACCCTGTCGACTCTCTTCCCGAGACCCAACCAACCGATTTTCTGGATGGGGCGTCCCGACACATTGGTTGAGTCCGGTCCAGACTCTGCGAGTCGGCTCAATATAACTTCCGAAACTATGGACATGACGGTCATCTAGAGTATCTATCAGCTCTGCTACGACATCTTATGAGTGGGAAAGAGGTGGCATACGCGGGATACGGATGAGGGCCCTTGTCCACAGCTTGGCGGGATTGAGGCGTTCCTTTCCTTGTTCATACAACGTATCAAATCCCGGCACCAGACCCAATGGCCGTTCTGGTCTTCAACTGCATGGCTGGTGACTGCCACTGTTGGTTGTGGTTACAAAGAAGCCGGCGATTGGTTGCAGACCGCGTATAGGCTTATGTAAGGCCAGTGTGATCACCGTGTGTGACGAGAGACGGATGTTGATGGCTGGGCAGTGCTATAATGACCATGGAGAGGTGAAAAGTTTTCTGATGGGAGAGGTTTCAACCATCTCATACGTCTATATATATATAAAGAGCAGAGTGCCCAGAGCTGATCTGATAGTCTCATGTTGTGAAACCTTGATATCGTTCCATACGGAAGTTTTGCTATTGTGTAGAAAGGAACGGCCCGGTACGATGACAGTCATATCATGCGCTCCTGAAGGACGATCTGAACTGAGCCGGACACAGTGTCTGGAGAGAGAAGGGCAAGATTGATGTTTGCTTGTCAGGGGCCTCACACCCTCTCAGTCTAAGCTGTTGTTTGGCGGCTGAAGGCTGCCAAGGTGAGATTTCCTAATAGGACGTCAAGCATATGCTGTTGGTTTGTCCTGCAGCCTCATTGCCATGATGGGCAATCGGTGTGATGAAAGAGGGGTAAAGTGTTGCGACTTCATATCAGATGGGTAGAAGAGCAGGAAAGACGGGTACGGCAGCCTGGAAACTATCTCTCTTTTATTCAGAGATATTTCTCAAGGAAGGAAGGGAGCAGCGGAAGAGATAACAGTCATGTTCGAGGAGTAGTACTACGTAACTACTTTAGTGTATCGCGAGTTTCTCATGTCTTGAGACCTTCTACTACACCCCCGCAGAATGAAGTTTTCTCTCAATATTCTAGTAGACACCTTCGATTTGTTTGCTGCTTGCGTGAAACAGCCTCCTGGCATGTCACCCCCTCTCCTGCTGCATTCCAAACACGCAAGAACAGCCCACACGGTGACAGACTGAGAGACATACCAAGACAACGTCAACGAATGACGTGCAGCTCCTCTTCCATCCTACAAGGGCGCAGAATCAGATTCAAAGTGAACGGAGTAATAATGCAATTTTGTTGGTAGGCCGGGTTGTCCTACGGATAGTAACGTCTAGTCGCGGCGCGTGGATTGCCACCCCCCCCCCCCTGGACTCGCACCCGTGGACAGTGAAGGAGCCTGGAGGAGGGATATACGAAATGAGGTTTCTCTCGGGACTTTTCCCACTCACCTGACGTTTATTTCCGTCTTCTCGTTTCCCAGAAGATTGGTTTCCATGGTTCGCCAACGGTCCCCCCCTCCCAAACAAAAGATTTGTGTTCCATGTCTGATGTAACATTCCCGGAGGCTATGAGAAAAGGCGGGGGTGTTAGCTGAGATGAGGTTAAGATTGGCTTTTCTCCGTCTTCACTCATCGTGTTCTTTTTTCCTTTAGCGACGTTGCATTGGCATAGTTCTGGAAGCCCCCAGCTCTGTTCATAGTGGCGATGGGTACGGTAGAGGGCCATTGCACAAAGTACTATGCTCGTGGGATGGAGTTTGGCACGAACATGCACGCTCACCGTTCTGGGACTTTAGCATTGTGAGCACAATCGAGCGCAGCGAATCTTATTTTCTTGCTGATCTGCCGAGAACCACGGTCATTGGATCTTTTGTTAGTTTCTAGACTTCTCTCTGGCTGCAATATTTTAGGCGGGAACTCGGCCGTTGAGCGAAATGGACCAGTCGCATGCATCTTGGAAGACGAAGAAGGCAATATCGGCGCGTGGCGGCGAGCTAAGAAAGAGGAGGGAAGCAGAAAAGATCCCGAACGTTTTCGTTGGAGAGTGGCAGTGGCTTTGACAACGGGGAAGACGACAAGCCACATAGAAACTTGACTCAGTTTCGTCGATAACTTCACCTCCTCCTCAGACTCCCCTCGGTTACTACATTTTCAATCCATCTGACCACCGGACACTTTTTTTTGACTTCGATGTTCCGAATCCACAGGAAAGGGGACCAATTGCCTTTTTCGAACGAACGATGCCCCTTTTAGGAACGGAGAGAAGCTTAGTTTGAAGAAAAAGGCTGAAGCTGCGCTCAAGCCCTCGTACGACCAGACATCACAATGACTCGCCATTGATTGCTTTCTTTCCCAAAAGGAACGGGAGAGTACGGAGTACAATATTCGTAAAGAGAATAGAGATATGTGCGACTCAAGCGCTAATTACTTCCGTGTACATGTCTTATTCCGCGTCGAGGCAGCATGGCAAAGAACTTCGTGTGGAATGGCGACAATCTCGTACCACGCGGATTTTCACTCGTACGGACGAACCCACAGGACAAACTTCGAGGGAGCAGCTCACGTTGAAAATGAGAGTAGGCGGTGAAGAATAGACCCGTTGCGCAGTTGCTTTTCCGTCAGAGTCGCGAAACATGCCGCATGCGCGTAGCAGGTGCGAAGAAGCAAAGAAACACACGTTTATAGGCAGGGAAGAAGCCGCGTAGAAAGAAGCAGTTTGCCAGGTTTCGAAAGGCCCGCCGGTACAGACTGTCAGACAGGCGCACACACCGAGGGAACCCCCCTTCCCTCGACCACCCTGGGACCAGTAAAGTAGGATATCATTCAACTTGTGCCGAAGACCCTGCTTGAAGAACCCTGCTTTGCCAGCGAGGGCATGTTTGCTTGTTTTTTCGGGCTTCGTCGACAAGCGAGGCATGCGGTGAGGCCCTCCCCTCGGGCATACCGTCGGTGCGGGAGACCCGAAGTTGGAGAAAATAGCGGAACGGGTGGGCAACGAGGGGGGAAGGGGAATCGTTTCTCTTCGAATCGAGTGCCAATCGATCAGATGAGTTGACATGATCATCAGTGGGTATTCTGGAAGATGCCGAACCTGCGGTGTGGACATTGCGAATCTCTGTCAGTTCTTCTGTCGTTGTATCAACAGTTGATGAACAGACAGGCTTCGATCACGAAAGCGGTCAAGCGTTGCTTTCGTCGCCAAGGTCCAGACTCGCCTCTCGTTCCTCCTTCACGCTAAGAATTTCTGCAGGGACTGATGGAGGCCAGCCATGGAGAGATGAGGCTCCGTTCGATGATGACCTACGAACAACCTAGTAACCCAAATTATCGACAATTAGATGCTGAAACGGAGAACCCAGGAAGCGAATAGGTCCCGCGATTCTCTGGGGGTCTAGCGCTGTGGAGGAGCCTGGGAGGAAGAACAGAGCTAGGATGAGGATAGCAACGGGGCCCCATCGGGTCTTTCGGCTCCCTCTTGCGCGCGGAAACATGGGCGAGGAATAAAGCGATGTTTTGATTTTTTTGTGTGTGTTTCGTGATCATGGACGAAGCGACAACGTGTTTGTCAAAGGATGGACCCGAGAGACGATATACGGAGAAAGCATATGATTCCGTACTCGTACGGGGGCCATGGCTGCAGGCAAGGGAAGAAAAAGACTTCCAAAAACGGGAAGAAAAAGGAGTCAAATTGATGATGCACAGGGTGACGTTGACTCGTTCTCGGCCGAGGGGCCCCGCCAATCTTCACAATCCGAGTCGTGCGTGGCCTTTGTGAGCCCCGGGGCCGGGTTGTAAATTGGTGTTTCAACGAAGAGAAAACCTGCTCGACATTTGCTGTAAGAAATCCTCCAAATTTAGCTCTCGACAACCCTGAACCTTCTCTGTTCATCTTCAACTGCTAGGATCGTGGAAAGCACAGTAGGGTTTTACACCGATGACGGTGATGTGCAAAGATTGACGATACTCGAGATAAGTCTTGTTTCCAGACTGCTGGAACGCGAGGAGATGCTCGTAGCTGCATAAAAGCGAATCACGGGCCTCCACTGTTTCGGGGATCGGCGTCGTAATGGGCGTGGAGTTCTTCTTTGTCTCCTTGAT
The DNA here is from genome assembly GCF_030867565.1 of Colletotrichum costaricense. Classification (NCBI taxonomy): domain Eukaryota; kingdom Fungi; phylum Ascomycota; class Sordariomycetes; order Glomerellales; family Glomerellaceae; genus Colletotrichum; species Colletotrichum costaricense. The sequence goes on along the minus strand of NW_026848236.1, from coordinate 2,544,290 downwards.
TGCGAAGGGTTCGCGGTTCAAAGTTGCATACCAGTGGGCTCCAGCAACTTTATGCTATCCCATTTGGTATATTCCCACTTTCACCTTATGCGTGGGGCTTTTCAACGGTTCATCCGGTTTGCTGCTGAGCCTGCTGGCCATGTCCTGTTTGGGATGAGCCAGAGCCATAAGATCTGCGATATAGCTATCCTATTTCGTCTCAAAAAGCCCCTTGAGTCAATACTCAACGGCGGGACGAAAGGCAGAAAAGGCAAAAAAAGAAGGGACGATTCATGAGCCAGAATGGAGGTGTTCTGTTGACGGGAAAAGTGGAATCGGGGGATCGCACAGGCGGAAGAGCCAAGCGACTCACGGATGGGGTTGCACCGGCAATGCAAACTATCGTACGGATAGAGCCTGTCGAAGGTCTCCCCGTATAATTGCTTGTTCAAGGGCAAGACTGGCGTCGTCATGACCTCTCTCGAGTCTCTGCCACCGTTGCTGAAGTGCCGAATTCCGTCGGATGGTGGAATGAGGGGCGCACATCCTTTTGGCGCGTACTGCATCTTGCAAGTTTTGTATCCCTCCAGACTCTAGTTCTCTATTCCCCTGTACCCGTATGGCTCCTCCCCTCGTGGAGTTGTGCCCGGCGTGTCGGTGTGACTGTGACCTCAGAGCCCCAAAATGAGGTGCCGATCGGTACACAGGAGAGAAAGGGAAGGTTTCATTGCGTCCGTATTTCCCGGAGGAACCCTCCCCAGGGAGTAGGGTTGCTTTCTTGCTTAGTTGCTCCCCTTTTTCTTTACGGACCTCGTCACATCACTCCATATCATGCGGGCTCTATAACGGCAACGCGCAATGCCTACTGGCACATTCGCGTCGAGCATGAATTCCGTAAGCGCTCATAGCTGACAATCACTTAATGTCCTTAGGACATAATATACCTACCTGAGCGGCGGCCGTTGGCCCGTCGGGTGTTGCTGATGAAAAGGCAAGCATCTGGAAGCTGACTACGACATTTGTGACCAAACACGGCAAGGGGGCACAGCCATTCAACGGCTCGTAGTGTGGGGGCCGCGATAATCGAGACAGAAGGCTAGAAGTCTAGATTCAAGTAGCCACGCAGCCTTGTTGGACGGAAAGCCACGAGAATGCCCTCTGCTGACGGTTCATCTCGGACACTCGAGAGCTTGCCTTCATACGTCCGTAGCCTCATGTAGTGTGCAGTGCGGCTGGTCTTGGCTTTTCCCCTAAGGTCCTCCTCATCTTTACTAGCTCAAGCGTCCAACGTCGCGCAAGGCTTGCCTCGAATAAATTACAGGCTTTCTGCTGTGTGTTTTTTTCTCCGGTTTCGTAATCTCACGACAGGGAAAGAGATGCGAGAGTGGAAGAAGGAAAAAGCAAAAACTTTCTGTGCTTCCCGAAGTTCGAGCTAGTCGTAAAGGGGCTGAGGTTCAGGTTCTGATCAGTGCTCCCGCTACGCAAACCAAGGTTGTCCCCTCCGCGACGTCGGTGAAACCGTGAAACAAAAATACACAATGCTTTTCTCTCATTCCATATTTCTTTGCTGTCCCGTGGAGCTCTGCCTTTATGTGTTCATGCTGATAAGGCTCTGTCGACTGACTAAACGACCTTGCCCAATGATCGCCCGTCAGCAGGGAAACAACAGGGCCGCCGATGGTGGCATAATCCCGTTCTCGAGACTCCCGACATTTCTCGTGAATGTAACTTTCCAGCGAGTCTATCTGTACCGTGTTGACAGGGTTACAATTTGCCCCATCAAAGAAAGAGAGTTCCTAGGATGAATGCGAGAGAAGACCGTCTGAACTTAACGTCGCGGAAGAGGTAGATAGGAAAAGGTTTGGCTGGACTCCGCGACACGACATTGGGGCTGAACATGGGACGATGTGAAATTCGGGGGTGGATGATGATGTTCAGGCACACAAGCAGGGGGGCAGAGTGACGAGGTAGCACAGACTCACGAGATGGATGTGTGGTTTGGTTTTGCTTCCGTTACTCGACAGAGACCGAGACTACCACAGTAGAGTGTGTTCCTGCAAGAGTGAGATGGAGGGCTGGCAATCTGCGGGCGCCGCATCCATGTGCAACCACACCATAAAAAAAAGTCTCGGGGTAAGGAGATGAAGCCGTCACGCTGTCTATCACAGTACAATAGTATGATTGTGAAAGCTTGACGAACCGACGGTCTTGACTGCTTCGGGACACGGGACGGCGAGACATGCAGAGGAGCGGAAATGTTGTGCTACAGCCCGAACGTATGACAAACCGACGCAGCCCTCCCTCTCGAGGCATTTTACTTTCTTGGACTGGCTGCCGTCTCGACAAGCTGCAGAACCGCTGAAGATTTTCCGGTTGCTGCTAAAATTGCGTTTGGTGTGCTTCGCGAAGCGCTTGTGAAATTCGCTACATGCAGCTCTTGTAAGCTCATTTGCTGTGCTGGCCTTGTCTCGTCAACCAAGAGACGGGCGTTCCGGGTCAGCAGCAACCATTGGGATACGAGATATATGATGTAGGTCACACCTCAAATCTCTCTGTGTCTGTCTGGCCGAAGTCCTCGATGTGTGCTATTGACACCTAAATACAGGATGACCCTTCCTAGGCCCTCCGAGTTGGCAATGCTTCATGTTTCCTTTATTGCAAAGTCATGCCCGAATGTGTTGGTGATCAACATTATCACTACCATTCTCGAGAGTTTCACCCCGGTTCCTTAGAGCGACCCTCTTTTTGGACTCTTGAGCTCTCAGACTCTGGAGCCCTGCTGGTGGATTGAGCCATACTTTTTTCTTACCTTACCTTTACGCTACCACTCTATTCGCCGTTCGGCTGCATGTTCCCCTGCTCCCTGGTTCCCTCTTCACCCAGTGGATCCGGAACCAACAGGAAGAGGAAGACCCTCTTCACGCATCCCAGGCACAGGCACAAGGCCCCCATCAGCTGGCAGGGACTCCCGGACTTTGTGAGGTCAGCTCAATACCAGATCCGGCAGTATCTCGTTGGACCTTGGTGACTTGGTGCCTCACAGCGGAGTACAAAGTGTAGCAACCATGACTGCGCTGCTGGGGATTAGCCAGCAGGATCCAAGGCGATTGGGGGAAAGTTTGTGGATGTCATCGACGACCTCCTCGTCCAGGTCCTGGGCAGAGCAAGAAGAGCGGGCAAGTGGACGAATGAAGGCCTTTGCTGGCATTGCTCTCACTGCCCCGGCGCGCGTACCTGGCGTGATGGGTGCGCTGCCGTGGGACCCATCACGATTGTCACCATCGACTGGTAGGTTTGGACCAGGGGAGATGGAGGAGGACAAGTTATGCCAGCACCGCCCTCGTCCCTGGGCGGCGGCAACGATGGATAAGGACATGGGGAGCGTTGCCAGCGTGGACCAGCATGAGCTCATAAGTTTCCTTGACGACACGGATACGGACGCGGACGAGTTTATCCTTTGCTCGTCTAATAACTCGTCTCCTTCTTCTGTTCCCATTGCGCACTTTCCGATCGACGAGAACGAGATCGACAGAGATCTTTCATCAACAAGAACCACCAGAAGCACCAGCACCGACATTATTTCCAATAGTATCCGTAATAATACTTCGTTTTACTCTTCCGCACGCTCGAGCTTTTCGTCTTCGACAACGACAACAGCAACAAATTTGACTTTTACAACGACATCGGTATCGACAGCCACCACGACAACGGCGACAATGGCGCCAACGACCATTACCAACAGCTTCCTCAGCATTGGGGGAGGTGACAACAACGCCGCTAAGAGCAATGGCAAGAAGACAGCAGTAGCAACAGCGGGGACGGCGGCCGGTGGACGGACCAGCGAAGATAGCGTGGACCGGTCTCACGGCCTCTGGAACTATTTGCATCACGGACTCGACGGGTACAGCTCGCCCGATCTGCGTTTGCTCCAGCACAACCAGCAGCAACAGCAACAGAGCCAGCAACAGCATAAACAGTCCCCTTCGTCATCGTCATATCATAACCTCTACTTGCGGCCCGACTCGTCGAGGAGCCACCAGCACTTTCACTTTCCCCGGACGAGCTCCGAGTCGGGTTCCCGCTCTGGCACTGGCTCTACCGCGACCGCGACCGCCAACTCGACGACGTCGACACTGAGGAGCGGCAAAAGTCACGAGAAGAGCAACAGCAGCGGCAGCAAGAAGACCACGGCGACGACGGTGTCTGCCGCAAACTCGGCGACGATGGCTGTGAAGCCGGCAAAGGTCAATACCACCGGATCAGCAACAATTACTGTGCCGCCTCCGCCGGTGTCGCCTTCATCGTCAGGGCCCTTTGGGGCGCAGATGACGAAGCAAGAATTCGAGGCGTTGCCGGAAGCTATTCAGCGAAAGGTGAGCAAAGACATTTTATTTGTGTGATCTTGTTTTCCCCTTTCTTTGTGGACCTGATTTATCCCCAACGGAGACTTCGCTTTGTCTTCTCTGGTGCTCTCTATTTCTGATTATTTCGTTCCTAATTGTCCGCCTTTGCACTTTGTCTCTTTCTCTTTACGGCTCCTCGCTCGAGCACTTTTCTATCAACCCCAAATATCTGCCATTCCCATGTGCCGTCCCAATGGGCAGCATTCCTTTATTCGCAAGTGCCGAGTCTCTCGTTGCTTTACTTAGCGCAGCCAGCTAGCCAGCCCCCCTCCCCCCAGCCGAGGAAGTTTGAGCCGAGAGACACGCCATCTCTTCAAATTTGAGGACGGAACTACGGCGCCCGTTTTTGTTTTATTCCACTTCATTTTGTTTCTTTCTCGTCCTCGGCCCTGTTCTGCTCTGCACGGGCGTATTTCCCGTGGCCATTTGGCCCAGCCCTGGGCAGAAATAGAGGCACAGACTGCAGTAGGGAGAGTTGTCAGGGACACGGATGAAAGTGCGCTCGGCCGGTCACAAGGAGACGAGGGCGAGGCGAGGCGAGTCGAGGCGCCTTCTCTCCGCCTTCTTTTCGGATTCCTGAGCGTTCGAGTCGAGGGAGTGAAATGAGATGAGGATGAGGATGAGAGACGAGAGTTTTGTCTGCCCGTCTGACCTCACACTCATCACCGCTCGCTCTTCTGCTGGCTAGCTGGCTGGAAAGGTCCAGACCGACCCTGGACAGAGCTATTCGTCTCCTCCAATGAGTCTCCGACCCAAGTCCAGGGTACCTTCACCTCGCCAACCACAGCCGCCCGAGTTCCGCCGTATAGCTGCAGCGGGGACTCGCGGCTGGGGGGCCGTTCAGGTACCCATCGATGCAGGTTGGCTCGCCGAGTCGTTGCCCAACTGCAGCATCGGCGCCGCGGAGAGGATACACTTACAGCGAGTGAGAGTGAGTGAGGAGAGCGAGAGTGAAAGTGAACTGTCCACTGAGACATGCACCCGAGAAAAGAACAGCCTGCTTCGGGCCCTCTCCCCCGGGAAGCAGCTCACAATCATCACCTTTCCGTCCAACCAACACCCAGCACATCTCGTTCTTCAATCTCTCTCTGCCCCCAACTCGCATTTTCGTCCCCACACCCTCATGCACTCGGCTCCCAATATCACCTTCATTCGCTCGGGGGGGGGGGGGGGCGGCCAGTCAGCATTGGCGTCAGGCACAAGGCATAGGCGCGGGTGGCACAAGGTCCCCTCTTCTGTCCATATCTGCGTTCATGCTCATGCATATGCATAGCTGCCAACCGCTGAAGAGAGCGTTCTCCCCTTCCGCACATAGCTGAAGATGAGGGGATTGGGGGCGCAGGCCACGATGCAGACCGACGCGGCGGCAGTCGTTCACGAACTCGCATATGACGAATCGCATCGTGTTGTTGAGTGTATTGTCATCACAACATCAACAACACCATCATCAACAACAAGACCAAGTCGTCCAATCTCATCATCTCATCACTCGTTGCTCGTCAAGTCTGGTCTTTACACCGTCGGGTCTCATTCGGCTTGCCTTCCCCCCATACGTGCTGCACAGTTCGATATTGCACTATCAGCACAACATGAGGCGTGTCTCTCTCATGTCTCTCTCTCACTCTTACACTCACTCTCGCTTTCACACACACAACGTACCCCGGCCTGCCAGTTCAGCCATGAACAGTTCCCGTGCCGTCGTGCAACCCAAGCCCGAACGACATGTCTCACTCGAGTGCAGAAACTGGGCCCAACCATCCGTCATGTCTCTCCCCATTCCCTCGTTCGTCCACTCAGTCCAAACCCCCGATCCTCCTCGGACTCCCTCCTCACCCATCATTACTCATATTTGCAACGGCGGGCCTATCTCTTTTGGTCGGCAGCACATCCCAATTCCCACATTCTATGGAACCCACCCGGGCCACCAAGTGGTGCCGCTGGCTGAACGGACAAGCGAGCTAAGCCGCAAATGCTCTTGGTGAACTTGGTGCGGCGTGGACTCTAGAGCTATTCCCGCATGGCGTGTGCCGTCCGTGTCTGCGTCGTCTTGTCTGTCGTCTCTCCTTGAGAATAGTCACTATGCACGCACGGCACATGCATCCGCACTGACGCTGAGCATGGTGCTGATGCACTGACCTGACTTGACATGCATCACGGACTCTCTCACGCTCTCTCCCTCACTTTCCCTCACTCACTCTCCCACGCAAGTCAAGGAACTACCGCCATAGCTCCCTCCTACGTACTTGTCTTTGCCTTCCGGTCTTCTCCCCCCCTGGCACCCAGCCGCCCCTCCTGTCTCAATTGACGGTTTGGAGCTTTGCGTCCAAAGTCATGGGTCAGCTCCCGGGCTATTCCTAGATTGCCTGTAGAAGCAATCCCAATCCCAGAACCCCGAGCTTGTCCCTTGAAGGCCGGGGGGCTGAATTGAGTTCGAGCGTCGCTGATCTCGATGTATTGGGATGGCGTTCAAAGTTGATTCGAGCAAGTGCTCCTCTCTCTCTCAAAGTATCTCTGCCTATGGGTACTGCAGCTTGATGACTGCGGTATCGCACCCGCTCCAGGCCAGCCAATGTCCATTCCAAAGTGATTCCTTCCTGTGTCTGCGTGTCTCTGTACCTTCGTACATCCTGTCCTCAGTATGGTACGGCAGCTGCTCCATCCGTCATGCACCTCAGCAGATGCAATGCAGGTCCCGCTCATAAGCACCACCGCAACACGACGCAACACGACGCAACACGACATAGGTGCGGTGCGGTGCGGACGAGCACAGTCTCTGGCTCCAGTCCCATACTCCATACTCTACTTTTAGTAGTGCAAGTGGAGGAAACACGACGTCTCCCTCCCTCTGCTCGTTCCTGCATTAAGACACTACATACCCTCCTTGTTTCTCAATTCCATTCTTGCCCCCATCTACATTCCCGACCACGCCTTTGTATCTTTTTTTTCTTCCTCATCTCACTCACAACTCTTACTAAATCCTTCTTCAGTACTTTAGTTCCCTCGAACGTCTTCACTTTGCCAGTCTTGCTCCGGCCCCTACTCCGCCATCCACACATATCGACATCTACTTTGATCGTCCAGACACCGCACCCACACCAAAGACATTAAAGCAGCGCCGTAAAGAACGTCAAGCCAGACTTGCATCCGACCAAGTGTCCGACCGTGTCAAGAGACGGCCTTCCCGACGTGCCAACTTCCGCGCTTCGACGAGCTCCTCCGTCTACGTACGACTGCCCGACAAGATTCGGAAGAGGCACTTGACTACCGAAGAGCAGATTGTTGCTTCTCGAAACCGGAGACACGACATCATCCTTGACCCGGCTGATGAGGCCATCTACAAAGTTCGAAGACGAGCCTCTAGCCTAATTGTTCAAGACGAGTTGTGGAGTCCGACTCTATCGGTGAGACCTTCGACGATGGAGTCTCGGCGGCCGAGCCAGGATACGAGGAAACAAATGCCCAAGTCGGAAGAGAAGAAGCCCCTTGAAGCTCAGAAGAAGCGGGACTCCTTTTACGACAGCTTCCGTTGGTTGGAGGAGGATGACGACCTAGACCTGCGTTTACATCTCGACGATTACCATGCCAATTTGCGAGAGGATCTACCAGCCAACTCGAAACAGCGCAGGCCGTCGTTTCGTAGGCACCTGTCCATATCAAAGATACCGTTCGGCCGCAACTCGCTCTCCACCAACCGCCCCGGTACGACACCCGCCGGCGCAAGCCATCCCACGACCCCATTGTTTTCGAGTTCTCCAGTCAGCCCTCAGACAAGCTCTCCGGGACACGGCCGGCGAAGATCACGGGCGCTGTCTCTGATTTCACCAAAGCATAGTCCCCAGGACACTGTAGCTGCCTTTGATCCGGAGGCTGCACACTACCAAGATCCCGAGGCCCGGCTGAAGCTGCGAGTATATCTGGCCTCCCCTCAAAAGTTTGACGAAGCCATCGAGTTCGGGTTTCCTTCAAAAGAAGCCATGATCACCACCAAGCCTAGCAAGGACGTCAAGCCATTGAAACATCGACAATCTAGGGCAGCGTTGGTGGACGAGTCAGAAAATCTCCGCACCTTTCTCGCCGACGATCGGTCGTCGATCTTCAGCGATGATGGATCCCTTGATTCGGATTCTCCCAAGACACCCCATACAGTGGAGATGACAGCGCTTCGGCCGCCGCCCATCAAGAATGATCAGCTTCATTCACCCAAACCATCAACGGAATACGCACGGATGCCGGCAGAGGCGAGAGAAATGACACTGCGCATGACCCTCACCCGACCCGACCTCCGAGCCCACGAAGATCAAATGTACGGCTGGCAACAGAAGCCATTACCGCCCAGGAAATCCCAATCGAACGGCCTACGAGACGAATTTCCGACGTCGACGTACGTCCGAGATGCGTCGTCAAAGGAGAGCATAGAACGTCAGTTCGCGGCCATGGACCAGGAAAACGCTCAGGCCAACGACCGAGGCGTCATGAAGCGCTTTTGGAATAAGGTCCGTCGAGGACCGGCATAGCGCTCACCATTCCTTTCGACCATGCTCGGACCCGATGCTCTCGAATCGCAAATCTTACCAAACGCCCGTTAGACACAGGCAGCAAGATTGCAAACAACAACACCTGCATAATGAACTTAGAAAACAGCACTGTTTCTTATACCCCCATTCAATCTGTATACTGCCGAAATTCCATAGTGTCTATTATTTCCTATCTCAACAAAATTCTTCCAAAGCGACCTTTTCTGGGGTAATTGTATTAGAGCTGGGAGTCACTGTTAGAAGAAGCATATGGGGGCCGGGGGGAAGGGGTAATGTGGTAGTCGGAGAGGAATCAGGGCCTTTAACCGCCCTTTCCGCCTGTCACATTTGACTCAGTATTACGGATACGTTGGAGGAGAGAAAGGTCTAGAGAGATGGCAGATCTTTTACCTAAAAAGGGGGGGGGGGGGAAGCAAGGAGTTGCATAGGGTAGCATCGTCAAGTGGGAGAAGGGAGGAGGCACTCACGCGCAAAGCGTCAACAGAATAGGCCAATTCAACTAAAAAAAAAAGAAATCATAAAGAATCGACGTCCGCTCAAACTCTCCAGTGATTCCCCATGTGGTGGGTGCATGGCCACGAGGGAGTGATGGGCTGCGTTGGTGACATGCACCTTGTGTCACAGAAAGGGAGGGGATGCAGTGTTACCTACTGTGAGCACGGCACGCATGAAGGGGGGACTAGGTGCCAAGTGTCAGTCACTCTGACGGGCATGATAAGCACTCAACCGGCACAGTGGACGAGTCTCGAACCAGATTGATGGATCGTCTAGATCATGACTGCGGAGTGAAGGTTGGTACACTATCGAGTAGAGTAGGAAACGTAGTACCTAAGGAATACGGATTATGTGAACAGTCAACGTGGCTCTGAGCCTCTGACAAGAGTCTGACTTGACCCAGGAACCTGGCTGATAGCCAACTAGCTTTAAGCCCTACTAACGGTCGGACCCCCTCCTTCCCTTCCTTCGTCGGATGTTCCGAGGTTTGGATTACAGTAATATGGTGGTCGTTATAGGGCCATTTGAAACGAAACAGGCGGTTACTGCGTAGGCTGGCGTAGCAGGGAATAGTGGTGATATGGATTGCATGTTCTGGAACGGAGTGCCGAGGTCTGGATTTTCCTTGATAACAGGGTACCTGAAGTTCATTACCAGACGTAGTGATACGCAGGATAAGGCAAGCAGCCCATTTTCGTTTTGGAACATTGATTCCAGAACTTTGAAGGGGCCCCGGAGACTTGGAACGGGATTGAACTTTGACGGAAGAGTTTGGACGTCTTGGCACTTTGAAGTTGTCAGTGTGGTTGAATTATGATGGGATGAACCCTGGGGTCACTTTGTTGTCATGGCGAGCCGCTCGGATCTTTTTTTTTTGGTCTTGTCCTTCCCTGATTCTTCCTCTCTAGTCTGGTCCCTTGCTTCAATCATTGCTACAAACATTCGTTGGAAAAACGTTTACGGGAGAGAGGGGGCGGGGGCAATTTTTTTTCACACTACGTTAGTGCCGTCCTTGATGTTGGATACCGTGGTACGGATAGATGGACGATGTGCGTGAATGGGGGGTTTGTGCTTTCGTACCGCGTATATGGAAAGGCTGGTCAGAGGGAGGGGGAGAGGGAAGCGGCAGGCAGAGAGAGAGGGGACTGTGCGCAAAGGGATGGTATCATTGATATGGCTATGGTGTTGTCGTTGGGTCTCTAGCACGCGCGGGATGGCATGATGTCAAAGTCTTCCCTGCCTACTCCGTACTCCGTACTCTCTGGAAATAAACCATGGTGTGTTTGCGCTTTCCAAGGAGGGGAAAGGGTGGCTTCGGGAAGGTTGTGTTCCGTTGAGACCTCTTTCACCCCTTCCCGCCTTGAGTGAAATTTCCCGCGGGGGAATACCATTTGGGTGATCAGCCACGGAGCCACAGAGTCAGCCCGCCCACTGGTTCTTGTAAAGTTGGGATTGGCGCGTGAGGTGGAGGCTTGAAACCCGTTCGTGGTGGGCGTTTGTGTTAGGCCCCCCTACTAGGTATGTTGTCTTGTCTCGGCACTTTTATTCACATCTTGGGCTCTGTTTCCTTATTTGGGAAAGTAGCGGGAGGGGGGAGATTGGGTGAGGTCCATGACCGAAGCTAGAAACACCGTTTGATAAACTCATAATCTTGATTATTAGTTCAGAGACGCTTTTGGCACTAGAAGACGTTTTAGAAGGGGATTAGATGTTCAGGCTTCATTTCGTGGTTAGGAAGGTGCAAGCCGAGGGGGGAAAGCCATTACTTGCAAACTATGTGCAAGCGCGTCGAATGGTTCAGATGAAGAAGAAAGCAAGGAAGAAAGCGAGGGCCCTGCTGAATGGATACGTGCCCGGTACGTAGAGACTGGGTGAAAATAACGTTGCTTTTTGCTGCAGCTTTTGAGACGAGAGCTCGGGCCGAGGATTGAGGAAAGAAGTCATAGCGTGCTACCTAAGGTAGGCAGGTACCTTATGAGGGATGGATTTTGGACGAAATTTGAATGTCCAGCTTGGACACCCGAAATACATGCTTATTGTATGTGTAAATCATATGAGCCAGCCACGTGCGCCTCTCCGACGATTCTCCGGTTTTTGTTTCTTGCTGGCTTCATGTGTTTCGGGGTTCGTGGGTGGGTGGGGGGTTGAGATTTGGAAATCGAAACAGGCGAGGATTTGAGTAATGTGGAGTTTTGCGGGTTGAAACATTGTTCGATGAAAGGGACTTTCGGAGGATGATCTCACTGCTGTGTACAAGTTTCTAGGATGTAAACCTAATTACCCTGCGTGTGGGCGAGACGGATGGAAATGGACGGCGAGAAGGACATGGTGAGCTGCATGTACTCCGTAGGGCCCCGTTTCTAAGCATTTGTGTCAGGACCTAGACCAATGTTGATCTCGCGGGTGGACGGCAATCCCTAGATTCTTCGATGAGTCAGAGAGACAAAGACTGAATTGTGTAAATCTACGGTCGCTGCATGAGTTTGTCGTTGAAAAGACAATAGGGCAAACATGGCAAGGCAACACAAGTATGCCGCCTCGCTCCGGATGAAACGACCGGAGGAGAAAGTGCCGATGTGGGGCATCCCGGTACCGGCGCCGGAAGACAGCCATCGGCGGGATCCACTACTCATTTGGGCATACCGTTTATGAAGGGATCCACTGAGCATGCCGAATGTCCTCTGCCAACAGCTCCCAAAACCGCTGTCACTATCGATGAAGGGCATAAACTCACTATATCCCACAAGACGATATCCTTTACTGATCTATGCCCACGAGACGGTGCGTTGCGCCATAGACATCTAGTGCTTTACTTGTCCATGTTTGTCCAAGTTGAACTTCCAGGTTCTCTATGATCCAAAGCGTCGTTAATGTGTTGATAATACTCATAGTTCACGCTAGTGTTACTTACCTTACTTTACTTGACTCTTCAAAGCTAAATGAAGAGCAAGTTGAAGGTGCCTTCTCTATGTGCTATGAGATGTCGGTCACGTGATGACGCGAAAGTGGACCGAAAAGTGGATACTTCGTGGCGCGGACCAGAAATTTTGGGTGAGCCGCCGCGACAGAACGTCGTGGCGAGGGACGTCGCTCAACACTGTGCCCTCACAGCATTGCCATAACATTGCCCGCAATGTTGCGAAACTCGGGCAGACCATATGTGTGCTGGAGATGTCTTTCATCTAGGCCGTCATCATCATCAGTCGCCAGCGGCTTGCCGTCCACCCTAACACTCCAGCAGCTGGGGACAGGCTCATCCACAGAGTCCAGAAGGGTACGTCTTACTCATGATGAGGGCTTCCTCATGAAATGTTTCTCAGGATCTTTCAGTCTCACTGAACTCATCTACAGTCATATGCGGGTAGAAGGTCCTACTACAGCGGCAATCAGGGCGGTAATCATCGCGGGAACTATGACCACCAGGGCGGAAACGCTCGTGGTGGAAACTATGGCAATGGCAGAGGTGGGTATCGCAAGCCTACGACCACAGCCACGAAAGAAGAATTGAAATACATTCGCCAAAAGTCGGACATCAGAATGCGGCTCCGAGAATGGGAGAGCGCAAATTACTCACCCTCAAAGCGTCTGCTTCAAGACCTACCCGCGCAGGACACGCCGCTGTTGAACTACCTCACCAGACCTGACCTGCTCCCTGGCGCTTTGGGACTCATGAATGGTCGAGAGGGCGAGCTGCACGAGAAGACCAAGACAAACCGCGACTTGTCCAAAAGCGATGACCTCCAGGACCTGCGAGGATCTACGTTCGCTCTCAAACCCGGTGACCTGGTCGAGACAAGATACAACAGCGGCCGCTTGCCCATCCTGGCGGTCTGTATTGGCCGTCACAACAATTCACAGTACTTTTACATGAGCACCGGTGAACTCGTCCCAGAGCGCAATATTGTCACCCTCTTCATCCTCAAAAACTTTATCGACCCGTACAGACTCAAGCCCCTTGCCGATATTTTGCCTGCGGAACCCGAAACGGAGGAGCGGCGCAACGCGCTGTTTCACAACCATACGCCGGCCGCTCTCAAGACCGCCGCCGATTTGCAGAGAGATTTGATCAAATTCTACCAGGACTCCGTCTCGTTCTACCAGTCCCAGCTCACCCTGGACCTCGCGAGCAAACACTTGGCCACGGACGAGCGGCAGTACCTCAGCCTCGAGGAGATCGCGGATAAGCTTCTGCCTCAGCACGTGAAGGCGGGCGACATGTTCCTCCCTCATCAGCTGTATGCTGTGCATACCGCCCTGACTCGCGATGGATGGGGGTTCCGCCCGCTCAATATGAAGTGGCATAGGCGCAACTACATCTACGAGGTCAGGTCCATATCCGACCTCAAACTTTTGAACAAGGTTGAGAACCAGGTCCGCGAACTGGTGGAGGGCGCCGCGCTGCGCGAAAACCCGGCGCAATCCCTCTCCCTCCTCCGCCAGAATAGTCTCGGTTCTTTTATCCTCAAGGCCCGTGGGGTCATCCAGGCGAGCCGGCTGAGGCGAGAGTGGACGCCCCATGGCATGATCGGACCCAGCAACGACGAGGTGGCAAATCTCGCGACATGGAGCAAGCAGGATCTCGAATACATCCGCTTCATGGAGCTGTGGGCGTGCCATCGCATTGTGCCGAAGCCATCACAGCTCGAGAGTCTGGGCTCCACCATTCTCAAGCTGACGGACTGCTACAAGGATTCTGAGTGGGTGGCGCACTGGACAGCCTTCACTTTCCTTCAGGAGATTGGCTGGATTCCACCCTGGGATATTCCAGCTCGTTACGAGTACAAGCTCGCGGGCACTACGGTCCAGCGAGGCGCCACCATGGAGACACCCCTCGTGGACGTCAACGAATCACTCCGACCTGACATTGCTGAGGGCCACAGGCGAGACTGGGGAAAGACGACAATCTTTTGTGTGGACTCTGAGCAGACGGCCGATGTGGATGACGGCTTCTCTGTCGAGGTGGCCGAGAAGCCGGGGGAATATTGGATTCACATCCACATTGCCGACCCCGCCTCCCGTATCGACCCCAAGTCCGCGCTCGCTCGTCAACTTGAGAAGGCGCCATCGAGTTTGTACATGCCTGGGTACAACCAAAAGATGCTGCCGCGGGAGCTCGAGCAGGAGTTCTCGCTGAACCCCGGCCGACCGTCTTTGACGTTCAGCGCCAGAGTCAACGAGATAGGAAACATCCTAGATTACAAGGTCGAACCAGGCACTGTGCAAAATATTTTGCACATCCCAAAGCATGAAGTCACTGGCATCCTGCCCGGCCTTGAAACACAGACGGTCAGCAAGACCTTTGTCGTGGGCAAGCCGCCCCCGCCGCCCAAGCCTGTGAAGCGTATCACTACCGCCGCGGATTTGTCCCCGGAAGATAGGGATGACCTTCTCCTCATCAATCGCCTTTGCAAAGCCCTTAAGCACCGCCGCGTGGAGAAGGGACAGCTGCCGCCTTTCGAGACCAGGTTCGACTCCCCCAAGGTATCTCTCAACCATATCATCGTCAAAGGCGACGCCGATGACCTGACCAGGTCGATGGCGTGGCAGGGTGATCCGTTCATCGAGTTCAACACGTCCACGTACAGCAAGGCCGACCGTCTCGTCGAGACTCTCATGCACACGGCTGGCGAGGTCGCCGCAAAGTGGTGCCAGGCCCGCGCCATCCCCGTCCCCTACAGCACCCAGCCGGACGCGGTCACAAACGCAAAGGGTCTCGCCTCTTACCGCCGTGAGCACATCGACCCCCTGTCGGCGGAAGGAAAACCCATCCCCGCGGAGCACATCCACCGGCTCCTCGTCTACGTCGGCAACTCGGAGCTCTCGGTCAGCCCGGCGCCCTTTTACGCCGTCGGCGTCGACGCTTACGCAAAGTCGACCAGTCCCATCCGCCGCTTCAACGACCTTGTCGTCCACTGGCAGATCCACGCCGCCCTCGCCCACGAGCGCAAGACGGGCCGCTCCCTCGTCGGTGAGGAGCTCTTGTCCGACGACAATGCCGCCGCCATCCTTCCCTGGACGCACCGCTCCCTCTCCGACGCGCTGCCGATGCTCCACGCCCTCCAGCGCCAGATCAAGCAGGTCGACAACAAGAACGCCCCGACGCACTGGGTGGCGCAGGCACTACTGCGCGCGTGGCGCTTCGGCGAGGCGCCGCTGCCAAAGACGTTCAAATTCGTCGTTGATGCTGTCTACGCGTTTGGACTGAGGGGCCGGCTGAGCACCTTCTACAACCTGGGCGCCTCGGTGGACCTGATTAGGCTGGAGGGCTATAGTAGGCTCGCGGACGTGCAGGCTGACGATGTGATTGATGTTGAGATTGCCGACATCAATGTCGTGACGATGCAGATTTGGTGTCAGCCCGTGGGACGACGACGGGTCGACAAGAAGAAGGCAGCTAAGAAGGATGCTACGCCTGCTCGGGATGCGGCGGCGGCTACTCCTATGCCTGCTTGATTGCCTCGGGCAGCACAACCTTGTAAAACCTGTAACATCACCTAGAGAGGACTCTCCTCTTGTAAGAAGGACGAAAACGACTGTACAATATGGCGTGGACTTGATTTAGTTTTGTAAGATAGTATGACGCTGGGAATTATCAACACACTGGACCGACATATGGGGTCGGGAAACAGGCCATCGAAAATAGAAATAGGTTGGCTACCTGCATAACATTGTCATGATCTCAACACAAAAATCTAGTCGCATTTCAGACCCCGAGAAGAACGTTCCCTCTACTCGTCTGCGAGCGAGATGCAAATTTACAAAATTTTAATATCCCAACAAAGGGGGTGATAATAGGGGTCAACCATCTAATATCCCATGAGTTCTACAAAGGACTGTAACTATACACAATTCACCCTCCCATTCCTCCTCGGAGAGCAAAACATCTAGACGTATCTCCTGACTCTCTCTTAAGCCTCGACATCATTCCCGCCGTCACCCTGTCCATCGCGAGGCGGCGCATCAGCAACAAGATCACCCCTCGCCTTCTTCTTCTCCAACCCATCCACCCTCGCCCCCTCCGCCTTCCGTCCCGTCACGAACTCAATCCCGACTAACCCGGCCAGCATACCAAACAGATGCGACGTCAGATCAATCGTCTGCTTGCCCCGCCTGAAAAACGCATAAATGTGGAAACCCAAAATCAGCGCAATGAACCCCAACCCTTGGGGCCCATTCATCGGATCCGGCGGGAAGCCCAGCACCTTGAACGAATCGAACCGGTGCATCCAAAAGTACGCCGTCGCGACGCCAAACACGGCGCCTGACGCACCCACAGTCGAGACGGTCAACAAGCCGCGGAGCGTAAACGCCGTCAAGCTGCCCAGGAACCCGACGGCGCCGGAGGCGAGGTAAATCGCCAGGAAGTTCGCCCGCCCGACCTCGTCGTGCAAAGCGGTGCCCATGAACCACAGCCCCACCATGTTCGTCGCCAGATGGCCCAGGGAACTGTGTGAGAAATTCGCCGTAATCATCGTCACGGCCCGCGGCATGCCGTGCACGAGCACGAAATACCGGTTCAGGAACCGCCACAGCGGCGGCACGCGCCACGCGACCGAGACGAGGACGTTGAGCGCGATCAGCGCGCCCACCGTTGCCGTCGAGGCGCTCACCTCGGGGAACAGTCGGTCGGCGTCGCGGGGCGGGGTGTACACCGCCGCGAACGCCGACAGCGAAGCCACGAGCAACAAGACGACGGCCGCGGAGGGGAGAATGCGCTCGGCGAACGTGAGGGGGGGCGGAGCGGCGAGGTCCGAGGCGGCGCCTTGTTCCGTCCACTTCGCCATGCGCGGCGTCATGGGCGGACGCTTGATGGGGATGGAGAGCGTGCCCGGGTTGTACTCGATGCCCTTTGCCTCGGCCTCGGCGATGAGCCGGGCCTCTTCCTCGGCGGCTTTGGCTTGGTTCTTTGCGCGGATGGCGTCGAAGGCGCTGTAGCCGTATACGGGGTCCGGTTTGACGACGGGCGTTTCTTTGCGGAGAGACGGCGTTTTAGAACCGGCGGTCGACGAGGCAGCATCACCCTCGTCAGCACTGCTCTCCTCCTCCGCGAGGTCCTTCTCCAGCGCGGCAAGCTCGTCCTCGGCCCGGAGTCCCGCGTTGAGGACCTCGTCGACGGGCGTCTTCTCGCGGAGGTACGCCAGCGCGGCGTCGCGCTGCTGCGCGGTGAAGGCGGCGGTGTTGATGGCGAAGGCGGGGTCCTCGAGGGTGCCGGCGACGCGGCGGCCGTGCATGATGCGCAGCAGCCGGTTCGCGGCGGCGGGCTTGAGGGAGGCGCCGAAGACGGCTCTGGCTTCTGCCGCCGAGAGGTCCTTGTTCTCTTCCCTGAACCGCAGGCCGTGTTTGTCCTTATAGTCGAGCGGGAGGTCTACGTATTCGCGGAGCAGGGGTTCGTTCTTGTAGTCGGTTTTGGGTGGTGATGATGATGATGCGGAGGAGGAGGAAGCCCATCTTTGTGTTGACTTACCGGCCGTTGTGGCGGCGAGGCTGAGCGACGGCCATTGTCTTCGGCGGAGGGGCGAGGGGCCCGATATGTACGTCCGGGTAGCGGCGGGCGTCCGCCAGGAGGTGATGGTGCATATTGAAAGAAGTCGTGACGCGGGCGAACAGCTCGTCGTATTCGGCGCGGAACGGCACGCGGCGCGCAGGCCGAGGTGTAGGAACGATCTCGAGGAAACGAGGCCGAATGAGGCGTTCATGGCTTCCTAGAGCCGCCCTGGGTGGGCGACGCAACCGTCTCTTTTTGCTCGTTTCGCGGGAGCGCACCAAAAAGCTAGAGACTCATGAATGCGCCGGCTGCTTGTCGACGAAGAGGTTTCCCTTTAGCAAATGCTGTAGGCGTATGCCACCTCTCGTAATGTGAGCGCTGTCGTCGCACGTTTGTCGCTGGTTCGTGGAGGTAGTGGTGGTGGTCGTTCGTCGTCGTCGCGCGCGGGCGGCGTTGTCGCAGTGGCTCAATCTCCAAGACGCAATCGAAGCCCGTAAATTCTTTGGTACCTGTTCCGACCACGGGGATCGGGACCGCGGCAGCCGGCGAAGGGCAGTTTCCGGCCCATCCCCGGGGCTTTGGTAAGCACGCAGGAACTAAGGCACGTAATCGATAACGAGGCGAGCGGATAAGTCCGTCGGCGGTAAGACCTAATGGAAGGTACGGAGTACCTAACTTACCTACCTGCCAGTGCACTCCCCCCTTTCGTCATTTTCCATCAAGGTATCCGTACCTGACCGGCCCCTGCTCATTCCCCACCGCCGGAACCTTCTACTGCACCTTCCACCACCTTCCCACCCCGCGCTCAGCTTCGGAAGGAAGCTACCTCACCTCTCCAGCTGGCAGAAAACCTGCGGTGACGTTGCACGGCATCTACCTGGGAGGACGTCTCTTTCTTCTACAAACACCAAGCCTGCACATCGTCATCGTCCCCCCTCCGTCCATCCTTCTGTCCAATCCCCCACTCGTGAACAGCGTCGTTTCTCATTCGCTTTCACCTTCTTCCCGTCTCTTCCGCTGCCCAAGAACTTCATCTACCTTTCTTGTTCACACACCGATACCTTCAGTCTCTTTCTCAACGAGACCAAACACCCAAGTCGCAAACTCGCCAGCAAACAACCGGATACCAAACCTCGCCAAAACCAAATTACTCAACCTTCCCGACCCGTCAAACCAACACACCGCCCAAAATGTCAGCAGACACCCGCCCAATATCCCCAACCCAATTCGCCTCCGCCCTCCGCGACCTCTCCCTCCCAACCCTCCACCTCAAAGCCCTCGAGATCCGCAACTCCATCCTCCACCTCGAATATTCAAACGCCCAGCTCGCCCCCTACGCAGCAGGTGACGCCACCACCCTCGACTCGGCAACCGACGCCTCGGCGGGGCACGGCCCGGACCCGACCTGCGTCGAAGCCATTCGCGAAAACGACGTCGTCATCGCCCGCATGCGCGACCGCGTCCAGATTATCCGCGACGAGGTCGAGGGCAGGGGACACTCGTGGAACGAGTTTAAGAGTAAAGAGGAGATCGAGGAGGAGGAGGCGGGCCAGGGGGCGGCGGATCGGAGGGGGATCACGAGCGAGTCGGTCGCCGGCGCGAACGGTATTAATGGGAATGGGATCCCAGCGACTAACGGGCTTGGTGCGGCGGCTGCGGAGGAGGATAGGATTGCCTCTGGACGTCAGGGTGCGCCGGCGACCAACGGTGGTGGTGGTGGGGGTGGCTCGTCGACTACTGCGGCGAGCTCGTCACACCCTGCTTGGATGGACGGTACATTCCAGATGGGCACGATACGCAACGGTGTGATCACGATGGGTGGCCCCCCCACGCAATCCACCCAATCTACTCAGCAAGCAAACGGCACAGGTGGACGCCTAGCGGACGATGAACTGCGGCGGGCCATGGAGGAGCGCATGAGAGGTCTCGGCGATGACGACGAGGACGGCGGAATGCATCTGTAGGAGCACGATAGAAGAGGCTGGATGGCATACGAGGTTCGCAGTTATATGAGGCGTTGGTCACCGTCGACGGAGTTGAATCAAACGAAAAGGAAAACGGATCAGATCATTCAACGTTGGGGCACACAAGAATTCGGACAGAGCAATAATACCCGTCATGTTCCTAGTGCTACTTGCCAGTAATGCCATGACAAAGGGAAAACAAGAAAGGAGAGAAAAAGGGGCGTAAAAGCAAAGAAGTAAAGGCTTCATCGCATCTTGGTGTGCGGCCAAATGTGTTAAATGTAGAAACGAAGAGATGAAATGAAGAAATATCAAACAAGCCATGGATCTCGTCCTCTTTTGAACAAAACCAACCCAAAGACCCCAGACCCTATTTTTTGAAAACATCCCATTGCCCACCGTATGCTTGCTCTCTTGCTTTTGTGGCAGCACGCCTCTTAACGCCTCAATGCCGAATCCCATTTCCGAAAAATGCAAATGCTCCTTCCCATGAACGCTATGCCCCTCTCTGGGAGTAAATAATGCAGTAAATAACCCTCGTCAAATGATGACGGGGAATTCCAGAGACAACTAGAGAAAGTGTGTTCTGGTCGGCTGTCTGTTCGATCTAGTTCGTGGCAGGTGTCCAACATCATGATACCGTTGTGGTAGCGGTGACAGTGGTAGGTGTGTTCTCATCCGCGGTGCGGTTGATGATAGGGTTGGCAGACGCTTTGGGCGTGACGTCAGAGTTGTCCTTAGATGCAACATCTGGCTTCGTGCCGTTGGGACGTGCCTTTAATGCCTGCCTGGAGTTGGAGCGGGAGCTCTTAATGGTCTCCAGCTTAGGCCGTCGGGGAGGACTCGACTTTCCCAACGAATCCCATGTGCGGTGCTGGACAAAGTCGTCCTCGTCTGAAGAGGTCTCCTCGGGCGTCATGGGAACACGTCGAGCACGGGCGATGCGCCGACGTTCCACCAGCTCGCCGTCTGAAGATACTTCGGAATCTAGCGAAAGGCTGCGGCTACGGTTAGACATTCCCCTGCTCGATACCGTTGTCCGCCGTGACCGCCTGCCGATAAGTGAGTCGATCAACTCCGATTCCGAAGGTGTCTCCTCCAAGGGCAGCTTCTCTCCCTGTTGCCGCAATTTCTTCTTCAACGCCTTTTCACGGACCAGCCTGTCCAAAGGAGTGTCCTCAGACGCCATTGTTCTCCTGCTTCCAACTGTGCTGGTGCTCTGGGTTCTGGCGACGGGGATGCGGCCCTCCATAAGCTTGGCAGGGGGCGGCGGCTGTAGCATCCACTTGAGAGCGTCCGGACGGGAGGGCTTGCTTCCTACTATCGGCGGGTGGTACTCGTTGACGGGCGGGTTCCTCGGTGTACGGTAAAAGTTCTCGCGGTCCTCATCGGTGATGGGCTTCTCCAGCCCCAACTTCTCCTCCATGTAGCGTCCGGCCGTGTTTCCGGCCTTTGCGATGTTGTCCATCAGCTTGTGACCCATGCCGGTGAAGTTGTGACCCCAAAGCTCCTCATCCTCTCGTTGGTACAGCTCTCTATTCCAACCCTCGCCGGACAGCTTTCGACCAGCCGTTGAGGCACTTATTGTCGGAGTCGCAGGGCTAGTACTCTCGGCAACGGTGCTTGCTCCGCCAAAACTCGCGGCTGTGCTCGTCCGGCCTGCACTCGCCAGACCTCTCTGGCTCGAATTCTTGTTGGTTGACTTTTTGGGTAGGTGTGGTCCTGCTGCCATCTCTTCGGCCCAAAATGGGTTTGTGTGAAAGGGGTCCGGATGACGGTACAGTCCAGGTTGCTCCATCTCTATTTTCCTCTTCACCTCCCTATCCTCCTTGGCCTTCTTCTTGGCCTTTCGGAAAGCCTTCATCTCGTTACATGGTGTACATGCGAGGTAGTAGAAAATCGCCGACTGGATGGCGACTGGTAATGACATGTTTGCGGTATGGCCGTAACCCCGGCGTGGGGAGAGGGTCTGGAGTGTATTCGGTGCCCGGTATTTCTAGTACACATGGAAGGCAAGGGATATATTCGGGGAGTGTTCGAAGAGGTAGGTGGTGTGTGTGTGTGTGTGTGTGTGTGTGTGTGTGTGTTGATTGTGGGTGTCGAGGGGGGTGATATAGACGGGGTGTCGACTTGTTGGATCGAGTGGTTCGCGGGGAGGAAATAAGTGTCCAAGTGGGAGGAAAGTGACAGGGACCACGAGGAGGAAAGGTGGTCCAAACAGGCCAAGCGGATGTTCAAGGTAGCCAGGATAAGGTGAGGTACGGGAACGGGACGGTAAGGTAGGATACGGCGCCTTTGAACCTAAGATGAGTTGCTCAGGGAAGGGAAAGGACCGCGTGCCAGCGCCAGAGGGAGCTTGGGAAGTCTAAAGCGCCATGGAAGTGAATCACCGGCGCAGAGCCCAAGACACAGTTTCGGTACGGGGGCGCGAAATGCTTTAAAAGCGGCTCGGCCTGTGCGACCCCTCCAGGTACTGGGAGTATCGACGTTTGGTGTTGGGAGGACGGAGGACAGAGTGAGGTTTCAAGGTTGAGTGATGTCCTGGGCGGGTGCTATTCTCGAAGGGGGTGCGTGTAAGAGGAAGAAGCACAGGCGCAGGCGTGACAGCAACCGGTGCAGTCTGCAGTCCAATCCAGCTGGCAGGAACTAAAAAAGAAACTTGCAATGCACCTCAGTAGGCGAGTAAAGGCAGAGGTTGCAGAGTACCTTGGCCCTTGGGGTGAGATAATAGGACCGTAGCGCAAGACGGCGGTCGGAGTGGCGGATGAAGATGGATGGACGGGCGGGCGGGCTCGGACGGAACTGTTTAGAAAGTAGGGAGGACCAGATGATTGAGGTTGAAGATGAGGGTGGCTCGGAGGCTTGGGTCGCGTGGGCGAAAAGACGTTGGCCTATGGCGGTATATTCCTCTCGAGAGTGTGTATAGGGTGCTGGTTGTCTCTCTGTCTCTTGCTATTGCGCTACCACATGGAAGGATGGCGATGGATTCGATTGGCGGTATCGGGCGGCGGGTTTGGGATGAGGAATTGAGACACGGACACACTGGACATTCAAGAGGGAGAAGAGAGGGAAGGGGGGGAAAGACAAGAAAGAGAGCGGAAAGAAGTGAGGGAAAATTGGACGGGTGAATTGAAGGCGAAATGGAGTTGAAGTGAGGTGCTTAGAGAGACGACGTTTCGAAAAAGGGAGGCGCAAGGTAAGGACGACAAGGTAAGTAGCGCCTACTTTCACACTCGCCCAGTCTCTCCTCTCTACAGGTGGGCAGGTCCCTCCTCCTCGGCCTCCCTCTCCCTCCTTCTTTCCCATCGGGCAATCAATGAAGGGGGGAGTGGGTGGAGGTACCAGTCGCATGGAGACCGAGAGTCCAAGGTACAGTGTACTAGTTTAGAGGCGTGGACTGGGGGGAAATTGTGGGTTTCTCGACGGCAACCGGGGGAAGCGATTTGAGAGAGGGACACGGGGGGCATGGGGGCCTGGCAAGCCTGCGAAAGAAGGGTAAGGGGAGAGGAAGAGGAAGCCACGAAGCGAAGACAAGTACTGTGAACTCCGTACCTGGTGCATGTACCTCTACCTCTACCTCTACCTCATACACCCCCTCCCTCTGTCTGCCTCCCTCTGTCCTCTTCTTCCCTATTCTTCTTCGTCTTCTCCTCATCTTCCTCTTTTGAGTCCACCTCCGATATCCAAATTGATCGGATCCGACAGTTCGGATCCCTCAAACTCTACTGACCTATCTGTCACCCTTCTCCCTGCTATTTGGAACATTGGATACGCGTCGGAAAATGTATCAACCATATCTCATTCCAACGCCTGAGTCGTTGGCTTGATTGCAGAGCGCATCTTCATCAGACGCTTTACGAACGTCCACTTTACGCCAGATGATCGCGAGAAATTGCGCTCCACGGCCTGCGGACGGGTCCTGGACACCGTGACACCCCCGACTATGGATCGAGCACGCACGCAGCCCGGCCTACCAGATATGGCTCAATCTAAGTTGGGCATGCCAATCATTGCAATCAATGGTGTGAAGTTGGACCTGTCTGAGGCGCCTGGGCGGACCCGTCGTCGTCTCCATGCATCTAAATGCGCCTCCATTCCACAACACTCACAACACTGCGAACCGTCGTCGTCGTCTGCTGTACACGTACACACTACGGTTACACAGTTCCAAGCTGCGTCTCGTCCTGCAAAGGCTGCAATTGAACAGACCAGAACGAGAACAAGGTACTTACTACGCCTTCCCCCTCCGGAAACGCCAAGTACCTAGGAAACGCCAATCCGGGGCAGCTCTGTGCCTCGTGCCTGCGTCTGGCTGCTGTGCGCTGTTTGGTCCATCCATCGCCCGCTGTCCCACACGATGCAAGTCGAATCAAAATGCGAATCGAGTGTGCCTGTTTGCTGCGCATGGTTACCCGACCTCGCGTCACTGGCGGCCAAGTCAAAGGTCAAGACGGACAACCTTGGAAGTCGGACAGACAAAGGTGCCGCTGCCCCACGGAGCGCATTGCATTGCACCGCAACGATTCCTCGTCCAACGTGCTCTGTTTCCCACCGCCTCTCGCCCGAATCCTCGAATTCTGAGTATGTCAGTCAGTCAGACTGTCTCTGTCCAAGACGCGCGTGGACCGAGGTAGACTTGCCAACGCAACGCACCACCTCAAGCCTGCCAGTCCCATCTTGGCCGATGATCCGTCTTGTCGCGCGCCTTCAACGTCTGCAACTGGCTTGTTCCTCATTCCTCTTGATAAATCGTCCTCCACGAGCACTGCAAACAACCAGCAAAGGTCCGTTCATATCGGGGCGGCGCAAGGAAAGAACGGAAGATCTCAATCGGCCAAGACTTTCACTTGTTTTACGCATTACGCTATCTGAGGTGGGAGAGCCGATGTACCTGGTACCTAGGTCGGATCATTCGCTCCCCCTATGCCACTATCATCTATGGACCCTGTTAAGCTCCCCTCCCTCTCCACGACAACCCGACCCCTCAAGGAATGGGAGAGTGCTAGGCTCGGGGAACCAGATTGACCAGTGTTCGAACTTGAATACCATGCACCTGCACATGCACCACACACCACGACTATGAACCCATTTACCGCAACCCTCCCTCCGACAAACAATTGCCCAATGCCGCGCAAGTCTTGCCAGCCCGACCCTACGCCGTACTACCACGGCCTACAGGCTATGGGGGCCCGGAAGCGGGACGGAGCTCCATGAATCTGCAACTCGGCCAATCTGCGCCGCGTCGCGCCTTTGGTCATGACGGATTGGTTCCTAGAGGGGGATTTCTTCTCCATGGCGCCCATCGCGCGAGCAATCAGTTCATGATCCATATGTCATCATTTACCACCGACTTCAACTTAGTCATGGACAATTGACCCGGAAGCGTCGAAGTGTCCGGCCTTAATTTCACTTTTCTGCTCAGCTCAGTTACCCGGACCCCGAACCATCAACCGGACTGCCACAACACGACATCCCGTAAAACGAAATTGTTCAATCTTGTTCTCCCATTTCCACCAGAAAAGTCCGACAAGACGGCCTCCGCCGCCCAACAACGCCGCGGACGCCGCATCCCCTAAACTGGCAACTTGCGACTGGCACCTCGTCCAGCCAGCACCGTTGATGTCTCAAGCCCCCCTCCTACGACCAATCCGCAATGATCACTGGCTGTTCTCAACTTGACCATGGCGTACGGCCACGGGCGGCGGTCTAAACCCTCTCTGCTAAGCCTCCGAGGGGAGTAGGGAGTCGGCGTCCCTAGCGCACGTTTGCCTGCGCACGCTGCCTTCTGTATCTTTCTGTCAAGTCTTGTCTCACTCGCTGCACCATTGTGAGGCAGGCTACACCACAAAACGCCTCAGCGTTTCGCGCGCTAGGTGAGGTTTTACCTCGACGGCTCTCACCTCCTTTCCTTGCGCGCGCGCCGTCGCCGCCGTCGGCTCCGCCTGTAGCACTCCCTGATCCATGGGCAGTGCCAATGGTCCGATAGATTTCTCAACTCTCAATGCCATTTGCAACTCAAGCTTTGGCCGGCTCCCTTTGAGGTTTTGGGCATTACTGATGATCCGCTTTTGATCTGATTGACAGGTCTGGTGGACCGCCCATGGTTGATTACTTCATGTCTGCCACGCTTTCTAGCCTAACCTAACTACCTAACCTAACTACCTAACCTAACCGTCAGTGTCGGTGGTTGCTACCAATGCATTTCGTCGAGGGTCCCTTGCTGAGAGGGATATTATCGAACAACTGCGCCTATCGATAATCATGCTCCGTTGTCCCCCTCTCATGTTCCACCTCACTCGACTCAGCCCCTCCAGCTCCTACCACTGCGGAAACTCTCCTCGCGTACCCGGTTTCTACGGGTGCAACGAGTTGCACGGCAGCTGGACCCTTGATTTGCTTTCAATGCGTACGCAAACGCGCAACGAACGCTCGGTAGCTTCTTTTTGATCGACCGCCCGTCCGCCACAAAACTACGGTATGATACACCCGAGTTCTTTTATAGGATATAGGGAAATCTCCACTGTTTTGATCGCCTGCGGATGCGCAAGCGTGGCCGCAGGGAGTAGATCCCGCCAGAGATGTAAGTATTCCCGCGGATGAACTGCCACTGTCAGTGCTGCAAAACCACCAGGTAAATGTTACCCGTGCTCCCCTCCACAATGGGCAACCGGACATGGATACGCTCCCATGCCACTTCACCGACGTCGGGAGCTATCATGTGGAAGAACGACAACCATCTCCTCGAAAAAGTCAAATCAGCCTTTCGTGGCGGCCCTCCAAATGGCTAGCTAGCAACCAAGGCAAGAAGACCCCCACCAGCATAAACGTGAGTAACTTTCGTGTTCTCTCGTAGGGATTTGCTTTCGAATAGACTCCCTTGATTATCGGATCTTGTCCAAGAGGGTGTGAAGAGGTTCGATTCGATCCCAACACGTTAACAATACCAACTGATATTTCCTCGTCTGAATCACATACGGCACGCACCAAGGTCGGCTACGGAAACATGACATTCTACCAGCACTTCCGCCGAAGAGACAGGACCTCCTCTTGAAGACTTCGTAAAGACGCCAGCCCAATCCGTCTCGGCTTGACTTGTTTAAAACTATGGTCCATAACACATCAGGACGGAGAAACGCACACAGCCAACGAAACGGGCCATTGTAAGCAACACGGATCACGCCTCACACAAGTCGTAAACGTCAACCGGGCCGAAATCTGCATCACACAACCCTCTGCCCTCTACTCTTCTCGCACACTTTGATCCGAGCAACTCTCCATACCCGGGCTGTACTCGCAGCGTATTCTGACAGGAGACCGTAAGAGACATAAGCGCCTCCTCCCGTTCTCCCCATCGCTTCGTCACTCCGTTTCTCTCCCTCTTGATGGGATCCAACAAACCTCTCTTCCCATCGTCCACTTGTAGCCATGAACAAAACATGTGAAAACTGCATGTCTCACCTCTGCGTGTCGTCTTGTCCCGCAGAGCAAGTCACCCCCACGAGCATACCTATACCAAGGTCTCAACTACACTGCACTCACTACCCGACATTAGTAGCTCAAAGTCCTTGGAAAGTTCAGAGTCTATCCGTCAACCCGTGATGCCGCGATGTCCCCTTCCCACCGCCTCGGGAACAACATCCCGCTTCAAACTAACCAGCTGGCCACATGGGGAGCTCTTAATTATCACGTTATCTAGAACACGCATCTCACTTGCCAGCATCCTATCTACTCACGCGAATGCATGTCTAGAACCCGAATCGCAGCTAAGCCATCCCTCGCACACACACCCCCCCCCTCCTCTTCCTCCTTCTCCTCCACCAGATACATCGTAAGCCACAGAGCGGTCAAGGCCCCAAAACCCAACTCCACAAACCCGACAAAACTCAGGTGCACCACCACCCGAGATCTGTCGACCGTTCGTTCCCCCCTTCACCATTTTTGAAAAAAAAAAAAAAAAAAAAAAGTACCAGAGAAAACCCAAAATCACCCTCTCCCATCCCTCCGCCAACGCTAGCAAAAGATGCGCTGTACCTTGGGTCGCGGGAAGCGGGCGGTGGGTAGCGTCAGCCAGCTGGGGAATACACGGAAAGCCCGCCCGACTCCAACTTCTCTTCTCACATGCTGCCCCCCCCGACCAACACCCCCGGCCACGATCAACCCTCCTAGCTTCGATCAAAGGACGATCCAGCTACTACAACGCATAAAGGCTCCTCTTAGTGGGCAGAGATCGTGACGAAATAGCGAGGTGGGGGAGCGCCAGCATGTGCACTGCAGAAAATATAATAAAAAAAAAACGCGGAGAAATAACATGATGCACATTACCATGTCATCACTTGATCCAGCACCATCCCGGTAACATGACAACAAAACAAGTCATAGACAAGTCACGACTGCCTGGGAAACGGACGTGGTCTTTTTTTTTTTTTTTTACTGGTGGGAAAGAAGACTCATTGAAAAGTTATCTGGCGGGAACCTGTGCTGAAAAAAGCACACAACGACTGTAGGGGCATGGCCATTTCCCATGTGATCCAACCAATCTGCCCTAAAGGAAAGGTTTCATATTTTGTTGGTTCCTCTTCCCGCTCAAGACCCATTCTCTCTTTTGTTCAACTTCCTCGTATACATCGTGATCCTGCGTCACTCTCTCCTTCGTTTCCCCCCTCCATCAATAGCTGGCTGGTCTCGAGGCCGAAAAGGAAGAAGAAGAAAAAAAAAAGAAAAGCATGTGCAAATCACTCAGCCCGCTGGCCAATGTAATCCCCCAACTCCAAGATCTCATGCCGTGGCCGAGATCGTTTTTGTTTGCGTGTATGCGATAGCAAAGCCATGTCGCCTTTACTCGATGAGGCCGCCGTCTCGCGGAAGCGTGATCGAACCAATGCTGGCGTCTTCTTCATGGCGTCAAAAGGATTGCATGTGTGTGAGAGAGAGTTTTTTGAGGTGTGCCGCACTCCAGGAAGAAGTATTGTACAGTTAAAATAACAAGTGACATCCAGACGGCGCGGAGACGATGGTGTAGTTGAGAAGAGCGCATCTGGGGAGGGCGGAATATCCTGGAGAATGACAATCGTAGGTGTAGTGACCGCTTAGACATCCCACTCCTCCTCCTCGGTGCTGAGGGCGGAGAAGGATCCAAAGTTGGACGTGACGGGCTTTGCAACCTTGCCATTGGAGGCAGGCTTCTGAACGGCCTGGGCGATGGGGCGAGCCGGAGCCGGAGCGGCGGCAGCGGCAGGCTTGGCAGCCTCGGGAGAAGGGGAGCGGTTCTCCTTCTTGGACTTCTTGGACTTGGCGGGAACAGTGTTCCACTCGTCCTCCTCCTTGAGGCGCTGGATCTGCTCCTCCTCAGAGGGAAGGGAAGAGATCCAGTTGTTGGAGGTCTGGGCGGGAGCGGCAGCAGAGGTGCCGTTCTGAGCCGGAGCATCGAAGGTGTCGAGAGGCTGAACAGCAGTGGAGGTGCCGTTGGTAGCAGAGGCACCGTTAGGGGAGCCGGCGGTCCAGGCGGACTTGTTGCCGTTGACGCTGGCCATGAATTGGGAGCCATCCTTGGCGGGGATGCCGGCGGCCTCGCGAGCGGTACGGCGCTGCTTCTCGAGCTTGACCTTGCGCTCCTTCTCCTCCTCCTCGCGGGCGGCTCTCTTGGCCTCAACCTTTTGGCGGTTCTGGCGCTGCTTCTTGGTCTCAGCCTGCTCGGGGGCCTTCTGCTTCTTGGCCTTGGGCTTCTCCTTATCGGTGCCGGTCAGGCGGAGGACGGAGGGGCCGGATGCGGTGGGCTCGAGCATGTCATTGACGCCGCTGGGGTCGGCAGGGGTGACCTCGGGGGAAGCGGCAGGGGAGCTCTCCTCCTCTTCCTCAACAGCCTCGACGGCGGGGGCAGAGGAAGCGGCGGGCTCCTCCTCCTCCTCCTCGGTGACCTCGACAGGCTTCTTCTCGGCAGCACGCGATTGCTTGACGGACTTGGTCTTCTTCTTCTTGGCATCAGCAGCAGACTTGCCATCAAACTTCTTGCCCTCCTTGACACTGGCCATCCTCTTGGCGAAATCGGCATTATCAACTTCCTCCTTAGGGTCATTGCTCAGCCATGTGCTAGAGGGATCGACTGCGCTCGTGGAAGCCTTCTCCTCGGGCTTTTGTGAAGCAAAGGCAGCCTTTCGCTGCTTCTTTGCGTTGGTGTCCTTCTTGGGCTCAACATATGCCTTGGCAGTCTTGGCAATCTGCGCAGGCTTCTTGTTGCCAGAGTAGTTGTAGATCAAGCCACCAGCGACGAGGAAGCAGACAAGGTAACCGCCCACGGTCTGGGTGTTGAGAAAGTCGGAGACTGTCATTGTTGCGATTGTGGATGGCGCAGAAACGCTACCAGATGGGTATTAAGGGGTATGGTAGATTATGCAACTTGGTGCAGTTGAGAACAGCAAAGACCACGGTTTGTCGGATCAAGGGCCGCAAGTGCTCAGGGTGCCGTTGAGGGTCACGGTGTATCTTCGATGCCTCACTGATGGAGAAGTTGTGGAGAGAGAGAGATTCGGATGACTGGATAATGGACAAGTTAGCAATGGAGTCCAATTTGTGCTGAGCTCTGCACACGGGAGCAGATGATCCGAGATGTCTGGGGCAAGCGCCGATCGGAGAACATACAGGTGGAAGGTGCGCAAGGGGAGATGTGGACGCAACAATGGATGGGTTGCTTGAGGATGAAAGGCAAGGTGAGAGCGGTGATGCTCGGGGGGTTGGTGGGTTTGTTGAAGGGGAGAAACAACAAGAATTGGGTAAAAGTGAAGAAGGAAGAAGGGCGATTGAGGAGGCGTTTCGACCACGCGGTTGAAAGACGGCTTGGATGTCGTGTTCAGATGCAGGTAGCTTGGCAAGGAGAGACAGGCCGAAAAAAAAAGTTACCAGGTGGCTTCTCAGCAAACTGTGCCTGCGGTACCGCCAGTGGTCCAGGGCAGGTCCAAGGTGTAGAGGCTAGATCCAGTAGCAAATGGGGGTTTTTGGCTGAGGCAAGCGCCCGGGGTTCATGCCACGGATGCAAAAGCCGACCTAGGGAATAGGTTGGACCGCTGGAGAGGTCCCACGGGTAACCTGCTGCTACTGCTGCGGCTGCTCGGTGTTGCTATGTGCTCCAGGTATCCAATCTGTAAGGTGCTGCACCAAACCCTGACCTGCGTCGGGACCGAGTCTCCAGGAGTGGGTATTGCGTATGAGGATTGGTGTCCTCTTTTGCCGCAGGTCCCCAGGGATGTGTTTCTGGCTGGCCGAGCTCAGATGAAGCAGCAAGATGAAAGGCAAGACGAGGGAGTGTGTGATGTGAGATGCGACGAGGAAGAAGAACAATTGAGGAGAAAATTGTACTTACTTGCTGTACGGCTGCTCTTCTCAGCAATCTGACGTTTCTTTCCTTGAGTTAAGCAAGGGAGGTAGGTGAGGTAAGGGTAGGTAATGGAGGTAGATGAGGCTATCTCCAGGGTGCTGTTAGGTAATTTCCTGCATCTCCAAAGTGACAGCTTCGCGTTTCCACGGGGTTGAGGGACGTGGACCCGCCTTTTCTTTTGGGGCTCGGCTGTCAGCACGGACTCGGGAGAACTTGAAAATTGGGGACAGGTCACGTGCTTGCGAGGCAACGACTGATGGAAGACAAGGGAGCAATCACCAACCTGGAAGGTGTCACTTACACGTGACTGTGATGACTTCCCTCCATAAGAACTCTCCGTGATTGGGCGGAACGATGTCAAGGTCACAGTGCTTGCTGTCAGGGCATCAAGCCAATTGACAACTGCCAAACAATGTCATTGGAGACTTGTCGGACTCGGAGGTTACCTTGATATCCCGCGGGCCCGGCCTGTCAAACCGAAAAGCACAAATTGTAGAATTATAAATAGGTTTTTTGCAGACAGCTTTCCTTAGGTAGGTTCACGTGAGTAAGGTACCCTCATCCAAGTAAACTTCCCGAGGCCCTTCCGTTTCCCACGTCTCATCTAATGTTTGCAAGGTCCAGAGTTGCAACTTGCCGCATGTCAGATTCCTTTCCCTTGGCTTTCCCGATAAGAGCTGGGGGCAGCTTACCCGCCTACCTTACCTCAGGTGCCCAATGCCCCCAAAGTCCCCCAAAGTCCCCCAAAGTCCCTATTTTCCAAGGTTTCCCGCAGCGACCTGCCTCAAGCTTATCGACAACAACTGGATCTCGGTGGCTCAAAACGGCTTAGCGTGTCATGTCTCTCTCCATCATTTGCACCGCAACAACCACAACCCCACCATTGATCCCCCTCGACGGCGGCGCATTTGACGCTTCTAACGATGAGGGGGTTCGACCGCTCGGTCGCCCGCCCGTCTCAACTATGCCAACTTCTCAATGCGACACCGACGCCCTTCCTATTGACACAAAAAAGACCCGGCGAGAAGGCAGGAACGACGGAGTCACACCGTCAAGGCCACATCACATCTCCCGGGGCGCCGGGTTGCTTATTTCAAGGCATCTACACCGGAGACAGGCGGAGACCGGACACCTCCGTTCAAGCTTAGCTCACG
Source organism: Colletotrichum costaricense (assembly GCF_030867565.1). Taxonomy (NCBI): domain Eukaryota; kingdom Fungi; phylum Ascomycota; class Sordariomycetes; order Glomerellales; family Glomerellaceae; genus Colletotrichum; species Colletotrichum costaricense. Next base: position 2,511,907 of record NW_026848236.1, on the reverse strand, counting down.
TGCCCGCAGATGTCCGCTTCCCCCCACCACTCCCCCATCAACATTTGGTTTCCTATATCACTAATGTTTTCCCCAGCTTTCTTAAGTGATTTAATCAACTGTGTAATTTGAGACGAAGTCATTCTCGTCTTCATTGAACACTTTTCAACCCAATTTCAAGAGATTTCTTCTGAATCAAACATCGCAGCCATGGCTCCCAAGAACCGCGTCATTATCGATTCCGACCCAGGTGAGATATCAATGAGCGAACCCCCCAAAAGTACTGAGATGTGCAAGTAGGCTTACACATCTCTGCCAGGCATTGACGATGTCATGGCCATGCTCCTGGCCCTTTCGGCCTCCCCTGAGGAGCTCGAGGTCATGATGATCTCAGTTACCTACGGCAACGTGCCTCTCCAGAGGTGAGTTTCATGCTGCGCAAATAAACATAAGAAACCCTTGGTCTAATCGTTTACGATGAAGCTGCCTGAAGAACGTCGTTGCCCTCTTCCACGTCTTGGAAAAGGAGATTGCATGGCGCAAGGAGAATGGAAAGCCCGAGGGCTTCGAGTCCCTCAAGGCCTACAAGCCCATCGTATCAGTCGGTGCCGAGCACGCTCTGGAAGACGACGAGCTGGCCGCCGACTACTTCCGTAAGACACACTCCTCGGTTCAACCTCTCCCAACTTCCGTCTCCTGACTCTCCTCCAGACGGACTGGACGGCCTTCACGGCGTCCACGAGAAGCACCCCCACCTCTCCCCGGACGACCGCTGGCAGTCCCTCTTCCACACCGAGAAGAACGTGGACCACGACCCCTCGCCCTTTAACCAGTACTTCACCCCGGCCAAGCAGGTCGCCCACAAGGAGATCCTGCGCATCCTCAAGGAGAACGAGCCCAACACCATCTCCATCTGCGTCGTCGGCCCCATGACCAACGTCGCCCTCGCCGCCGCCGAGGACCCGGAAACCTTCCTCCGCGTCAAGGAGCTCTGCGTCATGGGCGGCGCCGTCCACGTCGAGGGCAACATCACCCCGCACGGCGAGTTCAACACCGTTGCCGACGCCGTCGCCGCCGCGCGCGTCTTCGCCCTGACCTCCCCGACCCCGCGCTCCACTATGCCGCCCATCTCGGACAAGAAGTCGTCCCTGCCCCCTTACCCGGCCAGGCTGTCCAAGAAGCTCAAGCTGACGCTGTTTCCCCTCGACATCACGACTCCGCACCTGCTCCGCAAGAACTACTTCACCGAGACCATCAAGCCTATTGTGGCGTCCGGAAGCCCCCTCGGCCAGTGGGTCAACCACTTCATGTCAAAGTGCTTTGACAAGATCATCGAGATGGAGGGCGACGGACAGGAGCCCGGTCTCTCCTTGCACGACCCCTTGACGGTCTGGTACCTTCTGACGCAGTCCGACCCCAAGTGGAAGGCCAGCGTGGAGCCGGAGGACATCCGCATCGAGACCACGGGCCAGTGGACGCGCGGTATGCACGTCATTGACCGGAGACTCCGCGTCAAGTACAACGAGGCCGCTCTCGAGACCAGCGAGACGGGCGATGCCGTCGACGTCCTGACCCTGGCCGAGGTCCCCGGCGACACTGGCGGCTGGCTCAGCACCAGCAGGGGCAACAGGGTCAACAGGATGGTTGAGTCCCCCGGCGAGGAATTGTTTGCCCCAGACCTGATGAAGAGAGTTTTCGGATAAAGATAAGGAGACAAGGGACGTATATTTTCAGCCACCACCTTCTCTATGTGTGTAGGCGTGAGGGCTCTTTTGTTGTTGATGTCTCGTGTCAGCACAAACATGGTTTTGAGACTGTAGCAGCATAGAGGAGAGATCTGGATAGAAGAAGAAAGGCAGGCGCATACCCCGTAGGAAAACCCAATATCATTCTATAGCAACCCCCAAATATGTGCAAACGCCGTTGTTCTTTGTGTGTGTAGGTGTGTGATCATGCGCATGTGCATATGTGCATGAAAATGCGCGCGCGCCTGTCTGCCTGCCTGCCTGTCTCAATGGCAGCAGTGCAATCTCATGTCCTTCCCAACATTTGGGTATCCCGCTCGTAATCAAACATCCCGTGACTCGGTGTGTCACTCTCATTCTCGAGAACCATCTCTCTGCTCTTGTTTTGCTTTTCCTGTATGTATGCGTGGCTTTCATACGTGCTTGGTTCCTCCAATAGCAGAACCCTTGACTTGGGTCCAGTCAATGCTCTCGTCTAGCGCCTCGTCTACCAGGCCGATCGTGCAGACATTGTCGCCTCGGACGAGATAGAGGCCGAGGGGCACTTCGACAGAGGGTTCGCCACTCTCGGGGGTTTGGATGACTCGCTCTTGGGCACTGCTGAGAACCTGGGGCGCAAGATGTGTGTTAGCTGGGTGCAGCTCAGAAGACTCGAGAGAGGGTTGTGAAGGGGGCAGGGGAAGGGGTATTACGAGGTTCGTGGACTGATCCGCAGCTTCCAATGTGCCCACCAAGATTCGTGAGTCCGACGTCACAATGAGGACTTTCTCTGTTAGGGAGAGGATGGTCAGTATGTCATCGGGAAAGCAGCACTCAAGGTTGGTGGTTTTGGGGGGATGTACTGTTGAGGTAGCCTCCGAGGGTTGCCATAGCTGCGGAGATGTCGAGGTCTGAAGGTGCAGAAGACTCTGTATGGAGATGAGGTAGGTATTCGTGTGGAGAATTGGATCGTCGGCTGCTTGGATTTATTTGACCAGAGGGTGCTCGGAACTGTCGCCAGTGGTATTATCGCAGTGTTGGATCCAGAAGTTTGGCTGGTGAAATTCGGGAATTCTGAGAAGAGGGACCTTGGAGCTCTCAAGCTAGCCCACTTTGGGCCAAGGTAAGCACGACAAGGTCTGGTCTGTGCACTCCCGGTCGTTCGTCCTTTCCTTTCAACAAGCCGTTAGATGTCACTCGAGCTCTCAGCTGGCACCAAAGCCATCGCAGCTCATTGCTACAAATCAGCCCAACATGGGTGATCGAATTGTTTCCTTGCCACCTGCAACAATGGAAACCCGTAACAGGTCGCCTTCTCCTACTCAATGATGGTCCAGAAACACACCGTTGGCGCCAGTGCCGAGCAGGCGCTCACTCAGCCCTCACAAGTCAAGGCAATTCGCCATGGTACCGAGATTGCTGGCCTCAAAAGGGGATGGCTGCCAAGATCCCAGGCTGAAATATCAAGCTCGGTAGACTGCTGTGCCGCATGAACCTACTCGGCCTGCCATACTCACTGGGCGACGAACCCCGGCAGCGACATCACCTGCTCAATCGGGTGTGGCACTGGGCTGAATTTCGTTTTTGCGCTCTTAAAGACTCTGTGATTGCCTCTTCACCGCTGTGTAGTGGAAACTTTCAATCATGTCTCCAGACGAAAGATATATCTCACTATTCGCAGAGGCGACGGTCCGATTCTCTTTCCTCCCGAGTCAGGATGTATAGCAGCATCACCGCGTTTCCTCGATATGAACGTATCTGCTCAAGATGACAGTCCTAGCCAGGGCAAGAAGTACACGCTCAACCAGACTCAAGAGAGAGCGGTACGGCGCTTACTATTTCTGTGCGCATTGGTCTTTGATGCACTCACAGTGACGCTCGTCGTCTTTCTATGCGTCGGCGCATGGAATAAGTCGAGTGGTTTGAGATCGTCAAAAGGTCTAAATAACAGAGAGGCTCACCTCGCTACTGTGAGTCGCACTCGAGGACGGGAGGACCGCCCTCTCTTCCACTCCCGTCTCCATATGCCTGTACTGACAATGGATGACAGTGGTCGGCGGCATATGTCCGGCGATGGCCAGCCGACGAGACCACGGTGGTCTTCAGTTGGCACCTAAGCAGCTACTGCTACTCGCACCTAGGGCGAGAGGCATGTATCCGCCGGGCTCCCGGTGCCCCCTTCGACCTCGATGACATTATGGACGACGTCGCTCTTGCAATAGGAGGTGGTTCGACTTATTCGTCAAGCAGGGGCACCTTCCCGGCTCTGGAATCGCAAGGCATTGACCTCGGGACGGCGTCCGAAGTCACTTCGTCCAAGAACGCGTTCATCGCCTACATCATTTTCATGGTGGCTGTAGCGTGCCTCTGGTCATGGCACTTCTTCGTCAGCACGGTTCCGGGCGCACCCAACTGTGATCGATTCCTGGCCGTGTCGTTTACTTTAGCGGGGGCGGCGCTGCTCGTCGCCTCGGCCAACACAACCCGTGCGGCCCTTGAGGCGGACGGCGTCCTCGCCCAATACGAGAGCGTCTTCAAGTACCACAGCGCCGGTACTTCGACACTCGTCGTCACGTGGATCGCCTCGGCAAGTCATTTCCTCGCGGTTACGATGTATACGGTTGCAGCGGCAATTGGCAAACGACTACGGAAGCCAGACCGATACCCGCCAGAGTCGGAGCCGTCAGACATGGGGCGGACTAATGACGCACGCAGAGCGAGGGAGGCGGAAGTGCCAGCGCAAGTCGACAGAGATCATTCTTATATGAGGCGTCTCGAGGCTTTCATGCGCGTGCGCGGTCAGAGACGAAGATCAGAACTTAATTCCTTTCGCATGAACCACAATAGCGGAGACTACCGGAGGACGGATGCGAATGGCGATATCTGGTTGCCGGTTTACTCGAGGGCCGATCCGATCGCGACGCGTGCACCGGTAAAGCCAAACGTTGTGACCGGTCCGTCTATTGGAATACCGGATGCGAGCGCGGCTACGGGTGGTCAATCTCGCGCGGGCAATGTGGTGGACGAGCCAGCGCCGGCCTATGAGCGGTATCAAACTGCATCATCTCGCCGCCCGTGAAGTACTCTGTAGGTAGATGGGATTCAAGGGTTCCGGATAGCGATGTGTCTTTATGTAATATACGATGAGAAGATCTTTGTTATACCCATGTTAGTGTACATTGCTGGAATTCGATATTACACAGTCTACTCAGCTGCATCACAAGTGTGTAATTAGTCAAAAAATCATGCCGTGGCGGGAGCTGTCCAATTCAAACGGACGGGGCCGCTGAACCGGCACCAGCTGCACTAAGTTCCACCCCGCCAGGGTCGCGAGCCAAAAATCCTAGCGCGACAACTCCGAGTCCAGCACATCTTAAATCTGACCTCACCCAACCAACTCGTCCCCAAACTTCCTTGACCCAACCACACCTCCCGCTGCCCACGATGTCGTCTCACGACACACCAACCATCTACGCAGAACTCCTCACAAACATCCGTCAGCTCTCCATCGCAGTGACCCTCTCCTCACCAGCAGGAGGACAAACAAGAGCCCTCATCGCCCCCAACGGCGAGACGCTGCACATCCACCACGCAGGCACAGAAACCTCATTCCCGCTGCCCGGAAAAGTTCTCGCCCACGCAGGAGCTCCCACAGCCTTATTCACACCACCACCGTCAGCATCATCATCAGCCTCGCAAACGCTATCATGGCGTCTCCCGCTAGCAGACTCCCCAGCGGCGCGCAGCGGCAGTACCAGCCTCGCAGATGACCCCGTCCCCTGGACGGCGCGGGACCTCCTCCCCAGCTCGGCCGTCGCGTGCAGACGCTGCGCCGCGGTCGTCGTGCCCGGCGGGAAAGCGGGGGAGTGGAAAGACCTGCCGAGCGAGAACTGGGCGGAGATGATGGACTTCTGGCACTGTCATAAGCCTAGCACGGATCGCGAGGATGAGCACGAGCACGGCGGCGTGAACGGAGAGGGCAAGGAGAAGGATGACCACGAGCATCTGACTAGGCGCGGGTACGGAGCCAACTCGTCCATTGCCGCGCAGCCTGGCGTAGGCATGGTAGATTTGACGTCGTTTCTGTTTTGCGAGGCTGATTGTGTTGGTCTCAAGGTAAGCGGCTATCTTTCTCTCTCTCTTTCTTCATCTCTGTTTTGTCACTCGCATCTTCAACACATCATGTTGGGATTCGTCTATTCGATACATATAACCGTGTATCCTCAAAACACGGGGGCATCAAGAAGGAGGCCATGTCGGCAGCAACACGCTACCAACTCAGTGATCTGGTCACCGATACTCCGCCCCTATATGAACTATCCAAAACGTACGCCGTCGTCCCTGCCCTTGCGCAGGGGGTGCTTTCAAAAGTGCAAGACTCCGAAGCCTCTACACCCCCTCGTGTGTGTAAGATGGTTTCCGGGTCTTGTGCTTGGGTTCGCAAAAGACGGTTGGCCCTCTTGCTTTCACTGGGGTTGTCCAGAGCCTCGGAGACACCGGGATAAACAGCGAGGGACATTGAACGAATACCTTTTCCATTTCGCGTATACAGTCACGATCCGTTCCGTATACTCTTCTTCTTCGTCTTCTCTCTTCTCTCCTTACTTACACTTCTTCTCTCCACTCCAGTTCTCTCTCCCATCATCAGCTGCCGCACCCCCGGCATCCTCCAGCTCAGAAGTCCTAGCTGGAGGAGGAGCAGGAGACTCCGACTCTGATTCTGCGTCTGATCCCACAGAACCACCCCCTCGGATGCTCAACATCGCCTGCTCCGCCTGCGCCTCCCACCTGGGCTTCTTCAACGTAGCCATCTCCTCCGTCGTTCTGCTAAAATGGCAAGTGTCATGCCAGACAAGCACATCACACCCCACGGCCACGGCGACAGCACTGCCCTCCAGCACAGACTGCCTGGCCGCGACCCTCATCGCGACCCTCTCCCGCTCAGGCTCCTCCAAATCAGTCGTCGTCCCGGCCTTCCAATCCACCCAGAACCTGGCTTCTTCTTCCTCCGGCGATGGCGGCGACGCCGTACCGCCTGCCCTGCACCTCTGGATCCTCAACAGCAACATCACCTACGCCTCCTCTTCTTTCCCCTCTTCTTCTTCTTCTTCTTCTCCTCACCAACGCGCAAAACGCGCAGCCATAAAACTGCTATACAAAGAAATCTCCCAAGCCGAAGCAGACGACATGCTCGAGTCCATGACGTCCGACGTGCAAGAGGTCAACCTCCCTCTTCCGGCCATCGTCGCCGCAGCGGAGGGGTTGAAGCAGAGTAGTCGGTTATTACCACCGAGTGAGCGGGTGTTTAAAGGGTGGAATGTGGGCTTGTTGGATAAGTGGGAGCCAGCCAGCCTTTCATAGACACGGTGGTGAGCTCGTGATGATGCAGAGCTCGGGGCAGGGAGTCGAGCCGAGGGCAGAGGTGTAGGGGTATGGCCGTTGGAACTTGAGAGTGAGGTACTCGAGAGAGGGAGCCAGAGAGAGAAATGGAAATTGAAGCTGCGAACAAACATGGCACAAATGATACCTCATCCAATTGAGAGATTTTGGCCACGAAACCTCCGCCCAGAGTCTAGACCCTCTCACATAGCTTAACTAATAACATAACTCAAACCAAGGCCATCCCTCCGTATAACGATCATACGTCCTTTCCAAAGAGGCTGTATGAGGTTCGCATCGCAAGCCTCACCAGGCCCCCGATGCCATCTATGCTATTCAATAACCAAGATTCAATCAAACCGCATGGTTCATTCATTACCACCGTCCGCCTGCCTTAGCCAACGTATCGCATTTTACCAAGTGGCCGTTGGCAAGCAAAGCACATCCTCATCTCACGATGCAAAACAGGCAAAAGGGGAACATCATTGTTCGTAACTTGGCAAGCCATCAATTGGTGCAACAGCCTACAAGTTGCAATGTGAATAATACAATAAATCCTCCGCGCCGCCATTTTTTCCCTTCATCTTTTTCATCAAAAAAAAGATAAAAACAGGTTATATCGACAACATTCCTCCCCCCGCCGCCCTCCATTGCTCCTTAATTCTCCTCTTTTCCATTTCCCATTCATCAGCCATCAATCCCCTCTGTATGGGAAAGGGGAAACATGTGAAATGGCGACAGCTGGAGAACAGAAAAAGAAGAGACAACTGCCACTGCCAAAATTTCACCAAGTTGCCCTCCTGGTTTGACAACCCATCAACACCATGGAAATGCCTCCCCCAACCCCCTTTGGATATGGTAAACAAAAAATTGATAATTACATATTCAACCCAGACAGCGTGGCATGCGCGTTGTGTTGTTGGTGTTTGAGTTCTCTGCGATATTGGTATCACGGAAATGACTGACTGCGAAGGGAACGACCTGTCCCGGGTCTCGCTCTAAAAGAGGAATGTACAGAAGAGATGATGCTGAGAATGGAAAAGGAAAAGGAGATAGATTTGAGAGAACGAAAGACAGCGTGAGATAACGGAAAACCATGTTCACGAGCGGATGAAGGTGATTACGCCGCCCGGGAGACATGCCATGTCTGCGGTCGTATGAGGTGTTTTGGAGTAATGAAAATAGTGTGCGCGTCGGATAGTGAGATGGATCGAGAGTGAGTTTGCGCGGGATAGTACGTGGGTGTGCGTGTTTGTGAGTGTGTAGCGAGAGAGATTTGGTGATAAGTGTGAGGGATGTAACGAGTGGACTTTTGAGTGCTCTAAGCCGTCTATGCTGGAATGCAGAGGCCCCCGCCGAAAACGATGCTCCGGAAAAGACCTGGGTATAAAAAAGGACGGATCATGATTTTGAGTGTCGTGAAGCGCCATGGACGTGAGCGGAGCTCGCAGGTGTCGCACAATGGCCATTAGTGTCTCATCACCGCCATGGCTTCAAGGCATTTTTGTCGACTGAACCTAGAGACGATTTTGTTTGTTGATCTCGCCGAGGTTCAACCAGCTCATGTCTGAAGAGGTGGCTGCCAGGGCGAGGGGCGGCTGTTGGCTAACACCGTTGGGAGCACTGGTCTGCGTTTGCCTTTGCGGGAGGCTTGGAGCTAGTGACGTAGGATAAAGGCTCTCGGCATAAACACTGCTTGGAGCGCGGTCTGCTCCCCAGGGCCTTGAGGGGCCGGTAGGATCCCATGTGTCCCGAACACTCTCGGGGATACCGCTCGAGTACCCTGAAGATGCGTTCGACGTGGGTCTTCGGGGGGATTCGATCTTGCCAGAGACTCCATCGCGGAAGGGAATCTGGTTCGAGTAGTTTGACACCGTCGGGCTGCCAGAGACGACACGGCTCAGTTCTGGCCGACCATCGTGCTGAATAGGCGGAACAGTGGACAAGTCCTGGGTAATTAGGTGCAGAGGAGGGACGGTAGCGGAGTCTTGCGTGATGCGGTTTTTGGGTGTGTTGGAGTAGTGAGAGGTCTCGGAATCGACGGTTGTACGCTTAGAGTTGCCGAATCCGAGAATGTTGAGCGCGCTGCCGCCGGACCAGTAACGGTTCCAGCCAGAGCTTCTGCGCGTCTCGCCAGCACGACCAACCGGGGCTCCTCGCGGCGTAGGGCGAGGCTCGACCACGTCGGCGGCGAACGAAACACCCTTTTCATCGCGGGAAGGTGGTGCGAGGCCTGGTGCCTCATTCATCTGGGGAAGGGGCTTACCGATGGTGCTCTTGAAGAAGCTGTTGGATGTATCACGCTTGCTTCCACTGCGAGCAACACCGGCAGACTTGGGTGCGTTGCCATTGACCTTGCCCATCAAAATCGCCATGGAGGAGAATGATCCGGCCGAGTCTTGTTGCTGATGACCACGGAAGTGAGGAGCAGAGTTGAAATCGTCGTTGCCATATCCAAGTCCAGCCTTCTCATCGGGGAAGCCCCTAGGGCTCATGCCCCTCGGGTCCTGGCCGCCCTCCACGTTTTGCTGGTTCTTTCCACGACGCTTTCGGATGCAGAAGAGGATCAGGCCGAGGAGAATCATGATACCGGTAATGGTACCAAGGACAATGCCAAGTATAGCGTTAGCACTGACTGCGGCGGGGGCCCCAGCAGCAGCAGCTGTCTCGGTGCTGGCAGATGAAGATGCAGAGGCGGAGAGAGTCGCGGCGGCAGACGCAGAGGCAGAGGCTGACGCCGACGCAGGAAGTGTAGAGATGGAGCTGGCCGAAGTGCTAGATTTGGAGCTGGAGCTCGTTGCGGTTGAGCTCGCAGTGGTGCTGCTCGTCGATTCGCTTGTAGCGAGAACCTCCTGCTCGTTCAACTTTTGGGCAGCATCTTCCCAGCTGTTTTGGCGCGCGTTGAAGATGCAGAGAACATCGTCGACGGCACCTGATCCTCCTGAGAAAACGACGGTTCCATCAGAACCCTGAGCAACAGCGTAGTTGGATCGCGTGCCTGTAGGCGCCAGGGTGCTGTTGTAAGCGGGCCAGTCGCTCAGGGTCAAAGATGCGCGCTTCTCAATCTCGCCCTCCACGCTGCGCGCCTTCGCCTTCGAGACTGCCTGGGAGTTGGTCACAGGTGCGCCCGCCGCGTCGATGAGGACCATGCGCTTGACCACGTTTGGCGCAACGGAAAGGTCAAATGTGTACAAACTCTTGCTTCCGTCGTCTCCGTTCATGATAATTGCGCGAATTGCAGTCGTGTCCTTCAGCAAGGGTTCCCCGAGGGTGGCACCCGAGTCGGTCCATTTCGTATCGGGGTTGAAGAGCATAACCTTGCTGTTTGTCGTGCTGCCTCCAATGACAACTGCTTGTGTGTCGGACCATGTCAGAACAATGGGATTTACGACAGGCGGTGCTGATGATTCGTAGGCTCGGGTGCTATAAGGCGCGGATGCTCCGACAACAAAAGTCTGTGTCGAAGGACCAGAGTAACCATCCTGACTGCCACCGTACATGATAATCTGGTCAGTTCCAGGGAGGTATGTTGCTCCGTGGAGAAGACGGTCCTGCGTGACGTGGTCCTGTGGTGAGATGGACTCCCATTTTCCTGTCGCGTAGGTGAACTTTTGAAGTCCATGATAATCTGTTGACGTGCCCTTGCCTCCTACAATGTACAAGCCGGCCTTGCTAGCATCGGTGGGGTTGGAGCCGACGCAGACAGCACCTGTCACTGCCTCACCTTGCGCCAAGGTCTTCCATTGGGCTCCTTCTTCGAGCGAAAGCGACTGGAAAGCACCGGAGGAATATGTGTAAAGAACGTTGTTGTAAATGACCGAACAGATGTTGTCCAAAGCGACTTTGGGCTCGGGGAGCTTCATCGTGATCGTGCCCTGTGCTGTGTTTTTTATGAATAGTGAATGTTGTCGTCGAGGTAAACGGGGTTTCGGGGTTGAGTGGGTAGATTGCGTGTAGTCTACAGCATATCGTTAAATTGCCTGTAGAATTGTTGGGTTTTGATGCGGTTCCTCACAATGAAAAAAAAAAAGGATGGTCCGACGCAGACGGTGAGATGACTGCTGGCAGATGGTCTACTCAGCAATGGTCCAATAATCCAAACGCAACAGCCAGCGCCCTCGAGGCTTCCAAACGGTCGAAATATCGAAGTGAGTCCGGTCGGCTGATCCTTAGCTCGCGCGACGGGAAGGCGAAGATGAAAATCGAGCGGAGATCCTAAGGGAGGAAGAGACTGAGCCGTCGAGGTCGAGGTGGACGGGAAGTGGTTCCCTTGTCTCGGAGTTTGATCTGCAGAACAAAGTTTCTGGTGTTTCTCGACAGACGGCTAGTTCCAGACAAACAAGAAGCCAGGACAAAAAGGTCGGACGGTTGGGTAGAAGGGAAACAAGAAGCTGTTAGTTCTCCCGAGTCCTGAAGGCCTTGGTGTCGCAGGTTTTGGATGTGGCCAAGCGGGTGGCTCGCAGTCGTTGGTCGGATTCGTTTGTGTGTGTGCGAGTGTGTCGTGGATATGTCGTATCGCTCTCGGGCTATTACTGCAGCTCGTGTCGGTCGGGTCGGGAATTTCGGTGGACGAGGGATAAGATGGGCAAATTGCCGCGTCTAGGAATCGAAGAGGATATTGCAATGAGCGACTCTGTGTTGTTTCTGTTCTTTCGATCTCGCGAGATTCAACGTTCCAGACGATGAGTAGCAATTCCACCTCGAAAGAGCGAAAAATGCACACACGGCACCAGAAGGAGAGAAGGAGGAGAGGAAAACGGAGACCAAGGGAGAGACCAGCAGAGCCAGAGAGGAAGAGAGGCGAATGGAAAAGAGTGGTACCCTCGCTCACCCTCGTCCGACTCTCTCTCTCAGAGCAGTCGAGCGCAGCACCAGCAGCAATAGCAGCACCAGCACCCGCAACCCGCAGCAGGAGTCGACCAGGTACAGCCCAAGTTGCAGGCGAAGGAAACACGAGGCAGGGATTTGGGAAATCGTGACCGGGGGTTGCCAGGAACGTCCTGGTCCTTGGTCCGGGGTGGCTTGGACTGACGACGGACGAATCAGACGGTATTGGAACCACCTAATGGAGGACAGACCAGGGGGTTCCTGGACATCCACGGGCACCAGCGCCAAAGTAGAGGACGAGCCAAGAATACTTGGACAGGTGGTGAGACACTGCGGTGCCGCCCAGGTACAGGCCGACGACGCAGCTACCCTTGAGGCTGGATCCTAGTGCCCTTTTTTTGCGGTCCAGCGCGAGATTGGGAAAAGGGGGTGCCGGGTGACGAGCCTATCAGCAAGCCCAATTTCATCGTTCCTGGACACAGGTGGAGGGTGGCCCTGGGTGAGAAGGGGGCTTTGACGCCAGTCGGGTGGTACTCTACTACTCTCAGTCAGAAAGTCTCGTCCTCTTTTAAGACACATGGACCGGTAGCAGCCAAACGGTTGAACGGCCAGCAGTCAATCACTACGTTGACAACGGGCGGACCTCGTCCAGCCTACTCTCGCTCTAGTCCTGAACTGTGACTAGTGCTGGGCCTTGAGTATGCTCGTTGCTGAGTGTGCTGATGCGAGCCTGTGTTGTGCAGGTGTAAAAGCAAGTAGAGAGGCACGCCGCGCGCGCGTCGGTGAGTGTAAAGCAAGGAGAGAAAGGTCAGCCGTTGCAACTTGTAACTGCCAGTCAATCATCCGCAGTCAGTCGTCTGTCTCTCTTCGTTTTCTTCTTCCTCGGCCTCGTGCCGGATGTTCAAACTTCAAAACTGCTCGTCACTCGTGGGCTTGTGGTCCGTGGTCCGTGGTCCGTCCGGGGTTCGACAGACTTTGACTTTGCGTCCAAGGATTGAGTGGGAGGGAGGACGGACGGGCACTGGCAGTGACGGACAGATCACACCAGACGACGGCTGACTGACAGCGGCCCGTTCGTTGCTTCGTTGGCTGGCTTGGCTCCTTCAGATTGATATCTCTCATGCCATGTGCCTGTTCTCCCGTTACTTGTCTAGACGAGGCATCAGCCCATCCCTTGGAGGAGTCGAAGGCCCCAATGATGCCAGATGGGCCCAATCAAGATCTTTCCCCTTCTAATAGACCATTCGATTGACGACAAGCACTGTCAGATCCGAGAGCCCCCAAATGGGTCGAGGGGCCGCCAGGTGGACGCCTACTCCCGGTTCTCGGCCTTCAATAATAATATTGAGACGCCTGCGGCCCTGCTACGGCACGGCGAGATGGAGCCTTCAAACAAATGGGGGCTGGAGGGCCACCGGGAAAGAGACCAGCAGCAAAAAAGAAAAGAGTGACTTGGATAAGAGGCCCGTAGCAGACTGTCAGTGGGCAGAAAGTTCGAGATTTTGGACAAAACTGACCGACTGCCTGGCGTCATACAGCAGTCTCTGTCTGCACAACCTTCATCAAATTGAATGATTATTCCGCCGTCCGGTGGATGGATGGGCCGGGAAAGCTGGGGAAACTTGAAAGTCAAACGGGAGAGCACCGGCAGCGCAAATTGGGAGCAATCAAAAAACGGCATGTCGTCCGCTGTTGGATCTTTTGGGGCCCGTGGACGAGGGAGATTGACGCGGTGACTACCCGGGTCATCCAGATTGAGGTCTAGCGTGGCACCACGCACCGCATCCGAGCAGGTCCGGCGTCCAGGACGAGAGAATAACTTGGAAAAAAGAGTCTAGATAGCCACACGTTGATGTTGCGTCTTACCGTTTTGCACCTCGTGGGACAGTCCACCGAGATTGGGGGAGTCGAAAAACGCAGTGCAAGACCGAAAAGAGGGCGATAACATGAGCAAACGGGCATGGTCGCCAAGCCGCCTTCAAGGAGAGTGGGAGAGGGAATCCTCAGTTCCCATTCCCACTGCTACCGATGGCCGGGGGGAGGCCAGCAAGCCGCGGTAGGTGAATGCTCGTCAGGGTAGGGCCTGGATGGCCAGGCCTCTGGTCTTTTCCGTTGCTGCACTGGGCAAACGTGGGCGTTTCCATGCCCCGTCTTGGCTGGCTTGGCATCTTTTTGACTCTGTCATGCTCGAGATGGAGTTGAGATTGATGAGGTATTCGAGACTACCAGATTGTCCGCGAAAGAGAGAGATGGATGGATAAGGTAGGTAGGTAAGGTGGAAGAAGGTGAGTACCTCAGGTACCTAGGTACCCACGTACAGCGCAGTACGTACAGCAAGGTAAATACAGCAAGGTACGTACAGAGAAACGGCTGCGGGTGACGGATGCAAAGTACGTACTGCCTGTCCAATGGCATTCTGGCTGAAACGCGCTAGGCAAGTCAGCCCCTGCAGCAACCGACGATGCCCCTGAGCCACCATGACCAAAACCCGTCAAGTGCCCACCAGCTGACGATGCAACCGCAGCCAGTTCATTGGGGGGACCAAAATGTCGACCCTTTCCATTCTGGTTGAGGTGATGAAATGCCACCACTCACTTGCTCGCTCAGCACCCTGCCTGAGCTTCGAGCACCTGCTTGCGGTGTGCCTTCTCAGCTTATCAGATGCAGACTGCAGCGCTGAGGTGAGGCTTGACGCCTGTAATTGTGTCTTCCAGGGGGCAATTCCGGTATGGGGGCATGGGGGACCTGCTCTCAAGTAGAGTGCCTGTGTCCTTTTTAAGAACATTTCTCGATATATCCATCCCCGTGTGCATGTCCGCATATCCAATGAACCCCATCCACCTGCATCGGTCACATTCTAGTACACATGGTAAGCCGTTATTGTAATTTATATCTGTATCTATTCGGGAAGGCACGAGGCATTTGAGAGAAAATGGAAAGGCGAGGACGGCACACTGGCCGAATTCGCTCGAGCCCTTCTTATTCGCTTCGATGCACCATCCTCATCCCTTACTTACATCCAGATTCCATGGAGGTAGGTCCGCGGCCCACCGTCGAGCCGGCACGGCATTATCGGGAGGAGGAAAAGTCTCGAATCGCGTTGGGTTGGGCTCCAACGCCACGCAGCAGAGTGCCATAGACTCGGGCGCCCGGGCATCTGGAGCCATCCGCTGTTCGCACTCTCGATCAGAGGCAAGACTTCATCTTGATCAAAGCGGGAGTCGCATAAAGACAGAGAGTCCACACAGCTTGGGGCAATGACATCAACCCTTCTTTTGCGTAGCTATGCGTCAACGAGATGTAGGTTCACAATCCTCCCAAACATCAAAATCTTCGTTTCTGTAATTCCCCTCTGTGACTCCTTCCCCCTCCCCTATTTTCGCCGGCCCCATCTCTTCTCATACCCGACCACGATCCTCGCCCATTCCACTGTACGCGACACAAGACGATGTCTCTGTGGAACGTTCGAGGAAGGAGCCTAGCAGGAAGGACTAAGAATGTTCAATGAGGGGCCAACCGGGCGCCCGACTACCGAGTAAGGTAGGCCTTCGCCGCATCAGGTCCAGAAGAACTGAAAAAAAAAACCCAAAATTCAGCTTAAACCTTTGAAGGATGAAGCTGCCCTTCTCGGGTCATCCCCACCCAAGCACCTCCTGGTTTAGCGAGGACGCGTATCGTAGAGAATGGCTGAGCAAGGGGGCGTTGTTAAACTCATCAATCTCGAATCCACGGCTCCCCTCCTGCTCTCTCAGAAAAATCTCATCAACTTCCAACGGTTTTGCCGGTCCATCCATCCCTCAATCACCCAAGGAACGTGCCTGCGTGCCTGTCAGTACGCAGCTCTCCATCTCAGGCTTTTCCGAATCGTCCGTACTCGCGGGCGCTTGCTCCCGGGAACATCCAAACTCGAACTTGCTTGTTAGTGCCAGCAGTTGTCATCAAGCATCCGAGCACGCTGACGGCTGCTGCAAAGAATGACAAGACAAGACAAGACAAGCCAGCCCTTCCTTCCGGCAACGATGAACCGGTCTGAAGTCTTCTAAACAGTCGATCCGATGAACGACCCCTCCTCTCATCTCGTCTCTTGTCACTCATCATGCCAAAACCCCGCACAGAAGTTCGCTTCTCGTATTACCTACCTTACCGCATAAATCATCTCAAGTCTTGTCGTTTACGTGCTCCTTCTACCACAGTAAATGACCTATCCCGTTCAACCCTTTCTTCCCGCCCGGCAAATACTCTAAAATCCTTGAATCAGGCTTTTTGCCTTTCTTCCTTGATTCGGCGTGGAGACCCGGGCGATGCTTTGCAAAAATGCAAGACATTGTGCGCCAAACTACGCATACCAGTGACAACCGAAGATGCCGACAAAAATCATAATAATAAGACATCTTATCATTCTTCTGCTCAACGGCCAACGTCTCGGCCGGCGCTATCGCAGAACTAGGCTTTCCCATATCCAGTGTATTCATAGGTAATCGCGAGGCGCCAAAAGAGTGTGAACGATTTCCACCTCCCGGGCGGCTGCGCAAAAATAGTCTCCCCATCACGAATTGCATGCACGCTGAGCTAATCTATCCAAATGAGCCTCTCTCTCCAAGCGCTACACATCCTACCGTGGTACGTCTGCGATTTTACCGTGGTAATTACAAAGCACCCAGGCAGCCACACAAACAGCACGACAGGACCGCCCTTTCTAGAGTTGTGGTGTGGAAAGGGATCACCCGGCACGCTGCATGACATCGAATCGGATACTCTCCTTTGCTCCTCCCAAAGGTAGGTAGGTATTCTGCACTGCTCTTAACTGCGTACAGTACTTCACCTGTCCTTAGTCATCAACGTCAACTCTGCAGCGGGAAACGGGCGAATGCACATCATCATTCAGAAAGCGGCCTCTTCCCAGCATGAACACGCCCCCCAATCAATCAAATCAATCAATCGTCTCTTTCTGCATCGCCACAGACCCCAAGACACGAGGATCGAATTGTGATTCGCGCACGCCCAGCACTTCTGTCCATCCCACTCGCTCTCTCGTCGGTGGACCGAAATACGAACGACCTTGGGCATGTGATCTTCGCGCCGACCGAAAAAAGATGCCATCGGCACTGCGTAAGCGCCCGAGATATGGACATTGGGATCACATCTACGAACCGATTCATCAAGCCACACACAACGGTGCTACTCCGGACACACACACTCATTAAAAGTCTCACTCCATATCCGTACACTCACTCCTTCTTCGGATCCGATTCGTTCTTATCCACCCCAAAAGATGAACATGAATGTCACTCGCTGCCATCACTGGCGAACGCAACTGGAACTAATCACCAAAATCTTCCTGCCCTTGACCTTTCCTTGCCGCTCTTCATTAAACTCAAAAAAAAAAAAAAAAAAAAAAAAGGGCAGAATGTCTCTTCCTCGTCACCTCCGTCATCTCGTGACCGTCATTATAGCCAGCGCGCGCCTGCGGGAATTCCCACTCGGCCCTTTATCGCCTCATACCCCGTCGCTCCTATTGGTTTACTCGGAAGATGTCTTCTTTTGATCATTAGTCTTTCAGCCTTGTAATTAAATATGCATTTTCTTGGTGTATGGTCTATGCTGAATCTGTTATGTGCGAAATGTCACCATAGCCCAGGGAATCCATCAATGACGTTTGTCTTTGATGCTGTGTGCCTAGGTGATTCCTTTCTTTACTCCACGTTTAGTTTTCGACTGGCAAAGTGAATTCAAGTTGCAAATCGCGTTGCTCTCGAATCGACAATGTTAGCACGGTTACTGCAACTAGGCGATTTGCTGAACGATTTAGGTAGGCGAGCAATCTCAATGGTATTTCTCAAGTTCCACCACCCTACGACTGTAATGGCAATCATCTCCTTAAACTCCAAAACAAAAAGCCGCTGCCTCTATGATGCGCTTCGCTTCTTCTTTCGCGGCCAAGTGTATATTAGTACGAATGCCGTTCGGGAACGTCCCCAAAATCCATTGCCAAGTCGATCTCTGGATTTTTCCCATCTAGTTCCACCTCGCGCCTGGGGTAAATGACTATTCCTCCTTTCCTCCGAGCATGGACGATTGTCCAGGACCCCTTCCCAATATTGTTCGCCATTTCAACAAGAGTGTGGAGTTTTATCCTCTCTTCCCCCTTCCTTTTTGGTTTTCTCTATTCAATATTTCGCCCCGTGTGGGCCAGACGGCCGATGTCGTACACAACTAGTACGGCCCCATCGTGATCTTGCCTAATCCATCCATGTCCTCCGGGCCCCTCAAGGCCCCCAGAATGACGGGGACGAGCAAAGCATTTTCTAAACGCTGGCAAAGGCATCTGGTGGTAATTGAGACTACGCGAGGCTTAGTATTGGTTTTCGAATGTTCCAGGTTTCGGGGTTTCTTACCTTTTTCTCGTGGAAGACTGCCAAGGCTCTGGTGAAATCCCATGCGACATCGGACAGGCACATTTCCGAGTAGGTGGGTGTCATTGTCGTCTGCTTCGATAGCTCGACGATCATGGCCTGTCGCTGTTCTTGCTCCTGAGCAGACGGAGCCGGTGCTTGGGCTTCGGCAACAAAGACGTTCGGAAGGGGATTGAAG
Organism: Colletotrichum costaricense; assembly: GCF_030867565.1. Taxonomy (NCBI): domain Eukaryota; kingdom Fungi; phylum Ascomycota; class Sordariomycetes; order Glomerellales; family Glomerellaceae; genus Colletotrichum; species Colletotrichum costaricense. The sequence goes on along the minus strand of NW_026848236.1, from coordinate 2,493,407 downwards.
GCTCTGAGGGAAATCATGTCGCTGACGACGCGGATCGGGTTGGTGTTGGGGCGTCCGGGTCCCAGAACGAATGTGCGCGAGAAGCTTCTCAGTCCTGTCTTGCCAGCTTTGTCGCACTCTTCGAATTGACCATGTACTGAGATGATCATGCCGTCCACGCCGCTTTGGGTTTGGCCAGAAGGGTCGGCAAGACCAGGCAGGAGATGGCAGTCCATGATGTATTTGCTGATGTCCGTCTTGATGTCTGGGTGCTGTGTCTTCGGGAGGTCGTTCCACAGATTCCAGATCGCCTCCCTGCCTGTGATCAGCCTGGCAGCTCGGGCGGCCGGCGTCGTAATCTTCATCAGATTGCGAGACTGCTTGATGTAGGATGACCAGGGCATCGGCTGCGGCTGGTTCTCGTCTCGAATGGCGCGCGTGTCGACCGCGAGAGAAAATTGGCTGTTGTCGTCGTAGTACTTGGCAAGGAGAGCAGTGCGGTCGGTGTCGAAACCAAGGAAGAATTCCAACAGGAAGGCTTCTCCAATGCCGTTGGCGTCCCGGAAATCGGGCCCACGTTGAGGGATCGGTTTCGGGCGGCCAGCTGCCTTGAGTTCCGCAATTCGTTCCGGTGTCAATTGCTCACCGTTCAGAACTTGCAACTTTGGGAAGAAGTGCAACAGCTCGAGCACGACTTTGGGATCCGCGATCGGAATCGGATTGCCTGTCAGATACAGAGTCTCAAGCTTCTTGAGCTTCGATCTCCATCTTGACAGGCCTGCGATGTTGTCGATCTGGTTCCCGCTAAGATCAAGATTCTTGAGATCAGGGAAGGTATCCGCCATCTCTTCGACTTGCGCGACTGTGTCAATGTTGTTGTTGGCCAAGCTGATGCTGTGAATTGCATCAATCTTTTCCTGTGCTGTTTTGAACAGTTCGTCGCAGATTCTCATCATGACCTTGAAGAGCTTCTCAGCTCTATCCTTGGATTCCAGCATTCCCATTTGGATCAAGCCTTCATCTTGGTTCAGAGCGTCAAGTCGCAGAAGCTTGTTCTCCATATCGTATCTGAGTGACATGATGCCTTGGAGTTTTTGCTTTGTTTCCTGTGCGGCAGCAGATGCCTCATTTGCTTTGGCCATGGATCCGTCACTATCGGTGATCTCCAGCTGAGTACCGGCAAATGTAAACGAGTTGACCTTCAAGATTTCTTCCGCATCTTCCTTGCTTGCCGCAACGCTGACCAAATCCCCCTTCAGACTTGACTATTGAATGTTAGCGATTTTCGTAGCTTATAAACTTCACCCCAACTAGGAGGGGGCATAAGCAGCCGGTATGAGCTATTTGTTTCTCGTTTCGCGGAGTAACTGGCGTTTCAACGAGGCTGGATCATTCGGCGTCCCTATGTAGTTCCCCCAAGCCTCACAGCAACGCGACATACCTTCTTGATGTGCACCGTTTTATTGCGACCGGACAGAGTTGTGGCTTTCCGCTCCAGAAACATGATCAGATCCCGCAGTCCACCGTCGTTGTTGCTCGCAGCTTTGCTCTCCTTCAAACCCTTGACACTGAGCCAGACGAGACCAGGTCCCTGTCCTTTCCTTCTCGATACCAGGTCATTTCCATCGCCAGTATCCAAGTGTCGAGCAATCGCCTGGTGTACTTTCGAGCCGGGTTTAGTGGGCGGACCGTTGGATCTCGCCGATCGTTGAGGTCTCGAATTGTTGGAATCGTCCGACGGTCCTCTGTTGACGTTGTTTGAACGGCGAGTGCTGCTGGCTCCAGCGCCGCTTCCCATGTCGAGATCTCCATCCCTGTCGGTTTGGGTTCTGCCACCTTTGCGCTTCTGGATTCCACCGCCGCGCGAGGTTTTGGCACCCAATGTGGAGTTGCGACCCTCGCGCGCTGGTCCCGATGGAGTGCCGCGAGGAGCTCTTGGAGGCGCCATCTTTGGAGTGGTGCAACGAATAAGATGTAGCTAGAGGTGATTGTAGGTCGAGGACGTTCGAGGGTAGAGAGTGTTCGTAGGTTGTTTTCGCTTGTTTTTTTTCCGCTGAAGGGTACACGTTTGAGCGAGAGCGAGATGACAGCGCGCTTCCGGAGAAGTCAAATAAAGCCTGTCGAAGCCTCAAAGGTTTCTCTGAATTGGTGTCAAGCGAAAGACGGTTGTGTTTCGCTGTGTCGCGGACAGCTTCAGAAGACAAAGGCCGGATGGGCCAAGGCGCAGACTCGTGGACCGCCGTAAATAGAGTATGTAAAATCGGTATCGCTTTGAGCCCTCGACAGAGAATAATGTAAGAAAACCGTCGATGCGGGTCTCTGCAAAGAATGCGCGGTTTTAGGGGTGGTGTCGCAGGTTATGGGTGAGTGATGAGGTGACGGAGAAACCAGTGAAGAAATTCGTCGGTCGCGAAGAGCAGTGACGTTTGGGTCAGCCCCACTACAGACCTCCTCCAGCAGGCACACAGGCAGGAACGCTCCGGTCGCATGCGACCTCCCTCAAATCGGACTAGCCGATTTACGTTTTGGCCAGCCACGCGCCTCACTCTTTATACTTTACCTCCTTACATAATCATTGAAAGGCAGGCACCTAGGCAAGCAGGATGTCAAGGCAGTCATTGGATGTCGATTTCTTTTCCACGGCTGCCTATCCGGTCTACCTTATGAAGCTGTGGTAAGGTACGGCTTCGCAAAGGAACGGTCACTCAGTGAGACCTTGGGAAAGCTCCTTTCAGGAAGTAGACGAACATGCCTACCTGGTTTTCCTTGTTTGGTCACCCATGTGTCAGCTACCCACCGCCGATGATTGGCACAGCAGTATTGCGAATAAGCGAGAGGAAGCCTTTGATGAGTCTACGGCAATCATAAAGACAAAAGTTCATGGGAGTAAAATGAATGACGCCTGAGTGTCACTTCGTTGAAGCTTTACCTGGGAGGGAATAAATACAAAGCATTGTGAATTGGTCTCAGGGGAGGGCGGGCACCAAAGTACCTCAGGTACCTCATCCTCTGCCCCGCCTGAGACCCTGGGGAGCTTGAGTTCTCAACTCTATTTGCAATTACATAAGCACATTTGATCATGTGACTCAGATACGCTTTCGCGCGACGACGCGTCTACGGCGGAAAGTGATGTACTAGGCGTAAAGAGGTTGCCACCGCGCCTTTGATTACTGCATCGACTATCTCACGAACATCCTCGCCAAAGTCCCAAGCATCGTGAGATCGCCATTTCACAAATAGACCGCACTATGATCGCATCTCAAAGGTGATTCAGTGACTGATTGATTGAGTACCAATCATTCTTTCGCGAAATGGTTTCAGACGAATACGATGACGATCTCGCAGACGAGGATTTGGTTGAGGCACTCAGTCAGAGCCAAGTCATACCTGCGAGCTCGGGCATCAATGTACATAATGGCACAACTTCGTCTGTTGCCCAAGCTCTGGCACCATCTTATAGCCGGGCCAACGCTGGACGTCATGCGCAACCATCTGGTCTAAATATGGGACCAAGAGTAAGTTGGCTTGCTTAATGACTTTCACGAGAAAAGCATGTGCTAATAAGCACTTCAGAACACGGCAAAGACAGTGGTTCAGCCTCTCGGGACCGAGTTGGATGATTTGCCTTCAGACGCATTCTCCTCTTCACCGGAGCCTGTTGCACCACTCGCCAGAAACGGACTAACACGCACTTCATCATCAAACTTTCGCCAGACAACTTTACTAGGCGGCAGAGTGGCAGATGATTCCTCAACTCAGGCGCAGCAGCCAGGCTTTGGTCGTGTCTACCGAGGAGACAAGCCAGTGGAGGCCCCTTCTCAACACGCCATAAATCGTGAGGCCATGAAGACATGGATATATCCCACCAACCTAGGAGCCACGAGAGATTACCAGTTCAGTATCGTCAAAAACGGTCTGTTCAACAATACACTCGTCGCGCTACCTACAGGTCTCGGCAAAACGTTCATTGCTGCAACGGTGATGCTCAACTACTACCGTTGGACAAAGGACGCAAAAATCGTGTTTGTTGCGCCTACGAAACCTCTCGTAGCTCAACAAGTCGACGCTTGCTTCAATATTGTGGGCATACCCCGGTCAGAGACTACTCTTCTCACTGGCGACACGGCGCCCACTCTCAGGGTAGACGAGTGGGCGTCAAAGCGGGTGTTTTTCATGACGCCGCAAACTCTTCAAAACGACATTTCACACGGCTACGCAGATCCGAAATCCATTGTACTTTTGGTAATTGATGAGGCTCATCGAGCAACGGGCGAGTACGCGTACGCAAAAGTGGTGAAGAGGATACGCCAATACAACCCATACTTCCGTCTACTTGCCTTAACAGCAACACCAGGGTCCAAGGTCGAGACTGTGCAAGAGATTATAGACAATCTCGGAATATCCCACATCGAGATCCGCACAGAGGATTCGATCGATATTCGTCAATACGTTCATTCGAGGAATGTCGAGCAAGTAGTACTCGACCCCTCGGATGAGATGTGCGAGATCAAGGAGCTATTTACGAAAGCCCTGAAACCGCTGATGGATAAGCTGACCCAGCAAAACATATACTACGGAAGAGATCCAATGGCGATTACGACATATGGTCTGGTGAAGCAGCAACAAGATTGGTTCGCCAACGTCGGCAGAAGAGCCAACCCTGGGGTACAGTTCATGATGAGGGCTATCTTCAGTATCTTGCAAAGCTTGGCTCACGCGATCAAACTACTCAACTTTCATGGCATCAGGCCTTTTTACGAAAACCTCAAAGAATTTCGAAGCGAGATTGAGGACAAGGGAGAAAAGGGCTCCAAATACAAGAAGCAAATTGTTAACGACTCGAGCTTCCAGGAGATGATGACCAGGGTGGAAAAGTGGCTTCGCCTAGACGGCTTCGTCGGGCACCCAAAGCTTGCCGCTCTCCAGGACACCGTCCTAAATCATTTCATGGATGCCGGTGCGACTTCCACTCGAATTATAGTGTTCAGCGAGTACAGAGACAGTGCCGAAGATATCGTCAAGGTACTGAATGTGCACAAACCGCTGATTAAAGCCACTGTCTTCGTGGGACAAGCCGACTCGAAGCGATCCGCAGGCATGAAGCAGGCCGAACAGATTGCGACAATACAAAAGTTCAAAGATGGCGAATACAACGTTCTGGTCGCAACGTCCATCGGAGAAGAGGGACTGGACATTGGCCAAGTCGATTTGATTGTTTGCTACGACGCCTCGTCCTCGCCTATTCGTATGCTACAACGAATGGGTAGAACGGGCCGAAAGAGGGCTGGAAATATCGTGCTACTGTTGATGAGGGGCAAGGAAGAGGATGCCTTTGCCAGGTCGAAAGACAACTATGCGGAGATGCAAAAGTTGATCTGCGAAGGGAGCAAGTTTAACTTCCGTCACGACCTTTCCACTCGCATCGTACCTCGGGAGATCCGCCCGGAGGTGGACATGCAGCATATTGAGATCCCCATCGAGAATACGCAGAACCCGTCGCTCCCAGAGCCCAAGAAGGGAAGAGCGAGGAAGAAACTGCCGCCCAAGAAGTTCCACATGCCCGACGGTGTCGAGATGGGCTTCGTGAAGGCGTCTGCCATCGGCAAACCCGGTGCGGCGCCCAAAAGAGGCCGCCCCAAAAAGCAAGAGCAAGAGCAACAGCCGGCGGAGGCTGACTTCATCACCGACGTGCCCTCGCTCGATTCGGTCATGCTCACAGAAGCGCAACTGGTCGAGTTGGATAAGGTGTACCGGTCGCTACCTGCCAGTCGGACAAAGATTGAAGAAACAGAGATGCCGGAGCTGACGTCGTACCCCTTGCTCCAGCGCCGACTTCGACCGGTCAGCAAGGTTCAGCACAGCCAGCGTACCAAAAGATACGTTAAGTTATGTCAGAAGTTTGCCAAGAATCAAGATGAGAGAAACCGTTGGGTGCGCCGTTTCGGGGAGGAAGACACGACCCGGTACGAGGAGATTCCCTTGCCATCGTTTGCGAGCGATACAGAAGATGGAGCGTCGGGTCCTGGGCCTCTGGGGCAAGCCACGACGGCAGTGTCGTCCGACGAAGACGAGCCTATCGAGGAGTCACCGCCAAAGAAACGCCGATCGACCGGGACCACAAAGCGCGCCGCAGCATTCGCATCCGCTTCAGCCCTAGTCGACGACGAGATGGATGAGACCATGGACGAGGAATCGCCTCCCCGCCGCCCGCCAAAGAAGACCGCAGGAAGAGGACGAGGCAGGAAGGCTTCAAAGAGAGTCACCCGCGGCATCAACAGCGACGAACTAGGCGACGCCTGCGACAGGGACAGCGACGCGATGGAGACGGACGGCTCAGACAGCGGAGGCGACCTGCTCGACTTTGTCGTCTCGGACGACCACCCCGTCTCCAGTATCCAGCCGACGTCATCGACGCTCGCGACGAGTCCCATCGTGATCTCTTCCGCAAGGCCACAGCCCAAAGGAGTTGCTCAGCCGTTTTATGTACCGACTGAGTTTCCAGGGACGCAGGAGTCTGTGGATTCGTTGCCGGACCTTGATGGCGTGCTGATGAGCAGCAAGGGGAAGAAGATGTTGGGTTTCGTGGATCCAGAGGATGATGGGTCTGAAGTGGATGCTACTCCGCGAGCGCAGGGCGGTGGACGGCTGCAGAGGAGGCGGCCGGTGTTTGACAGTGATAGCGACGAGTGATGTGGCCATTAGGTCACTTGAGAGTTGTTCATGCTCGGAGTACGGATCATAATGTATCAAGACGGTAAGGGGAGATCCCTAGCTCAAGGACACAAGCACAAGGGACGGATAACGATTCAATGAAGATATATTGATCTCGCTCTGACCTACCTCGGTCCTCTGCAGACCATAATACCACCTCTACACCCCTCATACATCCTATACCCAACCCTGCAATCCAACGTCTTAACAACGACGCTCGCGTAACTTTCCTAACGATACCAAGTCAGTAACGCAATCCCTTGAGAAGCAAGCCAAATGCAAAATAAGACAAATTTGGACCAGTAAATGTCAGAAACCCGATTTAAAAGCACAACGTTCCCACCTCACCCCCCGCCGCCCCCTAACCCCCCGACAAGAACCCAAGGACAGCACGTGACGATGCAATCTTCCCCAGGCCCCAATAACGCCGGAGTTTCAAGATAGGAGGTTCTCACGAGAGGCGAAGCCGAGGAGCCAAAACCAGAAAAAAAGTACCCAGGAAAGAGGAAAGTCAAGGGAATCCAAAGTCCGAAAAAGAGAAATAGAGGAAAAGAAAAGAATACTGAGGGGAAAAAACCACGACTCTTCCAATCCGAACGAAATACTCCACGCTGCCCGACCATCCCCTTTCCTACAAACACCCAACAGCACGACCACTTCTCCCCAAAAGGCGCAGAGCTCCCAGTGGAGAGTGCGCCTCAAAGGTTTGGAATAAGGAGGGTGTGCTTTTGGTCGGGGAGTATTTGGTTCCGGCGGGCAGCGCTTGCATGGAGGCAAGTTCAAGATCGAAAGATTTGCGTCATGGTCTTCCTGTTCTTCCTTCTCCTTTCCCGTCTTTCTCTCTTCCTTCTTTCTTCTCCCCCTTCTTCTTCCCCACCCCGGGCTCCCTCCTCCTGATTTTGTTTGGAATGCTCGGGGCGTCTCAGACGGCTCTTCCTATGAGTATAAAAGGTTTTGATGGATTCATCATATCATGGTCGTGTTCCCTCTCTCCCCAAGCTTGGTTGCTTTGGGGGGGAAGGAGATATTTCGAAAGAAATAGGGAATGGGAATGGAGCTTACCTTTTTACCTGTTAGACTTACGGTAAACTGCATATTCAGCATGATAGTCTAAAAAAGGAGAAAAGAAAAGTATCGCTCGCGTCGAGGTCGGTGCTGAGTTGTCGGGCCGGCGACGGTACCACGAGGTTGAGGTAAGGTGAAGGTTGAAGTTGTTGGAAAGAAAAATTCGCAGCCGCGTTTTTGGGGGAGAAAATGGAAGGTGACGAGGTGGGGCACGGGGACGGGAGCTCTCGAACGGCGGCAGCAGCTGCCAGTGGAGAGCTGGAGCGAGGACCACACAGGGAAAGGTCGGCTTACCTAAGGCAGCAACATGCTCCAGAAACAACCACTTTCACCCCGGAACTAATACCTTATGCTCGCGACAGTATACACACTCTCAGAAGCCAGGGTAGTAGGGCCCTCATACTAAAGGCGATCTTCGCACCATTTCATGTATGCATAGTGCTCCCGGGAGAGCTTGAGTGCTGTTACGTCATTCGACACATGGACTATATCCAGAGTTCCCCCCGACCCGGACGGAATTCGGCCCAACGGGCAACGGGCACGGCACAAACGGCTACAATGCTGACAAGAGCACACCTACCTACCTGCGCTACATTTCACTGCATTCAAAAAGTCACAATCAAAGCTGAACCTAGCACATATGTCTCACACAATAAGTAATGAGATTCGATCCTATCTACTTTAGGGGGGAAATGGGGGGGGGGTATCTATCTAACTACCTAATGTTCCTCCAAAATGTCCTTCAAAGATGTCCCTCCAAACAACCAAGCATCAAACCCCGTGCAAGGGAAAGATTGACTCAAAATATACTTTTCCAAAATAACTCAGCCGGAAAACAGAGCCCTTCCTCGTGTTCAGATTGCAGATCCATCCTCAGATCCCTCCTTCGTAGTCAATGTCTCCCAGCCGATCCCCGGGGCGAGGCCAAATATACCACAACCGGCTCTTTCCCCCGTATGCCCGCCCCTCTGACGTTGAGGAAAGTAGGTGAGACAACACTTGGCTTTGCCGCAAAGACTCATAGCTACTCCCACAACCACCACGTCATTCATGTCCCTCTCCCCGCGGAGGCCCGAATTAGTTTCGGGACACTGCGTTTCCAAGTCTCACTCCCCAAGGTAGAGCTGCTGTGCCTTTGCTCCATGTTTTTGCCGTTGTTATTGGTGTTTGGTGTTGGTGTCTTTTTTTCTGTGCCTCTGAGAACCCAGAGCAAACTATCCATCAGCGAACACGAGACTACCTAATGGTAGTCAAGTCAGTGTGTCATCTCAGGGCATTGCTCAACGGGCACTCGGAGACGGTTTTGTTTTTGTGGCTTCAAAAATGCCATATCAAATTGAGCGAGATATGTCTCTAGACCCTCATCCTCAAATCGCGGAGTTTCAAACCATAGACTCTCAAGTCTGGCTGCTCATCCACCACGTATCCCACTACACCAAACATCTTCTCTATCGTCAATCTCATGTGAATCAAAAATGAGAAACAAGACAAGTCCTGGAGCAAGCAGCGTAGATGTGCGAGATCAATAATACAAAGTACGCAAAAGAGGAAAAGTCGAACGTCCGACTTCCTCGAACCTCTTTCGAGGCCCATCCCATCCAGTCATCAAATCATTAGCTGGCCCCGTGCCAGATCAACGTTTTTGTCACAAGTTTCCAACGCACCAAGCCCTAGTACACATTTACTGGCTTTGAAAGTTTTGGTAATCCAAGTTCCAGTCGATGGATTGGAAAGGATCCTGTGACGCTTGCGAGTAACCCAAGCCAGCACTTGGCACTTCGCCGAAGAGTGGCTCGTACATCTTGGTCACGTTGTTGGCAGGGAACAGCTGGAAGTCGTTGCCGCAGAATTCATTTCCACCACCGGTGTAGTTGTCCTCAAAACCCTCGTCAACCTCGGCCAACGAGTTTGGCGTAAAGAGCATTGCGTTGCCCTGACCAATAGGAGAGATGTGTGGTGCAGTTTGGGCAGGAACAATCTGAGGCTGGCAAGCGGGAACAGGCTGGTAGATAGGGAAAGCCATGTCCAGCTCCTTCTGAGCGAAGACGGCTCTGTCTGGGGTGGGGATCTGGGCGTGTGCGCCGTAGATATCCTCGTTCACCGTGAAGTCGGGGCCGTCCTGGTAAATGTATGGCCCAGTCGAGATTTCGGTGGCAGGGGTGTTGTGGTCGGAAGGAGACAGGGACATCTCCAAATCCATCTGTCCATCGAACCCACCCTGACCAACCATTTGGTCAAACTCCTCGTCCGAGATGTAGGAAGGGAACTCCATGCCATCAATGTGGGAAGCAAAGTCGCCAACAGGACCGATGGGGTGCATCGGAGCGAGGAGAGGGTCGTTGAAGTTGAACTGCTGAGCCTGGTCCAAAGGAGCAGGCGGGGTAGCGGCGCTGCTCGTAGAGGGAGTGGGCATTTGGTTGAGAAGAGGGGTGGATTGGGCGACACTGCCGGCAACGCTCGAGGGCTTCTTGCCGTTGGTCTTGGTGCGAACGTATTGCCAGCCATGGGCCTTCTCCATGTGCTGTTTGCAGTTGGACTCCCGCTTAGACTTGTATGGGCAGGGCTTGTACAAGCACTCGTACATGGGCGGGGCCGACGAGTGCTTGTCGTTGTGGTGGCGATCCATCTCCTTCTCGGTCGGCCAGCCATAGTTGTGGTATTTGCATGAAGTGACGGGGCACTTCCAAGGACGAGAGTGAGTCTTCTCGTGCTTGGTCAGGTCACAAGGACGCTTGAACTCCTTGTTGCAGCCAGGCTCACGGCACTTCTTGGGGGCAAGCTCCTCAGGGCTGGCGTTCTTCTTGCGGCGAGCCATGGAACGCATAATCTCCTCGTCATCCTCCAACTGCTGGCTCAATGAGCGCTTCATCTGAATGGGGCTCTTGGGGTCATCCAAATCGACCTCCAAGCCGGTGGCCATTGAAATGGCCTTACCATCCTTGCGAATACGGATGAGCTCGGCAGGGCGGCCGTTGTCAGCGATGCCTCCGAAGAGCTTGATCTCATCGGTCCTACGGAACAAGTTAGTTGAGTGAGGGATCAATTGGGAACGAATATCGTACGGGTCGACGTCCATCTCAGCGGCGTCTGATCCAGTCTCCTTAGCGGCAGCAAGTTGTCCTGCGTACTGGCGAATCTGTTCCACGAGATCGATGAAGTATCCGTTAGTGTAAGGGCGGTCGTTTGGTCGAGTCTGTTCTCGGTCGCTTAGGTATTCCACGGTTGCTTGAATGCAGTGGATCGACGTCAGGCAGAAATCGAGGTACAAGGCGGCGGTCTTGGTCCTCTCCTTCATCAACGATCGATAAGTAATTGCCCAAACTCCAGTTTCAGTTAGTGAATGACTTACGGGTGCCATGAAAATAAGGGTCTTTTCGAGATCTCTCAGGCAGATGATCTCCTTCTCCCTAATGCGTCTGGGGATGTCAAGAACAATCGGCTCAAAGTCCTTGAGAGCAGGCTTGGCCCGGAGTGGGCGGAGGACGTGCTCGTGAATGCGGTTGACAGCCTTGGAGCTGAGGGCGGGAAGCTTCTCCATGGTGGCAGAAGAAGTGTTGGCAGCGGACCTTGTGATGGCGGATGCCTTCTTTGATGCGGTGGTTGCAGGCTCTGTCTCGGTGGTGGGGGCGACAGAGGTTCCGAGTCCGCTGTCTGATTCATGATGTCTCGAGGAACGGCGGGTTCTGGGACGCAGAATGCGACGTTCCGTCTCCTTTGACTTTTCCTTTGCCATGGCGGGGTCGACAACGGGCAGGTTGAGGAAGCCTCTGGGAACGGGAAGACTATCGTCGCGGAAAGACTTGGTCTTGGGGGAGACCAGGTTGATGTTGGCAAGGGACTTGTCAATGTCGTCGACGATCAAGGCCATGCGGCGGCAGTGGGCGTCGACAACGTCGTCCAGGTTGGTCTGGGAGCGTCGAAGGCTTGGAGGGGCAGCAGTCAAGGCATCATCCATAGAAGAGGTAGGACTGGTGGGAGAGTGGAAGGTAGCGCCCTTGCGGAGGCTGTTGGTCTTAAGAGTGAGGCCAGTGCCGGCAGGAGACTCCGGGCGAGTCACCGGAGTCCTGCGTCGAGGGTTGACGGAGACGGACATGGTGACGGTGATGACACGGGTGTCCAGAACTCTGTCGGCTAGGTTGTGTTAGATCTCTTGAGGGTTCATGGAGTTGTAGGGCTGAATAGGACACGGAGTGTGAGTCACGACCAGGACCTCACTGGTAGGTCTGATGTAGTAGTCCTAGCCTCTTGAGCAAGCCCAAGGTTTAGGATTGGCCAATGTGATGAGGTGGCGGGAAATGTTTGAGACGGATATCGTGTGGACAAAGTGGATGAAGAGGGGGAGAGAGAGAGAGAGAGGAAGAGGAAGAATAGGACGAGACGGGGCCTTACGTCGAGATGAAAGATGGTATCGAAGGCGATAACGTCGATGGTATGGGGAGATGGCAACGGAAGGCCAGACGAGGCGAAAGGCGAGCAGAGCAGGCGAGTAGTGGATTTAAGGCGAGGCCGTTGAAGTCTGCCTGATTTTGAGGGGTCCTGTCTGCGGGTATGGGAGCAAGACAATGTAGTATGATGCGCCTTTTCGTCCCAGCTGTCGTACGCGTCGGCGTATGCACACGAGGATGGAAGAAAGCAGACGTAGATAGTCTGAGCTGCTTGCCGTGGGCGATATTCTTTGAGGATGATGTGGGAGGAGACGAGGAAGAAGCGGACTGAAGTGCGGCGGCCTCAGTGGGACAAGACGGGATTGGGTTTGGTGTCGAGGAAGCGGCTTGGATATCCTAGAAATCGAGGAGAGCAAAAAAAGGAGGAAGAGAAGCAGGAGGAGGAAGAGGATTCGGTCGAGGATTGAGGGTGGGTGGAAGGAGAGAGAAGAGGCGCGTGGTGGTCGTGAGCGAGGAAGAGGCGGTTGTTGGTGTACCGGGGGTCGAAGGTCATCGAGGTTTGATTAGAAAAGCAGCCCAGCACTGAGCACCTTACGCAGTAGAGTGAGAGAAAGTCCAGCAGCCAGACGAGCACCGGTGGAGAGAGAGAGAGCGCCGCTGCGCTGAACGGGAGCGACAATTGAGCGGACCAGAACTCTGAAGAGAGCGTCCGGGGCGAAAGACTGCTGCCTAATCGACTAGCCAATGGGAGATCGTCGCCGTGGCCCAGTGGAGGCGGAGTCTGGGCTTTGCGGATCAGGAAGGATCCAACCCCCGGTCACCAAAAAAGATACGTACCGAGGGTGCCCTTCAACCTTGAACCCCACCACCACCACTTTACCTGTAGGTACCTATGTACCTACCTACCCTAGGTACCTTAGGTACGTACTTCGTACCATCAACCACATCCTGTCCTCAATTCTGCCATCTTCCACCACAGTCCCATCCTCGGTCTCCTCGGTCTCAACCTCCCAGAGTCCCATCGACTCGCCTTTTCACCAGCAATCATTCGTCCAACATGGAAATGAAGATTTCTCGCCAGTATTTTCCGTTAAGCCCGCCCGCCGGCAACAAGCCAAAACTCCACTCGTTCCAAACAATGTTGGCTGCACCTCAATCCGGGCCACCTGAACATTGGAAAGACCCGCTGTTAGGGTCACCGCAGCTATGCTGCCCGCTGCTCAAACTGCACGGCGGTGGACAACCCCATGAGCACAGCCCCCCCGAATCAAGCATCAAAGTACACGATTAGCACCGACTACCTCTCATCACCTCGCATCACTTCCCTCGAAGCAATGATACCATCACCAATACTCTGCCCCATTAAGAGACACCCAGCCGCCAGAGTAACGGCAACCCGGAACACCAGATGCTAGTTGTCCTCGCTACCCTGGGTCACTGGGTGTCAGAAATGAACACCTTGCACTGCAACTTGACGTCTCAATTCCTATGCTACCAATGACGCTGCTGTCAGCAAAACAATGGAACCTCAACCAGCCTTTGGCCCCGACTCCGACTCCGTGTCTGTTGTTGTTGTTGTTGCTGCTGCTGCTGCTGCTGCTGCTGCTTGTCACATTTACTGCTGTTTGTCACTTGCGGTCCAGCTTGGGAGTTCAAGCACAGCTCACCATGGTGCATTGCACCCATCCAACTTCCATACCGCCGCGCACCTCACAGGAGGCAGACGAATTCTCTCGTCCCTGAATGCTCCATTCGAGGGGCGGGAAACGCAAACCCATTGCCAACCCCAAATAGTACAAAGTACAACCCGTCAGAACGATGTATCGGATTGACGGCTGCCTTCTCCAGCTCGCAAATCTTGATGGGTCCCGAGAAGCGGGAAACGCAAGGGTCTGGTCCGGTACTGTATTCGAAAGCAGGGTGCGCCAGCCGGACGGGCGCCAGAACATCTCCCTCTGCACAGAGTCACTTCACAAATGGAGACGGCAGCAAGGCGTGACCACAGATGGGGGCGTATCGCAAGGTTCGATCAAGTTTCAACATGCACCGCTGAAGATGGGCTGAAGTGGGCTATTGGGCATCCTCATCTCTCGCCGTTGTCCACAGGTGACAGTGCCTCCCTACGCAGTACTTCGTACTCTGTACGGACTACGGATACACTCGAAACCTCTATGTAGGGAACGATTTGGCTGTCCAGCCTCACCAGCGTCCTTAGAGTCGGGACGCTTTCGTCCAGATCAACATACGAGTGACCAGAAACGCATCTGCACAGCCAAGCTCGCCAGTCACCAGTGACATCTGATCTCACGATACCGCATTGCACAGCATTACTCCGTACCATGCCATCATACCTATACAACACAGCACAGCACAGCACAGCACAGCATAGCTCGCTATCTACCTACCACCTTATTATGGCCCTCTCTCCTGCACACCTGTTGCACCGGTCGTGGCTTTGAGGCCGCTAACGGTAGGGCGGCAAGCTAAGAGTCCTCATGAGAACCAAGACATGAGCAAGACTGGACAAGACTCATAGTCTCATGCACGGTACCTTTTTTACACTCGGAAACTGGGTCAGGGATTAGACTTAATTTGGCCTCGCTCTGAGTCTCTCTCGCTTACCCCCGTCAAAATCAGCCCATCAGAACCAAAGTCCCAAAGCTAACCCGCTCATCAATCTCCACCCGCCAGCCCGATCCATGACTTCCCACTGGGTCGTTTCATTCTCCGCCAACCTGGGACCATTCCCAAGCGAACTGTTGGCTGTCTTACATACTCCAAATTCCGCTCCTCTGTCACTCAGAGTCTCAAAGGGCCCTCAGCCTCCTCCGCAGGCCCTCAAGGTCGCAGCAATGCCATGCTGCCATCCACTGTGATGCGTACCTACGTCTTTGCGATAGGCCTTCTCAACGACCAGTAGATCAGGGCTCCCCTTGCGTTTGCCCAAAACGGCAGACGGGGTCCAGTTTGAATTGAGACCAACACCAACCCTCTTCATTATGTCACCTCTCAACGCGGAAATTGACCAATGACGCCCTTGGCGCCCGTACGGATACCATTTCTCGCGCGTTGCTGATATCACCAGTCTCCATCAACTCGTGGTCCGTGATATGTGGAGTTTATTGAAAACGGTCCACTGCGGACCAACTGCCATGGCCTCTGCTTACTGTTGGGGGCCGATCAAGCCAGCGCATCCACAGACCAGGAGAGAAGAAAACGCTGGAGCAGGCAAAAAGCTTTGCTTCAACTTCCGGTCAAGGTCGGCATTTTCGTCCGGCCTGTCACTACAGTAGAGACCACGGGACAGGCAGGGGTCGGAATGGCCAGCGGGCGCTCTGATTCTCCATCCCACCCACCAAGATTACACACCCAGTCTGATTAGCCAAGCAAAGCCCACCAGTCTGGTCTGGGTCGGCCGAATGACGTTCGGTACAGAGCACGCGGTACCAGGGTTACAGTTTGAAGGTTGAGGATTCTGAGCCATTGACAGCTCGTAACCCGCAGCTTCGCACGAGCGACCGTTCGCATTTCACCTAATCGGGGTTCAGGGACAGTCGAAGTCTGGAAATCTAGGGCACGAACAGCAATAACATGGACCTGCATGTCTTGACTCGTCCGTCAGTCGTCACCTAGCTTGCGTTGATTGAAGCTTGGCGTGTTGCTCTGGCGGTGCTGGATTGCGCGGTTGCGCATATCACCAACGAATCCGGACCCAGGGATTCGTACTCAGTCGTGTATGCTTGTTTGCTGCACAGGACTTTGGCGCAGGGAAAGTCGCATGACGGATGCGCGTCTGCTCGCAGGAACACATTCAAACGAACCTTGGTCAACCAATTGCTCACCACCATCATCACTCGCACTCGCACAACCCTCCCGGTTCCTCTCCACACATAGGGCTGGCGTGGCTGTCCACCTGTCCCAGTAACTTTAACGCAAGCCAATCCAAGCTGTATACCGACAGACGAAAGAAGCAAGAAACTCAAAGCAAGCAAGCTTTTTGACTCAAAATCGGTTCCCGGCTCACCGTCCACACTATGACTTACCCCGAACGCAGGAGAGAGGCGGCGTCACATCGTCCTGTGTACCTACTCAATAACTTAGCCGCCTCGTCACTTACACGTTACATGACCGTTCCTGAACACGCCGAATCCCGTACCCCGTATCGTATTCCGGGGCCCTAAAAAGAACGCAAGAGTTAGGACTCGTTAGGAACCCCCCTCATTCCAACGGGTATCGGTTCATCCGCAAAGCCTATGCCGCCATCCCATTGGCTCAAGAAGCCCGTCGTGTATCGACGACACGTAGGCGGTCACGAATCAGCGGTCCCGACCCCAACTGTCTGCCCGTCGGTCAGCCCTATGGGTGTCCCTCCGTCACCAATCAGCTTTGCGGAAATAGAGCAGCCTATCACCAAACTCCGCTTCGCCGATTAATTGCGGCCACCTCTTTTTTTCTTCCTAGGACTTTCGACCGCGTCGTAACAAGGCATCAGCATTTCTGCTTCTTTGTTAGGCCAATACGATACGTACCGGTTACTCGCTTCTTTGAACCGATGCAGTTCTACACCAGACAGGCACACCCGTTCCCTGAGACCATGTTCGTTCCACCTGACGCACAACAGACAAGCCAGTCATTGATTGGACTAACACAGAGGCCACGAATCTGTATCAACATGAAAAGAAAGAGGGTTGTGACATTGTTGTTGTTTATTCTCTCTGCCTTGAGCTTGTTTCCTTCCGCTAGACCCTTTGAAAGTTTACTCGTCCCCAAGTTATGCACGTCAGATTCCCAATGGGCTCCCAAATTGAACCTTCTCTCAGCGGCCCTCAGACATGGTACACTAAGGTATGATTGCTTTGGGAGGCGATGGCCGGCTGGGACAAGGATGGCCAGATCGCTGGAAACATGACCTACTCTATTTCTCTACTTTGCAACCAGAGGAATGCTTCCCCTCCCCCTCTTCACCAGCCACGCGGCTAAAGCTCACCATTACTCCTAATTGGGGACCCTCCGCCACAGCATCTCAACCTCATCCATCAGCTCCTCCAGTGGCAACTCGGGGGTACATTTCGCTTCTGTGATGCGTGGCTCCGAGCTGCTGACTACTGCGCGGTGGTCTCCCTGCTGCTGATCCCGGCTGCTCCGTTGTTCTCCTGTTTGATGGGTGGCGTTCACTTGTAGAGGACGGCCTACGCTCGCCGAACTACGGGTTAGCCCTTCGGACATATCGGCCGTCCCCTCTACCGCACGAGGGGACGTCTCTTGTTTGCTTTTCTTCTTTTTGATTTTCAGGGGCGCGGGGAGGAGGTGGAAAGTAGATCCACGGACGTATGAGGGTATTGGCTCGGGCTGCGTGGGAAGGGGCGATGTAAGACCACTTGGTCTCTTTTGCAATTGATGTTGCTGTTGCTGCTGTCGTTGTCCATCGTGACTTACCGGGATCCGCTGCTCTTGAGGCCGCTGGTGAAGATGTGCTTGCTGGGCACCTTGCTGCTCTCCTCGACGATGCTGCTGCTGCTGGCTGGCTTCCTCCCCGCGAGCGTCGTGAAATCGCTTATTGAACCACGGCGACGTCGGAGATCTACCACCCCTTGAACTATGTTCAACTGCACCAGCAACACCTCCTCCGCCACTTCTGCCGTCAGCGTTCCCCCCATCTCTCCTCGTGCCGTTCCCCTCGTGACCACCCGTCGGCTGGCCCGGAGCGCCGGAGTCTTGATATCGACGCACAGTATCCCCCCGCCGCGGGGCCTTCTGCCCCCGATTTCGATCTCCTGAAGCACCTGGAACACCGTAAGTATCATTCATACCATTGTTCCCCCCCAACTCCGGACGCCTCTGCTGCTGATACCGCGTCCTCGCCAGCGTCGGCGTCGACGGAGGGACGGCCTGCATCGCCGCAACGGCCTTGTCCTGGACGCAACGGGGGCACTTTCCCCCGACGGGACTCATGCAGCGTTTCCTTCCGCGGCAGACGCCGGACTCTTCGTGGGCTTGTGGCGGTGGCGGCGTGGAGGGGGTGGAGGGGCAGGGGAAGCAGAGACAGAGGAGGAACATCCACGGGGAGCGGGGGTTGCGGGTTCGTCGTGCTCTTTTGGCGTTGTTGGCGCTGCTGGTGTTGAGCTGATGATGATGATGATTGCGGGCAGAGCCGGCAGAGTTGACGGAGGAGGAGGAGGTGAAGCTGGAGTCGTGTGGGTTGAGCTTGCGCGCCTGTTGCGTCTTGTAGTCTGCGCAGTCTATGTCTTCGAAGACGCTGTGGTGGCAGTCTGTGTAGATTATTTGCTTTTCCCAGCACATCTTTCTCGTCCGACTTCTGGGGCACGAAACCGCCCCCGGTGATATCTCGAAATTTGACGTACCTCTACCGTATGTCATCTAGACCTCTGTCTTAATTGATCTCGGGGAGTTGGGTTGCTTTGGTTTTGAGGGTTTAGCCCCTGGAGGCTGGAAACGGGGTTTTGGGTTTCGATTCTTGGCTGGTTGATACGACTGGCTTCTTGAGAGACTCTCTATCTCTCGGTCTGTCTCTCTTCTTGCCTGGGAGAGAGAGAGATTTCGATTTGAGCCTTTTGTATCGACGAGGAGAGGTATTTCGGGCTGTGGACAAGGAGGGCGGGACAATACAATGCCTCGTGTTTTTTTATTCATGTTATTCTTCCCTGCTAGGTACACAGTTTGAAGGTGGCTTTTATGAGGACTTTGTCTTGGAACCAATGCTGCAGTTTTCTTATTCGTGATGCTCGACAACCAGGTTGTTTACTTGCCCTAAAATTCGGCAGACATGGATTGGTTCCTTCTGGATAGACAGAGGCACTCGTAATGATCCCGAGCTAGACGGTGGCATCTTTCTCACATCACCTTGTTTCTAATACTGGCCCATCTGGTGAAGACGAGCAAGCGGTCCCGCTCGTCCTCAGTGGTTTTTGTTTCTTTGAGGGTAATCAACATACGAAGGAGATAAGGCAGATACGTCGAGGTAGCCAACTGGCTGGGCGTCGTCGTCGAGAACAATCAAGTCAGTGCGGTCTACATTCAATTGTCGAAACAAGGGATATGCTCATCCGGAAACTTTTCTTGTTCTGTTTCTGGAAACTCTGCTCCGTTCAAGAAGGGTTCTCGGATAAGGACGTCCGGGCGTTGATGTTTGCTAGGATTCAATGTTTTCCCCTCCCTTTCCATGACTATGAGGATCATTATCGAAGAATCCAGAAGACCTCTTTTCTCCTGAAGAACTGAATGTTTCAAAACTGTTAGCTCTTCAAAGACAGACATCAAAATCATACTGAATCGAATCAGAATCAACAACATCATTGTCATGTTCGTTGCATGCTGTTCCAGGCCCTCGAATCAACGGCCAATGATGTTTTACAGGTCCCCATTTAGGGACAAGGAAAAGTCAAAAAATACCATGAGGAAGCCTCTTTTTCTTTGACATGACAGCCTCTGGTACTTCTTCCTCCCCTGGCCTGACGAGCAAGGGGCCAGTCAAAGGCTACTTCTTTGTAGGGCAGATACCATTCTTTCGAGCATCGGGTAGCGGCCAAAAGAAGAGAAAATGGCCCTTCCTTAAGTTCCATCTAGGTCAAAAAGGAGTCAGCCCAGCTCCATCTTGCATTTGTCGACTAGTCCATTGCTTCCTTCTTCGACTTCTTTCCTACTTCTTATCTAGATTTCCATTTCCTTTGGGCGCGCAAAAACAATCGCTAGGGAGAATAATTTAAGTTTCCGAATCTCGAGGAACAATGGGCTTCACATGGCCATCCCTTGGACGCTGGACGTCCAACAGAAGAAGGCCCTCGAGATCATCCCGCGAACCATACCGTCACCGCCCTACGACGTCGACGACCAAGACGTCGGAGTGTTACTCTCCCACCACCGATCAAACCCACGAAGACGAAGATAGAGAGTCCAAGCGCAACTGTCCACAGGACACATACAGCTACGACGCACCCGATTCTTCCGTATACGGCGGCGCCCAGTCACCCACACACCGTCCCTCGGCTCCTCCGGCCCAGGGCGTCAGGGAGACGGAGTTGTTGCTCAGAGGTGAGTCCCCCGCGGCGCTCATCGAGCTCATCCGGCGGACGGAAGACGCTGAACGGCGGGTGAGGCCAAGTCAGAAGTCCAAGTACCTCGGCGCAGACGACGACGCGCTACACGTTCGGTTCGGAACCACGACGACGGTCTACGGGCGTGGGGGGGAAGGAAACGCTCGATACGACGATGGCTGGGTTCTCTCTGCCGCCGAAGAGGACCGTCGCCGGGACGAGGCGGCGGTTCGGGAGGAGTATGACGACGACTTCGACGAGCAGGAGTTTGGGGATTGGGGGGACGGTGGACGTGAGTGCGAGTGCGGGCGCGGCGGACGTGATGAAGAGGATGAGAAGCTTAAAGAGGAGTGCGATGAAGCGGAAGAGGTAATTTGCCACGATCACAGCCGGCGCGGGTCATGGGCTGTTGATGAGTCTTCACGTCCGTGTGGTCACGAGGCAGAAGAAGGTGCTAATGCTCAACGTCACAGGTCGGAGGCGCAAAAGAAGGAGATAGGAGAGGATATGCCTGCGTTCGAAGTGTGTGGTGTGGTAATGAGAGACGGACTGCGGTTGCATCCGACGAACGGCACGGCCTCGGGCTCTTTGACGACGGTCCAGGGGCCTGGAAGATCCTTGACGGCGGGAGAGGAGGGATTGGAGATGACTTTGGTCGACTACTCCAGCGATGGGACATCCACCGCGGAAGGAGACCCCTCTGACGGCGAGGGCAGTGAGCCTCATCTGCCGTCGCTGTACTTTGAGGATTTGAGAAGTATGGTCGAAGAGGCGGCGGTTCCGGACCCCTTGATCTCGGGGGCGGATGTCGTCGATGGGACTGGTGATGACCAGACGAACGAGGCAGAATCGAACTCCACGCCGGATGCGGAGGTGTTGTTTGATTTCTCTGAGTATTCCAAGAGACATGAGCGTTCGATTGGGGATATGCTGGGCTCCTTCTCTAGAGAATTTGAAGGGTGGCAGGCCGATGCTGATGAAGAGGAGAACCTCCCTCCGACTCCTGCTCACGAGATTATTCGTCCCGTCGCCGGACTGGGTTGGTATGACGACAATGAGAGATCGAGGTACTCTGATGTTTATCCCCAGGCTTTGGTCATGAGCATTACCAGGGCAAATGCAGAGTCCAACGCGGCATCAGAGAGTCCGTTGACGTTCCCCCTCCGCAAAGACTCGTTGGAACATAGCCCCAGAGCCCTCACCTTTTCCGAGGTATCCTACGCGGCCGAGAAAGGAGACGGGTTCACGACAACGAAAGCTGGTGAATTCGATAGCACACCCATGAGGACAGTCTTTGAGAGTACGAGCCAGTTCTTCAAGTCAACCACCGTGGAAGACGAACACTGGATATCAAAGCCAAAGTCACCTGCATCCCCGCGACGCTCTTCCTCCGTCTACTCCTCAGACTCCTCGGATAACGCAGGCTCTCTCTCCCCGATCTCTAAGGCATCCCCAGCCTCCCCGAGCGAGGGCGAAGAAGACGAAGAAGAGATAGATGACCTCCTCGACATCTACGCAACCACATCCCACCCCGACCACGGATCCCCCCTCTCTCCCACAACCGACAAAGACCTCCTTCCCCCTTACCACCCTTCCTCACCATCCGCCCTCATCCCTCTCACCACAATCGCCCGCGGCCTCTCCCTCCCCCAAACAACCCCCTATAGCACCCTCCAAACCCACCTTGCCCGCAACGCAAACATCCTCCGCTACCTCGTCCTCCACTGCATCCCCTCCCCCTCCATAAACCCCCTCGAACCCCAAACCGACCTCGTCGAACCCATCCTGCCCCTACCCCTAACCCCCGGATCAGGAGACTACGCTCGAAACTTCCCCTCCCACCCGCGCAGGCGCGAGTACACACGCCTCCTACAAGCCATCCGCTCCGTACAGTGGTCAGCAGACGCTATCAACGACATGCTGGCCGTGGTAGACTTTCACTCCCCTCTCCCGTCCCCTTCATCTCCATCATTCTCGACGGACCCTTCGCACAGACGAACCTCCACGGCCCTACCCGCCTTTCGAAAACTCCGCGCCGCGGACGCAGAGCGGCGGGGGTACCTTACCTCCACGCAGCTTCACGAGCTAAGCATGCACGGTATCTCGCTCCTCGACGTGCTGCAGATGAACGACGTCCCGCGGGTCGTAAGCTCTGGGTTAGGCGGGCGCCTCGTTGCTGCTGCGGCGTCTGGGGCGTTGGGTATCGCGAGGGAGTGTAATCTGCTCGACGAGGAGGGGGCGTTGCTGGAGTTGCTTGCTGATCCGGAGGAGGGGTTTGGCTCGAGGTTGAGAACTCGGGACCAGGGCAGACGTAGTGGAAGGGGGAGCGGATTGAGGTGTTGTGTTGGTGTTGATGACGAAGGTGAGATAGGCGACGAAGAGAACGGGGCGGATAGCGACGACCAGATGAACGATGATGAGGATGAGGGGTATGGAGAGGGAACGTACATCGATGGCCTTGTGGACGATGTGGGAACAGGGAATGTCGTTGGTGATGATGGGGCGTACCTCGTTAGCCCCTTATCTCCCGAAGCATTCACCGCAGACCAGACCTGGGAGGACCAGGGTGGTGTAGCCTCAGCACCGACGACATCTCAACCCTTCGAGGACCTCATGACCTTCTCTGACGATGACGAGGAAGAAGATGAGGATGACATCTACGGTCCACCTACGGACTGTACTTTTGAACAATCGAAAGCGGAGCTCCACGTGAAGCCGCTGAATATACCCAAAAGGAAACCCGCACTCAAGAGGACCCATCACTTTCGAGAAATCCAGGCCTCTGACGAAGAGACAAAGACGGCTGTTCTGGTCAATAAAGAGACAGACGAGGACCCCGAGTTGCGACGGTTCTTCACCGAGATTGGGGCGATGCCTGTAGTTGCTGGCACGTCGGACGTTATCATTGAGTGAGGTTAGGAGGGACCAACAAGAAATTGACGAAAACTTGTCACATCCCATATCGAGAAATTCAAGCGAGGTATATTCTTATAGTCCACAGGAAAGGAAGGAGGGATACGAATATAAACACAGGTGGAACATTTGTTGGTTTGGCGATAATACCTACTTACCCTATCTTAGAATGAAAATAGGAATACTCTGGATATACAACAGGACCAAAGGTATATACCCCCCCTCAATCCCATCCCCGTCACCAGCAACAGCAGGCGCCTCTCTAGGTCGGGAGGTCAGGACAAACTGGCTGGGTGGTGGAAATGGTTAAAGGTCGACAGTCAATTTATACGCCAAGCAGCCTACTCGACGACAGGCTTAGCGAGAGTATCCGAGTTCGAATCCCAGCATGAGCACCAAGAGATGTAGCCACACCGGTGGTGAACTCATTTCCTTTATCCAGTCTTTGAGAACACTTCATTTGATATGTGAAAAATAGTCGGACCAGAAAACCAACAGGAGGGGACATGAGCGTAACTGGTTTTTGTACATCACAAGGTATGATACATCTACAGAAAATAACACATCCAATGGGTATCTTTTTCTCCTTCTCTATCTTTCTCACCATCCTCTCCATCCTTTACTTCATACGTGAGCCCATCCATTGTACACAAGCACCTGCCCCTCATTTATCAAACAATCAACCCCCTTCTCGCTCCTCATCTTCTGGTCACCACCACCGCGAGCTTCCCACTCGTTCAACCTCTTCCTCACAACCCACTCCTTAACCCTCTCACTCGTCAACACCCGCCTCACCCGTCCCTCCCAAACCCCAACCACAATCCTCCACACAGAAAGCCAACAACGCCTGCCACCACCCGGATTCACAGCCTCATACGCAGCAGGCGAATACCCGACCCTCACCCTCGGATTCACAAACACCCCCAACTGCTCCGACAACGGATTGTCCACATGAACGAGACAACACTCGCTCGCCTCGAGATGCGCCTCCTCAGCCAACGAATCGTCCACCCCGCGGAACGCAAGCCTCTTGATACCTCCAGCCGCGCCCCGCCGATTCGCCAAAAACGGCGCCGCCGGCATCGCCACGATCCCGTTCCAGCAGCTCCGCACGGGCACGGCGTCCGAGTAGGCCATCATGGCGGCGCGGCTCGCCTCGGAGCGGAAGTACGGCCACCGCTGCATCAGCGTCGCTTGGCCCGCCGAGTCGCGCAGCGCAAAGGTGTCGTAGTAGGAGGGCGGGTGGGCGAAGTCGAGGGAGCAGGCTGCGGCGTAGATGCCGCCGTTGGTGTCGAGCAGCGCGAGGACGTCTTCGGTCTAGAGTCTTCCATGTTAGCTCCCCCGCTCTTGCCTTTGAGGTGATTCACATGCGCAGTGCTACCGCTCGCTGCCCATATTCAAAAAGAAAGAGAGACGCAAGTCTTACCGTAAACACAACATCATTCAAAAAGAGCACCGTATCAAACATCTCCCCCTCCTCCCCCAACTTCCACAAATCCCGCAACGTCAAATTCCTCAACCTCGCAAGAAACGGTATCCTCCTCATCTCCCTCTTCCCCCTCGGCGTCGTAACCCACCCTTCCCTCTCCTCCCCCTCCGCAGGAACATCCTCCACCTCCTGCGCATGCGTCCTCTCGTCAAGCACCACATTCCTCCTGACCCCCCTCTTCTCCAACACCCCGTCCAGCTCCCTCAGCGCCGCCTTGGTATCGTCCCAGCTCCCGCTCTCGTACACCGACACATAGACATTCTCGCGCCCAAGCGCCTCGACGAGGTCTAGCACAGCTTTATTCCAGTGTGTCCGGATCACGGAGGCGTCGTTGTAGTGCATTCCTGCAATGTAGATGCGCTCCGCGCGCCGCGGGCGGGAGGGGTCGTGGCGCGGGGCCGAGGTGACGCGGCGCTGGTAGCGGAGGGCGTCGAGGAGGACGTAGAGGGTTACGATGAGGGCGAGGTTGCGGAAGGGGCGGGAGCGGAGGAGGCGGCGGGCGCTCAGGCGGATGCCGTTCAGGAGGCCCATGGCTTTTTCTTTCTTTCGGGGTGAGCTCGGCGGCGGCGTTGCGCTCGAGCTTAACCGTCGGTGGTCGTTGGTTCGGGTCGTGGTTCGAGCGGAGGGCGAATCGGCGTCGGAAGACGAGGCCGAAGGACGAGAGGATGTACACGATAAAGTCAGTGAGCAAAGGCCGAAAATGCGAGGTGTATCGTGGACGCCATTGAACCAGCTTCAACGATATAAGAGAAAGAGAAAAAGGGAATCCCCCGGATGTAGGAAGTCGATCTCCCTCCTTCCTGCACTGGCCAAGACGGGCGAGCGAGAGTCTTGTATTATCATCCGTAAGATAATACGTAAGGCAACACCTGGAGGCCGCGGGGACCTCTAGGTGCTCAGTAATACGAAGTAGCTTTTCCGCAGGGATCAGCTAAGGGTCCCGTCACTATGTACTGTCACTACTGCAGTTGATTTTGCCCGGTGTCATTGGGCCCCGGCAGGGCTGACAGGGTCCGTTTTGGAAGCCTGGAGAAGACGGGGAGCCACGCGATTGGTCGCTGCGACACAGCTCACCCCTGCAAAGGACGATGACCGACACGACCTCAAGCATGAGGGAACATTGACCAAGGCACAGCATGACTTGAATGATGCTTTCCTCTGATTATGCATAGAAATGCCATCAATAGGTATCTGTACCTCGGGAACATCACAGCTTCACATGAAGAAAGGTCCTCTGGAGTATATCTTTGGACTCAAGAAAACTACTAATACACTCGACGTCCCCAATCATCCCCATTTTAATCCTCTGCTGGACTCTATGGTCACTGTGTTCCCTTGACCTGTTCACTCTGGGTCGTTGGATGTGAGAGCCCGTCTGACTTCTGGGGCAACATCTTCTAAAAAGGTATCTGTATCATCAATCCCGCGTTGGGTCTTGATGTGAACGGCTTGCCATCTATTTGGCAAAGTGCAGGTCGTATCCGAGCCACTTGCGACGGACAACCTCCTCAACCGTGAGGCCAGGGTACCCGTACGTCAAGGGCAGGAAGAAGTACCAGCCGGCGAGGGCAATGAGAAGGATGACGCCACAAGCGATCCAGGCGCCAGCGAGACTCTGACCAGCGAATCGCTCGCGGGCCGAAATGTGTCTCTTAGGTCCCTCGGCCTTCTTGTTGCCCTTGATGACTTCGTAGCCCTCCTCGGGAGCGGGCTCGGCGGTGAAGATGAACTCCAACAAAGCACCAGCAACCAAGCAGGAAGCCAAATGCGCCGGCAGGTAGTGGTGAAGGAAGAGTTGACGGCCCATCAGATAGAAGGGGAAGTAGTGAGTAGCCCAGGCAAGGAAGAAGAAGCCGGTCGAGTTGTACAGACGCGAACGGGTACCTGCTGATGATTAGCGACGGTGTCCTAGACAGAAAATGATACGCACGGTACTTACGGTGGTCAAGAGCGTCAATGCCTCGTCTAAGTGACACCTGGTCCGCGCCGATGATACCGGCAAAGACTGCCAAAAGACTGCTGGCGAGCCACCAGCCGATGGGGTTACCAAGGAAGTAGATCTGCTGGCGGGTGTCGTTCTGAGTCCAGAAGCTGACACCGCGGAGCAGGAAGGGCCACTGGTAGGGGTGGCTGGCGTACGGGTGGCTGCTGGTCAACTGGTTGTTGTGCCAGAACATGGAGCGCTGAAGCTCGAACCACTTGCGGAAGAAGGGCAGGGTCTTAACCTCCTTCTCCGGCTTCTCGCGTCTCTTAGAGTCGAGGGGGATCGCGGGAAGGTCCTCAACAAACCAGATATTGGAGCTCGGCGCCAACTGCTTGTTGCCGTTGATTTCCTGCTGCTTGTGGCCCCATTCGGGCAGAGGAGTGGTGTGCGTCCACATGGCAACCTTGCTGGGGTTGTGGATGAACTTGAAGTGACTCGAGATACTCTTGAACTCCTGACCAGGCTTGCCGTTCTCGACGCGGATCTCAAAGAGGGTGTCGTTGAGACGGTCGCCGTACGCATCAGCCAAAGGCACCGTAGTGAACTCCTGGTTCGTAGGGTAGTAGGGCGAGGCGACGTCGTGGGACAGCAGCATGGTATCGGTACCCAAGTGCCTGAGGCGCACAACATCGTTGTTCTTGACGGCCTTGCCTGTCTTCTGGTCGTCAACCAAGGGGATGATCTGCCAGTAGTTGTTGGTGTCGTTGTAAGGGTAGCCGGTAACCTGCTGGCCCTGACTGGAAACACGGCCGTCATCGTAGCGCAGAGGGTAGTGGTCCTCGTGGCTGTGCAGATAGGTCTTGGTCTCCTTGTGGCGGATGCTGATGGTGTCGTAGTACTCCACGGTCAAGGAGTTGGCCAACATGACATTGTCGCTCAGCGTCTCCTGGAACTCGGGAGTCATGAAGTCGTCGCCAGGACCGGATCGGGTCAGGACGGCGAAGTGGACCTGGAACCAGAAGAGGTAGAAGAGGAAGGGCATGATGATCAGGCCAAAGGCGCGAGCAGCAAAGTGCTTGCCAAAGTCGGGAAGACTCAAGGCACCGCCGGGTCTCTTGATGTCCAACAGGCCCCAGAGATCGATAATCACAGCGGAGCCAATGGTGACGAAGGCGAAGAGTCCAACGTACTTTGTCGAGATATCGGCAGACAGGGCGAATCCGGTGAGGATCAGCCACTTCCACCACTTGCGCGAGAAGGGCTCGTGGCGCAGCTTGTAGAACTTGATATAGCACAACAAGCTGCAGGCCATGGCGAAGACGAGGGTAGCATCGAGAAGAATCAGACGCGTCTGTCCAATGTGAGCGTTGTCGAGCAAGACAAGACCGGCGGCCAAAAGGCAGGCGGGCAAGCTGTAGCCAGACTCCCACATGATGAGGTAGGTGACGGAGACGGTCAATGCGCCGAGAATGGCGGGCAGAGCTCGGAAGGCGACATAGGGCACCTTGTTGGAGATGTAAGAGTCGCCAATATTCTCGAAGTGGAAGTGTCCGTCATAGCCAACGAGCCATCCCATAAAGGCAAAGAGGAGCTTTCCGAACGGAGGGTGGACATCGAAGAAGTAGGTTCTCTCGAGGTAGTAAGAGGCAAACTGTGGTAAAGGGAAGTTTTCGTTAGCTATCATGTGTTCTGGTGATTCTAATTCTGCATTGGGTTTTCCTCTCTTCTCTTTTCTTCTTTCCTCCATTGGGAGATGAGTTTCCGACGTACCTTGCCAAAGTGAACTTCGTCAAAGACGACCTCATTGGGATGGCTAATGCCCCAGAAACGGGTGACGAAGGCGAGAATGGTGGTGATGAGAAGTCCGACGCCGTACTCGGGCTGGGAGACGGAGCGCTTGGTCTTTGCACCGGCCTTGTTCAACGACTCGACGACGGCGTCAGCTGCACCGGCAGCGGGCGTGGTAGGCCGCTTCGCATTGTTGCGCTGGCGAACGCTGCCCTGCGGGGTGGCAGTCGTCGACGCCATGATGGGGGGTTGTGGACGTGGGGGATTCGATGAAGGAGCTGCTCGGCGATGGAAAAGGTTTGTCAGTCCAAGCCTTGAGGCTGAAAAGTTTTGGGTTCCAGATGTTTGCGAGCTGGGAATATTTGATCCCTCGGGGGCAGGCAGGTTCACCACAGAAGAAGGACAGATAGCTCCAACTGGAGGGACCCTAGGGGATTGGATTGGATCCAATCGATGAGTGGTACGTATCGCACTAGGTACGGTACTTTGGAGCTGTAAGGGAGCGAGCTCAGGGGCTTGTAGCTAACTTACACGCTATGAGGAAAAGTGGAGCGCGTCAGCCCTCACGTCACGTTTGGTCAAAAGTTGAAGAGAAGGAAGGGAACGCAATATAAAAAGGTGACGCGTTAAGGAATGACTTGAAGAAGAAGAAGGCGAGAAAGTTGCCTAGGGATGAGAAAAAGAGAGGGCCCGAATTGACTTCTCACGATAATGGAGAAGAAGATTGAGAGACGGCAGAAAAAGGGACAAGGAAGATTAATTGTCTTCCCCGGGAACTTGAGCGGAAAAACTTGGGAGACCCCCTGACGACGTGCAGACTGCAGACTGACACTGAACCTTCCCGAAGACCAGATGGCCCTATCCGTAGGTAGTATCCGTAGTCTCAGAGGCTAAGGTACCTTAGGGGACGGGATAATTTTTGGGGCAGGGATTGATCTTTTTCTCCAGGGATCACCAAGAGGACTGGACACTTGGCCAAAGTGAAAGAGCTATCAATAAAATCATCTAGGCATTCACGCACTCATTCTGGTTTCTTACTGGGCATTCAATTCATTCCATTGGATGGAGCTGCGCTAACAATTTCGGAGTAGTGTTCCAAGGGCGGCTTGGGGAGTCTACGGAGTACAAGTGGACTCCTTAGAATCGGTAGAGAGCAAGGGCAGCTCCAGCCCACCTCACCTCATCTCACCTCTTCCCACCTTCCGCTGCGATAAGATAAGTATCCCATGATGCTTCGTGGAGCCTCTGAATCTCCGACACAAAATCACTTTAAGAGATACATTGTACGCGTAGGCAGAACAAGCTGCTCCCCAGGAACAAGTATCGTCTTGTATGACAGGAACTATTCAAAATCTTCGAAATCTTTCCTAGCCAGTGGCCAATGCCATAATTCCTGGCCCAGGTATCTGAATGTACAGATGCTAGATACCTAGTCGAAATACAACTTCGAGAATATGCCAGCGGGGGATACACCACAGATAGATATCCAATAACAAGATCCCACAGGCATGGTATTCAACAAAGCTTACAGGCAATCATGCAATGTCATGTCAACTTGTCAATCCAGGGCGCTGGAAAGCCACAACCTGCAACTGGCCGCGCCGACGCACGCCGACGAACCCACCCCTCCATCCGCGCACCGGGCCCAGCGCCGAAGAACGGAGGGCGTGCCGCACCACACATGCCACCAACGGCACCCCGCCCGAAGCCCGCCCATCCAATCGTGAAGCTCCAACTTTATATGTAGACCCTCAATTCGCCGCAGTCCGCCCTACCTTTACCTGTGTACTCCGTAGTGCTACGTCTCTGCTTTGCTCCAATTGCCCAATTGCTCATAACCCCGCGATAGATAGTTCTCTCGTCCTTTCCCCCTTCCCTTCCCAATGTCCTCACTCCTCAGATCCGTCACAAGACTTTCATCCCGCGCCGCCGTCCGCTCAACACCACGCATCATCACAAGATTCCATATTCAGCCCTTTAGCGTCAACACAGCAAAGATGTCTGAGCAATCCATCGTCTTCACTAAGAACGCCCCGGCCGGTGAGTGTTCTCTCAGTCTCATCCTATTCACCTCAAACTGGTGACTCCAAGTAACACTAGCTAACAAACCAACTCGAATAGCTCTTGGCCCCTACGTATGGAAACACCACACTCTCCCATCATGGGACTCTTTTGAAGAAAAAGTCTAATCTAACCATCATCAACCCCCAACAGTCCCAGGCCATCAAGACCCCCACCGCCATCTACTGCTCCGGCCAGATCCCCCTCACCCCCGAGGGCACCTTCGTCGAGGGCTCCATCGCCGACAAGACCAAGCAGTGCATCTCCAACCTCAAGGCCGTCCTCGTTGAGGCCGGCTCCTCCATTGAGAAGGTCGTCAAGGTCAACATCTTTCTCGCTGACATGGGCGACTTTGCCGTAAGTTCCCTCCACCACTCCTACCCTTCCCCCATTTTTCCCTGCCCCTTAAAGTTTTCTGTGCTGTTTCTCTTGGTTTATCCATCTTGATCCGCCCCTGACAATCACGAACAGGAGATGAACGGCGAGTACGAGAAGTGGTTCACCCACAAGCCCGCCCGCAGCTGCGTCGCCGTCAAGACTCTGCCCAAGAACGTTGACGTTGAGATTGAGTGCATTGCCCTTCCTTGAATGGCAAGATGTACCTTTCCGGGAGAAAGCTCGGCCCGTGAAGGAAGTGAGCAGTCTCTATAGATCATAATGAATACAAAAAACAAGTGAAACATCCATCTAGACGTGTTCAGCTCGAGTGACCGCCCAAGGTACCCAATGGAGTGTACAAGAGCACGAGACTTGTAGAATTGCCCATATGATTGCTTAAAGTATGGTTCTGTATGTAAGTTCTCCCTTGCAGTACCTATACGTGATCCGTGGACCGTGATATCTTCACACGCTGGATGAACCTCCTACCGGAAAAGCAGCTTCGTAGCTACATAAACCACCCTGAACCTCAGCTGCAATACAGAACCTCTCAGGAGAGCTCATCCCAATCAAACCTCAACACCTGCCAGGATTATTAGCCTGCAATCCGCTTAACCCTCCTAGATCCTCCTCACGTCATCCCTCACAAAAAGCAAAAAGGAGAGCCTCGAATGCAAGTAATATGCAGAAAGGTAGCTTGATGTTCTACACGCCCTTCCGTCTATCGGTACAAAATACACGCCCACCTAGGGACTTCCCCCTCCTCCACCAAGCCAAAGCTGTGAAAAGAGGAAAAAAAGGCCCCTCGTTCACTCTATTTCGATCTCCCAGTACAGTCGTAGATTTCGTCGTCTATTCCTCGTCGTCATCGGCAGCCTCAACGTACTTGTGGCGGATGTCCTTCCATTGGCGCTACATGTTTCAATCTCTTGTCAGCGAACAGTCCCAGCCTACCATATAGTGACCCTGCACCTAAATTGTGCCCATTGAAGTACTTACGCCGCGGTTAAGGTAGTCCCAGTACTTGTTCATCGCGCCGTTGAAGCCCCTAGAGCGCAAATGTCAGCCCACATGTAATTCCCTCTCAACTACCCCGATACCTCCGGACCCATCGGCCTCTTCTCTCCCCGAGGCCTCGCCCAAGGCACCAGCAAGACGGATTATCGCAGGGGAGTGATCTCACATTTCGAAAGCGAAGCCCGTCGCAAAGACAAAGCCAAGCATGGAGAAGTTGTTCTTGAAGATAGCGCTGTACCACCACTAGTTAGCACATACGTCCCTTCGTCTACTCATTCAGGTCCCAGATCCAATTCGCGCAAGCATTCAAGCTGAGTATATTCGGTCTCGGTCGTCGGTGAAAGCTGCAGGAAGCAGAGAGAGGGAAAGACTTGCGTGTAGAAGGGGCGAGCGGCGGCCTAGAGAGAAACAAAAAAAAGTGAGCGATTAGCCAATTGTGGTAGCGCGACAGGTGCCCGCAAGCCGTTGCACATACCATTGTGAATTATCGTCTGTCAAGTTCGCACGTCTCGTGTAGTGACAAGTGGTGCTTCGTTGCGGTCGGCGAGGCGATGGATCGTTCGGGGGGAGAGTGGGTTGAATCGGATGGTGTTGGGAGTCTTGACGAAATTCGCGATGTTCCGGGAAGCACTTAGCTTTGCCGAAATACATCTCTGATTGGCTCTGCGATCCACCTTCCCTCAACCATCAAAGGCTGGATGACTAAGGATCGAATGTCGCAGCTGTCAACACCAGCCACATTCGCCAAACGCCACAGGTCTCCTTCCACACTGCGATTCACTTGCAAGTTGCGGCTTTGTTGTACATCTACCTTGAGCACTCATATGACGTTCCGGTGTGACAAATTTGACGCTCATTTTGTTTGCCCCTTAACTGTTTTTATGGTACTGTTAAGTTGATACGACACAAATTTGAAGTAGGTCGTCCAAACACGTTTGGCAGTGATAAACGACCAGTCGCGGAAGCTCGATCAAAAGAGTTGTTGTTACTAATTACTACTATTACATGATTACGAGCCTGCTGTTGCTAAATTCTTGATTCTTAACCCTCCTTGATAGGCGAAACGCTGTGATCATGGCCGCCAATCTTCGCCTTGGCATGGACCTTCACATTGTGCATCCGCTGGCGGAACGGCATGTGCTCCTGCGCTCTGCGGCCTCTGAGTCCAGTGTGTGTCCGCAGAGGAGGTTCGAGACCGCCAGTAAACTTGCGATGCTCCTCGAGACGCTTCTCCGAAATCGTATCAGGCGCCCACTTCTTGCGGATGAACCATGGCAGACATGAAGCCACCCACGCGTCGGGAATGAGACGGATGAAAGCTCCCCAAGGAAGAGAGATGGCGCCGAGGCCGATAGAGAGACCCCATTCTTTGCCATTTAGAGCATGGATCTGGAATGCCTCACCTCCCTTGAAAATGATGAGAACCTGACCACCAATCATGATCAGGTTGATTCCGATGAAGAAGTAGTTCTTGGTGATGTTTTCGAAAATGTTGAACCTGTTATCTAGGCGGCGATTGCTAGTAGAGAGTTAGCTGATCATTCATAACTTTTTCACCATAAATTACGTACTTCAGTTCGTTGAAAATCTGCAACCAAACAAATGTGTTGAAAACGAGGGTATTCAGACTCTTGGTATCATCTTCGGATGTGCCATAGCCCAAAATGCTGCGTCCAGCAAAGTTCAAGACAAAGGTGATCACGAGCTGCAAAATTGCTTGTCCCATAATCATCTTGGCCATCCTCAGCGTGACAAGTGAAGCAGACTTTCGGTCAGGCTTGCGGTCCAGGACACTGCGAGTCGGCGGGTCCGTGGCAAGCGCGAGCGCGGCAAATGTGTCCATGATCAAGTTGACCCAGAGCAGTTGGACGGCGTTGAGAACCGACTCCTGTGTAGGGCTGGCGACTGCAGAGACAAATGTCAAAACAACAGCGGTAACGTTCACGGTCAGTTGGAACTTTGACTTATTAGCGGATTCCGTCTAATCACTTCACTCATGCAACTTACCTGCAAGAACTTCTTTACAGAGTCATTCACAGCTCTTCCCCACATCAGGGCCTTGACGATTGAAGCAAAGTTGTCATCCATCAGAATGATACCAGATGCTTCTTTCGCAACTTCGGTGCCAGCAATGCCCATGGAAAAACCAATATCTGACAGCTTCAGCGCGGGTGCGTCATTCGTGCCATCTCCAGTCACAGCAACCGTCTCACCAAGATCTTTGAGAGTTCGGACAAGAATTCTCTTGTCTTCTGGACTGGAACGCGCAAGAACTTGTAGTTTGGGAACAATGTCCTTGAGCTCTTCCTCAGTCTTCCTGCGGAAAGTCGGACCTTCCATGGCAATGCCACCATCTTCGGGGTGATAGATGCCACATTCATTGGCGATTGCTCTTGCCGTCAAGATGTTGTCTCCAGTGACCATGCGGACCACTACACCGGCGCGATTGCAGTCCTTGATAGCATCGATGACGGAAGGTCTCAAGGGATCTTTGATACCGTAAATCGCAATGAGGGTCATGTCTTGGTGAATCTTGTCAAAATCTGCACTCCTCGAGTCCTCCTCGGAGACGGCTTCCTTTGGTGGCCAGGAGTCGAAGTCTCGGAAGGAAGAGCCAATTGTGCGAAGGGTTTGGCCAGCGTACGAGTCAATTGTTTGCGCGAACATATCCTTGTCCTCCGAAGTCAAGTCGACCACGTTGAGCTCGGAACCACTTGGGTTGTCCAACACCTTGGTGCATTTTCCGAGGAGAATCTCAGAGGCTCCCTTGACGTAAGCCCTGTATTTACCGTTCGAGAGTTTGACAACAGTAGCCATGTACTTGACTGCCGAATCGAAGGGGACAACTTGAACCACGTTTGCGTTTGATCGCTCCTCTTCGACAGGTCCGGCTCCTAGTTGATCCCGGCTGAAAGTGAGAAGGGCAACTTCAGTCTTGGACCCGATGAAAGTGTGCTCTCCTTCTTGGTCTCCCTCGAACGCAGTGGAGTTGACAGCATTGCCTTGAATGAGGAGTTGCTTTGTCTCGGAGCTCAGGTCTTTGGCAAAATCTCCAGCTGAAACATTGCGAACCGAGTTGACGTGGGTTTCGTCGGAAGGCGACGTACTGTTCTTGGGCTTCTCTTCTCTTGAGGACTCAAGAGGAGCATCGGTACCGCCAAAACTGATACTCTTACCTAGGGTCGTGGCAACAACTGACATCTTGTTTTGCGTGAGGGTTCCCGTCTTGTCTGAGCAAATGGTGGTTGCGTTGCCCATTGTCTCGCAAGCCTTGAGAACTCTCACCAAATTATTGTCTTTCATCATACGTGATGTTGCAAAAGATAGCGCTAAAGTAACAGCTAGAGGCAGTCCCTCGGGAACAGCCACAACGACAACGGTAACAGAGACGATGAAGAGCTTTAGGAATTGCTGACCCTTCTGCTCAGGAGTACCATTGTTTGTGGGAAGTCCAACGCAGAACTTGATGAAAAGGACAATGAACAACAGCAAAGCTGCGGCAAAACCAGCTTTCGCAATCCAATCTGCAAGAATGTTGAGCTTTCTCTGCAATGGGGTATCTTCTTGCTCGGTTCTGAGAGACATGGTGATACGGCCATATGAAGAATTGACGCCAACTGCAGTGGCCAAGAAAGTACCAGTGCCTTCTTGAATCTTGCTGCCGGAGATGATGAAGGGGTCCATTTTCTCGATATCAGGATGATCGACATTGTCTTTTGCCATCTTGTCAAGAGCCTCGTAGACTTCGTCGGCGCCGACCTTTTTGAGCAGATCAGACTCGCCTGTAGCCGATGACTCGTCGCACTTGACCCCATGACCTTCAATGAAGATGCCGTCAACTGGTACCACTAAAGAACTATGCGTTAGCCAGGGATCGACCAGATGTCTCAACGATAAACACTTACTGTCGCCTGTTGAGAGATGAACGACATCGCCAACCACAATGTCGTAGACAGATATTTCCACCGACTTGCCAGAACGGATGACCTTGACAGTGCGATCGTCATTCTTTTTGTTGAGAGTGTTGAACTTTTGCTGCATTCGCCAATCGTTGATCGAGCCAACCATGACAACGATAACAATGGCAACCATAATGGCAACACCCTCAACCCACTCGACTCGAGCTTCGCCCGGTGCATGGCTTTGTCCAAAAGTCTCGTATAAGCCAAGCGCAAGAGAGACAATGGCGGCAATCGACAACAAAATCAACACCTTGTCGTTGTAGGCGATCCACACCATCTGTAGAAACGACTTTTGCTTCTTGTCAGGTAGCTTGTTATCTCGAAACGCATGCTTACGATCCGAAAAGCCACCGGTGTACTCGCTTGGTGGAGGTGGGATGGGGATATCATTCTTCGCTTTTGGGTCAGGCTGGGGGACTGTGTTTCCAGCTGCTCCGTACTTGGGCACGCCTTTGAGGGCCACCTCTTCGAACGAAACGGCGTGATCCAATTTGTCTTCATCAACACCCAAGCCGGTCTTGCGATTGGTTTGCAGACCCTTCTCTAGACCAGCAAGGCCCCCGAGAGCATAAAAGGCGTTGTGACTTTTTGGGTTCAAGAGCTTGCTCAAATGACCGGGGGCGAAAGCGAATTTGTTGTTATCTTTCGTGTTAAACATGTCTTCGGTGCCGCGATCAGGAGTCAGAGCATCTGTCGTATCCAGTGAGAACTTGCGGGATCCATGGTGGTTCTCATCCTTGGCTGTCTTGGTCTCGATATCAAGTGGTTGTTGCTGACTCTTTTCGTCCTGATCCGAGACATTGACGCCTTTCTCGGCATCTTTGTTGGTGGCCGCCATATTGGCAATGAGGACTAAGCGATATGGCGAGAGGTCTTCGAATTGATGCAGTATCCAGATGCTTGAGTTGATTTCTGCCGGGTATTATTCTAGAATTGTCTCTCGAAACAAGATGTGTTGGGCCAAGCAGGGTGTTGATGTTTGACCCCAACAGTCACTAAACTAGTAATGAAAAGGTAGTCGAGGCGACGAATAGATTTCGCCAGCACCGGTGAATGTGAGGTACGGAAGGAGTGAATGTTGTCGCGCTTGCTGAATGAGTCGAATGGAGTGCGGAAGCTCTGAAGTTCACCAGTAGCGTACCAAAGTCAACAGAAGGCGCGGTGATGCTTTTGGGAGGCCTCCTCTGAGACGTGAGGGAAGGAGCAACCACCACAGAAGTGCACAGCGATTTGGGGAGAGATGAAGAGGGAGCAACAAGATAAACAGAAGAAAGAGGAGCGGGAGATGATGGTATTGTCTACCGTACTCCCTACGGACAGAGAGATGAATGCACGTTCAGTCCCTCCAGTCTGCCTTGCCCACTAGGTCAGTACAACATCCTTGGCAAGACCAACTTGTACCTGGTTATACTCAAGCAACCACAGCATCATCATCAATTTCACCTGCCGCAACATCTTTCATAAAAGCCCGACGCCTACCTTTTACCCTGCATAAACCGCGGCACCCCGGAGATCAAGCAAGCTGTACCAATCATCGGACGAACAATGACGATGGAAAGCTGCTGTTGACCACCAAAAGGCTCGGAGGAAGCTGACCATGGAACGGTCAATGCCAAGAACGAGCGTGCAGGGCTCTGACGATTGTCGCGAGCGCATTCGCTGGCTGCTCTTTCAAGTGGTTTCTGGTTTGATGAGAGCGAGACCAATATGTCGCCTAAGTCTTGGCGAACGCGGACTGAGTCCAGAAAGCTTGACTGGTCGAAAGAAGCTTGTGTTTTCTTGGCCAAGTCACCTGTACAGACGAAGATGGACCGTTATTTTGGTACGGAGTGTTACTGAGAGAATTCCCCTTAATATCGATTCTCCCTCTCATTTCGTCAGCGAGTGTCGCAAAGCGCAGTGCATTGCAGTTCAGAAAGTTACCTTGCCTCCCTCAACTGAATTTGGCGGTAAGCGTTTCTTGATTCTGAATGGTCTGAAGTTTGGCTCTTCCCAATGAGGAGGGAGGGCGCGCCATGTGCCACTCCCTCTCAGCCATGGTTGTATGTCTACATCATGCTGCCCGATGAGGGAAGCGCCATTCATCCACGCCTTTATGCCGGCGGGAGCGTTGAGAGGTGGCTTGATGGGAATCACACAGTCGGCAGGGCAAGCAGTGCTGATACTTTGCGTCTAGATAGCGGTTGATAACAAATGCTAAAGGTCAGAAGCCACCGCCTCAGACTCAGAAAGCGGGTGCAACCCGAATGGAGGATAATCTGGTTGAAACGGGTGATGAGGAAGCTGACTTACAATGGCCAGACGGGACGGCTTGGTGCGCTGTCGCCCACATTCCACCCTGTCAATGATTACAATTGCCAAGACCTGATTGTTTTGAGACAGCACAGAGCACAGCTGGACAGGCAAACCGAAGTGTAAAAAACCTGGCAGCACAGGGGTCGGTTTTCGCTAACATGGGATGGCACAGAAAGCACCGTACTTCCCGTCTTCTCCCTCAGATCTTCCTCACCGAAAGAAACGCCGGCTTTCTGCAGGTCTGACCAGTCCAAAAGATGCGACACACGTGGCGTCATCCTGACCAAATCAGTCAACTACCTACCTACGCCAGCCCTCTCGATGCGGGAGAATGTGAGGGAATCTGTGTGTGGTCGCCCGACCGGTGCCTATCTCCCTCTCACCTCCTCTTCCTTGCTCGCCTGCAATGGCAGATCTCCGACGGGACTATCGGTATTCTTAGTGTATTCGTAGGGATGGAAGATGGCAACGTGTGTGAGGCGCTGTCCTTGCTGGTTACCTTCTCGTCTGGTGTTCCTGGATCCGTCAGAGTGGATCATGTGCTTTGAACCAATCAGCGTGTTGTTTGTTAAAAGAAGGTTCAGACCCCAGAATGGTCAGTGCGCGACGCAGGAGGGGTTGTTTCGACCTCACCTTCCACGCTCGCTTTCTCTCCCACCAGTCAATTCAAACCCGACGTGAAAGCTGTCGACCGTAGCTTCGCATCGAAACCTGGCTTTCGGCCGGCCCTGTATTCGATCTCTGCTCGATCCGCAGAGGTAGATCATCACGTTGCCCCGACGTCTGCAGCTCCCCCGGCCTTCCGCGAAACGGCCAGGCTGCACGCACATACCCCGCCATCCCCCTGTGCCGACCTCAAGCTGCCAGCTGCCGCATCGCATAAGTGCTAGGCCATCACCGAACGCTTTGGGCCGCCGGTGAGCACTCGCCCCAAGCCTGCCTGAACGGCACAGCCTTGCGACGAACATACGAAGCTCTCGTTTGGAGCAGTTCCTCAAACACGACCAGACAGCTTGTAGCTTCTTGCTGCGATCAGCTCTGCTGAGCTGTCAGAGTTTCTCGACATCATGCCCTCCGAACCTACCAAGCCCTCTAATGCGGGTATCATCACGGATGATGCCGGCGAACGCCAGATACCCGAGTCGAAGCGAGCAGACGGCAGCGTCCGCAAAGCCATCAAAGTGCGCCCCGGCTACCGCCCTCCTGAAGATGTCGAAGTCTACAAGAACCGCACTGCCGCTGGGTTCCGCGATCGCGCGACAAGAGGTGGAATTCCCGGAGCGACAGGCCTGAAGGAAGAGAAGCCCGACGCCTCCTCTGCCGCGAGTAATAAGAATGCAAAGCGTCGAGAAGCGCGGAAGAAAGCCAAAGCCTCCGGCGAGGAGGAAGGAGACGATACGAAGCAGATCGGTGGCGATAGTAACGCTGCTAAGGCCGAAGAGGTTGACCCCGAAGTCGAGAGAGAAAAGAAGGCTCGGAATCTTAGAAAGAAGCTGAAGCAGGCAAAGGACCTCAAGGATAAGAAGGAAGGCGGGGGGACGCTTCTGCCAGAGCAGATCGCCAAGGTCATCAAAATCAACGAGCTTATTCGCGAACTGGATGCTTTGGGTTTCGATGCCGAAGGAGAGCCCAAAACTGCCAATGGGGCCGACGGGGAGTCCAATGCGAAGGATTAATCAGCTTATCAGTGCTTCTGGGGTCTTTTTACCTTGACACCAGCTCTGCCATGCGATCAATCAGGGCACAAGGCAGGCCGCCATCATCTTTGCACTATGCACACCGCCCACGTCGAATGGCTGCCTCACTACGATGTGCACTTACCCTAAGAAAACTCTCAAATAGGGCTTTCGAAACGGCCGGCAGCCACAGAGCGGTTATAGGATCAGTTGGTCTTCAACAAGCTCGATACAAGAGATTGCCTGGTTCGGGGGGTTGCATGATGCACGGTCTCAAGACAATCGACCACCTCCGATCCTCTTGTGACGATGGCGGATCCGATCTTGCATTTCTCTGTATGGGCTTTCTAAAAGTCAAAGAATGTGCAATCTGGGAGATGGAATCAGGGCATAACTTCGTCTGGCCATTGGCATAAAGGTGCTTTCCAACATGTAACGCGAGACGATGGTGCATCAGCAAATGGATAAAGCTGATTTGAGAGTTGTGGAATATAAGGTAGTTGCCTATATAAACCCCCGCTACTTCCAAGAAAAGAAAACTCTCTACTGCATCACGCACAAATCAAGTTTCTATGGCACCTGGACGTGATTTTTGTCTAGGAAGTGGTAACACCAACAAGCCAACACACACGCCTGACCACCATCTGCATGATCCAATGCTGATGCAGGTAACGGGAACCCAACCGCATTGATCTTGCGGGGCAAAACGTCTCAGCCATCTCGCATAGAGGCTCCAGGTTGCATTGCCTACCTGCATTGATGGGGCCAGATCTCCTGCCCAAGTGTTTCGTACCAGAGACTCGTACGGAGTAGGTCAAGCCTCTTTGCCTTCTTCTTCATCCCGGGGCTGATCCTGATCACCCCGGTCATCTTTCCCGGAGGCCGATCGGAGCCCATGGCTTCCAGGTGGAGAGGGATCTGTTCCGGATCGTATCCGGCTTGCGCCGTGGGGTTCGGCCGGGGGTTCATCTTTGTAATTTGTTCCGGGAGAAGTGGAGTTTGCAGGTGCTCGGTTCCACCAGGAGAGATGCAATGTAAGCCTTCAATACTGACAAGCACCCGAGGGCATTTGCTTGAATAGAAACGTTCTCGAAACGAGAACAAATAAGTACCTTAATGAGTTAGACTATTTTCAATAATCTCTTGGACCTACCTTAGGGTGATGAGATGTTGTGCATGATCCGGACTCGACTACGAGTGAGGCTGGGTGTGACTAGTAATCAAGATGCTGCTAACTTTGTTTTGTTCTCGATGCACCCGCAGAATTTGCGAAATTTACGTTGAAGATATGGATAGATGCGAGAAAAGAAAGCCCCGATATTGACGACGAGCGGGTAGGTGGATCCCGGCTAGTCTCTGAAGATGCTTAGAAGATGCTATTGTATACTGTGTATGATTAAATTGAGATTCGCCATTCGATAATATCTCCAGACGAGACAAATTTGCTACCTTAGTAATTATGGCTTTCTATCACCAACCTAGGAGAAATGGAAACATTCCTCGCGTCGATAATAACATACGTGGGAACGGAGGCGACAGATTTTGGTCTCAGAATCTCCCATGAGGCTTACCACCGCATTTACGGATAGCTTCAAGCAAGGTATTCGAAAGAGAGTTGCAAATTAGTCCCGTTCATGAACCTCAGCTGTCGCCTTGAAGACTTCATTCGGCAGTAGAAGACTACTGGCTCGGGGTTTCTGTAATCAGACATATGAAATAGTTGTAGATCACGCTTGGGACGCATTCATCTTTTGGCCAACGGCAGAGTATCGATGCTGTTGACAGTGGGTAGTACAAACACATACCATCCTCCGGATGAGCCGGAAAT
Organism: Colletotrichum costaricense; assembly: GCF_030867565.1. Classification (NCBI taxonomy): domain Eukaryota; kingdom Fungi; phylum Ascomycota; class Sordariomycetes; order Glomerellales; family Glomerellaceae; genus Colletotrichum; species Colletotrichum costaricense. The sequence goes on along the minus strand of NW_026848236.1, from coordinate 2,451,885 downwards.
AAGGATACCAGTAGCTAGACACTTCAATTGAAAGTCTAATTAGGCAACTGATGAAGCCACCGATGAAGTCGCTATCTGATATATCGATTAGCACGATTCGACGCTGAAGTAATGCCGATATCTCTGTCTTCTGGCAGTGGTGGATGGGAAGCATTCTATATAAAGGCACAAGGCAGGGGTGGCGGGGCGAGGCAGCCGGGCGCGGCCAGGGAGACAGCTGTCGGCATCGCACCGGGAGCACCCTGACTGCCTGATTGGGGGGACCCGGGGGCCGAGCGACACTCTTTGATGCGCTGGTGTGGCGTCAAAGCTAGGGTGGAGCTGAAGCTTAGCCACCCGACTCGCGTGCTGCGAAACATACCTCCTACGCTGACGTTTCCCTCCGGACATGTGTTTGACTTCGACGACTTTCCAACCGACACGTTAATCACCCAAGTCAATTACCGCTGGGCTGGCCCGTACGATCCCTCCTGCTGTCTTCCCGCGTCCGTCTCGGGACGAATCTTATTGCTTTTGGGCGACCCTTACTCCCTCTGACAACCTGTTCTTTTTGATGATCACCAATATCCAGACGAAGCTCCGAACATGAGGCTAAGGGGCCAGGCTGCCGCCCCGTGGCGCATCCTGCTGTCTGTCTTAACCTTGACAGCAGCTGTCCAAGCAAAGGACGAGCCGACAATCAAGGTTACCACAATCAAGCATCCTCCCATCAACCTGAATTACTTCGAAGACTCCGACTCTATCCTCTACCACGATGTCTCCGAACGAAACATTTATCGGTCCGACGATGCGGGCGTGTCGTGGAACAAGGTCTCAGACGTTCCTGGCGAAAAGGCCTACATGCTCACGATGCACGAATTCGACAAGAGCCGCGCCTACGTAATCACCGAAGGCAAAGAACACTGGAAGACCTCGGACAAAGGCAAATCATGGCAAAAGTGGGAGAGTGTCGCCGGCACCAGTGCCTTCCGCGAGGACATTCTCCATTTCCACGCCGGCGACCCGGATCGCATCATCTTCAACGGCATGGACTGCGCCGGCATCTTTTGCGAAGAAGTCTCCATGTACACAACGGATGGCTTCAAGTCCAAGGCGAAGCCCCTCAGGTTCAACACTGCGGGATGCTGGTGGGCCAAGTCTTCGGATCTCTTCACAACTGGCAAGGACGACCTCGATAAGCAGCGGATTCTCTGCATTGTCCGCGACAGCTTCTCGCCTTTCAAGGAGGACCAGCGGCTCTTTGCGTCGGACAATTACTACGAAAAGATTGACAACAAGATTCAAGAATTTGAGCCGAACATGGATACAACCAGAGGTGTGCAGGGTGTCGTCAACTTGGCCGTGGTCAAGAAGTACTTGATGGTTGCCACTTCATCCCTAAACACGGATGAAATGGCCCTCTTCGTCACAGACGACACCATCAAGTGGCATCGCGCCATGTTCCCCACCGATCATGGGCACAAGATCAACCAGGAGGCTTACACCGTCTTGGAAAGCACCAACTACAGTATCCAGATTGACGTCATGAACACAAGACCTTCGAACCCAATGGGTGTCATGTTCACAAGTAACTCCAACGGCACTTTCTTCATTGAGAACCTTGAGCACACAAACCGCAATTCCCGTGGTCACGTCGACTTTGAGAAGATCACAGGTGTGCAGGGCATCTTCATCGTCAACACTGTGAAGAACTATGAAGAGGTTGAGAAGGACCCCAGAAAGGAGAAGCAAATTGTCACCAAGATCACATTCGATGATGGTCGAAACTTCCACGGCCTGAAGGCGGGTGACGATGAGCTGCAGCTGCATTCTGTCACTGATCTCGACAACGTTGGTAGGGTGTTTTCCAGCCCCGCCCCTGGTCTTGTTCTCGGAATTGGAAACAAGGGCAAGGCTTTGACCAAGTTTGGCGAAGGAGACGTTTACGTGTCCGACGATGCGGGTGTCACTTGGAAGAAGGCTCTCGATGGCCCTCACAAGTACGAGTTTGGTGACCAGGGCTCCATCCTGGTAGCCGTCAAGGACTCCAACAAGGAAGATGTGGGAGAAATTCAATACTCCTTGGATCACGGCGAGAATTGGAAGAAAGCCTCGCTCCCGGATGACCTGAAGATCAAGCCCGAGCTGATCACAACAACACAAGACTCGACTAGTCTCAAGTTCCTTCTCGTTGGCCGGACCGGTGGCGATAATGCCAAGTACCATATCATTGCGATTGACTTTGAGGGCCTGCACGAGCGAACATGTAAGGACGACGACCTGGAGGACTGGCACGCCCGCCCCGATGCCGATGGCAAGCCTACCTGCCTGATGGGCCACAAGCAGACGTACCGCCGCCGCAAGAAGACGGCCGACTGTTTCATGAAGCAGGAGTTCAAGGACCCCGTTCCCGTCACCGAAGACTGCGAGTGTACGGATGCGGACTTTGAGTGCGACTACAACTTCGTCAAGGATGGTGACAACTGTAAGAAGGTTGGCCCCATCGTCGCGCCTGACAATGCTTGCAAGAATGCCAAGCCGGACGACACGTTTAAGGGCTCATCAGGCTGGCGCAAGATCCCAGGAAACACTTGCAAGCGTAAGAGCGGCGCGCAAAAGGATGATGAAGTTGAGCGAAAGTGCTCCGACATTGGCGGCACTCCCAGTGCGCCTGCTGATGGCAAGATCAAAGCGGTTCAGCACGTCTTCAAGACAGACCTGAAGGACTTTGAAAAGATTTACTTGGAGAGGGGCGACTCGAGCACTGAGGCTGACGAGACCATTCTCGTCCGACCGGTCGAGTACGCCGGCAACAGCATGCGAGCCGACAAGCAGATTTGGCGAACAAAAGACCACGGCAAGACATGGGACAAGATTCTTGAAGACGAGGAAGTGCGCGGCATCTACCCCCACTACTACTTCAAGGACGCCGTGTTCTTTACCACCGACTCCAAGAAGGTCCTGTACACAATCGATCGCGCGGAGCATTTCCACTCTTTTGAAGCGCCCACGAAGCCCGGAACGAGCAACCCTCTCTCCTTCCACCCCGACAAGAAGGACTGGCTCATCTGGATAGGCGAGAAGTGCGAGAAGATTGATGGCAAGGACCAGTGCTTCAAGGAGGCGTCGATCTCCAGGGATCGCGGTGATAATTGGAAGACGGCCATGCGCTACGTTCAGAAGTGCGAGTTCACCGGTCACTCGGCCTACAAGTTCCGCGATATGCGCCAAGTTGTTTGCCTTGCCCACAAGCGCGAGGACAATGAGAAGGACAACCCAAAGGTCATCGTCTCCAGCAAGGACTTCTTCGATGAGGACAAGCAGTTCCATCAGTCAGATGTGAAGGACTTTGCCACCATGGCCGAGTTCATCGTCGTTGCCGCAGAAGACAAAGAAAAGAATGGTCTCCGTGCTCTTGCCAGCTTGGACGGCGTCAGCTATGCTGAAGCACACTTCCCCGTCAACTTCAAGCCGGGCCACCAGAATGCCTACACAGTACTAGACAGCTCCACGCATGCTGTGAACTTGTTCGTGGCCACCGAGACTACGGAGGGGCGCCGGCAGGGAAGCATCATCAAGAGCAACTCGAACGGAACGTCGTACGTCATGAGCGCACAGGCTGTCAACTGCAATGATGAATACTATGTGGATTTCGAGAAGATCACCGGCCTCGAGGGTGTCGCACTTATCAACACCGTCGCTAACAAGGACAAGAAGAACGAGCCGAAGAAGGTCCAAACCCAAATCTCTCACAACGACGGCTCGCAGTGGGCTTTCCTTCCTCCGCCAAAAGCTGACATTGATGGCAAATCTTACTCATGCAGTAGCAGTGAGGGCGATGAGAAGTGTGCGCTGCATCTTCATCATTATACCGAGCGAGCGGATAAGAAGAAGACCTTCTCCGCTGCTACCGCGGTTGGACTCATGTTTGGCTACGGCAACGTGGGCCCGAATCTGGGCTCTGTCAAGGACGCCGATACCTTCATGACGACTGATGCCGGCATTACCTGGAAGAACGTCAAGAAGGGTGCTTGGACCTGGCAGTACGGTGACCAAGGATCCATTGTTGTCCTTGTTCAGCGGGCCAGCCGCGAGAACCCAGTCAAGACGAAGACTATTCAGTACACCACGGATGAGGGCAAGACCTGGAAACCGTTCGACTTCACCGACAAAGAAGTCACTGTCTTGGATATCTCAACTCTCCGCTCCGGAGCCTCGCGAAACTTCCTCATCTGGTGTAAGGACGATGGTGGCGAGATGTTCTCTGTCAACGTTGACTTTACTGGCTTGAGCGACCGCCCCTGCAAGAACGACGAGAACGGTGACTCTGACTACTACCTGTGGTCGCCCAAGCACCCATCGCAGCCCGATGACTGCCTCTTTGGACACGTTTCAAAGTACCTGCGCAAGAAAGACGAAGCGAACTGCTACAATGACCTCAAGGTCCAGCATCTCTACCAACTCCAGAACTGCACTTGCACCAGGGCCGACTATGAATGGTAAGCACATCCCCACACCTTAGTATTCGCACGCACTATGGCTAACAACTGATTCACAGCGACTACAACTTTGAGTTGGATGGCCACAAACAGTGCAGTCTTGTTGAGGGCAAATCTCCCATGTCGGCTGAGCAGTGGTGCAAGGAAAACCCCGATGCTGTTGAATACTACGAACCCACCGGCTATCGTAGAATCCCGCTCACCACCTGCGATGGAGGCCAAGAATTCGACAAGCAGGCCAACGTCCACGCCTGTGCCGGTAAGGAAGAGGAGTTTGAGAGGCGGCGCAGAACGTCTGGCATTGCAATCTTCTTTGCGGTTGTCATCCCCATCGGACTCGCAGGAGCCATTGGCTGGTGGGTATACCAGAACTGGAACGACAAGTTTGGTCAGATCCGGCTGGGCGAGTCGTCGAACCTGGACAACGACGCGCCGTGGATCAAGTACCCGGTCATTGCCCTGTCGGCGGTGGTTGCCGTCGCGGCGGCCCTGCCGCTCGTCGCCTCGGCGCTGTGGAGGCGCGCCACCTCTGCTTACGAGAGTGTGAGCGGTGGAAGCAGGGGCAGCTGGCTCAACGGGCGGGGCAACCGCAGGTTCACCACGAGGGACAGTTTCGCGCGGGGCAGAGGAGATTACGACATTGTCGACGACGACGAAGGCGAGCTCCTTGGTGACGATAGTGACGAGGACGTATGAATGGGTTTCTTATGATTGGGAGAGCAATGGGCTGCTCGCGGAAGCCTCTTTTACTAAGAAGTAAACGCGGCACCTAAGCGTATCTGTGACACTATTGTTTACTGTTTGATTTTGGAGTGGATGGGGCTATCAAGTAGGGCGGGGAATTAGGCAAAGGCTGAAAGAGAACATTGGTAGACCGAAATCTTTCCTTAGAATGTGTATTTTCTAGGCATGGCGTTGATTTTCAAGCCCGTTTTGGTTCTCACTTTGACGATTGACATGCGTTTGCTGGAGTTATGCGCGTCGTGACCTTCAAACAATATTTACATACGGAGTATACGCACTAGCTATGGAGTATGAAAGTGGACGTTGTTCTGAATTTACTTTGACCTTGACAGCGGGCAGACAGCGACGCGGAAGTGCCGAAAAGATCGGCAACCGACTCGTGCGAGCTCCAAGATGGGCTACGGAAGCTATCAGATTGTTTGTCTACGATACCTAGGCGAAGAGCGCCCAAGACTGGGAGCCCGGAAGTCGGAAAGAGCGGATATTTCCGGCTGCCCCGGGCCGGGGGACTCGAGCCCGTCAACGGTCAAGGACAGGAACCGAGAGCTTGCCCCCTTTTTTCTGGTGCCTGGTGCCAAAATCTCTCTCTGCTCTATTCGTAGAGGCCAGGGGCCTTGCGTGGTGGGGATCGTGAGCCGTGACCGAGTCGTGGGCTGGGCTTGCGGAGTAATAAGATGAAATTGTGTCTTTTGGCGGTCTGGGTCTGGTTTGCTTAGGGTTCTATGTGATCTATCTCGAAAGCGAGGTGTTCAACGGGGTATTATCCTTACGTATCCGTTGAAGTCTAGAGCAACTGAAGCTTACGGGGTACATAAAGCACAGAGTCGAAAGAAAAAGGGGGGGGGGGGTGGTGATCTCTAATGGGCTGGACTAGGTGATTTGCATACGGAAAGAAAGAGGTCAAGCTTTTGGGATCTTTGACATTGATCTGCTAGGCCACAATTTTGACAGGTAGAACTCCATGTTCATCAATTCATCTTGTTACAGTTTTCGCGGCCATGTGGGAAGATGTAGCACGGTCAAACGAACAAGACCGTAGTGGAAGGAGATGAGCAAAACATTTACTCAAAAGAGGTTCCAGCGCAGGTCAAGTCTGGAAACTTCATCTCTTGACTCCTTCTCCCGGTACCATTTCGACTTGGCGCTGAGAGTCGATGGCTCTGATGGGAAATTCGGAAGATTTTGGTGAGATTAGACAGTCTTCACTATGCCAGCTTGGGGAAATAGATCTGCATAATGTTTCCTCGGGTTGGTTGAATGGGTTGTCAAGGTTCACCAGACACGTTGATCGCTGGCAGCTTGCACGTTGCACGCATTGTGCAGAGACCGGGATGTTGCGTTGTCGGCCATTGACCAACTTGCCAGCATTTTGCTTCTTTGGCGAGTCTTAGGCCTCCCGGGGGTGAATACGAGAGGGTGGTGGGGATCGCGAGTCCCCGCCCGAAAAGAGTCTGGTTCAGCTCGGCATTTTCTCTGGGGGGATGAGGCGGAGATGGGCGAGTGGGAGAGGATTCAGCGCGGAAGGGGGCCAAGGCTTGAGAGTTGAGCAGAAGCTGGCCAAGCTGGAAAGCAAAAGCGAAAAAAAGGGGTTGCGGGAAATGGGATCCACAACTGACGACGGGGTGCTTTTTTGTGCAGTGATTTGCCCTTCACAATTAAGCGTGATTAAACATTTTAGACTTGTGCAGGAGTGCTACCTTACCTGACCACGTGCTGACGTAGGTACAATACCGTCGTTACTTGAGGCTTGCCCACGGTCTGTCAGATTGTTCATGTTCCTTGGCCGTTGCGGCAAAAGGCTCTTCTTTATTTTCAGATTTTGGCAGTTTCCGTTTATATCAGAAGGAACAGAAGGAGGCTGCGCACGTGCCTGAGGACCGTCCAAGTCATTGAGGCGCTCGCTCGCGTGCGGTGGAGAGTGTTTGTGCGCTGGCTGAGCTTCTAGATGGCGTTTCTGGGCTTGAAAAGATTGTAGATTCGTCTCAACGGCCATCGACGATTCGACATAGATATCCGCAGTGTATAAATTGCAATGTGCACTTTGTAGCCTCGTTGAAGATCCCGCATCCCGAGATGCGCTCCCAAGTCTGTGTTGCCGTACGGATGCAGGTGGAGAGAACCGTTCGATGATAACAAGCCCCCCGGCCGTTGGAGATCCACCCCGCATAGCAAGAAACTTGGAACAACCAAAGATAGACTGCGGCAGACAGAAAGCAGTTGTTCGTAGATTAGTTGCGAGGTGAACGGTGTGTTTCGACTACCTTTCTCTGGTGAGGCGTTTTTTAGTGCTTCAGATAGTCTAGTGACTTCAGAGTCTAGTTCGAGTCTCGCGCGCCAGTCTACAGTATCTGGGTGGTCGGTGATCCAGGTCGCCTAAAAAGTAGACCGTCGGGTTATTTTCTGCCTCCGGACGGGCCTTGCATCTGGCAGATGCAGGTACGAATCATCGGGCCAAACTATGCCTGATTGGAGAAGTATGCACACCTCAAGGCTCACTTGCATACCACCTCGAGCATCTCGTGACCGCTATCTCTCTCGGTGACGCGCCGTCGATTTTCTCTAGCAGACCATAAGATTGCTTCTCCGAGAAGCTGTGATTTCAAGAAACGAAGGGTGCAGGTGATCCATCAAGAGACATCAAATTTGCCGCCGAAGCGCGCCGGGCGATCAGCCACGAACACGAGGTCCAGAATCCATGGGATGGCAGGGTGCATTAACATCCGCAAGAAGTCGGGATTGGCTGACAGCCTGATGTATGCGTACGTTGTATTCCGTAGTGGATGGTTCATCGGAATTGTCGCGCTTGGAGATTGAAGAAGACGATGGATTGACCAAGCCAGACGAAACGGCGTTCTCGGCCACTCGAAGAGTCGAATCTCATTTCATTTTTCTTTCCTAATTCGTACGGATCATCATCATCGCAATCAGCGTAGGGCGGAAGAGTTGTACGGAAGTTAGGAGGCCCGGGCGACGGTTTGTGGTTTCTTCGACCGCCCATGCAGGAGCGGCGGGAACCCTTGTTGGAAGGGCCCCCCCCTTCTTGACGATACGAAGATGAACTGTCATCAAGATTATTAGCCTGATACCAATGAGAGGGCAAGAGACTCGAGACTTAGCATTGACCTTGCTGCTCGAATGGACAGCGCCAGGTCTGAGGTCACCGGTGCAAGGAAACAACGGGCGGCGCGACGGTGAGGTGTACAAACTAGTGTAAGTACCGTGTGACTGACGGTGAGGTGTGTTCCTGGATTACTGGATGGACCGGGGGCTAGCGTAAACAGTAAACAAGCTTGGCATGGGCGCAAAAAAAGAAGGTTCCCTGGCTGGGAAAGGAGGAGCCTGGAGAGTCAAGACTCGCGAGTGGGAGGTTCATCTCATTTTCTGGGTCTGCTGCTTGGGAAGTGTCCAATGTCGCTTAGCTAATTTCCCGGACGCACCACTCGCTCCTCCCCCCTTCTCAAGTTGCTCCTCCAGCTGGGAGGCAACTGCAGCTTACAAGGTCCAACTCGCTCCTTCCCCCCTCCGCCGCACCCGCCGATCCCTCCCCAATCAGCCATCTCAGTGGACTTTGCACCTCGGGTACCTTGCAGCTCCGCCTCTGTTAGCTTCTACAATGCAGTACGTACACAGTAACTTACCTTACGGTCTGCATCGTTCCTGCACATCCAAAACCCGTTTTATACTATTGTGTGAGTGTACTCCGTACGGAGTAGGTGGGAAGGTGAGAAAGAGAGACATTATGGTGTGGTATTCACCTCGTGCTCACCGTCGAACCGTTCCTTCTTCGTTGCTTCTTCTGGCCCTCCGCCACTGGTTGATGCAAGACTCAAGAGAGCCCAGCCCAGGCTGGATTCTTTCTCGAACCACATACTCTCAGTCACTAATAAACGTCGAGCCCCATTTCACTACACCATGTCTCTCAATCCCCTCCAAGCCCAGACTCTCTCTCAGTCTCTCTGGCACTTCCAGGCTCCGTCGACGGTGGATTCGGTTGGACCGTTGGCCAAGTCCCCTTGACCACGCTTTTACTCGCTCATTTGCTGTCGTGTCCGCCTCTGGACTGGATCTGCTTGGCCTTCCCGCCTTGCGGTCTTCCAAGAGCCCAAAACGACAATCCCCCAACTATGCTTAACCGGGATGGCCATTTCGCCTCCCTTTTCCTTGCGCTGTCAGTCTGACAGTCATTCATGACGAACCGTGGCCAAGATGCTTCTGGTCATCTCATTGACTCGACTACAAGCCCAGTCAAGATTGCCAACCCGTATCCTTTCTTCAACCCCCTGACCGAAGCCCTCTCTCCGGATGGCAGCGTCTCCGTTGTGATCCTCAACCGACAGAGTCTCTTTGCTTTTCCCGAATCCCATAGTCCCGATAATCCCCAGACACTCCACCAGAAGTCTGGGACTCTCTGAAGCTGAGATTCGTTTCTGGCTCCTACACAGTGGTACCTCTCCACCTCCTTGCCCCTCAGCTTTTCTGTTGTGACTTGCTGCCGAGGACAGGGGCTTGTTTGCTGTCGAGTTGCTGCTTGTATCCGTAAAGGAACACAAGAAACCCCTCAGTTTGAGTTGAGGTAGTGTTGCTCTTACACATTGCCCAATGCTTCTTTATCCCGCAGCCATCAACAGTTCGTGGTCACCAACCAACGGCTCCCCGACTTTCATAGTAAACATAGTGTCACCAGCATCATGGAATACACAAGACGAATACACACACAGAGTCCCTCCAGTCCCCCCTCCTCCTATGCCAAACTGCCAAACTAATGGCCCGATGCCATCCAACGTAAGGTCATTGGACGCTAGCCTGCCCGCACTTTGGCCCATTCATCCATCTGGAAGTGGGCACACACACACACACCGTTCGCGCACACACCCCGGCCCAGGGCCCCCAGGGACATGCTAGACTTCTCATGGTCGTACCCATGAAAGTACGGATACTAGCCTTCTACCTAATCTAACCACCATCACAATAATAACATCCCGGTCCCGCCAGTTTTCTTTCCTCCTCTTTCTCTTTCCCTTTTCCTTTCCTTACGAAAACACCGTCAAATGAGTTGATGCCGTCAACGTAGTTTCGTCGTCCCTTTCGTCTCTACACGCGCAAACCTTCACTACCGCTTCACTCTTTTAGCGGGCACTCGCTTCCCAAAGTCGAATAATACTCAATTCCCCTACTCAAGAAAAAAAAGGCAACTTAATTCACCATGAAGGGCTCCATCCTCGCAGTCGCTGCCGCGACCGTCACCGGTGTCACCGCCGCTGCTCACCGTCACGCCCACGCCGACCTCTTCAAGAGAGGTGCTGACCAGGCCTCCGTCTGTGTTCCCGGCTGCACCACCATCTACACCACCATCTACGGCGAGCCTACGCGTATGTATCTCTCTCACTTCCACCCCCATTTACTATCCGAAACCATTCTTGCTCTATAGCCCTGTAGAGTCTTGGAATGCGGAGGTGAATAAAGCTGGTATCGATCTTCTGTGCTGACTTGATGATCAACAGTGGTTCCTAACCCTCCCAGCAAGCCCAGCAGCAAGTCTGTCGCCAGCGCCCTTCCCTCGGCGCCTGCGACCACCAAGGCCGCGGAGAAGCCCACGTCCACCGCGAAGCCCGTGGTGCCCGTCCCGACTCCGGTCCCTGAGCTCTGCCCTACCCCGGGTACCTACACCTTCCCGGCCACGACAATCACCGTGAACCAGACCACCACCGTCTGCGCTCCCGAGACCACCAAGGTCCCTGCCGGTGTTCACACTATCGGTGGTGTCACCACCGTTGTTGTCGAGGCCACCACCGTCGTCTGCCCGTACGCCACCGAGAAGACCAAGAGTGGTGTTGTCACCAGCGTCATCGAGACCACCACCTACGTCTGCCCTACCCCTGGCACTTACACCATCGCTCCCACCACCACGACCGTGACCGCCCCGACCACCTGCGTCTACCCCGTCGTCACCGAGATCGTCCCCGGTACCTACGTTCGCCCTCCCGTCGTGACCACCATCACCGAGACCAGCGTCGTCGTTGTCTGCCCCTTCACCAGCCAGAACCCTGTGCCCACCAGCAGCTCCGTCCCCGTCGTCGTCCCTGCTCCCGCGCCCACCACTGAGGCCCCCAAGCCTGCGCCTACCACCGAGGCTGCCAAGCCCACCACTCAGGCTCCCGCTCCCGTTCCCACGACCTCCGCTGTCGCTACCCCCGAGCCTGTTCCCACCACGGCCAAGACTTCCTCTGCTGCCGCTCCTTCCTCCTCTGCCCCCGCCACCGGCGGTGGCCTCGGAGGCAACAACGGCGACCACTGGGCCATCACCTACACTCCCTTCTCTGAGGATGCCTCTGGATCCTGCAAGACCGCCGACCAGGTCGATGCCGACATCTCCACCATCAAGAACTCCGGCTTCCGCACCGTCCGTGTCTACTCCACCGACTGCAGCACCCTCGAGAACGTCGGCGCCGCCTGCAAGAAGTACGGCCTCCAGATGATCATTGGTATCTTCGTCAAGGAGTCTTGCGACCCCAACTCCGCCGACATCAAGAACCAGGTTGACGCCATCACCGCCTGGAAGCAGTGGGGCATGGTCGAGCTCGTCGTCATTGGTAACGAGTGCATCTTCCAGGGCCGCTGCTCCGCCAGCTCCCTGAAGCAGCTCATCGTCTCCACCAAGGCCGCTATCACCGCTGCTGGCTACTCTGGTCCCTACACCACCGCCGAGACCGTCGGCGTCTGGCAGCAGTCTGATGTCATCTCCGAGATCTGCGACGTTATCGACGTCGTCGGAGGTCAGATCCACCCCTACTTCAACGCCGAGACCGCCGCCACCGACGCCGGTACCTTTGTCAAGGGCCAGATTGAGCTCCTCGAGAGCTCCCAGATCTGCGGCACCAAGCCTGCCTACAACCTCGAGTGCGGATGGCCCTCCGGCGGTAACTGCAACGGCAAGGCCTGCCCCGGTACCTCTGAGCAGGCCACCGCCATCGCCTCCATCAAGGAGCTCGCCGGTGGAAAGACCGTCTTCTTCTCTTTCCACAACGACGAGTGGAAGGACCCCGGCACCTGCGGTTGCGAGCGCACCTGGGGCTGCGGTGACCTCTTCTCCGCTTAAAGAGAAATAGCATCACGAGACCAGGAAACAAGAAAGGGAAATGGTGAACAACAAATGGATAGCCCCCCCAATTATTTTCTAATTCAACGTTCGGCATTTGAACATACAAAAGAGATTAATCCCTCTTCCTTCCGACGTTGCTTTGAGGTGTACCCATGAATCCAGATAAAAAGACAAAGAAAACCCCCCTTCTTTTCCACCGAAGACGATTTGCAACGTTTCCCTTTCAAGTGTACAATGACAATTGGATACCCCAGACAGTAGTGGACTTGGAGTGATCCTTCCTCCTTGCGGTTTCGAAATCTACATCTATATATATTGCCCTTATCTTCATTGTCTCTGTATATATATGTATATGTAAGCTCTGTTTCGATTCGCGTATGGGAGGACAGGCCAAGTCTCCTAACACGTGTTTGTATAAATCAAATACCTTGATATAACTCGGAAGAGCCATCGTTTATGTAGTGCCCAAGACTGGACTTGCACTCGCCCAAACACAAATTCACGCCTAGGCGTCATTCGTATCTCCTTGGTCTCCCGCAACTGATTTAGAATCCAATACACAAAGTTCACAATTGCACCTCTCCATCACACACAACTCCATCTCCCTGCCTTGCTTTGAGGGGAGTGTCAACTATCAGTACCAAATTTTCAAAGAGCAAAAGGCAAAAGAGAAACAGACAAAGGTGCAAAGATACCATCTCTAACATGACGTTCAGTTGAACCCCCGCTCCCAATCTTGATCTCATCTTCTCTCGTCCGAACTGTTGGTCCGTGAAGTGGAACTCTCGCTGGGACATTTCGCATGCCTCACGTGCCCACGTAATGTCCAAGAAGGAGAAATGAGATGAGAGGGAGAAGGGAAGACAAAAAACACACAAGCGTAAAGAGCCATAACGCACATACGAATGAGAGCAAGGTCATGAGAAGTGGTATTTCGTCAACGTCTTTATCGGGATATCTTCCGGCCCTCCCCGTCGCCTTCCCCATGGATTAATCCTAAATCCCCTCTTCCCCTCCCTGGCCTTTTCATGGAACCCATCTTCTAGTTAACAGACCGAGCCATAAAAACACTAACTCCCCAGAGAATGAAGCCAAAATGCTGAAAGATCCCAGGCACCTAGGTTTTGATCCATCATGTTGAGAAAAGATGTAATGTGTATCCGCGTGTCCCGCCCTGCCAAAAAGTAATGCAACCAGAAAACCAATGTCGGTTTCTACGCACCCAAGTAAAATACTGACACGTCCCTAGTAAGGATATCGCGGACAGGAAGAAGAACCGAGAAAGCCTGCAGACACCAACCGATGCCTTGCGTCCTTTACCTTCCCCACCGTCCCTCCGTAAAGTCGTTAAGAAACCCTCCATGCAGTATGAACAGTGAATACGCTGTGCTGAATGTCAAAATATGAAGAAAGGAAATGAAGATGATGCTTGTAGAAGTCTCGGACCCTGGAAATGTTTTCCTAACCGTCTTCTCCCAAGGCCAGCGCACCAAGGCACGGGCACTGTCTATAGGTCGAACACACACACACACACACACATCAAGTGTGAGCAAGTCGAAGGTTCGAGAGCCAAGGTAGAGCTCGCGGGTTAACGCCAAATCGACCAAGTTTGCCATGACACGCCGGCCGAAACAACGCAAAACGCCGACGGCTAGGAGATTAATGCATCCCTGACGCAGCCAACGTTGATAGATGTAGCTGACGACAACGGGGGTATCATGCCCTTTCAGAAAGGCTCCAAGTCATCAAAGAGGTCGTACCCCCTTTCCCGCTGAGCTGGCAGTTTCGTCTGAACCATATCTGCATCAGATAGTATTCCGCTCTGGCTGGGCCTCCACCAAGGATCCATGGCTGCCGCTTGATGTGCGTACTCAAAATCGGAGCTAGACGCTAAGTCGCAACGCTCCAGTTGAACCAGCCCTCCACGAGTACGATCCATGCAGAGAATATTGAGGTCCTGGCCGTCGTTGGTGAACTCGACACCTCCAATCTCCCCAAAGATATCAAATGTCTGCTTGTGGGCTAGACTTTGAATGTCGATGATGTTGACATAGTCGGCTTCCTCGGCTGCTACGAGAACTTGAGGGCCGCTGCCGGTGGGAGAGAACCTCAAGCTGCGGACACCTGCCATCTCGGAGCGAATCGTGGTGAGTGGTTTGCTGGTACCGTCTGAGTTGGTCCACATTCGAGCGTCCCAGAGTTTCACACTCATGTCCTGGAAACCGGTTGCAACGGTCCAGCTATTGTCTGACCAGTCGCACGCGAACCCAAAGTCACGGTGGCCTCCCAACTCTTGCAATATTTCACCAGTATCCGCGTTTGCAATCAGGACGTTGTAATTATCACCAACCATTACGCGCAAACGACGATCAGCGGACAGAGCGGAGCAGTTGATGGGACAGCCGTATTGTGTATCCAGAACGAACTTCTCGGTGGCCACATCCATGACACGGAAGCCTTGGTCGTTGGACGCAAAGGCGGCCAGCGGTGAGGATGAGTTCCTGGAAGCATGGATCTGCAGATGGTTGGTTATGCCACTTACGTGGCTGGTGATCTGTCCTTCGGTGTACTTCTTATCCTGGCTGTAAATGTTTCGCATGCAGTACTCTCCGTTGAAAGTACCCGCAATCAAGATGCCGCAGTCGGCGTCCAAAGTTGAAATCTGGACGCCAATCATGTCGTTGAGGTCCATGGCCACTTCACTCTCTCCCGATACGGGGTTGATCCGGTGAACGGCTCGCTGACCCGGATAGAAGGCATGGCTGCGCCCAGCACATGCTAGGATATTGCGCAGCTGGAAATGGGCCAAGTGAACGTTTTGACGGATGTCCATGCGACGAAACCTGAAGAAATCTTCGGTATTTCGTATAATCCTGTCTGGCAGATGGGGCTATGATGATCGTGTCAGCTACAGTCCTGGGTTGGTTTTGTTTCATGAGGCGACTTACCGCCCATATGTCGGAATCTGTCCTGTTTGTGTAGTTCTTGTAGTCGAGGCACCTCCGCTCTCGAGCATTCTTGCGTGTCACCCCCAAGGCTTCCCAGTCGATGCCCTGCGCGTCGTATGCATCGCCCTCCAAATCCGAGTATCGCACGCGCGTGACATCCCGCGAGACCTGTGCATTGATTTGACGAATTCCAGGACTAGGTCCTCGGGACTGAAATCCGTTACGCCAGGCCCAGCCCTTGAGAAAATCGGTCAGACCAGGATTTTCCGGACCGAGGGTGCTTGGATTGGGATTGCTGAGGGCCGGCGGACCTGCATTTTCCCATGCTATTTCGTCCTCGTTGGCAACCACTGTTTGAAATTGTTGGAGCTGCTCGGCTACAGGTGGATAGAAAACATCATCGTCGTCGTCGTCGTCATCCATGGCTCCAGAATGGAGCATGGGATGGAAAGGAGTCGTATCAAGTGGGGTGGGATGATGGGCTCCTATCGGATCAAGAAATGCATGACCAGCTGCAATCGATACGTTCCAGTAGTTAATCATGTGAGCAGGCGGCCCCGTGGACGTGTGCTGCTCTTGTGGCGAATGTACGGGTTGCTCAAAGTGATGATTCCCTGAGAACGACTGAGGGGGGTCCATCTCGGCCTCGTTGTCGGGCATGGGAGACAGAAGGCTGGTGACTGTCATGACATGATCCAAGGGAGCACCTCCATCGCTGTCGCTCATGTCTAGGTCGTCATCCTCACCCTCCGCATCATCGTCGTCGTCGTCGTCATCCTCGTAGTCTTCGTAATCGTCGTAGTCGTCGTGTATAAATGAGCCAGGCTCGTGGTAGTAGGATGAGGGTATCACGGGGAACGTTTGGCTGTAAGAAGAGTACGCTGGTTGCCCATGTGTCGGAGGGTCGTGAGGCTGTTGTTGCTGCTGCTGGTTGGGTTCGCGGTGGAGGTGGTATTGTGATTGTTGGTCGGAGTAAGTATCGGCTGGAGGCGGGGCGGACCCGAGGGCTTGGTGATGGTTTGAGGAAACGGATGTCGCCTGGGCCTGAGAAGGCTGGGATGCCGTTTCTGAGGTTCTCGGTCGCATTGTGATCTCTTCAGGTGAATGCCGTAGCCAGTGAGGGCCGGTCGAAGGACATCGAGGGTTGCTGCACAAGGGAGAGAAACACCCGTGGTCGGGTCGGATAGATGCGTCCTCTTTTGTGGTTGCTGTTGCGGCTGCGAATGAAAGATGACGATTGTCTCCCTCCAAAGCCGACACCTCTGTGGACAAGACAGCAGTTGGTGTTGCCAGTCAGACGTCCGACTTATTGAGCAAGGCCCGTCTCTTGGGCCTTCTCCTTCCAGACCAAACACAATTAGTCCCAACGGGCGCCGACGCACAAAGGGTGTGCAACGTCTCTATTGAAGGCGGTAACAGTAGACAGCTGAGCTCGAGAAAGTGATGGCAGACGCCAGTGGGCAAGAGAAGCAGCGTGTGAGCGACGTGCAAAGATTCAGAGTGGTCGTTGCGGAGGTTGTCGGCGGTGGTATGAGGGAGCGATGTGGAAAGATGAGGGCGCTGACGGCAGCCGTTTGGTGCGGATGCTGGCTGGGAATGCGGTCAGGCGGAGAGGCGGCGAGATCGAGTCCACCTCAGCAGTGGTGTTGTAGCAGGGCGGGAGCGGGACTGGGACCCGAGCGGGATGTCTTTTGGCTGGGATTCCAATGTAAGCGACAAGGGAGGACAACTCCGACGGGCAGTGGGCAAGGCGCTCCTCAAGGTACTGCGTAAGGTAAGGTACCTTTACTGTAGGTATATGACTGTGTATGGGAGCGCCAGATGGGTGGGTGTTGGCGGCGCAGCGCTTTTGTTGATAGAAGCAGCCCGTAGCAAAGGAAAAGGATAATACCGGTAGACAATCCAAAATAAAACAAACAAGGCGCGCCAGCCAGATGGAACTGTGGAAGGCAGCATCTCACCTAAGGTATCTGGGTAGATACTTCCTCAGCCGGGCCCAGTACAGCAGTAACAGCAGCACCACCAGCACCACAAAGGTGCGGTAAGGTAGGTACCACTGCGAGTCCCGAGGCGGCGAGTTGGTTGAGTCGCAACTGAACCCCCTTGGGGTAGGCACCACGGCACCACCTTCCACGACGCTTACCTCAAGGCATGTCAAGTCTGGTACTTTCTCACCACGGAAAGATACCTTGTCTCACATACATCATGCACCATACCAAAAGTACTCGCGGTTAAATCAAAGTCGATAATCCTTCGGCCTTTCATCCTCGGGGTGCTGTGACAGGGTCTGATCCCTCAGCTGGGCTGCTTTGCTACCGCCTTCGGATGCCAACTTTTACCTTCCAATCCATTAGCAAGCACAAGTTCAATTGCAGATGCTGCATGAGGAGAACCACCCACACACTTCACGGCCAAAACTTGGCACATTTACTGCGTACCTACATTTACGGAGTACAATGTGCGGACCTTCTCTGTCCCGACCATTCAGAGTACAAAGTACGGCAGCTATTGTTCGCCAGATCCCATGTGGTTTGCTACCTCAATGGCTTCATTCCTGAGCCGAACTCCACGGAGCTGGAATTGAATTGTCAACAATAGCTTAGCCACAGCAGTCAAGTGGCATTCAAAGGAACCACAAGCGAGAGACACTGTAGTGTGATTGAACCAGGTTGCTGAAGCCCTTCGTACAAATAGAGGAGCAAAGGAGCAATGGCGAGCGATATCTCCACACACCGGTGCCGGGGGTGCACACCCACTCTCACCAGCCAACCTCGCAGGCTTGTCCTGCCGACGTGGACCCTAGGCCTAGTCCCAGTTCCAGTCTGGTCTTTTGGAGGTCAGTCGGCCTCGAGCTGTGCGGCATGTCTTCGCCTTCACCTCTTGCTTCTTTGTAAAATCACGAGGGAGCGAACCGCTGAGAAAAAGGGGGCGCTCGGTCTGGAAAGCGCCTAAGCATGAGCTGCCTCGCAGTGTGCGACGAACGATGCTATGGGACGCCACCTCCCAATATCATATGCATGGCTGACTCTGACGGGAGAATGGTGTTCGTGTGTGCTAGGCTGGCTGGCACAAATGGGCTACTGGCTCGCTCCTTGGGAGTCGGGACTGCCTTGCACCTTTTGCTGCGAATACAGGCCGGACACGAATGACACGAAGGGAAGTACCACTCTGCCGCTTTGGAGTCTGGACGGGAGCTCCCACCTGGCCAGCCAAAGCCTCACGCTCCCGTTCTGCCACCTGAGGTCGCACAAGAAGGGTGCCTTGCTGGCTTGCTTCCCAAAAGACTATCTTGCAAGAGGCAAGTCGCCGCAAGTAGAAGGCAGCGGGGGCGAGTGCTTTCAGTTTCATACCGAATAACACGGATATCCCACCCGATGAAGGCAAAGATGGAGATGCTCTTCTCTCGTTCCAGCTCCCCCCCCCCCCCCTCCACACACACATCAACTCACTGCACATGTTTTGAGCCATTCTCCCTCGTGGGCCTCAAGGGCCTGCATAGTTGCATTGCTCCCTCAGCTTCGCGGCTTGCCTGACGTCACGGCCGAGGTGCCGTTGTGACGGGTCAGCAATGGCATCCAACGGCTTCGATTCAAACTGACTCTCACAATGCACTAGTTGGTCATGAGCAGACGCAAAGAAGCCACCCACATCGACAATGGCGTCCCGACTTCATTCTAGTGCGCGAATAAACCTTTGACCTGCCGCAAGCCTCCTCGACACCGCAGATCCTACCCCGAGATCCAATCAACCACCCGTCGCAATCCGATGGCCCATCTTTGCCATTTCGAAAATAATCTTAATCCCGCGCTTCTCGTGTTCAGCTTCTGAGCCTCCCTCCTCCGGCTTACCAGGCATCCTACCTAGGCCGCCATCTGGCCTTGCTCACCTCGTACGATCACCTCGGGTCAGTCATATTCGACGTTGACGAAATTCGCATCTTCCAAGCTGCCCGGAGGGCTCGCCCGGTCTCCAATATGTGCGATGTGATCTGTCACCCGGGGTTCGTCTCTGGCCCTTGGGGCTCGAGTCTGGGCATACCGGGATGTTAGCCCACTCATGTAAGTCGTTGAAATAGGAAAACGGCCAATTCACCGACTGCCACCTGGCAGCTACGGCAATGAGCAAAGGTCTCGGTCCCTACGGAGTACAGTCTGCAACTTCTTGTCGGCGGTCGGTCTCCTGACTCCCCGCTCACTTCCACGTTCTTAGCTACAACCAGGTATGCAGGGCATCGATGGGGTACTATAGAACTAACAGCTGGCGCTGCTCAGACTTCTCGTAAGTTGCAACGTTCTGAGTCGTCTAACCCCATCGACTGGACATGTTCTTTGCCCAGGCACACCTATAAAAGCTGACATAACTCTTGAATCCAGCATCCTACCCAACATCTGACCCGGCTGCGACCTCATCAGGATTCATCAAGCCGCATCGACCTACCGAAAGAGCCCGACTGCATCCGGATCCTCAATCTTCCCTGCCAGCCCGTCGACCATCGGAGCCCACCCCCAAGGGCCCCAGCCACGCGCGCGTGACAAGAGGACCGTTGGGGCATGATAAGTCACATTCGACAGCATGCGCTCCTCGAGTTTCAACCTCCCACTGCTAACCCATTTCCTCCATGACTCCGGTCCTCAGCTCCGCACTTCGTTTCTTTTTCCAGCGCTCGACATTGCCCGTTGTCTCTGCCTGCCTGGTCCCTTGCCTGATCTGTAAGTAGTCACTGTTTAACTCTATCGTTTTATATTACTAGAGGATTGCCGTAGTATATATAGACGCTACCTTACCCTCGAATTCCGTACTATTTAACCTTAACCCTTTTTATAAATTACTTATTTTTTCCTCTATTCTATCCTCTCCCTTATTAAAAAATTACTAAAATCGTAGTTTTAATAGCTTATTAATAAGCTAATATTACTATTTAAAAATAAGTAACTTATACTCGTATATAAGTACTAGGAGTTTTATTATTATAAAGATAATAATAAATATATTAGAATACTTAAAAAAGCTTTTTAATAAATTTTTAATACTATTTAAAATTATAATCCTTAAGCTATAAAAAGAAGCCGAGGTATTATATTAATACGGCCCTATCCGTTTTATTAATATTAATAATAATTTTTTTAATATAAAATATATTATTAATACTTTATAACTACGTTACTACGCTTTATAAATTATACTTAATATTAATAAGGATTTTAATATTATTTTTTAGTTCGTTTTTTAGTTTTTTTATTAAGGCTATTATCGTAGGGTTAGTTTAGTTATTAATATTTTAATAAGTATTTTAACTTAATTCGGAGGCTCTTATAGCCCTTAAAAAAAGGCTTTTAAAGGACTTATAATTAGACTTTTTATTTATTATAAATAAAGCTATTATAGTTAAAGCTATAGCGCTAGTTACGAACTTTAATAATAAGTAGTTAGTAATATAATTATCTTTTTTTTATAATAAGCTTAAAAAAGTATTTTAATTTAAGTACTAAGTAGGTACTATATTATTTTATTAAAACTATATTTTTATATTTATAACTTAGAAAGAATTAACTTTCTTTGATAATAAGGTATTTAGATATGTAAGTAGTAACTTGAGGGATAGTACTGAGCAGGGGAGGGAGGGCGATTGCCGCTTCTCCTATATATTTAGTACTTATATGCGAGCGCATAAGGCCTGTTAGCTCTAGTTAAATTACTTTTAGTTAGCACGCAGGATATTCTAGTAAGTACGTGCGTGCGACTAACCGGGGCCGGAAGGTTTGGATAAATTAAGACCGCTAGAGAATAAGATCCTGTCGTTGCCGTTAGCCGACCCTATTAAAGACGTATTCTATACCCGTATCCTAAGTACCTTATTATTAAAAAAAGTTAATTCTTTTTAAGTTATAAATATAAAAATATAGTTTTAATAAAATAATATAATACTTACTTAGTACTTAAATTAAAATACTTTTTTAAGTTTATTATAAAAAAAAAATTATATTATTAACTACTTATTATCGAGGTCCGTAAGTAGTATTATAGTTTTAATTATAATAGCTTTATTTATAATAAGTAAAAAGTCTAATTATAAGTCTTTTAAAAGCCTCTAATTAAGAGCTATAAGAGCTTCTAAGTATATTAAGTTAAAATACTTATTAAAATATTAATAACTAAACTAATTTTATAATAATAACTTTAATAAAAGACTTAATAAATAATATTAAAATCCTTATTAATATTAAGTATAATTTATAAAGCGTAATAACGTAATTATAAAGTATTATTAATATATTTTATATTAAAAAGGGTATTATTAATACTAATAAAATAAATAGGGCCGTATTAATATAGCGCTTTAGTTTTTTTTATAACTTAAAAATAATTATTTTAAATAATATTAAAAGTTTATTAAAAAGCTTTTTTAAATATTTTAATATATTTATTATTATTTTTATATAGTAGTTTTTTTCCGGCTTTATAAGTATAAAAAATCGACTTTAATAAGATTACGCTTTTAAAAGAAATTATATAATATAATATACTTTTTAACTATATAATATGCGCAATATACCTTAAGTATGCGCTTAACGTAATATAATAATTTCGATATAAAAACTGCTATATAATTTAGGATAAGTAAGCTACCCTTTACGTAGTAGCGCTAGTTAAAAAGGTCGATAGTAGAGGTCGGCCGTAATAATTAACCATAATAGTCGGCCGTAATAGTTAGAAGCGGCCTTCCTTAACCGCAAAAGTTCTGAACTTTAATAATAATATAGAGGTTTTTAAAAAAAGGGCTAAATAGGCTAATATTTACTACTCTTTAGAGCTCGTAAAGATTTTTTCTATTCTTATCGCTTCTAATATCGCCCAAAGCTCTATTTAAACTAAATAAATCTACTAAATAAATCTACTAAATAAACTTATTAATATATAAACTACTACCTCGACGAGAACTTACTCTAAAAATACCTATTAATAAGTCTACCCCTCTCGAGCTAAGCGCCCTCTTTAGCTAGCTCGACGCTATAGCTATCGTAGCTAACGTAAATACGCCCGAGGATTAGTAAAGTACCTTTTAGTAGTATAGAATTTAGCTAAGTAATAGTACGAACGCTATAAATAGCTAGGCTAATACGGACGTTAAGATTTAGTATATTAATACTAGCTTAAAAATTATATTTTATAGAGTTAGAAATCCCTTTAATACGGGCTATATTATAAATATAAAAAAATATATAAAGGGCCCCCTAACCCTTAATAAGAAGGAGTATATAATATAGGATCTAACTACTTACGCGGGCTAGTACTAAGAGGTCTTATATACGTTAGAGTAGGTATAGCTCGCCCTCTAAATAGCTAGAATTACGCGGGGGAAGGTCGGGAGTTTTAATTAGTAGTTAGGTATAGAGCATAATATACCTAGTTTTCCCCAATACGTAATACATAGTACGGCCCTAGCGGATTGCTCCGTTAGGGGGATTATTATTTTTATAATAATAAGACTTTTAGTATTTATATATAAAAATAAGTTATTTATTTTTAAATAGTAATATAAGCTTATTAATAAGCTATTAAAATTATAATTTTAATAATTTTTTAATAAGGGAGAGGGTAAAATAAAAAAAAGAATAAGTAATTTATAAAAAGGGTTAAAGTTAAATAGTATAGAATTCGAGGGTAGAGTAGCGTCTATATATACTGCGGTAATCCTTTAGTAATATAAAACGATAGAGTTAAATAGTGCTATACCCGTATTTATATCCTTAGATGATGTACTTTGGCAACTGGAGGTCTGGAAACCTTGTTAATAACATGAATCGACATGGTCGCTTGTCTTGCCTACGAGCCGTTTCCTCGCCGATTTCATCTGACCATGTCGAAAGAGAACTTGAACTTGTCATCGGCTCGCACTCGTCTCTTGCCCTGGCCTCTGAGCTTCTGGAGTCTGAATAAGTCGAGTGGCGGGTATTCCGGACTGGGGGGAATTCAGAGCCAGGTCACACCTGGACAACAGACACAACAAGCTACCACCCAAACTCGTGGCCCTGCGCCTCGGGTAGAAGCATACAACCATCCCACAACCACACCGGATATGAGGTGGAAAAAGAAATATTCAACAGTGATGAAGTCTGAAAAGGGGGGGGGGGGTTCCAGTCCTCCCAGTCCCTCCCGATCCCACCGGCGAAGCTTGGCGGGCCAAAGGCCGTGCGTAAAATCGTCAATCAACGAGCAAAATCCGCACCGTTGCCGCGAATAACGAACGCACCGAGGTACGACATTTGCAGAGAAGCGTATGAGAATGCAAGCGGCCAAGGAAAGAAAAGAGACATTCGCAGACTGTAAAATGCAAAGGGGCCACGAGGAAAACTGGGCAAGGACCAATGTCTCGGCTACCTGCAGCTATTGTGCCCTTCTCAATAAGCCTCTCTCTCTAGTCACCCTTCCATTCATTATGAAGCGCTGTTGCCCGCCACCCCCGTCCGAAGTCTGTGTGGTGTTTAGAACATCCCTTTCTTTCTCGGGGTTGATCATCATACCCTTTTCTCATTCCAGACTTCCAGTCCGTCCGTCCGTTCCCGTCCCCTTCTCCACAATCTCACCGGTTTACTGGGATTTCTCCCACACCTGGTCGTGCTGGTCCAACTAGCCATAAGATCCGTCCCGCGTTTTTTTTTATTTTTTATTTCCAACCTCCCCCCTTAACCCCTGCCCATCCCGTGGCTTCCATGTGCGATGGGATGCGAAAAATGTGTTTAGTGAACATTGGTTGTTGCTCACGTTGGACGGTCGAAACGTAATCGTCCACACTGGTTCCCAGTCAACGGGATCAAAAGTCGGGGAGTTCATACAACTCGTCTGCATTACAGTGCCATCATAAAGGAACCAACATGAGAAAGAGCGAGAAACGAGAAAGGAGAAAAGAACATTTACCCTCTTCCTCATTTTCTCTCCCTTCCTCTCGTCTGTCTGTGTGTGTGTGTACAGTGTACAGTGTGGGCTGCCTCCCTTTCAAACCTCCTCTCGCACACAAATATCTCATAATCGTCAAATCACAGCCCGCTGCGAGGTGACACGGCATTTACGCCCGATATTGCTTCTTTTCCAACATTGTGTGTGTGTGTGTGGGAGTAGTGTATAGGGGAGAAGATATGCGTGCGTAGGTTGTATGGTGTGTATGGGTCTATCTATTCCCCCTTCCAATAATCCAAGAAGATCCTTTCTCCCCAAAGAAACGCCCAAAGTATTGGCGTTTGCTCTCTCTCGGCCGAGTCATCTCGGACAATTGTCACAAATACCCAAGGGTAACGGTGATAATGGAAGGGGGGGAGGGTAAGTGATGACTCGTAAACCCTGCCTTCTTTTCTCTTTCCTGGTAATGCTTGCTTGCATGGTTGGATGGATGAACTGTGTTGATATTGGCAATGTCGACCGGGGCAAACTAGATTGGCGTTCAGTACTGTCTGTGGCTCATGATTCGCGATACTGGTGCCATGCGCGAACCGATGCGATCGGCTCACGGATAGAAGTAAACCCGAGGACTGGTGAACATGCTCCCTGCGAGACGTTTTCCGTCCCGCGTACTGGGCAGCGGCGGCCTCCGAGAAACTCGGAAATATCCATATTCACCCAGTCTTCATAACGAGGAAAAGCACGAAGCGAGGCTTCGCGCCTTCATCAAGGAGATGGACAAACGGCACGATACTCTGGAAACAAAAAATCAAGCTTCAAGTTGCGGCAATAAATAACAGCGTCAATACAGTTCAGCTCCACCCCGGCTTCTCTCTCTCCTTTATTACAAGTTGGCCGAGCCATTTCAATTACACGCAATGCTCATTCATCCCTCCCCTTTTTGGTTAATCATCAGAAAAAAAGTGAAAAGAGGCCTCATGTGATGTGCGCCTTTTCGTAAAAGTCCCCAGTGAAGTATATCCTCATGCTTTGAAACAAAAAACGCCCGGCCGTGTGTGATTTTGCTTTTTATGCGTCAGAGTAGTACTCATCTTGATACTGGTGGCCCAGCGGCGCCGACCAGGTGTTGCCACCTCCGACAACGTTCTCCTTGGAACCCCAGTAGTTGTTGCGCGTCCGGCGTTCGCGCTCAAATTCGGCCCATCTCTTCATCGTGATCTTGCTGCTGTCAAACTCGCCCTCATACTCGAGACCGGCCTTCTTTGTCTTCTCGCCTGCCGTCTTTCGGGTATCTCCCCAGGAGAAGTCGTCAAACTTCCAGAACGCGTACGTGGGAAGGACAAAGTTCCAAAGGGGCAGCGAGCAGAGGTAGATAAGCATCCACACGACGTACGACCAGGAGTGAGCGGTCAAGACGATGAGCACAGCGGGAAGTCCAAGAATCAGAGCAAGCAGAACTAAGGGGATGATCTGCGGAGGCGAATTGACAATGGAGATGACGACTGGAATAGTTGTTAGCTGGGTACCAAATAGAATAGGCATTTTGAATACTCACCGACGTAGAAAGTAAACGCAATAGCGGCGGGCAGGACAAGAGTTCCCATGAGCTCGATGAAGATGACAAACTGCATACTGAAGCAGAAGGTACCGCAAAGGTCACGAACCAAGACCAGTTCCATCAGGTTGTGAATTGTCGAGTTGATCCATCGTCGACGCTGCGAAAGCAAAACGGCAAAGGTGTCGGGCACCGTGGTCTTGCAAACGGCCTGGGGCACGAACACCTGCTTACGCTTGGGGAAGGTCCGGAGCATGAGAGTTGTCAGGTATCGATCCTCACCGAGCAGAAGCAAGTTCTTCTTGTGCAGGGTGTCGACCACGTTCTCAGAGTAGTGCTCAACAATATCCGGGTTGGCCAAGATGGGCACCCAGTAGTCCTGGGCTCCCTTGGGCGCCTTGATGCGGTACATGCAGAAGCAACCGGGCAAACAAGTGACACCGCCAAAGACGGACTCGAATGACTTGGACAAGTGGTGAGAGATGAAGTACTCAAAGACCTGAATGGCGGAAACCCAGCTGTCACGCTTGTTGGCAATCTTCGTCTCACCGCAGAGACCCATGATTTCGGGATCCTTGACCATGGCAGAAACCATGTGCGTCAGACTGTCGGGGAAGACCTTGGTATCGGCGTCGACCATGAGAACGATTTCGTAGAAGTCGGGTGATATACCCGTGACCTTCCATAGACCGTTGAACATTTCGTACTCGAGCTCTGTCATGCGCTCATCGAACATGACCTTCTGAAGGAAAGACATGAGAATGATCTGACTGTCGCGCTTACCACGGTTGCCTGGCTTGGACTTGGTCGCCTCATCGGGTGTACCACACTTGACAACGAGAAGAACGGGAACTCTTTGCTGCTTCTCGAGCGGGATCGCAGATTCGTTGCCGTAGTCGTAGAAACCGGAGTAGATCTTGGCCATGTTGTGTCGCTTGGAGCCGCTCGCAACCGCAACGTAGGAGAAGGGTTCGACTTCCTCGGGAAGAATGGTGTGGTCCTTCATCATAGCCAAGCAGTAGTCAGGAGTAGACATGGACTCGCCCTTACCCTTGATGATACCGTCACAAATAATGACGATAACCTTGTGGCTGTTGGGGTAGTCGGTCATGGCGATAGAATCGAGAGTGGTTCGAATACCAAGGTGACCTTCAGAATAGGCGGTAACAAGGCACATAGTGTGAGCAAGAGGGTAACCAAAGGGCATCCAGTCGGCAGGCGGCTGAGGCACAACGGCTTCGTGAATGAAGCCAGCAGGCCCAGGACCTTCGGTTGACGGTACGTTGCTGGTGTAGGGATCTGACCGAAGGAAGCTGGTGCGACTGTCGTTGCCCTGGCGATACATGGCGTTGGAGTGCATCATGTTGCTGCCAGCACCTGAACTGGCCATGGTAGTAGGCATCCTGCGTCCACCAGCCTGCGGTGCGGCACCAGCTCCATAGACAGCAGAGAACCGAGAAGTTGTAGGCAGGAAGGTACTCTGACGTTTGCTCGTCCGATCAGAAGAGCCATTCACACTGCTTCCGATATCGCCAGGTAGTCTGGGAGGTGCGCGGTAGATATCCTCAGACCAGTCCTCAATCTGTTGATTACGCTTGCGCTTGTCCTTGGTCTGAGATGTTTTGGCGGCGGCGTACGTTCTGCTGATGAACCATTGGAAGAAGACGGCGAGGACAAATCTCGTCAACACGACAGCGAGAATCAGAACCAAAGAGACGTAGAGAACGACCTTGGACGCAATGCAACCAACAGTGTCAGTATCGACTGATCCGACCTTGATAATCTCCTCGAAGCATTCGGCAATCTGCTTGTCGCCCGACGCCTGGAAAGCTCTGGTGACGTCGCGTCCACGAATAGCCTTGTTCACAGCCGTAGTCTTGTCCTTGAGCTCGTTGAAACGAGCTGGCACCTTGACCTGGCTAGTATTGAACCAGTTGAGCAAGTCGAGATCGAGGACAGTGCCAGAGTACACAATCAAGTTTCGGGAGCTGTTCTTGATGTCATTCCACGTGAAGTAGACATCGGCGGTACCGTCCAAGTCCAAGTAAAAGGTATCGCGACTCTTCTGCGTCGTATGGCAGGAGTAGCCAAGGTAATAAGGAATCGTCAGGTTGGGCTTGGACGAGCCGTCCTGGTTGAAGACGGTGCAAGGGAAGTACCACGCCAGGTCACCGTTGCTGTTTGTCGGGACATCAGAGTTGTCGGCCAGGGTAATGAGGTTCTTGCATCTGCCGTTGACGTTTTGGAACAAGAAACTGCCGTCCTTTCCGCCGTTCTTCTCGGGCAGGTCGTACAAGACGTTGGCGCCGTGAGTCCTATTGATCATGGGCACGCCATCGGCGGGAGGGTGACGGGAGCGCGTCAAATCGTAGGCCGTTCCGTGGAAGATCATGTATCCACTGTCCACATCATTGACCTGGAGGCGCGGCGGCGGGGTTCCGCACACTACCTGAGTGAAACCGAAAGTCAAGAAACCGACAAATCCCATGATGAGCAAGATGATGCTGATCAAGCCAATCTTCTCTCTCCAAGCTCTCTGCTGCTCCTTTGAGGCCATACCACAGCATTTCAGCATAAAGTTTGGACACCAGAAGGTGATAATGGCGCAGTAGACGTTCCAGAAGCTCGGCGGGCGGATCTGCTCGACCTGCTTATTCTTGTGCCGCTTTCCCTTGCCATCCTTGGTGAGCTTCCCCGACTTGTGGCGACTCAAGCGTTTAGCCTTTGTTTTCGAGTGTCCTTTCTTTTCCTCGCCGCTGTTCTGTCTGCTGTTAACTCCTCGTGGTGGTGAAGCATCCGAGAAGTTATCGTTCGTTTGCGAGCGCCCAGAGACATCGGTCGTCCCTTCCATATCCTCGACTATCGGATCGTTTCCGGTCGCCGAGGGCAGAACGTTCATGTTGGCGGCATGTTTACGGTAGTAGTAATTGGGATGGTCCTTGTCTATTCTGTGTCGCTCGGGTCGAATGAGACTTCTCTTTCTCGTGAAAGCCTGGTCGCCGGTCGAGGGTCCTGGAGCCGGCGAGTCGTGGGTCGGGGATAGAGGCTGGTTCTCTGTATTGATATTAGGAGTTGAGATCGTCTCGGGGAAAGAGGTCGCTGATTGCCCACGTTGGTGCTGAGGTCGCCCTCCTACGGGATAGTAGCCGCCAGTCTCGACATCGTCCGGACGGTTCCGTCGCGACGGCGAGTTTCTGTAGGCACTCCTATTCTCGAAGGGAGAGGTCGCTGCAGGCCTTTCGGGGAGAGACATGGTCCTGTGTGAAGATGCAGGTTAGTCTTTGATTCTGATATGAAGTTGGAGCCAGCTCTGAGCGGCAGCAAACAAGTTGTTCGACCAGGGAGACTTCACCCTTCCCAAAGAGGCGCCTGAGGTCTGTCGCGAGTTGAAAACGGGCGACAAAACGAGTCGAGCTCGGTTTCTTTTCGTAACAGGGAGGGAGGAGAGTGAAGTAAACGCAAATACTGAGGAAATACAGATATGCGGTGTTGAGTGGGATGGGAAGCAAATGTGAAGGATCAAGAAACCACAACAGCAACAGCGAAAAGACGGCAGCCAGTTGCAGGTAGTTGGCGTCGGCGGGAGGTCATACTCACAGGAGTTGTTATTGGGAGGAAAGCACCTCCAGGCAAGAATTGTGGATGTCTGGGCCTGGGCACCCCTGCCAATAGCGGGGGGTTGTTCCTTGGGAGACGGCGAATCAATGGGGAAGCCGTCCCTATTTTCGACCCGGCTTTTCTCTGTTTCTGCGCCAGCAGGTCGGGGGTGACAGCTGGACAACGAGGCCAAGCAAGGAAGTTGCCAGCAAAGAGTCTAAAGCGCTCCTTGGTCTGCAAAGCACGGAGTGACTGCGATTTGCTTGCTTCCCTGTTGCCTTGCGCAGTGCCGACGGGTAACTCAAAGCAAGAAAAGCTGAGATGGTTGGTGGTTGTGTGGGCGATCCCAGTTTTGCCTTTATAATGGTGGTCGAGACCTCAACAAGCGATGAACGGTCCAAAAGGTGGCGGTTGCTGCGTTCCTTCTGTCCTTCTTTTCTTGGACCTGATCCTACTTGGTTTCTTGTCCTTTCTTCTCGCGTCTATTCTCCTGTCTGGTTGATGCGTGCTTGTCCGGTCTTTCTGTTGCTTTCGTGGTCCTAAGCAATTTGACGCACGGCTTATGTGCGCCAACTCAGTACCTTGCACAATTACTTGGGACCAGGGGTGGTTGGTGGTGAGTCGTGCGAAGCAATAGCGATGGAACAATTCGAGACGACTGTCCGCTATGCAGGTATCGAATGGGATGGATTGGAGGGACGAAAAGAGCGGATGGAAGTTTCGTCGCAAATGCGGCGGAATAGAAAGATGGTTTCAGATGGCAACCGACACGACTATTGAGCAGCAGCAGCAATTGCAACAACGTCGATCTTCTTTCCTGTGGTCCAAGAGCTGACCGACTGGTTCGATGGTTGGAAAAGCCCAAGATGATTGACCGACTGGTCGCGCGACGGTACGGACAGGCGGATTTCGGAGTGCAGGCAAGTGCGCACCACCTGTTGAGAGAGAGCGCGATGGATGATGGGAGCGAACGAGCGAGGAGGCCGGGGCAATAGATGCGATGTTGCGCACAGTCCGTCTTGAATTGCCTCTTTCGTCAGCCAAACCGGGGTGGCAACGATCGAAATGGACGGAGTTTGTCGTCAGTATGGCAGTTGCAGCAGTTGTACCTATCGTCACAGGTGCGACTAAGAGTGCTCAGCAAAAGGCAGGGTAGCCAAATTGAATCGCTGGGAAATGAGGCCGGAATCTCGGTTCTGCAGAAGCAAGACGAGCGGAAACGAAAGTAGGTAGTCAGTCGTACTCCAAATGTCGACTGATTTCGAAAGCCAAGAACGACGGGGGGTTGGTGCGAAAGGTAAGGTCAGCGAAAGGTGGAAAAGGAACAAGACTGAGCGTTGAGCGAGTGATAGAATGCTCGGGAGGGACGACGGCCGACGACGAGTCACAACACGATTTGCTTCCCAAGGCTACGAGACTCGTTCCCGTAGGCTCGAGGCGTCTTGAAGGAAGGGATGGGCATTGATGGACGATCTGCGTGGACGGTGGGCACCAAAGAATTACTCTGGGACAGCCCAGACCAGTCCAGCAGGAAAGGGGAAATCAGAAGAGAGTCCGGTGAAGCAGACCGTCTTAGTCCAAGGACCGTCGGTACTTTGCCCATCCATAGAAATCACGCTTGGAACGAGGTATCGTCCTTGATCGCGCCGGCTGTCCCATTGCGTTCCAAACCGCCACATGGCCCAGCACCCTCGCCTCACTCAAATCTCGTATTATTGATTTTTTTTTTGTCTGGACGGCTGGCTCGCGTTGCTACGTTGCTGTCTGGCGTGGCTGGGTGTCCTTTGCCAATGCTACTGCTAAAGTACTCCCTACCTTAGATATATCGACGTGATCCCTCTACTGAGCTGCCCTGAATGAACCTGCCACCATTGGGCGGATTTATTGATCGCAGGAGGCATCTAGTATCCTTCTAGTTGGCATCACGAACCCCACGAGGTTGCGCACGGCTCGGCCACGGATTGTCATCCAGTCGACGGGGAAAGGGCAAAGATTGAGTTTGGCTTAAGTTGACATGATCAATACCTCAGCCGAGGGACAGGGGTTTTTGGGTGGTAGGACCGGAGCACCAATTTCTCGCCCACGGGGTACATCGGAAGTACCGTCGAAGTACTCGGACCTCGGCCTCGCAAGTTAGCCCACGTACCTCAAGCATCCATACATAGTACGTGCGCAGTAGAGGACATAACAAGCCAAACATTGACGACAGAGGCGCCAGTCAGCCATTCCTCTGGCACGCAAACGACTGATGCTCAAAAATCATTTGGCAGCTCCGACTCAGTGTTCTCGTTCCATGCTCCTTCATGTTGTTGCGACGGCCCAACGGCGCCGGTCTTTCCCACAACGAAAGAATCGTTGCGCTCTTGATCCCATAGCCCACCTACTTTGCAATTCGTCATAGAAGATTGCCCGGGGTGGCGGATGAAATGCGGGCTCCATACGAACTGATGGGCACTCCCACCCACTCAAAAACGATGTATTGCCTGGATACGCGCTTGAATCCGCACCTCTCTATCCACACCAGGTAGTCTAAAAACCCAGATCAGCATGCAGGACAAGGGTTGCTATTTTCAAGCTCAAGCCCCTGTTGCCCAGTCGACCAGCCGGCCAGCCGCCCCCAAAGCAGCTCGGAAATGTTCACCAGACCCGAAAGAGAGTTTGTCTTTGCTTACCTGCATTTCAGAGCTTGGCTCTACGTTATGTGCCTGCGCCTGCGCCTCGCCCGAACTCCGCCCAAGCCGGTTCTGATGGCGGAGGGGACCGAGACCAACTCCGTAGACGGTACATCCGGAAGAAGTTTTACCAACATGAAAAATTGGTTGAATTCCCCTACATCTTCTTAGTCAGCCCATAAGGCAAGTTGATCACCTCGTGTTCTAAGGCTTCATTGCCGTTGGTCGCTCCCAGCGCCTGTGTTAGAGACGTCGCCCTCCCCGGCCGGCAACGAAACTTGTGATATCCAAAACAGTATATAGAGAATATCAGGGCTTCCGAGCCGTGTTGGTATTGACATACCTGATTGCTGCTCTCTTGAGAGACGGAAAGATCACATATCAACCCTATGCTGAGCATTCAATCAAACCTGTCTCTCCAGTCGCAATTGCATAAGGATATCCTTCTGTCATTGGCAGTCGAGCGTTGCCTGAGCTGCCGTTCAAGGCCCCAGAGTTTGCGCTTGATATCTAAACCTAGCCGTGAGCCGATCGCGTACGGATAACACGGCTACGAATTATTGTGTTCTTTTTTTTTCCATGATTCAAAGTGGCTCTGATGCGATCCGAGGAATGCTTCCCTCCACTGAAATATGGGAATTCCACCTTTGCATTTGCCGCTGTCCTGTCGGTCCGGTTGGTATTCGTTGTCGTAAGTTATTACTATTAGATAAGGATACGAGAGCGCCACGTCGAGGAACTCCATCGTCTGCATACCACACTCCTATCGGCTCGTTTCCAGCATCTGCTGCCCTTGCAGCTGCCACCGTGCTGTGTATCCGTAGTTATCAAGATAAATACCCTTGGCCAAGAACAGCGGCAACGCGATAATCAGGAACCTGATCCGCGGCCCCGGCGCTGTTTGGGTTTTCGCTTCCGTGCCGCCTCCACCGGGAACGAGAAACTTAGTTTGGAGCCTCCCTCGGAATGGAGCTCTGCATCGTTATCGTCAAATCCACACGTACTAACTTAGCCCGCGCACATTGCTGTTTCTGCGTCCCACTGCCTTCTACCTTACTTCTCCCGGAGTAACGGCCAAACGTCCCATGTTCGTATGGAGCTTTGGGTATCCATATCCTTTAGTATATGCACGGGCTGATGTCAGTGTGACAATTCTGCGAAACGTGGGGGTTGGTTTCGGTGTTGAATCCGCACCCAGTAATCACCCAGGATCTGTATAGATGTGCGTCTGTATCTAGGGTTGATTGCTTGGCTTGGGAACTGACAATTTGCAGATTGCTCCTGGGTTGGCGTCGTGGAGCTTCACCAGCCGAACAAGAATTCTCGGACACCTTGTGTGTGTCCGTTGACCATATGGTGATAGAGACGTGCAGAATAAGCTGTGCGTGGCGAAATCAGATGAAAATGCGTCTGGTGTTCATCCCAATATTGAACTTCTTGGAACCTCGCAAGGCTCTCTGGCTTGTCTGTCTCATCTCCAAACATCAACCTTGGCATGCATTCCAGATATTGTTGATGTTGTGCAGTGCCTATCCGTTCCCTCTTTCGTTACACCGGCTCCTGGGGCGTCTCAAGACTGTGGTGACCAGTGCTCTGGACAGGATGGATTGACTTGCTTCAACGGCGTTCCGCACAGTGGCCAGCTTAGTGTTGTGCTCCGTCAATTCCGCAATGCTGCTGTCAGGCCAGTATTATCCTTGACCAAAGATGTTCGGCACTGGTGAAGGCTGTTGAGCTAGCGATCTCAACCTATCTGCACAAAGTAGCCAAATGTACGGACATGCAACTTGGGTCTTTTTGGCGGGCTTGGCAAGCCAGTGGCACCCGGCAGACCAGACACCTGTAACTATAGATGCTTGGGCGTGAGAGCGAAAGAAAGAAAAACAGATGTTTCTGAGCCAGAGTGCATATCGGGCACTGAGGCGAGACCAAACTTGGGGAAGGCCAACTGATTCATCCTGGCGCCAGAATCACCCAACCAAATTGGCATCGCTGACGTTGATGAGATTTGCACCAGGCACCAAAGGCAGAAGCCGGCCCTACAGTTAGTCATGCTCTATTCACAGCCGCCGTATTATCAGCCTGTTGTTTGATCACAATATATTCGGCTACGGTCTGACTACAAACCAACTGAGATCACGAGATTCTCGTTCCTCTTGACACTGTCATGACGGTAGTCAGGTCACTGGCCTTCACTTCGTCATTTTGACCATAGCGCACGAAAACTTTCGGACGCTTTCATTCGGCAAAGAAGGCTCGCCAATCGATGGACATTTCGCAGAACCAGCTCCAAGGTTCCGGGGTCCTTAATTTCCAAATCGAATCTGCCTACCTACGGATACAGGCTACAGGCGCCATGCGGGGAATAAAGAAACCGACTGTGATTGGTGCTACAAGCTGCAGTGGCTGCGTTGCACGTCGTGGTTGTCAAATCCGCGATGTCCGCCGTGGTGGCCGCTGCCTTTTCATGTTGGACCCACGGACAATGGGGCTCCTTGGATCGACATGACCGACCCCGGACTGAAGCAAAAGTGTTCCCAAGTGGCAATGTTGTACACTAGCGAAAGCGTGCGACTCCGAATATGACAGCTTTCGAGGTTGCGAGACTATGCAATCAGCATTAGATGTTGAGAAAATTGCGTGTTGAACACTGCGTATACGAAGTAGTGGTGAAGCGCCTTTGGACGTTTGAAAAGTTGAATAGGGGCTGTTCAGCTTCGGGGGAAGCATTGGGCTCGGTCGACTTGGCAATGCACAACAGTGGATTTGCGGTGCTGATCGAAGGTAACCTATTTTGCCTGTACGAGGGGCGCGGTCAGCCGGCCATCCATGCCCTGCATGCGATTTCGCGATAGCGACAGCATCGTGCGGGATGATGCCTCACATGATGAGCAAAAACCGCACCACCCGCTTTTCCAGGTGGAATCCATCCCAGACCTTTTCCGAGTGGCTTTGGTCAATTCATTTTCGGTAAGGTGTAGCTGATGTGTAGAAGCGGCAAAGAACTGGGAAGAGGCGTGTCTGGCGGCGGATTCAACGGCGCTTCTGAGTTCATACTCGCAGCCATTCTGACCGTTACTTGCGTCAGCCTGGTTTGCGTGCTTGTTGGAGTTCTTTTTGTTCCCTTCTCGTTGGACTAGCGGTTGTCCCTGGTTCGGAAGCTTCCCCTTTCCAGACCTATTCAATAGCAGCTGCAGGGTCGTCGTCTGGCGCGGCCTTTACCCAACACCCAGAACTCTCGCCGATTCCGCCGTCAGACCCATGCTAGGACGCTCGACCGCTGGGGCTGCCCACTTTGTAGAACCCACATGAATATTCATGGAACAGCGGAGACTTGGAGACGCCCAAAATTGGACGACTATGCGCTGTGCACTATCAGGTGCCGAACAGGTGCATCTGCCATATATTTTCCTCCTGAATGCAAAAGACAGTTGTAAATAAGTTACGAGGCTGCCTGCTCGTTGAGAACCGCGTGCGCACAGAAAAGTTTCGAAACGAACACGGGAAATGCGGGATGCGCAAAGACTCCGTCGTATCGAGCCTTGTCGCGAGCGAGGCAGATCTCTGGCGTGAGTACCTTGGTTACAAGAGCTAACCATTCCTAGTTGTACTCGGAGGTTGGCAGCGGGTTCTCGAACGAACTTCACTGCCTTTCTCTGGCGGGGATCATATTGGTTCCGTTCTTCTGGCAGGCCTTTGGCTGGTGGAGGCTACCCTGAAGTCCCTTCTTTTGGTTCTTCCTTTTACACAGGGTCGTGCGGCGGGGAAGGTGACGGGATCCTGGTCTCCAATGCCCGTCACACGGTCACAATAGGTGAGGACAGGGATCTCGGAGACAAGAATCTTTGCAAGCCTCAGGGTGGTGTTTGCGTGTCTCGCACGTTTGGATATCCCAGCGGATGCTTGGTCGAGGCAGATGTGCCGATGCGAATAGGGGGCTAGGCGAGGTCGTTAATGACAATGAGGCGAAGAGAAGGCCCAGGCTGGGCACCCCTCCGGATCAAGGTGAAACGAACGATTTCATTGCTTCATTAGCTACGCGCGTCGAGCCGAGAAAGAAAAAAGGGATGCGTTGAGATGGAGCCTGGATTACGTGCTGTGAGTTGGAGGAGCCGGCATCAGTTTTCGGGTGTTACTTCGAGCAGAGGTTGCAGGAGGCTGGAGGCGAAAGGATGGGACTTCTCTATTCCACGCTCTCAGCGAAAAGAATCGGTCTGCATGTTCTGAATTCCCGTGTCTCCGAAGGCTTAACAACAAGCGGTATGCTCACTGGGACATGAGCGACTTGCGTACCGGTTCTGTGGAGAGGCGGTGACCGGAGGTGACATGAAAGTGTAGCAGCGTTGCAAGACAGGTTTGACAGAGGCGAGATAGTGGCCAAGTTGGTCTGGGGTCGGGGGGGAAACCCTTGGCATTGATGTTGATGGAGTTCCGGTCGGATCTACTGTCTGTGTGCCGAAACCTGAAAGATGAACGTGGATCCGAACTGGCGAGGTCTCTGAAGGAAGTCGACGATGCAGATGGGAGCCGCGGGGTTTCCAGTTGGTGACACCGTGCCCTAGGTACCTTCCGGTCGGTCCTTCCCAAGAGAAAAAGAGGAATACACCGGAAGGAAGCCAAAGCTTTGCAATTGCTTGCATGGAGAGCGGGTGCCTTCTGCTTTCTTTTCCCAATGCACGGTACGTATCCGTACCTTCTAATTTGGTGAGGTACCTGACCGTTCTTTCCGTTTTCTTCGTCCTGCCGCTGCAGACCGTACTATGCATCTGCAGTAGCTGCACGTTGGACACGGGCACAAGCCGCACAACACGGGGCAGGTTGCATCGGTCCATCTGGTCGGTCGAGGAAGGTGCGACGAGACTTTGGTCCAGAGAAGATGACTGCCACTCCGTCCGTAACTGCCCTGAGGTTCAGACATCTGGAAGTACCATGGCGCCGACCTGTCCATACACTCTGTACCTTGCCCTCTGGCTACCTTCCTTGGGCAATATGTTGTCACCTGACGTGACCACCATCATGGGTTCATGATGGAAGTCACCAACCACCTTGCTTCGTACCTTACCATCACATCGATTGCATCAGAGCCGCGTCTTTCTGGAGGCTGGGCAGTTGACCGCCCACGAGCCATCGAGCGGTAGGTAGGTATGAGAAGCTGGTGGGTCGAAATCCCGTGTATGGCGGGCAAATGTTTGTGTTGGAATCTGGAGGTGAAATAAGGGCAATTGGATTTCCACATCAGGCTGGAGGCTCGTGTCAGCACCAGAAGCCGTCAATGTTGCTCCCTCACAGCCACTAGACGCGATGCAAATCTTGTCTTCGGCAATGGAAGCACGAGGGATTCTCAAGCATTGGGAATTCGACCGCCACTCCATTTACACCATTCGTGTCATTGTACCTGACCGCGGGGCACATCACTTGACGTTCCCGCAAACCACGGGCATGAGTGCGGTCGTTGTAATTGCTCCCGAAGCCACAGGGTCGTCTTTTGTTTCTTTTCGCCTGCGCAATCTGAGGAACCGGAAGTATTCACTCTCGACAAGGCTACTAAGATTCATCTGGGCTGCCAACTCTAATTTGGCCCAGCTTCGACCCCAGTTCCAGCTCCAGCTCTAGCTCCAGCTGTGGCTTCTGAAGCTTGGCATTATCGTGGCTCACTTTCATTGTCTGCCTAGCCCCTCGTCCTTTTCTTCTCCTCGCTTTGCCTTGCGTGACGTTGCTTTTCGCTTCTCTCTATTGACTCCGTACATAGTACATACGGATTGACATATTTCCCTTCATCTCGGATGCCCATCTCAATTATCCTTTCCTTTTACACCCTAAGATACCTCAGCACCCGGTCCTGCTGGGTTTCTACTCTTCCAACACAGTTGCCCTTCCTCATTCCTGCGCAGCATCCCTTTGGCCGCCCTTACCGACCGCCCTGGACCCTGCTCTGCTCCAACCTATCCAAGTACTTCGTGCATGAGGTATTAGCCCTGGGAGGCGATTCGGCGGCGAGGTAGAAGTGCGGCGTGCCCTGTGCTGACTCTCTCACATTGTGCCCGTCCGAGGTTACTGCACGAATTGTTGGTCCCGGGCTAAGAAGACCCAAAGCTGAACTACATTATTCATGCCTCTGCGCCATCCCATTGTCCGTTCTATTGTCATTGTCTGAATTTCGGGCATCGTTCATCTGCTGCCATCTCTTTTTCTCCAACTCATCCGACTTTCCATCCGTGCTTGTTCAGACTCAAGATCATCAACAAACATCAACAAACATCAGCAAACAACCCGATACTTCTCACAGAACTTCAAACGGCGTGACGTAGGCGGACGTTAAGTTTCCGACCTAGAAGAGCTTTCAATACTAAGACTACCACTGCGTAGTTCTGGGACACATTGCCTCATTCTGTACGTATTCTTCATTTCTTTCTCCCGCCTCTTCCCTTCTCAGACCCAACCTTAC
The DNA here is from genome assembly GCF_030867565.1 of Colletotrichum costaricense. NCBI lineage: Eukaryota > Fungi > Ascomycota > Sordariomycetes > Glomerellales > Glomerellaceae > Colletotrichum > Colletotrichum costaricense. The sequence goes on along the minus strand of NW_026848236.1, from coordinate 2,413,452 downwards.
CCTACTCTGGACCGTATCTATGAGGTGCTATTCCTGTCCTCCCCCCTTCGTGTTCCCGTACAACTCTGGGCTGGTCGATACCTAGACGGCCTGGTTTGTCAGTCAGCCCTCCTCCCTCTTTCACAACCAGCCAAGGCTAGGCCTCCTTTGGCGCAAGTGTCCTTCTGGTTCTTGCTCGCTCCGAGGCGCTACAGAACCAGGCGCACCCCCTAGCAAGGCACCATTCACCATTGCCCACACATCCCACGCCAGTCCAACCTGAGCAAGGCCCTGGTCTACAAGTATTGCAGTACTGTACGAAACCACTAGATTGCCTTGTGTATATCCCTCCTTGGTGTGGGTGGGTGAGTGGGTTGAGTGGGTGAGAGAGAGCGGGTATGGTGGGCTGGTGCTTGTGGGATCCGCGCTGGGCTGTCTCTCGCAGTCTGAGGTGCCCTCTCTCTCTGTGCCCGGCGCTGGTGCGGCCATTGCATCCTGGTGCTTGGTGCTTGGTGCTTGGTGCTGCCCTTTTGGCCCCTCTGGGCGACTTCTTTCCGGGAACTCAGGTGGGAGGGATCCTCTAAGTCTGAGGTGCCCCTCTGCTCCGTACTCCTTTGCTTCGGCCTGCTGCCTCCGCCTCTTCCTCTCGTCTTCCAGGTTCCCCCGTCTTTGACTTACATAACAAGTCAAGCATGCCACGCACCACGCATTGCGCTGCCAAGGGCCCATTTCCAAACCCTCAACTCCATGCCTACCAGTATTCAACTTGATCAATAACTCATACACGCCGGTGGTTTGACATTTTTCTCCCCTGGAGCTGCTCCCACTAATCTGCTTTCTCTTCTCCTTGTCTTCAGTTTCTAGTTTGTCCATCTACGCAACGTCTTAGTCGGTTCCCCGCGCATCTTTGTCATTCGTTCCTATCCGGCACGCCGAGGAAGAAACACAACCAGCCCACATTCAACGACCGCTTCCTTTCCCCTTGCCTCCCTCACAACGAAGAAACACCTTGCACGACTACCAAGGCCAAAATCTTGTCCCCTTCCTTGTCCATGTCCTAGAACAAGCCTTTGGTATCAACAAAAAAAGAAGCGCTGTGTAGGGCTTACACAACAACCATAATATAGTTGGACCAAATCTGCCTCACATCGACATTCCTGCGACAAGAAAACATTCAGACACCCTGCTGTCCAGCTTTCGGCGATTCAATGGCAGCCACGACGGCTCCGACACCGCCCGTCATGACTCCGACTGCAAGCCCGAACCATCTTCGAAAACACATTTCCCCCGAGCGTATTACTTTGGGCGACGACGCCGGCCGCAAATCGGTGTCGGCAAGAATTCGGGACGCTCCCGCTTCTCCTGTCAGGGTGAACTTTCAAGCCGAGAACTGGGCCCAGCCATCCAATGCCAACATCGAGCTGGCACAACCCTACCAAGCAGAGTTTTCTACAGTTGATCGTTCCCGAGAATACAACGCCCCTACCCCTCCTTCGCATACCTCGGGCTACGACCAGGCTGAACGACAAATGCAAAGCCATGACAGAAATAAGCTGCCTCCTCTCAAAACGTCGAACTCCTACACTGCCGAACCCGATTACTTGAGTCCAGCCAGCTCTCTCACCCCCCACCAAAATGGCCATGATCAGGGCTACAGGCCGAAGCGGGGGACCCATGGATCGGACAGCTTCAGTGCTCACAGCGCAAGAGCTCAAGATGCCAATCGCCATAGTCGGGAATCGAACACCACCACTTCGAGCAACGCCCAACAGCAGGCATCGGCGCAGTCCTCTGCGACGACAAGCGCGAGCTCCGTCTCTGGCATCAACGAGTCATCCGAATACAAAGACGAGTCTCCCGAGAGCTCGATAATGGAGGGCAACATGCCAGAGAACAACTCTGTCCCCATGTTTCAGTACTACCACCATCAGGAGTTTCCTCCTCAGCGTGTCTCTAGTGTTCCTCAGGAGCTTGACGCTCGTCGTTCCTCTTCGAACCCCAGCCTCAACGCTGATGGAACCCCCGTCAACCGTCATCTGACGCCTACCGGTTTCACCAGAAGGACCTCCATGCCCCGACCTTCGTCGGCCTACTCTGCCATCTCGGATTATGCCCCCAGAGGGCGATCCCCAAATCTGATGCCTGGAGGATCACATATGCGGACACCATCAGGCACTCGCAGGTCCCCGGAAACGAGACCAGCATCATACGCGGAGCTACTGAACGTGCCGTACCCTCAGCCAGCACCTGCCCCGATCAGCTTTGATAACAACCAGTTGCGCAATGCCGTTGGTAACAATGCATCCCTCCTCGGAGCTCAAAAAACACTGGAGATGTATCGTCAAAACGTCAAGAAGACAAACGACTTTTCTATCCAATACTCTTTTGCCGTTTTCCTCATCTCTACCGCTCAAGAGCAAGGCCTGGACCCTAGCGAGCCAGCACCTCGCAAGGCAAACTCTAGCCCAAAGAATTCCGCATCATCAACTCCCTACGACCTCCTGCGAGAGGCAAAGGGTATACTCCAGAAGCTGGCCAGCGGTGGATACCCCTTTGCTCAATACTACCTCGCAGATGGATACGCCTCTGGTCTGTTTAGCAAAGGAAAGGAGGACTATAACCAAGCGTTCCCCCTCTTCGTTCTCGCCGCAAAGCATGGTCATGCTGAGTCCGCTTACCGCACGGCGCTATGCTACGAGTTTGGTTGGGGTTGCCGCAAAGATCCTGCTAAGGCTGTCCAGTTCCTCCGCATGTCTGCGTCGAAGCGTCACCCAGGCGCAATGTCCCGACTCGGCAAGGCTTGTCTCTCGGGTGATTTGGGAGAGAAGCGGTACCGCGAGGGTATCAAATGGATGAAGCTCGCAGCAGAGGCTGCCGATGCTGTCTACAGCGCAGCTCCGTATCAGCTGGCCTGCTTGTACGAGACGGGTTACGGTGACGACATCTTCAAGGACGAGGTCTACGCAGCAGAGCTTTTCACCGCCGCCGCAGAACTTGGCCACCCAGAGGCCAACTTCCGCATGGGTGAGGCATATGAACATGGGAAGCTCAGCTGCCCCCGCGATCCAGCACTAAGCGTGCACTTCTACACTGGTGCTGCTGAGCGAGGACATGCCGGTGCTATGATGGGTCTTTGTGCATGGTATATGGTCGGTGCGGAACCGATCTTGGAAAAGGACGAAGAAGAAGCTTACGAGTGGGCTCGCCGTTCAGCCGAGATGGGTAAGTTGAGAGACTTCTGCAAAATATCGACCGAATGAGGCAATAAGGCTAATCATATCTATGCAGGTTTCGTCAAGGCCCAGTACGCTGTGGGCTACTTCACAGAGATGGGCATCGGCTGCCGGCGTGACATCTTGGAGGCCAATGTCTGGTATGTCAAGGCTGCAGACGCAGGCGATGAGCGCGCGAAACAGCGATTGGCAATTATCCAGGCAGCTGTCAGCGGCGGCACCCCGATGGAAGTCGCCCCTCCCCGTAGTGGAAAGATCAAGAAGGGCGGCGAAGAGAAGGATAAGGACAAGGATTGCATTGTGATGTGAGGAGTCACACTCAAGGAGCCGTATCGACGGGATCACACCAAAACACACCGGCGTTGGACAGGAGGTCAAGAAAATTCAACTTCACTAATAATGACGAGGAGGGGCGCCTCTATTTCCGGAGAATGTTCAAGGGCTGACTTTTGCCGACGTTACTCGACGGTTGGATAACGGACAAGAGCCGTTTCAATTGGCATATCACCGGTTTTCTTTGTTTTCTCGCACCCATGGGCATCTACAAAAGAGGATTGGAACTATGGGCGGGTGTTGACGGGATGCAGTGAGGGGAGTCGCTGCGCGTTGAAGAAAGGGGCAAAGCATGTCTGTCTCGACGACCCAAAGACTATTCATCTTCCCGTCTCCCACCAATTTTCGGTCTTTTCGTTTTGTTTCTGGTCTTTTTTCTTCATCCAAGGCGGGGGCTTTCATGAAACTGCATTTGCATCGCATGAGAATCCGGGCACAAACGGGTGCTTCATGATCTAATCATGGTCGGAATTTCTAGCCTGGGAATTCCATTGAACAAGGCGTTTGGAGAGGAGGGAAACACATTGCGATTCAAGACAGACAAGAGTTGCGCGGGTGTGTACACGCCTGGCTGAGCCTTCAGAGGAGCCTGTACATACGAGATACCATAATCCCCTGTCTCGGACAGGCGTTTTTGAGCTTTGTAATCCTGTGTTTGATGAGTGACTTGCGAGAATCAGACGATGGCGTTCACAGCGGTGATGGCTGTCAGGTTTCTGGTTGATCCCGGCTCTTTGGGTTGTTTAGGCCACTGAGTGCCTCGTTCATCAATTTTCGAGACAGGTTTCCCTTGAGAGGTCCCTCTCAACTTGCGTTACGTGTTCGTCTGTACTCGGCCGAACCTCTCTAGGGTTTTTTTTTCCCTCGCGGTGATTCAGAATCCGGTCCAGCGTCAGAGGCTCCTCCATTGTGGATCATCGCCGTTGCGTATACACACGAAAGACGTGTGTCTTTTGATGCCTCAAGTTTTGGCGTGTGACGTGCCAAGACTAAGCTTGATTCAAAGTAGGCCCGATGAGGCGTTGATGAGAAATATCCCACCCTCCTCCAGCTTTGGTTTCTGGTTTCCCCTTCTCAAGCTTGACATCCCATATAGGTGAAATGTATGGGGATGAGGCGCCCGGGTTTGAGTTTGAGAGACGTTGAACTTGTGGTCTTTGCTTTTCGCCTTGCGGCGATACTGCGGCCGCGCCGCGTGTCATTGAGGTTGCAGGCGACAGGCGTGTAAGAGATTTTGAGAAAGCTCGGGGCGCACACATTTCTTTGTTTGACTCGTCAGACTCGTCAGCGTTTTCTCCCTGTTGACATGGCGTCCCTTTCTTCGGATTGTGGGAGGAAACGGATAAATTGAGGGCGCGCGCGGCTTTTGTGACTTGGTTGGGGGAAGGGAAAATATGTTCTGCGACATTTTTTAGGGCTGAGATCTTTGTTCTTTCAAACAGAATGGCTTTCCGTGGTGTGTCGTTTGTTTCTGAGATGTTTTGGTCTGGTTTGCCTTGTATGGTGGTCTGTGTAGCGAGTCTCTTGCGAACATGGTGTTCGGTAGCTTGCCGGGTTGTGTGTAATTGTAACGGGTTATGTATTGTTGCTCTTCTACATCTGTATCTGTTGCAAAGCTCACGGATATTGCCCTGCACTCATTCATCGCCAGGAAGTCCTGCATCAGGCAGTTCTCGGCGGAAGTACATTGCTTAGGATACTGCGTCTGAACCTGAAAGAAGTGATAGATGTTGATTAGGTCCGGGAAAGCATCATCGTGTGAGCTGTTCAGAGTAGCGCCGTGTCTTTCCGGAGGGTAGACGATCTACCCTTGAGGAGACTTCTTCATTACGTTGATATGACGAACCTTCCAATGGTAGTTGTCATCTCGTTGGGTGCGAGTGCACTTCAATCGCAACAACTACCTCTTTCCTAACCACGACGATGATCTAGGTCACGGTCTGTCAGCTTCTGAGATGTCACGGCAGCAATTGTTATTGCCACCTAAGACGAATGATCTCAGCGTGAAGACCGCGTCTGCTTATTTCTCATCTATCTTTGCTTGGTGTAGAATGCCTGCAGCCTGTTCTCCCTAGGAATTCGGAGGCACGGCTGTTATCAACGTCGCAATAAAGTGTCCAACCTCTAGTTATCATGTCAGAGAAGAACATCCAAGAACCGTTGCATAAAGACGAAATTGGAAGATCCTAAGTGTACTCCATGGGGAAGCTGCATTTGAGAGAACCTTCTCCTTCTATCCCAACAGACGGATCACTGACGAAACATTTGTTTCCCAACAATAGCTGATGTGCAATATAGATGCCTCAAGATCAACCAATGGCCCACGTGATACTTGAGACGGTTCTGACTGGATACTATATCTCACTGCTTGACGTAAAACGACCTTAGATACTCTTCCGCCGCGGCCTCTCCTGAGGCGAGCCCCTGTTCTTTTGCCCACTCCTGGTACTCTGGCGTTTTGAAAAACTCCTTATAGTCAACACCTCCCTCTTGATCTACCCAGCTGAACTTGCCGTGTTCGTCTAAGAAGTTTCCTATTGGCAATCATCAGCAATAGTCAATTTGGTGCTGGGACTGCTCGAAGAGTGGTGAACAGAGGAGACACGTAGGAGTTTCACGCCGCGACCACCGCAAACTTACCGTAAATTGGATGCTTCGTGTCTACACAGATTTTTATCAGCCATTCTCATTATCCTAATTCCAGTTTTGCTCACCTGTAAATTGAGATATGGAAGTAGACTTTCTCACGGAATGCTCTGAACCCCAGTCCATCAACTGTGACCAGTCGGCACAGGTACGTTCGACACCGTCCCAGTTAATGACCGAGTGGAAATCGTGGAGAGTCCAATGAAGTAGAACGGGGGTCAAATCTGCCTGGCATTTCACGGACTCCATGATATGATGGAGACAGTGTCCTGAGGCAAAGTCGGAATCAGCTACAAGTTCTCTCACATATTTGTACATCAATGCCGCCGGGATCCAGTCCGGACTCAAGCACGCATTCTTCTAGGACTTCAACTGACCAATATGACTCTTCTGAGTTGCATCCTCCTTCTCCGTGGTATTGGGAGTGTAATAGTACTCTCTATGCGCAACCTGGTACAAATAGTTCTACAACGGAGTAAGACTTTAGCATTCGAAACGTCGCCGGGAGAATGGTCATCGAGGCTTACGATGCAGTGTAAGTTATGCACCATAGCAAGGCCCCCAAGACTTCAATACAGTCAGCCAGATCGTACTGCCAACAAAAACGTTATCCTTGTATGACTACTTACTAGCCGCCTTCTCCATCGTTGAAAGGTATCGCGTCTGCCTCCATGCCAAGTCGGTGTACCTCGGATTCCGGGATTCGGTTGGCAAACGCTGCGATTGATTAGTGAACCGGTGTCGAGGCTCCAAATCAACCGACACCAAGGGCTTGCCTGAAAGTAATGCAGACCAGTTTGCATCTACCTCTGGGCTCGGGTTGCCCAAAAGTGGGTGGTCATGACCTGGCGTCACTGGATTTACGGGCTGTGGGTTGAACTCAACCTTGTCCTGGAAAGAGAGACGGTCTAGTCAGTAAAAGAAACAACAATAACTCAAGAATTGCTCCGAAGTTGTTTAACATACCCATACATGTACCGTGTCTGGTGTAGTGAGTCGCGGGCAGAATGGCTTGTAGATGACTTCACGGGCATAGTAAAGTACTGCCCACGTATAAATTGCTAGGATGAGGAGTGAAGCAAGTATTTGGAGTGCTCTCCTTAACTTTGATGTGCCTCTACAGGAGTTCCATTTTCTCTGATCCAAGGGGTATTCTTCGTGGTCGTCGTCGGTCTTCACGTCCTCGAAACCGTCGTCAGAGACCGGCTTATACTTGACTGCAGGTGTTGTAGACATGTCTTGTGTGGTCGTTGTTTCACAAGCGCGCTGCGGGCAGCATTAACGATAGTCGGTACGGAATAGGTGAGTTCGTCAAAAGAAAGTACGAGTGACCGCGCTGCCACGGAAGGGGAGACATTGTCAATCTGGAGGAGGCCGGCCGGCCATATCTGATGGTTTGTACAGACTGCTCACGAATCTCTGCGTGGGCAGTAATACTTGGTGAATCTTTCGCTTCTTAAAACTACTCTAAGAGAGCCCCTTGGTGTAGAATTAGCAGTAGGCGAAAAAGACTCCCACCGGATGCGAGAGGCTATGCCACAAAGGTGAGAGGCCCGGAAGATAGAGTTCATCAGATATCAGGTGGCTAGGAAGACCGTCACATCATGATCCTGGGGCGGGAAGTATCCTCACGCCAAGGCTTGTTGACAGCAGATGGAACGTCAATCTTGTACCCTGGTATCATGAACACACCCCAAGAATTAATTCTGCCTCCTCCGTGCCGTTACTCCGATCTCCAAGCCTGGGTGTGGGTTTGGTGGATGCTGGTATTACCAGAAGGTAACGGTGAACCCTCCTTCGATAACCGGTCTAGACCGACTGCCTGGGCAGTCTTCGTCCTGCCACCTTTGCCTGACTTGACTGACGCCGGCCTCTTCGTCCTTGAGGCACCCTTCAGAGTCTCCTGTCTCAGTCAACCTCAGACTCGAGAATCCCTAGACGTGCTATTTGCTGCCACACCTAGACTTGCACACTTTAGGAATCTTCACACCATGTCGTCTCTTTCTGAAGATGCGAAGCCCTTCTTACCGAGCGAAAGTGGCGATTCCAGTTTCGACTTAGCCCCGGCTGAGAGATCGAGACTGCGGCAAGACCGATCGACTGAGTCCCGCTGGCGAAGGAGACTCTGGGTCAGCCATGTTATCTTCTTGGGATTCAACGTTGCGTTCCTCATCTACAACATCAGTGATGTTGGGAAGCACATCGGGCCAGAGGCCGCAGTGCTCGAAAGAGCCTACTGTGAGAAAAGTTCCCTTCGCCTAGTACCATGGTCATGCAATGATACTGATATCGAATGTCGTAGCACCGGCACAGATGGCTATTCGTTATACAGTCAAGGAGGAAGCCCCTATGTTGCCCGACAACGTGCTCACCGGTCCGCCCGGCCCTGAGGCTGACAAGGCGTGGGAAGAACTTGAGAAACGTGAGTTCAACGCCACAGCTCAGCATTCGCTACATCAGATCCTAAAACTTCCATGAAGCATTCATGCTCAGGTTCTCCGAAGATGAGATGAACAGAATGCAAAAGACCTCGCTCGCCCTCAAAGACGGAAGCGGGTATATCGGTTATTTGGAGTCTTTCCACATGTTGCATTGTGTTGTAAGTGGCGTCTTCCTTGATTTACCATTCCCGAGAATAAATTCACCTTCTTCGCTGTCACGTCACTGACTGGCCAACAGAAGAGTGCTTGGAAGTCCCAATACATGGATCACTATGGCAGTGGACATTCGACCAAGCCCGGTCATCTAGCTCATTGTCTCAACGTACTCATCCAAGGTATCATGTGCAACGCAGACACATCGATCGGAACATATCATTGGAAAGAAGGGGGGACTATCAAGGGTAAGGAGATGATGGACATTGAGGCTAACAGGACCGGACATCGCCAATGCACCGACTTTAGCAAGCTTCAAGCTTGGGCTACCAAGCGAACTCTTGACTTTGATGTCCACGATACTGACAAGTTTCTGCGTACCTTGAAGCCGGAACACTAGGGTCTGGTAAATAGCATCGTTGTTGATACTTGGAGGCACGAGCGAAAAGACGTTCAAAGATCTTCGTTCATGGCCACATCTCCATTGACTCTCAGGAATAAATGTAGCTAGATACAAGTCTGAACAGTTACCAGCCCTGGATAATGAGATCGTTGCGATATCTTCCAGGAACCGCAGTCAATGTGACTTATGAATTAGATACGCTGACCAAAACACAGCGATGCTGGATAGCCGAAAGATCCAGGCTACACTGTCCTCGACCCCGAGAACCTTTAGAACTGCCAAGATGACTGCGCAAACTAGAGTTGAGCCAATTTGAGGGAGAGATATCGCCATGTTGTGCAGTCCTAGGATCCATGCAACCTCGCTGTCCTGCTTTCCAACGGATAGCTCAGAGATCTCTGCGCTGATCAAGGCAAATGGAGCCCACATCGTTACGGCAGCCGTGGATCCCATCATGGCGACAACGATGGCCGCCGTGGCTCCGCTGCGTGCGACAAAGGTGAGATGCATGCAGTATCCCAAGAAGCACTGCGATGCAAACCAGACTCTGGGGAGGTTGCGAGAGAAGGCCGGCTTGTAGCGGTCAAGTATCTGAAGCGAAATGCTCGCAGCGAATGCTCCTAATGCGAAAGCAAAAGAGGCAAAGAAACCAAAGTCCTTTGCACTTTCGATGAGTTCTAGATCTGGTTCCCCAAACTGCCTTTGCCTTTGCTCGAGTTTGTCAGAAAGGGCTGGGAGATGTTAGTATTGGAAGTACTTCAACAGTTCTGGTCTTCTACCTGTCTCATAAGCGAACCTGAATCAAGTCCACGAGTTAGTCACTGGGCGCAAAAGTTTTTATAGGAGTCGGACGCTGCTTACGTTGACATGTAGTATAAAACAGGAAACCATCCTGCCCACGCCCAGAATTGGATCTCGCAAACCCGGCGGCTGCGTGGAGGGATTTGTTTCCACCGTTTGGCTAGCCCTGTCGGTGAGATGATGGACCATGACTGTTGCGCAAAAGAGGGCTGGCGGTCACGCAAAGGTGCGACGTTCTGGTCAGTAATGAAATAGCACGTGAGACCGACTGTCGTGAAGGTACAAGCTGCAACCACAACGGCGAGTAACTTGAAACGGTCATCGCTGTTTACATCAGTCGAGGACCACTGGGCATCCACAAAGCCAACAGAAGAGAGCACCACGTTTCCTAGCACGTTCCATCGCATGGCCCAGGAGGCTGCGACAGACTGTTGACTGGGAGGGGTGTTATCTACTATCAGAGCCCTGACGCCGACTGCGTATGCCTGCAGAGCAAAAGTAGTGACAACGACTGAGAAGACTGCAAGAATCTGCGTCGGTAGGTGCGCCGAGCTGGCGGAACGATCAACACTGGCACTCCATGCCCAAGCTGTGAGTTCCTCTGAGTACGCCAATGCTAGCAGAAAGATAGTTGCGCACAGCGAACCTCCTACGATGAATGGCTTCCTTCTACCCCAGGCGTGTTGTGAATCGTCGCTCAACACACCGAGAATAGGCTGCGCAAAGGCGCCAGATATAGGACCGGTGACCCATACCAAGGATATAATGGATTTGGGAATGCCTAGTGAGATCAAGTAGGGCTTTGAGCTATTCGTCAGTCACTCAGCTGGGGTTGGGTTGGAGGGGAAAAGACTGACAGTGCCGCTCGAAGTCAAAAGAAACCAACACACTTGAAGGCCTAGACTAGGAGACGTGAGCAGGAGCAAGCCTGAAAGCTTGAGCAAGGTGTGCTTCTGGGGAATTTCTTCCCCAAGCTCTGCTAGTTCTAGGTCCTCTGTGCTAGACGCAGATCCGGGAGAGTAGAGACCCCCTGAGGTCGGTTCGCCCACTGTGACACGAGGCATTTCCTGTATGAACAGGATGAGGTGAGTGACGCTGCCTCCTGTTCCACATTGATCGGAGTTACTTGCAAGAGCTCAAGGTTGATTTGTTATAGTAGAAGATGTAAGCATGACCTGGTGTCGCCGAGTCCTCGCCGGAGACCGCTGTCTTTTTCCGGCGTGGAAGAGCCATGCGCTTCCTAGCCCTGGTCAATTACGGATAGATACTTTGCTGCGGAACACTCCGGCGGCAACGGCGTCATGAGTCGGATGCACATGCTGGTTGCCCCTGGAGTGTGTAGCGTGTAACTTCTCACTTTCCTCAGTCCTTCTTTCATGTCCACGTATTACGCATATTACCCATGCGAGCGGGTACCTTGTAAACTCTGTTTATCAACCGAGTTCCTTGGCCCGTTCTTGCCGACGAGCCACCCTTGTCAGGATCAGCACAGTGCCTGATGGATGGGGCTGGACATAAGATTGGAATTCTATGATGAATGATACTGCCGATATGGCTTGATTGGTAAAGGGAGCGGGCACTTGTGTATCGAATAAACGCTGGTCAGTGGTGCCAACGATCTTCTCGAGTTCCAAGGCATGTATCCGCCAACTTTGCCCTCCATCAAGAACAACGCTTACATGGCACATTACTCCGAACCAACACACGACTGCTACCGCTGATGGTATCGCCAAAGCTAGACTCTTGACATCTCAGTATGTCAGATGGTCACGCATCGGTAAGCTGGTCTTCTCTACCACGAAAAGACCAGCTATTCCTACTTTTCATGATACGATTCAGTGAACCAGTCGTCAGGGTTTCTATCGGAGCGTACATCTACTACCAACTAAAATCACTTGATCCATCATTATCCAGTGCTGAAGTGATTACACAATCCGCATATCTTCAGACGGCTTATACTATTGCGCAAGCTATCTCATCTTTGCTATGGGGCGTGGTATCGGATTCTCCCAGAGGGGGAAGGAAGCTAGTTGTGCTAACGAGTTTGTCTGGATCATGTAAGTCAACACTGTAGTGATATCACATATGGGTTGCGAAAGATCCATCTAATTTCTGATGTCAACTGACTTTCTAAATGTCATGCACAGTCATAAGTTGTGCGCTGTTTGGTTTCATCACTAGCTTCAAGCAGGCCGTCTTCCTTCGAATTTTTGAGGGGATAACCAATGGGAATGTCGCTATGGTGAGAACGATGGTCTCCGAAGTTGTTCAGGAGAAGCGGTAAGTTGTTTCCCATTATGGAGGATCAGAAATATAGGATTATAAACAACCAAGACTGACCGACATACTCAAAATAGTTTCCAAGCCAGGGCTTTTGCACTATTACCAATTGCTACTCGAATGGCCATAATTATCAGCCCACTCGTGGCAGGTTGGACTGTTCAGCTTGAAACAACAGGCCAAGACGACAGTTTTGTGAGGAGACACCCATATGCACTGCCTGCCTTACTGAACGCCGGCTTCTTGCTTCTTCTCCTAATTGCTGCATTTCTGTTTCTTGAAGAGGTATGTTGTCATCAATAAATGCTCAGTTTCGACTTATTGCTTCGCTTTAGACTGACGAAGGGCAGACATCAAAATCTCTAAGAGGTCGATTCGACCCTGGAATCGCTTTCTCCAAGAACTTGCTGTCAATATTCCGCTTGGTTCCATTCAGAAAGGCAGATGACGCTCAGTACTCACGTATAAACTCAGAAGAAGAGGATGGAGAAGAGATGGGTTTCTTGAAGGAGACTGACGGGAATGATCACTCTGGCGCTTCCACACCCCCAGGGGTTCCCGTTACACCAAGTGAAAAGAACTTGAAGCTCCCTACACGTCGCATTTTCACCACTAACATGCTCCTGGTTCTATTGGCAACTCTTCTTTATGAACTCCATCTTAACAGCGTCAGCGTTGCCATGGCCAATATGCTAGTCGATCCGGTTTCCACCAAAGAAGCCGAACTGTCAAGAGTTCTGCCATTCCGCTTCGGGGGCGGCGCCGGATTTAGGCCAAAGTCTCTTGCCTGGTACTCAACTGTGTTTGGTAAGATCTTAAATACCTCACTTTGTTCATTGATAATGTGAACATTCCTCCATATGAAGAGCTATTGGCTAACATGACGCAATATAGGGATTGTCGGTATTCCCATGCAGATTTTTGTTTACCCTTGGCTTAATCAGCGCCTTGGCTGTTTGAGACTCTGGCAACTATTCTATCTCGGATTCCCCTTGCTTTACTTTGCATACCCATATGTTGCTGTCATTCCATCTTCTACACCGCCTCCATCCGAAAAGACTGGTGTGGCTGTATGGGCGTTTTTGGTGGTAATTCAAACCTCAACATCTCTCATAACGAGTGTTGTGACGCCCTCGCAGCTGCTACTGGCGAATTTCTCCTCGCCTCATCCATCGGCACTGGGAAGGACTCATAGTATCACGTTCTTCACGTCGATGGCGGTTCGAGCTGCCAGTTCAGCCATGGCTGGAAATATGTACGCTTTTGGGTCGACACACAACTTGACTGGGGTCATATTCTGGTTTAGTAGCGCTGTGTCGCTTATAGCTATCATTGTCACCCGGTTTGTGAGAGAAGGAAATGGCCATGAAATCAAGCTTCTGGGAGAGAACTAAGGCGAACTAAGACTAGTAGTGGACTCGAAAGACTCAATCACACTACAAAAGTTATTTCTTTTTGCCTATACTTGTACTCGACCATTGATAAGGACCATGGATATTCTGTTCTTTGATTCCCAGAAAAGAATAAGCAGATGGACAAAGAAGACAAAGATGTTGTGCTAGGCCAATCGAATAGTTGGGTCAGCATGTTCTTGACACGGAAGCTTAGAAACTTCTTTTGACTACCCATCTGTAATTAAGAACAATCTGTCACACACTGCATAACTAATGAGGTTCTACTTATTAATTCATGTTTTGCACGAACTTCTCCCCTGCCGTCTGATTGCTTGCAGCCTCAAGCGTCTTGTATACGTCCTCAATCTCTTCCTTGTAATCCTTCTCGACCTCCCTCCGAAGCACCAATTGCTTGACAGTCAGCTTGATAGGTTTTTCCTTGCTGGCCAAGAATACAGTCTGTCTCGGAATGGCCACTGCTTTCGCAGAAATCTCATTGTGTCCCACAATAGTCTTCTCATAAATATCATCAAGAAGCTCTTCGTGGTTCCTTCCAAGCAGATCCTCCTTCACTTCTATCAGGACGTATGGTGCAATGCGCCCTGCACCGCCGACCATGACGTGTTTGACTCCAGGGTACCTGGAGACTTTGGTCTCGATGTCCTGAGCGTGGAATTTGGCCATCCAAATCAGCTTCGTCCAATCATCAGTTCTGGCCACCGATTCCCATCGGGTACTGCCATCGCTGTCTTTGATCGGACGCCACAACTCCTTCGTATCGATCGTCTCAACGTCCTTGAACATCTTGTAGTTCCAGAAGGCACACTGATAGATGGATGGTCCACCGTCAGGTGGCCTGTCAATGAACATCTGATACACATCAGAGTCATCTCCGTCACCCAGAGCTTCACCAGAGCCCTCTAGCTTGACCAAACGAACATGGTGCTCAGGAATGAACTGGAAGCTATACCATAGCTTCCTGTCGATAGGATGCAGGGAAAAGCGACCACCAGACTCTGTGGCTCCCATGACAGAATTGAGCCTGGTGTGTTCGCACAATGCGTCTCCGACAACGCGATCGAGAGCAGATCCTAGATAAGTGATGAACTCAAGCGACTTCAGTGATTCCCGCGTCTCTTCGTTATTGTATAGGTCAACGATGGTGAAAGGAAATCCCATCAGCCCATCAACCTTGTTGAGACGCAGAAGCTTCTGGAAAATAGCTGGCGGAAGCCCGACCACATCCGGAGGGGGTTGGATAACACAGGTGCCAGAGAAAACGGCAAACATGTTGATTAGGACAAGGCCAGGCTGCAGCCTCATTGGGATTGCCAAGATCAGGGAACGGCCATAGAAAGAATCTGTAGATATCCCCCTGGGCCAGTGACGGCGAGCCAAGCCGGCAGATGAACATCCAGCCGCCCAGAAGCCATTGTTCATGAAGATTGGCTTAGGCGCACCTGTTTTGTTCACTGGTTAGTGTCCGGTGATACCAACCGTGTAAACTCCCTACGTTTCCATACCTGTGGTGCCTCCAGTATGGATGATGAGAATCTCATCGTCCTTCGCCTGCTCGTAAGTCTTCTCATAGGCGTAGGGCTCGGTTCCTTGAGCAGAAAGACACCATTCGAGGCTTTGGAACTGCTCAACATGGATACCAGATGCTGCAAGCTCAGGCTCGGGGCTGAATGCACCTCCCTCGGAATACAGCCAAATCTTGCAGTTTGATGACTCTAGCAGCGCATCAAGTCCGTCCTTCATGAAACGACCATCTGGAACAAGCAACTAATCAATGTTAGCATAAACGTGATTTGACTTAGGATGGTCATTGTATACCTTGCGACCTGTCTTGACTGATGCTGCGAATAGGAACGCATATCGGACGTCACTGGGACCAGAATACGCAACAGTATCGTTGTTCACAGACTTTCCAAAGGTCTTGTCAAGCCAGTGTGCAGTCTTGTTGATGCCATCGGCGTATTGTTGCCAAGTCAACGAACGGTAACCCTCTGTCTCCCAGTCAGGCCCGCCAGCGAATCGTACAAGTGCATGATGAGGTTGCCATTTGGCATTCTCGTCAATCCTGCGGACGAATAGCTCCATTCCTGGAGTACTGGTATTGGAACTCATCTTGGTCAATGTGGCAATTGGCAGGTGTTTCGACTGTGTCTGACAAACAGAAAGCGTCAAGGCGAACTGGATCAATACGAGAACAAATTGATACCTTTCAAACAAGGTGCTCTTTCAATTCAAACCTACTGTGCATTTGAAATACACTCACATCAGGTAAGAGCCACTGAGGTCTGGTCCCGGCCATTCCGAGACACATATCATGTGGCAGGGGCGTTCGTCTAATTGTCACTGCTCAGGCAGTGGAACTTTGTGAATTTCGGCATCAAAGATGTCAGATGATGAGAACTGATTCAAAGACCAGAATACAGAACGGAATCGTTCATCCGAGGCTCCTAGCTAGGCGGTATGGGCCCCATAGAATTGGGTTTGTTCCATTCGGTTCACCGCACTCTTCGTGAGATCCTCTCCGAAGTTTCGAGGACGCACGCTACGGGGATATTATCTCTCAGCTCTGGAGCTCGGATATGTCTCCCGACTTCATTTAAAGAGGTGAGTTGTGATAGTGGGGCCAGAGGCAGTGGACCAGCTGTTGTAAAAGGGCCGGTCATACTTACAGACACGTAGAACTCGGCCAAATACACTGTAGCCACATATCTGACAGTCGCCCTTCAGGGAGCATAGCAAGGGAATACTTTCGCATATTCAGGCTGGGCTGTGCCCATGGTGAATGTCACCTTTAGGGGACCCCTTGCTGTAAAGAAAGCGGATCTATGCGTGGTCTTAATGACGCGGTGGAGCGTCTCAGCACGATTTATGACATATTTGAGTTTAGGTAGGTCAAGGTCAGGAGCCCGAGATACTCGGGACGTGGCTAGAGACTTCCAACGAGCGTTGCCGATGCTAGTGTTCGTATTGGCACCCCAGTCCTCCGTACTAGGTAATGCAAACTGTCATGGACAGAAAAACTGGACCTCGGTGAGTGGATCAACCCCAGGTCGATCCCGCGGCCGAATTGTCGGTGGTTCTACTAATCTATTAACTTTCACGTTGGCATAAACCTACGGGTACAGAGCACACCTACATGTAAAGCCAAGACACTGCTGATCAGTAGGCGAATTTGTCCCCAAGAGAATCAACAGACTTTACGATTTGTTACAGATATCAAACTTAAACAGGCCTATTTCAATTCCTCAGATCGAATCCTACCATGAGCGGAGGCTGATGTCTTACTTGGGGATAGTGTCACCACATGGGGGAAACTGAAATGTGCTGAGCTCTAAACCCTAGCCCCAAGAATTCAGTTGAGGCAACTTTACACACTGTGTTGCCCGGAAAACAGAGTAGACAAAGATGCAATAGGTACCGATTACGAGAAGCAACACTCAATCCAAATTTGCATCGAGTCTATCAACGACACGCCAACCCTAACGACGCTTCCATAATGTCTTCTACGCCGCAAGCACCCCCTCATCCACGAGACTGGAAGTCTGGAGTGGACGAATATCTTACACAAAACGGGGTCTCATATGATACAGCAATACCTCTCAACACTGGTACATCATGTTACATCTGGCGACTCGAAGGACTGGTCGATGCGGAGGCCTCAGCCAATGGTCATCAGACAGGCCAGCCAGTCATAATGAAGTGCGCCGACAGCACCCCCAAATACCGGAACTTCCCAGTCTCACCGGAACGACTTCAGTTTGAAGTCAAAGCTCTGAGATCCAAAGCAGTGGAAGAAGCTTGCCATCAGGAGCCATCAGTCCAAGTCCCGCGAGTGCTCCGAGAAACAATGAACGGTTTCATCATGAGCAATGTCGGTGAGACTGATCTGAGGACGGCCTACAAGACGTACGAGTTTCTGGATGCGCCGGGAATTGGTGCGCGACTGGGTCGATGGCTGGGTAGCCTGCATGTTGCTGGTATCAACCTGGGCCCCGACGGATGGAGCTCTCATCATAATGAGTTGGACAAGTTCTATGTACCTGGTGGTCTAGCGGAAAAGGCTATTAAAGACGCCATGAACGACGAAGAGTCGGAAAAGGTGCTAACAGCAATGCGCGCACCCGCTCCTATCCACACGCTGACGCCTTGGGACTTTCGGCCTATGAACATTGTGGTACGTGTTCCCGATGGCAAGGGAATGGCCTCGGATCTTGCGGTCGTGGACTGGGAGTTATGTCACTACGGTGATCCTTCTAACGATGTTCGCATGTGGTTTGCTGAAGTTGTCATACTGGAGGCAAAGTTTGGCAATAGGGGCCTGCTCTCGTCGTTTTTGTCGGCATATAAGCAACGGGTTGGTAGTGCTGTCGTAGACGAAGCATTCGTGTCCAGAGTTGCTTTGAGTGCCGGCATTTATATGCTGTGGCTTATTCCCATCAACCCTCGAGTTTGGGATTGCACCGAGGAGGATGTGGAATCTTGGAAGAGAACAAGCCTAGAATATATCAGGGCAGGCGCAAATGAAGATGTCGCCTGGCTGAGACAATGCTGCTTGGGGCCTTTGTTGGCATGATGGAGTGTAGATCGGATATATGAGAGATAAAAGATTTCTGAAGATCACATATTTCTACTCTTCAGTGTGCATTTCGATGTGAGGTTGATAATGAAGTCAAGAAAATAAAAATCTTTCAAGATCTTTGGAATGCTTGATTCTTTACAATGCTCAAAAAACTCATGCTTTCTAGAACAAATCAGGAACTATATTTCTCTCTACCTAGGCCTTTGCATCACGTTATTCCATGAAGAGACAATATCGACTAGCATGTTTAGTCTAAGATTTCCCGTTCGTCTTGCTGGGGAGCCATGCAATATCTGCCGATGCCCTCGACTTTCCAAAATCCGCGCCTGGGTAATTATACGCAGTGTACGCTTGCGCCCGCTTTCCATCTCGCACTGGAACGCGGAATCCCAAAAGCCCCAGCTGTCTGTCAGATAATTTTGCCTTGGTCTCCGCATTCATGAGCTCCGGGTAGTTCTCCATGGCCTGCAAAAAGAAGCGGCAGAATGCTGACAGAATGATAGGTCGTGTCGTGTCTGACGTGTTCACGCCAGTCGAGTGCCAGGTTCGGCTGTCCAAGAGCACACATGTTCCAGCGGGAGCTGCCGCCGGTACGGATCCGCCCTAGTAATAATGAATAAGATATCTAGCAAATTTTGGGCAACCTATGAGGCAAACAAAATGGCAATGACTTACAACTTGATTAATAACAGGCGGCGCGACATTCTTGTTGTGAGACCCGGGATACATACGGGTGGCGCCTCTCTCTTCCGTAACATCCACCAAATACCACATAGCATTCAAAAGGTAAGCGTGATCGATTGTCTCGGGGGTGAGTCCCATCTGATCACGATGCATATAGATACCAGACTTTGCAGGTCGAGCAATGTTGGCGCCCATAGAATGGAGCTTGAACGCATTACCTAGGAACCAGGGCATAATTGCATCGATAAGAGGATGATTCAAAAGATCCAAAAACTCATCGCCTTTGTTGGGAAGACTCCTATATGAAATTATCAGTTGGCTGTGTCCAATACGACTCAGAAGAAGCCAAAGCAATCTTGCAAGATGAAAGGCACAAAAGTCCAATGTTAGCTTACCAGACTCGTTGATTCGGTTGATCGTCAGCATGCACATGGGAACCGTCCATGTGGGCTACACCGGCCAATCGTTCGCCAGCTGCTTGTTCTTCAACAGCAGCCTTGAGAATCTCAACCTGATCCGCCGAAAGAGCATTCTTCACCATTGCGTATCCCCATTTCTGAAGATCGCGTTTAATCTGCTCAGCGTCCTCGGTGGGTTTTGGCAGATCTTGAGGATCCAGCTTATCTGCGTTGACAACAGACTGGGGACGTCCGCCCGGAGCAAAGCACATTGGGAAGCTCCCACGACACGGAGGCTTTGCGCGCTTGCCAAAGGCGTGAACTGCGTGCATGCGGCCTTCAATGACATCGAGGATGTACTCCGGCATAATATTTACCGTGACTCCAGGCTGAACATCATCTGGGATGTTATCGAGCAGTGCTGCACTCGTTGATGTGGAATCAATGAAGATAGGGGGACTCAAGTACTCTGATCCGTCCCCGAGCTTGAGCTCAACGAGAGTACCAAGTCCATCAAAGTCCTAGATATTATAATAAGCTATGGCCTAAATACTGTGGCTACAGGAAAAATGAAGACCATCATCACTGAGTTACAATTACTATGAAATGATCCAACATACTGCCAGTCTTTTCTCGATGTATTCACGAACGCGAGAAACATTCTGCTGAAACACCCTTAGAGGGTCATCTCTGGTTACATCGTAAGGCTTGCCTTCGAAGACAAGCCCAGAGATGAGGGAGCTAGCCGGTGGCGGAAGAGTCGATGCCATGTTGGGTCGTTGAGCAGCAATAATCGAGGTGAAAGTTTTGAAACTGGGGAAGGTTGGAGCCTTGGAGACTTCGGATGGTGCTCACAGTCTCGTGATGAGCAATGGATAATACTCAGGAGGTTCAGCTCAAACCTACTATGCACTGCATCGATATATTCTGTGTTATCCGCACTGTATATGCACACATAGACCCCACCTTAGGCATCGTAAAAGGTGCCGTAGCCGGCTTGGGTTCATGACTTTGCTCACAATGTCGCAGTGAAAGACCCCCGTTTTTGCCCAGGTTGCATTACGTGGCTTTCTGACGAGAAGTTACATTTTCGGTTCAAGTGGTGAACTTTTCTGTGCTGGAAAGATGTTGCATGACCTTGCTTGTTGATGTTCACCGCTTCACCCGCCGGTCTAGATTTAGAAGTCCTCTCCACCTCCGATCAAAGTTCTACTTGCGAAGATTAGTGATAGGAAATTCTTAAAGTCTAACTTTATGTGCGTATGCAGGTCTGAATAATAGCGAGGTAGAATGACTACCTCGGTAATGCCTATCGTTTGGGTAAATAGGAGTGTCGATAGAGTTAGGCGAAATTATACTTATTCGTACAACGAACTTGAGTTGAAATAGACTTTGCAGGCGTGCCTCGTAACGTCGGATTCGTATTTTAGTCCCTTACTGCGTAGTATCCGTACTAGTCAGTTATATCGGGTTAGCGCCAAGCGGTCGACGTTGCCGACCATCCATGTCTCGGCCGGGTATCGAAGGGCTTGGTGAACACTTATCCCCCACAATCAATCCGGTCTCCCGGAGCCAAGCGCTCTGTCCTCTTGAGTCATGAGCTTCAGTAGCAAGTCCGGTTCGGGCCATTGTACGGATACTCTCGACTACGGATACATGTGTAATGACAACCGGGGTCCATTGACGCGCCGCTCTCGGCCGGTCGCCGGTGATTAAGGCAAGGAGGTTACCATTCAGAAATTTACACCGGGGTTTTCTTCTTAGTTCTGATAGCTCACGATTCACATTCGACATGTAAGATGCTTCCGGTCACCGTGAATCCCGCGGATACGGGACTTTCTTCCGGCCGGCACTCCGTGTCTGAAAGCTCACAAGGACGCAGGTGAGAGCACGGCCCTCTAACACAAGATTACAGAATTTCCTGGGAAGAGCGGTTAATGAAGATTTGCCGACTACATTTGCGGAGCTTTACGGCATTCGCCGCACGTCATTTGTACAGTAGAATCATACCCCAAGACGGAGTACCCGATTAGATGCTGACAGTTCCACCACGTCGGGACGAGAATAAAGTTCAGGGTCCCAGCTGACGTGTTTGTATCTGTACCTCGACTAGGAAACTAGGTATCTAACGTTTGAGGCCCTGGTTGCATTCAGTGGAGAGCTCCATGCCTCATGCCAAGTATTCTTATTTCTGAGCTATGACACTACCGAGCGCAGGAGCGCATTCGTTCTCCAGACAAAGCGAGGCACACGCTTACAATTCGCGCCGTCAAGTTAGAAGTACATTGGCCTTGCATCAGCGGTGGGGGCTGGGACAGCCTTCGGCTCAGGCGGTGTAACCCACTTCTTCCACGGCTGAAGTCGACTTTCTTCTGGGAATGGACCATTAGGACCAGGCCCATCCTTCTGATACGGCGCGGGCTCCAGTACAATGAATCTTGCCTCAACACTGTACCGCGTTGGGCAGCCGGGCCGAGCCGCTCCATTTCGAAATGCAGCATGGGGTACAACTATGTGCGGAGCTCATTAGTTAAGGTTTCTTGTCCATTGGTCGACTAGGCCAGTCTCGGTCACCACTTGGCGGGCGGTGATATGCTCGCGCCAATTGATGATCGGCAACTTACTGTTGAAAAAGCCACCTGGCGGGTGGGTGTCGTACTGTGTCATGATAACAATCTCGTCAGGGGTCTGGTTGCTCATCCAGTACCATCTGTGGGCAGGATTCCAGGAAAAGTAGGCAACTTCCTTGGCTGCTTCGTGGGTGATGCGGTCAACCGAGACAACATCGGCGAGATCGATGTTAGTCCTTGGATCGCACACGGCGAAGGGAATGTCCTCGGCATGATTGAACATCGGGCGCCAGATACTAAACAAAAATGTCAATCACAGCGAAGCCGAGGAAGAGTTTTGGTCGCTGCATACTTGATAATTCTCGCCCGACTCTGGCCTGAGAGAACGCGTTGCCGTTCTTCCTCGGTCAAGAACAGCGATATTCTGCTCCAAGAACTGGCCACGGTATTATCTGCAGCCATAATTCGAATTAGCGGTAGAAACGAACAATGTGCCGACGAAATAATGAAGATTCTCTTACCCAAGTGGGCGAAAGGAAGGTGTCCTGTGCGGCCTCCTTGCGAACGTGCATCTCGAAACTGATTTTAGGTCAAGTGTGATTAGCAAGTATGATATTGCCACCTAATGAAGGCTTCTGTAATCAAAACTAGAGTAGTCACTAACATTGGCATTGATGGGGAAAATCTCATCTGTACCAAATCGAGATTTTCTGCGAATCATCAGCGTCTTCTTTGGTTGCGCAGCTATGGTGCAAACGTACAAAAATTGAGCCATCTCTTCCAAGTAAGGTTTACAGTCATCCGCTCCAGTCATTTTCGAGAGCTCTTTGGACTTGTTCTCGAGGAAACAGAAGCCGTTCTCCTCAATAGTAGGCTTGAAATCTGGCAGCGTTCGTATGTCGGTCAGATTAAGCTTGAATTGCCCACTCGTCAACATCGTCGGTCTTTTTTTCCAACAAAATCTGCCTGAAGCTTACTTCCATGTCCTTCATGACGAAATTCGACTTGGGGAACGACTGCCCGTCAGGGCCATCCCAGGAGTACGGCTTCGCCGTTTCGTGGAGATCAGTTCTCTCGAAGAAGGCAGTGACTGCTGCCATGATTGTCAATGATAACTGGAAGGATAAAAATGCGGAAGCGATTGCGTGTTACAGGAGTTTGTCCAAAGATGGGATCATCAGTGCCATCTTCAATGAGAGGCGTCACGGAGCATACTTATGCCCACTTGAGTACCGAGCTTGTCATAGTCTGGTACGAGGCAAGCAGTGGCGTGAAAGCACAATATGATATGACTAGACAACTGTCCCAGGTGCAGGGGATAGGGGTTGAGCGGGGAACCAAGGCCGGGCAGATTTGTGCGCTTTTTGCTGCCGTCTTAATGTCAGGTCCCAGCCCCTGCCCTCCGTCACCTCAAAACGCCGGCCCGCCTCAACCGACGGAGTCGCGCGATATATGAACTCGACTCGGGTGAGACTTCTTCGGCCGAAGAGCCGAAGCATTACACCGGGACCATCAGATTTTCATCATATTCTTGTTGTACAAAGGAGTCTTTCTTTTTAAGATGTTATCATTTTTATCATCAGCCGGGCTGTTTTGCCTTGTGATTACGTCGTGGCTCGTGATAGTCGCGATATTGCGCGCCGTTTACAACCTCATTTTCCATCCACTGGCAAGATACCCAGGCCCGCGACTGGCAGCTATCACCCGACTGGTTCATGTGTACCACTTCGTGAATGGCGATGCTGTCGGCTGGCTCGATAAGCTCCACGCAGAATACGGCGACGTTGTGCGCGTCGAGCCTGGCCGTCTGAGTTACATCACACCTCAGGCTTGGAAGGACATATATGGGCATGCGACGGCCACTCGTAAAGTTAACTCGAAAGAGAGGAAAAACAGCAAGAATCTCTTCTCTAACGGGAGTTACTCGATTTCGTCAGCTCACGGTCCCGAGCACCAGCGCCTACGCAAAATCTTCAGCAATGCGTTCAGCGACCGCGCCATCACGAAGCAAGAACCTATGCTGGCGCTTTACGCACAGCAAATGGTCGATCTAGTTTGTCGGAAGATCTCTAGCGAGAAAACCTCTCCTGGAGCTGCTGTCATGGATGCAGTCCAGCTCTTCAATTTCGCCACGTTCGATATCATGGCAGATCTTGCATTCGGCGAAGCACTTGGCTGCCTCGAGAACGGTGGATCAAATGCTTGGGTCGACGCTGTCCAGGTGAATTTCAAGCGGATGATCGTCAAGGCAAGGTTGAGGCCTTACCCGGTAATCTCATATTTGTGGCATCTATTACAGCCGGAACAAGATAAGAAGGCTGCTGCTGTGCACGTTCAGAGCTCGCATGAGCGTGTCACGAAGAGGTTGGCCAAGGGCGCTGATGCCAGGAACGACATCTGGGGGCTCGTTCTCAAGGCCGAGGGTCCGAACGCGCTGACTCGTACTGAAATGAACAACAACGCCAACAACTTGTGAGTTGCTCCTGGTACCTATCTGAAGCTACGCATGTTAGTAACTGACACACGCGGTTTGCCTTTTCCTACTTCTAGCATGATAGTTGGCACTGAGACATCAGCGACAGCGCTGAGCGCTCTCACATATCTTTTGCTGAAGTCTCCGAGAAAGCTTGAACGACTAGTTAGAGAAGTGAGATCTGTTGGCGACTCGAACCAGCTGAAAGGCGATGTTCTCAAAGACTTGCCGTATCTTCAGGCGTGCCTCACCGAATGCCTCAGATGTGCGAAGAGTTTCCAGTCTCTCATTAACATGAAACACAACTGACGGTTCATCGTAGTACACCCTCCTGTCCCGACGGGTGGTATGCGTGTCATTGGTGAAGGGGGCAACACCATCCTCGGTCATCTTCTCCCCGAAGACGTTAGTATCACCTTCTTCAGTATCATCTCATGGCCCTTTTGATGAGGGCCCGTTCCATGGCTAATTGAACCACCTTCTAGACTAAAATGTCGATCGCGACCTGGACCGCCTTCCGCATCCCTCGGTACTGGAAAGATGGCAACGAGTTCATCCCCGAAAGATGGATTCCAGGTGAGCGTGGGTACGATGAGTACCACACATACGACCAACATAGTGTGTTCCAGGTATTTGGGACCGGTCCGCGCGCTTGTATTGGCAAGAAGTAAGTTTTCCGAACGTTTTTCGAAGGCCAATGCCATCGCATCGATATAAATTCGCTGACCTGTTGGACCAGTCTTGCATTGCAGGAAATGCGTCTCTTGTACGCCACCTTTTTGTTCCATTTCGACATGGAATTATGTCCTGAAAGTGACCGATGGATGGAAGATCAGAAGTGTTGGACTTTGTGGTTCAAAGATAACCTTCAGATTTGGGTTTCCCAGAGGAAAGAAACGTGAGGTCACATTTAGAAAAAGCAGTTCAGTGGTCACGTAACTAGCTGGAAGTGACGTTGATTCAGCAGTTTTGCTCAAGTGAGAGGTATGAGGTAAAACGTATCGCTAAATACATGTAGAAACGGTTTCGTCTGATTAAAGCAAACTAGTGCATGATATCCTTTTTACCAAGGTGTCGAATGTGGTTGGTCATCTTGATAATATCCTCTCTTTTCTGAGGAATGTGATGTCCTCCTTCAAAGTTGATAACATGAGCGGCCTTCGAGGAGTAATGCGTTGCAAGAGTGTTTCTCGCCTGCCCTAAGTTGCAGTCCTGACTGCCGTGAAGATGCAATGTAGGCACCGAAATCTTGGCAATGTCACTGCCCTCTGACTTGCTGCGGATATAATCTGTCGCGACATCACTATAAGCGCAACAGACCAACACTCCAAACTCCAATCGCGGGAGCCACGGCACCAATCCCACCTCCTGCTCCCACAGCAAGACTGTACTTGCTAGCCCGCCCTGCGAGAAGCCCAAGACACCAACAATTTTGACGTGCTCGTTCTCCAGCTGCCAGTCCTGTACTGCCATTTTGATGGCTTCGTTGAACACGGCAACTTCACCTTCGGTGTCGGTTGCGCCCTTGCGAAACCAAGAGAAAAACGACTTCATTCCGGCAAAGAAGGGAAGAACATCTGGGCCGGGGACGGCAACGTGGGGTGCGGTGGCAAACACGAACTCGAAATCCTCTTTGAGAGCTGCACGGAAACCCGCGAGTTGGAAACGGAATATGTCGGGTGAAGCACCGCCACCATGAATGCAGAGGATGGCCCGCGTTGGCGATCTTTTCAGTGATGTGACCATTGCGGCTGTGGATGGACAGGTATTTCTCTGCGTATGGGTAGAGAAATAAGACGGAGATGAAAATCTTGCCTCAAAATGTATAAGATTTGTGAAAAGAACGAAGTGAGTGAGTCTGGTGTGCAAGGTTTTTTGGTGCTGGAAGTATGAGTGGCTCCGAGGACAGGTGAGGAGAGCAATGTTCGGGAGATATTTATGTGCCTCGATGAGTTTATCGCATCAGATGAAAGAAAGCACAAGCCCACGGAGGCTTTGAACAAGGTACTTCGGCCGATTTCAGTGGGTCAAGGTAGATTTGAGGAAGAGAGCACTGTATGACTTTCTCCCCGGGCTTTATCGCATCATGCTGGCTCGACTTGATGACTTTGGCCCGCGGACCTTGAGCAGTCGGCTAGAATGTTCTCATGTTGGTTGCTACTTTTCTTGAGAGAGGTTGGCAGGATTATGGCTCCTTCCAATGAGCATGTCTCCTTAGTTATCTGAATATCAAATCAAGCATTCATGCGTACAACTACTTTCTCTCCAGAGAGTACCTTGTTTCGGACCATTTCCATCCCCGCCAGAATTGCCTCGAATCCACCATCTAAAACACGAAGCGGATGATGTTGCAAGTTTCCTTCGTTGATCAACTTCTCTACAGTTTCCCAAACAGAGACCCCAAAGACGCGCAGTTCTTCCGACGGATCGCTCTTGTAGGGCTCAGGCCAGGTGCATCCTTCCCCAAAGATTCGAGGGCCGACTGTAAAATCCGCGGTGACAACTTTTCGAGTCGCAGCATGCTGTTGCCAAGGGTCAAGAGACACGTACTTGCCGCCGCCTCGTCCGATAGCAGCGTAGCAAAAGGCGGTAGACTCGACGGTCGTGATGCAGTCCAAGGCATATTTCAGGTTCCCTTTCGTGTATGTTTTCTGAACGTGAAAAACAATCAGTCAGTGATTGGTTGCCTTACGATTACGCAACATGCAAACTTCGGATTTCAGCAACTCACAATCTTTTTCGCCAGCTCTTTATCATTGCGATCGAAAACTTCTACTGCCTGGTTTCTTTTCGCTAGGTCGAAATTCTTCGGGGAACAAATAGCAATCGGATCGAGACCGGAACTGCTCACGATGACTACGTCAGATGTTTCCTCAAAGATATGGTGGACGATTTGACTTACAGTTTCAGCATTTGCATGGCAATTGTCGCAGTTGCTGTACTGGCCCCATAGACCAATACATAGGCAGGCTTCGCAGCTCCTTGACCGGGCAGAGGCAAGCCAAGCAGCTTCATGGCGATTCCGGCGGTGCTCACTCCCACAGGTAGAGATGCAGCTGCTTCAGTGCTCCAAGACTCTGGAACCTTTGTCCACATCTTACCACGGGTCACAGCATACTCGCAGAATGCACCGCGCTCAGGCGTGGTTCCGTACATCTCGTTCTGGGCACCAAAGACCCTATCGCCAACCGAGATATTGTCAACCTCATCTCCCACGGCGACCACGGTGCCTGCAAAATCTGCACCTAGGATGCCGAACTTTGTCGCAAAGGCTCCCCTCATCTTGGTATCACTCGGATTGAGGCCAACGGCCTCAACGCGAACCATGACTTGATCCGCTGGGATCTTGGGACATGGTGCCTCGTCCCAGATGACGACCTCGTCCTTGCCATTTACAACGATGGCCTTCTGAGTCGTCGGAGGGACAAAATTTTGATGAGAAAGACTGCCCATGCTGAAATTTGTCGATGGTGACTTGGAAAATCAGCCCGGAATACCTTGTTTACCTTATCCTCTGTAGCTGCTTCATACCTGTTAAACCACGTCTTCTCACTTACCTACAAGAGAGCACTCTCCATCGACGTTCTTCAAACAGTCTTGGTTCATTCACCCACTCATCCACTCTACCCGAACTTGTAATCTTCGATCAACACAACTTCTACAATATCCCTGAATCGGCAATCCCGCTGTATCTCGCAAGAATACTCGGGTCTTTACAAGGGAGTACGTAACTAGTGGGACTCAAATTCGCTACTCGGACAGACTTATACAGCCGTACGGATAGACAATCTCGCAAATCTGGGAAAAGCATAACCGGCTGTACTACACATATGTGGACTCGGGGACCTGTGGGGATCGCAATATGTATTAGCGCTTTCTGTACCCTCTAGTTAGTAGGCTGTATCCATAGGACAACGGCTCAAGGAGTTATGGATCCCAATGTGGTCTCTGTGGTCCAAATTCAAACTTTGTTTTGACTTTCCTAAAGTGAGTATTCAACACGCGGTTACCTCTTCGTCGGGCACATTCACGTTACTACGGATACTTCGTAGATGCATCGATCTGATCCCTCCCTTGTTCGTCTAATTTTCAACCGGGGCCATCCTTGATGATGAAGACAAATCATCACGGGGTCATTAAGGTCCTGTTGCCGCTTACTACTGGGAAGCTTGGTATGGTATTCTTTGTTACAGCTCGCCTATCATGATGCATACTACCCTTTAACTTTGCAAGGACCCCAAATCCAGGGTCCATCGAGGAAATCTTGAACCTATCAAGTAGAGTTTGGGGATCTCAATAGACTTTCGGATGGCTCCGCTGATTATCATTGGAGTGGGATCCTTTCACCTCCACCTCTGAGAATACCCCAGTTGTTCGAGTACCTGTACTTCTCTGCCCAGGCAATAATCGCATCCCAGTCCTTGCATTGATGTTGATAACCCCACCCCGTCCCGACCTGTTCGTTGTACTTGCGCCACTCGAGCGTCACATCTGCATTACACATAATAGTCTGTCGTAGATAATCCCAGCAATGATTGAGATGCTCAGAATTCCAACCAGGATCTGTAGGCAATTCTCTCTTTGCCCCCTCGTTCTTGTTCAGGCGGTCGATAAGCTCATAGTATGCGTCCATAGTGCTATACTATTGTAGGGGTAACATTAAGCCAGAGTTAGCAGCGATTCAGTTATCTTGGGAGGCGAAATTCCGGCGTTGTGTGCGAAAGGGAGAATGAGGCTATTCGGTGTGACGTACAAGACAATGAAGTTGATGAAAGACCGAGGGATACGCGCGGTGTTCCGGAAGTGATTGATTCAGCCCCGGCAAGTCAGGTAGAGCAGTCTCGTTCTTGACCGTAACCCAACCCCGCCCAACTATTATCAGATATCAGCAGTCTGCCTGACGTTAAGACTACTTGGAAATTTCCTTTCGTGGTCAATCCGGGGAGGTGGGGGGGGGGGGGATTGTTGTTGTTTACTTGGCAGCAATCTGTTCCATGCCTCGATACTTTCAGGGTTAGGAGGCTGGCCGTATAGTTTGTTCCCATGCAAGACCTTTTTCACAGGGACTATGATACCAAAGTTAGTGTCACATCAGTTATCAAAACAACACGTTGTCCACTTTGTCTGGATGTCCACACTTCTTCCTGGTCACCTTCATGGTTGCCCGGGCAGAGGAGATAGGAGATGGAGTTAACGTACTCTGGGGTGGGAACCACTCTGGTTGCGCCGGGTAAATAACCGTTGCAGGAGCCTCGGAGAGATAGAATGCCGGGCCGTGAAATACGACGAGAATTAAGACCGCCGCAATGGAGATGGCATTCGAAAGTGATAGGGTAAGAATGATCAACTGAGAGCGCGGCAACCGACTAGTGGCCCTGGTGGACCGTCCGTCGTCACAAGGTTCACGAGAATGGAGCAGGCCGGCATTTTCGTCCTCCGTAGTCGAGAGTCTCGGTGTATCAGCCATGTTCACGCCGTTCTCTTCGTTTGAGAAGATCTTGGCGGATTTCGCCATCATGCTTCCCTGTCGTCAGAAGTGGGTAGTTTGAATGGGGGATATGTTAGTTGTCAGTCTTTCCTCAGAAGTAGAAGGTGTTTTTATAACCATCTCGGTGGGAAAAGCTGGTCGCGTTAGGTCAAATTAGGTAAATTCGCCGTGTGTGTAATGTTCCTTGCACGCAGACCATACCCACAGCAGGGTCCTCTCTCATCACATTTGACTGAGCAACATTCATGTACAGTGTTTCGGCGTACTGTGACACCTACATCCAGATAGAGGTCTTCAAGTCGAAGACGAGATGCTCCGTCAGATTCACCGGTCGATGTAGTTAACTGGAATCCGAGTCTCGGGGCTTAAGAACTCGTGGTAGAAGTCTCTTGTTATTTGAACCGCTGAATGATTTCTACTTAACTCGTGTTCCACCCACTCGCTGACTCATTATTTCCGAAACATTCATCTAAGTCTCTCAGTTCGGCTTCTTCCCGATCATTATCAGCGTCATGTCGCCGAACGAGCCCATTGTTGTTGTTGGAAGTGCATGCCGGTTTCCGGGCGGTGTTGATAGCCCAGCAAAGCTATGGGAACTCTTGAAAGAACCGAAAGATTTGCAATCTGAAGTTCCAAAGGAGAGATTCAACATCGACGCGTTTTACCATACCGATGGCTCTCACCATGGCAGGACCAATGCCCGTCACGGATACTTTCTCGATGAGATGCCGAGGGCTTTTGATGCGTCGTTCTTCAACATCCAAGCCGGCGAGGCAGAGAGCATAGATCCGCAGCAGCGTTTGCTCCTGGAAACCACCTACGATGCTGTGGCCGCGGCTGGATATGGACTACACGACCTTCGCGGTTCTGATACCGCGGTTTACGTCGGCTTGATGACCCACGACTTTGAGCTCGTCAAAGTCAACGACATAAGCTACAGCCCAACGTACTTCGCAACGGGTGCCGCTACAAGCATTGCGTCAAATCGTTTATCATACTTCTTTGATTGGCATGGTCCTAGTGTAAGAATGCCGTTTAGTTGAATCCACGGCTACTATCTCAATGTTCTCAAGCTAATCATGGTTATAGATGACTATTGATACTGCATGCAGTTCCTCTCTAGTTGCGGTGCATCTTGCGGTGCAACAACTGAGGAGCGGATCGAGCAAGACAGCTATAGCAGCTGGCTCCAATTTGATCTTGTCTCCAAGTACGTTTACGGCCTTTTCTGAAAGACGAATGACCCGGAAAGACTCACATTGCGATTCTCATAGTGAATTACATCACGGAGAGCAAGCTGAACATGCTTTCACCCACGGGCAGATCCCGAATGTGGGATGCTGCAGCCGATGGGTACGCGCGAGGTGTAAGTCCTGTCCTCCATTGCCTGTCGTGCATGATCCATGAGGACATAACTGTGCGGCGAGCGATTGGCTCAATCGTCGGACTTTCACTGACCAAGGACACAATGTCTGTCAACAGGAAGGTGTTGCCACTGTGGTCCTGAAGACGCTTAGCCAGGCACTGCTTGATGGCGACTCCATTGAGTGTGTCATCCGTGAAACGGGCATCAACCAAGACGGACGCACAACCGGCATCACGATGCCGAGCCATGTTGCTCAAGAGACCCTTATTCGCGAGACTTATGCTCGGGCTGGTCTAGATATTGCGCAAGCTGAAAATCGCTGCCAATTCTTCGAAGCTCATGGTAGGTACCAAGCATGAGCGTGGGATTTGAACGTTTGCTTACCACCGACTCACAGGAACTGGAACGCCAGCAGGTGATCCTCAGGAAGCTGAAGCAATCTCGAAAGCTTTCTTTGGCAGCCAGGATAGTTCAGACGGTGAGCGCTTGCTTGTAGGAAGTCTGAAGACCGTCATTGGACACACCGAGGGCACTGCTGGTATTGCCGGCTTGTTGAAGGCCTCACTTGCTGTACAGAACGGCGTCATTCCTCCCAACTTGCTGTTCGAAAACCTCAGTCCCAAGGTTGCGCCCTTCTACAAGAACCTCTCTATCACTAAAGAGGCTCAGCCGTGGCCAGAACTCAAGCCTGGTCAACCGCGGAGAGCAAGTGTAAACTCGTTCGGTAAGCTCTTCAGTTAGATCTGTTCTAGACGTCCCAGACAATGCTAACGAAGGAAAGGTTTCGGTGGCACCAACGCCCACGCTATAATTGAGGAGTACAAGACCTCGGCTTCGAGCACGGGAATCACGTCGAAGCCAGAGTCTCAGATCACTTCAGCTGCATATGCCTTGCCTCTTGTGCTTTCTGCCAAGTCAGAGCGTTCGCTAAAGAGCCTGATGAAGCAGACTGCTCAGTTCATCAAGTCTCACCCGGATGTCGACATGCTTGATCTCTTTTGGACGCTCCTTCGCAAGCGATCCATCCTCCCTTACCGCCACAATGTCGTTGGATCTTCCAGGGAAGCTATCATACTCGCCTTAGAAAACGCTATTTCGGAAAACGCCAGCTCAGAGCCCACCTTGCGCTCCTTCACCACCAGCCAGGAGAAGCCTCATCTCTTGGGTGTGTTCACTGGCCAAGGTGCTCAATGGCCTGGCATGATGAGATCGCTCATCTTAGCGATACCTCAGGTTCGCGACATCGTGATTGAGCTTGACCGCTCGCTCCAGACATTGCCTGTCGAATACCGCCCTTCTTGGACCCTGTACGAGCAATTTTTGCTCGAGGATGAGGCCTCCAATGTTACCAAAGCCAGCTTTTCTCAACCGCTTTGCTGCGCTGTACAGATTGTTCTGGTGCGGCTACTGGCAGCTGCTGGTGTTGAGTTCACCACGATTGTCGGTCACAGTTCAGGCGAGATAGCGTGCGCCTTCGCTGGAGGCTTCATCAGCGCCTCACAGGCCATCCGAATTGCTTACCTCCGAGGCCTTACATCCAAGTATGCGAGCTCCCCGAACGGGGGCGAGGGAGGCATGCTTGCGGTAGGAACTTCACTAGAAGATGCACAGGAGCTGTGCGAGCTGGAGATGTTCCAAGGCCGTATCTGCGTTGCTGCTAGCAACTCGCCTGACAGCACCACCATATCCGGTGATGCAGATGCCCTTGCAGAACTGCAGACTATCTTGGAGGATGAGTCCAAGTTTGTCCGCATGCTCAAGGTCGATAAGGCTTACCATTCACACCACATGCTCTCTTGCTCGTCGCACTATATCAAGGCTTTGAAGGACTGTGGCTGCGACGTCGCTGATGGAGTCGGTTCTTCAGTAGCATGGTACTCCTCTGTGCATCAGAACAGACGCATGAAGGCAAGCGACATCACCGCCGAGTACTGGAATGAGAATTTGATCTCTTCTGTTCGCTTCATGCAGGCTATTGAGGCCGCCGCAATCGAGCATAAATCGCTCGATGCCGCCATTGAGGTGGGCTGTCACCCGGCTTTGAAGGCACCTTGTCTGGCGACCCTCAAGACTGTTCTCTCCGAGGAAATTTCTTACACAGGTTGCATGCAGCGTGGTTCCGATAATGTTCAAGCTTTTGCCAGTGCTGTTGGATGTCTTTGGGAGCGTCTGGGTCTGAACGCCGTCGACCCTAATAGCTTCATTACCAAAGTGATCGCGCCAGGAAAGAGTCTTCGAAGCCTGTCCAAGGCCTTGCCCCGGTACCCCTGGGACCACAGCCGGACTCACTGGAACGAGACACGCGCGATCAAGGCTCATCTCTACGGTCCAAAGCCTCATCTCCTTCTAGGCTCCCTCTCTGCTTCGAGCACCGGTTCGACATCGCAATGGCACAACACTATCCGGCCTAGGGACCACGAGTGGCTGCAAGGCCACGCGCTTCAAGGCCAGGCTGTGTTCCCCGCTGCCGGATACATCGTCATGGCAATGGAGGCTGCTCTTCAGATGGCTGGTGGGCGTTCCGTTCAGCTACTTGAGGTGCTTGACATGAGCATTGATAAGGCTGTTACATTCGAGGACGAGAACAGCCCGGCAGAGCTCATCGTCGCGGTAGACACCATTGCCTCTCAGCCAGACCAGATAAAGCTCAGCTTCACGATTGACTCATGTCTTGCCAAAGAGTCAAAGCCGTCAACATCTGCTACCGGTCAGCTCGTTGTCACATTCGGGGACTCTTCTACAAATGTCCTGCCACCCGCAAACGACGACCCTCCGCACCTTACAACAGTCAACATTAAGAACTTTTACCGCGAACTGGATGAGCTTGGATTCGATTACAGCAAGGATTACCGCTGCATCTACAACCTCGCGCGCGCCGATGCGAAAGCTATTGGCCACATGGCCTTCCCGCGTCTGGATGATGGATCTCGTCCAATCGTGTTGCATCCAGCTTCTATGGACTTGGCGTTCCAGACCATCATGGGTGCCTATTCAGCCCCAGGAGATAAGCGCCTGAGGTCCATCTATGTGCCTGTTCACATTGACCGGATCAGTCTCGTCCCAGCGCTCTGCGTTTCTGTTGCCGAATCTGACTCGGCTCCTATCGTTCACTTCAACACGGCGAACACGTACGATAAGGGTGACGTTTTGGCCGGAGATGCCACGGTCTTCTCCTCGGGCGATGAAAAGCAAGTTCTCTACCGCATCGAGAACCTGCTCTTGCAGCCACTTTCCAAGCCGTCCGAGGCCGAAGACCATAAAGCCTTCACCAAGACAGTTTGGGGCCCCTTGAAGCCCGAAGGACTCCTGGACAATCCGGACCTCTGGGCTACTGAGCAGGACAAGCAAGTGATCCCCATCATTGAGCGCATCTGCTATTTCTACATGAAGGAGTTTGTCAGCCAGCTCACTGAAGAAGACCGCGCCAACGCTACGCTGCCTCACCAGAGATACATCTACTGGAATGAGCACGTCTCGGCCAAGGTGAAGGAGGGAACCTGGCATGAGTGGTATGATCCGTCTTGGGAGTCAGATACGCGCGAACAGATCGAGCAGTTGGTTGTAGAGTAAGTTCCAAACAATACTCTAGCTTTGGCGCTGGTTGTTGCTAATCACATATGCTGCAGGAACTCCTACCACCCTCACGTCAAGATGGCGAAGAGAGTGAGCGAGAACACCCTCTCAACCATTCGTGAGAAGAGCAACCCGTTCTTGTGGATGGACCACGACGGATTGCTGACGGAGTTCTACACGAGCTACTTGACCAGTGGCCCTGGCTGGCTGTACGGTCAGGAATTGGTCAGCCAGCTTTGCCATCGCTACCAGACAATGGACATCCTTGAGATTGGTAAGTTAGTCCTAGAAAGCCTACTGTTATGACTTGGTCAGTCCCATGCTAACAGCCCTTACCCAAAGGTGGTGGTACCGCTTCGGCAACAAAGTACATTCTGGACATCCCGCAGTTGGGCTTCAACAGCTACACCTTTACCGACATTTCTCCCGCATTTTTCGAAAAGGCCCAAGAGCACTTCTCAGCACACGAGGATCGCATGATCTTCCAGAAGCTGGACATCACCAAGAAGCCTGAAGAGCAGGGTTTCAAGCCGCACTCGTACGACATGATCATCGCCTCATCTGTCCTCCATGCCACCCCAAAGCTGGCAGAGACGATGGCCAACGTACGGTCTCTTCTGAAGCCTGGTGGCCATGTCGTTCTGCTTGAAGCAACCCACCGGGATCACACCCGTGTTGGCTACCTGTTTGGTTTATTCCCGGATTGGTGGGCCGGCATCGACGAAGGCCGTGATCTTGACCCCTTTGCAGATATCAACCAGTGGGATGCCATTTTCAAGCAGACTGGATTCTCCGGTGTCGACACCCGCACGCTGGACCGACATGGCAATCTCTTCCCCAACACTCTCTTCTGCACTCATGCGGTCAACACAAAGGTCGCGCGTCTCGACGCGCCGCTTTCCGCTCCTCCTACCGACAAGGCACTTCCCCAAATAGTCGTGATTGGCGGGGGCTCGGCGAAATCAGCTAGGATCTTGGATGAGGTGCAACAGACATTGCCCGGTCGGGAGATCGTTTCTCTCAAGCGGATTGAAGACGTCCTGGAGTCGAGCATTCCACCCAAGTCGACGTTCCTTGTCCTTTCGGAGCTCGATCATGAGACCTTCTCCGGCATCGATGAGGTCAGATTCAGCGCAATCAAGTCCCTCCTGGAGCTCGCCGGCACGATCCTCTGGCTCACTGAAAACGCATGGATCGAGAACCCCTACCAGGCCATGACAGCCGGTATGCTTCGATCCGCCCGCCTCGAGTAC
This sequence comes from Colletotrichum costaricense, assembly GCF_030867565.1. Classification (NCBI taxonomy): domain Eukaryota; kingdom Fungi; phylum Ascomycota; class Sordariomycetes; order Glomerellales; family Glomerellaceae; genus Colletotrichum; species Colletotrichum costaricense. The sequence continues at coordinate 2,377,387 of NW_026848236.1, read as the reverse complement.
CCCGCCACCCACAATCAGTCACTTGACGTTGACGACGCTGAGAAGTTGGACACTAAGTTCCTGGTTGAGCAACTTATTCGCCTCGAGGAGCCTACCGACTCGAAGGAAGACATCCTCTGGACACTGGAGCCCGAAGTGTACGTTTCCAAGTCTCGTGCCTACATTCCCCGCATCAAGCACGATATCCAGAGGAACAACCGTCTCAACTCGAAGCGTCGTGCCATCACGGCCTCAGTTGACTCCCATACGATGCCTGTGACTCTCTTGGCGTCGGAAGACACTCTTTATTTGGAGTCATCGGAGACTTTCGGTGCAGACTCATCCGCGGAGGCGGACTTGGAAGTCAAGATAGACTTCTCTCTCGGAAACGCTATCCGTGTAGGCGATCTCGGATTTTGGCATCTCGTACAGGGTACCATCGTTGGCACGGACAAGGCAGTCATGGCGCTTTCGGCTACCAACGCGTCCATCGTCCATGTTCACCCCAGTCATGCCTTTATTCTCCCAGCATCTGAGAGCGTCGCCGAGAATGCGTCTGTCCTGCTTTCAACTGCTGCGAGGCTTGTCGCTCAGAGAATCTTCAATGGCATCGCTTCCGGTGCGTCGGTTCTCGTCATGGAGCCGCCAGGCTTCTGTGTCGATGCCATCGTCGAGACAGGGAAGAGCAGAAACGTGCAGGTTCATTTCGCGACAGCGGGAGCTTCAGTCTCGTCCTCGCTGCCGTGGATCCGGTTGCACTCCCTGGAGACTGATGCGGGCATCAGAAAGGCTCTGCCCGTGAATCTCGCCGCCTACTATGATTTCTCGGAGGGGGCGAGCTCCATCACCAGCTTGGGCTCTCGTGTAGCCAAACTTCTGCCGCCCGTTTGCCTCAAGTTCGACCGCGGCCACATCTTCCAAAGCTCTGCTGAATCCATCTCTTCACCTGAGCAAGATGCACTCCAGCGGCCGCTGGTTGAGCAGGCTGTTCTCGCGGCTGCGGCAGAGGTTCCAAAAATTGCTGCTTTTCCTGAGGTCGATGAAGAGTCTAGCGTGAAACCTGTCGGCAGCATCATTGACTTGAAGGATGCGTCTGTTACCTCAACTATCATTGACTGGAGAACCGAGAGTCGTGTGACAGCACGAGTCCGCGCCGTTGACTCGGGTAAGCTGTTCTCCCTCGACAAGACGTACCTCCTCTTGGGTCTTGCCGGATCTCTGGGTCGGTCTCTGGCTCGTTGGCTTATTACGCACGGCGCCCGCCATGTCGTGATCTCCAGTCGTAACCCCGAAACCCCTGACCCGAAGTGGTTGGCAGAGATCGAGAACTTGGGCGGCATCATCACCGTTCTGTCCATCGACGTCTCTAAAGAAGCCTCCATCGATGCTGGGCTCGCTCAGATTAGACAGACGCTGCCGCCCATCGGCGGAATCGCCTATGGTCCGTTGGTACTTCACGATGCTCTTCTGGCAAGCATGGACCTTTCCATGATGAATGTGCCCGTCAACTCCAAGGTCGTCGGAGCGCAGATCTTACACGAACGCTTCTCGAACCAGGCCAAGGATCCCCTTGACTTCTTCGTCATGTTCTCGTCGGTTGCGACGGTGGGAGGGAACCCAGGCCAGGCAAACTACACAGCCGCGAACTCGTTCCTCCAAGCCCTCGCTCAGAAGCGTCATATTCAGGGCCTCCCCGCATCGACAATCGCGATTGGCGCCGTTATCGGTGTCGGATTCCTGTCGCGTACCGGCAGAGAGGAAGAGTTCAAGCTCGCTTCTGACACGGACACGATTTCGGAAGACGAGTTCCTTACCTTGTTTGCCGAGGCGGTTGTCTCTGGAAGGCGAGCCCCAGGCTCTCAGCCAGTGGCCATTACAGACATATCGGACCTTGAGGTGATCACCGGCATTCCCGAGTTCAGTGCCCGCCACAAAGACACCGTCAAGTTTTACGACGACCCGCGGTTCGGAAACCTAAAGGTTCCCGAGAGCCGTGCCAACACGGATGGCGCCTCGGGGGCTAAGAGCTCTGTCAAGGAGCAGCTACTGAAAGCAAGGACACTGGATGAGGTTCGCGATATCATCATTGGTAAGAGTCCTCCCCTACAATTCGAGGAATTGGGGTACAAGCAGGTGCTAACTTGATCAACAGATGGCTTGTCGCAAAAGATGCGCGGCATCCTGCACATCCCTGCCGATGAAAAGGTCAACGCCACGACACCATTGATTGACCAGGGCGTGGACTCGCTCGGTGCAATCACCGTCGGATCATGGTGAGTAATTTGTTACTTCCTTTCCTTGCATGACACAACGGCTGACGTGGGCGATTTCTAGGTTTTCCAAGACGCTTATGATTGACATCCCGCTGCTGAGAGTCGTCAGCGGTGCCTCAATCGCTGAACTTGCCGAGGAGGCGGCAGGACGACTCTCAAGAGCCGCCATTCCCCTGATCGAATCTGCCGACGGCATTGTCAGCAGCGAAGATGATAGCCGCAGCGGTAGTAACTCGCCCATTGACACGTCGAATGCTACATCGGTCTCAGACTTGAGGGGTGACGACGTCGCCTTGGATGATAAGACGGCCACTTCGCGCCAGATCCCGCTGTCTCTCACCCAAGAACACTCGTGGAAGCTCCTTCAGCAACTGTCTAATGAGCCGACTATCTTCCACAACACCATTGGTGTGTTCATGAAGGGTTCAGTAGACCTGGATAGACTTGAGAAGGCCCTGAACAAGTCCCTCCGCCGTCATGAGATCTTCCGCACCGCATTCTCACCTGAGGGAGAGCAAGTCATCCTGCCTACCCCGGTCACCCGCGTGCGCTATGTCGAGGTCAATGACAGGGCAGCAGCAGAGGAGGCCTACAAGCAGTTGGAGATTGAAGAGTATGATCTTGCCGCAGGCGAAGGTCTCAAAATTGTCGACTTCCACTGGGCCCAGGACGAGCATCTGTTCGTCATCGGCTACCACCGCCTGGTGGGCGACGGCTCAACGACGCAGAATTTCCTCGACGAAGTTGGCCAACTATACGACGGCGCGCAACTTTCGGCGCCGCCGCAGTACTCCAACTTCGCCGCGCGGCAGCGATCCGACGTTCAGAGCGGTCAGATGGACGCCGACATCGCGTACTGGACCTCCATGTACAAGACCCTTCCAGTGGTCCTCCCAGTCTTGTCGCTCCCCAACGCCCAGAAGCAGCGAGACGCAAGCAACCGCGTCGCCTGGAAGCAACACGTCGGCACGCTCCGCCTAAGCGCGATCCTGGCCTTCCGCATCCGCGAGCGCTGCAAGAAGCTGAAGGGCGTAACGCCCATGCACTTCTACTTAGCGGCCTACCACCTGCTACTCGCGCGCCTCTCGACCGCAGCGGACGTGGCCATTGGTATCGCTGACACCAATCGCGCCAGCATCCAGGACGTCTCAACCATGGGTTTCTTCGCCAACCTACTCCCCGTCCGCCTCGCGCCCTTCGAGCCGGCGCAGACTTTCGCCGACGAGCTCGAGTCCGTCAAGGAGCGCCTGCGGCAGGCGATGCAGCACGCCCGCGTACCCTATGGCGTCACGCTGGACCGCCTCGGCCTCGCGTCCTCGTCGGCGGAGCTGCCGTATGCGCCGCTGTTCCAGGCCGTCTTCGACTACAGGCAAGGTGCCGCGGAGACTGGACGGCTCGGCGGTGCTTCTTTCACCGAAATTTGGGCTTCGCGCGAGCGCACGCCGCATGATGTTGTCCTGGAGATGTCGGATGATCCGGCCAAGGAGCCGCTTGTCACGGTCAAGCTGCAGAGCTATCTGTATGGAGAGGAGGATCCGAAGGCATTTTTGAGTGCCTATGAGGCGACCCTGACCAGCTTCTCGGAGAACACCAAGCTGGCAATCGCCCAGGATTGAGGAGTTTGCTAGAGTTCTGTAGTGGGAGGTTCTCCTGAAGAAGTAGGCTTTGTAGGTCCGCTTGGTTAATCGGAATCAATGCACAAATCTTCGTTTGAGCTCAATGCCCGCATGAACCTGATTGCGTGACTCGAGAGACACTTTGGCTTAACTCTGACGTGAAGATGCGGCCCGATGCTGAAATGTCGCGACGCATCTACGTTGCTACACCGCGTTAGATTCAGCAAGCGTCTGCCGTGCCGCCTGACTTGATTTTGGCAAAGTACAGCCAGCTTGTTGATCCCATCGTTATCTCCTGGACATCAGTCTAGGCCTGGCGTTGCTAAAGCCTTCGAAAACTCGATCGAAGGACACAACTTATGAGAGGAGACGCCTTGAATCAATATCCAACACAAAGCGAAGGAATCGGTTTCCCAGAGGTAGCCAAAGGTAGACAACGGCAACTGCGATATTGCAAAGGAGTCTCGAGTTGTCGACTCCAAAAAACCACTCGACCCATGGAAACCCCCATATCCCACCAGCCCGCCCAAACTCCACAACCGCAATTTCACCTTACCCGAAAGAGGACTTTGGGCTCCGCAACTTTGCAGAATCGCGCACAAAAAAACACATCTACAAGGGTTCATAATCAGACTCCCAGTCATGACCACCAATCATCCCTGCGTCTTAGGATACAGGCGATGCAGGGCTGCTGGCGCAACGGTAGCGCGTTCGACTCCAGATCGAGATTCATCGAGATGCTATCGAAAGGTTATCCGTTCAAATCGGGTGTGGCTCAGTTTCTTTTGCTCTTTGTTGAGGCTATCACGGAGGCCATCATTTTGATGTTGTGAATGAGTGTTTGGGTGATGGTGGTTGTGGTTGTGGATGGGAGAAAGGAGTAGGCTTTTTTGATGTGGGAGAGGAAGGTGTGCGGAGAAGAGCACAGGGCCTGCCTTCCCGTTGTATTTTGGTTCCGCATGTCTAAGCCTCCAGGTACATGTGGCAGATTGACAGCAGGGCATACCAAATGAACCTTCAGCAAATCAAGCTTGCCCCTGACTACTTCCGAAAAATAGGAGATGCGTTACTGAAGCCAAAGTCTTTTCGTTGACATGAAGTCTGCTATTTTCAATCTAGGCATCTTGAAGGACCGAGGTGGTGAGTGGCGCAGCGACTTCAGGCTCGTCTATCTATTGTGCTGCGCATTGGGGAGCAGAGAATCGAATCCTCCACTTCTTTTCCTGCAAACACTTTTCAGCCAGCATGAAGAGGCGTTATCATCCAAGCGGTCTCTATTATGAGCTACATTGATCAATCAATGATGCGACTAGAATATGGTTCAGCTGGAACAAGCATGACATCAAAGACCTGGTAAAACGAGTCCAAAATGTAAATCAGAAGTGTGATTCAAAATAGCATAAATGGCGCTGATTTTGAAGTTATACATTCCATGCCGTACTCATATGCAAGTACGAAGAATTACTGGCCGAATACATCTTGTCTCATCCATACAACAAGTCTGGATGCCAAGCTGAATTACGAGTTGTATCGAGCTTAGCAGTATCTCTTATTATGGAATGACCGCGGCGACTCAGACTGGGGCCACAGTAAATTTCACGTTGACCTGCTTGAACTTGCAGCTTTCGATTACCTTAGTGGAAGAAATTGAAAGTTACCCTGATCATTGAGCCAATACACTCAATGACTGAGGTGAGTATTCATCAGCCCACCACTTCGAAACCATCACCACCCTCACCTCCCATGCTCCTTCCTCCTCAGGCACCCACCTCATCTCAACGACTGATAGGCACAGGCAGCCCATCCAAGGTCGCCCTCACCGCCCACTCATCACTACTTATTGAACAGAATCGCTTCAATATATCACCAAGGCCCATGGCGTGGCGGGGAATGTCCTCGTTTGAATTGCCCCGCTCCCATGGGTCACGAGTTCGAGTCTCGTGAAAAATCGCTGGTACCGTTACAACTGAGGAATAGTACGTAACAATGGTCTAGTGGTTTTCGTAGGCCCCCCGTGAGGGGGGCTGAGCTTTTTGCACTCTGAGTATGATGGATTACCTACCTGCCTGCCTGCTGTTATTCCCCTTTGCCTTTTTTCTCAGGGTAGTCAAGGGGTTGTAAATATCTTACGGTGGGTGTAGCAGGGTGAAGGTTGGTCATCCCGCGAGTTTGATACTGGACCAGCTGCTTAAGCTTGTATGAATGTCTCCCTCAATAATCTATATTGATCAAGGTGGTCTGGAAGGAAATGGTTGTGTTCCAAGGGCCGTTCTTCTCCCACGAGAGTAGGACGTGACTAGTATTCATTATCCAGTCTAAAGCGCGACAAAAGCGATGATGATGTTGACTGTACGAAAAGTAGAAGGCAACATTCGTGGTCGAAGGCGACCTTGAAAGGGAACTGCCTAGACCGGACGAATGGCTAAAACGAGGCGTCAAGTACAATCATCTCTGCAAGAAACCCATCATTGAACAAGTTCTGGTATATACTCGTAACACTTTATTATGCTCCCAAGACGCCGTTGCTATGTCTGTAAAGACCTTTAAACTCCAGATATGCCCGACAATGCCATCTCCCCTCGTGGCGACCATGGCGTGATCTCGTGAGCGCCGGCCAAACTGGCCGGGCTGGCTGAAAATGATAAACCATAACATACGTAACAATGCAGAGTCCGCTCTCGCTGCTGAACTGCACAAAACTCCATCGAATGTAGTCCTTCAATGTCGTCGTCTCTTGGATTCGTCAATCTCTTCACCCATTTCCATTGGGTTGGCAGGGTCAATGTAGGCCGACAGTCTAGTATCACCCCACCGAGCGCCAACAGTTACCCAGACACCCTTGATAAAGCTGTTGCCCATGACGGTCTCGCGATGGCCTCCCCAGCGTAGTCTGTGGTCACGGTCCATAGCGCTGTTACCCAGACCGCCATTTGTGACCCATTCCTTGATTGCGTTTTTGATGAATTCGATCTTGCGACGGAAGTCATTAGCGACAGGAATTCCCTGCAGTTCGGTTGGAATCTCCGGACGCCGGCGTGATGTTGTGGTCGGGCGAGTAGCACGAGCCGCCGAGGGCTTGGCCTGGAAGTTCAACAGCGTCTGTAGAGGGTAGGACAACATGGCCCTCTCGTCAAGAGCAGCAGCGCCCAGGCTGCCAGTAGTGGCAAGGTTCTGCGCCGCATCCATGGGGAGGTGCCAGAAGTGACACCAGGTTCCTGCGGCGTTCAAGACGATCTTGGTGTGATCGGGGAAGTTGAACTGCTACTTTGTTAGCCACGTCACGTTACGTTACGGTTGTGCGACTTGAGCTTACCTGAAGATGGCCATCGCCAAAGACCCAGCAGCCAACATCGCCGAAGCGTTGGTAGAATGTAACCAGATCAGAAGGCTGAGAGTTGTTGACAGAGAACTCCATCGGTCGAGTGACAGTTTCCTCAGCGGGGACTGGCTCATCCCTGCCATAGGCAATCATGTAGTTGGCGAACTTTTTCCAGAGAATCACGCGCTCTCGCTTTCTGTGTTCATAGACATCCTTTCCGGGGTTCAGCTTTCCGGGAGTCCCGTCTTCGTAAACCGGTACGCGGAACTGCTTCGAGGAGACAGAGACTCGAGTGAGACCTGCCTCGCCGTTGTTCTCGTAGAAATGGATGTCTTGCGTGGGCGGCAGTGGTTGATGTCTCTCGGGATACGACTCGTCATGACGTCGCTCAATGTGTCGCTCAGCATCACGCACAAGCATGCAAGCCGAAGGCAGTGTCAGAGTCTTGCTGGCCTCGGTCGTAGGAATGTCTCTCAAAATGCACCCCACACCGCCATCATTCAAGATATAGCCAAGACCGAATTTGTTGGTGTAGTCGACCCACTTCACCACCACGTTGGGATGAGGCGGAGTGGTATCCTTGGAAGAGATGATTGCCATTGTTCGAGCGTTCAGGGCGCGCTCCAACTCCGTTTGCAGTCGGCGAAGTCGCTCAAGAATGACATCCGGCTTCGAGCCTGCTACCGGCTCCGCGGGTTCAGCTGGACTAAACAATGAAGCTCTCTCATTCTGATCGGAAGAGATCTTGAGATTCTCCATTAGCCCGGTCATGGTGACAGTGGCTTGGTTTGAAGACTGTGACGACATGGCTTGAGACGACATGGCTTGGACGGGTAGAGCGCCTGTCGACTGCGATGTCGGCAGTGGTGTTCTGCGCGCACTTGACTTCCTCAACGGGGCTTCCGCAAGCTGGTTCGTCCGAGACTCGGGCGCACTATGCTGTCTAACGGATCTTGGGCGAGGTGCCTCTGCAGGTTGAAGAGGCTGGGCGGGGGCTTCTGCAGGAGGTCGGGGTCTGACAGAACTGGTAGAGCTGGCCATCACCGGAGGTCGGTTCTGTGCTCTTTGTTGAGCCGCGAAACTCTGAGGAGGTTGGCGCAACAGGCCTGTCGGCGCTGTTTGCGAAGTTGTTAATTGAGACTCTGAAGCCGCATCAGGACGCGAAGACGCCGAGGCAGCAAGAGCACGAGCATGCCGCTTCTCGCGAAGCCAATCGTCGAATGGCCTGTAGACGACGTCCTCTCCCAGGGGAATCATGGGAGTCAACCCAGACTTCTCCTCGGCAGCCATTTCTTTCCATGTCTGAGTGTGAACGACCTGCACTGGTGTCCATGGACCCACGCCGCAGTCTCTGCACATGTCCTCCATGTTTTTCTTGGTGACCGCTTGCAGTTGGGCACTCATGCGATTGGTGTAGAATTCCGAGCCGTCGGGAGGCAGAGTGAGGAGTCTGGTCGTGATATCGGCCTCAACAGGGAAATAGCCGCAAGTGAAAAAGGGATGTTGAACGATGATGTCTGGATCGGGTCTCATATCCGCGTCCTCGAGCATAGTGGCTACACAGTCCTTGGCCTCCTCGCTGATGTACTTTTGCGTCGTCTCCGGGTTCGGCCATTCGTAGTCTCGTTCTCTCGCTCGGCGGTAGATTTCTTCGGTGCTGGTCGACTGAAAGGGTGGCTTGGATGTCAACATGGCAAACCTGGTTCGGTTAGTAACGGTCCTGTAAACATGTTCAAATCGACGAGTACTGACATGATGATGCCCAAGCTCCAGATATCAACCTGGTGGTCATGGCCCTTCTTTCCCTTCTGGAGAATTTCGGGTGCGATGTAATTGGGCGTGCCGCACAGAGTTGTCCTTCTTATGGTCTGCATATCGCGGCCGGTAACGAGCAAAGCAGCCAGTCCAAAGTCGCCAACCTTGGCGTTCATTCGGTGGTCGAGGAAGATGTTACCCATCTTCAGATCTCGGTGAATGATGCCCTTTCCATGCATGTACTTGATGGCTCCGGCGACTTGCACAGAGTAGAATCGAACCTCAGGCTCCGTCAACCCTTTGCGCTTCTTGACCATGTCCATGAGAGACCCATTGGTGCAGAGCTCGAGAACAAGGTACATGCAGTCATGGAACGAGAATGCTCTGAAGAACTGGACAATGTTCTTCTGGTTCATCTTCGAATGGATCTGGAGTTCGGTTTGGAACTACAGTGCGCGTTAGACTCGAGCCTGGAGATAAAAATATACCGGCAATGGGGCTGACCTTTTGCATCATCTTGGACGGCATCTGACTTCGCACAATCTTCAGCGCGTACTTCTTGCGCTCCGGCAAGAGGTATCCTTGGTAGCAAACAGCAAAGCCACCTTTGCCGAGCATTCTCCCGACTTGGTAGACGGCTCCATTGGGACGGTCGTTGGCCGGAGGCTCGTCGATACTCGCGGGTGGTACCGGTGGTGGCTCCTTGTCCTTTGCAGCTTTGAGCTGGGCGACGGGCTTCGACGTCTTCATTTCAATGGCCTTGGGCATACGCTGAGCGTTGGCGTCCCTAGGCGACAATGCCTCCAAATCGAGGCCCCCTTTCGCCACTAGTCTATGGGCCATGACTGTGGCCTCGGGCTTCCTGATAATCGATGCGGGTTTGAGAGGATTGTGGCTCTCAGAAGCGACGGGCGCCGAAAATGCAGTTTCAAGGTCGGCCCAGGGTGATGGAGAGGAAGGGCCTATTATGAGATCTTGTCAGCACACATGGAGGACTGGGAAAAATGGAAGGAGGTATAGCAAAAAGTGTATAATATTGAAGACTTGGAAAGAAAGAACGTAGTGCAGTCCATGTGCCGTCATACGCATCATCAAGCGCAAATGGCCACAATCACAACCGAGCGGGCAGGGCAAGCAGTAATAACACGGACGATGGTTGTTTACGTACCAGTCTCACAAAGAGATCATGTGCAGTCAATGCAGATGCGTAAAAAACGAAGCTCGCAAGCAATACAAGAGCCGACGGTGAACTCACGACTGCTGACGAGACGAGGACGTCGCAGAGTACTTACCACCTCTGAGTGTCGAGAGTTGTCGGGATGATGTGCCGTTGAGACGAACGGTAAACTTTTGGTAATGGAGGTGGAGTGAAGGACCGGGTTGGTGTGTACCGGCGCTGTTGACCTTCGCTTCGCGCCGTTGCCTGGGGAACTACGCTCTGAAAGCGCTATGGGGAACAACTAGGACTGGCCGATGTTACTCCACAACGAACCTCTTTTTGGCACCTCAGTCAAAGTGAACGAACGCCTTAGGTAAGCAGCATCGAACCACCACCAAATAGGCCATCTTTGTTTTACGATCTTGGCACGTTTATCACTTTTGTGACGCCAAAGTCTTATCTAGATCAATTTCTATAGCTTCGTCTTTCCTTACTCAAGGTCAAATTACTAATTCAGATGCAGCTTAGCCAGATGAACAGGCCTGCAGACAGTCCTGCTCAGACTCGGGAGCTTGGGAACTAGTACTCCGGCTGGCCGGGCTCTGCTAGACCTGTCGGCTCCGAAGGTGGAAATAAGCGGAATATCAAATCTGCGCCCTCCGACTTATTCCCCCAGGACGCCCCTCCAGCAGCCCCAAATGTCGAACATCGACGTCAGCTGCCTAGAATGACTCCGATAAATCCGGATCACCAAGCGTGTTGACATTTGAAAGCGACCAACATCTCAAATAGCTCTTTCATCTTTTTTCGCCTTCAATTGGCCATTGAATGCTCCAATTGACTGGGAAAACAAACCGCCAAGACGAGGCCAAGCATAGTAGTACGGAGCTCTCGGAGCTCTCTCCCGTCCAACCCTTCCGTCACTCATTCGACCCTCGACCATAACCCCACCATGGTGCCATTACCTCTCTTCAAGCTCGCCGCACTCTTTGTGCGGCACATTTCCAAATATGGTGCCGTAAGTCGGAAGTCTCCTAACCTCTACTCGATGCTTCGAAACACCGTCCACTCCTCGCGGCCACGAAGCTAATCTTGACATCGCGAACAGAACCAAATAAAAGCTCAAGCCCACGATCACCCCAAGTTCCGCGCCTTCGCCGCACGCTATGGCCAACACATACACCAGCTTAATATGCGCCTATCGGTGGCCCTTCTTCGCAATCCAGACGCCGAGCAACGCGCAAAAGAAAAAGCTGAGGCGGCGACTGTCAAGACGAAAGAACAGGTTGAAAAGGAGGAAGCCAAAGCGCTGAAGGCCAAGCTCGCAGCTGAAAATGCCGAGCTTGCAAAGTCGAAAACCCCAGACTCTATATCAGCCTCCGCGACTTCGACTTCGTCATCCTCCTCTACTTCCGGGACCAGCGGCACCAGCAACACCGGTAGTAGCAGCTCGACAAAAGAACGCCCCAGATTCAAGAGTGTCTGGCGACGAAAGTTCCGCTCCCTCCCCGAAGCGAAGGCCGTCGACCTCTTCGCTGACGTTATCGGCGATACCTTTATCCTCGGCGTCGCGAGCGCCATTATCCTCTATGAGTACTGGAAGGCATCCCAAAAACCTGACCAGAATGCAGAGCGCATTAAGGCTCTCGACGCCAAGCTCGAGGAGCTCACACGCCGCGAAGAGGCGCTCTCGCAAAAGGAAGAGGAGCGGACCAAAAGATATCAGGCACTTGAGGCCGCGCTCAAGGAGCTGAGGGATCCCAAGACCAAGAAGCCTCTGTTGCCGAGCCTTCAACTATTGCCAGCATCGACTGAGACGCAGGAGACGGGGAAGCCAACTGCGTCGGCGGCGTAGAAGGTTTGTGTCTCTTTGCGCAGCGAGTAGAAGGCAGGAGACGTGGAGGAGCGAGGTTTCTGTACAATTTCACCATGATACCATCTAGCCGGCGACAATTGTCTCCGTGCTGTACCAATATTTCAAGGGCAGGTGTAACTCAAACCAGGTAGCGAGGAGTTTAGAAGGATCACCTCACTCTCGGCAAAGGATAGAATAAAGTTGGCAAGAGTAGCCAGGCAGCTCTTGCCATGTCTGAATCACAGACTTGACTCACCTCATATACAAAGATCCTAAATAACATTTCAAACTTTTCCCATTGCCGAATGACACCTAACGTATTCCATCGCAGAAGTCATCCAATGTGAGCAGATCAACATACAGTCCAGTCTTCATTCGCACAGAATTTCTGCAACCTGCACCATGTTCTTCTGTTCCTCCCTCCGCCAGCGTCCTGAATGGGCGCCCGTGATCCCTTTCCTAATAAGCAATACACCACCCTTTCAAGGTACGCAAAAATACAAGGAAAGACAAGATCGATTTCATGCCTTTCCTTTTCATTCCACATGCCCATTTACTAACAGGAAACTTGAACAATAAGAACGCAGACTAGACACACACGACATCGCCCTCCCCATCTCCCAAAATCAGACGTTTCGCTTCATCCTCCTCTCGCCAAAGGATGTTGGCCAACAAGCCACCGCGCAGCGCCTAGAACGTCTCAATAGCCTCGATGGAGGCTGCAACATTGCTGTCATCTTCCTCATCGGCGAGGGCGTCGACCAATGTGATGCGACGCAGGCTTTCATGGAGCTCAAGATTGAGTAAGTAATGTGCTTAAGGAAAGTGCCATCAGACGCACGCCCATGAACATGTGCAACAAATTCCGCTTCATTCTGGGCATGCTTTGCAGTACTGTAGAAAAATGCTAACAACCGTTCGCATCAAAGCCTCTTAGAGAAGCTTGATCCGCCCCTACTCACACTACCTCTAACGTCACACACGGGGCTCCCCTCAATTCTCGCAGGCCTCCAAGAGATACTCGCCGCTAAGTCTTCATCGTCCCTCTCTCCAGCCCAACCCTCCGCCGACCTACTCCTGTACATGGCTGGCGACAACGAACCCCTCTCGGAACACGGCGCCAACCTCCTCAGCGAATTAGGCCAGTCCCCGCGCGAGATTGCCGCCCTCGCCGACACAGAGGAGGGTAAGGCGCGAATCTTGGATTTGTTGGGCCCGAAGGACGGCAAGGCCATTCTGGGGTTCCTGGCGCTGGAGAGGCTGGCTCTCACATGAGTGTTGGCCGTGAGCTCTGGAGGCCGGGAGAGGAATGGGGGGTTGAGAAAGCAGGGTTGGCCGTTTTAGACCTTGCCGATGCCGTTGACAGGTGGACAGGAGATGATCATGGTGCGACGGTGGGCTTTCTTCGCTCTTCGGATGGCAGATCGATATCCGGTCTCTGGCGTCACTTAACGTGTGTATACGACTCTAGATAGGAGGAATACCAGTTTCCCGGGGCACTTCGTATCGGGCACAACTTGGTCAAGATCGTGATAAGGGGGAAATGGGGACTCGAGAAAGGGGACTCGGGGAGGCTGTGTTCCGTGTGCATCACCAAGGGTAGACATGAGACGAGTCAACAGAGCAAAAGGGGGGGCCGGTAGTTGAGCGTCTAGAGACGATAGATCTGGACCATGGATGCCATCACCGTTCAACGTGTGGAGTGGGCGGCTTGTACCAAAGGCGAGGCTCTGACAGCTGTGACAAGCCACCGGACCAACAATGCACGCAAGAGTTGAGACTCGAGAGATGGGGGCCGGAAGGATGGGGAGGAGGAAACGGCTGCCTTTGGAGACCGACCAGTTGACAGTCGTTCGTGCTTCAGAAAAGACCAGTTGACACTGACAAGTTGACAACCGCGGGAAAAGAGACGTTTGGAACTCCACCGACGCCATTTCGTCTCACCAGAACAAAGACGGGATGGAAAAAAAGGTACCGTTGCTTCCCAAGATCCGTGCGTGGGCAACAGCAAGGAAGGGCTCTGCGCTTTTCTCTGGACGGATAAGACGGATCGAATGTGCTCGTTCTGAGTGCGTGGCATGTTGCGTGTGATGGACCGTTGAACCAGTAAGTGAGCGTGCATGGCAAGGCAAGGGAAGGGAATTGTGAAGCATTTGATGTCGTGGTGTGTGCCCCATCCCCCTCCTTTCCCGGCTGTGCTGAATAGCCGTGCTGATCAGGGAAACCTATTATGGGGGCCCTTGTCAACTTTTCTTTCTTATCATTTCATCCGACGAATATCAGAGGCAGAGAAGAGAGTATGACAGAGGTGAGAGTCGGAGGAGATGGATCTTGCATTCTAGACTCTACCAAAGTGTGATGTTTGATCAGAGACGATCCGATCGGGGGGGCTGTCAAACGTCTACAGAGGGGAGTTGCATCATGAAGCCTATCCGGCCTTGGCTCTTGATTGATGTGCACTTCTCATGTTGAAGCACGCACTTATTGTTTCTGTCACATATTCTCTTATTCTCGACTCATAGAGAATTGTCGATCTGGATGTTTCATTCTTCTCTTTCCGGGTGTTTTTTAATCCCTTTGCCTTCTTGGGAGCGTCGTCGATCTTGCATCACTTTTGACGCTGTTGGAGAAGAGAGGGGGGGAAAAAAGCTCTAGAAGTGTTCTTAGGCCCCACCTATCTCTCACTCACTTGTCTTGCACCATCTTTTGCTGCAATATTGTGTACGGAATCGCAGAGACGTCGATGGGGAGTTACCCCGTTCCTCCAAGGGTTTGAACCCCTGAGGAACGGGGTTAGACTCTGGAGGGACGGTGTGGTGGGCGGACTGACACAAGAACACACGTTATGATGACTTCAGCACGGCACTCATCACCCGATGACCGACTCGTGGCCTGCAGCATGTGCAGAGACCATCACCACCACAACCGGACCACATGCAAGCAGCAAAAGAGTCGTCGGTTTGTGACCGGATGGTCCGGCAGGGGAGCCCTGAGGTGGACCGAACCAAGGGCGATGGGGCGGGCAATCCCTTATTGCATCCGTATTGCAGCCATATTGTAGCCGTTATTGCACCCGTATTGCGCTATAATGGTCGTGATATTGTTCCAAAGCTTGTTGACAAGACGCTTAGCTCGGATCGGATACTTGAGAGATATGCTTATCTGTTTTTTCAACTCTGCACGTGTGATGAGCACAAGCTTTGGCTTATCAATACTGCTAATAACACCAATAAGAGACAGACAATATGCGAGGTGACGGAGGGGCATCGCTTTGCTTCGTTCTCGCATTCAAGAGATAGACTACGCGTAGAAGTTTGCCTGCCAACTTCGGTGTAAGCAGCCCTCGGTCGAGTTGATGCGGCGCGGGGAACTGGCGTTAGGTTGCATGGCATGAGCAGATCTCGCCAGCCATTGCCGTGGTGCCATGCTGCTAGAACAATCTGCTCATGGGATATCTATTTCTGGCTCGGATATCGGTGAGCTATGCGTGCATGCAAAGTGAAATCGTCAATTTGAGCCAATTGACCGCCTTTGTAGGGTTCAATTGTTCAAATCAACAGTCCAGCCTCTGGCGTCCAGTCGTGACAGTGTGAAGCGAAATCAATAATGCTGTGATTGATGCCCGGCGGTTGCAGTAGCACAAGTGACGGCTCCTCCTTCAATCGGAAGCAACAGCTCTGCTGGTTGGTCAGGCCGTTATAGAGGGTGGGTCGGGGCCATGTGGGCTACTGCGAGGGGAGCCAATGAGCCGCGGCGCTGAACCGCCCTCCCAAATAGAGTTGAACACACCTCATTGTTAGCGGCGGGCTTTTCCCCTCCTCTGTTCTCGGTAATACTTTTATTTTTAGTCTCGATCGAAGAGAACTGCATTCGATGCAGCGGAGCGGATGAGCGGGATGTACTGCAACTCATATCAGTGAGAGAGATTGCAGATTTGCACTTTTGACGTTGATCAAGAGTCAAATAAGACCCTGCAGGCCAGCCACTTGTCTGCCGAAGCGACCTCGATATGAGCACTTCTCCTCGCCATCCTACCGGGGTTCTCTTGGCCTTAGAATTAGACTATCGAATCGTCACAACCCAGCAGTTACGACGCTGAATCAGGCAAGTGACGAGTATAATAGCAAGTTGCTATTATCGGAGAGCACGCAGCATGCAGTCCACCGTGCTCGACCCAAAAGCACGTCCGCACATGCGTTTCTAGAGACGTAGGTGACACACAAGGATTCGTTGCCCATGCCAAGACCGTTGATACTGAGGATTCCTCCGGTGCGGGACTGGCGGCGAGAGGCTGATACCGTGGCACGCCGCTCGCACTACAACTGCGAATGGCCAAGGTGAGGGGAAGGAGAGCAGCTTGAAAAATGGCCCTAAGAGCCATCCACGCCAAAGCTTTAGTGTCCCGAACGGTCGATCGGAGCTGTCACCATCGACCCTCGGGCACTTGCCGCAGAAAGCTGACGATGCCAGCCAACGTGCCAGTTTTATCTCGGCGCTTTGAGAACAACGGCTTTACATCCCAAAAGGATCATCTGAAGAGTCAGAGACGCTCGGTCTTGTTGCACCGATGACGGGGTAAGCCAGCAAGACGCCCAGGCTTGAGCATCGTTGGTAGCAGGAGCAAAGCCGCCCCCAGACCGCAAGCTTATGCCCTCCTCCTTCACGGCTTTAAGGTTCTATCGACATGGGTTGCTTGACAGCTTCTGATGGCAACGTCACAGTCCCTGGTGTGGTCTGTTCTCAGTCTGAAGTGCAGCGTTCATCCTCAAGGCTTCGAGTCGTCTGTTGATCGGGTCAAGAGGACGTCGACTCGACTGAGCAGGGGCCTGCTCCGTGAGACGGGAGGCGTTGAGGAGGCAGGCGTTCATGCGCTTTAGAGGTTTGCTGGATAAGACAACACCACCGTCTTTTCTCGGTTGTCTTCCGCACCCCATCAAGGCTTCGTTCGCTTTAGCAACTAATCTTTTCGAAAATGGCAGCAGGGCTATAGAACTAAGTATACCATATGGCATGTCGGTCGATCGGCGAAAGAAGTCATGAAAGCTGCAGTCGTCGGATTATCGATTGATGATTCTCCATCAGCTGCTGCGCCGTACACTAGTCCCCGTCATCGTGGGTTTGGGACTTTGGACAACGGTGAAGAGCGTGCCCGCTGTGGAGTATGCGACGGGCCCCAAATGCAGACGAGCAGGGGGTATGAGAGAGAAAAAGAAAGAAAAGCCCGATCCTTGTCAATATCTTCCATGTGGCATGCCCAGCTTTTGCCAACCTCCAGCCAGGAAGGGACTTTCTTGAGGGGCAACGGGACCGGGGTCTGTTGTCCATGGTTGCGTTGCGGTCCAAAGGTGGACAGGGGTGGTTTCGTGGTGGTGGTGGTGGAGTACAGGGTTCGGTGATGGTCGAGACGGTGACTGCGACCGGGCAACGAGCAGCCGTCCCATCTTCTCAAACCAGCTGTGCCTCAGCACAGCCATTCTGGAACTTGCGTGTGTCTGAGGCGGTTTTGATCAGCCGTCTCAGAGTTTTGCAGAGGATCAGATGGCATGAACTCAGCGTGGGAGCTGGGAATTTCTGGATGGAATGGGCAGTTTGCACAATGGGAAAAATCTTCTTGTGGTCTGAAGTTCGGGGTGGCCTGGGCTGTGTCGTGTCGTCTTGTCGAGTCGAGTGGGTGCGCGATCTCTGTTACGCTTTCGACGCCATCTGGAAGATCAAAAGAGTTTGTGCGACAGGCGAGTGCGGACGAAGCGAAGAGGGTGTAGAGAGACGTACCCTTCAACTCTTACCTAAGCACATCAGGTTCTTTCCCCTGCTTGTGTGAGAACCTGACAAGCCTGACTAGGAAGGAAGAGACCACGATCATTCGGACCGCGATGCTTTTCTTAGGTACTCACCTTCCTGCTGCTGTACCGATACCAAGGCGTAATGGAAGGCAAGAACAGCTCAGAAACAGGCAAAGGCGGGTATTGTTTCTTTTGGCCTGTTTATCCTCCCGCTCGACTTGCCTATCGTAGATTTTTCTGCATTCTCATTTGCTGAAATGGCCGAAGCTAGATTAATTAAATCGACCACTGGCCCGTAAATCATCGACGTCTCCTCCCAAAGTGGTACATGAGCTCGCTGGAGGCTGGGGTCTTACAGGGCACTTGCTCACTGTCTGCTGTAGTGTAAGGCAATTGCTTCCCCTCTCTGCTGAGTTGAGGTAAAGTGCGCTGTGCTGTCCATCTTCTGTGCGTGAGGTGGCTGACCAGGAGGAGGGTTCATGAGGCGATACCTACGAGAGCAGAGCTGGGACGACAGAAAAGACAGGAAAGATACTTGATTTTGTGGTGCTCTCCCAGTGAGAATTCAGGTAGCCATCTCGTCCTTTCCTTCTGGTCCCAAGTACTGAGGAGGGATGCGATGATCTGACGGCACACCAGACGGCCCCAGTCTCACCCCTGGTCCCTTGGCAGGTGCGCTCCACTCTCCGCCTGCCAGAGGAGAAGCAGCAAGGGGTCTTATTGGCCTGAGCTCATTCTCTAACCGCCCACGGCTTGTGCGTACGGGCCCAATCACGTCGATGCGTTAACCACCTCTGTCACTCGACCCTTTCCCAAGCCCCTCCGACCTCGTCAACTCGCTCAATCCGTATTGCACACCAAAACTTCCATAGTCCATACCTACCTCACTGATATTCTCTCATTACTTGTTCGAGCCATTCACGCACACCGATCCTCAAGTCGCCTAGCCCCGCGCCTCGCCACGTCCTCCACTACCTATATTGCTTGCAGGAAACAATGTCCCTCAACTCTCTCACCGTGCCTTGGCCTCGCGCACCCATCCCGGGCAACATTGCATCCGTACCCGCTCGCCTACATCCTTCACCCAAGCATATCCCCCATCATGCAGTCAAGTGACGGCTTCAACCTACTTGGGGCCCTGGCTGAGCTACCTCTAGTGTCTAGTCGCCCTTCTCCAATACCTGTGTGACCACTTCCAACTGGTTCTCGACTGAGATTCCATGACCGGCCATGGCCGTGGCTGGGTCGGGCGGGTATGGTAGCGCCGTAACGCTGCCATGCCAGACGGACGTATGATGCCGCTCTCTGCGCCGCTTTCTGCACTGCACTTCTTTCTTGCATCCAATCCCGCCTAGATGGACCGACTAGATCACTCTACCCCGGTTTTCTCATCCGACCAGACTCCCAAAAGCTGGCGTTTCTTAAAACTCGTCTACCTCCATCTTTCGCGTGTGCGACCAGCCATCGTTTCTGTCCCTCTTCCACCTCCTTGCTTCACCAGTGTCCCTGACAGCCGTCCTGTCTGATCATCAAACAACCTTCATGCGACGGGGGCGATAGAGCACAGATCCCTGACGAACATCACGTACCAAATACTCCACCACAACGCTTCACCATCCCGACTACTGCCTCATACCCCGTACCTCACCACGGTCTCCCGGCACTAGGAGAATAACTCCCACAGAGCCTCAACGCAAAGAGCTTCAGCCTTCAGATCCTACGATATCCTGGTCCACGAGCATCACACACCACGCCGTCACTGCTGTCCACATTTCCTGCAACACTGACCATCACTACCTCCACCAACACCACCACCAACATCATCACCAACGCCAACCTGACCCCTGGCTTCGCCTCTTAGTTCTGCTGGCTGGTCTATAGCAGAACCAAGACCCCTCGCGCAACAAGAAACGTCTCAATGCCGCTCGGATGCCCGCTGTCATCATAGATCAGATTGCTCGTACCTGGCTCTCTAGAGAACTCGCTCCAGCATCGAGCCAGAAACACCCGACACTGATACCCTGCCCAGCAAGCTAGCCCGGGGGCCATTCTGATACAAGCCTCAACCAGCTTTTCTGTGCGGCTCGGCGTCTTGCCCACTGGGCTGGACCAAGCCCACATCGTCCTCCACCTCTCACACAGCCAGGCACACACCAGTATCCGCCCACCCTGGTCTGGGTCTGCCACCTTCAGTCCAAGTCGTCTCATCCATCCCGACTCTCTCGTCTCAATATAGATCTGTCGTCCTCCCCCGCCTCATTGATCGGTTGACACTTCTGGTCCTTCCTCTTGACCTTCTCTTCTTTCCTCGCCAGCGCTGCGCACTTGCCTGTCGATATCCTTCTTTTAATATCGACACTCTTCGGTTCGAACGCCTTCACTTCTTTCTTCAACCCGCAGGTCCGGTACCTATTCCTTTCCTTTCGCCGTTGCACGGTTTGCCTTTCGACCTAGTCGCCTTTTACACCACTACCCGTTTTATTCCACGAGAGGGCTCCGATCTCGACGACCGCTTCCTTCGTTCCTTTCATTCACTGGTTCAACGGGTTTATTTGGGAAAAGAGGACGGACACAGCAGGGTCGCAATACAGGTTACCAACGCCACAGGCAAAAAGAGGGATCAAAGATTTCACAATACAACTGAGCAATCAGAAAGAGAGAGGAAAAGAAGGCTCCACGAAAAGTCAACAACATTATTTAATCGAGAAAGATGGGTCGTCTTATTAAGAACCATTGGGCTCGGCTCATCGTTATGAGCGCGGCAGCTTGTAAGTTGGATCTCTCTCATGAGGGCCAAAGCACCTTCAATACTAACCTTTTGCGAACAGACCAGTTTGCCGCTGCTCTCGAGGGCTTCTTCTGGCCCAAGATCTTTTGGGACTTCTTGACCAAAACGCTGGACCCAGCTGTCAAGCCCGTGCCGGTGTTACAAATTATCAATCTCCTCATGGCGCTGTTCATGGTGGCCCTGGAGTGGCCTTTAGGATTCATCGCCGGCTCGGCAATCCACCGCAGTCTCGAGTTCCGCCTCATCATCCTCCCTCTCACCACCCTCGCCGCCGCCCTCATCTACCAGGGCACCAACTCTGCTCTTTACTACATTGTCGGGTTGGTTGTTTACTTTTGGGCTTACAGCGAAGGAGAGGTACGCTTGCATGAAATTCATACCTCATTATACATTTTACTGACTTTTGTATCCAGATCATTTGTGCTAAGCCCTGGACCCTTCCCCAAAGAGGCCGCAATGGCTCTCGCGTATAGACTGCACTCGCCCCTTCTTAGCGGCGGTTACAATCGTCTCGACCTCGCACGGTACACTCATCTACCTGTCAGAGAGACTCCCGTATACCCCATGGCGAGCAAGTCCAAGCAAACTCGGGAGAATCGATGAGACCTCACCGTTCTTTCCCTGAGCTATCATGACAACTTGTTTACTACTTTTTCCTTTCACGTTTATAACGATCCCAATCGATATCACGGCATCCAGCATCGGCGTTCTTCCTGACGATAAAGGGTTACATGATTATTCCTCAACTCTCGGTTACAGCGGCTCGATAACGGTATAACCTTATTCAGCCTTTTTCCTCTTCAAGTCATCTCAGCGTGGGCATACTTTCTCGTGGCAGTTGTGGTGGTGGTGTGGGTGGGTGGATGCGGTCGTCGTTCGTCCTGTTTCGTATCGGCTTACCATGGACTTACACACAGTGGGTGGCGCGTTGACCGGGGCATGGGTCAGTTGGGGGCAGCCGCAGGACCAGAGACAGGAGACTCCTTGGCACCTCGCTTTGGAGCATGCAACCTCCCATGTTCTGGAGGGTGGATTGTATCATCCCGAAGCTCGGCTCAAAAATATATCGGGATGAGGGGATTCTGGTTCTCGGGGGATGGGATGAGAAGAGAGCGAGAGAGAGCGGACGCTGGAGAGAGAGATTCTGCCAGGAATAGCCGCCGCCCAAGAAAAACGCTGTCAAGAGACGTGGCCTTGGTCCATAGAGACCGAAGCAACCAATGCTACACCTAATATCAAGACAAGAAATTTCCAATGAAAAAAATTAACCAGATCCAAGAATGAGTCCCAAAACATGAGCCCTCTAATTGTAATTTGTCCCCCATCATCATCAACTGACACGATGTGACGGCAATCTCGGCAAACAAGCTTAACGCCCGGTGACATATGGCATACCACGACATGGGGTTCATCCCTCTCAGATTACCTCTCGGGACTGACCAATTCAGAAAAAAAGGTCAAGAGAAAGATTTTCAAAAAAGAGTTGCCGTTGATCCGTAATGGTCTCGTGAGCTCTTGGCGCCTTCTTCTGTTCTCTCTTTCGCACTTTGACTTTTTCCTTCGCAGCCAAGGGAACCGATGGTTTACGGGAGCGTCAAGGTTTCTTTCTTCGACTTCTTTTTTTTTTTTTTTTTTTTTTTTTTGCTTTCCATCGAACCTTCATTCTCACCTGAAAAAGGGGTGTGTGTAGATGACCTCAAAGTATGTAATCAGTGACACCACACGCACACACGCACACACACACACACACACACACACACACACATACACACATACACACATACAGCACATACAACGTCCCCCCGACGACAAAAAAAGAGAAAAATAACCCCTTTCAGAATTTGAGGCGCGTGGAGGCAACAGCGACAGGCGAGGAGGGGGCGGCTACGCAGGGGTCGGGGGGGCCAAGGCACCGCAGCGGCTCCCCGAAACACTTTAGAAACGGGCGCGCACCACATCACGAGTCCACGAGAGAGGGAGAAGAAAAAACCCACGACCCAACAGGAACCAACGACGCAAGGTCCAGCACGATCAACAACACGGCTGAACAAGCTAACGGGGGGGCCGCCGTCGCTGGCCCCCAAACGACTCGTATCTCCACTTTTCGGACAGCCTTGCACATATTCGAATACATTAAAACCATCTTTATATAGACCAGGCGTCCTGCCCGTTCCTGGCGGCTCAATTTACATGAAGTAAGCCTGACCAAGCAGTCGGAAAGAGCTTACTTTGATCAATCGCCCGGTCGGTCAACCATATCGCGAAAGCTTGCTCTATAGCCAGTCGACCCGATCAGTTTTCGGATCTGACGGCATGACTGACTTACTACCCAAGCTTCTTACATTTCGTGTACTGCGAAGATTTTCTGCACTCTTACTACTTGCACCGCAAATGGATCAAACACCCCTTAAATGTGCATACGTCAAAATCATTCATAATCATCGGGTGCAGACAAGGACAAAATCGATGGAGAGAAGTCATGTGCTCATGTTCAGCTATTCGCTAAGTAAACCCATGCAATCGACCCCATGCTTGACCATGGCGTCGATGTTGAACCCTTGTCGGGCTCGAAGGAGATTTTTTAAGGTTATCACACCTTGTACATCATCCTCCGTTGCATGTAAATTGGTTGATGGGAACGCGATTAATGTTCCCCTTCAAGACATCTTCTTTCGGATTGTCATTGTTAGGCGTGCTCCGTCGAGCGTAATGCCTCGCTGCCATCGCTGCACACACCACCTCAACGCCTCAAAACAGAAACGCCCGCCTTTGACCGCAGCTACGTCGAGCGCCAGGGAATCGTCGGTTTCGGCTCACATTGGGCCGCAACCTTCTGTAAGATGTTGGCCGAGCTGATGCGACAATGCCGCCCCTCACGTCTAGCCTCACGCGACTGCGGGAGTTGGAAGACCTCTAGTGGGCAACCATGCCGCCCTGGGAATCGTTCTTGGGACCCTGGCGGTCGGGGAACTGTTGATATCATTGTCAGTGAATTGCACTTGAGGTGGTGTGTCCAACGTATGACTGACCTCAATGTTCTGGGTGTCACCCTTCTCAAGAATTTGCTTGATCACTTCATCATCGACGCTGGTACCAAACTCGTTCTCGAGTGTGGACTTGGAAGCGGCATCGTACTGGCCCTGTGCACCTTGCCTAATTCATTGAGTTAGCCGCTGTGTGTAATGTGTGGAAATGCGGGGTAGGCCAAGTAGGTGTCGGTAGCATGTTGGGAAGCAAACAATTGGAGGCCCGAACGCTCCCCCGCCCTGCCATAGGCCGAAGCCATTGCAACGGCAGACCTCGTATCCAATTGGGCCAAAGATGGTGAATAGACAACCAGATAAAGCACTGGTGATGGAAAGGAAGAGGTAGGAAGAAGGTAAAGTTGCAACTTACTTGTGCGTGACGAAGATCTTGTATGAGGAAATGAAGTGTGCCAGAGGAACAGACTTGTCGGTCTTCCACTTCTTGTAGAGCTCGGGGTCCTCAACGAAGATGATGAAGTCGTCCTCCTGGCCCTTGAAGTGGACCTTAGTCTGGGAAGCCTCGCCGCGAACCATTTTGACTGTTGTAGTGGTGGTGGTGGTGGTGGTGTGTAGGAGTGTAGTGTGTTTTGGTAAGTGATTGAATGATGAACTCTCGATGGAGGTCTTGTGAATGTGATAGGAATGTGCGTGTAAGACGAAATGTCGTCGGGTATCTCAGGATGTTTGTGTTTGGTTGATTGATCTGAAGAGGAGAAGACAGATGGGAGCTCAAGGTATGCCGCAGCCTTTTAATATGAGGAAAAGCTGAAGAGGGGGAGGAGCTTCCCCCAGCTACGCTACGAGGAGAGGGCGGGAGCTGGGAAGCTCGTGATTTGGAAGGTACGTCATAGGTGCGGGAACACGCGACTGCCTTTCATCACTGCCCCGCCATTGGGGAGCTTGCCCAGGCAGGGAGCGGGGCAGCTATGTGCTCCGTGCATCGCCCAGCTGGTCCAGGCACGTCGCCAAACTCGCCCATTAGGTACCGGGAACTCTGAGCGTTCCTGCATCGCACCACTGTAGTACGTCACCGCTAATCTCAGACCAAGGAAAGTAGGCCAAAGGGGTGTTTACACGTCGCGACAACTTGCGGCTGGAATGATCCAGATGGGGAAGGAAACGTTTGGCACAAAGTACGGAGTACCTACCTTACTTATTGTGTACCTTGCCATGCCCTTTTTCACAGCGCAAACTGAACCGCCCTCGATATCCCGAGGTACCTTACATCAATGCAAGTCACCTCACTGGCCAGGGCAGCTTGCTATGGTGGGGCTCACTACGGGAGCTCAACATCCACTTTCCCAAGAAGGTCCAAACATGGAGACGGACGTCCGCAGAAAGAGGCATTACCAGGAGTCAAGCCTCACGATGGCATCACTGACATCATCTGGTGTAACTTTGAGACTGCGTAACTTATTGCGGTGGGTAATGAGCAATTTAACGCAGGGGTATCATTATACTCTCGTCAACTCGATGACAAAAACAATCAGAACTAAGAATACCTCCATATAAACTCAGTGCTTTTCCCCTCTTCAGAGTTTCTCAATGAATATAGCCAATAGGCGTAACATAGTGACGTGCACCTCCATCTTTCGCATTCAATTCCAGTCAATCTGTCATGATTCATCCATTGAAGCCGACTAAAGGCCAAATGCTGCGGCCGGTCTTTATCGAAAGAAGCTTCGGATGCCCTGGACCAAATCGTCTCTGTTCAATGTGCCAGCCTTGCCCCAGCGCATCGACGCCTTGTGGGACAGTTTGGGCCCTTTTGGTGCTCGATGTTGATGCTCCCGGTAAACACCTTTCTCGGACGGACAGGGTGATTTTCTGTCGGAAATCTGGTCTCGACGCACTCTCGGCAAGTTGTTTCCTGACGCAGTGCGCAAAATGGATGGTCTCGATGTATACGCGTCCCCAGAGTAGATGTGTTCCAGCCGCAATTGTTCGACTGGATCTGCATGAACAAGAATCTTGGCCGGATTCAACATCGGGGTCGCCGGAGCGCTAACCGTGCTTATAACCTCGACATCGTCGTCGATTTTGGGCAAGCGAGTCTTTGCTGTTTCACCAGCTTCGTCATCGAGACCGTGTGCAATATTCGGACTATCCTCTTCGCAAAGCTTGAAGGCATGTCCATGATGCGCGTTTTCTTGCTTCTCTCCCACATTCTCGTCAGGGACGAGCTTCCCCATGCTTGCAACACTGTTGGACCTCTTTGCAAAAGAGCTGGCGATGCTTGCAACGCTGAGCTTCCGCATCATTGTACTAGCAGAACTTCGAACCAAGTGTTCAGAGCGAGATCTACCAGTCATACCGGGGAACGGGAGGATATCTCGGCTCCAGATGTCAGACATGAGAGCTTCAAGTCGAGCTCTCTCGCCTCGTGGAGGTGCCAGAATTGGAATGCGAGGGCTCGTTGTGAGCAGCGATTGCGAGCGATTGATAGATGTAGTGGATGCGGCATCTGAATTGTCTCGCAGAACACTAGTATTCTTCAAAATGACCTGACACAAGGGCGATTTTGGGCCAACTGTGGTGGCGCGATGAATCGATATCCGACGGGCAACAGTGCCTGGGCAGCTGTCAATAACTGGGACCGGAGACTTTTGGGGGAACTGGACAAACCTGGTTTTCTAAACACCGTACCGAGACTCTTCATGTTCAAAGACATTGAGCTGTACAGATTAGGGTCGATCTGCTCTTGCTCTCCCGTTCTGGCAACCGACAACCGGCTTCGCCATTCTTCTTGCTCTCGAGGCGAACAGGCAGTCATGAGTATCTCGTATAGCTGGGAATCGCACTCAAAAACAAGTTTCCATGAGAATGGAGCTGTATGACATTGAAGACCTTGGAATTGTTAGCAGACATACTCGGGCACTCGTATGGAAACGCCACAAACCTCTCCCATTATCCGCCTCCTCGATCTTGATGCTGGCCAGGTTGATACACGCTTGGATAGTGTAGATCTGGTCCACTTTGCTGGCTGAAGCTAGACAAAAGACATTGTGATAGAGGAGACAAGTCATGTACTGTCCTTTTGCGCCGTCTTTTGTTTGCCAGCAAACATGCAGTGCACCGCAAAGCTCAACATGGCCAAAGGACCTGATCCGGTTTTTCGACGCTGCATCGAGTTTCTTCCCAAAGCTGTTAATTTAAATCCGTGAGCGCTTTGTGATACTAACTTACCTGCTCCGGGAAGACCAGTCTGTCTTGAAGAACCCAAGTTCTTTCCAGCGTGGATTTCATTCGCCTGTCGTTCGTCGCTCGATTGATCTCAGCTGTGGCCTCTCGCAGTCGCAAAAGAGCGCTTTCAACCTCCATGTGGGAGTTCGGACAGTCTGCCACAGGTGTGTGCTTCAGAAGTTCGGCAAAAAGCAGAGGATACTTGCAGATCCGCTGGATTGGCTAAAAGTTCATCAGCACCACGTCTGGTCCCGATTGGAGCACATTGCTGACCTTGACAAGGAGATCTCCAATAGTCAGTGACTTCTTTGCCTGGTCGGCATGACTGTTCGCAGAGCCCAACGATGAAGCGAGTGTCTCAATGCCTCTCTGATACGTATCCCATTGCGGCATAGTCCGATGAGCCGAAGCAACATCCTTGATCATCATTTCATACTTTGCGCCGTATTCCTCGTAAATGAAGAAGCGGTTCATCTGCAAAACAGGTCAGCAATGACGCTTAGCCGTGGTGATATGTGGATTCGAGCAATTACCTTTCTACTGAACACCTTTGCTACATCTCCAGCAACCTGTGCTTCAGATATCATACCAGGTACTTCTTGAAGCCAGCTTATGGCCCTGTCGTCGTCTTCTGGCACTGAATCGAGACTCCTCATTCGCTGATGTCCACGGCTAGGGGGCTTTCTGGGCAACGACGGGATCTCCATTTGGGTGTACTCTGAGTCCGGTACAGCGCGGTGCAGCTCGCCCAGTAGCTCTTCATGGAGTTCAACGATATCTGTGAGATTACGGTTGATCGAGGACCTAAGCCCCGGAGGTAGAGTAGGTAGGGAAGCGAGAATTGTAATGTAAACCTATCAAAATCAGTTCTCTCCACGTTCGTGACAATTGCCTTGGACAGCATCGGCGACCTACGTTCATCAGGAAGCGGACGTCCGCAATGTAACCTTCCTCAGTGCTGATGAGTTCCTCCAAGATGCGTCTACGCTGCAAAGCGCGTTCGGTTGCCAACGGGTCAACCTGAGCTGGCCACTCGGCATTACAACTGTCCTCTGAAAATCTAGTCGCGGTGAAAGAACCTCTGCTGCTGCGCTCGGTTTTGGAATAGGCCAGCGAGCGGCGGCTGTTGCGTCGAGGGCGTGTGATAGCACTGCCGCTAGCAAGACTGACACTAGCACTTTTCACCGCAGCGACAAATCCGAATGATGAACCTGATGATGATCTCCTATGGCGAGTCCTCCGAGAAAGTGCTGACCTATCAGCCGAATCTAGGAGCTTCCAGGGTAGGGTACCGTCTCCATTCATAGGCTGTGCTCGCTGCTTGGCGCGTCGATGGAGAGTTTTCATCCATTTGTAGAATGGACCTCGTCTGGAGGACGTGCCAGAGTCCGAATGCTCATGATCGTCGTCGTTGCTGCTATCAACTGATACCCGAGGGAATGGAATGAGATCGTCATGGGAGTCGCCGCTGTTGGGCTCTAAACCTAAAACAGCCATGCTGCTCAAAGTATTCCAAGCCTCGACACCGTTGATGTGCAGACCATCGAGACTGGATGAAAGGTCGACATTTTCAAAGACCTCGTCAGACTTGATGGAATCTTGCTGTGACCCGGGCGATGGGGGATACGATGTGGCGCAATCTGTCTTACGGGTGATCCGGACGGAGCTGGAGCGAGAGCAAGATCCAAGAGATGCAGAGTCTGGTAGTGGTGGTGGTGGTGGCCATGCCATTGCGACGTCCAAGAAAGAGGAGGTAAGACTGGGTTCCAAGACACCAAAAAAAGGAAGCAATAGCGGTTCCAAGAGGATTCAAAACATGATGTATGGTATCAACACCAAGAGATGAACGATGCAAATTTGCTGGGACTGCCAGCTGTGGGAAGCTCGAGAGGGTTGAGGCAGAAGAGGATGATGTCTAGTGGACGGCGTGGGATTGCTTAGTCCAGGCACGGGAGGAAAGCCAGCGTGGGTCACTAGAACGAAGGAGGGAAGGAGGATTTCGAGGCCGGAAAGCTCTTTCAAAACGAATGACGAGGAGGGCCCGAGGAAGGAGGAGAGGAGGAGCAGGCACGGCGCTTTAGGCATACACCATAGAATATGTAAGGAAAGCAGACTGTTGGCCGAAGGGACGACTCCGGCCGAACCACGGAGCTGGAACTCAACATTCATCGTTCTTCCTATGCCGGCCTCTACATGCCGACGACGATCAAGCTCTACATACGGTAGCTCAGTTCTCGTGAGAAGTCACGGCGTGGTACGGAGCTGCGGTGGACAGTCGCACCCGGCGAATCTACCAACGAGCCGGTCGGGAGGAATGCAGCTGCGACATGCAGCCTGCCCGCCGGGCCAGAGAACGCGTCTCTAGTGTGCATCGTTGTCGGGTCAAGATCCGTGGATCTTGCGTCTTGGACGCGAATTGGATGCCATCGTAGCACACATTCTGCCGGAAGACGAAGCTGCCGCCGGTTCGGAGTTCCTGCTGAAGCTCGATGCAGACTTTGGTTCAGCATGGTGTGTCCGAGAGTGAAAAACTCAACATTGCGGTGACGGGCCGCGGTCCATCAGCGCCATGAGCGCCATGTCTTGATGCGCGGCGTAGCGAGCGGGAGACAAAGAAACCTCTTCGCCAGTCTAGTGATTTAGTCGTTTATTGATCTGGATCGAACATTTGGTCTCGCCGCCCACCACACGAGTCTCGGTGGCTTGACGGTACGGGTTATCCATATCGCTCGACTCTGAGTGTTTGGCGGGACTGCATGGAAGACGTGATCTCGATACCCCGAGACTCCAAAGTGGGTGTCAGTCGCCTCCATGACCCACGTCTTCGTCCTGCCTTACGCAAGACATGCGGACGATGTGGATGCAATGGTTGCAGGCCGTTTTCCGTACGTTGGCGGCGTTCCTCAACCCTGACTCGGGCTCGGGGCGAGCGCCCCAAGTGGCTCCGGAGCGGCCTAGTGCTGGTCCACTCGAGACGGGGACGGCGGGCCTCAATCGGAACGGGAGCCTTTAGCCAGTCACGTGAACAAGGTGATTATGTCATTACGGGGGACTTCTACCACCCGTGTCACTCAGGCACAGCACGGTACGAAACGCAGGCACACCAGGCACTTCCGATCAATGATCAGTCAGCACTGTAGTCGCACCAGTGTGTAAGCTTATCAGGTCAGCTAGGCGGGTACGTACTCCGTATCGTTTCCAGGCTGCCAGGTTCTTGTCAAAGAGCTCCCCTTTCCCCCTCCACTCTGCCCTACGCTCCGGATTATCGGCTTCCGTATAGTGGTTTTAATTGGTCCCTGCCCCACGTTTGTCTGCGTCGGGGCCGCAGTGGCTGGTCCCCGATATGGACAGATACGGGCCAGTTTGCCAGGGACGCACAGGTGAATTGCTGGGACCTTGGGAGTCTTGTTTCTTGTTACAGGGGCTCCCCCACCAGCGCTAGCCCTAAAAGGACAAGCTCGGGATCTTTCCTCGACGGCCAAAAAAAAAGGTTCCAGAAGGGGCAGCTATCCGTTCCGCACTGTTACTGCTAGGCAAACACTGAACGAACACGTAGAGCGTATTGGAATCCCAGTGGGAGTTCGGCGACGATTTCAGCTTCCTGCCCCACCGCAACGGCAATAAGATACGCTGTCTGTTTGATCGCAACTTTTCCAGCACCTTCTTCTTTTTCTCCTTTACATCCTTAGCCTTTTCTTTCACAAGGTTCGGATCTCGATTTTCCCTTTCTCTCTTCAACACCACTTGAAGAGTTCCTTCGTGTCCACCGTTTCCCCATTCGACAACAGACTCCGACGGCCGCTGCAACTCGGCTAGATAGTGACGGTTCCTCGACAAGACAAGTCCCGCGCGCAGCGCAGCTTTCGCGATGGAGAGCGCATTCGCTTCACCCACCGAAAAGGTCCTCTCAACCCTGGGAGTGAACCCCAAGACCGGCCTTACTGATGATCAAGTCATTGCCTCGCGTACCAAGCATGGCAAGAATGGTAAGTAGCTTTGCGACTCGACCCGAAACCCACGATAGTTTCGTGCTAACAGTCCGTCCACAGTCATCCCCGAAGAACCTCCGACGCCCATCTGGGAGCTCATTCTCGAGCAATTCAAGGACCAACTCGTCATAATCCTCCTCGGCTCTGCCGCTGTTTCTTTCGTTCTGGCGCTCTTCGACAACGAGGAAGGCTGGAGCGCCTTCGTCGACCCAGCTGTGGTACGTAATCTTGGATGCGAATACCCACAATGCCCAGACTTTGCCCGGCTAACAATGCCGATTTCCAGATTCTGACCATTCTCATCCTCAACGCCGTCGTTGGTGTCTCACAAGAGAGCAGCGCCGAGAAAGCCATCGCCGCCCTGCAGGAGTACTCTGCCAACTCTGCCAACGTCATCCGTAACGGCCAAGTCTCCCGTGTCAAGGCTGAGGAGCTCGTCCCCGGTGATGTCGTCTCCGTCCACATTGGTGATCGCATTCCTGCCGACTGCCGTATCATCGCCATCGAGAGCAACAGCTTCAACGTCGACCAGGCTATCTTGACTGGAGAGAGCGAGAGTGTTGGCAAGGACTGCGATCATGTTGTCAAGGATGAGAAGGCTGTGTTGCAAGACCAGACCAACATGTTGTTCTCTGGAACCACTGTTGTTACTGGTCGCGCAAAGGCTGTCGTTGTCTTGACTGGTTCCCAAACCGCTATTGGCGACATCCATGAGAGTATCACCGCCCAGATCTCCGAGCCCACTCCTCTTAAGCAGAAGCTCAACGATTTCGGCGACAGTCTCGCAAAGGTTATCACGGTCATTTGCATCCTCGTCTGGCTCATCAACATCCCTCACTTCAGCGACCCCAGCCACGGATCCTTCACCAAGGGTGCCATCTACTACTTGAAGATCGCCGTGTCTCTCGGTGTTGCTGCTATTCCCGAAGGTCTCGCCGTTGTCATTACTACCTGCTTGGCTCTTGGAACTCGCAAGATGGCTGCAAAGAATGCCGTCGTCAGAAGCTTGCCGTCCGTGGAGACCCTTGGAAGCTGCAGCGTCATTTGCTCCGACAAGACCGGTACCCTCACCACCAACCAGATGAGTGTCAGCAAGCTTGTCTACATCAGCGAGAACGGATCAGACCTCGTTGAGCACGATGTCGAAGGCACCACATTTGCCCCCAAGGGTTCTATCTCTCTCAGAGGCCAGACGGTCACCGATCTTACACGTTCTTCTGCTACTGTCCGCCAGATGACTGAGGTTGCCGCCGTGTGCAACGATTCCAAGCTCGCCTACGATGCGGCCAAGGGTACCTTCTCCAACGTCGGTGAGCCCACTGAGGGCGCTCTGAGAGTTCTTGTTGAGAAGCTTGGACCGTGTGCGCCTTCCAACAGCAACCCCGAGGATTGTCTTCACTACGCTAGCTCTCAGTATGAGAGCCAGCTCCCCCGTCTGTCTACCTATGAATTCTCCAGAGATCGCAAGAGCATGTCCGTCCTTGTTCAGAACGGCCGAGAGAAGAAGCTCCTGGTGAAGGGTGCTCCTGAGTCTGTCCTCGAACGCTGCACCCACACTCTTGTTGGAGCCAACGGAAAGCGCCAGCCCCTGAACAGCAAGCTCGCCGATTTGATCGCCAAGGAAGTTGTTGACTACGGTAACCGTGGTCTCCGTGTCATCGCCCTCGCCAGCGTCGACAACATTGGTGAGAACCCCGCCTTGAAGTCAGCCAAGTCTACCGCACAGTACGCCCAGATTGAGCAGAACATGACCTTCCTCGGATTGGTTGGTATGCTCGATCCTCCTCGTCCGGAAGTTGCCGCTTCCATCCGCCACTGCAAGAACGCCGGCATTCGTGTCATTGTCATAACTGGAGACAACCGCAACACCGCTGAGAGCATTTGCCGACAGATTGGTGTCTTTGACGAATATGAAGACCTCAAGGGCAAGAGTTTCACTGGCAGAGAGTTCGAGAACCTGAGCGACAGCGAGGCAAACGAAGCTGCCAGAAACGCATCCCTCTTCTCCCGTGTCGAGCCCAGCCATAAGTCTAAGCTTGTCGACCTTCTCCAGCAACAGGGAGAGGTCGTCGCCATGACTGGTGATGGTGTCAACGACGCTCCCGCTCTCAAGAAGGCTGATATCGGTGTCGCCATGGGCTCTGGCACCGATGTCTCCAAGCTCGCCGCCGACATGGTTCTCGCCGATGACAACTTTGCTACCATTGAGGTTGCTATTGAGGAGGGTCGTTCCATCTACAACAACACCCAGCAGTTCATCCGCTACCTGATCTCCTCCAACATTGGTGAGGTTGTCTCTATCTTCCTCACTGCCGCTCTCGGTATGCCGGAGGCTTTGATCCCCGTCCAGCTCCTCTGGGTCAACTTGGTCACCGACGGTCTTCCCGCCACCGCTCTTTCGTTCAACCCTCCTGACCACGACATTATGAAGCGCCAGCCCAGAAAGCGCGACGAGCCTCTCATCGGCGGTTGGTTGTTCTTCCGCTACCTGGTTATTGGTACTTACGTTGGTGTTGCGACTGTCGCTGGCTATGCTTGGTGGTTCATGTACAACCCCGAGGGTCCTCAGATCAGCTTCTACCACCTCTCCCGTTTCCACCGCTGCTCTGCAGACTTCCCTGAGATTGGCTGCCAGATGTTCTCCAACAGCTCCGCCAAGTCCGCCTCGACCGTCTCGCTCTCCATTCTGGTTGTCATCGAGATGTTCAACGCCATGAACGCGCTGTCCTCGAGCGAGTCTCTGCTGTCCCTGCCTCTTTGGGCTAACATGAAGCTTGTCTATGCCATTACTCTTTCAATGGCTCTCCACTTCGCCCTGCTCTACACTCCTTTCCTCCAGAACCTGTTCTCCATCCTTCCCTTGAACTGGTTGGAGTGGAAGGCGGTCTTGTACATCAGCGCCCCTGTTATGTAAGTCGACCATCATTCTCGCTCGCTCATCTACTGTTGCTGACTCTGTTCTATCTAGTCTCATTGATGAGGTCCTCAAGGCTATTGAGAGATCGTACTTCAGTCAGAAGAAGGCGATCAAGTCTACCAAGGCAAAGAAGGAGAATTAGATGGTTAGAGGCCAGCCCAAAGCTAGACCATAGATCACTTGTACCATAGTAGTAGCCCTGGCAACATTGCACAGAGCTGTACATAGACCACAGCAGCCAACGTCCAGGCATTAAAGTCACAAATAAGGATGTAAATCAAGGTCATTTGTCTAGTTCATGCAGGCTTCGGCAGCCATCTCATAGTGGATCACGTCCATCTATTGGTACAAGCTAGGTAGAACCCGTCCACTTGTAGCGGTTCTATCAAGTTTTCTCTTCCTCAACACCGAGTTCCTCCGCAAGAATTAGTCTTGTCTGCCCTTGAGCAGTCTCTTGGTGACCTTGTCCTTCTCAATAATGTACACGTGCGCTCCCCATCCGGATAGTGCATCTCGGTCAACGGCGTTCAGGAGCGACTGGGAGATGGTTTCGAAGAGCTCATCAGGGCCCTGTGTGACGTCCACGTTAGTTTCTGCTAGAATTCCTGGATCATTGATTCGCCATATGCCACGTACCAGATCCGGCTCCCATAAGCTCTCGCACATGCCGAACAGCTGTTCAGACGCCGTACCAGAGACGATGAAGTCCTTGGCGAAGTCGATGCAGCCGATGCTGTCGAAGCCGCAGATGAAGGGCTTGCCCGTCTTGGGGTCAAGGCCGGCGACAACGGGGGAGACAAAGTACGGGCCGAAGCGGCGCTCGTAGAGGGAGGAGCTGACGAGGTTGGCGAAGGTGGTCGGGGCGATGTTGCGCTCCTCGCGGAGGCGGTACATGTTGACCTTGTAGCGGAAGAGGTCGCCGACGGTCGTGACGTCGGTGGCGAGGCCGGTGAGACCGAGGAAGACGTCGCCGTACTGGAAGATTTTGGGAAAGTTGTTGGAGACGGTGAGGGCTTGGAGGCCGAGACGGAGATCGCAGGCTATTGCGACACAGTCCTTGCCGACCATTGCGACGCAAGCACCGCCATCTGAGAGGGAGAGGAGGTTAGGAATTGGTGATTCGATAGAGAGAAGATGGGGCCTATATGGGGGTTAAGAGGAAGACAAACTGATGGAGAAGGGAGAGCTCTGGGACTTTGGTTAGCTGGAGGGGGTTTCCTTTTGCATCTCGAGGCTGAGGAGGGGAGGGGGAATGACGGAAGCGCACCATTTCGGGCTCTTAAAGCGAGTGACCGCTGGGTTCTGGTATGGTTTGAGAGATTCTCAAGGTTGTGGTTTTGGCCGTGATTATTTCGTGATGGATCGTAGGGTCGGCCGTGGGGGGCGTCGTCGTCGTAGATGGGGAGTTCGTTTGGTGGTGATGGTGGTGGTTGTAGCTGCAATTGACGTTGAACCGATGCGGAATGCTGAGGTGTAGCGCTACCTGCCTGCTCTTGCTGGGTGCTGGGTGCTACTGCAGGGCAAGGCAAACACGCATGGCGCGGCCGAAGCGGTCGGAAAATCCACGTACAGCAAGCTGGAGCTCGCTGATTGGCCTGAGCTTGGCTTCAGCAGCTTTCAGCGTGGTGGTGCTCGATGATGCACGTCCCACCTCCCCTCCCCGGCCAGGGCCCGGCTCCCGTCGCCTCTGCTGACGGAGCACCCTGACTGCCTGCTTCCCAGCCTTACGTACCTCCCTGAATTACCTGTACCTGAGTAAGACTCATTCACCTTGACGATTCAACTAAGAAAACGATTGTTTACTGTCCGTAGCTTCTTATTTTCTATTATTACCTATACACAAGGTTTTACCCAAGGCCGGCTGAAAACGTCCAGTATACACTTGTCCCGGACATCAGGCCGAACTGGACTTCCTGACATTGTGTTTCGTCGTCCTTCCGCCAACTTCTACGTAACTAATACACCACCACCTGAGCTTGACGCAACGCCCGCCCCCCGCCGAGACTTGAACCCCGCCAACAACATATTGAACACGATACCCCGGATCGGATTTCAATCTCTACCGAACAGCAACTTCACTACGACTGAATACGTCTTTTTGTTGAAAAGAATAAGACACTGCGTTTTCGCCCACGGCTTCTCTCGGTTGCTACGATGTCGCA
The DNA here is from genome assembly GCF_030867565.1 of Colletotrichum costaricense. Lineage (NCBI taxonomy): Eukaryota > Fungi > Ascomycota > Sordariomycetes > Glomerellales > Glomerellaceae > Colletotrichum > Colletotrichum costaricense. The sequence goes on along the minus strand of NW_026848236.1, from coordinate 2,341,583 downwards.
CGTGGTGGTCATCGGCACGGATTTGCGGAGAGCTACTGTCAAGGTCAGCCCAGGCACCTACATGACAGATGTTCTCCAAGAGGCATGCAAGAAGCTCAACGTCTCGAGCGACAAATACCTCTTGAAGTACCTTACTCATCCCTGAAGACCATCCTTCCTCGCAGTAAGCTAACCATCTGCTAGGCATAAGCAGAAGATAGTCGACCTCTCAGTAGTCTGGCGAGTGAGCGGTCTCACCCCCGGCGCCAAACTCGAGCTCGTCCAGAAGTCCAAGACACCATCAGCCGTTTCCGTCGCACTCCAGTTGCCGATGCCCGAAGCCAACTCGGCGCCCAACGGTCGTTTAATCGAGAAACTACCTAGCGACTTTACGATATGGAAGGTACTGCGCCAGTTTGAGAGCGGCGTCGCTGGAAATGGGAAGAACTTCAACATCACAGCACGGGGCGTTGCGCAAACAACAAGCGGAGGCGCGAGTGGAAGCGGTCAGATGTACTACGAGACACCAGTCCTAAACATCATGGGTCGGGAGCTTTCCACGTTTGAGGACTTCCAGAAGACACTGTCGCAACTTGGATACAATTCGGGCAGCGTGCTGATCCGCTTGTCGTTCAAAAAGACGGACCGCACGCTGTTCCAGGCTATGGAGGAAATCAGCCAATTCTTTTCTGAAGTTGAGGCAGAGGAGAAGAAGGCGGCCACTGCTCCAGCTCCGGCGCCCGCCACGGAGGGAACAGAGTCTACAGCAGCTGAAACTGCCATCGAGACGCCAAAGGGCACAACGGCTGGACAGCCAGGCGGCACTCCAACGCAAGGACAAGCAGATCAGGAGGCGCCGGCAGCAGATGCCATGGAGGTTGATGAAGCAGAGCCGACAGACCCTCTGCAGCCTGTCAGCGTCTTCCGGGCACCAAGCGGAACCACTCCCGCGGCAGCCCTTGCAGACGTGCCAGAGGACGACTACGCCCCGACGATTGCCCACGCCCAGCTTCATCAGGCTCGACTCCAGCAGAGCGCGCTCAACAAGAGACTTCCTTCCGACAAAGAGTTGGAGGCGCAAAGACAGGCCGAGGAAGCCCGTCTAGCGGCTGTCACCACAGTTCCGATGAAGGTGCGGTTTCCCGACAACACTTCAGCACAATGGACGTTTGGTCATGAAGCTACAGGGGCGACCCTCCACCAGGGCGTGAGATCTGTCATGGCACACAATACTCAACCCTTCAAGCTGGTCATACCCGGCAGCAAGGTCATGATTAAGGATGATGAGAGCGCAAAGAACCGCTTGATACACGACTACAAGCTCACGCGTAGTGTGTTACTGAGTCTGGTCTGGGATGACAGCGTGCCGGTAGATATCCGCAAGAAGCCCTTCCTCAAGGGTAGCGTCGCTCAAAAGGCTCAGGATGTCACAGTACCGGACATTCCCAAAGGCGACGACACGAATGAGGAGCAGACTGTTGCTTCGTCGTCGAAACCTGAGAAGAGGGAGGGAAGTGGGGATGGCAGCGTTGCGAAGAAACTTCCCAAGTGGCTCAAGCTGCCTGGAAAGAAATAGACGGATCATCTTTTGTACAATGTTGCAGCATTACTCGGCCATCTTCGCATGGCGAGCGTATTCATGGGTTTGGAGTTTCATGGGGCATAGGGTAAACCAGATAGACTATGGTCAAGTCGTCAATCAGAGCCTTCACGAGAGCATATGATCACTCCAGAGCGAACGGAACATGAACAGTGTCAAAGAAAAGAGTCTGAGGCAGCAATGAGTTGTGCTTGAAATTTTGGTATTTGTCGTAAAGGCATCATCATTCCATGATGATACGGGGGAGTCTTCCGTTGATTTGTTTTTAGAAATAGACCACAAACTTTTATGCTGTGACCACGCCCTTGACCCATATAAACCCAGTAGTTTGCCAGTCCAACACAACAGCCCCGTTGCGCCCCATTTTGGTTTTGACGAATTCCTTTCGAAGAAGAAAATCGTTTAGTGACCGACACGGCGGGACTCGGCGATGACGCGGGTCATCTCCTCGACCTTTCTCTTGGCACGGCCGAAGGTGCCGAGCCTCTTCTTGGCGAGCTTACGGGCGCGCTTGTCCTTGGAGTTGCGGAGCAACTCGATAACGCGGCGCTCGTAGGGGGCAAGGCTGTGGAGGAGGGATATGGTTAGCGACTTGTTGTCCGGTTTGGATGTAGATGTGAAGTGCGTCCAGGGCTATATAATGTGGACGGCACATGGAGATGGTGTGTGGATGGAAACTTACCCGGAGACTTCCTTGACGACGTCACGGACGAAAGCGGTGCGCTTGCTCAGGTGGCCCTTGGTGCGGGAGACACGGGGCTTGACGACACGAGCGGTGGTCTTCTATATTTCCGAAACAATCACGACCGGTCAGCGTCCATCTTCTGCAAATAAGGTCCCCTCGTGGGAAGAGAGGTGTTGTGCAGAGATCCTCCACGAGGTGAGACGAAGCGGGTGTGGGGGAGAAGGGACAGTGCCGCCGATTTCCCTTCTTGACAGAAAAGCCCATCCTTCTGTGTGTTCATTCTTCAATGTGTGTATCCATCATCGAATCGTATTTCCATAATCGGAAGTTCGAAGATTTCGTTTCGCAGAATTTCGGAGGGGCTTTTCTCTCAGGTCGGGACGGCGGCGGTGATGGTTGCGGTGGTAGTAATGGTTCGACATACGTGTCCATGGTTGAGACCGGTGATGAGACCGGTCTTGACGGGCGCTTCCTTGGCCATCTTGAATGCTGGATGACGGGTGGGTTGTCGGGTTAGTATTGTCGTGATGGTCGGAGGGGGAAAAGCCAAAAAAGCCATTCGACTACGAAAAAAAAGTTGCAATGGCGGATTGGGAATTTTCGGCGGGTGGGTTTGTGCGGTCACGTGGCTTGGGGCTTGTCAAAGGCTGCAGGTCGTTGGATTTTATGGGGGCTTCTGCGGGCCGGGCTGGGTAAGGTGGTGGAGTCCTTGAGAGAGGTTGGCTGGATTATCACCGATAGGCTCTGATTGGCTTCCATTTCTAGAAGACGAAATACCCCGAGATGTTCTCTATTCTACGGATTAATCTCTTCCCATTGCAACGCCTCGATGAGGCACACGTCTATCGGTACAGAACAGGATGGTTCCCTTACGTGAATGTTTGTCAAGGTAGGCAGCATTGAGGGGAAATAGCAATTGGGAGTTGGTCAAGACAACGTCTTACAAAGATACGGCCGGTAGTGGTGCCCATCATGGGGACGCAAGCCTCAGCACTGGTTTGACGGCTGATTCTCTACGCTTCACTTCCACTTCACTGACTTTCCCATACAACCAGCTCGCCGTGTATCCGTAAGTTACGAAGGTACGGTTCTGGAACCGAAGGCTGCGTCCAAGCTATGTCTAGGTAACTTGACTCACCCATTGCATGCATCTCGTATCTGTACCTGAGCTCAGCCAACACGAGCCAGAGAGGATGCACGCCGGGCCTGATACATTTGTATCTTCTTTCAACGGCCTGGCTAAGCCAGCCAGCCAAAGTGCTCACTCTGGCAGCAGAGCCGCGGATCGGGATCGTCCGTCCAAGCTTTCCTGTTCACTCCATCACTTGTTTCCCTCTTACAGTATGGGGCCATTGTCCAAGTCCCTCGAATTTCAGACCCCTCATGCACTGAAGCCACAGTCGTACCTTACTCAAGACTATGGAGCCCCAGCCCCCTGAGCACAGCCTCTCGTACGTCCCTTGACAGAATAGTGCCGTCCACCTATGTCAGGCTGAACAGCATTTGGAGAAGCAAGGCAATAAGGGCAGTGGGGCAGATCTACGTTTACCCAACTTAGCCGTCGGTTGGCTGTTGGCGTCCGCTTCCAAGAAAGGGGGATCTCAGATGTGATCAACAGCCCAGGCGTGGACCAGCGCAGGGTGCCATGCTGGGAAACATGAAACACGCAGGAGCCAATCAGGTCCAATACTTCCCCTGAATAAGGACCAAAAATGCCAACCGACGAGCATCAACCTCCCACGCATCACCGCTACTACTGCTACCATTCGTATATGCTGCATTAAGGCCACTCGTAAGTTCTTTACTAAAGTATCCTTGGAGTCCATCTTTAATGGCGGGCTGGGAATGCCCTTCTCCCCTACTATGGAGCTAAGAGGCCAACCGCCTGCACCTCAGCCATCCTGTTAACGCGGGCGGCTCGGACAATTACATCAGGATCTGCGTATTGCTCTCGCCCTTAATGAGAGTTTAGCCATGTCATCGTAGCCACCCCTGAATAGCGGTTTCCTGCAAGGAACAGCATAGAAGATCTGCTAGGTCTGTGATCCTGTGCTTAAATCGGACCTTATTAATAAAGGTTCATCTGGGAAGCAGCTGTCAGCAAGACTACTAGATCAGCATAGTCCTTGACCTCTGATCATCCCATCTTTCCAGTCTTTCCATTTCCTCCTCAATTGTTGGAACGTTTATCTCTTCCTCTAACGTTGGCACTCTTTGTCTAGAAAAGCATACCTACAATCCTTGATCATACCGCGCTCGTAAACCAAAACACACGCAAGCCATGAAGCTGTCACTCCTCCTCATTGCCGTCCCCGCGGCACAGGCCGCGGTCTCATACATGTCAGCCGTTCCCGACAAGCTCATGGCCATGGTCGAGGCATCAGAAGACTGCAACCTACCCGATGACTTCCAGATCCAAAACTTTACCGCCGAATCAGCGGATGGCAAGACGGCGGACTCGCTCGACTTTACCTTCAACGACGACAGCACCGTTCTCAACACGCAGTGCCACCTCAACGCCTCATCGGTACCGGTGTCCGGTGACGGGCGGACACCGAGGTACGCTTGCGACAACGCTAGTGTGCAATTCATCTGGCAGAATGGCACGATCACAGTCATCGAGAAGGTTTGCCCTGGTGACGACGGGTAAGTCAACTGTTCTTCTTTCACACGCAGAGCTGTGAAGAAATCCCATGTTCAACGTGCTGACATGTTTCGCTTAGTGCCGCCGACTACGAGGCTTCTGGGACGGCCGCGGTTCCGTTGGTGTGCGACGGAGGTGCCGCGAACGGGACGGGCAATGCCGCCAGGTCACACAGGCGTGCAAGGAGGGCAGCCGTTGCATGCAAGTCCAACTCGGACGACATCCGATCGAGATTCTTCAGCATCCAGCCGGTTGGTTGACAGGGCGGAGGAGAGTAATCATGGGATGAACGTAAAAAAGCAAACAAAAAGAGACGCCATGACAGTGTTCATGGATGATGAAACATACTTGAGTGAGCACACGCTGAGAGGTTCTTGGGTTACAGTTACAGATGGTAGGCCCTAAACAGAACCTTTCCTGATGAGAGGAAAAGCAAAATGAAAGTTATTCGTAATGAAGACACGACAACTCCCGAATAGAATAAGCAATAGACCTAGGCTTCTATCCACATTGCGCATGAGATGATGGAAATTGAAGTCATCCACACTTGTTCTCAACATTCAGGTCCCAAAGGGTCAGCAGGACTTCAAGAGGGTGAGAAGACCCGCCCCGTTGACAGCTTTTCGCGGGGGATGACAGCACAATCCCAGGTCCTTCCCCGGCAGCCACAGGGGAAGAGGGCCACCCAGGACCAACCGTTTGTCGGCAAGCGTCGCTTGGCCGCGCCTCTCCGCATTTTTCATGGAAGGCACGCCGTGCTTAGCACCTTCTTCACTGCCGCTTCCCTCAATTCGCTCCAGGTTTCTCTCTGGATGACGGAATGACCTCACCGCGGTCACCCTCACGAGATCAGCCCTGAGACGTCGGTATCCCGTCCAACTCTCTCCTCTCTCCATCCACCCTTCAGTACCCTAGGTAATACGAGTACATCGTTGAACATACGCACCATTCACATCCGTCTCAACAAAATACCTAATCTAGTAGGAACCTGCACGGGTGCAATCGTCATCATGCGCCTTTGAAGGGTCACGCTTTGAGGCTTTCCCTGCCGTTAAACGTGGTACATTGTCGAAATCGTCACGATCATAAATCGAACCCTCAACAGCCAATTCCTACCAACGTCGCTGTCTCTCTTCAAGCTGGATCCATCCACGTTGCTCAACCTGGATGGTCACCTTACATTGAGCAAACTAAACACTTCTCTGCGCAATGTCTATCAGCCTGCGCGATCGATCATAGCCTGCAACTTCAAAGGGACGTAGACAAGATCGCCAACCCAAACGGAACAGAATGCTCCCTCCAATGCGATATCTCCTCTCCTGCTTACAGCTTGCGCCACTGGTTGGCCTAGCTTCAGCGACACCGTTTGACACCGCGCAGCCGCAGCCGCAGCAACCGTTACTATCGAGCAACGACACCAAGCATGCTGCACCCCCGTTGCCTATCTCCGTCGAGCTCTTCCGATCCCTCGAGCGCACGTCCCGCATAGTCGACATCACCTACTGCGTCGGCACCACGGGTATATCGCAGCCCTTCTCGTGCGTCTCGCGCTGTAAGGAGTTTCCCTCCTTCACGCTCGTTTCGACCTGGAACACGGGTGTCCTGCTGAGCGACAGCTGCGGCTACATTGCCGTCGACCACGGCGTTCGAAGGCCTGGCGATGAGGACAGGTTTAATGGCAAGGTCGGGGAGAAGGCTATCATCATCGCCTTCCGGGGTACCTACAGTATTTCCAACACGATTGTCGACCTAAGCACCATCCCGCAGGAATATGTACCGTATCCATCTCCCGATGAAGGGGGCGAGGCACCCAATGAGCCCAAACGCAAGTGCAAAGACTGCACCGTCCACATGGGTTTCCTGACGTCGTGGCGCCAGGCGCGGAGGCTAGTCATTCCAGAGGTGAAGAAGCTGAGGGAGCAATACCCGGACTATCCCATTCACCTGGTCGGTCACAGTCTCGGTGGCGCTGTTGCCATGCTCGCATCTCTCGAGCTCAAGATCTCCCTTGGCTGGGACAATGTCAGAGTCACGACTTTTGGTGAGCCCAAGGTCGGCAATCAGGGTCTTGTAGACTATGTCGACGAGGTCTTTGGTTTGAAGGGCGAAAAGGACGAGGACATCTCGAAGCGGACCTACCGTCGCGTGACCCACGCCGACGACCCAGTGCCGCTGCTCCCACTTACAGAGTGGGGGTACAAGCCTCACGCCGGGGAGTTCTATATCTCCAAGGCAGAGCTGTCTCCGTCTCTGGAAGACGTCGTGGCCTGTCGCGGTGACAGCGACGGAAGCTGCATCACGAAGGCGGACGATAGCTTCTTCGGATCCAGGCTGAAAGACTTTGTCGAAGTTGCTGCGAAATCGACGTTGGCACCGCCAAAGGGACTCGTTGAGGAGACCAGCAGATGGATCAAGAGGCTACCGGGCTTCCCGGCTCGACTGAAGCTTTGGCAGCTGCTCTTTGCGCACCGGGACTATTTTTGGAGACTCGGGCTGTGTATGCCCGGCGGCGATCCGGCGAATTGGGGGAGAGACAAATATGGAGGTGGCCATGACAGTTTGCTGTCAGAAGAGCTGTGAGCCCCGAATCAACCTTCGGGCTGTCGTATAACAAGTGTATTCAAATGTGATAGTATGGGTACGAGTACTAGTTAGGCTGAAGGGGTTTCTGAAAATGCTGCGGTTGGTTACTTGTATAGCGCCTGTATGGCAACTAGCGGGCGTTTTTTTCTTTGGCTTTCGTTTCTGAGTAACCTGGACATAAATCAGATTGAGCAGCACGGTAAACACGAAAATATCATGAATATGAAATATTACGTTTAATAATTCTCGACTGATATGTTTTGAGTCGTGACAAACCAGTAAAGCCTGAGTCGTTTTGCCGACCACCATCATCTATCTACCTTACGAATCAGCATCTGCCACGGAGCCATCCATGATGACTTGAGAAAAAAGGCATTACTCGGCTTACGTTCCGCTGGGTGGATGATGTTCGTTTGTGGTTTATCACGCCATCAGAGTCAAGGGGCAGAAACAACAGACATTGTTTGATTTTGTATGGGCCATTGCTATATATCTCTCTAACACGTCCAAAAGAGACTGTTCTTTTCAAAGTTATTAAAAATTCGCCGTTCTGTGGATTATACACAGATACTTAGATAGAATACTTTCAAGGAGGGCCACAGCCGGTCACGTATAAACCGTTGGACTGAAGATTATGCGAAAGTCGGGAACAGCCCCGGTTGAGTAGGTAATAGAGATCGCTTCGTTGGATCCTTGGGTTTGGCTTGAGCCTTGTTGGCTTGGAGTGCTTACTTAATTAAACCTTACGGCTACCGGCTCCTCTCCCTTAAGTCCAGCTACTGCAGTTCCCACACTGCTCAGTGTTCGTTGCTCACAGTTGTGGGTTCCCGGGTTTTCCATGACCAGGTTGGCTTGCCCTCCGCATGAATTTTGTCCGCACTTCCGGGTTCGGGCATTCATGACATTGTCACTTGGAATTTGGCGGGTGAGCGAGCAAAAAGAGAAGGGAAGGGATACCAGGGCGAGAGATGAGGGGTAAAAGGAAAAGCAGCTACTCCGTACACCAGCGAGGAGGGAGCATGGCTCGCAAAGGGGGCCGTGGCATAAACTTGACGCCGACGGGTAAAGAAGCACGGCCGTGGTCGAAATCGCGTACGGATACTGGGGATCGCGGAATATTTTCTCTACGAGAGAGAACCTAAGATGCAGCCTGCAAGTGCTGCCACACCCACCAACGGCACCCGCCCAGAGAGTGCCACGCGATAAGGCGGCGGCCAAGGGCATGTCGCATGCGAGTCGCCTGTTCGACCCGACTGCATGGAGGATCCCCCCCCCCCCCAGGGCTGTGCTGGATGTGAGTCACCCACCCGAAAGCTACCTATGATGGCATCGAGTTGGTGTGGTGGCAGTGGTTGGCTTCGAAGTTGGGACGAGAAGGGCTGCCGAGAGATTGGGGGACTAGATTTCAGAGTGTGATAGTTATCTATGTTCGGCCATAGAGAAAGACTGCTTCGTCTCGCAGGCGGAGTTGGGTTGACGTGAGTTTGCTGTTTCCGTACATTATGATGGCAGTATTAGTCGCTGTGGTTCACGTTTCACTCGCAGGGCCTCTGGGCCTACGAGGAGACAAGCCGGGGATGGCGGATGGCACGCTGATCCAACGGGGGATCATCCCTTGGGTTGGAAGTTGAAACCGGTTTCTTTGGGGTTTAAGTTAGAAAGACACGACAGCAGATTGATGAACGATCGGACATTTTGCAGATTGGGCGTAAGCGGGTGGGCAAGGTGGTTTCGTGCATGACACAGCACAGCGCTCTCGACAAGCATGTGCGCGAGCGCAACAACAACGCAGGGAGAGCCACAGACGGAGCATCTTGTAGTGACTGGCACGAGTAGATGCAGACCAAAATAAGAAGATACCATCGTGGTCAGGCGGCAATGTAAACCGGAGGGGGTCGTGGCTTAGTCGACCGGGTGGCTGCTGCTCTCGGCAAAGAGGCACCGGGTTCTGCGAGGCAACGCAGACTGTTGAACGAGACGGTGGAGCGAAACCATGACTGACAACGATTGGCCCAAAAGCAAGACATCAAATGTACTGCGTAGAAGCTGGTGTCGACGGCTACAAGGTCGTTGTAGGATTCCGACTCGCCGTTTCGACTTCCAATCTCCAATATCCAGTGTGCAATCTGAATCCAGTGGGCTGGTGCCCAGGGTCTTTTGACGCTCGCAATAACGCTTATTACCTCTTCATCTTGTGTGTCAGATGATTTCCCTTGTCTCCAACCACGAGAGATTCAGTCCAATTTAGCAACTGGGTAACAGACTACGAAAAGAGAGAAATTCGGTTAGATAGTAGATGTCGTTGAGGACGACTCACAAGCTAGGTATGGATTATGTGAGTTTGAGACAACTTGGGATGGCATTTGATGCGCGTCTTCGAGCATTTCGGCGAGATGAGGTAAGCCATCAGAAAAGCACTGTAGTTGATTCGAGACACGGCCCAATCCAAATGGGGTTCTGGAACAGCGAGTGCCACGAGATATCGTTTGCTGAGATCCGTCAGACCCTGGCATTGGGCGCCTGTGGCCTGTTGAATTGTGTTGCTGCACTAGAAGTTGCGCCATTCTCGTGCTGGGTATTCGTATGGGTAGAGCAAGCGGCAACAAGTTGAAGTGAAGTATCCAGCGACGGAGGTGAGAGGTGAACTGAGGGGAGCGGGCTGTCCGTTGATGGAGAGACTGCAGGGTGTGTGGTGAGGTAAGGGCCAGCGGACACCATCACGCGTGGATGCGCTTGGAACGGGAGAGAATCACGGTATCACCAGAAGGAAAGAATCACGAGACTCCGAAAAAGAAAAAAAAAGCTGTTGTGGTCAGGGAAGAAGATACGTACATGGCGGGCGTGTCGCAAAAACAGGAGCGGGGAAATGCATGGAGAGGGTGGGGCTCGCCCCGAGAACCAAGTCAGCCAGTCAGCAGCCAGTATTTAGGATGTTCCTATGCTTGTGTTATGCTGTGCTGTGCTGAGCTGGCCAACTGCCCACCACACGCGCAGCATTTCGAGGCTGGAGCTCGCACTCAAGAAGCCAAAAAGCAAATGACCTTCACCGGAGTTATCTGAGCGACCTGAACCCTCCCCGAGTCCCCCCCTTCTGGCAGACTCATTTGCGAGCTCATTTCTTCTTCTTCTTCTGTTCCAGCCTTTACTGTGCAATTTCCTGGCCTGAAGAGGTCATTGTGTTGCTAATTTCCATCAATATTCCCATTCCTACCTGAGCGGCCTCAAGATAGCTCTGAAGCTCAAATGGGCAACTGATCCATCCCATCGGTAATTTGCCAATAGCCCGGAAGGGACGGTTTCAGGCTCTTTGAATACTACTTTCAACCATGAAGCAAGTGATATTCCAGGGATGTTAAGAGACTCGTTGTTATCAGAAAGCAGTTGTTCGTTCGAGTTGCTGTTCAAGCGTCGAGGTACGAACTCTGGGAGTACTTCTGCGGTACATACACGGCCCAGGCCAACCGGATGGACGTCAGTTGTGGACCAGGGAGATACATCATGAGCCTGGTTCTTTGGAAGCGGAATCATGCCTTTGATGGGCTCGGTGGGCAGGCTAATCCCAGGGCCGCTCTCCACCAGAAACGCGGACCTCACCACATGCAAATGGAACTCAGGTTGACTTTCCCGTCCGTTTCCTGTCTCTCTGATGGTCTCCCGTTCACTCACAATACGTATGTGAAGCCCTGGTATGAATATACAGTACGGATTGCAACGAATGCAAAGATAGGGTGATGATATTTAGGGGAACGATAGCAGAAAACCGCTTTCACTGCCTCGCCACATGGGCATAGTCCATTCACCAGTCCTTGGTACCTTGGGCCAGATGGTGCTTTCTCAACTGTCCGAGGCACGCAAGGCGAAGTATCTTGGGGCCTAAAATATTGATGATGGAGAGCCTAGCCCAGCCCAGCGCCCCCATTTCTCTTCCCTTCCCGCCAAATGGGAACACGCCCATGCCCTGGGGGCCCATTTGCCAGAGTCCCCGAGCCCCGAGAGCCTGACCACGTCCACAGCAATATCCAATTCACTCGATCCGTCCATTCCAATCCAATTCCAGGGTTCTTCTCTCCCAGCACAGGCCAACGCAGAAGGGCCAAGCCGCAGGCAAGCGAGGGGAGGGGAGAAAAGGGAACATAGTGGGGTCGAAGCGGCAGGTGCAGCCAGCAGGCACAGGGCAGGCAAGCTCAGTCGACTAATTACAGCACAGAGAAGGGCACTGCAATGGAGGTGCCTACACTGTATCGAGAGAACAAGGTGGATGAAGATTGAAACCACATACCTTATTCTCAGATAGGAATTGCAATATCTGGTGCTATGGAACCCAAGGACTTCATGTCCCTTGTCTTACCGAGACAGAGCAATGTGAGCTCAAGTGCAAGCAGCAGAAATATGAGGGTAAGGTACCAAAGAGGTGACCCCAACGTGCGCAGGTGGAGGGGGTGAATGGGCGGCACCTCCCTAAGACTACCTTAGCTAAGGTAAGGTAGTCGGGTAGGTAGGCAGGTACCTTTGGTGGAAGACTGGGAGGGAAAGAACGACCTTGGGACTTGGGACTTGGACCAACCCAATTAAATCTTCACTGGACTGGCCTCGCAACTTCCCTTTGAGATTCCCCCCCTCTCCCAAAATAATTCGTCACACGTAAACACTCCCTCCGCCTTCCCTCCTTCTCCCACCGCACACCTTTTTCCACTCTTCAACAACAAAACAAAGCCGCGTCAACTTTCTCACCACTCCGTTGCACGCCTTTCGCAGTATCCATTCCCGCCTTCTTTAATTTTCTACCAAACCACCTCAACCTATCCTCATCACCTCAATCCAAGAGTTCAACATGTCTGGCGATGTAAGTACCTTTTCCCCCACGCTGCCCAACACAACCTCACCCCAAAACCCCTCCGGAGCCCCTCGATTGCCCTGCCTGCCTGTGTCACGGCAACGAAGATGCCCATAATGCGATCCTTGATCCACAGCTCTGAATCCTGCGATCGATGCCATTTTTGCCTCGACCGGCTTCTCCGACCCCGGCGGCCTTCTTTCTCCCCTTTCAAATAACTCAGGCCTCCTATCGCCCGCCTCGGGAACAAAGTATGCTGACTTGTGCCCCTCTTCTAGCGTGAAAGGTTTGTGCCGAGCCCTCTTCGACGTCGATTGACTACGTCCCATCAACCACAACCATCTGGCCTCGAGGTCTTTCGCGAACTTTTTCTTTCTCTGACTGACCCTTTCCTTACAGCAAGACCTTCCTCGCCCGCCTTTGCGAGCAGGCCGAGCGCTACGATGAGATGGTTGGCTACATGAAGGAGGTCGCCAAGCTGGGCGGTGAGCTGAGCGTCGATGAGCGCAACCTCCTCAGCGTTGCCTACAAGAACGTCGTCGGTACCCGCCGTGCCTCCTGGCGCATCATCTCCTCCATTGAGCAGAAGGAGGAGAGCAAGGGCACCGACAAGCACGTCGGCACCATCCGCGAGTACCGCACCAAGATCGAGCTCGAGCTCGAGCAGGTCTGCCAGGATGTCCTCGATGTCCTCGACGACAGCCTTATCCCCAACGCCCAGACCGGCGAGTCCAAGGTCTTTTACCACAAGATGTACGTTATCCGACGCCGTCGCCGCCGCTGCCGGCGGTTTTGATCAAAGGTCCAATTTCCGAAACTAACCGTGGCACTCCGTGAAATAGGAAGGGTGACTACCACCGCTACCTCGCTGAGTTCGCCTCCGGCGAGAAGCGCAAGGGTGCTGCCACTGCTGCCCACGACGCCTACAAGGTGAGAATGATCCGGGTTGAATGCTGCCGTATTAGAGAACATGGAATCTGACAATACGACCCTCTCTCCTTTAGAGCGCTACCGATGTCGCTCAGACCGAGCTGACCCCCACTCACCCCATCCGCCTTGGCCTGGCCCTCAACTTCTCCGTCTTCTACTACGAGATCCTGAACTCGCCCGACCGTGCTTGCCACCTCGCCAAGCAGGCCTTCGACGATGCTATCGCCGAGCTCGACTCTCTCTCCGAGGAGTCTTACCGCGACAGCACCCTCATCATGCAGCTCCTGCGTGACAACCTCACTCTCTGGACCTCTTCCGACAGCGGCGACGCTGAGGGTGCTGCTGCCGGCACCACCGAGGCTGCTGAGGAGAAGAAGGAGGAGCCCAAGGCCGAGGAGCCCAAGGCCACCGAGGAGACCCCCGCTGCCTCCTAAATTCTTGTCTTACCCTGATACCACTCCATCTCGGCTCGCGACGAGGCTGAGATGGCTCGTCTGCTCGGCCGTCGGTATGCGCTAAATGCGGACCTTCTGACGGCCCCAGTCTAGCCGCCAAATCGGTGGCTAATATCGGTGACTCGCTCCGAGTCTCGCAGCAAAAGGGGAGGGGTTTTTGAGGATTGGACGCGGAGAGAGGAACAATGCGTGGCATGATTTCTATTGGTGTCTTGGATGTCCAACCAGGGTCTAGAACAGCTTCGTTTCTGTTCAGGGATTCCATTTGGCAACCAACTACTGATTCCCCCCTCTATATCCGCCTACGCTCAGAATCTCTTCTTTTGTTCTCCTCGATTCCTGCTTTTACCTCTGTGCTGGATGGTTTTACGGCTGTCTCGTGTTCTCTTTTCGGTTTTCCTCATAGTGGTCCTTCAGTTGTCGCGCGTCTTCTCACGGAGAGAAAGTCCTTTTGCCCCCCTCAAATGCCCCCTGTCTATTCAGTCTACAAGACCAAAAAGAAAATAACAAATGTTCATCAATACATGTGTCCGACGCCGTGCTGTGATCTAATAGGCTGTGATTTGATAATGAAGCCTTGGGAGTCTTGGGATGAGAGGTGATCAGAGGAGGTCTGTGGAACATGTGACGGGCACACCTGCAGATCTCATGACTGGCACCAGGACGGCTAATCACGAGCTATCCACGATGTGACGAGGCTGTCAAATACCGACAAGCAGACGACTAGATTAATCCGTCATTGAGAAAACAGGCAGGTCGTGTGTAGAATCATGAACAAATTGGTATTCCCTGGTAATATTTCCTGAACATGCCAGAATACAACCATGTACTGTGGATGGCACATTTCAAAAACGCCTACCAGCCCAGAAAGCGATACCCCAGAACTCCTCCGTATTTCCAAGAAACCAAAAACCAAGAGGAAAATCCGATCTGCGCCTCATGGTATTCGCAACTCCCATGCGTTTCACACACTCGTCTTTCCCGGTTCACCTGCTTTTCTCGTATTCCATCGTGTACATGTACGCTTCTAACGGCCCGCGTTCGTCCTCGCAAGCAGCCTCTCGGCCCTCCTGAGCCTCGCCTGCTTCTCGGCGATGAGCTTCGGCACATGGCCCCGGCCCTCCGAGTCCGCCTCGTCAACGGCGCAGTCGGCGTCTTCGGCGTCTGGTTCATCCCCTGCCGCCATCGCCGCCGCTGCTTCGGCGGCTAGTGCCGTATTCGTGGCTGTGGGCCAGCCGGCTAGAGTTGCCCGTCGGTACATCTTGGTTGCGTCCTCGGCGCCGCGGGGTGGCATAGGCCCGCTTGTCCTGCTCCCGCTGAGCTTGCGGACAAAATTACGCATGCCGCGGAAGAGTGCGTTGTTGGCCGTCTTTACGCGGAAGATACCCGGAGCGATGTGGCTACCGGGGAGAACCGCGCCGGGTTGCGTCTGGTCGAGGTAGGCGGACGAGGGCTCCAGACCCATAGCGGACGGGGCGCCGAGGCGGGAGCATGTTGGGCAGTATGTTCCTTGCCCCGGCAAGATGTCGCTACGGGGGAAGGTGAAGGCGTCACCTGCTCCCGGAGAGGATGCAGATGAGGACGCCGAGGAGGAGGCCGCGGAGAGGGAAATGTTTGTTGAGGAGGCGGAGGCCGCTGGGGAGGAGGGCGGGCATGTGCAAAGGGATGCCGAGGCCGCTACCTCTTCACGCCAGACTTGGATGCGCTGTTGCTTTGAGAGAGTTGGGTTGGACATTTTGTACGCTTTCTTCCCCTCCTTGGATGTTGGTCCGGGTATATGGTAGGTTGATATTTGCTCGAGTCGAACAGTGTGCTTCGATTTGTGAGTATGCAGCGGGTGTTGGTGACCGTTTCCTCCTATGAAGTATTGTGTGGCCAAGCACCCATCCAGTGGCCGTTCGCGGTTTGTTCGTCGTAACGGGGATTGAGGGTCTCGGTTGCTGATCTTGGAATGAAGATGATGCTCAAGCCAAGACCGAAAGCAGAAAATGTCGGTGGGAGAGTGTCTTCGAGAAGGTCTGCGCTCTACGTGACAGAAGCCCAAAACATACAGGTGAGAGAGAAAATTAGGTGTTGAACGTTGAGAACAGGTATTAACAAGGTCCGTCCGTTTTGATGATATCGTCCGAGGCAAAACAGACAGGAAAAGGTGTAAAATGGGAGGAGAGACGAGGATGTTAAAAGAAAAGGAGAATATTAGAGTGACAAAGTTGGTGGCCGTCTAATAATGCGTAGGTAGCACGAGACCTGTTCGGGTGTTATGCAAGGCTGTCTCTGCTCGGTAGATGGTCTCTAACGTCCCGTTCATGTGCTCTTCCGTCGTGTGTGTAAGGTACACTCCAAGTGTGATTAAGTCGGCGCCAACCCCGGATTCGAAGATAAGATGGGCGGTGTATGCGTGTGTGCATGTGCGGGTGTGCGGGTGTTGGTGTTTGTTTTGTGAGGCAAGTAGGTGTGGCCGGTGGCCAGATGACTTGAATCAGGTCGGGAATTGTCAAGATGTGTACGAAGATGGGCAGGTCGAGATGGTAGGGGGAAGTCGAGTATTTCCCGCTCTCTCACTTCCTTGGCTTGTTCAGAACAGCGGCAAACGAGAGCAAGAATACAAGACGATGGATGGACGAGTCAAGCCTCTTCTTGCCATCCAGTCTTCTCTTTTGGGTGGTACGCAGGTCTTAGCGGGAGAGTGAACGCCCCCGGGCGTATGAAACAAAAACAAAAGAGCAATTAAATTGAAAGGTGGTAGGTTGGGCGGGGGTTCAAGTCAGGTTAGGGATGAGAATAAGAAATGAAATCCCAGTAGCAGCGGCGGTGATGGAAGCACGTTCGGAAGAAGAAAAGATATCAAATGGAACAGCCAGGAGTTGTGGTCGACGGCGGTGGGCTTGTGATTATGTTTAGGTTAGGGTGTTTTGGTAATAGAGCCAACCAAGTTGGTATCAAGCTGAGGAGCGTTGGTTTGCGTGATAGGAGAGTTCGGAAAGCAAGATCCGTATGGTCGAAGCCATGCGTCTTAGTAGGGGATGTACGTTGCTGCAAAGCGTCTCATGAAAAGGAAACAAAACAAACCACCCCTTGAAGAGGAGTAGGTAGCGGCAGCCAGCAACTAGGAGACGAACGACAAACGGATAGGGAGCGAAGCGGGTGGGGTTCGTTCGTTCGAGGTCGTTCGTCGCGACAAGCGTCCGTCCGTTCGTCTGGCGTTCGGCCCTTGCAAACTAAAAAAGGTCTGGTGGAAGAAGAGAGAGGGGCAGGCAAGGTAAGTTCCGACAGGTGACTTTGGTATTAAAAGCACATACGAACAGACGAAGCGACAGCAGCCCAGCAGGTAGGGGTAAGGTAGCACCGATACAATCTGCAGGACAGTTGAGAAAAGCTTGGATGCGTGTGCCTGGGCAGAAGGGGTGTGCAGACTGTAGCGTCCTATGCCGGTGGACGAGAGGATGGGGGTGGAAGCGATTTTAGGTTGTGAAGAAAGAAAGGAAGAAAGAAACGAACGAACGAACGAACGAAGAAAAGAGAGGGTCAGGAAGATGGGACGGGATGGAGACGAGCCGGAAGATGAAGCAGACCGGCTCGTACGCCGCTTAGGAAACGAAAGAGAAAAACAAGACTTGCGCGGTTAGATGTCCCTTGGTGGAACAAAAGGCAAAGGCAGTGTCGAGCGTTTCGAAGGGAACCGGTTCTCTCTTGCTTTGGTGCTTCTATCAAACTAGGCATGCACGACAATGCCACCAACTGCCTCTACCTGCGTATGGAGGTAATTTGGGTGGGCTTCCCTTGGCGACGTTTGCCTGGTTCGGGCCTCGTCTGCCCCACGATCGGCAGGCCCAGTCCAGTATGACCATTGACCACTGCCGGGTGCCGCACTAGGAGAGCAAGATGGTGTTGTCAGATGGTCCATGGAGACTGGCAGTGACAGGGTCGATCGTAGTCGATTCCTTGTTCTTGTTCTTGTTTTTGTTTTTATGCTTGCCAATCTCTCTATCTCTGATCGTCCACCTAGGTATCACGCTGTTGGAGTCTTGGAGAGAAGGGTCTTCCCGCGTGGGTTATTTGAGTGAGTTACCACGTCACACCCGGAAGCGGTCCATGGCGGACAACCGACATCACGAAGGCGGCGCGGCGCGTGCGGTGACACTTCGTCTTCGTGGTACAATTCCATGGGTGATCTCTCTCTCGGTCTCTCCCCCCTCCGTCCCCCTCCTCTGTCAAGTCACACAAGCTAAGGGGGAAGAGGTTGAGAGAGTCAGAGACCGACAGCTCGAACATCCCCCCTCTCCTCGCTCTCCAGTCTCAACCAGCAGCCCCCCTGTTCGCTGTTCGCTGTGGCGCCCGAGGGGCGTGACTTGGACTTGGACTAGGGCGGTGCCTTCGTGCTTGGACGGTGCCGCTGTCAGATGTCAATGAACTCCTGAAGACGCACGCACGCTCAGAAAGGCGGAGGACGCCCTGACTTCATCCTTCTGGACCTCAAGAAAGCGGTGAAGTGTCTCAGTCATTACGGACATTGCGATCGTGAGGATTGGACCTCCGTAGGGATGTATCGTTGGTAGACAACCCCCAGACGACTTGCAGCGGGGCGGGAGAGAGACCATGCAACGGATAGAACTGGGGGGTTACAAAAAATAAGGGTATCAGCTCTCCTCTTCCCCCCTGCCAGTGCTGAACTCCAGGGACCATCCGTCCAGATTCGGTGAGGCCGCTTTGCGATCAAGGTGAAAACTGAAAGAACACATTTTCTTGGAATGGCGTTGTGATGTGGGTGGCTGTGGTATGGAAGCCGATTGGCGTTCGGGCGTCGCCACCTACTCCCCGGCTCACTCATACCGACCGGCTTCTAGAATTACTTACAACCAGCCTCCTAGGCGGGGCATACGCGGTCCTCTCAGTCTAAGAGGTATTGTAACCTCTCCGCTCCATGACAAACAATACTGAGTAAAACAGTGGAAAACGCCAGTGGGTTCGTGGAACACGGTAATTGCGTTTTCAAGCCATTTTGATCGACATTTGCTTTTTGTATGCTTCACTCCGTCTAATCATCCACTACAGCGCCGTAGCAATGTGAGTCCGCCCGAGTCAGCTCAATGCTATTGCCTATTCACATCAATCATCAAAGGCAGTATCGCCGTTTTTGCTTCTAGCATCACCCGCTAGCTTGTCCATAACTTCGTCATGAAAGACTTGAGAACCGATCCCGTCATCTCTGAGAGCTGGGAACCAACGTCTCCCAGCTTCCCATGTCGCTGGGTCCATCGTCACCCAGTGAGTCTAGCAAGTCTACCGGCGCCTTCTTCTTTGCCGGGATCTTTGGCTTTGGTCGTTCCTCACCAGCCCTCATTCCCGGTAGAGCGACGGCCCCAGCCATCGGAGTGTGCCTCCCGGACTCAATAGTCATGGTTCCCGCTCGCTTGGGAGGCTTAGCCGGCGTACCTACTGGCTTACGGAGAGTGCCCTCCCTACTCGCACCCAGATTCGTGAAGCCTGTCGAGGCTCGGACAGGCAGTGGTGGTTTTTCTTCCGGCTCATCTCTATACTGACCCATCCCATTGCTACTCAGAGCTGAAGATGCTGCAGCCGGTGCTGTAACCAGGTGTGCCGGCTTCTTCGCCACAGGTGGTGCCGGTTTGGATTTGGATTGTGACGACACCTGCGAAAGCTGGGAAATGGCGGATGACGGTCGCGGAGGAGGAGGCGTTGTTGTCGTATTTCGCGATTTATTGGAGGGTATCAGTGGTGGGTGCTGGATTGCTGCGCTTGCTCCCGTCTGTCTTCTAGGCGGTGGTGGCGGAGGAGGCGTTTCTCCGCGTTGCGACTTTTCATCTTTGATGCTGAGGCCGTTAAATTTTCCTGGCATGCCTGACGGATCAAAAGGCGGAGGCAGCTTCCTGGTTATCCGGTTCGTTGCCGACGACGAGAGATCATTGGGCGCAGAAACGTGCTCGTATGGCGAAGTTGATACGCTGGAGAAAGACGACAATCTTGACCTGGGTACGTTGACCCAGTCAGGCTCTCCAGTCGGCGTGAAAGGATTGGGCGCCCTATTAGGGTTGAGTATTGCGGCGTGGCCCTCGGGAGCCGTCGGTTGCTTGATGTCAACTCTGGCCTGCTGCTTGTTCTCCAACCACCATTTCTGGCGGTCGGAGCTGGCAGGAGGCAGCCCAGGCTCGATGGCTTCATAGCCAATCAGGTCCTCATCGTCGGTTTCCTCTGAGTCCAGATTTGCCGTCGTGTCTCCAACTTCGGCCTTTCGCCGTTGGTATAGCTCTTTGCTGATTTGATCTCGGAAAGCTTCATCGACAATACTGACGTTGCACTGGAATAGAGCGTACACTGGCCGGTGATCCGAGAACTTGAGAGGAGCTGAGTTGTACGCCAGTTGACGCAGGCTCCCACCCTTGCGCAGAATGCGATCGGTCCAGGCTGGGATACGGGCTTTCTCGCTGTGAGGGATCAGTTTTTACATTCTCAGATATATCGACCTTTTGAACGTACGAAGTATCATAATTGTCCGTGCCAAGATCGAACTTGTATGTAGGCAGGAAATTGATACGGGCCTCTGAATAAAAGGGAAACGCAAGTCCTGCGATCATTTGAAGGTTCAACTACCAAAGAGTAAGCATGTTGATGGGGAACACGGGCGGATATTATCCACTCACCTGATCGTTCTCGTAAAGTGTCTCTAGATCGCCCTTTTTGATTAGACTGCGGGCGTTCTCAGAACTGAGGCCAATTCTGTAGTTGAAGTCTCCCAGCCAAACAACGGCATCTGCTCCAAGGTCAGCTCTAAGCTCATGGGTGATATAAGCCTTCGGGATGAAGATAGCTACCGTGATCATCGATCCCACGGTTTCGCTGAAAGCGTAGCCCGTGGTGAATCGTTGCGTAATCTCTATTTCTCTCGTCATAATTCGAAAATCCGGCAGCCAAATGGGCTGTCACGAAGCAGATATGGGTATTCGCGTAGTCAAATCGTATGGCAACCGCTCCTTTGTTGCCGGCCATTCCCGATAGCCCCGTTTTCTTTACGCTTCCCTCAACATTCTTAATGTTGGCCAAGGCCGATGCCTTGACAAAAATGCATAATGCCGCGCCGACGAGTTGTCCACTCCGGAGCAATACGTATCTCTCTCCATCAAGCGACTTGGCGCGTTTATTGAGGCATCTTCTGACTGCAGCTTCCCAAAGTTGTTTCCTTGAGGGGTCGCTGTTCATGATTTGTTGTGGGCTCAACTCGACAATCTCTTGGAATCCAACAGCAACTATTTCGGGCTGCACATTGCCAAGTTCTGCTGGAGACAACCATGCATCAAGATCGCTATCGACGCCTTCAGTGCGACCGTTAAGGTTGAAAGTACCGACCAACCTACGCGGGTAAGCATGAGAGCCAAGGGTGCGCACAGAATTCTTACATGCTTATGTCCTGTGTGGACGAGAACTCAGCGCTTCTCTTTGTTAATTCTCCAGAAACGTAATCACTTATAGGGTCGAAAAGAAGAACGGGTAGTTGGTTGACCAGCCTTCCCAGCAGCCGGTCAATGGTCGTTTGCCTAGCCGAATCTGTGAAATTATTGTGATAGAGACGCTGCACAGATTTGCGCATGTCTGCAACAGCTCCAGCCAGGGACATTTTTCCAGAACGGGTAAAGGACGATTTGAGTGCACCAGTTCCCGCGTAGATCTTCGAAAGAGCGTCTCCGTTGTCTGCCCACAAGGTCGAGTGCCGCATCCAAAAATCCGAGGTGGCGTACTCGCCTCGATGGCCCAGGAAAGCCTCTGTAGCCATCTGAGAGATGAGGGTCTGGATCAAGTTTGTCCTATCCAGACAGTCGAGACAGTTTGTTCGGAACACACCCTCTTGCTGGAGAACCACTACCATACGGCTTGAGCCTTGACCGTCGTTGGCCTCAGCGCCTAGATCTTCATTCTGCTCCGCCAAATAGTAGGCGAAGCCGTCTATCGAGTTCTCAATGTATCTGCGGATCTGGCGCGCAGCCTCGTACCCTCCGGGGCCTTTCGTCTCGGCATGGAAGTCGTAGTGGGTCTCTCTCAACAGCGCATGGTCTTGCGACTCGTGCTCCCCAACCTGGCTTAATGGACAATGTTCTACACCGAGATGGTACAACTGACTGAGCTGCGCCTCGCCAGGTTTGCCTTCACTCAGAAGATTGACCACGTGAACGGCGCCGTAGGCTTGCTCCAGGTCCGCAAAGTGTTTATTGAAGGCCGGCTGGGCTCCCTCGGGGGACCTGATAACGGTAATGTTTTGCTTGCCAGGGATGAGCTCCGCAGTCTGTTCCCAAAATAGAGGAACTGAACCTCTGACTTGAGCATAGGAAAAGAGAGTCCCGCCGGGGCTCCAGTATATGGTTTCTGTCTCGACAAAGTTTGCCACGTTGCCGTCATCGTCAATACCTCTGGAGTTGAATCGGGTTCCTGCTCTGCGACAAGAGAGTCTTGATACAACGGTCAGGTACGATGGTAGCCCGGTTGATCGCGTTTTGAGAGGAGCACTCGTCTGGGGGATGGCCATTGTCCGACAGAACCCACGGATAGCAGATGTGAGGAATCGTGATGAATCCAAAGCTTCGCGCTCCTGGGGCTGCAGTCGAGACCTAAACTGGACCAATGGGCTGATCATGTACGAGTTCCACAGGAAGGAATCGTCAAAGTTGTCAATGTCAAAAGTATAAGAATTCACGGTCCTACATGGTCAGCGACGCATTATAGCCGGAACTGGACACGGCCATACCTATCTTGCAACCTATTGGTGAGATCGAAGTCGGTGCTGTAGTAGAATGTTCCATTTCCCAGAAGCTTCCGAAGGTCCGTACAAGGATGTTCCACCTGAAGCTCCCGCCCTCTGAGGTTCTGGCCATACACAGAGTTGGCATCCGAGACCTCGGAATCTAGAGGATCGAGAGAGACAACATCGTCCCACTCGCTTCTGTTGAGGCAGAAGAATGCAACGCTCGCAATCCGTTCCACGGTCTCCCCCGGCCTAAGGGTAGCGACTCTTGTGGCATGTGTCACAACGGAAAGGAACACGTCGCCCTCGACAGAAATCAAACCCAACGTTCCAAAGATGGGTCGTGGGGTCAGCGGTCGGTATTCGGCAAGCGTCTTTTTTGTGATCTGAGTAAACTCGACCATGCATTTCGACGCAGCAGGGTCGCCATTGGGTCGTGAACGGGTGGATGCGAGGGAGGTAAGGGAGCCGTTTGCGCCGGCGCTCGAGGAGCTGTAGCGAAATATGAGAGCATGGGAGGACGAAACTATTGCGATGGAGCGATGGGGGTAGTCCCGAATGTACAGCTGGCTAGACTTTTCTGGTGCCGGCACCTGAGAAGGCCAAGTCCCAGAGCTGGAGTAATCCATGATCGTTCGGAGGTGTTGCTGACAGGTTCGGGGAAGCACAGGCGTCGCAGGGCATGCTTGGACGAGTTCGGTGGTTCATCGAAGGGCGCCGTCGTCGGCGGGCCAGTGAAGTCAAGGTCGATGATGTTAACGTGCGAGAAGGGGACTATCGGTGCGGAATGTCGTCGTTTTGTTGATGCGAAGTTGGAGCTTGAGGTAGTATGGCTTGACAGCCCCCAAAGGTTTATGGCGTTTGGCAAAATGTCGCGGCTGACAATAGCGGAATTTGGGTCGCCAACACGGAGCCCGACAATGACGTCCGTCCCGGCGGAGGTAACCAGGGGCATAGGACCGCTATACGTTTAGCGCCTACCTTAAGCTCCGACTGGCCAGGCAAGTGGGAGGCAGCTCGCTTCCTTCCAGGCGGTTTCAGCCTCACGGACCACCTTGCCTTGTCGCCATCTGGGAGCCTGGAAGAAAACAGCCGGCTTGTGCTTGTTCCAAGGCAGGGATAGGTATGGTCTGGTGTTGTCTCAACTCTGCGAATACCTACTTCAGCTACTCCGTACCTTAACATGGATCTCAACATACGGAAGGTAGTAGGTACGATTATGGATGGAATTTTAGCAACAACCTCAAGATATTGCGCGACAAGTCTTTTTTTTTTTTTTTTTTTTTTTTTTTTTTTTTTTTTTTTTTTTTTTTTTTTTTTTTGTTTTTTTTCTTTTTTTTTTTTCTTTTTATGTTTCTCTTTTTTTATTTTTTTTTTTTTTTTTTTTTTTTTTTTTTTTTTTTTTTTTTTTTTTTTTTTTTTTTTTTTTTTTTTGGGCTGTAAAGCATTTCGATAGTCACCGCGTAGTCATTCTGGATTCAAAGACAGTCAGGGAATGACATATTGAGAGGCAGCTCTTGGGAACAGTACAAGGTTCCCTCAAAAGACAAAGCAGCAAGCTAAACTAGACATGCGATGAACCCTGTCCACCCTATGGAGAAGTGTTAGAGCAGTCGAGTCATCTTGCAGTGTATTCATAATCATGCTCACCCGCAGACAAATTGTCCCTAGCTTTATGGCCATAAATTGCAATTTTACGCTGGCGATGGCTCGACCTATGCAGCTCGATTCTCAGAATGATGAGGTGAGAGCTTCTATGATAAATGTGGATCCGCGCCGTTGGTACTATAGAGTAGGTACCTGGGTAACGTAGGGTAAGGTATAGGTAGGCAAGGTGAGGTCGGGAATCAGTACCCGCCTTATTAAGGTACCTAGAGTACTTTGACCTCCACTGTCGATTATCCTGTCTCTCAACTTGCAAGCGTTTACTTATTGTTGCCTGCGGCTTCTCTCCTTCCTCTCCTTCTTCCGCTACCTGAGTTTCTTAATTCACATGACAATGGCAATGTTCACCTCATACCCCCCAGAAATCATCGCCCGGGTGTTGGCCAGCTGTGACAGCTTCAATGACGCGTTCGCTCTTGCCAGCTCCTGTCAGTATACTTACGCAGTGTGGTTGGACCATGGCGCGAGCATCATCCATAGCATTGGCACGCGAACAATCCCCGCGTACGAACATGCTGTCGTTGCCGTAGGTATCTGCTTCCCCAAACGTCGACAGGCCTCGCCATCACTCACTTCAACTGCGTAGGTGCGCGCCACAAATACAGTCAAAGAAGCCTTCCACGCCGGCCGGCTACCACCTAATATGACGCATGATGATATCGAAGAGCTGGAGCCCTCTCACCAAAAGTGCCGTTTGCCCGAGTTGGCGGACTTACTTGCGTTCTGTCATCTGGCTGCGTGTCTGGAGTACGCGTACTTTCACTTTGAGGAACACGGGTATACATGTCTATTATGCCCCGAGATCAAAGATGTCACCTGGTGTATCAAAGACGACACCGTATTCGATCAACGTTTTCACGATTTCCAAGAAAAATTCCATCGAGTGCTATACAAAAACCTTCTGGCTGGCGCTTTCTTATGGAAGTCCCACAATGAGCTATTCATCAAAGCTGCCGCAGGCGGGGCTGGGAAACGCTTTCTCGAGGAGCTTCGATCACTGCAAGCTCGCGGAGATTGGCAAGGTCTTTCGGACGACAGCCAGGCATACATTGCAGAGTTCCCGGTGTACGACGTTCACAAGATGACACCAGCCAGCCAAGAACAGGTGTTCGGGCATCTTGCTCGTTACTTGATAGAAGATATCGCCCTTGTCCCAGACCCGGCCTGTGCCGCCGAAGTACCATGGGAGGTGATGGCTTCCATCTATGCCCACGAGTATCACTCACCCCAGTTCTTTAACGCCGGTGGAAAGCATCGCCATGGTTGGCCGCCGTTCAAGAACTCAACTGCTTCTGACCTGCCTCCCACTCGTAAAGTGACAGTTGTTCTGTTTGGGGAGTTTCAATTGGAAGAGGTATCGATGCCTATCAACATCGAGGACATGCATCGTACTCGACTGGTAGCGACTCAATTACAGGCCTCATCCTCAGAGAGTGCACAGGACGGCAACCCCTTCGCTTGCCATGGTTTCGACATAGCGGTAACTCTGCGAGATCGGTATTTGTTTCTCGGTGGTGAGGAGGCGTGGGAGGACTGCGCTCCACACCCTCCTCTCCAGCTGTACACCTTCATGCTGAAAAAGCACTATGGACTTGAATTCAGTCCATGCGTGTTTGACCGGACATTTGAAGAAGGGTACTATCTGACGTTTCTCTCGGAAACAATTTTTGGTCACGACTACCACACTGGATTGGACCCGAGTTTTTCAGGTTTGCTGAATGCTTGCAGTCGAAACTGAGCACTGCTACTATGTAGAAACCCTCGCAGCGCTGGCGACTGATTACGATGCTGTCTTTTCTATCCCACAATCAGCTGGATGGTCTGCCGCCTGCTATGACGAGACGTGTGCGCTCAACCCATCAGGTACGAGTTCGGAGAAAACACAACTTAGGCAGGTGGTAAGCTATAATAGGGGGACGAATGCCAGGGGACAACCCTTTTCTTCGCTTCAGGATTGATCACGGGCAGGAACAATGTGTCTGATTAGATACGACACCAAGAATATGCTTATGGGGGAAACGAGCGGAAAGGGGGGAAAAGATGTAAAGATGTAAAGATGAGACGCGGAAAGGATGCCAGCCCTGGGGTTTGGGAAATGCCCTGCGGGCGCCAGAAAGAATAATAATGTCAATGCTTTGAGGCAAAGCAGGCTTCAGATATGTAAATTGAGATCACGCTGCCACCTTGGGTGGTCAGTCATTCTCTTCCTATCATGTATTGTATGGTAATCATCACGAGCCTTATTGTGAAAAAGAGAAAAAAGAGAAAGGAAAGGTTTTTCATGAATATCGGACGTCAAATAGGATCCACTGGCTGCCGGTTGCTTACCTAAGTTAGCCCGCCGAAGATGGCCACCTGGGAAAAACTCACGACTTGCGCCCTAGGGGGTCAACGACCAGACGACGGATACAACCTGCTCCACTCTGGTTTGTCGGCTCCGTTCCGGATTCTAGATCAGATTCTAGAAGTGCCATGCGATATAAGCAGAGTGGCAAGAAGCTTAGATGATGGGATGATGCGGCCTTCAATCGATCCGGGCAAAGCACACACAGATTGCAAATACACCATGATACCATCCAGTGTACCAACCTATGTAGAACAGAATGCAGAACAAGGAGTGGTAGACTTTGCTGCAAATAGAGATCGGGACGTGCCTGGCTAAACTCCAAGAGTCTGGAGAGCTGATGGAAGCGGCTCAGTTGTGGACTGCCGACCGCCTGATCTCTTCAGGCTGTTGGCCGATCTGATTCGCTTCCGCGCGTCACTGATAAAGCACGGAGAGCAAGGGTTCACCTGTCAAGGTACATTACTTCTGGGTGCCATGGCGCCAAAAAGACAAGTCCCTCCGGTCTCCAAGGCCATTTACCCTGCCTCAGCCCCATTTCCCCCAATTGCATGCAGAGATACTTGCCTGCCTGCGGGCAATCCGTACCTTTCATGCCCGTTCATAAAATTTCCAGCCCCCCCTTCCATTCGCGACCTCGAAGCTCGACCCGGTCACCCACGATTGCAACGGCCACCAAACAGCCTCGAGATCCGCGGCGCCCTCACTCCACCATCTACAATCCCTTCCTGCTCCCTGCTGCAGCCCTTCGCAGTCCCGCGCCTCGCCGACTTTTTCCTGGAAACTCAGTCATTCCGCCGTTCGTTATCTGAAATCTCCGCCCGTCATGTCTGATTACGACCACTTTGGGAGCTCCGAGGAGGAGAGCGCCGAGATCAAGAAGCTCCAGGCCGATGTGGTACGTGAACTGCGACACCAACTATGTCGCACCTGATATCAAAATCAATTGAAAAAGATGCTAATCTGAATACGCGCCCACAGGAAGTTGATCCCGATAACTTCGAAACTTGGGAGAAGCTGGTTCGCGCCTGCGAGGGTCTGGAGGGCGGCCTGAACCGCAACTCCAGCCCCCAGGCCCTTGCCACTCTTCGAGATGCCTACGATCGCTTCCTCCTCAAATTCCCTCTGCTCTTTGGCTACTGGAAGAAGTACGCGGACCTCGAATTCAACATTGCTGGACCCGAGTCAGCAGAGATGGTTAGTCGGTTTCGTGTCGCATCGCGTCGCATCGCATCGCATTGCATCCCTTGGCTCCCGGCCGCGACTGACGTTGCGCTTCTCTCTAGGTCTACGAGCGAGGATGCGCCAGCATCACCAATTCTGTCGACTTGTGGACCGACTACTGCTCCTTCAAAATGGAGACCACACACGTCCCACACCTCGTCAGAGAGTAAGTAGTTGATGGCTGGCTTTCCTTCCCCCTTAACATCACCATCACCACAGCATGCCTCACCGGCCGCTCGGCGCATCGATCGAGCCATACATGGACTCCATCCATTTGCCTTTCAAGTATCCGTCGGTGAGAAATGCCAACAGCAGCCCCATTGTTGGGATGCCCTCTCACGCTAGTAGTTACCAGGCTCTGCTGATTTCCACTTGACGATGACTGATCCGTTGTCCGCTCCACGTCGCATTCACACCACCACCACCACATCGCTCTCATTGGAATGCCTTACTTTGGGCTTGGATTCGCTAGTTGATTTCACTTGATACCCCCTCCTGTATAGCACGCCTCCCATCCCCCTCTTCATCCCCTGTCCCTGCGCCCTTGGCTGTGTACTGACCATTCGCTCCAGGCTCTTTGAACGCGGCGCAACCTGTGTCGGCCTTGACTTCCTCGCACATCCGTTCTGGGATAAGTACATAGAGTACGAGGAGCGACAGGAGGCCCAAGACAAAATCTTCGCCATCCTGTCTCGAGTCATCCACATTCCGATGCACCAGTATGCTCGTTACTTTGAACGATTCCGCCAGCTCTCCCACAGCCGCCCCGTCACCGAGCTGGTTCCGGCTGAGACGCTGCAGAGATTCCAGGCCGAGGTGGAGGCTGAGAGTGCCCAGTATGCCGGTGCGCAGCGAACGGAGCTCGAGGTTGAACGCGACGTGCGCACCAAGATTGACGCCATGTACTATGAGTACTTTACCCAGACGCAGTCCGAGACCAACAAGCGATGGACCTACGAATCCGAAATGAAGCGCCCTTACTTCCATGTTACCGAGCTTGAGAGCTCGCAGCTCACCAACTGGCGCAAGTACCTTGATTTTGAAGAGTCCGAGGGGAACACTACCCGCATCGTCTTTCTTTATGAGCGATGCTTGGTGACATGCGCCTTCTACGACGAATTCTGGTTCCGCTACGCCCGCTGGATGTCTGCACAAGAGGGCAAGGAGGAAGAGGTCAGAATCATCTACCAGAAAGCCGCCACTATGTTTGTACCCATCAGTCGGCCCGGCATCAGGCTGCAGTTTGCCTACTTTGAGGAAAGCTGTGGACGTATCGACATAGCTCGCGACATTCATGAGTCCATCCTCATGAAGTTGCCCGACTGTATTGAGGCCATCACCTCATGGGCTCACCTCCAGCGTCGACAGAGCGGGCTGGACGCCGCGGTTGAGGTTTTCAAGGCGCAGATCGATTCGCCTCAAGTGGATATCTTTACCAAGGCAGCTCTGGTGACCGAGTGGGCCTTGTTCTTATGGAGGGTCAAGGGCTCAGTGGAAGAAGCTCGCAACGTCTTCCTCAAGAACGTACAGTGGTACGCCGACAGCCGTGTCTTTTGGGACAAGTGGCTCGAGTTCGAGCTTCAGCAGGCGACAAGCACGGAGCTGGAGGATCAGCACGGCGACCGCATCAAGCAGATCTTTGACGAACTCCGGAGCAAGAGCCGTTTATCCGCCTCGACAAAGAAAGAGCTGTATCAGATTTACCTATCATACTTACAGCAGCGGGGCGGTAAGGACGCGATGAAGCAGTTCCTTGCCATTGACCGGGAGATCTTTGGGTATGTGAAGCCTCGTACCATTGCCTCAATCGGGTCGGATGCTAACAAAATCTGATAGGCCGGGCTCGATCTCACTGCTGGCCAAGAACGAGGTTGGCGGAAAAGAGAACGGAGCTGCTGTGCCTGAGTTGGACGAGGTAACAAGATACCGAGCCGAAGCCAGGTATCTGAGATACTACGAGCTCCAGGGCGAACCAGACCTCGAGGGACAGGCCACAGCGCCATTCAACTAGGCGGACATGAAACCATGCATCGTGGTGTTGCTTCAATGCTACAGGAGTTCCCTGTCCCTTGGGTATTTTTACCACTCAATTTTCTTGTACTATATGAGTCGATTTGACGACAGATGATGTGCGGATGGCCGGCTGCGGGGAAATTGTATTGTATCCAGTGTTATGAAGGTGGTCTACATAGAGACCGGCGACGGCCCAAACGGATAGACCATGACTGTCGGGGGGAGAGAGGGGGTTCGCTGAAGGCGCCAAGCAGGTCGATGTTGTAGCTCTTGAGCACTACGAAACGCATCATCACAGCAGAAATAATAGCTCATCAAATGAACATTGTTAAGGAATGCAGCGTCCTTGTTTTCGTGACTTATACGATCGCCGTTGACCAGCGACGGAGGGGTCCCGGTATACGCGCACTAAGCCATAATGATGCCGGTGGCCGGCAGCAGGTACCGGTAAATTGCCGGCGTTTAGCTACGGTGAGCACCGCCGATGGAAACCGGTGGTCGCCGAAGTTCCATAACTAGAAATGGTAGGGGTACGGAACGTCGCCGGCCTCCAAGGTTCGGATAGAACGCACACCTCGGGCTGTATAAGGATTGTCAAAAGCAACGGCTGGATGCATGTAATGTCACTAGTGAATGCATATGAAAGACGCGTTGACGTACGCATAAGAATCTCAGTTTTGAAGCCCGGGTCTGTCCCATGTCGCCAGCATCGGGCAAAAAGCACAAGTTAGAGAAACAGAGAATCCCTACAAGTAGATAATGCAGGTGAAGAAGGGGCTAATTACCAAGCACGAACAGGGGTATGCGAATTGAGTTGGCACTTTACACAGTACCTTAGTGACTAGTGAGTCTGCACAAGGAAGTTTTTGCCCATTTTAGATGGTATTATAATGAAGGGGCTAAGGAAAGGGTTCAGATTTTCCGCCCTATCAGGGACGGAGCTGGGCTACGTTTCCCGAGGAAACGGTTCTGGGATGGAGAGGACCGTTTTTTTTTTTTTTTCTTTTTTG
Organism: Colletotrichum costaricense; assembly: GCF_030867565.1. Taxonomy (NCBI): domain Eukaryota; kingdom Fungi; phylum Ascomycota; class Sordariomycetes; order Glomerellales; family Glomerellaceae; genus Colletotrichum; species Colletotrichum costaricense. Next base: position 2,310,868 of record NW_026848236.1, on the reverse strand, counting down.
CAACGGCGCCGTTGAGGAAAGAAAAAAGGGGACCAAAGGGGTCATGGAGGGAAAGTGGCTAATGAGCCCCGGGACACATGCACCCCAAGTGTTGTACAATTTCCTCAAATTCAATGGTTTTGGTTGAAGAGAGAGATAGTAAAGCAAGTGCCTCACTGGATGGTATTGTGAGTTCGGGTAGGAATCCGTATGATGGCGTGAGGTTGGAGAGGGAGCATCCGAACCCGTGGGAAGTGGAGGGTGGGGATGGTACCGGAGGAGGTAGCCGGTGGGAATATGGCGACAACGGTATGCTTCTTGTCGTCATAAAAGGGTCCTTTCAATTCCTTAAAGCTTGACAGTAAGCAAAACGCCGCACAACCGAGAGCGAGAGAGCGAGCATTGCGCGCCGTGACGATGCGGTGCAACCCAGTTCAGTCCACGTGTTGTAAGCCCGACATGAAGGTTTACGGCAGTACAATAAGGCGGTCGTTGTTCCCGACTGAGCATGAGCAAATCCCGAGAAACAACGTTGGTGAGGCGAGGAATAGCTGCTGACGAGTCAGCGTTGTTATGAAGTCACAAAGCACGTTGCCCATGTTTCGAGTCGTAGAAAAATGGGTGCAAAAGTACACTGATAGCGTTCATGAGAATTTGTTCGGTAGTGTAGGTAGCTTATCTCGGGGCGACTCTCAGATCCGCTGGGGATGCGTGCCTGTGTCGTCTTTTCCCTCCCCGGCTCCCCGAGCGGCGAGCCCAATTTTATGATCTTACCATGCGTCGCCGTCCTGGACCTGGGGCCGTTTTGGGCCCTTGGGGTGAGGTGGGCTTGGCTTTCTGAGTCAACGGATGCGATGGGGAAACTGGGTACGGCGGGCAATTAATTACAAATACTGCAAGATGAAAGGACAGACGTGCGTGGTACAGTCAGCGGGGAACGTTCGGCCTGCTAGCCGAGGGATAACTGTCGTTATTTTGGGAGGCGAGGCATATCAACGAGGTTACCTACGACCTGAAGTGAAGACATTGATACTTCGTGTTTGGATTTTTGGTTAATGCTTATGAAATCATCCCTCGGAGATGCTCGGTTAGGGAGTTCAGCCGATTACGTATCGGAAGTCAGAACGACATAGTAAGGTAAGGTAAGACTGAAGCCAAATAAGGACGGAAAAGGTTTAGAAGCCATGTGGCATGTGTCAGCGTAGACTGATATCATCCCGTGCGGCGTACCTTAGCTCAAAAGCCCGTGTCATTTTGCAAGATACGGCGGGCGGTATCGGGGACCGGTACGTTTCGAAAAGTCGATATCGGGCTCTGTCTTGCTAGCGCAGCAACCACCACGCGCACATCTTCCACCGTTTTACGTTTTACTGCCCGTAACCTACATGTGCCCGTAAGAAAAGCGAAGAAAAATAAATGCCACAAATACGGACGGACACCAAACAGCCGCAAAAGCGGGCTCCACCGCGAACGAAGGCCTAGCAAACGTAAATGGGAGCAGAAGACTTTGAACACAAGCCTAGCAAACTTGGAATATCCACATGGCGAGGCGGTCCCACCGTCCGTCCACGTCCATCGACCCTTGCAAGCAGACCCCCGACGCAAGCCCATGGAAGAAAAAGATGGATACCCGTAACACCCCAGTCGACGCTGGAGCTCCTGCTTCTGACCACTCAGAAGTTCCCAATTTCTCATTTCACAGGTTCACGGTTGCCAAAGGTCCCCTCCCTCGGTTCTTGACCCCCCCTTCCCGATGGGCAATGGACCGTGGAAACTGACTCTACCTCTTATTAGTGTCAAAGGCAGGCTGGTGCCGGTGCAGGGTACATTGGTATTTCTCAAACGCCCCCGGGGCAACGAACATTCGAGATTTATATTCAAAGGGCCGCGCCGCCAGTCTCCCCTTCCACTTCGTTCCCCCCCTCCTTCGAAAGCCTCCTTCCCTTCTTCCATTTACTTCAATCGTGTTGTTGATTCTATCTGGAACTCCATAACCACCTCATCAAAGCTTCCACCAAGGTTAGTACTCTTCAGACTCCCGTCAGAGCTCTCCTACACAGTTCCCTTTGCCGTCGAGCTTCTGCCCTGCTGCCTTATCTCAAACCGAGATTACCCGATATGCCTGTGTCTCTCAGCAGACACACACCGCACACTCCCACAAGAAACAAACCCCAATCTGACGTTTGAACTCGTGCAGATGGCCGCTTCCACAAGACAGTTCGCCCGCGCGGCGCTGAGAACCTCCACCAGAACCTCCTTCGCCGCTGCCGCCCCCCGCCAGGCCTTCCGCCAGCAGGGCCGCCGCCTCTACTCCTCCGAGCCCGCCAGCAAGTCCGGCAGCTCCACCTGGATCTGGCTCTCCGGCCTGGCCGTCGCCGGCGCCGGCGGCGCCTACCTCTTCACCAAGGAGGGCGGCGTCTCCGCCGGCTCCGTCCCCAAGGTCGTCAACCCCACAAAGGCCGACTACGAGAAGGTGTACAAGGTCATTGCCGACCGCCTCGAGGAGAAGGACGACTACGACGACGGCAGCTACGGCCCCGTTCTCGTTCGTCTCGCGTGGCACGCCAGCGGTACCTTTGACAAGGAGACTGGTACTGGCGGCAGCAACGGTGCTACCATGCGCTTCGCCCCCGAGTCTGACCACGGCGCCAACGCTGGCCTGAAGGCTGCCCGTGACTTCCTTCAGCCCGTCAAGGGTAAGTGAAACCTCTCCCTCCAAATGAGTCGCAGTTCGAAGGACGATCTGGAAGCGAAGCGCAACGCCTTCTGCATAGGATGCCAATGGAACGAACACTCGCTAACGTTCTCTCGTAGAGCAATTCCCCTGGATCACTTACTCCGACCTCTGGATCCTCGGCGGCGTCGCCGCCATCCAGGAGATGCAGGGCCCTATAATCCCCTACCGCCCCGGTCGCAAGGATGGCGAGGCTGCCGCCTGCACCCCTGATGGCCGTCTCCCCGACGCCTCCCAGCGCGAGAAGCACCTCCGTGACATCTTCTATCGCATGGGCTTCAACGACCAGGAGATTGTCGCCCTCTCCGGCGCCCACGCCCTCGGCCGCTGCCACGTTGACCGCTCCGGCTTCGACGGCCCTTGGACTTTCTCCCCTACCGTCCTGACCAACGACTACTACAAGCTTCTCCTGAACGAGAAGTGGCAGTGGAAGAAGTGGGATGGTCCCGCTCAGGTAAGCCAACTCTCTCCCCCTTCTTTACCATCTTGGCGCTCTCGCCGACTTGGCGGGGAATGGAAACCATAACAAGGAGAGACGAATGTGCTAACAATTTTGACCCGCGCAGTACGAGGACAAGAGCACCAAGTCCCTGATGATGCTTCCCGCCGACTACGCCTTGATTCAGGACAAGGCTTTCAAGAAGCAGGTCGAGGTGTACGCCAAGGACAACGAGGCCTTCTTCAAGGACTTCTCCAACGTCATTGTCAAGCTGTTTGAGCTCGGTGTTCCCTTTGCCCAGGGCGCCGAGGAGCGCTGGACCTTCAAGCCCACTTGGCAGGACTAAAAGCAGTCGCTTAATCATGTTTTGAGTGACTGACTGAAGGGAAGGGTGAAAAAAAAAACACAATAGAGCAAAGAAGAGGGACAAAAAGACGAAGAGGAGAGACTTAGACTTGGGAGATGAGAAAGAGAGAGATATCCACGCGGAATCGGCGTACCGATAGATAGAGAGGAGGAAAGAGTCTGTTCGAGAGAAAGTGGTGGCCACTTGACGCCCCCCTTCTCCTCGAACTTGGTTTTCGAGCGACTGACCAACTTACCTGTAGTCCACTCCTGGACTTGTTTTCATATTTTTGTTGTTTTCTGTCCATAGTTCCTGTACAACATCAACATGAACCTTTGAAAGACTGAAAACACACTTGATACTGACGAACTGTCATCATTTAGCGTGCACGAACAGAAGGTGATATGTAGTCAGAATAGAGATGAGATGAGATGAGAGGGGGCAAGGGAACGAACTGCCGGATGTCGGATCGTCCTTACACTAAAGGAGAATGGAAAACCCCCCTGGCCTGGTTTTTCCCCTCTCCCCGCGCATTTTGACAAGCGTCACCACGTCGAAACCGACCCCGGATGGACGGGATGGACGGGAGCCATACTCGTTTGCGCGTCATGCATGGCTGCGCGTGTGTGGTCTAGAACGAGCAGGTAACAGGTGTTCGGTCGGGGCTGGACCAATCCTGGTAGGTGACTTGGTCCATCATCACCACCACTCCAACCGGACGCCATTTGCATCCTAGCGGCCTTGCTACCCCGGATTAGGGGGAAAACATGGGGTAAGTAATGGCGCTTTCCCCCGCATTCTATGTCCCATGCATGCATCCTCGTTTCTATGCAGCTTCATGTTTCGGGGTTGGAATGGTAGGTACTTTCGGATGACGGTCCTTATTTCGTGATTGAGGTTCAGCTCTTTTAGTGCTTGAACAAGTCTTGAACGAGGAGACTCGTCTCATTCATCGCTCGTCTGGGAGCGATGCTGATGTCGAGTCTGCACTGAAGATAGCCCGCGACGGCGAGTGCGCTTCTCCTATGTGAGATTGCCGTGTATGGACCCCGGTCCATTATTGCAGAAGTGAGGCGAAGCTCGAAACCTGCCTGGAGACGCAAACATCCCGAGGTAGGTAGGCTGATGTGCTCCAGGTCCTGGAAAGTTACTCCGAATCGTCGCTTTGCAAGTCCCGTACACTTAGCATCCCAACTCTGTGGAAGTACGCGCTCAACCCGTTGAACTAGATTGGCAAGTATGGGCTCGTTTCCGACAGGCGCCTGTCATTTTCGTATACGTTCTTGTATCTACCAATTAGGTGTTAGCCCTTTTGATTCTTTCTGATGTGGCCGGCAGTGGGAGGCATCGATGTCTGCATAGGCATCTTATGGTGTGTAATTCTGCAACGAAGAACCAGGTAGCTTGTGGGAGCCGGATTGATGATTTTACTTTAAACATCAATAGAACATTTTGGTTTCACGGTATTCCCAGTGAGACCATGAGAATCGAGGCGGGGTGAAACTTGGGATAGGCATGAACGAGCCTGACGCTCCATGGTCAACGTTGTGCTGTTGCAAAGATGAACAGCATTAACAGGCCGCGCGTTACGCTCTTCGCCCTAGCTTCCGTTGGGCTTTCTCAAGCCAAGTGTCGCGAAGGATTTTTCCATTAGGCTGGGGATCTTAGTGGTCCTGAGCATTAGATGGAGCGGGAAGGGGTGATAGCTGCTGTGATGGTTTGAGATGGAACAAAAACTGTTTCTGTCGGGAGACGGACCAACGCGGATGACTGGAAAGTATTGGGGAAACTATTGTGAAAGTGTCCTCGTAACTTGGATCTGAGGTGCGAAGCCAGCCGAGCCCACATCTCTCGTAACACCGAAGAGATTCGGGGTGGGAAGAGACGGGGATGGATACAAGATGGAGAACATAATGTAACCACGCGGCGGTTTACTCAGGGCGAATTACTCAAGGTGCGTGCGCGAGACACCAAATCGAAACAGAAGGAGGCTGATCTCACTTTTACACACCATGCTAAGACCATTCGATAAAGAAATCATTATCTTCTCAATCACCAAGAGCTCCGTACTTCATTCAGAGTTCCCGCCCGGCGCAGCTAAAATGCCGACCACGGGCTAGCTGCGCCGAAAGTCGGCCCCACCATCCGGGGACCCACAAGAGCTCTGCAATCGAAGACGCTGCATCTTCAAGTGACATCCACCCCAGTAAAAATTATTGCCATCCGGTCCTCAATCGACATCACCACCATCATATCAACATCACTCCTCACCCAAACCACCCACGGCCCTTGATCGCCGTACACATACGAATCGCATACGAACCCTCTCGAGGGCTACAGACCCAATTGCGACGTCCGCGCTCCTACGCACAACATACATACACAAACGATGGCCTCCTGTCGGATCCCAGCCCTACGGCACCTGGTCACCACCTCCCAACGCGCCTTCCGCGCCTCAAACCAACGCCGCTGGGCCCAGGTCCACGACGCCCGCTTCCTCGCCACGACCCAACAACCTCGCGCCGTCGTCGAAAAGTACCGCGCCAAGCTCGAGAAGAAGGCCCAGCAGGAGGGCGTCTCCAACATTGACGAGCTCAAGGCCGCCTACGCCGACAAGATCCAGGAGCAGAAGAAGAAGGACGCCCTCTCCGTGCCGGGCCTCGAACACCTCCTCAACGACGAGCCCGCGCCCGCGGCGATACCGACGACGGCTACTACAACAACGAGCGAGACGGGGGAAGCCCAGACACAGACAAAAGACAAGGCCCCGATTCCCGGATCCTCCTCGGGCAACGGCGTCAAACCCCTCGACGAGATTCTCGACCTCCCCAAGGCGCGCGAGCTGCCGGACAAGGAACTCACAGCCATCTGGCGCCTCCGCCACGCCTCGGACCCGTCCTCGCTCTGCGCCGTGATCCCGGCAGCGACCTACGCGCAGATGGAATCCCTCGCCCGCCAGAACCCGCAATTCATCCTCCCCGTCCCGCACGAGTCCCAGGGCGCCGAGATCCACTTCTTGCAATGGGTCTTTGACGCCGCCTCGCGCACCGCGACAGTCATGTTCACGCAGCTCGCCGAGTTCAAGGCGCGCGGCGAGTTCGCCCAGCCGCACACGACCATCACGCACCACACCGACCTCGCGGCCGACAGGGGCCTCGTGCTGATGCAGGGCAAGTGCCTCGAGGACCGCGGGGTCAAGACGGCGCACGCGCAGTGGCTCGTGCTGTGTCTGCAGCGGTTCTATGGCGAGGCGGAGGGCAAGGAGAGGGCCGAGGAGAGGAGAAAGCTGTTGGAGTGGTTCCGGTTGGGGGATGAGCGGTTTAGTGTCGAGAAGCTCATGGAGGAGGCGGAGCGCATCAGCTAAAGTCCCGAGGCGTTTGCTTTTGCACGGTGAAGAGGGGTGTGCCTGAAATGCCCTCGTGTAGGAGAGGAGGATGGATCGTGAGCCCATGAAGAGAGGAAGGAGGCTCCTGTACAAATGTTCCGGCATGATCATGTAGAATTACAGAAATATATACCATATGCTATGTATACCGCATCATTACTCCAATTTCCGCAATGACTCTCCCCATTGGAAACAAAGTACCCCTTACAAATATTCCAAGTATACATTTCAAAGATGCTGTGTCGGTATCTCGACAGCCCTTGATTTGTTTTCTGCTCTCTTTCCTCAAAACCTAATACAATCCCTCATCATCACTAGCTGTTCCATCCTGAAATGTAGCAACGGCCTTGCCCTTGCCCTTTCCCTTGCCATTCGTAACAGTGCCATCATCTTCGGACCCGTACTCATCATCATCACTATCTAGCGCCAAGGCCTTCCCTTTCCCCTTGGACGACGCGGCCGCAGTCGCCTTCCCCTTCCCCTTAGAACTAGCCCTCGAAACAATCGAGGACGCAGAAACAGCCCTGTTGCCCCCAGCCGACGAGACAGCCGCAGGAGCGGGCCGTTGCTGTGGCTGCTGCTGCTTTTCCGGCGACCCCTCGAAGCTAGCCCTCACACTCTCGTAATGCGCCAGCTCGCCGGCACTGACACTCGGCACGAGCTCGTTATGCGCATTCATAAAGTCCTCCTCGGTGACCATCACGGCAATGTCCTCGGGCGTGGCGTGGTGATCGAAAAAGTAGGCCGTCGAGATGGGTCCCTGCGGCCTCTCGGCGTTAATCTCGCGGATCTTTGCGTCAACAGCCGCGGCTTGCCGCGTGACCGCCTTGAGCATCGCGTCACTGCACAATGCGTAAAAGTCGGCTCCCGTGTAGGTGAAGGGCAGGCGGTCCGCAACGGCTTGCAGAGACACTGCTGGGTGGAGGGTGAATCTAGGGGGAAAGTGTCAGTATACAACATACGCAAGATGGGTATCTTCGTGGAGGAAGGGGCGGGTGATCTTACTTTCGGGTGAGAGCCTCGAGGATCGTGCGCTGCTTGTCATGAGTATCTGACACGCCGAGATAGAGCATCTTGTCGAAACGTCCCGGACGGAGAAGAGCGGCGTCGAGCAGATCAGGTCTGTTCGTGGCGCCAATGACGAAGACGCCGCCACTGGTATCGTCGCCTCCCGACATGCCGTCCAATTCAGCGAGGAGTTGGGAAACGATGCGGTCCATTACACCACCACTGTCTCCCTGGTTTCCACGCTTTGGCGCCACCGAATCCAACTCATCGAAAAAGACAACGCAAGGGCGGGCATCTCTAGCACGTTGGAATACACGTCTGACGTTGGCTTCCGACTCACCAATGTACATGTTGAGCAGCTCGGGACCCTTGACACTGAAGAAGTTCAAGCTGTACTCCGTTGCAATAGCCTTCGCCAACAGGGTCTTTCCGGTACCGGGAGGTCCATAGAACAGGATACCCGACCTCTTCTTCATGCCCTTGGCGAAGAGTTCGGGCCTCTCGAGGGGCAGCTGAATGGTTTCCGTCACTGCGTCCTTGACATTGGTCAGACCACCGACGTCGTCCCATGTGACGTTCGGAATCTTGGGCGCGCCGATGGCGCCTGCAAAGTTCTTTCGCGCGGCTTCGACCGCAACTTCAAAGTCGCTCTTGGTGACGCAACGTGCCATCGGTCCGCCAGCAACCTGAAGGTCTCGAACCGTCACGGCCTGGCCCCCAGTTTCTGTTTTTGAAGAAATTTGCTCCAGTCTCAGCCGCTGTGCGATGAGTGCCCGGTCAACCACGTCTACAAGGTCACCTGCCACCAGCGCTGCGGTCTTCAAGGCGATGCCATTGAGGTCGACCTCAGGGTCCAGGTTGATGCCCCGGTCTTCGATGATGGCTCTCAAGATACCTTCACGCTCAGCTTCGTCAGGGGCTCCCATCTCGAGTTCGTGACTAAATAGTCCGCGAACTCCATCCGGCACCTTGTCGACGTCACTGGTTGTTGCAATCAGGACCCTTGTGTCCTGAAGAATCTCTTTCATCGTTGAAACCAAGCGCTCAGCCGTCAGAGCCTCAACATGCCGGATCAGCAAGGCTGTGGTTTCTGGGCCGCAGCTCATTGCTCTCTCAGCTCTGGTTCGCAGGAGACCCTCTGTCTTTACGTCACTGCCGCTAGTCCCAGCTTCACTGAGAATATCATAGGCGTCGATCGAGTACGTGTGCAGGCCAATGTCTGAACAAGCGTCCGATGCGATAGCCGCTTTTCCAATGTTGCGGTGAGTGGCAGTTACCAGGATCGCAACAGGTGGCATCTTCAGATGAACAGCCCTGGGACTGGTAGCTGCTGCAAGCAATTCCCGCAGACGCCGCCGGAGAGGTGAAATGTAACGCTGATCTTGTTCGGGAAACGTCAGTGATGAAGCACTTGGCGCTTTTGACGGCAATCTCTTCACACCCAGGTAGTATGGCCAGGTGTTGGACTTGGTTGCGGGGAGGCGATGCGTGGCGAATCCAGAGCCGTGCATCGCGACCGACGAGCTGTCGATGCAAGCGACCCCTCCCCACAACTCCTCGGACTGGTCGTTGTCGGCATCAGACTTTGCGAACTGAATATGCCCAACCTTGAACCATGCTACTTGATCGTACCTCGACGATCCTTCTTTCGACAAGGCCATCACGTCGTCAACTTCCGATCCATTGCTTCCGCTGGGCTGCTCTTGAAGAGCTTTACCCAACTGTGTGTCGATCGGTACGGCGATGAGATCGCCAGTCCGTACAAGTCGAATCTTCTGGGCAAAGTAACGCTTAAGACCACCCAGAACCGCCGACTGGTAGGCTCGTTCCGCGGTCACGGGAGAGCGAACATGCTGTATCGTGATATCGCGTGCATAGGGAGGGCGCGATGCGCTGGTAAATTTCGGAAGAGTGCCCTTTCCTTGGTACGTTCCTCGTTTGATGGGTGCTAGTCTGAGATATGAGGGCTCATCGAGGTTTGCCAACAAGATTGGAGAAATGTATGCTGCCGGACTACTGGGTTTCTGAAGCTGAGACTCGAAGAACGACAGCCTACGTTCGCCGTGCTTTGCGCTTGGTATGCGCGTTACTGGACGCTGAGTGTACCCCTCTGGCAGACCGTACACTCTTACAGGCCTCCAATTGGACTCGACAGGCTCGAGTGATGTGAAGCTGCCTAGGCCAAACGCACCGAAACCGTTCGTGGGGGGTTCTTCAGCAGCCTCGACACGGACCCAGTCCCCTGAGAAGCAGCCGATCTTGGACAAAGAAGATATGTCTACGAATATTCTAGCTTCGTCATCGTCCTCCGGCGCCGGTTTGGGATGAAGAAGGTCCACGGGAATGGTACGAATCAGCCCCTGAGCCTTGAAAAGTCGACCTCGGGGCCGGTCTGGACGCGCCGTAGTCGCAGTGAAGTTGGAAAACACAGAGGCGGGGGTGGCAATTCCATTAGTCTTTCGCCCTCTCCCAAGGGTCATCGGAGTCCCTGGCTGCATTGTGGACACGCCACTTGCCGCGGTGGTAGGCAGCGTTGGAGCCTGCAGAGAGATCATGTCGTCCATGGAATCATCGGAGAGGTCGTCATCTTGATCGATGCCGGAGAGTTCCGATTCCTCTGTCTCGGTCACGGAGTCTACCTCCGTGTTCGCAGCGTCGGTCTTGTACCGGTCTTCGGCAGCCGAGTAGAACTGGTCGTTGGCCGTATCATCCTCCTCATCCTCGGGAACGCCGTTCAGGCTTCGGTTCGGGGGGATGGAAGGAGCGACTTGGCCGCGCTTCGTATGTACTCGTCCTCGCATCAAGATGATCTTGGTGCTCTCGGACAAGATACCCTGGCTGACAGGCTCGCAGAGCATAATCTTGCCCGGGTTTGGGGGGATATGGGTGACCGGGTGCGGTGGGAGCGGCAAAGGGAAGAGGTCGCCAGAGTGCAAGACCTTCAGGCTCCCCAATGCGACACGCAAGGCCGAGATCAGGCGGCCTTCGGGAGCATCGGGGTCTGTGGGACCTTTGCCATTCCCATTGCTCGGGTGATCGCGATAAAAGGTGCCTTCGCCCTGCTCCAAGCGCCTCGTCAACTCGCTCTCCAGGCTCACATATACAGTATCAAGCGAGAGGGTGACTACGTCGAGTATTTGAATTTCGATACCGCTGCGGCTGTTGCTCGAGAGTTTCGATGGCGCGACTTGTTGGAGTATCGTGGCGAAGCTCTGCAGTGACAAGGACGAGGGCGAGAACTGGACAGTCGAGGGCTTCAGAGCCGACGATTTGACGACAGGCACTACGGTCCAGGCGGTTTCGGTCGCGGTAGGGCTCGGTTCCCAAGGAGCGATAGCAACATGGTGTACGTCTTCGGAACCATCTTCGTGAGAGAGTTCTGCGCATCGATAGGGTCAGCAGTTGTACATGCGAGATTGGTTGCAATGGGCGCATCCTTACCGTCGCGGAGGTGGGGGAAGAGGTCTGCGAACAGGTCCTCAGATATAATGCCCACGTCCCCCCTTACATTGTGGTCGTCGAGGATCAGCCTGGCTGATATGGCTGGCTTGTCTTGCCTACGTCTTCGTGCTCTCCTGTTTCTTCTCGCCTGGGACGGCGGCGCGAGTTCCGAGGTCGTCATCCTGCTATGTGTACGGCGATGTGTGTAGAGCAATTCAGATGCACATCGCACAGAGGGAGGGATAGGAAGTTATGAAAGTCCGTAGAGAACAAAAAGAAGAGATGGCCACAGACAAGTACACAGTCAATTGATGTCGGGGATATCAGCAGGAGTAGGTATGTGAGGCCATATCGTGATCTCCGTGTTGACAAGCTACGGTTAAGCTATCCAATGGTCCCTGGACTGGGCTATAGTCGGGGCCCGCCCATCCCCAGCTTCGGCTTGGGGAAGTCTGCCTCGGCATTGGCGTGTTGCCAGCTGCAGCCGGCTCACCTCCAACGGCTCCAACCTCCTGGGGTCTCCGCTGAGGGCAGCACAGGCCTCTCGAGTCAAAAAACCCGTGTGGGGGTTGTCTGACTAAGCACATGGTATTAGGAGTCAACCCCGAACAACCTCCGATTCCATGTCCGATAACGCTCCTACAACATACGGAACAGTCCCCAGATGTTTTATACAAAGACCTGACGGCGAAGAGTTATGGCATCCGAATTCTGTGCTGAGAATCGCATGGCCTATGGACTGTCGGCCTACTCTAGCAAAAGGCAAAGTTGCGAGAACCCAGCTGAGACTTAGTACATGCTGGCGCCGAAAGATACCTAGTAGGTAGCACAAGGAAATTCAGCCAGCGAGAGTATGCTACTGTCTACCGTACTAGACAAGCATACAAGCAGGCATCAACGGCACGGAGGATCCCACACTGTCATTCAGTAAGCAGCTGTATTGTGCATTACTTGATTCGCGGCTTGAATACGCATACGATGACGATGAAAAACCCATCTTCGGGAAGCAAGGTACCCAGACGGCCCGCCCTGACCCAGTCGATGGAGACAACAGCGGCTCCAAAGATCCAAATACTCCGTCCAAAACTTACACAGCGTCACAGCCTCACCTTGATAGAAACACAGCCAGGGTTTGCAAGGCCAGGTGGCAACCTCCGAATCTACTGTAATGTTCTTAACACCCTTTATGACGAGAGAAATCCGCTCGTCAGCTTCCTAAAGATCCCAGAGTGCTTTTGTCGATATATCTTGCCACACGAACTTAATGTACAGTCATATACACAATAGAAAATACGATACGAGAATGAACTTGGGCGGGTACAAGACATCGACTGTGCTATTGCGGTCATCGTTGGCTGAGGCAGGCTCCCCTGGGATATGCCATGGGGCTCTAGCCATCACCAGCACTCGCACTCGTATTTCAGATGCTCAGTGTGATTAAGATTTGTCCATGATCGGATGTCATCAGGAAAGTTCATGGCAGGCGCGCGGAACTCGAAAGGTTACGACGATACCTTGCGTGAGGGAAGGCGATTGGTAGACTACCTAGTCGCGAATTCTCGACCCAACTCATTTGCTCATTTCCAGTGAATCAGTAGCACAGATAGAATTGTTCAAGATCGGGTTCATCAGGCTTAATTGATGCTGCGAGGGTCCGCAGACATAAATGATGCTCGTTTCCTAAGAAAAAAACGAGACAGGATCGTCACATGCTTTTTCGTCCAAGTAATTTCACAGCGTCTGGAGACTGGCACCCAATCATGGCACAGCCTTGAGCAAATGCTCCGAACAACACACACAGCAATGACGCAAGCGGGGCTCCTCCCTGTCTAAGCCGCAGACCAGACTGCAGTTACACTCTCTCCCGTCTCTCTCTCACTCTTCCTTCCCGTGCGTTCGGCTGGCTCGACGCTTCCGAGACCTCGAGGCTCAGCCGGCAGCGGCTGGCCGGCGCCTCATTTCTCGCTCTTCCGTCGTCTCTTGTTGTTGTTTTTTGCTGCAGCCAAAGGAAATGACAGGGAAGGAAGACCCGAGAGAGGCGCCAAAAAGAGTTTCAAATGGCAGCGGCTGTGCCTCGTGGACTCCAGGTTACTGCTTCCGTCACCCGTGCTTGGGATTCAAGGCGCAACTTCGTAAGGCATGGCCAATGTCACCCTGGAGCATGAGAGTGAGCGCGATGGAATTCGATCTGGACCAACACCGACGTCAATCACACCACGATTCTTGCGGTGAGACCGACTGGTCAATAATCGAGAGCAATGCTTTTTGATGGCTGCTACTTGCAAATTGCCCCTTATCTTTGTTGGTCTCCAATGTCCCCTAGTTCGCCTCTCTCCCTTTTCATCCACCCGCCAACCCGTTCGTGCCGTTTTAGCTGCTTTCCAATTACCTGACGAGGACATTACTTTGAATATCCCTACCCGTACATCCCCAATTTACTTTCACACCCCCCCACGGCCTCCCACCCTTCTACGTCCCGGATCTACACTTTTGCTTCCCTGCCTTGGACAATCCTCGACACCATCTCCGTGATGCCTGTTCATGCCATCAGTGGCTGTAAAAACCACCATTGACAAGCAGAACTCTACCTCAATCAATATCTTACCAACTTCATCTCATATCCTTATTCAGTCGCGCAAAGAAAGCGACCACACTCTTCCTTTCCGCGCTCGAATCCCTCCAGAAACGAAATTGTATAGTTCTCGCGTTTGTTGCCGATCATCCCTTTCCCTGCGCGACCGTCGCATACAATCTTGTAACCCCCAAACGTCATGGGCAACTTTTCCGAGTCCCCGGAGCGCGGCCGAGAACGGCTACACGACAATGGCATCGCACACGCTGCTATCGAGTTCGCCCAGCAAGCCGAGAAATTGTCACTGCAAAAAAGCGAGAGTAACAACAACAATTCCGAGGTTGCGGTCGAAGCTCGCTTCGTAACACCTCAAGATCCCGTCATAGTCACATCGGACGGCAAGAGACTACCGGGTGTACCACTTCAAGAGGCACACAAGTTGAACATTCTCAAGGAAGAACTTCAAGACGGTTCAGCTGTGGCCAAGATCAAGGAGGGAAATGACACGGACGGAAAGGTCACAAACGCCGGTGTGCTATCAGAGAAACGAGAGAGGATTGTCTCTCTACCGACCGATGCAAATGGGAAATCCATGCAGAAATCAGGTGAAGCACCTCTTCGTCGCCAAACACCTCCCTCACATACCAACCCATTGTTTCCGCCTCTACCTCTCTACGGGCCTCCGTCAATGTTTCGTAATTTTCAATGCTTGATATTCCGTGTTTCAGCATTCTTCCTCAGTTTGGCCTTTCTCGGGGTCATTGTGCTTGGTGCGCTCTTCACCAGCATCCCACCGCTGTGCAAGAGGATCTTATATCGCCTGACACTGCAAAATCCCGATAAGAAGAGGCCCTTCCACGAAGAGGAGGCACGCAGAGCCAAGAGTCGCAAGGAGGAGAACAAAAAATGGAAGCGCAACAAGACCAGCGACAGGCTGGGTAAAGTGAACGAAGCTGCTGATGAGTTCGTTCCGACTGAAGGGGGACCAGACCCGATCGTCTGTGACGTGGGCTATTACGCTCGCCGTGTTGGCCTGGATGTTGAGGAAATCGTGGTGCAGACCGAGGACGGCTTCCTCATTGACCTCTGGCACGTATACGACCCCAAGGAATACACAAGAATGAGCGAAGACGATAGGTCCGACAGAGGACCCGACATCTTCCAGTCTTCCAAGAAAAAGCTCAAGGATCCTAGTCAGAAGCGCAAGTTCCCTGTTCTGCTCATCCACGGTCTCCTACAAAGTTCCGGCGCATATTGCACAAACGACGAAAGTTCGCTCGCGTTCTACCTGTGCAAGTCTGGCTACGACGTCTGGCTGGGCAATAACCGATGCGGCTTCAAGCCAAAGCACACCTCGCTCAAGTACACCGACCCAAGGATGTGGTGCTGGAACATCCGACAGATGGGCGTCTTTGATCTGCCGGCGCTCACATCGCGCGTGCTCTACGAGACCGGCTTCGAAAAGATCGGGTTGATCTGTCACTCACAGGGCACTACCCAGACGCTGGTCGCACTCGCCAAGGAGCAACGGCCAGACCTAGGCGAAAAGTTGACCGTCTTCTGCGCGCTCGCGCCGGCCGCCTACGCCGGTCCCTTGATTGGCAAGATGTACTTCAAATTCATGAGGATCATCACTCCGGGCATGTTCAGGTTGATGTTTGGCATCCACGCCTTCATCCCCTTCATGATGCAGATGCACCAACTGCTTCACCCAAAGGTCTACGGCTGGCTCGGGTACAAAGTCTTTTCTTTCCTCTTTGACTGGACGGACACGAGGTGGGATCGCGGTCTCAAGGATCGCATGTTCCAATTCGCACCCGTCTACGTCAGCGCGGAGTCGATGCGCTGGTGGCTGGGCAGAGAATGCTTCGCGCGACACAAGTGCATCCTCTCAACAAAAGAAGACGTCCGCGCCGAGGAGAAGGAGGATAACATCAACGGCCAGGGTGCCAACAACACCAACGGCAATAGCCACACGCTCCGAGCCGACGATGCGGACGGCGTCATGTCGCAACGGACCGTAGACGACCACGTCCGCAGACCGAAGGGATCCACAGCTTGGTACAACGAGCAAGTGCCCCCGTTTGCGCTCTGGGTTGCGGGCAATGACGACCTCGTGGACGGAAAGAAGCTCCTCCGCCGCTTCGAACGCGGGCGCGAGCCGCACGTCAACGTCGTGCACAGCAAGGTCATACCAGAGTACGAGCACCTCGACGTCATTTGGGCCATGGACGCGCCGGAACAGGTGTTTAAGGAGGTGCGCGAGGTGCTGTGGAAGACGTGCGACGTCAGGGACGCGTGCCGGGTGCCGGTGGCGTGCGAGGAGGTTGAGCAGTGGATACGGCCACCGCCGAGGAAGCTTGCTAATGGAGCCGTGGAGGAGAGCCAATCTAGCAGTGACGAGACCGAATAGAGGTCGGACTCGTACGGGAAGCGACAGTGATTTCTATCAAGCCATGCCGGATCTGTTTTGTGGGATACACTCTTGACTTATAGATACACAAGCTTTGGCTTTCTTTGGAGCGGCGGGTATCGCGAAGGAGTAAACGGTGTTGGCGCATTGGAATACATCACTTGGGAATAGGGATATCAGACGTATAACCAATGAGTAATGGTAATGAAATGAGCTCTGATTAAGCAGGATATGGCACCACTGCCAGTGATTTGGAGGCCTGAACACATAGATCATGACACCAAACATCAGTGCAAGTCTTGGAACAAAAGCACATGTGCGGCCGATTCGACGAGGAGACCTAGCATACCGTCTGAGATGAGAGCTATAGGTTTTCCCCTCAAAAACATCAAACGACCCGCTTCACCTGCAAACATCATCCAACATCGTTCCATCCCCTGAGCCCCTACTACTCTTGCACAATGACTATGCGTCTCCCACAGGCTTCCCATCGTTCTGCGGCACTGCCGCTTTAGGCCTGGAAGCTATTTCTGCCTCCTTCGCCTTCGAACCCCCAGCATCCTCCTTCTTTGCCTCAGTGGCCTTGAGCTTCGTCTCGGTTTCACTTTCTTCTTCGTCTTCTTCACTGTCCTCGCTGCTGTCGTCGCTATCGTCTTCTTCGTCGTCGTCCTCCTCCTCCTCGTCATCATCTTCTGCAGGCGGCGCTGCCTTGACTTCCTTCGCAGGGGCCGAGGTCTTCTCTGTCGCGGCAGCCTCCTTCGGCGCAGCTGTCTTCTCCGCCACATCGGGCTTGGTAGTGTCCTCGGCTTCCTCCTTTTCCGGTTCCTCCTTGATAGTCTCGGCCTTCTCGACCTCGGCAATCCTCTTCTTCTCTTCCTCTTTCTCTTTCTTCAACTCTTCCTCTTTCTTCGACGCTTCCTCCTTCTCTGACTCCTCCTTGATGGCCTGGGCCTTCTCGACCTCTGCAATTTTCTTCTTATCCGACTCTTCCTCGTCGGAATTCTCCTGGCTGGGCTCTTCCTTGATGGCTTCGGCCTTCTCGACTGCGGCAATCTCTTCCTGCGATGCAGAAGCCACCTCGGCGCCCATGTGGACCGTCACGGGCTTATCGACGTCGGAGGGCTTCCACCGGGCTGTTGTCGGCGACTGGAGTGTCTCGCGCAGAGCGTCTGCATTGGTTGCCGTATTGGCAGTGATACCCCAAGAGCCCGTAGTCGGCGATTGAAGACCGAGGGGTTTGGCGCTCTGGGACGACGAATCACTGCCAGTGCTTGCTACGGAGGGCTTTCGGGGCGTTTCCGGGGTTGCGGTCGTAGGTTCGGCAGCGGCTTTGGCTTCGGCCTTCTTTTCGGGCTCAGCGGCGGTCGTTGTTGCCGCGGATGCAGCCGCAGCTTCGTCCTCGGCCCTTTTATCTGCGGCTGCCTGTACCTTTTCGCGCAGCGATTTCAGCCGGATTTCCTTAGCCCTCTTGGCTGCCTCGTCGGCGATGGACTGGTGGGACGCGGTAGTAGCACTCTCGACAGGTGACTTTGGCGTATTCGCTGGCTTGTCTTTGGCAGGCGCTGGGGCGCTTGATGTGTCGTCCTTGGGCAAGGGAGGCGCCGGCGGTGGCGCAGGAGCGGATGAGGAAGACTCAGATGAGGAGGCAGCGGCAGCGGCTTTCGCTGCCAACGTGCCCTTTGGTACCTTTTTGACAATTTTCTTCTTGACGATTTCCTTGGGCTTGTTGTTGATATCGGGGATGGTGAATTCGTCGTAGTAGATCTTGACATGTTGCTTGAGTTCGCCATATTCGTTCCATTCTTCGATCTCGACGATGTCCTGGTAGAAATCATGGTGTCAGAAGATGGTTTCTCCTCGGCAAGCCCAAAGTGCCTAGCACCGAGTGAAGGGGTGAGTCTTACACCGAGGACGAGGCCTTCTTGTATGAGGGCTGGGAGCTTCCTGGGTCGACCCGAGGCGTCTTTGCCGGCACGGCGGCCCCAAAGCATGCGGGCCTTGTCATCGGTGGAGAGATCGATGGCTTTGAAGGGGACGCGGTTGGCGCGCAGGATGGTCTCGAGACGGGACGTGGCGGTCACGATGTGCATATTCCCAGCGGTCAAGGAAGTGAAGATCCACAGGGCCGGATCGGTAGAGAAGGTGGTTGCAGTCAACTGCGCCATGATGCTGGATTTGGTATGATTCGAGGCGGGTCGATTCGATGGGATGCCGGGAAGAGCTCCTAAGCGTGAGGAGAGGGGAGGAAAGGGACAGCTACTGGGAAGCTAAAAGGGGTCAGATTCGAACAGTATGAGCTGAGGAAATATCGAGATGTAGATGGCAAGAATGGCGGCACAAGACAAGGCAATATGCATGGTGGGGAGCCTTGCATTACGTACCTTGTGACTGATTGTTCTTTGGGGTTCTCGATGACATGTAGCTAGCTGCGTTCCAGTGAGACGATGCAGTGCTGCATGATACGCCGGTAGCGGTTCAGCGGCTGCTGGTGGGGGTTCCACGCAGATGAAACTCGAAGGGTCGTGGCTGGAGACGGTTAGTGCTCACCTCTATGTACAGCGGCTTGTGGCTCTGCCTTCAAGCAGAGAACCTAAGTTAGCTTACCTAAGGCACGCGGGGGCGGGGTCAGATACGTATCTTAACTCCGTACATACAGATATCCGTAGATTACAGTGCAGCGGTGTTGACCTAAGGTATAAGGTACTTTATGCTGGCTGTCTCTCAACTCTGAGGTACGCCGTGAGGTTGAAGATCAAAGGAAGGTATTCAGGCTCATAGTGTCTTTCCCTCTTGCCTGACTGGACGCTTGACAACGCAGCTGCGCCTGATGAATCGAAAGAATGGAAAGCGGCCAGAGTGAGGTGGCTTCCCAAATGAGCTGGCAAGACAAAGCTGCATGATGAGGTGTTCAAAAGTAGAAAGCGTCACGCGGTAAGCGCCGTCCACCACCAACTTGGCTTTCTTCCTACCTATGCTATCGAATATTCGTCACCAGGACTTTAGCGCCATCACTTTACAACTCTTGAACAGTTTCCTCTACGCATGTCCCACATGTATTTTCGGCTTGACAACTCCAGGCAGCATCACTGCTGCAACACTTTTCCAACATGACTACGATGCCAAGTACTTCACCACTGCGACTTCATCCTTCTTCACATAGAAGAACCTCAAGCCCCAAGACTTCTTGATCTCAACAACGACGGAAAGAAAGAAAAAGGTCAAGAGGACTGGCTGTTGACGTCCGTCCTTCTTGTCACATATCAGACATACCTCTTGTTTCCACCAGATCCTACTGGCACCATATGATATGGCAGCCATCAGCAAGCTACCACATGGGAAACAGCGCGATCCCGAAGTGCTTCGAGCGCTAAAGGCAACGTCAAATTGAGCATGACAACAAATATAGAATTCAGACGATTTGCCGGCGATTGAATAGACAAAATGGCAAACTCAATGTGACACCGTTCAAATGGCCTATGCGCAGTCACTAACACGCCGACTTTGCCGTACAATAGGTTGACGAAGTCATTCACACTTCATTGCAAACACCCCCAACAGGGCGCCCAAACAACCGCGGCAAGGGCTTCCTTGCAGTGAGCCGACTCCTCAATCAAACACTTCACGAGAGGCCATTGCCGTTGTTGCATTCAACGTGGTGGCAGAATACACAATCGCATGATCTGACGACAAGGTCTAGAAGCGACAAGCAAATGTTTCAAAGTCCCATTCCAGCTTCGAAAAGCCGTCCCAGACACCTGGCGCTCTGATGCCAAACTTTCCATAATTTGTCCCAAATGTTCACCCTTCTACGGGGTCACGACATACTCGCATAATCAACTCTGGATCAGGCTGCTGTGAGGATACTCTGTGGCGATCGCTGTCAGAATCCGTATTCAGAGGGGCATTCTACATCATCATCTTCTTCTTCTTCGCAGACCTTCACAAAACCCACTTGTTGGCACCTTGGCCTCATTTCGCAAGAAGAGAAGCTATCCACGACACCTACGCTTCTGAACCTGGTTAAGCTAGCTGGATAAGGAATTTTCTGAGCCCTTGCTTCGAAAAGACTGGCACCCTCCAAAGCGTTGCATATCCATGATCCCCCCCTCTGAGCGGGAAATGGCGGTGGAGCCCCATGATTGAGATCATTTCTCGCGACGATTCGCAAGTGCTGCGACAGGGAAGCACTCTGGAAACAGCTTATGGTTACTCAAGACGACGTCGCCGGATTGGCTGGGCGAGGGTCAATCTGACCGATGTTTCTCTCTTATAACCTCAGGCTCTGGGTCACACCAAACCGCGCAATGACCGTCCAAAGAATGGAGAGAGACCTGAATCTCAATCGGCCGAGCGATAACAACGGCACGATACACATCGTCATTGCAGACGGAGACACTTTTGATGGTGTGCCTGTGGTCAAATGCTGAAAACCACGCCAGCATCTGTGCAAATACTGTGCTTCTCCCTGCAGTCGCACGATCCCAAAATAAACCGGTCGAGCGGCTCAGGACGGGCTAGATCTTTCGTCGACTCCTCCAGGCTAGCAGGTTTCCCATCGGTCAACGGATAATAAACGGCGTTGGCGCCATGGCGGGAGCGCAGAGCAATGGCTTGATTCCCGAGGGTGGTGGCTGCACCCAAGCGGTTGTTTATGGCGTCGAGCAACAGCTCTGAGTCCTAACACAAAATATAACATCATCTACTCCGTACGGTGTGGGGGAATGGAAAAGACGTGATGACGATGAAAATCCTTGGTCTCGCTGGGCAATGATTGGCAAGCGCATTTCCCACGTCGCCCACGTTCCGACGGAGAGGGATCCAACACCCGGTCGCCTCGTGCAGCAAGCCAGCGAAAGGAAGAGAAACATGGCAACCAAACAACGCAGCATCGACCAGGTCTTGGCGTCAATGATGACCTGGAGATTCTGTGGCGGCTCTGACTGGTCCTGACTCTGCCATCTGCTCACAAGTTCGGATGAGTTGTTTTTCAATGTACCAGGATACGCTGTTCCTGCATATAGCTAGCAGGGGTTCTGGAGGCGATCTGCCAGGGCTCTGCAGGCACGAACCAGTGGGAGCTGCAGGCTGAGAAGACCAAGAAAATCTAGAGCAAGGTCCCGTCAGCGAAGCCGTGAAGCGCAAGCTTGCGCCGTGCAGTGCCGGCCCACCGCCATGTCTGTGTAGCCAATCACCCGGGCCACCACCGACGACGGGATCCTGCGTCCTGCGGACCCAATTTTGGACACGATCCCTTCCATGGGACTTGGTGCCGTTGCCCGGACTGACCAGCCGCTTCTGGTTCGTTGACCCAAGGCCTGGCCCTGGGACATCGGACAACACCCACAGGCCTCATCTCACGTCTCTCTGCGCTCCTCTGGCCTTCCCGGGGCTCTACGGATACGGATGCACTGCTTGGGTGCTATCAATGGGACACCTGAGATAGAGGGACACGCGAGAAGAGCCGGACCCTGTCGTGTTTATCCGCTATAGCCTACCTTTCAGCACTCAAGGATCAGCCTGTCGTGTCTCCGAGTCTCATCTCCTCGGCTCCTCAGAAAGCTCAGCTTCTCCTCTCCACTTCGTACTGTGGTACGGATAGGACTCTCTCACAACTCTGACAGTTGGATCAGCACTACAGCAGAAAGCAGCGTCGCATTCCCCCAAAGGCAAGGCAGGGAAGGCCCCCATGGTCATTTCGCCCCTGGGGTTGTTCGGCTTGCAGCCTTGCTTGCTTTGGTAGCGGTTATTAGCATAATAACACTTGAAAAAAAGCAAAAGCAAAGCCGAGCAAAGCGCACAGAGCGACGAGTCTGGCCCCCATGTCCTCGTTCGCGCGCCCACTAGTCACCCACACACCCTTCTCTTTGGCCGCGTCGACCACCAACGGGGGACAACGGGGGGAGGGATGGGGGCCATCGGGACGGGACCCTACAGGCACAGGCATACCAGAGACAGGAAACGCCGTGTCGCCCAACGCTCGCAAAATTTCCGCCAGCCCACACGCCCAGCGGCGCTTGTGCTGGTTGCCCACACAGTTCTGCTGGAGACGGGGCGCCGGGGGCGGTAGGAGGAGTCAGGACTCAAAGGACCTGTGTCGTGGTTGTTCGGCCGAGTCGTGAAAAGGAGAAATACCTCGCCTGCCCCCTCCCACACGCCTTACACTCTCGCTTCTGTTTCCTCACCGTTGCTCTCCTTACCGCTGCGTTCAGTGCCCACACTCTCTTGCAACTGCTCTTCGTCATCGTGCCTTTTTTGCTGCACATTACTCTCATTCAGATTTATCAATATCGACAAGACAGTACCGTCATTCCCTTGACATTGCATTCATTAAAGGCACAAGCTTTGCACGCTCACGCACAATTCAACCCGGTGGAAACTCGTCAGCTTTGGTCATACATTGACTTATATCGATTCTCAAAGCCTACATAACTTATCCAACCAAGATCAATCAAAATGCGTTTCACTAGCATCTTTGCTCTCCTGGCCGCCTCGGTCGCCGTTGCTCAATCCGCGGATGAGAGCACCACGACCATGACCGCCACCACCACCAAGACGGTTACCATCACCAAGTGCAACCCGACCAACACTGCGTGCCCCTTGTACACGCCGACTTCGACTGTTGCGCCTACCATCAACTCGACGACCTCCACGCCCGTTTCCACCTCCACCTCGTCGTCTTCCTCTTCTTCTTCGTCGTCGTCCTCGTCCTCGTCCCACTTCTACCCGGCTGCCAACTCCACCAGCTTTGCTGGCCCGACCGCCTCGGCTCCTTGGACCAAGTCTACCGTCCTTCCCATCAAGACGTCTGCCGACTCTTCCGCCCCCACCTCTGCGGGCAGCGCTGTTCCTTCCGCACCTGCAAGCGCCGCCTCTGGCCTTTTCGTTCAGAGCGGTCTGATGGCCGCCGTTGTCGGTCTCGCTGCTCTCGCGCTGAACTAGACGGCTTACCTGGTCGTCAAAGAGCAACTCAGAATTCGCAACTCTCAGTCACTTCACATTAATTCGATTCACGACTGATCTCACTATTATTCTCAGGGGATAGGCTGATTGGAGACCTTTTATTTTATCAACGATTCTGGGTGTTTTGGAAAGCGGATTGGAGCTTCGGCTACCGGGTGGCCTTACACTTCTTGCCATAGACTTATTGTTTGGGTGTCGGGTGAGTTGAAGGAGTTTATACCTACTGGGACATGATTGCAGACATACCCGACAGACGATGCACATACTCATACTCTATTTTCTGAATGAGACGAACCTGAGATGACCTCACATTTTGCCCCTCATTGGCTCTGGAATGCAGTGACTTGGATGAAATGACGCACGATCGGGCCGTTTCGATGTGAGATGTTTGCAAAGACATTTCCCTGATTCACCATGTGTGAATTTGAGCACGACAACTGCAGGGTCTCAACATACTCTACTTATAACCCACCTCGCAGTTCAATTCATCTACTAAGGCATAGGCAGGCCACCATCAGCTCAAAGTGAACGTTGTCCGGGTAGCCGGTGACCTTTTTCTTTCCTTTGCAAGCAGAGAGCAAGTGGCTCATTTTCCTGCGCCTGCATGGGTTATACTTGAAAGGATGAGTCCCGAATGCTCTAGACCTTGGGAAGATTTGACTTGCAACAGAAGGAAGCATCTGAAATGAGTGGCTAAGACAGTACCATTGTCTAAGCCTCCGAGATGAAGCAAAGTCAGGCACTGCCGGCCGTTGGTTCTCTCTAATTGTAGGGTGGGCCAACGGCAAGCCTCAGACGCCAGCCTTAGTACTCCGTCAGTACTTACCTTACCTTACCTTAGGGTATGTATCCGTAAGTAGGTAGATTAGACCATTTCAACGGTACGGCAAGGCGTGGTAGGCTCGTCACGCTGATTCGCCCACATGGTTGCCTTACTAAAGGAACGGGCCGCTTTCTAGGTCGTCTGTGGTCTGCCCATCAACAAAGACATCCGACGACTCCTCATCATCTTTGTCGGAATTTCTACTGTTTCCAACTCTTCTCTTTTCTTTCAAACTACTAGTACCTTGTACTGCATGATTTTCCTCACTTCCACGTTGATCTCCGGTGGTACACGGATGATTGCTATTCTCGGTCCTCATTGTACTACATGGCAGACATCAAGCTCGACGGCGTCTTCCCCTCCTTCGGTTCCCGACAGTTGTGTGCCAATCGAGTATCAACAGCGGCACCATCCCGGCGGCATGCATCCCTGCAGAGATCACTTCGATTTCCATCGTGCAGAATAGGTCAATAGACTTCTCTCGTTGGTGACGAGTAGTCCAATCGATGGAAGGCATGGAGCACAGCAATACATGTAAGCAAATATATTAATGTATGCGGTGTAATGGTAGTGCAGAGCTCGAGATTCCCTCTCCCTCCTTTTTCAGCTACTCGCACCGCGCCGAATGCGAGACACAAAACCCATCCTCCAAAGCCAAAGAACTCCCCAAACCTATCCAGTCGACTCCTATTACGGCAGATCACGCTCGTGGCCGTATTTTATGCACGCAATAGCCGCAGCTAGCTACCGACATCCGGAAATATGTCGCATCATCGTTGCGCCAAATCAACTCGAAACCAAATCCTCCTGCTTCGATAGCAAGCCAGTCGAAGTTCCAGCTCTATACGCCACACACGCGACTCGAACGTGGCGTACCCGTTGCCCTTATATTGCGTCTCGAATTGAGCACGGAACGTAAAATAGCCATTGTCCAGGCCCACGAGTCCGGTCTAGCTTCTCCTCTGGTCTTCAACCCGAGCAATTGCCTTGCTCGCAGCTGTCGCATAGGGTTTTGTTCCACGGTACTATGTTATTGCAACCACAGATACCCGACTTGTTGTGGGCGCACACCTTGTCAGCCATGGCGTTTGCTTGCGGCTTGTTATGGGACCGGGTAGGCCTCGTTGGCGTATCAATCATGATTCGGTACACGGTTTGAGTTTGCTGGGTCTTTCTTTCTCTTCGCAAAACCTTGCCTGAAGTCGAGACGGTCTTGTGTGGCGCTATTCAGCCGTTCGGATAGTGTTTGACGGCTCGGCCCGTCGAGAAATGCTGTGACGGAGAAACTGGGGCTGCCAAGTTTCAATGACGGGAGTGTGCAATGCGACGAATGACGAGGAACAGACGGTGGGTTCTGGATTGCAACGCGACACGGGGGTCTCTTGAGGCTGAGCAGTTCCGGTTGCCAAAGAGCTATCTGCTGCCGACAAAGTTTTTCTCTCCTGTTGATCGTCGGCTCCATCGTCCTGGAGGAACAGGATGCATTCGCTTATATATGTTTTGCATATGGCGGCACCACACACACTCTTTCCGCACACACGCACTTCGTCTCCCTCTTGGTCTCTGGCGCGCGCACACGCACACACACAAGTTCACTTACATCTGACAATCGACCCGCGTCTACATGCGGGCGACGAGACGCACAGGAGCCGTGCAGGGTGGCACTGAACATACATCACTTGTGGCCAACGTCTGGTTAGCTCCCACGCACTTGGGTCGCGGCATTTCACCAGTTCACCAGCACCATAGAAGTGTGCCACTCTGCTGGGTTGACAAGATTGCGCACCGTGCCGGACTTTGCAATGGTAATGCGCATCATTGCAGGATCCTTGGTTTAGATCTCGTATGTTTGCTGCGAACTTCCTGGTCGCGAGTCCCTCCCCGACAGGAGACTTGCGACAAAACGACCCTGTCGGCCAGGATGAGGCGAAGCCTAAGTTGGCGCAACGACCAGCAGCCTACGGCTTCAGGACCGAGACCTGATACCGCAGCTTCACTTTCTAGAGAGAGATTTTCTCGGGATTTTCTTTGTCTTCCCGCCAGAGCCGCACTGTCAACACTCTCAACCGCCTCAAGACTTGACTATTACTGTTCACTCTCGAAAGAGCCTTTACCCTCACGCCTCAAGCCAATCACCTGATGATATTCATCTCAACACACGAGATCAAAGAATGGGCTGTTCTGGCGCAATGCCGCTGCGAAAATTTTCCAAAGGAGGTGCATTAGTGGATCGTGGGAGGACGGAGTACTTGACCGAAAGCCCATTAACATTCCCACTCTATTGCGCAGCGTGGCTGCGTGGTGGAAACCCTTGCCCATGGTCCGACGTGATATGGCCGGGGCCTGGGGCAACGAACAGACTTCTTGCCGTTTCCCGATACAAGTTCGTTTGTATTGAACATGGCCCGGGCCAGCCAGATG
Source organism: Colletotrichum costaricense (assembly GCF_030867565.1). Lineage (NCBI taxonomy): Eukaryota > Fungi > Ascomycota > Sordariomycetes > Glomerellales > Glomerellaceae > Colletotrichum > Colletotrichum costaricense. The sequence continues at coordinate 2,284,347 of NW_026848236.1, read as the reverse complement.
AACATTGACTTCTGCTCGACTTGGTCTCCTTTCTCAGGCGCAGTCTTGTTCACACATAGGCTCTTTTCTCAATTTCTCGACAATGCCCACCACCATCTTGTTCGGCGGCGCAAAGCGACAGCGGAGAAAGTAAGTCAGCCCTGATACTGATACGGATATCAAAGGACCAAGACAGTGTTCTGTGTTTCGTACTCCTTCTTAGACTAGCCAGTCTACAGTGATTGACAGCGTCAGGGAGATGGGTATGTTCTCCTTCATCATCAAAACGGCAACTCGCAGCTGGACGAGCCTGACGAGAGTACGAGGTTCTAACCAGGTGAGTAAAGCCTGACAGTACGGATAGCGGAACTTCTTCACTAGAATAGTGAACCCCTCGGGGTTCACCACGAGATGGGGTGGAGGGAAGGATGGGATGTTGTGCAGATAGGCCCCCTTCTGCGAGTGCGACGGGCTTCACCATGGAACACACGGCTATGTCAGGCACGCTACCCGTACACTAGACGTTCGCGCGGCAGCGAAACGGTAACGCCCCCGGAATTCTGGGGGTAAAGTAGAGCATATCCACCCTGTTACCCCTTCAGGCTTCCGGGTCTCCAGAGTCTGAAAAGGCTGCTAACCCTCTTAAGGCTTTCCGACGTTGTGTTGAGGAAAAAGCAGGGGGTGTTGTAAGGTATAGGTAAGCTGTCACTTTTCACCTTTTCTTCTTCTTGAGGAGCACCGAAGCCACCACCACCCCCAGTATGAATTTCAGTGTGTGTGGAATGTGAATGGAACGTTGTTCTCGTGGTAGAAGAGAGGATAGATTTGCCGATTGCAACCACAGCTAGCTTTCCTGCTGTTGGGTTTTGGTATTGCATGAGCGACTTATTTACAGAGTATTCGTATACGATATGGGCATTGGGAGGAGTGTTGGGAAGAAACCCCATAAGCACACATGGCTTTTTGCCGAATCCCAGCAAGCGAAAGGACAACGGTTGTCTCACGTCAAAGCGTTTTTTCTTTTATTTATGTTTCCACAGACTGCCATGCAGCAGCGCAGCAGTCGCAGTCGCATGCTGCGCCAGACCCCCACTTTGAGAACCATGTCGCTGGGATCTTTGAGGAAACAGAGCTCTCGAGTCTCGACTTTGAGTGCTGGCGGCGGGCCGCGGACCAGGTCTGAGCTGAATCGAGTGACAGACCAAGGAGGGAACACGGATATGATTGCGGCACAGCGCCAGTACGAAAGGATTTTGGGCATTCCGTTATTCGGCTCTTTCCCCCTATTTCTCTTCTCCCCCATCTGCCCCTGCTTCGGCGGGGTCCCTGTTTGATTCTGTAGCGGGGACGTAGGATTCGTCGTTGTTGTGCTGCAGAATATCGGCGGACGATGGGTGGTGTCGGTTAAACGTTGCATGCGGATACGTTAGTCCTCAATTTGCAACTTGCAGGTTATTCGCACCTGTGCGGGACGGACTGTAGGTGAATTAGTTCCTTTCTGCCTCGACTTGAACAGCGGGCTCCGAGCTGAAGTGGTATGGTAAGCCATTCGTCCTCCATATTTGCCTCGTGCTCTTGGGTTCGTCGTAGCTTGAAAGTCTGGGGGCATATGAACTCGAAGTCTAAGATGGAAACACGATGATTTTAACGTTCTCCGCTCGTCATGTGCAAGGAAGCGAAAGTGGGCATCTTTCGTTTTGAAATATCGTGTTTCTGCCGTGTATATATATTCAGAAGGAATGCTATGCTTACGGTACGCCGGTCAGCGACCTCCTTGCGGACGGGAAGAAGAGAGATCTGGGGACAACATTTCTCCTACACTTGGGGTCCAGATTAGATGTGATACGATGTAGTGAGATGAGATGTGATATGATTACCTTGTGATGAAGAACAAGAGAGAAATGACAGAATGGTGGAGAGAGATGCTTTTCCATCGTGCTTCATTTTTTTGGTCACCATCTGTTCCGTCACCTTCAGGTGCAAGTATATGCTTATTGCTTTTTGAAATAAATTGTCCAAGAGGGATAGTGAAAGAATCTTCAAACGCCGAGGTTGAAATGACAGTTGCAACAGATTCTCTTACAAATCTACTGAAATTTGAGAAAGAGGCATTGTAATTACGAGACTTCAGTACAACTAGGATGACATACTGCTCATATTATCATGCAGGACCAGGCCAGACGACCGACGAACTGATAAACAATGTAATAAGATCAACAGTAGTCAGTATTCCTTCTCGAGCTTGACTTTCTGTTGAGCGCGAGGAGGCCATTATTCAATGAGCCGAAGCGAAGGGATGAGTCTTGATGAGTAGCTCTCAACAACCTGTAAAGTACCCAACTCATTAATGGCGGCATTACGAGCAAGATAGATGGACGGAAGGGCGGATGAGATCACTAACCAGTTCCGACGTCGTAACGCTGTCGTGGTTGCTGTCGTTGTTAGTACAGGTAGGTCAGTTGTTCCATTGCCCTCGTTCCCCTTCTCGCCATCTTCTATCCTGCGTATACATACTTGCTCAGTACGCCCAGCACTCGCTGAAGGGATTTGTCGGACAGATCATTTCGGCGCCATCGTGTTGGACGCAATGGGTGCCTTGTGCCTGCTCTGGAGGATTGCCTCCGATGAGGCCCTCAGGTCGCCCGCCACGTTTTGCCCAGGGTCTTCCGTCCAAGTCACGTACATTACTTGCAGCTCCGTTCAGTCGCTACCTCCTCTTCGAGATGATTGTCATGGAATTACGCCCCGAGGAACGGCTGATGCCGCAGACCAGGCGAGGATCAATGATATATACTTACCTTCATACAAAGAAATATGAAATGGAAAAAAACTATCCGTTTGGCATTAGAGATAGAGAAAACAGAAAATCGTTATACGAATATTGACACCACCGGTTGCCCATCAATTCACTGTGAGGTAGAGGACCCGTGTAGAGAAAAGACCGCTAGAGACGTTATATAGCAGTACAAACTTCGGAAGCTTGTATTCAGACAATCCAAGCGTCACACTCAACTTGTATAAGAACCTCGAAGTGGCCTAGAAGTCTCTGGTCTAGTCCAATGGCCCAAAGGACATCTCACCACATCACGGTGCAGTTCCAAGCCAGACGAAAAGTGTTTGTACTTTTGTATTGATGCGGAAAATTAGCTCGGGGCAAGAAAACCTCCTCCATCACGTGTGCTTGTATCTATGTTCTGACAGAAACATCTCTCCCCAGGAAAACAAGCCAATGCCTACTGCCAGTTGCCTTGTTTTCTTCACTCTTCCCACTTGCCCCGAGCGTACGAACAGGAAGACCAAAACAATGTCTGGGATCGAAAGACCCGCAGTGAGGAATACAATTACAATACATTCGAGAACCCCAGAATGCCGCCCCGTAAACGCCTTAGAAGCCAAAAGCAAGGTTTGAACCGGCCGATTGCCGAGCCAGGTATAATATGCATCGAATGCTTGGGGAAGGGGAAGAGAGAAATGCGCCCCGAGGGACCCGTTCATCTTCATCGTTGTCATCATCGCCGTGTCGTGGACATCATGCCGGTCAAAGCCGGCTTCCACCCGTAAACACCATCCTAGTTTGCCGCAATCTCCAAGGTTACCAGAACCCAACGCCAATTCATGCAGAACAACATGGACCGGTCGTGATCATCATCATCATAAGTGGTTAGTAAGTGGTCGGCCCGAGTCACGTGGCCCAGAGTAGAAACTCAAGAACGAGGGCCAGGCTGGATGCCTCTGCGTGTCACCTAGGCACCAGAGACTTTGCGGGCCGTCGACGCCGCCGTGGCTGACGTTGCCGAGGTACCCACGCTGCCAACACGGCCGCTCGTCTTTCGAACTCCATCCTTGGACCTCGGCGACTCGCCCGATCGCTTACTGCCACGAACCTTGGTGAGAATGCCGGACGCGCTGCTGACTCTATCCACTTGCTTGACGCGTGATGTTCCGAGGTTCTCGACGTCATTGCTGGCATCGTTGTCGATGTACGTCTGGTACACAGCGGCAGCTGAGTGACTAACCGAGCGCTTTTCACTGCGACCAGGTGACGCGGACGGTTTCCGTTGCGAGCGCATGCGGAGGTGAATTTCTTCATCCGACTCAGCGCTATGAGAATGCTTGTGGACTGTGATGGTCTCGGCGTCTTGGTGGATGCCCGTTTCTTCCTCGACTGTTGCGGTGTATGAAGTTGACCTTTGGTATGGGTGGTGGCGGTCTGCCCTGTTGGTCTTCCTCGGCTGACCAGGAGTCGGCGCTGGGAGGTAGTCTTCCTGAACCCCAATGTTATTGCGGTCGTGGTCGACTTCGCTCAAAGGCGTTCGATTGGAGGTGCTTCGGTGCGGGGGCGTGGATGCCTGACCGGCACGAATCGACGTCTTCTGCATGGCGCGGATCGGGGTGCTGGGGACAGCGGCATTGGCGGCCATTTCTTTGCGGAGCTTGCGCTCGATGCGCTCCTCGATCCACCACTCACGGAAGATACCCTGGTTGATGTGAAGCCAGTGCTGCTGGGGACCGACGACCATACCGGGGCGCATGAAGCGCATAAAGGCAATGATCTCGTTGGCCGTGAAGCCGTGGCGGTAGATGAGGTATGCACCAATGAGGCAGCCTGTTCTTCCGAGACCGGCCTTGCAGTGGACAGCGATGCCCTTCTTCTTGACGGTGATGGTCTCGTGTGCCAGTCTGATGAACTTGCGGACAGTGGTGAGAGGCGGGCAGGTGCCGTCGTCGAAGATCATATCGAGGTGAGAGATGCCCATTGACTCGAAGAAGGAGGGGGAGTACAGAGGCGAGTTGAGGCGAACAACGAGGCCAATGTTTCTCTCGGTGAAATGCTTCAGAACGTTCTTAAAGGGCTGGGGAAGCGTCTTGTTGGCATCCAACTGGCCGAGTGACTTGGGAAGCGCATCAAATTCCTCAGTGCCTTCGAGGACTTTGGCAACGGGTGTGTGTTGCGGCGAGGCAAAGGCCAGGAAGTGTGGCGTGATCCAGTTGAAGTCTCCGTGCTCCACTCTCTCAAACTTCTCATACTCGTCGAGGTCGAAGTTGTCGAGGGCGCAGCAGCCCTCCTCCTTGGCCTTCCAGACGCCGTAGACAACATCTTGGACGGTGATGCCGTAGTCGGCCTGAGAGTATCCAGCGTCGCGGAAGGGCATCAAAGGTGGGTCGACTTGAGCGATGGGGGCCAGGGCCAGATGCGGGGGCCAGTTCTGAATAAGGACCATGTAGCAGGCGAGCATGCAAGCAGCGTTGGCGCGACCTTGTAAATTGTTAGCTGGGGGTTCCCATGACAACTATCTAATGCCGCGGACTCACTTCTGGGGTCGGCTCTACTCCAGAAGACAATTGGGCGATCCTTATTCTCCTTGGCACCGAGGACGTCATGGAACTGCAGGGCGAAGCGGTACAGGTGACCAATGTGAAGCGGGCCAAAGTCGTGGTGGAAAGCATTGTACAGGAGGGTATCGTCGACGGTGAAGTAGTACGGTGTTTGACGGGCGGCGGTCTGGACGGGTGTCGGGCCTTCGGCCGCTCTCTGTGATCGCTTTCTAGGTGAAGACTGGGCAGCTTCGCCGTAGGGGAAGATGGTCTCGGCCGTGGGCGGGTGGATGTAGGCGGCCAGGTACAGGCGGTCTGGAAGCCAAGTCAGAATTGAGATTGGTAAGAAGGCGCAATAGAGGTAGGGATGAAGCTGGGGTAAGGCATAGTTGAAGCTGTCGCATGTTGCGCTTACGTCGGCTTGCCGCGAGCGAGGCGACTGAGACGGCGCAGGATAATGATGCGACATGATTGCGATGTTGAGGGCGGGCAAAATGCACGATTTGGGAGTTGAAAGAGCACGCGCGATAACTCACCTGGGATGTACTCAATGACCTGGCCCATGTTGGCACTCTTGGATGAAGGCGCCATTGGGACTCGTGAGTCTCTGTTTCCTCTCTGAAGCTATTGTCCGGTTGAGATTGGGAGGAGGCAGTTGCTCTCGGCGCCGGAATCCAAGATGCAACTTGGAGGAGGCTGGAGGCTGGAGGGGGTCGAAATGATCAAGGCAGGCGCCGAGATTATCCAGAGGCGAGGCTACTCCTTTGTATGCGAAGTAATGCGCGCGCAAGGGAATTCGGGAAGGCGGTCCCTGGGAAAAGTGTCGTGCAGCAAATGGGTGCGGGATTGTGAGCTGGGTTGAGGCAGGAATGTTGAAATGGCTGGTCTGAAACAATAACAACAACAAGCAGCTACTGTACACCTTTTTGGTTTTGATGTTTTTTTTTTCCTGGTCTGACCCAAAAAGCTGCGACGCCCTTGCGGAGAGCGGAGAATAGAGAAGGAAGCGCAAGAGAAAACAGCAACCCGACTCAAGGGAGATGTGATGCTTCAAGGGCGGACAAGACAATTGTCGGAGTCTATTGGGAGGATGAGGTAAAAGGAAGGTATTGCGAAAGCGCAAAGGAGACCGAGTGACGGTGTTTTTGTATGGTTTGCTGTGTGTTTTGCTCCAAGCGGTCAATATGGGGCCGGCCCAAAACAGCAAGGGTCGGTTGTTGTTCCCTTAGCCTTCTGTGCAGTGTGGCGCCCCCCAGGTGGCCCCCCTGCACCACGGCGACCGCTGTGCTGTGGTGTGTTCTGGCCCTGCTCATCCAGTCTTGTGCTGGCTGCCGGGCTGCCAGGTTCGTTGTCACGACAACCTGCCAGGGGGAGCACTGGCCAGGTGCGCCTCCTGACGGATGGATCGAACCGTCCCATTGGCTCACAACGCCTGAGGCAAACGCACCCGCCTCAGATCCCGCTTGGCTTACCACCTGGACTAAGATATCTACCACCTCACCACCTTACCGTGGGTAAACAGGTACCAAGTATCTTCCCTTTACCATGGAAACTAAGCCCTTTGCAGCATCTGACGGCTGTTGACCACCGCTTGCGCAGCTAATGCCCAAAAGAAATGCCCCCTTGCTCTCTCTCCAGGTTCTATCGGTTTGTTCCAACAATAACAAACCAGCCAGGCACAGATGGGCAACCGTCTCCGCATGAACTCGTTTAAGCCTTCCCAGGTTGCTTATCGGGCGGCATTGCATCAGACAACATGTGAGCCGCCAGGGCAACCCCACGTTGTGCATCTCGTCCCTCTGTGGACTCTTGAACTGTGAACTCTACCTTACCTTACCGTCTACGGATACGGGATAGGTATGGAGCAATACGCACTTCATCCATCCCGATGGAACCAATATAACATGTGTGTAAGTCAAAGAGGTCACCAAGTCACCTTGGGGACGGCCCGAGAGCCCTTGTGCGTGTGCGTTGGCTACATTGCTTGATTCTGTCGTGTGTCACATTTGACCCTAGACTGAGATGCCGCCATGGAAACAAGCCCGTGGAATGGCGGGGCACTGTGCTCCCTACTACGTAGTCACACTATCCTTACTTTTCTCGGTCCCTCCAAGGTTTGTGCTCACCTCATGTTTCCGTCCCGTTGTCCCGCTCATTGTTTGGTTTCTTCAAGGTACGCACGCAGTACGTACGGTACGTTACTTTGGTGTTTGCCGGCCGGACAGGAATTTTCTTGCGCCGCCAATGACGACTTTGCCTTCTCTTTCTGCTTCCTGTCAAGTTCCTTTTCAGGAAGATCTCCATCCCTCCCCCACAGAGCCGCCGTGACAGCGCAACATCGACGGGGCTTGCCCATTTCTGTCCACCCAAGGCACCTCATCACTTTACTTACCTAAGATAGTCTACCTGACTATCTCTATCTCGATTTCACCCCTCCCCCTCCCTCCACATCCCACCTCCAAGCGCAGAACTCCCAGCGCCGAGAATCCCCAACCATGGCCGTCCACAACACCATTGACCAAGAGTTCCCCTGCTCATTGTGAGTTGTCGCCGCCATACCCAAATCCCGCATGGACCCCCCATTTCTTCTCGTATTTGTACCATACCCACCTCATAGAGATACAAAAAACTGAGACATGCGAAACGATTAGAACAATCAACGTCCCCTTCCCGACCCCGCGCCTAGTCACCGTTGCGCACAAAGCCCTCGCCGTCGACCAAGAACTGTCTCCCCTCGTCCGTCGCACCTTCTCCATCGATTCCGACTCACCGAGTGACGCCGGCGCCGGCGCTGCTTCCGTCCTGCGCGTACACTACAAGGCCACCACAAACCGCATGCTTCGCGTGGCCGTCAATGGCCTCATGGAGAGCCTGAACCTCGTTGTCGAGGTCATGGAGGAGCTGGATGTTGATGTTTTGGAACACAACCGGGTCTCTTCGCAATAAGGGGCTCGGAAAAGAAAGAGAAAGAGCAGTGAAGAGGGGGAGGGGAGAAAAGAAAAACGTCTCTCGTGGATTGCTACTCGAAGTATGGGAAACTAAAAGGAGAGAGAAAAAAAAAAAGCTGACCGCTGGAAATCCAAGACAAGAGAGCGGGAACGAAGTCGCACGCGATGGGAAGAGAAGACGGGAAACGATGCATCATGACTTCATTTTTTACATTTTTTGTGATACCCTAGAATACACAGCCACATGATACGTGACATGATCACAAGGTGCCAGTGCTCTCTCTGTAGAGCTCTAGTCTAAATTTGCTTCTAGATTCTCCTGAGCCTAATACCTTAGCTTCAGGCAGGCTTGTGCCGGCGATGACCCCTAATGCGGCCAAGTACAGCAAACGTGGCAGGAGGATATGTTTCCTAACGGTTATACGACTCCAGATATCCCTCTATGGCCCCCCTTAATTACTTCATATATCATGCCCGCCCGGTCTCTTGACCAATATATTGTCTCTGTGGCTCTCAAGGCCATCATTACAGACGCGCTCGTCTAGCTCTCCACCGCCTCCTTCTGCTCCAAGGACTTTTCCTTGAGCTCCAACTTCTTCTCCGCCTCCTCGGCTCGCTTGGTGGCATCGGCGACTTCCTGCTTGAGCTGTTTAATGTACTCAATGGCCAGCTCAACGGTGCTGGCTTTACTGTTCGGCGCCCCTCCAGCCTTGGCCTCTTTTTCTCTCTCTTTCCTCTCTTCGCTTTCGGTCTTGGATTCCTTTGGCGGTTGCGGCAGCAGCGTCGCAATCTCTTGCAACGCCGAGTTGATTCGGTTCCGGCGGCCCTGTTCCGCAATCTTGTGAGAAGTACGCTTTGATGTGAGGTTGGTCGACAGTTCGCTGGGATACGTCACACCGGGCACGGTATTGCCCTCGAGGATGTTCTGATAGTTGGACTTTGACATTAACAGACGAGATGCGGTGTCTTCGGCGGACATGCCACCTGGGGTTCCAGGTAGGAGCGGCTTGATGCTAGGAGATATCCTCGGCCGCAACGCAGGCGAAACATGTACCGAGCTCACGCTTCCCCTCTTGCTCTGGCTTCCCCTGGCCAACAGCTTTGGCGTTTTCCGCGCCGATGGACCTGAAGATCCAGGAGCAAGGTTCGGGCTCGCGCTGGCTGACGCCGCAGCGGTGGGTTTGGCGAATACAGGGGAAGGCAGCGGCTGGAAGGACGAGCCCGCAGCCGTGCCAGGGTCCAGAGGCGACTGAGTCGGTGTTGATGTGTCCAGTCTAGGGGGTTTCGTTTTTGATGAAGAAAAGTTCACGGATTCGGGCAACTCGAACGATTCAATATGGTCTGATGGGCCTAGATCGAGAGGATTTGATGAGGCGGAGTTGTTTGCGCTGGAAGCAGGCAGCTTCATGAGAGAGGCCGGTGTGGCGGGAGACGGCTTCCCTTGAACGTGAGCCGGAATCGCGGGATGAGGCTGAGGTTGAGGTTGAGGTTGAATAAAGGGTGATTTGCTCGATTGCTTCTGTTGCGGAAGAGGCGGCGGGGGCATATCTGACAGGTTCTCCGGCGATACTGACGCATTTTCAGACTCCTCGCTGCTCATCGGGGCTGGCAGAGCCGTCGAAGGAAGCATCTGATCCAACTCATCCTCGTTCACCTCCCGCATTTCCGAGAGAGCCTGGGATACCATCTTCGGCGTGGGTGTTGCCCTTTTGCGCTGTGGTTTTGAAATCGGCGACTGTCGCACACTAGATTTGGCCTTGGCTCTCGAGGCGTTGGTCTTGCGGGCCTTCTTTGATAAATCTACCACAGGCTGTTGCGTGATCGTGGTTTCAACATCCATCTCGGCTGGTGAATTGTGGTTTGAGAGGGACGATCGACGGTCGTAAAGCAGTCCCTGGTCGCTTTGCGCGTGTAATGCCGGCGAGGTGAGAGGGCTGAAGTATGCGCCTGGAATTGTAAATCCGCCAGCTTCCATCTGGAAATGAGGATCCAACGGTGTTACAGCTGGCGAGACCAAGGGAGTGAAAGCCATCTATTAAGTTCAGCTAAAGAGGTTCGTTGCACTGCGAGGGGGATCAACTCTTACATCCTGCTGCTCCTTCATCCTTTGATACCTGCTGCCAAACATGGGCGTCTGGCTTTGGTCGTTTGAGTAGAACTGGTTGCTGGCGGGCGGCATTTCGAGACTCTGAGGTGTAGGTGGAACAGCGTGTGTCTGGCTAGCGTAGTATGCGACTTGCTGTTCTTGTATCTGGCGATGTTGCTGTTGCATCCTTTGCTGCTGTAGGTACTGTATCTGGGCGTCGATTTCGGTAATGGCATCGGTTGACGTCGACGGGGGAATCATTTGAGTCTGTATAGCAGGGTGTGCGGCGGCCGTTGTCATGTTGATAAGCTGCGCTTGCATAGCAGAGGTGGTAGCTCCCATGAGCATGGACGTGTCGGTTCCTCCCATCTGAGTATCGATCTGCTCGCGACCAGGCTGATGCATGATGCCGGTCCCGTTGCCAGTCTGATAGTCGTTGAAGTCGAAGGGCATCGCATCGCTGAGGTTGCCCATCCCACCCAAGTCCAAGAATTGCTGAAACTCCTCATCGTGGTTTGGTGCCAAGGCCGGGTCCTGGGGGTTCCAAGAGGCGGCGTCCATCATGGCTACACTGAAGGTTGCGACTCCGGCTCGGAGAATTTCAAAGCCCGAACTGCAAATGGCGCTGTCGTGGGAACACCGTCGAATCTTGTGCGCCTTCCCTTTTGCAATATCCGATTCGTAAGATCCTGATCAATGCACTCGATTGGCGCGGTCGTAGGCCGATAGCGACAGTCGTTGAAGTATGTCGGGGTGAAATAGGTGAGAGAGGCTCAGTAGGTTGCGCATAGGGCAGTGTATGGAACGTAAAGGCACGGCTTGTCGTGGGGTTCTGTTCGAGGTGCGTGGGGAATACGGGATGAAAATGTGCCGGGCGCAAAGTGTAAAGCGCAGTGCCTCGCGCCGAATGAATTCGGTGGGAGACTTCGCTCTCTCGATGCCAAGAAGAACTCGGGTTTTGAACAACCTGTGACGGAGTGATGGACGAGGTTGAAAGATGGTGTTGGAAACAGGAAAACCTGTCTCTCTTGGTGGAGAGAGAGAGGCTGGAGAAGACGAGCCGACGGAGCTGAGGGACTGAGAGGCAGTGGCAGTGGCAGCGAGCAGGTGATAATGGTGGGAATGGTGGGGGGAGACACACCTACTGCGTACATACGCATTAGTGCACTAGAGAAGGAGGTGGGACGGGGGTGCATTCAGATGGATGGATTGCCATTGGCAGCCGGTGAGTGGTTGACGAGCCCGTGGACACATTTTTTCTCGCGTACCTTGGACTGGCGGACCCAAGCTTTGCCTCGATAATCGACTGCTTCCTTGCCCAGAACATGGATGACAAGTGAACTGGCCCGTGCCCGGCGCATTCATGCTTCCAAGGACTCCCCAGTACAGGGATTTTATTATGTGGTTATTGTTGAGCTATCCGTAACTGCACTAGGTTTCTGTAAATTGGTCGAACCGACCGACACGCGGTTAAATTGGGAAGCAGAAAAAAAAAATACACAGTATGATATCCGTTACTCCCGTACTCAGGGATCCTACCCGAACAATCTTGCCGACGGCAACATGTCATGTTGGCGGGTGTATCACCACCAGCGACACCCGCTAGCACCTTCAGATCTCGGATCGTCAGCAGGTTGGATGAGGTCACAGGACAATCCTGAGCGATCGCCGCGCCTATGAATACCCATCATAGCCGCAAGGTAAGGTATGTTTGCGCTGAAGCCGCAGTCGAAGATTATTCGCTGCGAAACAGTTGCCCAACACGGTTTCAAGTCCGATCACTTACCTACTGTCCGGGAATATCCGCCTTCGCTTCAAGCACTGTCCGAACCCTCGGGCAATGCTCAGTGTGAACTATGAAGTGAGCAAGCATTTCCCTGCGTCTAGTTAGACCATTCCATATCTCCGGAGACAACACCACGAGGATACTTACCTCAGGCTACTATACAGTTCAGGACTATGTATCTACTCCGTACGCATCTTGGCCAAGTTCTACTTGCCTGCCACTATCCCAGGGGTCTTTTGTCTGTGCTCAATCTGACCCTGTCCAACCTTCTCCATAAGACTAGAAACCTCCTCTTTTCTTTCAAGTTTCAACTGACAACAGTGGAGGTATTACACTATTTCCAGATGGCCCCTCTCGGACTCGGAATGATTGTCGGGGAAACCACAACGTGCAATGGCTGGTATTTTCTCCCCAACCATGGCACTCACCCAGCCATCGTCCCACGACTTCCCAGTCACGGCGCTGGAGAGTTCAATAATGAGGACGGGACGAGGGGAGAAATTTTCTCACCCGATGTCTTTTTACGGATTGGCGCTCCGATCACACCGAGGCCTTGAGCGAGCAAGATTGACTTAAAGTGGATCCGGACCCTCATCGGCAACGGCGCCGGCGCCGCGCCACGCAAGTTGGTCGGAATCGAGCTCGAGCTTTAACCGCTCCAAGCCCAAGACTCTCGCTGTTGCTTCCATACTAAGGAAACCTTGGGATGCGAGATGCCAGGTGAGGTATGGTAAGCTTCCCAACCGCCCAGAAGAGTCAAGAGACATCCCGCAGCCAAGCCCATCACGGCAGACGTCAAAACTGACAGCCCAGGCAGAGGGGCTCTCTCTAGCCAGCAGGCGGAGCCATGTTCCACACTACGAGTCCGTGACTCGTGAGCTTGTCTACTCGGGTCCCATCTCGGATCTCCGACTTCGATCCTGACAAGCGTCGTAGGCCCATAGTGCGGTGATTTAATATCCAGCCCGGAATCGGTGCTGCACTGCCTGCAAGTCATGAGCGATTACGGGACCAGAAACGGGGTCAGACGAACAATGCAACCTGTCGCCTTTGGTTTAATTTGGATGACCGGTAGTTGGGTACTGCGGATTGACATTGGGCCCAGGTTGCAGTCGTATTGGTCTCCCAAAGTCCAGGGTCCATTGAGACTCATGAAGAAGAGCATCGTCATCAAGGGATGTCCTTGTTGCTGCTTTGGGTTCTCACACGAGCTGCTCACGTTACCGAGTGACGGCTCGAGTTGCCCCCTCTCTGCGTTTGCCTACCCCTCTACGAATGCCTAGGTAAGTTTCCAAAGTCACGTTGTAAGGAAAGTGTGGTAGGAAACGGCGGTTGTTCTATCTATCCGAACGATCTCGCCAATGACCCTCTCGCAGTTAGGTGTCAATATACACCTACCTCAACCTCTGCCTTGAGCTGTGTTAGTTAAAAAACATAATCTCCAGTGGAAGTCGTTAGGTAATGGAGGTTCTAGAACACCACCGTTAATGTGTGTCGTCGTGGGGGTTGAAGGGCGGGGGCCGAGGGTGCAGATTTCCGAGTGCAACCATGATTAGGTCAGCTACAAGTAGTCAGCAGCGCCACATATCTGCTTGGCTACACTTTCTGCACCGCTATATTGTGGCTAGAGAGGATCAGATGGCCCAAGCTTAGGTTTGGTGGCTGGAAATCACGTGAAAGTCCTCCTGACTCTCTCCATGTCGCGAGAGTGTCGCATAGGTACCGTACTTGGTGGAAACATGGCTCGAACCACTGTCATTGCTGAATCATCCTTGCCCTTCGTGCCAGAAACGGCCAGAGACGTCCGGTACGAGTAAGGAAGGCCTCTCGGAAGCATTCATGCGGGAAACCAGGTCGCACAAAGGATTTCGAGGGATTTGTTACGACTCTTGAATATCAGATGTAGTAAATGAGAGCAAACTGATGGCAGGAAGGAAATAGAGAAGCATCATTCGGAATTCATTCAAGGAGATCTTTGTCAGTGTAACAATATCTAAAGAAGCCAAGGATTGTTCAAACTCGATACCTACCTAACTTGGACGAACAGCTACGCAGCAGGTACGATGTACGAAAAGGCAGCTTGCTTGCAGGCTACTGCCCGCCGCTGCCCGCCGGCCCACTACTTACTTGAGCGGGCTTACAGCTGAATGGTCGACGGGAAGCAAGCATTCGAGTGGGTGTTCGCTCGGTCTCACCCAAACGGCAAACCAAAACACTCCTTTCCCCTCAGCTCCCGCCCCCTCCCCTCCACTTCACCTTGTCGCTCCCGTTCTCCAATTGTTCGGCCGCTTGCTTACCTTAGCTCTGTCCCGTCACGTCTCTGCACTCTTGGAGCTACCTTGCAGTACCTTATTACTACGGCACAAGCTCAACCATCTAAACCCGAAACCCAAAAACACCATACACCTGTATACCCGCCCGGGCCCAGGTATATAATCCGATCTCCCAAGATCCTGTCACAATCCATCACCGACACCTGCCATCCCACGATTAATTGATTTCTCAAATACCCCAACCATGAATTACGGTCATCAGCATCCCAATGGCGGCTACCACCCCATGCCTCCTGGACATCCCGCGAACCAGATGCCCCAGCTTCCTCCCATGGGGTATCCAGCACCAGCGCCTTTGCCATCTAACATGCCGCCCAATATGCCGCCCAACGGAATGCCTATGCAACATCAACCTCAACATCACCAACCGCCTCCGCCCCCTCCGGCTCAGGCACCCGTGCCAGCCTCTATTTCAAAAACGGATGATTTGGGCAGGAAATACGAGTACGTCGCGCGCTTCTTGCAAAGCACCGAAACACTTGAACTAACAATGCGATTGCCAGGCTCGTCGTTGTGCAGCAGCCTCAGCGAGCGCGAATGTGCGGGTTTGGTGACAAGGTATGCTCACGTTTGCCGTTCCTAAGACTCGCGACTCCCACTAACAATTACCCCAGGATCGCCGGCCGATTACCCCTCCTCCGTGTATCAAAGTTGTCGTGCGAGATGCGAAGACTGGCCAAGAAATAAACCCAAAGTACGTGCGGCGCAACGAACCACAGCATCTTTGATTTGCTGTACTAACCTCGGCGGACAGCGATATCGATTCGGCACATTACATTATTCAGGTTGACTTGTGGTCAGAAGATGGCACCCAGGAGGTGAACCTCGTTCGTCACTCTTCCAACACAGCATCGATATCGACCACACAGCCTTACTCGTACACGGCGCTGCGCGAGGACCCCATGAACCCGCCGCCAGCGCAGCCTTACCAAGATATGCAACCTTATGGATCAGCACCCATGGGATACGGCCAACAACCGCCACCGCCGCAGCCCCAACAGCACATGATGCCAAGCTACGGCATGGCAGCTGGATCCAACTATCCTCGTCAGTCTCCCGACCATGTGACTGCTCTGTTCTCCTAACGTACTGACTCGTGGTGTAGAATACCAGTCAACCAATTCTCGGTTTGCGCCGGCAACTCAGTACTATCCACAACATGCCAACCCAGGCCCCGTGCCCTCGCAGGCGGATATGGCGTACGGCCACCGCCAGTCGCTATCCATGGCAGCGAGCCAACCCCAAGGAATGTTTACAAGAAACATCATTGGAAGCGTCAGTTCTAGTGCCTTCCGCCTCAACGACGTAGACGATCAAGTCGGTGTTTGGTTCATCATGCAAGACCTGAGTGTGAGAACCGAAGGCCACTTCAGGTGGGTTTCTTTATGCGATTCGATATATCAGCAGCATGACTAACTAGTTACTCTCAAGATTGCGCTTCTCATTTGTCAACATCGCGAAGCCCCCGGGCGCGACCAATCCAAACGGATCCATGGTAAACCAGCACAAAGCCCCGATTCTCGCTGCAACTTTCAGCGACGCTTTCCAGGTGTACTCGGCCAAAAAATTCCCCGGTGTCTGCGAGAGTACTCCCCTCAGTAAATGTTTCGCAACGCAGGGCATCAAAATCCCCATCAGGAAGGAGGGTGCCGCAGACGGGAAGAAGGGCGGTGACGATGACGACGAAGCCTATCAGTAGCGCATAGAGGCGAACGATCCGGCGCACCCCGTACGTGTGTTTTGTCCCATGAAGAAATCAAAGGGGCATGGAGTTTAGGAGGTGCAATGTCACAGCACAAGGATACAGTACGCAGAAAATGGCGTATCGGACGGTCACGTCACTGTGGTATGAAGTGTGATTATTTTCCCGGCCTGTGGGAGTTTTTGCAAGCAAAGCTTGTAACTTGTATTAATGCTCAATTGGATTATGTGCCTTTCTTTGGCGCCAGCATGGAAAATTTCAGAAAAATTCAAAAGTTCAAAAAAACAAAGTTCAATAATACGAGATTAGATTTGTAATGTGTCTGCCGCGTGAGATATCGTGCCGAGGAAGTTGGAATAAACCCTCATTATTCATATGAGAGCACCACCAAAAAACGTCCTACCTACCTTTCCTGTAAGGCAGACAGGCCCCCCTGCAGGATACAGGATCAGGATTCGAGTGGGAAGTCCGGTCCGTCACGCCCAGCGGCCCAGATCTCCCTCCGCCCACATTCCGACTCGGCCGGGTAACGTTCACTAGCTTCCGCGTCCTTTTTTTCCTTGGGTGGGGTCGGGTCGTCCCAAGAGAGAACGCATACCTATCAGCTTTGGAGGGCGCGGAAAGGGGGGGGGGGGGGAAGGAGGAAAGTAGGCAGGCAGAAAGCTTGTTATATTGAAAGATCCGATCAGACGGCGGGAATCGAGGGGAGAGAAAGGCAGAACGTCTCCGTATAGTAGGCACCTATAAACAGTTTCCCTCGAGGCGCGCTTGACAATGTATTAGGTAGAAATCTTTTGAACCATCGTTTTTCTTAAAATCAAGAGTGAGGTGGCGGGCCCAGCTTGCTCGAAGCCTACCTATTCGAAATCACTTATCAAAGCCACTTTGTCAGAAGCACATTCACGAGGTACACAAAGCACGCAAAAACTACCATCTCATACACTGCCAACCGAAACGGAACACCGCGGCCTTTTGCTCCTTTTAAAAATCCGACACCTTGTCTTCCATTTAGATATTGAAAGCCTACAAAAAAATTGATGCCTGCAGTTCTGACTGCGAGGCAACTCCAACGCCATATCACGCCCTGCCTTGCCATTTCCTTCCCTTTGCGGGACTTCTCGACTGAACGACGCTCCAACACTCCCTAAAGTTTTTTCATTGCTGAACCTCCCTTCTTCTGCTCCCTCTCGCTCGGGAGTAGCAAAGCCACTGTGAACATGATTTCAGCTGTATGATTCGCATTCCATCCGTCAAAACCTCGTTGTGTCGCCTGTATCAAACGCCATCTCTCGTTTCCATCTCGAGCAAGAAAAAAGTAAAGACAAAAGGGAAACATGTCAGGGTGGAGAAGGAAGGGGGAAGAGGTGTACAGGTCGAGGATCATATCCACCTTTGATCCCCCTATGAACAAATCCCTGACTTTACTCTCAAGTGGAATAAAAGTCATGGGACAAGCTTCTAACGTCCTTTCATGAGCAATAATACAAGCCACGGGGATGAGTCCATCCCGGCTCAATTGGTTTTTTGAGCGTTCAAGCCTTTGTCAACGCACACGTGCCTGACTGCACGCAGACATCAGCCTGGCCATGGGTGAAGAAAATCAATAGTCTTGGGTACTTTTGATAACGCCAGCTGTGCGTGTGCTGAGGCTCTATGAATCGGCCAGTTTCGCAAAGTGCTTGGACCAGATCCAACCGACTTGATCGTCAGGGTCATCTTGGTTTTTGGCAAGCCATAGCTCGCCCTTCTCAGCAATAACATCAAAGATCTATGAAAAAGGTCAGTCTGGCAGCTCTTACCACACGCGCACAATACTGGAAGTCATGTACTTACCTCACCGGCTTGGTACGTAAGATACGGGTAGCCAGCCTCGTGCTTTGTTGTTTCAATATTGAACTCGAATAACGATGCAGCCAGCCAAAGAATGTTATATCCATTCCCAGCTGGGGTGCGCTCACGTGACGATGCGCGTGAGGATCTTTGGCCTTCCTCGACTCCATCGGGCATTGGCAGTGCTGAATGGAACAGGCCAGAGAAGCGCCTAGATTCATTGCCCGCATGCTGGGACTGATGTGATGGATTGGAGTCTCTTCTGTTATTTGACGCCGACTCTGAGCTCTGTCTCGGGAGACCATTCGTTTCGTAGCTTCGACCAGTGCCAGGTCGAGTGCTGGGCGGTGGAGCAATTGCACGGGGCACAGGTGATTGGTCACCCGTAACTGGAGAGGCAGACACTGAAGGCCGCTGAGCAGTTGCACCGGCGTAGTAGTCTCGGTAGTGGAACTGATGGGGGCTAAGTGGTGTAGTGCTTGGCGACAGAGTGAACTGGCCGCTGTGGCGCTTGGCAAAGTCTGGTGTCGGCAACATCGGGGCATGGTCTCCGTTGACTGACAGGCCTCTGGCTCGCGGAGATTGTATCTCAGCTGGCCGGGGTCGGTGCTTGGTCGTGACATCGTCGGTGCTAGCTGTAGTAGACTGCGATGTCCTTCCTCTGTATGCAGGGTTCAGGATCCCGACATTGGCAAAGAGTTCCTGCGCGTACTTATAATCCCTTTGGAAGGCAGAGACAATGTCGGGAACCTCTGGTGGCGGCCCCGTCTCTCCGGTGACCTTCTTAACCTTTTCCACCCAGATGGAGTACCAGTTCGCCTGAATGTTGACGAAATTGCCCAGACAAATGTTTCCAATCCTCTCTGTTAAGGCAGACAACTGGGGTAGCTCCTTCTTAAGGGTCTCGTTGAGGGCGTCGTACTGTTCCACCAACTCCTTAAGTCTGGCGTCTACCGTCTTTCCACCTTTCTTGATTTGTTCTGCTCTCTCATAGTCAAGCCGTCTCTTCGCACGTTTCTTCATAGCCAACGAGGGGTTACCATATGCTTTGATCACATGCTCGAATGGCTCAATGACATGCTTGCGAACCTGCTGGAGCTGCTTGGTTGTTAGTGTTTGGAGCATAGCTTTTTGAACGGATTGCTCACATGATCTTCTAGGGCAATCTTCTCAATATCTCTCATCGAGACATTGAATTGCACCCATTTACTCTCCAGCTCCGGATAGCTACCAGGTTGGAGACGCATCACAAGCTCCATGGCGGACAGGTACTGCAAGAACTCATGCACGTAGGCGCTGACCTGTCGGGTGTAGAACTCCACATCTCTGAGAACAACTTGTAGCCGAAGGTAGTCGTCGCCAAATTTCTCATGGAGCTTGGCGTATACAGCATCTTCGGGAATCTTCGAGCTTGCAGCCTGAAGTTTATCAACACGTTTGCCAAAGGCTCGGGCAAATCCAGCCTTGACATCGGATTCCTTCCTCTTGCGGCCAACAATTTGCCCAACAAGCTCGAAATTCTTCTTCGTCTTGTTAATCTCGACAATTGCCAACTCCAGGGTTTCCTTGGCTGACAACAGCTCGGCTCGGTCCGGATGATCCTCGGGCGTGTGTCGCAGAAGCTCTTGGATGAGATTGGGATACTTGGTGATTCGCTGCATGGGCTTGATGAGAAGAGAGTCCAGGTCCCAGGCTGCAGTCAGGTCCTTGGCCACTTCATTACACTCATTGAGCCAGACCTTTACGGTGGGATCTTGCTGGATTTGGATCAAGCGTTTGGCCGCATGGTCGCTGTTTCTGAGGAAGCCCTCATGCGCCAACCTCATCTGTTCAATATGCTTCTTGAAGAGAGGACCCAGCGACGTGGCTCTATCGTTGTCGTCACCGAGTTCTGGCGCCACTTGATTCGTGGACGAGTTCCCAGTCTGTTCCGAAGCAACCGAGTCCTCCTTCGGCAAAGGAGAACGCCTACCGTGGGGTACGTAGACAGTGCAGACAGCTTCCTTAAGCTGAGCACAGAACATGGTGTGGAAGGTGATAATCTCGTCTGTGTTTCTGAAAATGAGCTTGATGGTTTTGTCATCCAGTCGTGGACAAGCTTCAGCGGTGCCCTTGTAGATCTCTTCCACAATATTCATGTCTCTTACGAAGACCATCTCGGTGTCGACGAGTTCTCTAATCACATTGCGTCGTTGCACTAGGCGGTGCTTCTCTTTTCCGATCGGTCCGTCTTTCTGACTGGGTGTTGCTATCGACTCGACAGGAGTCTGGCCGCCAAGAGAATACTCCCTGGTTTCAATCGACATGTGGTCGATGGATTGGGTGGTTGAGACGGGGCGCGATGCATCTTCGCTCTGACGCCGAGAAGAGCCCGCAAGGGTGCTTCCAGGAAGTGTGTCTGCGTAGATGCTGCTAGCTGCTGTTCGCCTGTCGCGGACTCGTGTAGACGCAGGGACTGGTGGGGGCTCATGTTCTGGCCGCGGCAAGGTAGGATCTACCTTGCGGGCTGGGAAGTGACTCTCATCAATGTAAGGAACCGAGAAACCATCTCCAGTATCCAACTCCGGCAGCTGATGAATGGTCGCACGTTGGGACGGCTGAACGGCTGCTGTATCCGATGGCGCAAAGTCAGGGCTGTAATGTTCACTCTGTCGGGCGGACGAGTCTCTGCTAGAGCCCGATCCAAAAGCCGACTCGGATGCATAGGGCGGCTTGGGGATTGGGAGGACATCGTCAAAGGCCGAGATCCTGTGATGGATGGGTTCGTCGCTGTCGACCGAGAAATCAGTCCATGCGGATTGCTGGCTGGTCCGGTTCACAGTCGCATGCATGGAGGGAACCGTTAGGCTGCGGGACGTATCGGGAGTTTGCTGGCTTTCGAGGCTCGTTTTATGAGGATCATCTTGGGGATCAGAGGACTCGCAAGTAGATGCTCGTTGAGACGAGTCATTATCCTTGTGGTGCTCATGGTAGAAGTCTTCAGGCTTCTCGAGGGTGTCGCTTGCTGATCCCAAATCCTTCTCCGTATTGTGGTGGAAGTAAGACACATCACACACGGACCCATCCATATCCCCCATTTGACTCTGATCGTCAAAGTCATCATACGACTCCATTCTTGGGAAAGGAATTGTTTCCTGTCTAGGAGAGTCATATTCAGATTCCCGCCTGAGGATTTTGACTGTTGTTTCGTATGGCGGGCTCGAGAAAGGAATCGGCTCGTATTCAGACATCGGCCGCGAGCTGGCAAATGCACCAGGAACCACCGGTTCATCGAACTCGCTTCTCGTCGGGGTCGGTTCAGGCGATTGATGGGAAGATGTTGGTTCCAACGAGATCTTGATCGAAACCGCGTCGTCCCCTGCGGACTCATCCTCGAATGGGTACTGGTATTCCGCTTTTTCTGGCGTAGGCGGTCGAGGCTCTTCATCGGCTTCAGCCTTCTCTGGCGCTGACGGCGGGGGCTGCTCTTCGACTTCGGTAGTCTCGGCCAACAAATGTAGCTGAATTTCCTCAGCCTCGTTCTTCTCAAGGGTTGGCGCACGTCGCACTTCTTCCAATTCAGCCTGCTCGTGGTTGCCGTCGGCTTGAACGATCGTCAATCCGAGCCCAGTGGGAGGTTGCGCGGGCTCTAGCTGCACAGCTGGAAGTTCCTGTGGCTCATTATCGAACTCGGTAGTCTCCGAAGTGGCCGAGATTGCGGATTGCGGAATTCCTTCCTCTCTCTCAAAAGGAGGGCTCAAGGCCGGGAAACTGCCCGGGATGCCCAGCGTAGGGGAGTCTGCAGCTTGAGGCTGAGGCGGAGAGAGGGAAACGACGGGTGGCAATATCGTCGAAATGGTTAGTGGCTGAGGCGACTGCGCAGGCGATGGAGGCTGCACCGACGGTTCCGGTGCTGCAGAGAGTTCCTCCAACGGCTTCTCGAAGGTTTCGCTATTATCCACTGGAGGCGATTCGGCTTCGATCGGCGGGACCGGCGGAATCTCTTCCTCCTCAGCAGCAGCAGATTCTTCGTCCTTCTTGCGTTGCGCCGCTGCCTGTTTTGCATCCCGCACCTGACTATCGCGGATAGACTTAGTATACGCTAGTCTGATGTGTTCGCGCCGTTGCTCAAAGTCGATAGGGCCCACAGAGATCTTTCGTCTTCTCGTCGTTGATCCATCAGGCTTCAGGGACTGCTTTGGTGCAGGCTTATGCGGCGACTTGGACCTGTCAACGGCTTTCAAGCGCGAACTTGCCGTAGTGGCTGTCGATACAGATTGCCGAGGTCGAGAACTGCGCAGTGGAGGAGATAGCTTCGGAGGTGGTGCTGCCACATATGCAGTGAGACGGGTGTTGTTATTCGGGGTCACAAGACCTCGAGGCGCAGGTTTCCGTCCTGGCGTCGCTTGCGTAGGTGTTTTCGCTCGAGTAGGTGTCTTGGCACGATTAACAGGTGTAGTTGTCCGACTTGTCTTACTTGCGGGCGGCGGGCGCTTGAAAGTCGACGGAGAGTTAGCTCTAGAGCTTTCCCGTGTTGATGGCGGACTGTTCGAGTCGCTTGAGTTGGCCAACTTGCGTACAGAAACGGGCAGGCGCGATGTAGGTGATGCTGCTCGTTCAAACTGCTCGACCTCTGCCATCGGTCGTGATGCAAGAGCCTTTCTCACCAAGGGCGCTCCAGCCTTTGACGCGGCCACATCACTATGTGCCCGAACATGACCTCTAGCATTGGGGGCCGAATGTCCTGTTGAACTATTCGACTGTGTTGTTACGGATCGGTACCAATCGGTTGGGGAAGCCGGCTCGACGAGGTCAGGATCGGATTTCGTCCTTTGGTGGAGCTTAGCCACATGTATACTGGACTCTGAAGTCCGCCGCGGCCGTGAGCCCGAACCCTCGATTCCAAATCCTACGGCCGAGGTATCTCGCTGTTCTGGAAGAATTTCGCCGAAAAGCAGACCGGGCGCTCTCGGAGATGAGGGTGGTAAAGAAGGCGACTTGTGCTGCAGGTTTGTCATAGATTTGGATGCGTGTGCAATGCCCGTAGCTGAAGTCGTATTCCGCGGCTTGGCGATTCGACTGGCGAAAGATTGCGAATTGTTTGACAACTGATCCTCGGCGACATATCTCGTTCGTTGTGTTCGAGTGGCCGTTCCTCTGCTAGTATCAGGTGTCAGTTCACGGTTCGTCGAGGCCCTCAGTGTAGAGTACGATGTTGACCCGCTTCCACTAGGTGTAGTTTTGTCGATATTTGTCGCGGCTCTGGTCGGTCGAATAGGGACGCCTCGCACAGGGATTCTGGGCATCGAAGGAGCTGGGGACGAGGTCTGCTGATCAAATCTCTTGGTTAAGTCCTTGACGCTCGGCTTGCGATTTGTGTTTGTTCTAGGGGCGCCAATTGGGGGTTCGACAGGAGCAGAAGCAGATCGTTGCGAAGGGCGCAAGGGCGTGCGGCCTGCGGGAGCCGGCGGGTGCTTTGGATCTTTGCCATTGCCGTTTGGCCGCATGGCCGGGTTCTCGCGAGCTCGAGATACTGAGGTCGCCATGTAGTCGTAATCTGAAGAAGGGGTTCGTCGATGATGATCTGACGACTGTACGCCTCGATAGCTTCGGTAGAAATCATCCGGGTTTACTGAATCGTGATCATGACCAGCGGCGGCGAAAGCCCCAGCCGTGTGTGCGGCAGAGGCATCCAAGTTCTCGAGAGCGAAGGCGTTGGCAGTGGGGCTGCTAGGGATGTAATGGCGATGAGATTGCTGAGAGGGGGTCTGGGATGAACGATGGTAACGATCGGAATCGGAATCGAGGTCGAAGTCGGAGTCGTGATGGTCGTAGTGAGAGTCAAAGTTGGGTTGACGATGAAGCTGGTGAGGGTACTGAGGAGGAGAAGCTAGAGGTTGCGGTTGGTGGTGCTGGAGATGGACCTGGCGTTGCACATTGAGCGCAGGTGCCAGGCGGTCCTCGTCTTCTGGACTGCCAGCTTCCATTGTGGCCTGAACATCAGTCAGGCGTGTCGGGTGGACTGGGTCGTCAAGAATTCCATAGACCCATGCAGGCTGTGTGGGATGTTTGGGTTGGGAAGCATTGATGTGTTGGCCTGCAAGCTGAGTGGGCAGCGACAGTTTGGAGAGGCGACGGGCAGTCCCTGGTTGGAGAGCGTTGGCAGTGTCTGGGGCCTATCGACAGCAAATCTTAATGCATGGATGGGTGGCCGCCGCAGGAGCAGGCCGTGAGTGTAGTGCGACTTTTTGCTCTGTGGGGGTTTTATGGAGATTGGATACTTTTGCTGGAGTCGAGACGAAGAGAGATCTGCAGGTGCCTTTTCCGCGGTTGTGTTAATTTTGTCCCTTTTCCCGGGGGGGTCTTGTGGTGAGGTGATGAATCGGACGCAACGAGATGGGATGGCAAGAGCGAGGTTGGAATGGTGGGAAGGTGAAAGGCAAGGGCAACCAACGGGAAAGGTCAAGATAGTAGGTTGGTTGGTAGGTAATTAGGCAGGTAGGGAGAGGCAGAGAGAGACGTAGGCGCACGCGTGCACGCACACTCACACTTGCACACACCACACAGATTGCCTTTTTAGCGCACTGAGTAAGTGCGAAGCGGGAAGGCACGAGGAGGATACCGGTACCTTCTCCATCCGCGCTAATATGTGTGAGTGAGGAGGCAGATGGGGGAAGAGAGTAGAGGGGCCGGAGAGGTGTGTATACTCCGCATGTGTGTGTCGCCTACCTTACCTCGAGGTACCTAGTGGCGTGGTGTATGTGTAGTGGGAAAGCGAGAAGGAGCCATCGTCTTCATTGGTAAGGTAGTTGTTAGCTCCTATCTACCTCAAAAAAAGACACTCGTTGACGATGGCAAAAAACCTGGGAGGATATGAAATGGTACGGGGAAGGAACGAGGAGCAGAATTAGCGCAGTGCCTTTCATTCTTGCGACTACACCAAAATCGCAAAATTACAAGGCAGGTGCAAGTCTGGGTCGGCACGGCACGTAATCATCCCGTCTACACCTGCTTCTTTTGCAACAAGCGAGGCAGAGAAGTCTCTGCTAATTGCAAATTAATTAGCGACCTGTGGGAAGCAGCGGACGAGCATCCGTAGACTGTAGTGTACAGAGTATGCGCAGTATCATGCAGTCAGGTCGTGGTCGACTGGATGAGCTGAGACGGCAAGTGGGGACCGTAGATGCGAAAGGTGAGGGTATCGTCCAATCGGTCAAGATGAATGCGCTTCGGTCAGAGACTCAGAGTGGCAGCCGGGACATGATGAAAAGCAAACAGGATTGGATCATTGGACGTCGCGTGCAAGGTACGGAGCACGAACTGGTCGGGCAGCTTGGCAGTAATTCGCATGTCAGGGAGGGGGAACTGCCCAGGTATTCCTCTTAGAGAGGGAGACGCGAAAGAAAGGGAGGGGATGACGGCAGGTACTAGATTCAGTTCGGTAGGTCTGCCCGGACACTCGGGAAAGAGGGAGTGAGACCCGGGCCAGGGTCCAAGGGGGTCGCCTCTGCACACAATTTGGAACTATCGTATAATACCTAATCAAGTGTATGTCTGCCTCATGAATAGAAAGCAATTATCACCAAAGCCCAACGAAATGAACAGCGTTTCTGGCATCGATAGAGACAAAGTAAGTTCGTGTGGTGGAGAGTAGGAGAGAGGAACAGAAAGACAAAATTGACTGCAACTTACAGTGTCGCATCCAGGTTCACATTCAGGTACGGACACAAAGTACGTACTTCTTGACCGAATCGCATCAGAACCACGGAGCAAAAAAAGACAAAAAGCACAAGGTATTACGGACACCCGGTGTCGTCTACTTCATAGGTACATCGTACTACGAGTACCATGTGAGGTACGAAGTACTGCGTACAGAAAATAAGACGTCAATTTGCAAAATGTCCGTCTTTCCCTGTCAGCCTCCACTCGACTGTTTGGACCTTGGAAAACATGGCATGGGCATGGTTGTGTCTCCAGAGAGACCCAGAGCAACAAACACTAAACTCCACTACAAGATTGATGAAGTTTGTATTTTGTCCAGAGTATCCGTCTCTTGCTCCTGTGCCTCTCCATCTCGAATCGCTCGCTTTGGCCGGCAGGCAACAAAAACAAAAGGCAATCTCGATTCGAACGATTCAGGATCTATCGTCTTGCGGGGGTAAATTCCTCTGCGATACGGCCATACGCCCCTTTCCCTTCCAAAGAGGCAACGTTTTGTTCGTTCGCAGCACAAAGTCAAACCCCGGTGCGTCCCTTGGCCCTCGCTTCGTCCCGTCTTAGAATGGTCTTGCGGCGTCTGAGTAAGAACGCGAGACATTGGAGAAAGGGGAATGCACCTGGAGTGCATTGACGGTCCCCGTATCTAAGCCTTCCCACCCGCGAGGTACAGGAAGTGAGGGGAATCACAGAAACATCCAAAAGACGATTTAGAGACAAGAAGCTTGGATTCAAATGCCAAGATCGTACGGCCACAACCAACATCAGACGTCACTACCAATCGGTCAATATTTTGGGCGGTAACCGAAGCCAGAGAACGGCGGGGCCCGGCTCTTGCAGTTCATGGATGATTGGCTGCGGATGTTCAAAATGACGGCAAACTGGCAAGCATTCCACGAGGTCAGAGGAGTCAATCTCCAAGCTGGGAACCCTCGTCGATGGTACGATGCTGTACCGCAAGGCTTAGATCAAAGCTACGGACAAGCAAAGGTCAAATATATTGACAAATACGTGCTCCATACTCCGCAAGGTACAGGAAGACACCGCTCTATCAAAGTTTCCTTCCTCCATGATCCATCCGTTCGGCACCGACAACGGAGGTGGAGGTGGGCGGGAAATAACATAACAACGCACCTCGTCCCGAAACGGTCAAAGTCGGGTCGAGACCGAGATTGTGGTGGTTGTGGTTGCCGGTTGGGGTTGCAATCAAGCCAAGTCCTTCCAGGTCCCGGGTTGGAACATCCGAGAGAGTTAAGTTGCTTTCTTACGACAGGATGACTTCAAGGTTCCTATGCAGATGGCTCAACGCTCAACAGCCCAATGCGGCTGAACATTGATTCTGTGGCCGATAGCCAAACGCCAACCGATCTGCTTTGGGATCAATATGCGCAGGCCGCAGGGCACTGGGGGGATTCGTTTCGATGAGGGGAGCGAGGGAACTGGGTTGGGATTCGAAGCCCGGGCACCTATATCAGTGCTACTATCGACTTACGTACATACGAATGCTCCGTGATCACCATGTCGCCGTATTGGAGTCATTCGAGGCTGGCAGACAGCCTACCACCTGTACGCGGTCATGACCCGGGGTGCGGCGGTCGTTGAGATAAGAAATCCTACGGAGGTGCGTCCTAATAGTCATAGCAATTGCTACCAAGCCCTCGACTTATAATTACTATTTATTTTAACTAACCAGAGGCTACGGATTATTCTTTTCCACTTTATTTACTTTCTACCCCTACTACTACTTATAATAACCACTTTAACCTATATACCGCTTTTTTTATAATTATTACGAAGCTTATAAGGGTACTAAAACTATTAAAACCGCTATATTACTACTTATATTACCCTTTTTTTTTATTTTAGTATAAATCCTAAGATATTAATAAAAAAGAAGTTAGATCTAAGCGTTAGGGTAATAATTCTTATTTTATAAAGTTACTTAATTAAGTAGACTATTAAATAAATATTTTAGGCTCTAAGAATTTTATTTTGAACTATTTATAACGTTCTTACTTACGCAAAATAAGCTAAATTTAACCTAGCTACTCCTATTTTCTTATTTTAGCCTAATTATTATAAAAATACTCCTCAAAGTAGCTACCTAACTAAATAGACTAAAGAGGTTAATAATATTATTATTTATAAAGTTTATTATAACCGCTATAGGTATAAAAAGAACTATATTAATATTATTAAAGACTTATTAAGGGACGAGGGCGTTAATATTTTTATTATAATTATTTAGTAAATCTTTTAATATTATAGCTTTTATAAAACTAAACTAACCCGTAAGCTAGGCTTAATAAAAAAGATATAATAAGAGCGACTTAAGTAGTACTTTAACTATTAATATTAAACCCTCGATAATTAGAAGCGGGTTATATAGTTAGACAAGACAGTAATTATCCTTAACTACTACTACGGTAGTTATAAGCTCTAGTATTATACTAACGAGGCTTATATTAGATAATATATACGAGAGAGGTAAAAAGGTTATTCTAAATTTATATTTTAGAGGTATTTTATATATAATAAAAAAGGGCCCTATTACTATTAAATTCTCGAAACTATTATTAAGAAGAAGGTTATTAATATAGAGATTACTAAGCTTAACGCAGACCTTAAGCCCGTTTAATATTAATAATAGGAGCTTAAAAATAGTATAAAGTAAATAGGCTTATAAAACTTACTAAGCTATAAGCCCTAATTTAATTAAAATACGAAATTAGGTAAGTTAATATAGAACGATAAGGGCGGAATTAACTAATATAAATATTATAAAGAGATTTTATTACTTAAATTATTCCCTTAGGTTAAAGGATTACTTAGTAATCTAATTATATAAGAGGATAAGGTGCTTATTTATAATTATTATTTTATTTATTATATATATAACCTATTCGAGATTATAAAGCTTTTTTAGTTAGGTAATTTACCCGATTTTAATTTTATTAAACTTTACTAGCCGTAAATAAAAAGATAGATTATTAAAAAGGGGGTGCCTAGGTCCTAGGTAAAAGTAATACGTTATTAGTAAGAGTACTAAAAAGTATTATTATTAGAGTAGATCCGGAAATAGATAGAAAGGATACTTTATTATATTTAATAGATTATTATTTTAAAAGGTAATAATAAATATAAAGAGGGTTATTAGGTTAGAAAATATTACTATATAACCCTAAATGATTACTAATTAACCTTAATTAATGCCTTTTTATTATAAAATTAACGATAATTATAGTGGGCGGTAGTGGCCTAATTCTGCCGCTTGTATATACCCTGGCTAGCCCCTTATCGACTCCCCTGCCTATGGCAGGGGTTGGGCTTAGCAGTAATTACTATGACTATTAGGACGTACCTCCGTACTTGCCGCTGCATTACATCCTGCGGGCTTACGCAGGCAGACAGGACAAGTTGGGGAACAGGCGCAGCTCGTATTCTGGCAGAAGACGCAGAGAAGTCATCCAACGCTCTCGGTCTTGAGGCAGGGAAGTCCCGCCAATGGTCCAATGCAACTCCGAAGTCTGTGCTTGGCTTAAGACATGCTACTATGATTTGAGGGCTCAGGGCTTTCAATGGATGGATGGCCGACCTAGCTCGACCTTCCATGATGTAGCTCCCCCGCCTCTCCCATCCAAGACGTGAGTTCAGGGAATGGCTTAGTCAGCTCTACAGGCTTGACTATCTGCTTGTTGACGTTGTCAAATACCGTACTCTCTCCAGCTACTTATTGTCATTAATGTATCAAGGTTGGTATAGTATGGAACATTAACAACAACAATCAGAAAGGAAGACCCATACAAGGCACAACCTGGGACTTCACAAGGACGCTAATACACTGATTGCAGAAATTCTTTTGGCTATTATGAAACGCGATCCACGTCGGCCCAGCTAAGTGGCTCGTTCCTGTGAACAATACCGAACCGTCTCTTCCACAGACAAGGAACCCTTTCCCCCAGGCGTTCACTCCAATTCTGAGCCGGACTACGGGATATTGGGGGGGGGGGGGGAAGTCGGTTCAACGTAGCACCGCAGGACAACTCTCCTAACCGCGCGCCGCCGCCCGCTTTCCGCCGCCCTTGCATGCACAGTAAAGCTCAGCCGGGCTCTAGTCTTCAGGCACTGCCAGGCTAACAGGTGACGATGCACATTATGGTTAGACGGAGGTAGTGTAAGCCCTGCAAGTGTGCAGATGCATCTTGGTACAGCGTACATACTTGGCATAACGCCTTGGAGATATCTGAGCTAAGCTGAATGCCGGCGGTGGCTACTCCATAGTCTGGACTGAAATACGTAAGGTAATCCACAAGCAACCAATGTCCACTTGCAGGGCTTGATTCATTCAGACTATCCGAACGCATACATAGTAAACCTCGTGACCTTACGGATACTGCGTACAGCACCCTCCTAACAGAGTGTGACTCCCGAGACCAGGGCAAGTTTGAGAGGCCGACAAACCCGCCCAACCCTATCGTGCCTTGACACTTGAAGAATTTCCACCGCACGGCGCAAGGTGACGGGAGCTGGTGGACCCCCACGACCACAAATCGTCTCACCAGCCCCCAGGGGTGCCTTAGCGTCCACGGTCTCCCACAGTCTTGCGCCCCCTTCAGTGGCTTGAGCGTCGAGGGGCCCTGGACTTTGGACTCCTGAAGGGTTGGCTGTTTGTGCACTACGGATGGATTACCTACGGTAGTAAACAGTGCACAAACAGCGTCATCGAGCCAAAAGTCGATAACGAGTCAAAAACAGCAAAAGTCTCCAACGAGGGCAAAGAGGGCAAAGCCACAAAGCTACCGTTAAAAGACGGCGCCCGTGTTCGGCAGATCGTATAGGACGTGCACCGTCGTCCCATTTTCCCCACCGCTCGCTGAGCCCAGACCTCACAGTCATCAGCCAATCAGTACGTGCACTTCCGACCGTTCAAGCTGCGATACGTACCTGCTGCAACTTATCCGGTTACCGTTAGGTTACCTAGGTTCTTACCTTAGCAGGCTTAGGTCCTCCGTTCACTCTGTTAAACCTCCAAGGGAATTAATTACCTGATACACTGGTCCAACCGAAGACGCGTTGAGCTGTCGCGCTTGTCGACCACCAACTACGATCAACGACAGAGCACAAGTCTGATCCTCGATCTGGCCTCCGCATTCTCACTGTTGGCATTCCTCCCATACATGACTTGCATAACCGATTGAGATGACACCTTCTAGCGCGAGGGTCAGGTCGCGCGATTCTGACTGGTGGTGATTTACAGTGGCTTTCTCATAATCCCTGTTCACCTAGTCGTGGGGTTCGCATGAGGACAGGAACCCAACTACATGTCTACTTCCTCGTCAGTGTTGACGCGAAATCCGGCCACGATGATGGCGACCAAGAGAAAGTCCCTGGCACTTGAGAGGCCAGAGGATGAGCAATCCGAGGGCAAAAAATCAAAGTTGATCCAGATAAAAGGTCAGGTCAGGCATACGCTTCTACAACAGCACTATGATGTCGTGCAGACACTTCGCGGGTACCTGCTTTCTAAACTGCCAGGGTCTTCGAGACTTCGCCGCAAGAAGATTGCAGCGTTGGGAAAAGACCAGGCACGGTGGGCACGCATTCAAGACCACGACATTGGACCAGAGCTTTCTTCGTTGTTAGACACAACCTTGGTCTGCACGCAACACCGCCCTAAGGCACAAGCTGACTCTCGGTGGGAGCAATGGCGGTCCTTCTCTCAGAAAGCCGACGACTCGGTTGTGTCTCTCTCGGGAGGTTTGGCCCAAGCTACTTCCTCGCAGTCAGAGGTAGGCCACTGCTACGCGACCAATATGTCTCTAAGGCTGACCGTCAAACACAGATCGTTGACTTTGTGGTGTGGCAAATATTCAACAGACACGCTGCTTGGCCGAAGCACCTCCTCTGCGATGGGTTCAGGAGGCAGGCTCAGAACATTGCCAACGCAAAAGGCCACGGTCGCGATAGCGGAATTCAGGGGCTGATCGCAGTTGACCCGAATCACTACGTGCAGGCCCTAAAAGAAGCCCCTTGGCCACAAGTACTTATGCTGCTCGGGAAATCAGGCGAGCAGATCATGATAGATCTCCTCATTGATACGGCGATATTTCTCCCAGTGAGAGCTGGCCACGGCAATATGTACCAGCTCAGTGGTATCCCCATGTCAGAGACGGGCATAGCCGCGAAGCAGGACAGCAAGAAGCAGACAAAAGGAGATGCCACAACGCCGCCACCCATACCTCAGGAGCGGCTCCCGTCTGAAATCAACCTTATCAGAAATCGCATGCTCTACGCTCGAGCTGCTCTCACCGCTAAGGGCACGGTTCAGTATGGACTGCGGCACATACGTAAGTTGACATTCGAACCAAAGACAAAGAGGGACTTCCTCTGACTCCGATCGACAGATGTTCTAAGTCGTTGTCCACGTCTATCGTATCCAGAACAGGCAACCGAAGAAGAGAGATCAAGAACCACACAGGCGAACGAGCGCAACACGCTGAAAGTCATGATGTATATCTTCCCTCGACAATTTGGCCTACACAACGCCTTCACCTCCAAAGTTGACCACTCCAAGACGTCGCAAAAGTTTGCAGACTATACTCTCCGCGAAGACGAAATCTCGTCAACGTTCAAGGGACGCGATATCAAGCTTTCAAAGAGGCTGCGCGGAGACACAAAACGACTGGTGCAGAGGCTACAACTTCTCCACGGTCGGTGTGCTTACGCTGAGATACTGCGGCATTACTGTCCTTCTGCTGTTGACTTCAAATCCCGGAAATCTGTCTCAAAAAAGCCGGTGAAGCAGTCCAAGACACTTGATCCTGCACCGGTGGCGGGAAGAGACAACCATACAGCTGTTACATCTGGTGCCCCCAGAAATAGCACACATAGCCGCTCCAAGCTTCACCAACCCGCGGCGCCTCCGCTACTGCCCACGTTTGATGCGATCACTGACTTGGCAACTCCCGCAGCTCATGTTTCCGCATTCTGTCAGGCTGTACTGGCCAAGATCATACCAGATGAGATGTGGGGCACTGGTGAAGGCGGTACTTACAACAAGAGTCAAATACTGAGGAAAGTCGATCACTTTGTCAAACTGCGGAGGTTCGAGGCCATATCCCTCTGTGAGCTCGCAGACGGGCTCAAGGTAAGCAGTCCTCCGGTTCTAATGGATTCTGTCTAACGCATTCATCAAGATTACCAGTATGGAGTGGCTGGCGCCTCCAGGCATCAAAGCCCAGAAAACCAGCTTGACTGACATGAAGAAACGACATGAGATTATGAATGAATTTTTGTACTACATTTTTGATTCGCTGTTGATACCCCTTTTGCGCAGCAACTTCTACATCACAGAGTCGAGCTCTCACCGCTACCGTCTCTTTTTCTTCCGGCATGACGTTTGGCGATACGTCGCAGAACCAGCAATGGGGAGTCTTCGAACAAACATATTTGAGGAGATCAAGCTTGACCAGGCTACCGCAATACTCGACTCCAGGCGGCTGGGCTTCAGTCGTATCAGGCTTCTGCCCAAAGGAAAGGGTATGCGGCCGATCACGAACCTGCGAAGGCGAACAGAGATCAGGGGCAGGAGCTCTGTTCTCGGCCCAAGCATAAACACTGTACTGGGCCCGGTACATTCCATGCTCAAGCTCGAAACGGTAACCCTCATCATCCAATTTCTGTGTCATTCATCTAGTTACTAACGGCCTTTGCAGCAAAGCAATCCCTCCAGGCTCGGATCATCCATGTTTTCGGTGGGTGATCTCTACCATCGCCTAAATGCCTTCAATGCCAGATTTGGCGACCATCGGCCGGTATTCTATTTTGCCAAGGTAGATGTGCAGTCTGCCTTCGACACCATCCCTCAGGAGGCTGTGATCAGGCTGATGGACAACATTCCGAATGAAGAACAATACATCATCAAGAAGCACGTCGAAGTAAAAGCCGGATTACTGGATTCTCGGCATCAGAAGAATGCTGTATCAACAGTCACGCGGCGGTGGCATTCCATCGCCGTCACCCGCAACGATACCACTGACTTTTCGCAGCTGGTGGAGGGGCGTCTTGGCATAAACCGCAAGAATACCGTCTTCGTGGGAAACACCATGAGAAAGGAGCTAGAAACGGACGCGCTGATGGCTCTGATGGCATCGCATATCAAGCAGAACCTCGTCAAGGTGGGCAAGAAGTTCTACAGGCAGAAGAAGGGTATCCCCCAGGGCTCTGTATTGTCTTCAGCTCTGTGCAACTATTTCTACGCCGACCTCGAGGCGCAGCATCTGTCGTTCCTGTCTGAAGGGGAGGAGCAGGGAGAGGAGAGTGGAGAATGCCTGCTCTTGAGGCTGATCGACGACTTTCTTCTCATCACGACAGACCAGGCCAAGGCACGCAGGTTCGTCCGGGTCATGCATGGCGGACTACCCGAGTACGGCGTCGCTGTCAGCCCCAACAAGACCTTGGTCAACTTTGACATGGACCTTGGTGGTACGAAAGTAGCCAGGCTTCCGGATGGGGCTCAATTCCCTTATTGTGGACTGGGTATCGACTGTGATACCCTTGACATTGTCAAAGATCGAGGTCATATCAAAGATACAGGTAAGCTCTTCGTGTCGCTGTCGTAAGGAGGTAAGAGAAGCAGCGCCACGCAGTAAGCTAACCTTGCCATCAGTGGTTTCCAATGCGTTGACAGTGGACTACGGGAATAAGCCCGGTCAGAATTTCCAAAGAAGAGTCTTGAGTACGTCCCACAACCTTGCTTCCCTATAGCCAACCCTCACTCATTTGAAATTCGATTCAATCCCGCCAGCTAACCTCTACGTCATCTGCCACCAGACGCCTTCAAAATCCAGTCCCACCTTATGTTCTACGACACCAAGCACAACACCCTCAAAACCGTCATGTCCAACCTCCACAAGGCTTTTGCCGAGACGGCCGAGAAGATGTGGGCGTACTGGCGCTGTCTGCCAACCAATAAACGACCTGGTGACGGGCTCGTCATGCGTATGTGTATTCCTTATCCCACTCCAACATACCATACTTGCCTTTTTTCAATCCTGGCCTTTACTTTGACACCCTTTTGACTAACGACACCCATTTCGACTTCTCA
Organism: Colletotrichum costaricense; assembly: GCF_030867565.1. NCBI lineage: Eukaryota > Fungi > Ascomycota > Sordariomycetes > Glomerellales > Glomerellaceae > Colletotrichum > Colletotrichum costaricense. The sequence continues at coordinate 2,249,566 of NW_026848236.1, read as the reverse complement.
CAGAGACATTGGCCAAAGTAATCGACGTCGCTTACGGACTGCTCACGAGCAAGTCTCGGAGGGAAAAGTATCCAGAGTATGATTGCGCCGTGGAGAAGACGCAGGTTGCGTGGTATGTATTTCTTCCGCCCCTGACACATTGTTGTGGACATCCCGCCGTCTTACTGAATGGTTCTCTCAAAGGCTCGCTCTCGATGCAGTGAGGATGATTCTCGCAAAGAAACAGGCAAACTTTACGACGGTATTGTCATGGATAGATAAGGAGACTGGGCGTCTTGACGCCAAGAAGACGGCCCGGGCGAGGAAGTATGTACGCGGGTGAACAAACCAGAATAGTATCGTAGTGCAATGCACAAAAGGTCGAGGAGGAGGTTTTGGTGTAGCTTCCTCTGTGTATATTTATTCTGCGAGGCAGAATCCCCCTTGCCAGGTATAACGGGTCGGATGGAACTTGAACTCTCCCGTCTTTGTCTTACTCGTTACTCCTCTCCTGCCCCTCTCCTGTGCCACAGATCATCTATCCATATTGAACACGTCGGTGGCCGTTGTGATGAAATCATAGGAAACTGCCTTCTCGTACAACCCGGAAACCATGTTGCTTGCTAGGCAGTAGTTAGACTCGCAATTTTGGTGCGATGCGAAAAATGCCGTGTGAGGCGAAAGCACCAGATTTATCTCCGAGGTGAAGTAACCTCCACACTGCCTTGCAGATATTTGAAAGCATACAAATCAATTTCCAAGAGTAAAGTTGACGGTTATCGAATCTCACATGGATGGTACCCAGCACTCCAGCCCTCTGTGTTTACTAATTTCAAAAAAAAAAATAAAAAAAATAAGGGAGGGATTCAAAACAGAGCTACGACAAATGATCCTCGGAGAGATCATGAACGACCGAGGAAGATTCTTCCTGGAGAAACTCGCCGCAGCGTCCGAGTACCCAGATTCCCTCCTCTGCCAAGACGAACGACGGGCGACGCTAAAGGCACGCATCGAGCATTATGCCGAGAGGAAACATCAAGTATTTGACGAGGCCCAAGAGAAACGGAAGGATAATCCGTTGATAGTCGTTGACTTTGGCACGGGAAAGTCTCGATCTCCGGTGGCGGGGGGCGATTTCGATGTCGACGAGGTTGCCAACGATAAAAACAGTAGGGAGAAGGCCGACTTACACATCATACGCAACATCGACGACTTACGAAACAAGCTGGCCTGGCCGGATCCGAAGCAAGGCCCGTGGAAGTCTGAATACCTTGAAAAAGATCCTCCGTTACGAGTGATGTGAGTCCGCTCATCGAAAGCAATCAGGCGCAACAGCAAAAAGGGGCACTAATGGCAGCGTAACCAGCCTGCTAGAGCGCATGTGGCCTACCTCGCTGCTACTGAACCTCAGAGAAGACGTGCTGTTGGAGATCCTAACCTACCACCAGATCCCGGCTCACTTCCTGACCTTCGTTACCAGCGGCGGTGACTCCTGGAGCTTCGCCAGTAGCATGAGCTTCGCGGGCTTCAAGGGCTGTACGAAGACGCTCTCGGGCCCTGGTCAAGAACAGCCCACCAGCTTGGCGGTGCTAGGTCGTAGCGGTAGGCACATTCAGGTCTGCCTCACCTTATTCAGCATCCGCGAGTATCCCTCACATGCGCTGCCCCAGGACGCGGACCCCGCGAGAACACCGCGGTGGGAGACGCACTCCGCGGTCGTGTACGTCCATTTTGACATTATCGAGGGCACGGCGGTGTGGTTGCTCGCAAGCCCCCGATCGTATCATCCGGAAAGGGGTCACGGCACGCAGAACCTACTTTGGAACGCTTTGAAACACGACATGGCGAGTGACATGAATGCGCTTCAGTCGCTTGACGTCCCCGAGCGATTCCGCATCAGTGTTGACAGTCTCCTTGCGGCCGCCGAGTGGTCTATCGGGATGTTTTCGCATCACGTCCAGGACACAGAGAAGAGGCTCCATGAGTTGGTGAGTCCGTCTCGCCACATAATGCGAGAGGCGCAGTAGAGCCGGAGCTATGCTAAGATGTCATGCAGACCAAGCCTTACGTCTATCCGTATGACGATGACGAGACGGTGGATGACAAGGCAAGCGCATCAATCCACGCCCAGGACCTTCGTAGAATGGCGTTCTTGATGGAAACTCGGCATGGCAGTGTCATCAAAGTTGAGAATAACCTTCGGGTTCTCCGCCGTCTCCGAGAGTTTTTCGTGGAAAATGTGGCCGGGCATCTCGGCCCTCTCAGAGATTCCCACGCCAATGAGATCCGGACGCACATCAAAGGCTTTGCGGAGAAGTTGACATTGGTAATGGCAGAGATCGAGGACTTGTTGGACAGGGCATCAGCACTGGATAAACTTGCGAGGAACAGAGAAGAATACGTACGCGGCGACTAAGAGTGTCAAATCAAGGGGAGCGAACGCTAAACGGCTTAGATTCAACGGTTGCAAGCGCATCACTCAACTCAGCAAATGAATACAATCGCGGTGCTGACGGCGGATGACTCGTCCGCGATGAAGCAATTGTCTTTCATCGCCCTGATATTGTTACCAGTCACGGTCGTATCGGTAAGCCAAGATATCCCCCGTCGAGCATTGCTGTTGGAAGAAAGGCAGAACACGAATGCGCTGATCGGATGTCGTAACCAATGATATTCTATGCAGACGGTTCTCAGTACGGACATTGTCAAGTTTCAGGACCTTTCGAACGAAAACGAGAATGCCACCCGAGGCACGTCCGAAGGCCCCATTCCGATATACAGTTTTTCGGTGGCGGCCTTTGGCACATGGGCGGTCGCCAGCGTACTCATGACTATCGCGACTTTGGTCATTGTCAAGCCGGCAGGGAACCGTAGGAGGCAAGGCAACAGCAGTATAGACTGTGGGGCGCACGAACCTCCCATGGAGAAAACAAGGAGATCTCGACTGATAACGCGATTGTCTCATGCGTGGAACATTCGAGACAGGTTCGACTCAGCCGTAGACTCTTCGTCCCGCAATGCCAGGCCCAGGCCACCGAGCCCGGCGACTTCGGCACTCGCGACTTCGATACACACGGCCCCGACGGTTGTCAAGATGGCATCAAAGTCGCGAGGAACCCCGGTAGTGGATATAGACGCTCCCGTGTGTGCCGAGTCCTCTCAAACTTGGCCATCGATGGGGTGCTGGCTGGGGGATGCTTGGAACACATTGTGGCGGTCTGCAAAGGATAAGGTGAACATGACGGAGATGGCGACGACACCTCTACCACGATGGGATAGTCGAAGAGACGAGGGACGAGAAGATGGGCAGAAATCGCGGGGAGAGGGTTCATGAGTGCATGGTGTCCTAGCATGTTGGTTTAAGGCACAAGGTTATCCGAAAGGTAATGTAAGGTAGGGTCGCATCGTCTAAGTGCTGGATTCGGAGAAATAGGATCGGGCACGGCAGATTGGCATATGCCAGATCCCCTCGGTCCCTTGCTACCCTCCGAATCTCCAAGGCTGCAAGGTTATCTGACAGGCTCAGCTCCTGTGAGCTGCATCTTTGTTTCTATGTTTCTTTTGTTGAATTGCCACTTTCGATGCGGACTCGGTGTATCCTGTATTGGCATGCTTGCGTTCCATTTGTTAACGGTCGAAGCGGTGGCCGAAGAAAGACGAAGCTCATCATGACCCGATGATAGATAAGAGAAGCAGACGAAGATCAAGCTTAGGCCTAAGATCGTAATGTGGCGGTGCTTCCACGCTCCGTACCCGTGCATGCATTGTCGTTTCTTTGAGAGAGCAGTTTCCCATACCTATACCATGTAGGAGGAGGTAAGGCACCTTCATGACGCTGATGCATAGGAGGTTTTAGCGAATCAGCCCACTATGTACACGCAGCTAGCGGGCGACTGAGTCCACCAGGAATGGCCCCCATGATTCGTCTTCCTTCGGATCCGACAGGGAGCCACCTCGCCTGGCCGATGATTTTCAGGGAAGGCCCCATCACCCGAGGCAGGTGCCGTGCAAAGATGGTAGCGGCCCGGGAAGCCTGCGTGGGGCGGGCCTTCCACACTCTTGCCTCTTCTGACCACACGACTGGCGGTGCAGGTGCAGGGGAAGCAGAGGAAGCAGTGGGCTCCGGCTCTTTCACAGACCGGCGGCCTGGTTGACGTCAGACGAAAAGATGCGGCGACTTTGCGTACCTTGCCTTATGCTCGTCTCCCGCCGGCTCAGCTCATCACGCTTACTACCTTACGCCAGCACGCCTTATTCGATTTAATTAGACAGAAAAATACAAGTGTAAAGCGCGAAAGGGACAAACGAGAGAGCAGCTAGTGAAAACAATACCCTTACCCTGTTTATTAGTTCCATCCGTCTACTTCCCTTTGCCCATTATCTCGCCCACTATCTTACACCCCGATACTTGATCCATCCTTGCTCGCATGACACTGCCATCCCATTCTCCTTCCACAATCTGCTACCTATTTGAGATCTCAGTTTTGTTTCCAAAGGGGCGAAACACATCTTGACTTGCCATGTTCTGTGGACGACAGGAGCACGCACACACTCACACCCACTCGCCTCATCCATAATTATCATCCAACTCACCCACACACGCCACACGTCGCATAATTTCAGCCCATCGCACTGCTGCTGGCCCGTGGCCTTTACCTTTGAACCCTCGTCTCTATCTGCCATTCCGACCACCTCGCTCCAATTCAAACCGGTTACGGGCTCTTGAACCATCCCGTTCTGCCCACTCGCGACAACCGTACTCGGGTTCGCTTTGGAAACGACATCTGACAACTTGGTCCAAGCACGCCGAAATCCACGAGGGCATTGGACCAAATTGTGTGGCAGACTCTTGTCAGACATCGGAACCATACCAACTATTCTCAAGAGGCTTCAAGTGTTTACTGCTTCCTTCCTCTCCAACCAGAAAATCCTGGTTGTGGCTAAGTCAGCGCCTCCGTCGCCTTTCCGTACTCGGAGACTCAGCCGTGTCTCGTTTGTCTCGTGTAATGTGCGAGTCAGACAGATACGCAGTTAGCTACAGCTAATGCCGTTTTATTTATACAACACTGCATCCTCCCTTCTTCCTACGGCTCTTGGCTCACCATCACCGATTACCATTAGGCGTTCGAGAGGTCTATTTCCTGGGGCAAAATACTATTTGCTGTAGTCTAAGGAAACTATCCAGACCGAGAGCAATATGGCAGCTGACATCACCACGCCACTGGGTATCCCAGGCCTCACCGCCCCGATATTAGCAAACGCTACAAAGCCTAGCCTTGCCAACATCAGCGCTCCCTTGCTTGCCACCATAGTTCGCGATAGCTACCGTGCTACCTTCAAAGCTCGCGTCGCCGCCGGCGAAGCACGACCTTTTGTACTCCCTTATGGTATCTTTGCCAGCTTCATCGTCCCCATCCTCTACTTGACCTTTCCGCACACCAAACGGCCGTGGCTTTACAAGGCAAGATGGCTTGTGCTAGCCTTCATCGTCATCTTCAACATTGACATCTTGCTGGGCACCTCTAGCACCAACATGTCCATATCTTATGCTAGCGGCCTGTCAGCCTTCTGGGGAATACTGTCCAACTTAATTATGCTGGTGTTCACGGCACCACAATTCGACTATGAAAGAGTTGTTCGGAGGAGGAAGGGTGTCACCACCCCAAACAGATCCAAGTCGTCTGCGGCTGGCGCAGCTCCAACAAACGGATCCGGACTCAGGAAGCGAGCTAGTAGCAAGAAGCGAAGAGCCGACCAAGTCACGGCCCCTGAAGTCAACCTCGAAGAGTACGAGTACTACTGGCAGACTTTCCCAGAGAATGGATGTTTTTCAGAGCGACTGGGTTGGGTTATCGACCTCTACACCAATTTCAGAGGAGTCGGTAAGAAAGCTCATTCCCCCATGCTAGAACGAGCTCTATATTAACGTAAATCAGGTTGGACTTGGGCTGTTTCGTCGGTTCCCAGTCCAGTTCCCCCGGAGAACCCTGGTACGGGTGAGCTCGTCAAGATGGATACCATTCCGTTGGAAACCTTCGTGGGGTGCCAGACCTACAAAGACGAGAAAGAGTTCTTGCGACGGAAGGTCATCCCCATCGCAATCTCCTATATGATCCTCGACATCGCCAAGGTTACCATCATGGAGGACCCATACTTCTTCCTCGGATCCGATTCGTTACCCCTTCCTGCACATCTCGCGGCTCTCCCACCATGGGCCTTATCCATATGGAGGCATGCTTCCGTACTCGGTATTCTCTACGCCGCACTCGTTATGGTCTTCTCCGTTCATGATCTGTTTCAGTACTATGTCCTCAGCAGAGTCTTCCCCATGCGGGGTGAGCTGTGGCAGTACTCCACGGTCTTTGGTTCCTTTACACAGATCTTGGACAGAGGCTTAGCCGGGTTCTGGGGAGCTTGGTGGCACCAGACCTTCCGACATGCTTTCTCTGCTCCAGTCAGTTGGGCTGTAAAACGTGGCTATCTCGAAAAAGGAGCGCGTAGCACAAAGGCAATTGGGATGTCTACCGCCTTCCTTCTTTCCGGCCTGCTTCACGGTTCCGGAAGCATCAGCGCGATCCCCGAGACCAAGTGGTGGAAACCAGCGCTTTTCTTCTGGTTGTCGGGGCTCGGCGTCCTCACTCAGCAAACGTTCTGTACAGCCATGAAGGCCCAGATTACAAAGATGCCTCGCACGCTCAGGAGAGCTGGGAACCTCTTATTCGTGCTCATGTGGCTGCACGTCACCGTCCAGCCGTTGGCCGACGACTTTTCGCAAACTGGCCTCTGGCTCATGGAGCCCGTCCCCGTTTCGGTCGTGCGGGCCCTCGGCTTCGGTCGCGGGGAGACGTCGTGGTGGAAGCCTGATATGGAAGCGATTGGACATTGGCATGTTGGACAGCATTGGTGGGATTCTGGGTTCAGCTACTAGAGAATCGGGCGCAAGCCCTCACCTCGTGTTATGATACAAAGAAGTAATATGGTGGCTTTTTTATGTAAATAAACTTTAGGGCAGATAATCCTTTTCTTTCGCCTGCTGTGTCCCCTCTGAGTCGAGACCCCCATTTACTTTGACGTGATCTGCGCCTCCGCCCTCGTGCTGTTCTGTGGGATCATTTCCGGCGCGGAGCTTCTCGAGCCCATTCTCCTCCTCGGGCGTAAGTCTTCGGGGGACAATACACTCCTAGTGGTCGTTCTCCTGTATCTGTGTTGGTGAGCCGAGTATGTTGATCGGTGTAATAGGTCAGGAACACACCAACTTGACTACAATGTCTCTGTGAGGAAAGATTTGATTCATGTATGCCACCACGACAGACTTCTCTAGACCACAGATGGGGGTTCTATACCCGTACTGTATCCCCGAGAGGAAAAAGCTGCGCACGGTGGTGTTCATTTCGTGTGTCTCGAGCGTCCTGTCTTCTTGCTCGGTCCTTGAGTGGGCTTGGTCTGATGGTGAGTAGTTCAGGCAGCTGATACCACCTGCTGGTCTCCCAGAGCTGGAGGTCGGGCGATTCCCGTCAGGGAAGGGAAGAGCTGTGATATTTGATATCCATAAACGGTAGGTAGGCAAGCCTCAGCGGCTCGCACCTTCCCGCACATGACAACGAGGAAAGGGCGAAGGGTAGGTATATGGCCTCCGTCAAACCCATTCCCGTCACCAGCCAGCAGGCGCTCGTCTAGGTCGACGGGTCAGGTCGAACTGGCTGGGTGGTGGAGTGGTTAATGGTCAACGTCAATTATCTACGCCAACCAGCCTACTCGACGACAGGCTAAGCGCATACGAGTACCCCGAGTTCGAATCCCAGCATGAGCACCAAGAGATGTAGCCACACCGGTGGTGAACTCTTTTTTGAATGCTTTATAAATTGTCATTGCGTAGTTGGGCGAGTTTTTTGCGGGCTGATATACATACTCCTTACCTCGTATTGGGTGACTGCGACTACCATCTAGAGGTTCACTTTGCCACCGAGAGAAGGGACACGTGAGCCGACCAGTGGTGTTTTTTGTTTGGAAAGAGCGGTTCAAAGTTATCGCGAGCTTGTCATCGTTGCTTGTCATTTTGAAATACTCGCACCATACGAAGCCTACCCATCGCGGTAAGACCACGTCACTAGAGCGAGACCGAGAATTATGATGTGTACTAGTATGCTTGATTACTGCATACTACTGAAGCCTGATAACCCAGCTTTAACAACCCTATGAGCCTTCCTAGGCAAAACAATGAGAAAGAAAGGGGGTATCTGAGCCGAAAGGAGAAAAGCCATCCCAAAGCCTAGTCTGTCCTAAACCTCTGCCCTTTTCAACGCCAGTCTGGCCAACTGCATTAGGAGAAAATGAGGGACATCTCGCAAAACCCAAAGTCAGTTCCAAACCAATCCAGACCCAATCTTCAGCGTACTGATGCCGAAGAATCCAACTCCGTGACGGGGAGAGAAAGAACCACCAGTTGTCAATAAGGAGAAGACGTGAAGCCAAGAGAAAAGAAAACCCAATGCCCAAAACTCAACCTCAAAGACGCGGAAAACCTAAAGCCGATACCAGAACCTAAGCCAGCGATGTAAAAGTTGCTATTCGAAAGAAATGCCGCCTTTTGATGTCGTAGTACTAGTAAAGAGCAAGAAGAGTCCTCGATGCCATGTGATATAGGTCGTGGACATATTAGTTGCCGTGGCCGCCAGCCGACATGAACATCAGAGTGTTGGCACCCTCGACGTCCTCGCCGTTGATGGGGTAGGTAAGGCCAGGCTGAAAGGCAGGCTGAACGACCTGTTCGAAAATCGTATTAGCAAAGTCATTCCAAACCTTTGTAGAAATAAGCTATGACTTACATCGATCTGCGTGACGCTAGAAAGATCCGCAGTAACGGCCTGAATAGCCTGATCAGTCCCGTCGATCCAGTTTCTCGTCAGAGGGCATCTTCCCAGCTTCATGTTGGACATGATGGCCACGGCGTAGCCGCGCAAGACTGCAATCGTAGGCAGCTCGCCGTTGTTGCGCTTCATCTGCGTCAAGACAATGTTGGTAACCCAGGCACTGTGGACGATCTCTCGAAGTACAACGTCACACTGCTGGCGCTGAGTGAGACCGGCGGCGCGGATGTGAAGCTTGAGCTTGGCCTGAATCGCATCGAGGAGATCGCCTAGGTCGGCGGTGACGAGGCGGCGGCTGGCGTTGCGCTCTTCAAGATTGGTGTTCGGGGCGATGGGCTGAAGCGGTACGGTCTGGAAAGACTGAACCTGGCCGGAAGACTGGCCCTGGTTGGAAGACTGAGCATGGGTAGACTGAGCCTGGTTGAAGGACTGAGCCTGGCCAGAAGTCTGAGACTGGGAAGTCTGCGAAACCTGAGCGACTTCAGGCGCCTTGCCCTTCTGAGAGCTCTTGGCCTTCTGAGGAGTCGCGGCCTTCTTGGAAACACCAACGGTGCCAGCGGACATGGAGCTCATGCTGGCAGTGAGAGAGTCCATCTTGCTAGTGTTCTGACGCTTCGCAGCCGGGGCCTTCTCGGCAGCAGCCGCCGCACGCTTGTTCTCGGCACCAGGGTGAAGCTGAGGCAGGCCGAGGTGACGGGGACCTTCGCCGTACTGAGGGGCATGGAGGTACGCGCCTCCGCCCTGGACTTGACCCTGCTGGGCGTATCCATGATCCTGAAAATGATACGTGAGTAAAAGAATTGTAGTGAAGTAGAGGTGCAATTCTTACCTGGGCCGGGATGGCCTGCTCGGCGAGCTTTCCCTTGGCCTCGGGAATCTCAGAAATCTTCATCTCCTCGACCTCGGGCTCCTCCTTCTTGACGTTGCCGCTGCCGCTGCCGCTGCGCATCTTCTCGTAGGTGTTGATGGCAGCGGCGCGGACGGGACGGGACTGCGCCAGTCCGACAGGAGCAGCCCTGCCCGCATCGGTGGTAGCGACAGGGGCGGACCCCTTGCCGCCTGCCTCCGCGGGCGGGACATACTCCTTGTCGGAGGGCGCGCTGGAATCCATCTCGTCGAAGTCGGAGTCGGAGTCGGAATTGTAGTACGACTTCTTTCCCTTCTTCTGCTTCTTCTTGCCCGCCTTATTCTTCTTCGAATGCTTGGGCTTCTTGGAAGGGCGAGTGGTGGCGGAGGAGGGGTTCTTTGCCTTTGTGGGCGTAGAGAGAGCCAGGGACGAATTCTGGGTGGTGGTGAGGGTGGTCTGTAGAAGAGGGAAGGAAGGGGAGAAATCAGCTTCTGGGTGAAAAAGACCGATGTGGGTGGAAATGGCGTACCTGGGTCATCTTCTTCGCAGAACTCTTGGGAGCAGAGGACGAGCCCTTGGTGGGCGAGGCATCAGGCGTGTTGGCCTGACCGCCCGGGACGGCGATGGCCACGGATGGCTGACCAGGAGCGCGCGATCCGGCAGCGCGCTGGGTCAAGAGTGCGTAGCGGTCCACCCAGTCGAAGTCGCCAACCTCATGAGCAACGTGAGAGCCGCGGTTCGAGATCTCGCCCTTGGCAACGCAGTCTCGGCAGACGACGAAGCCGCATTCTCTGCACAACTGGTGAACGGTCAGGGCGGCGGGCATCTTCTTGCAACAGTCGCAGGTATTCTCGCTTAGATCAGTCTTTTTCCAGTTGTCGTGACCACGGTCTCGGCCACCCGAAGACGCGGTGTGAGTCTTGAACTGGTCCATGACGATGATTCTGATGAAGTTCGAAGTGATGATCGTGATGGATAAGGGGTAAGTAAGCTCGTTGAGTTGCTGGTGTAGCGAATACTGATGGCTGAGATGCGAAAGAAAGCTGACAGTGTCGAGGAAAGAAACGAAAACTCGGGTTGTCGAGGGGAGAAAGAGAATCAAAACAAGAGAAGGCAGAGAGAAGAGGAAACAAAAAGTCCAGAGCTCTCGCCCTCCATGGAAATCTTCAATATCAAAAGAGCGGGTACAATAACCTGTGAATTGCCGCCTCATGAAGAAGCCCTAACCATAACGAGAGCGGGAGCAGTCGAGAAGCAGTGAGCCTCGCGTCCTCGAGAGAAATCTTCACCAGCAAGGGGACGGGTAAGACGGGGTCATTGCCTGCCCCAGGAAGAAGCACGCATCGCAAGAAGGGCAAATCCAGGAAGATATGGAACTCTTGCTCTTCACGGAGACTCTTGATGAGGGAAGACTGGTTGAGAGAAAGGGGTAAAACTTCTACCAGCAATGCCTACGATCCATACTAGCAGAAGGGCAGATGTGAAAGAAGGGAACAGCTATCGATTCACAAGCTCTCGACATCAACATGATGGGCATATCAAAAGGGGTGAGCTTACAGACGATTAAACAAAGACAAGGAGAGCAAGAAGAATTCAGTGCTGTGATAAAGACTTTGAATTCCTATCAAGCAGATGACATACTGCAAAGGAGCTTACGCATTACTTATGATGACTTAAAACATCAAAGAGGCTGGGTGGTATGCACGCGAGGGCCTCTCGCAAATTTGCGAAGCAAAAGTTGCTATCCATAAATAAGGAACCTGGATATAAAGCACCTGATATACCTCGCATTCATCTAGGGCTGATGAGCTCTCATCTGATGTGTAGTGCCAGTGACAACTATGCCAGATCAATCGTAGAGGATGAGAATGATACTTAGTTGCGTTAGATTGAGTCCACAAAATCCCAGTGCGATTCGAAGGCTTTGATTGAGGGAGATCATCCATATTGTGATCGTAAGATTAATACGATGGCTAAGAAGGATCCGAGCCAAGGTGGCTGTGGCGTCACTGGAGATGGATGGTACTCCCAGTACGTCTAAGACTCAGTTCGAGACGCGTACGGCTACCTGAGACGACCCCTGGGTATAAGATCTGATTATCATCGCTGAAAGCTTGAAGCTTCCCATCATCTAGTGTGGGCTTGATCAAAGACCAATCATCTCGCTATGCGACAATAAGATCAAATGAGATGATTCTTGTTCTTGAATAGGCGTTGCGGCTGAAGATGAGAAGTACGGTCTTGTACGAACAGCGTATGACCATAACTTTTGTCCTCTCAATGAGGTACTAATATGAGGCCCCTTCTTCCAGGTGGAAAAAAAAAGACGATGAAGAAAGAAGCAACTTTTTGGCGTAGAATACAACCGCCAAGTTCAATGATGAGAGAAGTTCTTATTGATGGTCATGGTACACAGATAGGAAGGCTAATGACATACTGTAGGTACTGAAAGCAGGACATTGATCGATTAGAGTGGCCAGGTACCGCCTAGTCTGTGCTTTGAATACCGCAAGAGTTGGCTGTATTGCCAGACACGATTATCATCGAAGAAGACAAGAGAGGATGGACGACTTATGAACTGGGTGAGGCCCGGCACCGCGGATGAAGATGAACATAAGACCATTCCTAGATCCCTTACATCCATAATGAGTCTTCAGGGCGGCTAGGCACAGATACCGCTTCACCTAGGAAAACTTGTATAATTTTTCAATGTAGTCATCGCCTTATGCGATAAAAGAGAGCGAGTTCCACTGGGGAAGATGATTAAGTAAACTTGTGAAACTACTTGTTAGTTGCGAGCATATCATTAATAACGAAACCATGATTAGGAGATTCGCTGCGAAGTAACTGTGCGATTTGGATCCTGCGCCGCGACGCTTGTCCAGAACAGGCTTGACCACAACGGCCTCGAAGAACACCTGGAACCAGGGCGGGGGTTTGATAAGAAATAGGACCGTTGGAAGGGATAGTGTTTCATGCGTAGGGGATATAGTTGAAGTCGGATATTGAGCAGGCGTGCTTCATCGGCCTGTTCGTCGAGAAAGGCAGAAAATGAGGGGTTGTAGGAGACAGTTGCTTGCTAATACAAGCCCATCGAAGGTTATTATGTGATTTCAATAGCACACAAATTGAACATTGCGCAATTGCAGGTCTGGCAACAACATAGGTTCGTATTGCGTTTATGTCACAAGTGTGCGATTGGAATGCATGTATTTGTATGTGATACCTTAGATTGCCCGAAAAGTCAGCATATCCATCAGCATTAAGAAACAAATCGCTTGCCCCCGCGGGGTCAAAGCTTTGCGGCGGCGCGGGGCACAGCGGGCGGGAGAGGGACATATCCGATGATGGACAGGTGCTGCTGGTGGATAGCCTGGAGTTCGATGGTAGTGTGTCCCGCCCGCCGTGCCCCCGATCGTTGCCAGGACGACTTTTGCACTCGACTTTTTGCGCAACGAAAGAGATTGGCTGGGCGCATAGGGTGGACGGCCAGTTACCGTAGTGACTGACACTTGACGGATAGGACGATGGAGGGTCCTCCTCGGGAGAGGACGGTAGACAAACGGGTAGGGTCCACAAGAGGGCAGAAATTGCGCATATGGACGGGACGAACGGGGTGGGAGAGGGGATCGGAGGCAAGTCATGACAAATGCCCACCTCTCTCTCTCTCTCTCTCTCTGCAAGTCTCCAGTCCCATAGATGACTCCGCAGGACGTCGGGGTCCAGAAGCATTTCCTCGAAACAGGATGGTGGACTCTTTCTTCTCACGAATCGAACGTGGACCACGTTTCGGAGTACGGATGCGGATACATACACGACACTACATTTCTGTCGGTGGGAAGTTCAAGGAAAAAGTCGACGAGTGACGTTGGAAAAGGCGGGTACGTAGCCAGCAGGGACCCGCCTTTTGGGAACCGGCGCACTGTGTCGAGTGAAACGGCTTGAGAACATTCGGCCAATGGCGTGAGCCATACTTCACCGAGAGCTCGTTGATTCGCCAATGGGTCCTGCAAGCAATTAAACGCGACCCCGCTAATGGAGACGTGTCAGACGCGTCAAACGCGTGCGGCTCGCGACGACGCGCCGACCGCATCGCAAAGTTTCGCAGCGGGCACCGCCCACCTTCTCTCGACGAGGACGTTTTTTTTTCACTTTCTTTACTCAACGTCGTTTTGTGGCGCAATGCCCTACTGATTGGGCGGCAATCGCGGGATTTCCACATCTTTTCTCGGTGTAGTCATTTCTTCACCGCTCACCTGCTCTTCCTGCAAGTGCTGAAGCCGGCTGATGCTAGGCTCGACGGTCCGGTCAATCTTTGACAATTCTGGGTCTGGCGTTGCCTGTCTACTTGGGCCAAGGAAAGCCATCGAGAGGTTTTTTCCGCTGGGGTTTTGCAATTTCGCTTTTCGACAGTCGTTGAGAGCGAGGGGGAGAGGAAACTGAGAGAGTGCCCTTGTCGCAATCGCGAAAGTTGGAAGAGGCGGGGCATGATGGAGCGGATTTACCCACGTTTCTGATGCAAGCCATTAAAGACAGCCCCTCTTTGTGTGTCCAGGGCGCCTGGCATGCGGAGCACGACGGGATGTCGAACCCCTCGAGGCGGTCCGCCGCTCTTCGTCACAACTTGAGGTTGAAAGCCACCACCACTAAGAATACCACCACCACACCGCCATCTCACGCGCTCATGAACAACCCCGTGGCTACTCCGAGGGTGGTCCCGCATCACAGAGAAGGGGGGTCATGAGGTCGTTGAACGATAACATGAGAGGCGGGCGTTTCGGGAGCAATGAACCGGCTTCCATGGCCAGGAGCACCCTCGAGTCATGCGTCATCTCGTCCACAACTTCCAAAGGATGGTTCAGGCATAGTATGTGTGACTGAGTATTTGGTCGTATAGCACGGTAAGTACGGAGTACTCTGTACAGAGTACCATGCGACGCAGAACAAGCTTCAGGAGGAGTCCGGTAGGCCTCTCAAGATTTGATTACGGCCTTCGAGGCCGAGAGAAGGTGGTATCCGGAACCAGAGAGATATGATGTAGTAGGGGCCCGATCGGAACATGTCGCCAGAACCGTCCGGTATGGCCCCTAGGGATCGCTCGAATCAAGGCCTAGAGACTATGACGGCAGCTGGCCGAAGCGCAGACGGAACGTGCTGCAGCACCAAGCCCAGATCCCTTTGTGCAATCCCAGCAGTCTCTCGATGGAAGTGGTACATAGTGAATGGTGAGTGGCGCAGCATTGGGAGCACTTTTTCTCTCCACAGACTGGCTGGGGGAGCACGAGCGTGAAGACCATATGTAACCGCCAATGGTCATCATCTATAGTCCTTTGCTTTCGGCTCATCTAGCAGATGAAACTTTGAAGCAATCGCAGCAACTGTGGATAAACGTGAGTGCATAGAGAGACTGAAGTGCTGTAGACAATCTTGTAGGGCCGAACTGACTGCAAGTCTGTCGTTGGAAACAATAGACGCCTCGAAAGTCGAAGAGTGTGGAAGCCCTGACTCGAGCTAGGCTCAACAGAGAGTGCTACGTTGGTTGGCCGTCCGTGTGTCCCATTGTGTGGGAGTTTGACAGAAGGGAGGGCGCGAGCCGCGGCTCCTTAGCGATAAAGTCTGAGCGAGCGCAGTAAGCCAAAAGGGGAAGTGTAGATTTTCTCTACATTCTTACGCTTTCCAATAGAACGGGGATACCAAGCTGAGGTGGATGTATGTCATGAGCCTCGTGAGGCCAGGTAGAAGGCATGTCCTGTGGGAGAGTATGTCTCGCATGTCTTGCAGCTCTCTTCTCGGCCGCAGAAGCCCAGGGAGATGGATGCTGTCCGATCGTTCATGGGCTCAAAGGTTATTGATTGGGCAAAGGGGGAGATGGGGACGAGATGAGGCAGAGACAGTAAAGATGAATGGTCTTGTGCCTTAGTCTTGCGACCACCTTGCATGAACAGGAGGAGAGACAGAAGAGACGGAGAAAGGGTAAGGTTGACGAGACAAATAGGAAGAAGCAAGGAGCAACAAAAGAGCCGGCAGTATTGCCTTTGATCGGAGGCGGGTGTGAGTGTGACAAGAGATCAGAGTCACAGGAAAAACGAAAAGGGCCAAGAAGGGGGAGGGGGATCGATGGTGAGTTTCTCTGCTATTGCAAGTTGACCCTTGCAGATGAGCGAGGGGCGAGGGATGAGGGTGTAGGGTGCAGACCCGAAGGTGAGAGGGAAGCTACTGCAGGTCGGTGAGGGACAGGAGAGAGAGGTGTGGGAGGGAGGGTGATGGTGGAAAGGGAAGAAGCAACGCCGCCGTCCCAGACTCGAGGTACCGCCCGAGGCGGTTGAGACACAAAATGGGCCCTACGAGACAATTTTCCATGGGAGAAGTCGCGATGGCGTACCCATTCGCGTGGCCTGTCCAGCCATTCGTTCATGAAGGCTACCTCGACCGTACCACGAGTCCTGATGGTGCGTACGTAGCAAGTCATATTGGACTGCAGACTGTTTCGGGTGCTTCCATCATCACCATGGCCATCACCATCACCATCACTCGCATGCCTCGTGTCTTTTAGGGCTTTGACGGATGTAATGTACAGACACCATGGATTGCTTACCTCATGTCAGAACCTGAGGCAGGTAAGGTAAGGTAGCCAAGGCATTGTATGACATACCCAGGTACGGAGTACATTGACTTTGGACAGAGGCTTGAGAGGAAAGAAAGAACGACGTAACGGAAGGGTCGGTCTGAATGAAAGCTCAGACCCTCTTGCCTCCCACTTCCATTAAAATCCCTGGCAAAAGCAATGGATACGTACCGCGACGTTCCTCGAGTGCTTCAGTCTCCAGACAGTGAAAGAGCTCGCATGGGGACACGGCCCAAAGTACTTGCAGCAGCATGCAGCTTGCGCGCCCACCCCCAGGGCCCCAGAGCCCCAGTCAGTGGACGGACCCTTGTCAGATGCTCCACTCTTGACTCCAGCGCACTAACAAAGCCCATTTTCGCCCTTGCCAGACACAAGGTACCAAGTCCCCCCCCCCCCCCCCCCCCCCCCCCCCCCCCCCTCCCCCCCCCCCCCCCCCCCCCCCCCCCCCCCCCCCCCCCCCCCCCCCCCCCCCCCCCCCCCCCCCCCCCCCCCCCCCCCCCCCCTCTCCCCACCCCCCCCCCCCCCCCCCCCCCCCCCCCATGAGAGCCTTTCAGTCCTTCGCCATCCCATCTGCCACCTGCCACTCTGCCGCCATCCAGGTCCCAGCCAACCTACCTTTACCTACCTACCTAACTACCTTACTTACACTTACTTCCCTTCCCTCCCGTCTCCCGCCCGAACTTCCTCACCGACACACCACAACACTCACACACATTATTGCTTCACCCGCATTCCTCCCTCTCATTGCAGAAAACAAGACGACCCTGTGATTCAATATTGAAACACTTATCACTCTAATATCCTCGCCCTTAAGACCCCTTCGTCCGCCCCCTACAGTCCACCGGCGCATTCCAAGCCTCCTCGCTTTCTATCCCGTCGCATACTCGCGCACAGTCGCAAAAGTCTTTCCGTCGCATACCAAACCACCTTGCCAGCTCGTCATCGCATCGCGCGACACTCGACAGCGATAGCCCACGACTGCATACCGATCAAATCCCTCAAGATGCTTATGCCATCCGCCTTTTCATGCGACACGTCGCAGCCGCCTCTTACCCGACTCCAGGCGTCTCTCTTCGCATCGCCTCCCTCGAGCCCTCCTACCCTGTCAACTAGTAGTGGCTTCGGTCACATCTTGGACAGCTGCCGCTCTCTCCAAGCCCTTCTCTCATCGCCTCAGCATCAGAACATTCCCAGTGCCGCTCTCTCATACGACGCGCCGCAACAATACCTTCCCACGCCGTCTCAACTTCCCACGCCGCCTCTCGCCCACGCGCCTGCTCCCCACAAACTGCGCCTGCGCTCGCGCGCAAAGCAGGATGGCGCCACTAACAGCGATCACCTTCCGCGCAAGCGCATCGCAAAGCGCGCGCCGCCACGAGGTCTGAACAAGCGCCGGCGCGCCGCCGATGAGGAGACGGGTCGTGAAGATGGTCTTCTTACGGACGAGGACGTCGAGAGCGATCTCGACATCTCATCTCAGCGTCAATCTTTCGAAACTACCAACGACAACCCTATTCCATCCAACCCTTCTACACCCAAACGCGCGCGCATCGCACCAGAGGTGATCCCTCTGGGCCTTGAGCGCTCCGACTATCACACACTGCACCTCCTCAACGGCGACGGTGTGAACATGAACCACAGCAGCATGGAAGCGGCAGGCGCACAAGACCCAACCGTGGAGGTCGAGGCCGATGGAGAGCGGTGGAGTGCCGAGGATGATAGGATACTCGTCGAGCTTGTGCTGGAGAAGCTGAAGCTCTCCAAGACGGAGTGGCAAGATTGCGCGCGCAGTTTGGGCAAGGACCGGAACTGCCTATCCCGGCGATGGAAGAGTCTCATGGTCCAGGGTGACGTCGGCCTCAAGGGACCTCGGAGGAGTAGCCGCAGGGCCAACCTTCACGGTACCTGGCGGTGATTTACCCTGACCTTGGCGTCATTGTCGACAGTCTGGGAATTTACCATTTTATTTGTCTTGGGGTTCGAATGTGGCGTTTTTACAAGTACCAAACGGTCAGAGCCCGGAAACGGCTTTTGTGGAACATTTTAGGAGCGGTTGTTCAGCGCCTCATCTCGCGCTTAGTTGATCTCGAGCTTGGAACTAGCTTTTGAGTTGGGACATGTTGGTTTCTTTGTTTTCTCTTCTCACGCGTGCTGCGTCACCCGAGAGCAAGCATACCTTATCTACCAGAATAGGTCATTGGAATCTCATTGCGCGAGATATCCTGTCACCTTATGTGCCTTATTACAGAGAGGCCAAAATACCAAAAACTCGGATACACTCAAAACCTCTTAGGTGCTTTGCATTCTTGTGACTTGGATCTGCTCCGATTGAGATTGACGCCTCTGTTCCATGGTCGGGAATGAGCTCGCCATACGGAGTATCTCTGATTGATATCATCGACACAATACTGCGGTATGATACATGCAGCCGTGACGTTTAGAGACCGCATGCGTATGTCTGTCACGTACGTGGACGTGTTCAACATTACCAACCTTACGACTCACTACACTAGCTACCCGTCTGTCTTGTCGCAACTGGAACTGTCAAAGGAGCCGTCACGTCAAGCCCCCCGCGCGCCGTTGACTTGTAGCCGCTCAGACGTCGCCCAGCCTTGTCAGCTTTCTCTGTGCCATGCTATCCGTAGCTAAATTGTCACTAGAGACTCTCTGTCCACGCGACAAGTCCGGTAGATTGATCGCCAGTCGCGCGCAATGCGCTGTTGCGCAGCTTGCTTCCTGTATTTTTCCTCCCCCGGTTCCCCCGCCCCCCCATCCGCCCCAGCCTCGCCGTCCCTTTTCTGGACCATTACGGACTACTATCGCAAGTAAGGATGGGGGATACCAGATTGCGATAGTTGTTTTTGGTAGCGCGGGTGGATCTTCCCGGCCCAGTGTCGTGATCGTTGGTCCAAGGTAAGGTAAGGCACGGAGGAATGGTGGCAGGAGGGTGGCTGGTCTTGCGTGTTGGGCCTAGTGCTTTTCCCCCGCCATTCCCATGTTGCAGCGCCTGATACGGCGCCCGTCATCTTTCTCTCTCTCTCTCACTTGGTTCTCGCTTCTCCAGGACAGAAACGTTACCTCGATCATCACTCGCGTACAATACAAACAGCCCAATACAAATCATACCGGCAAACTTTTCTCGCTCTCCCCTACTGAGACAAGAAAATCGAGCGCTCTACCTCCTGGACAAACAGCAATTAACAGCGTGGAAGCAGTACTCTGTCAGGTGGCGATCGCAGGACGGGACGCAAGGGGTGGCTGGCGTTATCGATAGTACGCCGCATCCCTCCCGCCGTACCTGAATATCTCGCCCTGTCCGGGGGTGCGGCCTGTACTCGGTAGGGCCAGGCCAAACCAACCACCGCAGTTCCCAACCTTTTGAAACGAGCCCAGATGAACTCTTTTCGCCCAGGGCAAGGGGAAACGAATGGGGTGTGGGACGGGAATCGGGGCGGGAAGGATAGGGACTGGATAGTGCGAACCCTTTTTCCCTTGCCCATCCGCGCCAGCTGAACCTATCGGCTTGACGATGTGCCTGAATCGGCCGTGGGGTCGGGTCCCCCCTCCCCCTCCCAAGGGCCTGGACGGCTGGCCTGGGGGGGCAGGCAGGTACCCTGTCCTGTCTGTTCAATTCTCTTCGGCGGGCTATTACCTGAGCTCAGCTGTATGGACGGACTTGAATGGAGGCTGAGTTACTCGAGTAGCAAGTATGGTCAAAGAGTGACATCGGGATATTGGGCGAGTGAATGAGAGAATGAGCGAGCAATTCACTGAATGAAAGTCCGATTGATGAAGCGTAGAAAGCAGTACTCCGGACACGGATAGCACCTGTGAAGCGTGTAAGTCGAATTCGACCATCGACGCAACTCACGACTTCTCTCGATGTCACAAAACCTCGGCAATCCCGTAAGATACGCGAAAAGCACGCGTCATGATAACCAAAGATAACACACTCTCCATCATTGTCTCGAGTCTTCAAATCGCACAAACAGTTTTCTTCTTTCTCGGTTGCATCCCATCATATCTCATCTCACACCCCTTCAGGCACGATCTAGCTTAACCTTGGATCTTCTGCCCACTCACCCAGCAAGCCCTACTCTATCTACCATAGTATGACTACGCAAAAGAAGAAGAAGAAGAAAAAACCCTCAAGATGCAGAGGGTAGGAGCATATCACAGCACAGCATCGAAATGTGAAATGCAAGCAAGGCGAGCAGGATTTTGTTCCAACAGATTTAGGCATAAGCATCACGCATGCATGTCTCGCGAATCTGGGGTCAGGTAACGTAAATCATCACCGCGTCCTGGGAAACACCAATCAACCAAAGAAAAACCACAACATCAAGAAAAAAAGAAACGACTTTTTCGGCGACGAGGCCGACGCCGCCGCCGCATAAGCACGAATCCCACCCCCCCTTCCCCCCACCACCTTATAGAGAAGCATGATTTCGATCGATACTGTGCAAGATACCTCAATGTCTCGCCGGCCATCGCGCCGTCTCCGATCCAAGGGATGACTGAAACCCCCCCCCCCCCCCCCCCCCCCCCCCCCCCCCCTCCCCCCCCCCCCCCCCCCACTACCCCACACCCGTCGACAACAGCAAACACAACCCACACCTCGCTCTATCTGCCGAGGGTTCATTGTTCGTGGGAGCGAATATCCTTCTTCCCCCCCCCCCTCCACACTCCCCATCTCTTCGCCTACACGCTACCGCTAATTCGCTTCAAGTCAGGAACCAACAGGAACCAACAGTACCTACCTTTTTACGGGAGTGAGTTTTGTGTGCCTGGCATATACATCTTTCCTCCCTGCGTCTCATCGATCAGCTACTCCCCCTTCCCGACCCATCGTCGCGGTTTGCCCTGGTCTATACTGCCTTAGCCGGGTATCATCTTTCGACCGAGGCTCTCCAAGGGGGCAAGGGGGGGACGCGATGTCCGCGTGATGCTCGCGTGATGGGGGTGATCTCCATCTGTATAGTCACTCTGTATAGCCAGTCTATTGAAGTTCTTCAGCAGCCATCGTCAAGGAGGTCAGGAGGAAAATCGAGGTCGACAATGCCCTTGGATCCTCCTCTCCACACCCTCACGACCTTCTATCGATTCTACGTCCATCAGGATGTTTCACGCTATCGAAGATTGGGTGCTCCTTATTGAATGAACTACGCAGAGACCAACACTTGCGTCTCGCGTTTGAATTCCAAGGGGGCTTTGGATCTCGCAAGCTATGGGATAAGGTAAACGAACGATTGTTCCCCCAAAAACCACCAAGCCATGCTCTACATCCTCCTCTAGAGGCCGTCACAACTGCTACGCAATGCTGAGCCATCCTGTTTTTTTTTTTCGTCAAGTCGTCATAGCAAGTTCGACGCTCTGACCGCGTGCAAATTCACAATTCGAGGTTGCTGTGAGACGTCTAATCCTCGTAAACCTCCTCATACGTCTCCTCGTACTCTTCTCTGGCCTCCTCGAGGCGCTCGTGATCGCTACTGCTGGCATCAGAGTCCGCAGCGGCGGCGAGAGCCTCCTCATACTCCTCTCTGGCCTCCTGGACCTCCTCACGATCACTGGAAGAGACGGAGGAGCCATCCGCATCAGTAGGAGGGAGCACGGCAGGAGGCTGGTTGTAGGGGTCGTTGTAGGAATCCTGGTAGCCTCCGTACTGAGGCTGAGGTGCGGGGGCAGCGGCGTGCTTGTGCTCATCATCAGAGTCGTCTGCGTCGTGAATGTTAGTGATTTGATCTTAAACAAGAGCAAAGAGCAAGTGACACATTGCGTAAAGCGTTGTTAAAGGGGTTGACTTACCGAGGGCGTTAGCAATCAACGCGCCACCAACGGCACCGACAGCGAGACCACCGGCAGCTCCAAGCAGCATACCGCTGCTGCTGCTCTTCTTCTCCTTGTCCTTGGTGCCGTACGGGTTCTGGCCCTGCTGCTGTTGGGCGTACGGGTCTTGGCCGTAGGGAGCCTGGCCGTAAGGAGCGGGAGCACCGCCGTACTGAGGCTGGCCATAGGGGGCGGGAGAACCGCCGTAGCTGGGGTTGCCGCCGTAGGGAGCGGGGGCACCGCCGTACTGTGGAGCGGGTGAGCCGTAGCCGGAACCCTGGTCGCCGAAGGCTCTAGTGTCGGAGGAAGGGTGGGGGGGAACGGGAGGCGGGGCATAGGAGGAGCCGCCCTGGCCACCGGTAGGAGGGGACGGGTGCTCCCACTGGGAACGGCCGGTGCTCTGGTCGACGTAGAACCAGCGGTTGTTGTTGGTGTCCCACTGGACCAACCAGCCGCTGGAGACGGAAGGAGCGGCCATGGGGGGCGCGGCAGCCTGGGGAGCCGGAGGCGGCGTCTGGGCGTAGCTGGGCTGGCCGCCGTAACCGGGCTGTGCCTGGGATGGGTAAGGGTAGTTGGAGGGAGGAGCGCCGCTACCGTAGCCGCCGTATTGTTGCTGCTGCGGTTGATCACCGAAGCCGCGTTCGCCTGTGTGAATAAGAAGCGCGAGTCAGTAACCTTAACGTAACGACGATGGCAGATCTGTTTAGATCTGAACGATATCGAGCGGTAAAGAAGACAGATGATGGCTCGGTTAAGGGAAGACGTTGAAATAGGCAGGGTTATTGCGACAAGGTATGAGGGGACGTGTACATGATTTATGACTGTCCATCAACAAATCTGGAGACTTTGTCCTCTTTTCCCCTCGCTTGCTTCGGTGTAACGGGCAGTGAGAGAGAGAGAGAGAGAGAGAGGAGAGATTTAGAGGGAATTTCTTTTCACTTACCGGTCTGAGGCTGCTGGTGGTGCTGCTGCTGTTGCTGTTGCTGCTGCTGGTACTGTTGATGCTGGTCGTCCTTCTTCTCGGCGGGCTTGTCGTCGGAGAAGGAGGTCTTGAGTTCCTCAAACTCCTTGGTGAGCTTCTTGAAGAAAGACATGGTTTATCTTTCGGTTCGGTTGTTCGGTTAGGCTGTAAGGTAGCAGAACAAGGTTGGCAGACTTGGTACGGAGTATCTCTCAGGTAACGCAAGTGGGATATCCCGTATGTGAGGTGAGTTGGTGTAAGGTAAGGTAGAAACAGCGCAGGAGCTGAGAGAGAGGGACGGAAGAGACGGCAGAGGGCCGAGAAAAGAGCTGGGAGAGGGGCAAAAACGTGTTGAACAGCGTGGCACGCTTCGTCAGCCCTTTTCCTTTTTATTCTGATGGGCGGTCAAGGAGGGAGCCCTGGAGTCTGGAGGGGAGATGAGCAATAAGGGTATCCGTAAGGTACGGAGCAAGGTAAGGTATGGGAAAGAGGAGATGGCGGCGGGCAAGCGGGCAGGCGGGCAACGGGAAGGTTCCAAGCGAGGAAAGCGGGATGGGGAAAAGCCAAGGAGATTTGACGAGATGCCAACGGAGTGCGCAGTGTGGTCCTTGGACAAGACTTTTGGGCACTTGTACTGCAGTCTGCGGAGAGCGACAGCGGTACGAGTGGATCACCGGATGCTTCGCAGGTTAATTCTGGGGTGCGAGACGTGGGCTTGGGCTTGGGCTTGGAAGATGTGCGTGGGTAGCGGGCGCGTGAATAAGTGTGCGAGGCGTCTATCTCACGGACACGGAGTGCTGCAAGCCTGTAATACCTCAGGTAAAGGCAGGTGAGGTAAAGTGAGGTGCTCCTGCCTGGTGCGGCGTGATTGTGTGAGGGCTCCGATGGGTTCCCTCCCGCCGGCGCAGATTATCCAGCGCGCCGAGCTTTGAAGACATGCTGCGGGCCCTTGACACCTCACACCTCATGCTTCACGCCCGGCCTCACACACATCAAATCATCAGACTGCAGACCAGACAGACATTGGGCCAGTCAGAAAAGGAACGGGCCGGCAAGTGAGGTTGATCGTTGGACGAAAAGCTGCCTGCCCCCGTCGCAGCTCAGGTAAGGTAGGGGGTACAGAGTACGGAGTACGGGGTGCCTGCTTCAGGATCCCTCCCATTTTCACCTCAGACTTTGGACGAGAGTCACAGTTATGAGTGCGATTGATTCAGTGAATGAAAACAAACCGCCCTGGAGTTTATTTGGCCGAGGCCACCGGGTGGTCGTAACGGCTCGATGAGGTTTCAATTCACTCGGCTCCATCTGCCGTCTATCCGAATCCGGTAGGAGGCCTCAAGCTATTAACACTTCATCTTCTGGGGTATCTCACCTAGTAGTTGTAATTCCATGGACAACTACGGAGTAGACTGGCCATTTTCCGTATCGTGATACGTATCATCATGCGGGCCATCTTACCAGGTACGGTGGATGAGGTGCTCGCTGGCGGGGAAGTAGGAGGACCACGAAGATCGCATTGTGGCAAGTGATAGACGAGAGTGTGAGAGAGTGTGTGTGTGAGAGAGAGAGAGACAGAGAGAGAGAACAGCAGAATATCTGGACTCCTGGAGAAACACCTCATTGAGCGAGGCAAGTGATTGGCACACAGCTGCAGACTGCTGCAGAGCTCTGCAGACCTGGTAGGGCGGGCGCCAGGCTAAGGTAGGGTCCAGGGCAACCTATCCGGTTAACCAAAAGAATATCCGTAGGCAGGGGTTCAAGATGGGGCTCCGTCGGCCCCTACCTTATCCTGAGGTCCCAGAGCTCTCAGTGTGAGCGACCTTACTTGTCAAGGTAAAGACACCTCAGAGTAGGCATGACAAGTGCGAGTGTGGGTGGGCGAGTGAGGCGCGAGATCAGGCTGATCAGCAGCAGGAGGTGGAAGTGGCAGGCCAGAGAAACATACAACAGTAAACGTGAAGCACGTCTCGAACTTGACCTGTTGCTGACTTTGCTCCTGCAGCCTACCGCTGGGTGTACTCCTGAGCGGCGCCGCCTCGCCGCACCCGCGCTCCGCCCTGTCCGCCGGTTCCCACCCGCCCGGTTTAAACATGGCGTTTCCGGACCCCAATCTGGCTTAGTCCATCAGACTGGTAACTACTGTGGTAAGGTACCGCCGTAAGGCCCTCTCACCTGAAGCTCTCTTCCCTGCAAATCCAAGTTTCTATCCTTATTAATTAACGTGCCAAAGAGAAAAACGGCAGAGTCTAACCGCCTACGGTAAAAATACCAGCAAAAAAGCTAAAGAAAGGTGTGTCACCGTGTCATGTCTTTCCCTTTTACTTTAATGCCACCTCTTTGCATGTCATGTCCTGTCCTGTCTGGTAATACCGAGCATATTGTATGTCTTCACAAATGCGCATCTGCAGTGCAGAATGCAGAAATGCCTTGCTTGTACGTACAGATACGGGGTCATTTCATGCAAATGAAATATCGAGTGGGCTGAGCTGTTCGTTCTGCGGGCAAACAAGCCAGAGAAAGAAAGAAGAAAAGAAGGAAACGGGTCATATGGCTCTTTCTGCATGGTATCAAACCACAGACAGCCACAGCGATGAATCAAACCATCGTCGACAATCAAAGACGAAAGGAAACCGCATGAGCATCGCCCTCCTTTATGTCTGCTGCGGCCTGTTGTTCATATGACTGACCTTCCAGGGGTCTGGTGTCCCCCAATCGCGCCAGAGGTCTGAGGAAGAAAGAATAACAGTGTATCAAGTGCATCAAGTGCATCCTCCAAAACCCCGTTCGTGCCGTCCCAACGGGCTCGGCAATGGATCTCCAGTCACCACCATCCACTGAAGGAGTGTGTGAGACTGCCCATTTGTTCGCCAAACCGCCGTGCCGAGCTTTGAAAAGCTGACGAACTGAGGAGCTGCAGATGTCCTAACGCTTTTGGACGGTGGACGCGTACGCTTGCCAAGAGGGATGGAAAACCTTGGCTTCTTGGCTTTGCGGTCTTTTGGTGCCGTCCTATCCACCCCAGAAGCCTTGTCCCGTTCAAAGGCGGCGCAAGGAAACACAAGACACAAAACACTATGATTCACTACACAATCGGTATGACCGTTGTCGCTTGTGCCCGTTGAACCAGAGTTTGGCACTACTTTCCCTATCCGGTCTTTCAAGTGCGGGATACCGAATTATATAGCACGACAGCCACCAAACGGGTTTACTTTGGTACCAAAATCGGCGATGCCTGACTGAGGACATATACGGGCACTATCGAATTAAACAACCTACCGGGCTAGCTGTGCCCATCAACCCCCCTGCTCCCCTGCTCCGCCCTATCAACTTATGCAACGGCGACTCCCTATCCCATGTGTGAATGCCCAGAAAACTTACCATCAGATGCCACTGCCGAGAGCCCGGCATCCCGGCCGAGACCCTCTTTTTTTTTTGTTGTTGCTCATCGTCGCTCCAACTTCCTCTGACCAGTTGACCATGCCTAGCACCGAGCAGTAAGGTGATCCCCGGCTCCCCTCCTCTTTGTGCTTTACTTTACTGGTATTGGACCATCAGCCACATGGCCGCCGTTGGGTTGGCGCAACTGGGAACTGGAACCCCTTTGCGCGCGAACAGCGATCCGCGGGCCCGAAGACAGGACCCTTTTTTAAGGAGACACAAGGGGGGAGGGGGCCATCCAATGATCCATGATCCAACCAAGATACGGTTGGACCAAAGAGGAACAGCATGAGCAGAAGGGGGAAACGCACGCCAGGCCACGGGACGGACGAGAAAGGGACCCTTGGGAGCCTAGAGTGAACCCTTTCCGCGTTATTCACTGGGCTTCCCGGGATGTCCAAGGATGGACGGCAACTGTCTGAGGCGTAGCGTCTCTTGGTGTGAATGGGTTCGATGGATGGGATGGGTATTCCGTACGGACATAACCGTATCTTACACGTAACGCGCGTGTAATGTGTGGTGAAGCTGTCAGCGAATCGCTGGGAGACATGAACCCCAGAGGACCACTCACTCACTCTCAAGCTCACTCTGAGCCTCCCCGAGGTTGTGTCCTGCGCCTCGAACGAGGTGTGATCCCAGCACACACCTGGAATCAACATTGGGATTGGATCTGTGACCGACGGGAGGGGAGGAAAGAACATAACCCACTCCCCATCTCATCTCATCTCACCTATCCCATCCCCCATCCTACCACCTATTTCCTTCCTTCACATCCCACGCACCACTTCCGTTGCACCCCTTGCAACTTTACAACTTGCAACCTTCACTCTCTTTCCTGAATTTTTTTCCGCTTTCCATTCGCAAATCGTCAATTCTTCCTTTCCGTCGATAATCACAACCCCTTCCTAATCAACATGTCTCAATACCCTCCTCCCGGCCAGCAGTAAGTCTTCCAAGCTCTTTTCACCTGTTGCGCACCGGCGCTCGTATACGCGCGCGCGCGCGCACCTTCTCACGCTTCCCACCCAAACCAACCTCACCTTCCAAATCTCAAGAGAAAGCATCAGGAAGATACCTCAAAAAAACTGACAATCCCTTCCAGGCCCTACTACGGCTCTCCCCCGCCTCCCCAGGGCGGCTACCCTCCCCAAGGCTACCCTCCTCCCGGCCAGCAGCCCGTGAGTTCTCTCGCCCCCTTACGCCCAAACGTCCACCGAACGAATGGGAATTCCATGGGCATAGTCACCCTCTGTTGCGAAAAAGCCCGACACTAACCTCCACCGCTTTTGTAGATGTACTACCCTCCCCAGGGCCAGGCTCCCCCTCCCCAGGAGGAGAAGAAGGATGACAAGGGCTGCCTCTACGGCTGGTAAGTTTGACATCGACAGCCTCGAAGCCCTCGCGGCGCGCGAGATGGAACAAAAACCGAACTGACCACGCACAAATAGCATCGCCACTCTCTGCTGCTGCTGGCTCTGCGGAGAGACCTGCGAGTGCTGCCTCGAGTGCCTGACCTGCTGCTTCTAATCCACACACACGCGCGCGCGTATAACGTGTAACACGCCAAGCAGAAGGAAGGGAACAGTTGAAAAAGCAAGCAACATCCGAACACAAGCGATGATACCGAGTGCGACCAAAGCAACAAACTTACAACAACACACAAAGATACCAACTAGATGGGCCCCCCTGATTCCATCAACCCCCCGAACGCGATCACGGCCTTTGCTTTGGAGAACGGGAAAACGGATTGGGGAATGGAGGGAAACGGGAGGTTGTTTGACTCGGCTTGGAAGACGGGACTGCTTTATTCTTCTATCCTTCCACACACACACACCCCTTCTTTGCGATGCCGGTTCTTCTCACGTACGACCGCACGCTAGTTTGTTCACTTGAGCATTGAGAGAGACGTTCTTTGCTCTTACGATTACCCACATGGCGATTGCGTTTCGCTCATTTTTCCTTGTTGTTTTCCGGGATAGGATGGTTTTTTCGGGCTGTTTACTTGGTGAGGAGGACTCGACATGGCAATAGTCAACCTCGGTCATTAGCAGAGTAAATACACCCAACAAGAAAAAAACACCACCCACCCGTTAAATATTCTCCTGCATTAGACAGGCAAGACCTTGGTGAAAAATGTGTAAAATCATCCGTGTCAAAGCTGTCAATCAATGTCTTGCATGTATTGTGTCATGTGTGTGATTGTGATGTGTATTGCCAAGTCGTTTTCCTCCACTTTGAAAGCACCCATCCATATCCTCTCTCTCACTGTGCCTTATGAGGAAAGGGTATCAAGGCGGCAGTGTGTGTGCTTTTCCTCCCCCTTCCTCCCCACCACCCATTGGACCCAAAATCAAAGAAAGATCGCCCCGCCAACAAACCGTTTGTCGCTGCTGTCGCTGCTTCTCGCGTTTGCAGAATACTGTTTCTACTTCTTGCCGTCTTTCGGGGCCATGAGCTGGACGAATTCTTGATCTGTTGTGTTTTTTTGCAATGTCAGCCGCAATCCTCCCGAAAGTGATGGTGCTAATTAAAGAAACACTGAGTGGGGGCGGGGGTGGCAAGCGAAATGCGAATGGGGTGGTGATGCAGGGCCATTCCGGTGGGCGAGGAGGGATGAGACGCTCGCAGTATTGATGGGATCGCGACCGGCATGGGTACAAATTCGCAGTATTGGGGATTGCCTACAATCAATAGAACCGTTGCCGTCGAGATCGGCACCTCTGATCATCTCCTCAATCTCCTCGTCGGTGGCGCGCTGGCCGAGGGACAGCAGCACCTGGCGCAATTCCGAGGGCGAGACGGAGCCGCTGTTGTCCTTGTCAAAGACCTTGAAGGCGGCGACAAGCTCGGTGTTGGTGTCGGAATCTTTGCTGGAGGGTGCGGGTGCCTCGCTCATGAGTTGGAGGAATTCTGCGGTCGTTGTTAGTCGCAGGGATTCCAAGTTGCGACAGCAAAATCACCATGGCGACAGTGTTAATAATCGCGCCACGGGTCAGAACGGAGGCGCACCTTCGAAATCAATTCCGCCGTCGTTATTGGGGTCGACCTCGGCGATGAGCTCGTTGACCTCCTGGATGCTGGGGTTCAGCCCAAGAGACTTCATGGCGATCTGGAACTCCTCCGCGTTGATGGCGCCTAGATACGCAACTCTAGTTAGCTGGATGAGCTGATAATCCAGCGGGAATGGCAAGCCTAGCAGGCTGATTCGGTATGAAAGGCTAATTGCGTGCGTTGAGTTGGGAGTGACTGACCGGTGCCATCGCGATCCTGTCAGGGAAGAAACACCACTGTCAGCAAGGAGTTCATCCCAAGGAGGACAATGCACGATAATGCCATTGTCGAGATACGTATGTGCGGGGCAGGGTTCTTGCAACTTACAAAGATGGAAAAGACCTGCTTGTAGTCTTTGTACTGCTCCTCAGTGAGTCCGTAGGGCGGAGGGGCCTACACGAAGATCGAAGTCGAAATGTCAGCGTTTGGATGCCAGCGAAACGAAAGCCACATCGGAGCTGCGACGTGAGGGGCAGCATCATGGGTCGTGCGACCGAAAACGCACCATTTTTGAGTTTTGCGGGGTCGGGAAACGAGTGTGTGTCGTGGGCGGAATAGGTTTGTCGAGGAAGCTACAGCGAGCTTCTGGACGAAAGAACGATGACGATGATTTGATGCGTAGGCCGGTGCGTGTAGGTTATCGCGTGCGACGAGCGAGGAGAATCGTGTGTTGACGTTTGGGTAAAGATGCAAGGCAAGAAGAGGATAGGCAAGATAATAGGTGGGAGGGGAGAAAAACAAGACTCAAGGAATGGTAGCCCGTAGCCCCTCGTTCTCTCGCCTGGCCTCAGCCTGATTGAATGGTTCTACATTTTTAGTGCTGGGCTACCTTGCTCCCACCTGTTTCTGCTGTGAAGAGCAAGGTACCTGCACATGGATGCCGATGGGCTGGATGCCGATACCGAGAAAGCAGCCTGCCATCCCTCTACTAGCAGTGGCTGCCCTGGCTTGAGCCTGAGCTCATGCTGGTTTGCTCCGTCCCTAGCTTCGTATTACTTTATTTTAGTCAATTGTATCAACATCAAGCCCGGTCCAGTCCAGTCCCAGTTCCAGGCTGCGACGCCAAAGACCCAAGGTGTGGTAAGGTTGACAGATGTCTAGCAGTCGCCAGCTGAACCTGTTGGTGACATTCTCCTATCAAACCCAAGTTTTGGCCCCCCTTCCCCTCTCACATCAAGAGATACTGCGTACGCAGTACAAACACTTGCCTTACCTAAGAAGCCCAGTACCCTGCGGTGCACCCTGATCACCACCAGCATGTGAGGTATGACGCCAGGCTGCCCTACGGCACCATCTAGCGCCTGCGTGGCCTGGGAAGGTCTTGGCGTCCGAGTCTATTTCCGCCCGCGAACCTGCAAGCGTACGCGGCCACATCCACATCGCCGTTGCTCAAAGAGGATTAGGTCCTGTCCGGTGCTTTGAATTGGCTTCCGGGCTTGGGGGTGGGTGGCGACATCAGACAGCTGTATGTACTGCGCGTATGTACGAATGATAGCGTGCAGACTTGCGCAGAGTTGCAGAGAAAAGGGCAGCAATGGGACTTCCTCCACCTTCCGCCCTCTCTTCCCGTCAGACCAGGTCTGGGCACGCCGTCCCTTCTCCTCTGCCGTCCGCGGGAAGGGTAGGGAACTGACAGCCGCTTGGTCTTGGCAGACGATGGCAGTTTGGTGAACGATGAACCATAACAGACAGTTATGCACCTAACCACCTAGCTGACCCCCTGCTCCTTTCGAATAAGGTAGTCTTGGTAGTATAAGTTATGATTGGGTATGGACGTTGTTGAAACTGTCGCTGATCACGAGTATTTGGTGATGCATCAAGCTTCAACCGGCATTTGGGCTCATCGGCAATGATTTCCTGAGACCTGCATTTCAGCGTGGCTTGGGCTTCTTCCTCCCATTGAGTCCAAGACTACCGTGAGCCACCTATTGAACCACGGACCATCTGAATCAGCCTTGGAGGCATCCCGACTGTGGCTTGTTGATGGATTTGACCAACAGAGTGCGCCTCGCATGCGAAGCCCTTCCATGCTTCGCAGCCAAGCCAGGAGACAAGCTGCAGCAATTTAGGAAGACGGTATTTGACTTTGTAGGCAGCGGTAAGATGCGAAATACTGGGGCTTTATCTCGAACACGCGGGAGAATGTAAGAGAGCGTACCTCAACCTCGCGCGTATCAGTACGGACAGAGGCGATCAGATGATGTGGAACAAGTTTCTGGAGCTCCTTCTGTCTCTTCTACTGCGTGGAGGCATGGAGGCATGTGTGAATCCCAGCTGAAAACTCCAAACACTTGCCCAGAAAGAGACAAAACGTCGCGCCTTTTTGTGCAAGTGCAACCGAGGCCTCCTCCTCCCTTCACCTTCCATTCAGTTCAGTTCCCCTTACCGCCCCTTCCCCCTCCAACCCCACCACTCTGACCTCAAGACGTCTCATCCTGGGCTGCCTCGCCCGTTGCCCCTCCATTGGGGCCCATCCCTTCCCACCCTCGACACACGCAGTAAGGTATCACGGATACCTAAGCTGCCACAATCCACGCTTTCCCAGCTCTGAGGTGAGCAGGAGCTTCCCGCAGTGCCGCGCTACCGCTCAAAGTCCTTGGCAAGGTACCTGAAGGACCCCTCCACCCCTCCTCTTACCTTGGATTGCTGTCCCCAATCCGACCACCCGATTCTCTGCGCATCGCTCTCGCATCTCACCCAACCGAACCCCACAATCTTTCTTAACACCCTTCGCATTCCGTTCATATCAACTCTTAATCTTCCGAGTCCGAACTTCTGCAGCTCTTCAGACCCTCCTCTGTAGATTTCATACCTTCCTCGGCTTGCCGGGAAGTCTCCATTTCCAATAACAAAGGCTCGTTTTGGCACAGCTTATTCGCTCATAGTGGGTTTGCCCCTCACCCCGCCCTTTCCGGCACATCACCTCACTCACAACTCATCTCACCTCTGTTCCAGCGAAGCCTGTGTAAACCAAAACACGTCTTGCACGACCCACGCTCTTCATCCTGCACAAGCACAGCGTCAATTGACTCGGCAACATGTCTGGCTACCCAGGACAGCACGGCTACGGTGGCGGCGGCGGTGGCTATGGTGGAGGAGGCTATGGCGGCGGACACCACCAGCAGGGAGGTTATGGAGGTCACCAAGGAGGAGGCGGCGGCGGCTATGGCGGATACCAACCTCCCCCCGGCCCCCCTCCCTCGCACCACGGAGGCTACGGCGGCGGCGGTGGCGGCGGCTACAACCCGCCTCCCGGTCCGCCTCCGGGTCAGGGTGGCTACGGCTATAACCAGGCACCGCCCAACCCGCACCCGGACCAGGGCTACATTGGAAGGTATGCACCCCCTTCCCATCCTCCGCCTCCGGGCCTCGACGTATACGGCTACCCTGTCAATTCCGGCCACCAGGGAAGACCCCGTGAGTATCACATACCTCGCTTCTTTCAAGTATCATGAGTACTGATTCAACTCAGATATGCCCACGGTAAACTCCAACGACTGGGCTCACGGCAACCGAAACGCGCCCCCTCCCCCGCCTTCAGGCGCTCAGCAGTTCGGCCACGGCGCTCCCGATGGCTACAGCTTTCAGTATTCCACCTGTCAGGGTAAGAGGAAAGCCCTCCTCATCGGCATCAACTACTTTGGCCAGGATGGTGAGCTGCGCGGCTGCATCAACGACGTCAAGAACCTGTCGGCCTTCCTGGTAGAAAAGTACGGCTACAAGCGTGAAGACATGGTCATCCTCACCGACGATCAGCAGCAGGCCATGGGCCAGCCCACGAAGAACAACATCCTCCGAGCCATGCACTGGCTCGTTCAGGGCGCACAGCCAAACGACTCCTTGTTCTTCCACTACTCTGGTCACGGCGGCCAGACTGAGGATCTTGATGGCGATGAAGATGACGGCTACGACGAAGTCATCTACCCGGTTGATTACAAGGAAGCCGGTCACATTGTCGATGACGAAATGCATCTCATCATGGTCCGACCCCTTCAGCCCGGCGTGAGACTTACAGCCATTTTCGACTCATGCCACTCTGGTTCCGCCCTCGACCTGCCTTACATCTACTCCACCAAGGGCGTTCTCAAGGAGCCCAATCTGGCCAAGGAGGCTGGTCAGGGACTGCTCAAGGCATTCACGGCTTACACCTCGGGCGACCTAGGTGGTGTCGCGAGCTCCATCTTCAGCTTCGGCAAGCGCGCCATTGCCGGCGACGATGCCTACGAAAAGACCAAGGACACGCGTACCTCTCCCGCCGACGTCATCATGTGGTCCGGCAGCAAGGACAGTCAGACATCGTGAGTTCTCTTGTCTATCGTGCTTTGAAGCGGGGGCAGAGAGTTGTAAAATCTAACAAATGTTGTTCTCTAGTGCCGACGCTACCATTGCGAACCAAGCCACGGGAGCCATGTCGTACGCTTTCATCACTGCTCTTAAGAAGAATCCCCAGCAAAGCTACGTCGAGCTGCTCAACAGCATTCGTGAGGTCCTGGAGGAGAAGTACACCCAGCTGCCTCAACTTTCAAGCAGTCACCCCATCGGTAAGCCGCGTCCATCCACTTGTCGTTCATGTATTCTTTACTTCTTATACATAATGCTAATTGTCGTTTAGACACGGATCTTCTCTATGTGATGTAAACTCTGTTGGTATCCAATACAGAAGGCATCCCCCCCAAAAAAAAGCAGGGCACGCAAAGTTGGGAAAGCAGTGCTTTAAAGCGTAGTAATGACATATGTCATCCAAATACAAATGATTCATGACGACTATCATTTTCTATCGATTCGAAGTGAAGAGAAAAGAGCATTGCATTCTTGAGTTCTAAAACGTCTATAGTGATGGGTATCGTGCAAATCGCCTATGTGCGCCCCTCCGAGGCAGCAGAAAAAAAGGGAAAAAGGAAGTATCTCGACCAAACGCCCTCTCCCGTAATTACCGTTCCATCCTGCAATCCAGGAAAGAGAAAGCCCTTTCTACCAACGGAGTATCACCAAACCATGTCCAGTGAAGTAAATGCTCACCGATGCTCCAACGCGCTGTGCTCATGCCAATACCAACGAACTTCAGCCCCTCTCCATTAATCCTCGCCGAAAGGGTCATCGTCAAGAAGGTTGAAGACCGGAGTGCTCTTGACCCTCTTGCTCCCTCCCGAGGCTCCTCCTCCTCCTCCGAGACGTCCTCCCAGAGACGGACCGCCGTCGCCGCAGAGGTCAATGACATCCTCGTCGTCATTGTCCTCCATCTGTCTCTTGCGAGGAATCGTGCCGGAAATGCGAGTCTGACCCGGCCTCACATTATGAGACCGCGCCGTAAGAGCTCCTGACGAGGTTCTCGCTCCTCCTCCAATCCCGCTGCGCGAACGCGGTGGGCTCTTCTCCTTCATAAGCGAAGTGAGCCTGGGATTCTCTTGTTGACTTGCGTCCACAAGTTCGCTGAACCGCGACCTGTTCGATGCAGAGGACGCCGTGCCTGAGCCCATGATGGTACCCGAGGCCGACCGCACTTCCCATGTCGAGCCGGTACGACGCTTCTTGGAGCGCTCCGCGTCTAGGATCGCCGCCATGTAGTCCGGCTGGTTGTCGCTGCCGGTAGCTGGTGATGGGCTGCTTGAAGGGCTTCTAGGTCTGACCCCAAGGCCTAGTCGACTGCTCCTAGAAAATCCTCCCGATAACGCGTCCAGACGTGGTGTAGGCTTGGGCGTAGGACCACCCATCACGGCGTCTAGTCGCGGTGTTTTGGAAGGTTCGTCAGACGTGCTCTGGAGCGGAGACGTGGGCTTCGAAGTCCCCGTCAAACCGGCCCGTCTGCTGAACGACGATACGGGCTCTTTTCTCGAACTCCTCCCTCCGAACGGTGCCAACGGGTCACGCGTTCTCAATACGCCGGAATCGAGTTTGCTGCTTCGAGGCGTCTCTCTCGGCGTGAGTCTTGTGTCTAGCTTCGCCCGTTGCCGGGCCGTCGCTTCATCATCGAACTTGGGTGTAGACTCAAGCTTAATCCTGCCCAAGTTCTTAAGTCGATCTCTTGTCGAGGTACCACTGGGAACGGGTGCAGCATGTTGGCTGCTGCTGCTTGGCATAGTTGTAAATTTCTCTTTTTTGACGCTCGCGCCAAACATCTCCCTGATGTCCCTGTGACCTGACTGCCTAGTTGTTGAAATGGCAGTGGGCTCTGACTCTGGCTTCACATTGTTCGCCATATCCACATCCTCCACCTTTGGTGTTACCTGAGTATGGGCCACGCTATTGCACGGTGGCAAGTCATTTCTGGTCGGTGCTTCATGGTAGCCCCTTCGAGGCGTCTCCAAAGGCCCCAGAGGAACGCTTGGCGTGGACGTTAAGCTTGGCCTAGATGCCTCAGCAGTCACACTAGCCGAAGAAGAAGCTGAGGGTCCTGCGGCGGTGCTCGTGAGAGGCCCCTGAGACTCCGCATCTCCAAGCTTCCACATGATCCCACCCTTGTCTCCAAGAAATGAAAGCAGAACATCTGGGTCGAATTGATGAACAGCTCTGGTAGCCTCCTGTCTCCTCAATCTCTCGGTTGTGCGGATTCTTTCGTTGACCAGCGAAAACTTGGTAAGCTGCATCGTCAGACTAGCCTCGTTCTTACCGTAGATGGCTGCTTTGATGGGCTTATCCTGTTTGTTAAGCTGTCCTTTGATATGGTCCACGATTGCCCTGGGCTTGACTAAGTGGATCGTTTTCCATGATGGTTGCTCGAAGAAGGAGTTGAGAGTCTTGCAGTGACCACAACATTCAGCCATTGGGGGTATCGACTTTGGCTCCCGCTCGATTCGACCCGAGACATCCTCAAAGACTGCGCTCTCGTAGTACACAAAGATGGCTTGGAACAGGCGCTGGTACGCCGGCTTATCGGGGTCCACCACATCCTGGAGGGTCCTGAGAAATGGTAGCCAGAGAGGTGCCAAATGGATGGGCTGAATCTCGGTAACATGCTGGGCGATGTGGTTTGTGAAATTGGATACTTGATCATTCATACCAAGACGATCAAGGTTTCGGAGTAGTCCGGCGATCATTGCGTGGTTCGTTGGACCCGGCTTTGAGAGGTCGTTAAGAAATTCTTCTGTCGGTTCAGCAACGCACCAGGCCTGGCGAGCAGCCTTGGCTTCAGCGCTCTGTTCTTTGTTGGTGTTGCTGACCAAGTTCTCGATGTTCCATAGCGTTCGTGATGCTCCTGTCATCCCTGCGTGCTTCTCGTAAAACTCGGTGACTTCGTCAAGAGGGAGCTTGTGTCTCTTGGCCACCTCAAAAAGTCTGTTAAACAATCCGAGGATGAACTGGCTCTGCTGTTGGGTCTCTCCAAGTCGGCTCACAGCTGCGTCCACCCTGCAGATTATTAGTGTAAGAACAGACTATAGAATAGAGAATGTGCTTACGTATCCCTCCACTTGCCAAAGTCCTTGAACAACTCCAAGAGATTTACTATGAGCCGGCCATGGCTAGCTGAAAGGGGGGCTTCAAGCATTCTAATGGCCATGATCCCCAACTCCTGGGTATCATGGCTTGAATTGTCGGCTTCGGCATATGCAGGCAGCTTTTCGACTATGCTTGCAACGTGCAAGAAGCTGTTGCCCTCGGATAAGAAATGGCGAAGCCTAAGCTGGTATTAGCTTTGATTGTTGATTGCAAATGTATGACTTACTCATAAAGAGCATCAGCTGCTGAGTAGCCATGAAAGATCGCATTCTGGCATATCCAATCATAGTCTACTATCGGCTTGGATCGGGTATTGGCGACAAGGTTTTGGAATAGTGGATGGTCATTGAACGCCAGTGAAGTCAAGATTAGATCACCCATGAGACCAGGGTCGATCTTTCCGATAAAATCTTCACGGCTCCGAACTCGCAGACCAAGGATCTGTGTCTCTGGCAGCTCATTGCCGTGTTGAGGCCAAACAAATTGACAAAGAGACTTGAGTGCTTCAAAGTAGAAAGCCGACTCTGAAGATTCTTTGCATTGCCGCAAGAGATAGCGCCAGAGGTTGCCAGCAAGCTGCGGTTGATTGGTCATGTTGACAGAGTCTAGTTGTGTTCGGAGAGGTGTAATAATGATTGCCTGTGTATAGTCAGAATGGAGTCACAAACACTGTAACGGCAGGTCGCCCTGGACTCACTGGTGCAAAGTAATGTCCCAGGTCACCACTAGTGCCTGGGACAATGTGCTGGTACCACTGAGGGTTTGTTTCACGATATGTTCGCTCTTCGTGAAAGGCCCGCTCTTCAGAGGGCCATTGCCATGAGAAGATTGACCGACGAGCCCTTTCCCAGAGAATGTTCCTATCCTCTAGAACATTGCCCGCGTGGCAATGGATGTTTTCGGCAAGCGTGAAATCATCATAGTTGCCAAAATACCCAATGCTGGGTAAGTGGCTGATATGCTGGTTGACCTGCCAAAAGCCATTCTGCTCAGGGGTTTGCGACCCGGCATTGCCGTCTCTCTGGAGGGAAATCCAGGCTTGGTACTGGCAACGTTTTCCTGTATACTTCATAACCACTGGAAGAACCTCGAATCCTAGCCGAGGGCACAAGTCGATGAGACGAGTAATGAGGGTGGAGTCAGCAGCAGACATGTTCTGCCCCATGACCCAACTCTCGAATTCCATGGGGTTTTTCGGGGTGTGGAAGTGGTATATAGCATGTTGAAGTGATAGGGATCGATCCCGAATCCTAGAGTCCCAGTGCTTCAGAACCTCAGTGAGCCGACCGTATGCAGCATCTATTGCATGACTGGAGGCGGAGTGCTGTTCTGTCGTAGTCGGATAGCTTTTTGTCTCTGACTTGATCGCGTGGGACGTGTCGGGCCCACCACCGACCGCGTAAAGGGCCTCGATAGCCTGGTATAGCTCTGCTCTGAAGGCACTGCTCAGTGGCGCGTTGGTGCCGTGCAAGATACCGGGCCTTTGAGGTGCAGGCTCCGGATCCGACATGACTGTTCTTCCATGTGTCGCATTTGCCGAATGTCTCTGTGACGTTTTTGCAGTGAATGAACGAATGAGTCTGGAAAAGCAAGCTGTAAGGTCGGTTGAGTGAGTTGAACTTGAAAGAGTTGGAGTCGGCGCGTTGAAAGCCAGAAAAGGAAAGGTGCAAAGAGCAAGTCGGCGCGTGTGTGGGGTAAGAGGGAAGCTCCAGAAAATTCCCAGAGCCGGCAAGGGAAGCTGCGTTCCCTGACGGTGCTGGGGCCCACTCCACGATCGGCCCCACTTGAGTCCCCTTCCCCGGCAGTTGGCAAGCAAGAAGATGCAGTGCAACAAGCTGTTGTATGAAAGACTGAAGGACTTGAGATATCAAATAATTGAAAGAGAAAAGGTCAAGATTTTGTTATGCTAGTAACTAAGAGACTAAAGAAGTGTTTCTTAGAGATGTTTAATTGTGCGAATAAGAAAGTATGTTCTGATTGTATATAGAGGTCAGACTCAAAACACTCAACTGCCCGTAAATAACTTGGGGAGGGAGCACTACTAGATCAGATATCTCAAATCATAAAGAGTCGAAAAGTGTTACAATCAAGCTGGACTGATTGAGGATCGAATATAAATCCTGAAATAGACTGGAGACTTTACGGCCTAACCGGGCCTCTATAGCTCAGAACCATTCGACTATATGGTCCGGTGCTCAACGAAGAATGGGGACATGTAGCTACTTATAAGGCAAGGCTCGCGATGATTTGATCTGATGTCAAGGTCCCTCAAGGGAAGGAGCGATCTCATTCTCTGTCGTTCCTTCCCGCTCGATCCCATCTCTAAGATTAGACCGCATGATCGCGCCTGCTTTGTATTCATGCTAACGTGGCCTCTTTTAACTACTCTTTTATCTTGAGCTTGGCTTCTGTTAAGTGTATCTGCCCTTGAACAAAGCAAGTTCTGATTCTCTAGCAATTGGATATCACAGTCAATAATGGGTGTCTTAATTACGATTTGTTGATTTTGGTAACATGTTCGCTTCCTTCCTCCCACGTGTTCATATGGGTGAATACATAAGACTACATCATGGTATCTATGCAAGAATCATTCATTAGCCGACTCCTACATCTGATGGACCCTGAGAAACGTGCAAACTTTTGGTTCTATCATTAACTGCAGGTAGCTACAAATCAACTCCAGGGTATAATCGAACCTCCAAGGTTTCGCCCTCTACGCCGTTTTGTCCGAACTCTCATCCAGTTTTCCCATCATAGCCACTCATATGTCTCCGGGCTGTATTCAATAGCGCACCAACATTGAGGTAAGCTCTAAGTTGCTATCCGTTTGTCGTTTTGGGTGCCACAGGATCTGAGAGCTGTCGAGGGCTGGCCGAGTTAGGCACCAGGTATGTCGAGTGGGCCCCGGTATCGACTCTGGCAGAGCCCTTGGAAGAGTCGCATGAACAGAAAGTTCATCCCAACTTGTGTCGCCATTATCCCGGGTGCGCATTGATAAGCTGGGAAGAACTTTTGAAAAACGTGGAATTGCGACTGTATGCCAGAAATCTCAGCCCGGCGCAGAATCCACAATCTCATTCGTAATCTTTCAAATATTGGAAGCCCTCTCGCCAAACCTCCTCCACACCCAGCTGGAGATCTGCCAGCCACCCCACGCAAAAGCCAGCGACGCCGTGAATAACACGAGCGCCATCACGACGAGAACTTGACCTCTCAGCTGGAATGCGTCGTCGACTTCCGCGCGCAGCAGCTTCTTCTGTTTACTGTGGTAGTAAAACTCCTCCTTTTCGTCCTTGGGACTCGGTGTCGTCGTTGGCGTCGTTGTTTTTGAGTCCTGGGCTTCTGCGTAGCGGTACTGTGATCTCCGGTAGAGGATGCTGTGCAGCCAGGAAGGCATCCAGCCCTGCCGGCCGTGGTTTCTTGACCTCCTGATAGTGTAGGTGAGGTCTACCCAGGCCAGGGAGAGCAGGAAGGAGATGAGGATGATGGGCGTCATTACAAACTAGGGCCAAATATGAGCGGGCGATCTTGCGCATCAGAACACGGCGATTATGTCACCTGAGATAACCCGCTCGTCCGGAACCCCTCTCAGAGGGTCTTTCAGAGCAAACCCCAGGTTTCATGATACCGCGTTGAGATTGAGCTCGTGGGGAGCTTACCTTGTAAATGGTGGACTGCTGGACGGCTCCAGCGTCACTGCCGCCTCGCGTGGCAGTAGCTTTGGTGGCTGTTGTTGATGACGACATTGTGCCCCCCCGATGGCTAAAATACTTTGCAGAGTCCGTGGACGATGGACGTCTAGCTGAGAATGACTTGTGAAGCTCGAAATAAGGCTTTCTGGCAATCTGCCGGCGACCTGTCTTTTCAGAGATGAGGTTAAAATCAAGATTTCAGAAAAAGGGAGCAATGTCAAAGACGGCGGCGTGCGGAGATAGAAATATGTCAGTAAGGTGAGGTGAGGTAAGGTACCTGATCATCGGTAGCTTCGGCGCGGGCGGGCAGCACCGCCGCCGTGCTACCACTATCCGTAGGTACTGGGCCTAAATTTACCACCGCCTCGGTTTCGGTTGCCAGGTGGTGCGCCTCGCCTTGCGGTACCTCACCTCGCGCGCACTGCGGTCGGGATACGGGAGTGACGGAAGGTCTCCACTTGGCGCGTATTAGGGGATCACTGATCAGCAAGACATCACATCACACCTCTCTCTCAACACAAGCTAAAGGATTGCAGTGAAAAGAATTAGGCCCCGAAACACACAACTCACGCAGAGCATCGGTCGATATCCAATTCGCTCGTGCGGGCCCGAGGACCCGAGCCCCCCAAAGACCCTAGAGCTTTGTTGATCAGGGGTGCCCGGTGCGTGGCTCTGCTCAATCTGATTCAGCCCTGCATCCACAGAAGGAGGGGCTGGTCGATGAGGCCGAGCAAAAGTGCAGAGCCTCGAAATGCAACGCTAGCGACGCAAGTAATGTCGGCGCCTCAATGCCATACGTACCATCGAAAAGACTGTCACCTCAGCCACAAC
This sequence comes from Colletotrichum costaricense, assembly GCF_030867565.1. Lineage (NCBI taxonomy): Eukaryota > Fungi > Ascomycota > Sordariomycetes > Glomerellales > Glomerellaceae > Colletotrichum > Colletotrichum costaricense. The sequence continues at coordinate 2,208,015 of NW_026848236.1, read as the reverse complement.
TGCTCACAGCTGTGTCGGTGATGGACGAACATTTCACCCAGCTTCCGCTTCATCTTCGCTTTCGGTCACGTCTTGTTCTTTGGGACTCTTGCCGTTCCTACAGTTGTGACATATTGGATAATTCTTGCGTTCCTGCTAACATTATTGCAAGAGCATTACATGGTTCGTGGTATTCATCTATCTTTTCCTTTCCAAAAGACTGCAAAATCTATCGAGTGTTGTGGATATCGAGCACCAAAATGTCCTGAGCGCCAACGCGGGTCAAATCGTCCATCACCAGCGCAATCTTCTTCTTCTCGACCATTGAGCTGACGGCGACCCAGCCCTCCTCGTCCAGCGTTGTGATGGTCGGCGCCCGCTTTCCAGGGGTAATCTGCTTGGCCTCAACCAGACGTGACCTCTCAATGTTGTACTGGCACAGGACGAATCTCTGAGCGGTAATGACACCGCGGATACGGGCGGCGATGAGCTCGATCAGCTCGGTGTTTGACGGCGACCGAGACTTGATGAGGCAGGCTTGAGAGTCGACGACGGTGTCAATGGCCTTGAGGCCGGCGGCTCTCATGGTCTCACCAGACTCTGGACGCGGGTGTTAGTGATTGTTCGGATGCTAGTCATTCTAGGACGACTACTTACCAACAAGGTCAACGATGCCATCAGCGACACCCAGCGCACAAGCAGCCTCGACACTTCCACTGAGATCGATAATCTTGGTGCGGAGCTTCTTGGGCGAGGTGTTGCTGTTGCCATCGGCATCGACGCCCAGCTCCAGCTTGGCAAAGTGCTCTGCCGCCAGGTTGACGAAGCTGGTGCCAATGGTCTTGCCAACCAGGTCCTGCGTCGTCGCGTAAGGGCCCTTCTCCGGGACCTGGGTCTGCAGCTTGCAGTGGCCGAAGCCGAGTTCCATGACCATCTCGCAGCCTCCGACCTTTTGGAGCTCCTCGCCCTCGGCGTTTAGCTCGACGGAGGCTCTCCGGGCCTTGTTGCTGCTGATGACGCCGGCATCGTGCTCCTTGACCTGGTCCCAGCCTGTGATACCAAGGTCGACGCGGCCCTCGCCGACAAATGTGGGGATATCGGCGGCGGGCAGGAAGATGAGGGCGATGGGGAGGTTCTTGACAAGGGCGATGTCGAGGCGGTTCTCGCGGCGGAACTGGATATCGGCTCCCTCAAGCAGGTTGAGCGTAGCGGAGTTCAAGCGGCCCTCTGTGGAAAGGAGACATTGTCAGCATGTGCGCCTTTTGAGATGGAGGCTATGGGTTGACTCACTCTTGGGCACGGCGAACAGAAGGCGGCCCTCTAGGCTTTGCTTCGTCATTAGCTTCTCTGCGAAATGGTCCATGGCGGTTGTGATGGAGGGATAAAAACCAACTGGTTGACCAAATCCATGGTAGGCAAAGGTATGTTGCAATGACGCGATCGACAGACGGGAATACGATAGGCGGAGAGAAGTCGCTCCTAGAGTTGAAACGCTTCAAGAGGTTAGGTGGAAACGGTCGGGTCGGGCGCGTGTGTGGATTGGAGCACAAGGTCGCAGTGAAGCCAATGGCGACGAGAATTTCTGCAGCGACAGCGGCGGGGTGGTTTTTGGGTCACACAACAGAGGTCGGTGCGAGGTGTTCCGAGGAGTGGTTGAGGCCTGGAAAGCGAGCGTGATTTCGAGTCAATTGGTATGGGGCTCGGGTAATGATAAAAGTCGAAGCCTGCGCGACTTTGTTCTTGGTTCTCGCGGAAGCTGTCCGTATGGGGGTGACTACACTTGTTCGATTCTGCGGTGAGTCAAAGACCGGGCCAAGACTGGAAGAGAGAGAGGGCGGAAATTTTGTGTGGTGGATTGGAACCCCGCCGTCTTAGTGTGCGGCAGCAGTCGTCACTCATCACCGCGGGCCACCACCACGTTGGCCTATGTCGGAGCTGCGACTGGCGCAGAGAGCGCGAATGGATGGCGGGGCACGCCGTTGAACGCGGGGCAGTCCTTGGACCAAGTGACGGCACACGCCGGAAGGGCAGGCGGCACCTGCGTCCGTTCTCACAGCGGGCCCTCGCTGAGGTAAGCCACTTGGGTACCTCGGGGATTGTATCTTTACCTGCCGTTCCTGAGTTGAAGGAGGATATGTACGGAGTATATTTATCGATTCCCTCAACTCACGTTATGTTGAAGTAGACTATGGAATGCTTTGGTGATATCTACCCCTAAAGTACTCATAAAGGCGCTTGGTCTTGTGTCGCTATTGAAGAGAAACCGAGAGTGACAGTAAAGTACAGAGTAGATATCCTGGCAAGTTCAGGCATTCTATGTTCAAGTTGCTTTACTGTGGAATTGCTGAATTTCAAGCCCCAGAGGAGAGGCACAAATGGTGCCCAGTATATATGGTTGAACTAGTCAAGAGATTCGGGGTGAGAAATATCCTTCCCTAATGCCTGGCCATGACTAAGTCTCGATATCCTCAGAGAGCATCTCTGTACGGGCTTGTCTTGAAAGTTGAAACTGGCTTCTTTAGATGGTCAGAGCTTCTAACGCGAGAAACTCCCCGTGTAAGCTTCGACGTGGCTCCAACTTCCAAGCCATTTTGTTGGGCCAATTGCTTGGGAATTGACAGACCATACCTTACCTTGAATGGAACCTGGGAGGAATTCCCACTGAACGAATTGGAGTGCAGGGCAATCTAAGTTACTTTCCATTGTTTCAAGCCCCATTGAATTCAAACTCTTGATACCGCAGGTCTTCTCGTTTCCGTCACTTCTGGTGGTCTCCCTCGTGTTAGGTACAATGTACTCCCTATCTCTACTTATGGACAGAACGATTGCACAACAAATCCTTACCTTACCTGAGGTGCCTACTATCCCTTCCATGTTCCATCAAGCCACGCATGCTCATTTACATGAGGGAAGCACAGAAAGCAGGCTGAGAGCTTGCTTCCCTGAGGACCCTGACCATTGGTCTAATGCTTGCTTCCTCTCCTGTTCTTATGCACATCCTGGGGCTGTCTTGTCCCAGCGAACCCTTATTGCTTAAGGTAGGCAATACCTCATCATTACATTAAGGTAAGGTATTCCAAGCTCCCGGCTCTGCACAATCCAAAGTTGAATAGTGAGGTGCGCAGCAGTCATTCATTCGCCCTGCCAATTTCGCATTGCATTCCGGTCGCCCAGCTGGCCCCCTACCTCATCATTTCCCCCGTACGTACTCCGTACTCCGTTCCTTGGACCCTCGATGCGCCTGCTCCGTGCTGGGCCCACCATAGCTCGACGTTACCACCACTCCTCTGGCCTGCACATCTTGGACCTCCGTTGCATCCATCCCCAATCTGCCAGCAAAGTTTACTCCCGTTGGTTGATTTTCCTTTCACAACCACGGAATTGTGGGCATGACGCGCACCCGGTCCTGATATCCGCAGCGGCCGCGACGCCAGGATTACTTTAAATTCGGTCCTGGTCCACACCTTGAAAACCCCCCTGCCCATACGCAAGCCGCCCGCCCTGCCCTTGGCAGCGCAAGCAGCCTGCTGCACGGAGTGCTGCGCCGGCCCCTTCAAATGGCCCATACGTCGGCCTCAACGACTTCGTCGCACAAATCCTCATCCTCACACCTTCACCTTTCCCCTTCGCTGTATGACCGCGACTACGACGACGATTACTCGGGCGGGAAATCAACCCCAATAAGGACACCCTCCAGATCCTCCAGCAGCAACATCGATGACGACAAGGGCGGCAACGAGCTAGATGACGACGTCCACTTTCCCTTTGCAATCCGCGAACCCCCAGAAGCGCACCGAGAAGGGAACACGAAGCTTTTCGGTCTTGGCAATTTTCCTCGACACCATACGGACACATTCAGAAGAGGCGAGAACGACGACGGTCACGATTACTCCCAAGACGACGACGCTTCCGTATTAGAGCAAGATCCCGCAGGGATGTCTAGCTGGGCGGGACAACCCTCCATTAGGGGGAGCTCGGAGGCCATGAGAATGGTGCTCTTGACCTTCAACACTCTTGGTATCACGTATGTCGCAAGCGACGATTGCCAATGGGTCTGCCATACTGACTAGGACCTTAATGCAGCTTCACATGGGGAATTGAGATGACTTGTACGTCGCTGTCTGTCCCCTATCACCAGTCTTCGTATACTAATCCACCCTGACAACAGATTGTACACCATACCTATTGAATCTTGGCCTCACAAAGAGCAACACCTCGCTGGTGTGGATCGCAGGACCATTATCGGGGCTCGTAGTCCAGCCCATTGTGGGAGCTATCGCGGACGAATCCAAGTCGAAATGGGGCAGGCGGCGACCATTCATCGTGATAGGTTCAATCATCGTCGCAGTCAGCCTGCTGACCTTGGGATTCACAAAAGAGATTGTCGAGATGTTCGTGTCGGACAAGGAGACTGCGCGGATCTTTACCATTATCCTCGCAGTGGTGGCCATCTACTTTGTGGATTTCGCCATCAATGCTGGTGCGTTGAATTAGGCCTGCACGCAAGTCTCTCGTTATTCCTGAAGCTGACTTTGGTATAGTAATGTCTTGCGCAAGAAGCTTGATCGTCGATACTCTCCCCATTGAAAAGCAACAGACCGGCGCCGCGTGGTGTAAGTGAAGCTTGCATCATCACCCCAGGTTGCACACCGTCCGCTAATCCCCACAAAGCTAGTAGAATGTCCGCGATTGGACACATGCTGGGCTATGGAGCCGGTGCCATCGATCTGGTCGGCATATTTGGAAAGACAATGGGCGATTCGCAATTCAAGCAGCTCACGCTCATCGCTACGTTCTTGATGCTCTTCTCTTCCGGAGTGACCTGCTGGGCTGTCACTGAGCGGGTTTTGGTGTCAACAAGGCACGACCCCCGCAAAGCAACCGGGCGGTTCAAGGTCTTCCGCCAAATTTGGTCGACGCTGCTCCATCTTCCCCCTCGGATCCAGGCCATCTGCTGGGCCCAGTTCTGGTCCTGGATCGGCTGGTTCCCGTTCTTGTTCTACAGCACCACCTGGGTTGGCGAGACGTACTTCCGATACGACGCTCCAGCAGAGGGTAAAGATTCCAAAGATGCCCTTGGCGACATTGGCCGCATCGGTAGTTTGGCGCTGGTCATCTACTCGACCATCACTTTCATAGGCGCCTGGCTGCTGCCCATGGTCGTTAAATCGCCAGATGATGACAACTTTACGGCTCGACCGCCCCAAGCCATTGCGCCGTTCCTTGAACGATTCAACAAGAACAAGCCCGATCTCATGACAGCCTGGATATGCGGTCACCTCATGTTCGCCGCCGCCATGTTCCTGGCACCCTTTGCGCAGAGCTTCCGCTTCGCAACCTTCCTCGTAGCCTTCTGCGGCTTATCGTGGACGATCGCCATGTGGGCGCCAACGACCTTCCTCGGCGTAGAGGTCAACAAGCTCAGTGGTGCCCGCGAAGGAGGGAGCGGGTCAGCAGCCTACCGCCGCCTCTCAAACGACTCCAACATTGAGCTGCCCACGCTCGGCCAGGACCAGCCGCTCCATCTGGAACACGGGCCGGACGAGGGTGGCCAGCAGACGACGTCGTCTACGGGCGAGCTGTCGGGCATCTACTTTGGCATACTCAACATCTACACGACCCTGCCACAGTTTATCGGAACCTTTATAAGCACCATTGTCTTCACCATTCTAGAGCCGGGCAAAAGCCCCGAACTGTCGGACGCACCCGAACACGAGCAGCATAACACCGACGGTCCCAACGCCATTGCGGTCTGCCTCTTCATCGGTGCCATTTGTGCGGTGGTGGCCGCGTTTGCCACGCGAAAGCTCAAGCATCTCTGAGTTCCAATGTACGAGTAGGAAAAGAGGAAACAGCACGGATTTCATCATTGTAGGGGCAAAGGCAGCGCAGGGGATATGGGATGGCGTTACGGAAAGGGGTAGAGAGTAAGCTCTCTTGCATTAGATCATGTGTGGGATAAAGCGCATAGGGCTTTTGGCTTCATTTAAGTGATCTCGAAGAAATGGCACATCTCGAGGCTGCGGGTTTTCCCTAGATGTCAGGGATCTATGTCTCAGCATGGCCTTCGATGAATACACTCAGTATCACGGATGAATGAGGCTAATACCAGTAGTGCCAATCGCTGTCTTCGTAAGTATGTGTACGCGGAGCTGCCCACGATGGAGCATGCTGCCAAAGCCCTATGTACAAGTCCGGTTCGGACAGTGGTAGTGCATGTGTCGACGCTTGCTCAAGGGTATCTCAAATCTTTCGTCGCGCGGATGCGTCCCGAACATCTGTCTCTCCATACAATTCCCCGTTCCCCCCTCGTTCTCCTCCTCCTCCATGGTGGTAAAATATTCGAGTGGTGTGCATCGCTCGACGAGTGGTGTTGGTTAAGCGTACCCTCGTCGTCATGTGTGTTCCGTACGTCGTCGTCGCGCCCCGACGCTCATTCACTTGTCCTTCTCGTTCTCGTTCTCGGAAACCTTTTCCCACTCATCCTCGGTGCTCACACTCGACTGCGTGCCCCCGTTAGTGGCATCTTCAGCTCCGGACTCGACAGTGGCGGAAACGGCGGTGCGACGCTTCAAGTCGGCCGCTTGCTGCTGCTCCGCGGCTGTCTCGACCTGGCTGCTACCGCCCACGACGCCCTTTCTCCCGCGAGCGCCACCCCTTGAGCCGCCGACAACTGCGCCGCCCTCAACTTCCGTGTCGCTATCATCCGTTCCTTGAGTATTGGCCCCTGCCGCGCCGCCTCCTACTGCTCCGCCAGCGGATGTATCGGTACCACGCGCATTCTTGGCCTCTTTCTCTGCGTGTTCGGCCAGCTCGACGACGAACCAGTTAATAGCGTACCAGAGGCCCGCGCTGAGGAAGGAGAGGATGACGAAGTGGATGCTCCAGGTGGCGAGGAGGAGGACGCCGAGGAGGAGCTGGAGGGCGGCAAAGGTTGCGTTGGTTGCGCGGAGGAGAGTCGGTGTTGGGCCTGGGGTGAAGATTGACTCCCAGAGGTTGGTGACGAAGGCCGCCATGATCGATATGGGAGGAGGGGCTTCGGTGTCTTTGTTAATGTATGGCGTTTGCGGATGCACAGGTTCGCCGTCGGCCGATCAAATGTAGTTCTCGTATCGTTCGATCGTTGTGTTCGATTTCGCGGAGGTGGTGCGCGGCTTGACAAAGTGAATACTAGCCGCTGTATTGTTTGCAGTGTTTGTACGGAGTAGTGGTTGGGTGTGATGTTTCTCTGTGGAGTATTTCGCTGGTGGATAGGGAGCTTCGGAGGAGTGGATTCCGGCTTGTTCTAGCTTATGAGAGCTGCTTCGGAAAGGTGACCAGGGTAGGATGTTCTGTTTCTTTTCAAAACGTAAGACGACGCTCACGGCGACTTTTTATCTGGCGATGATGCTGTTGTTTCGTTTGGATTTGCAGTTAGACGGCAGAGTCAAGGCGGTAAGAGCGCATAATAAATAGCGTTTCTGGGATGAGCAACAATTGGGTTGAGGGAGGGGGCAGGAAAGAGAGGGGTCCCTTCCGGTTGCTTAGGAAGGTCAGGGAAGGTGGAAGGTTACCTTATAGGTGAGGTAAGGTAGGTAAGGGCAGGTACCATTTGACAACACGCGCGGGTTGTGGCGGGGGTTGGGAGAAGGAGGGGAGAGGGGGGGAAGGGTCGAGATAATGTACCTTTTCTTTTTTGACCAACAGCAAGCCAGAGGAGACACGGTATTATCTCTATCTTCCTTTTATACGGTATCTCTCTCTCTCGGAGGGTGGATGCAACGTGGTCACTCGGTGTTTATAGAATCAGAACAGGTGGCACAATAGAGAGCAAGAGGTGACGGTGGCCTCGCGATAGTTGACTCCAACGTGTTGGGATGTTTATGGGGCTGGTTGTGGTTGTCAAGAGAAAGGGTCATAGGGTTGCCTATCAGGCAGACAGACAGGCAGGTTCCGTCTCTCTAGGTGGTCACGGATTGCCCAAGTCAAAGACGACGACAAATACCGTCAAGCAACACGGAGGGACCGGTCACAGCACGCGGCCCTTCGGAACACGCTTCTTTGGCTGTTTCTGCGCAGCAGGAATGGAGCGGCGAGAGGCCGGAATGACCCCTCCATGGCTCGGGAAACGTCACCGTCGCGTTCTTTTTTCCTGGGGTCGTGGGGTCGTGACCTTTCTAACGCAAAGCTTCCACTGAGCCGAGGCGAGGCGAAGGGGACCTGCTGACCTGCTCGTTGGGGTCCGTCGAAGACGAGTTGCGGGGTGAAGCGTACAGAGTATCCGTTCTGATCCTTACTGCAGTGGTGGTTTGCCTTATATTAACCGCATCCTGTCAAAATATAAGAAGTCAATTCCTTCATTTGGTCCATCGCTGTTGCTTGCTATGCTTGCTTTCTGTAGGCTGCCCGTTGTGTTCCATCTTCCATGCTCAAAGCACCTCAGTAAGGTATGTGGTGGGGGTCCAGTCACGTCGTCGGCGATAACAGTTGCCGGATTTCGGTTTCACTCTGAGCCATGCACGAAGAGCAATGGGCGGAATCCCCGTCAATGCGGCCGGCCACCAAGAAGATAGCACAGTTCCTGACTGCGTACTTAGCACTATCTTGGAAACAGCATTCCAGACTACCTGTATTCCCCTTGGGTGTCAACTGAAGATAGAGAGTACGTAGATTATGCAGAAAAAAGCTTGAATCCTTATTGTCAGTGCCGCCAGGATCAAGCAGGAGCTGCATGTAGCAGCGTGCTGAAGCCGTTGAAACCCCGGAATCCAGACGTCATAGCATAGCTTGAAGGCAAATTAACGGTAAGCTTAAGTATACAAGCTGATCTGAATTGGGCTGGGTCAAGTTAAGTCTCTTCATTTGAAAGAACTGAGATTAACGCTATTCCATGCTTGGATCATCGGCCACGGTACACACATCTGTTTCTATGCATTACCCCATGGAAACGACGGGGGACAGAATATGGATTCATGGTCCGACGGCAGGAGAAGGGGCTAGGAGGTGTTTGCCGTACTTGCATACGGATATGTGTTCATATGAGTGTCTTCCTCCACCGCCGTCGGAGAATTTGAGCTTGCATTTAATCTATCTCATTCGCATGGCAGGCCTGTCTGTGTGAGATATCGGCCGTCTCAAAGAAAGGAGTGTTAGCCTATTACACAATACTCCGCAGGTTGCGACTGACTAAGAGAACAGGTCCAACAAGTGAAATGCCCTTGCCGCCAACGTAAGGAACCACACGTTGCAAGATGATCCTGGGGTTCCGCCCCCAAATCTGGAACTGAAGGTGCGGGACCGAATACTTATGGGACCCGACAAATATACCCCTACCTGGTTTCCGCCTTCTTCTAAATCCGTACTGCCGCCGCCGGGTCGCTCTGATTTTGAGGTACCTATTCCGTACCTTACCTTACCTTACCTTACCTTATCCAACTGACTGCCCTCACTCAGGTGCAACACCTTCTTCCTTGTATCCATCTGCTTCCTGACGATTTCCATCACCCAGAACAAGCAGGAAGGAGAACTCTTGAAAGGCAAGTTGCCTGAACCCTGCCTGTTGTTTCCCTTGACCAATCAGATTGGGAAAACAATTCCCTTCTAGTCGGGAGTTTTACCCCATTTCCCACAGAGGAAAGAGCAACAGTTGAAAAAAGGTACCTTCCTTACGTACACCACGCACGATATATCCGGGGAACGTGTGACCGGACCACCCACCTTAGCGCGGAGCACATTGGGAAAGACCTTGGTCAACCCAAGCTGGTCCACCCACGTCCACCACCGGATCGACGACTGACGACTGCACCGGCAACCAACGCACCACCACCACCACCTCGACCTCCGCCGCCACTACCACAATTACCGCCGTCGCCGTCGCCGCTTCCTCCTCACCACAGAGCCGCAACGAACGAAATTTCATGACACCCCATGTCCGTCATTTCTGACATGACATGATTGGTCTCGCGAGACCTCTGCTGTCGCCAGCCTTTCTTTGATTCCCTCAACAAAGCATTCCCAATCATCTTCCTCCAGCCCGGTATTTTCTTTAATCCATTCTACCATCCTGTTCTCTGGCCCATCCGCGGGTTTACAAAAAAAAGAACAAGCCCAAAACGCGCCTTTCGCATCCGAGCCAAGATACCCACGATCGCTTCCTCTGACGACTCACTCCTCACCCCGACAGTACCTTACATCATATTACGCGATTGGCAACCGAAAGAAGCCACGCCATTGTAGCAGTAGCAGCCTACAATAACAATCGACAACCGCTGCCATCGCAATCCGAAGCATGCGCTGAGGCCCCTCGCGATCATGGCCCCAGCCCTGCAGACCAGCGATCCAATGACCCATCAAGCCGCCGAGCCGCATCCGAACGAGGTCGAACTTCCCTACCACAACGACGTCCCCGGCCACCCCGCATCTGTTGACTACGATGGCGTCCCCGATGCTTCGGTAGACCCCGCCGTCGTCATGCGCAAACTGATGAAGGGCAAGGACAAAGAATGGGATGCTGTCGCGCCCAGCAAGTCAGGCAAGAAGCTGACCCTTCTCGAGTTACCAGTGGACATCTTGCGCTTGATCATTAAGGAGGCAAGTTGACACGCTATCAACACCTCGGTCTCTCTCCCAGTACTGACATTTGACATTTTTTAGATCACGCACACAAATGACCTTACCTCGCTCGCCTTGACCAACTCGAACCTTCACAATCTCGCGATCCCCCACATCTACTCGAGATTCGATATCGTCTGGCCCGATGCCACCCAGATGGCTACGTCCGACTCGAAGAGTGTCGACGCCCTTACGTACGGCCTATCCACGATCTGCCTCGGCAGTTCCTTCGCGCATCGCACCCGTAAGATGCTCAACCCAAGCTACATCCCCACCTACAGTTCCAACGTTCGGAGACAGAAAAATGACTACGCCAAATACACAAAGAAGTTCTCACTGGGCAATGGACCACAGGATTGGGTGGCCGAGTACATGATCTCGAAGGAGAGCGGCAAGATGCTGGGCACGCTCGTCGCTCTAGCTGTGGAGAAGATGGTCAACCTGGAGTCGTTCGTCTGGGATATGCCGACTGGCGTTCTCTCCGAGATCTTCATGGCTCTGGCATCCATCCCTGAACAGAGCTCCGAGGGCGAGTCAAAGCTGGAAAAGGTTTGGGTGAGATGGCATGATAACACCGACGGATCCAGTCCGTCGCCATCGTCGAGTCCGCCTCCCCCGATCCCGCCTCTTGTCCCACCCGGCAGCCACCTCACTACAGTCGGCATCTTGATTCCTTCGGACTCTGCTCATCCGGCGCCGCGGGGCGCGATCCCGTACGCGGAAACAAATATCGAATTCCCTACCTTCAGTGTTCTGCCTCCGCTTAAGAGTCTCACTGTTCTCGACATTGACGAACTTGCTTACCTGGACGAGATGGCCGTAGCGATCGAAAGATCAAAAGACTGTCTACAAGAGCTTCGTGTCGGCATATCCCCGAGAGCCGTCTTCAAGGACTTTGTCCAAGCCTGGGATGGACCCGACTTGCAGCAAATCGATCGGGATGCCAGATGGCCCGGCGAGAGCTCCATTGGCGAGAGAAGATTAGGCGGTGTTTTGGGCGTGCTTGTCGGTCGTATCTATGACATTCGCCGCAAGTCGACGTCGAAATCGAGAGAGAAGGCCCCCATGGCATCGACGCAAGCGACACAAACCAATACCGCCCACTCTGTGATGGATACTACGGAGGCCTCGAATGTCTCAGGGCACCCCGACCAGAACGAGCCAGATGCTATGGAAGCGGATGGCTCAGTCGAGCCGCTCGTAATCCAGCCAACGGGAGCTGCCACAGATGACCGAGCAGGCCATGAGGAAAAGTCACAGTCTGTGAAAGACCAGGCGACGGGTGACGGGGACCTCGTGGATACACCTTCGGGCGTGCCGAGAAGAAGGCTGGACGGCAAGCTCAAGCTCCGTTCTCTAGAGCTTGAAAGAGTTCATTTGTCAATTCAAGTCTTCAGCCAGGCCTTCGACTGGACTGTCCTAACCACGTTGACTATCCTCGAGTGCGCCCAGCACGACACTCTTTGGAAGGCATTGCGAAAGCAATTCGCTCCCACTCCGATTGTCAGGCTTGGATCTCATCAACACCACGTCAGCTCTAAGCAAGCTATGGAGTACCATCTGAATCTCAAGAGCATTCACACAGATGTCACTTCGGTGGCTTTGATCAGCTTCCTCAGAGACACTCTGGCTCCTAACAGTCTAGAGGTCCTGTTCTTGCAGGATCGGAGACGGCCCAGTGGACCGCCAGCGGTGACCATCGATCAAATCTTTAAGGGAATCATCAAGAAACACCGGGCGAGCCTACAAAAGGTTCTTCTAGACAGTTCAGATCGGAAGCGTGGCAATGGCAACACTGCCACAGACACTGCTCGCTGGCGCAACTGGGTGCTCCCGACGGACATGTTGCTTTACATGACCAGTGGACGCATGGTGAGCCTGAGAGAATTGGCCATTTCCTTGCACTTCAAAGACTGGGTAAGTTGTCTTTCGTTCATCTTTTGTGCGCATGCCTCAAAGCCAGTGAACACGTGTGCCTCGTATCACGGGTTCATTGAGCAACAATCACAGCTCCTACGATCGTCGTGATGATGCCCTGGCTTTCCGCAGAAGCAGAATCTCTAGGGTCTCTAATGCTAATGATGATTATAGCACACATTCCTTCAGCGCTTGCCAAACACCCCTCAGCTGCGGTCTCTCAACCTGCAGCATATTGCCGATCATATACTCGGTAACTTTGACCCTCGAGAGTTGGCGTTGCAGATGGTCGATATTATCACCCTTCGCCCTGATATTCAACTCTGTTATGTGGGCATTTCTACAAAGTGCTTCGAGATCTTGGAGAGCAAGCCGGCAGAAGAGAGCGGTGCGTCAACCACGAGTGTTGCGGCTGACCATGGTGTTGTGGACCACGAATCTGGAGTCGACGGCGAAGACGATGACGAGGAAGATGAGGTCGCTACGGATGACGACGACACGGCGAGTCAGGTGGATGAAGATACCTCTGAGGAGGAAACCGATGATACCCCGGGGAATGCAGTACATGCAGATGACTCGCAGTCGGAAGCGTCTGCAGCGCAGGACTCGGACGACGATGAATCGATGCGAGACGCTGATTACGGCACCTCACGCCCTCGTCTCCGACTCCGTGAGATCCTGTTCTACGATGACAAGGTAGCAATTTTCAAGGCTCGGCACGGCAGGCTGTAGTATAGTCTCGGAAACTGAGCTAGGGTACAAGTGATGAAGGGGGAGGGGGTGGAAGGGAGACATATGAACGGGTCAAAACTTGCATACCACGGAGGCATATGCGAACGATACAGTGAGACGGTTGAATACCAAGGCGAAGGAGGTTTTGCAAAGTACGTTATCTTGAGATTTTGGGGGCAGCCTTGTTTTCCCTCCCCCCCCTGCGGACTAGCATAGTCGTCTTTTCCTTTCCATCAATTGATATCCCCTCCCGTGCTGAATAGCAGCATATGGAGCCATTGTTAATTCCATTCTCTATCCCGGAACCCTTGTGTCATGGTTTACAGCTCACTTGTCTGTTGGATACCTCTAGGCCAGTAAAGTCAACACGGTGTATTGAATAGATGGAGCAGTTTGACACTCGTCCTCTCGTCAGTTCTATACACAGTGGCATCATGTCCAAGAGGTAGATGGCATGGTCTTCGTTCATTTATCCATCACATTCGACCCCGTCTAGTGGCTGACTCTGCAGAACTGTTCAAGACACTTTGATATCAGGAACAGATTTGCAGCAACGATCAGTAATCCCCTCGCACAAGCAACTCTGGACTCTGTCAAGAGGTAATTGCCATACAGAACCATCTTTCCTAATCTGCCTAGGTTACCTACGAACGACTACCTAGACTAGACCAGAGATGTTGTGTCTGGAACGTTACGTCCAAAGTCCCACCCCGCCCACCGGCGTCTATTTTTTGCTCCTGGAAGGATGGGAAGATGAGATGAGGTAACTTGAGAGGCGAGATAGGCGCACAGAAGAGGTGACAAGGAAGGGCAGGGCAGGGGAGTTGGAGGGGAGGTGTGTACGGGTGGATGAGGGCGGTAACGAAAGGGTAGTTCGGGACAAGGCGGAGTAAGGAAGTGTGATGGACTTGCCACCCCTTTTCTTCAGATGTAGATGGAAGGATGAAGGGCATGGAATGGGACGAGACGGGATTGGGGGGGAGGGACGCAAGCAGACCTTGCATGCGTTAGCCGTTTCGTGCCTACGGGAGAGGGAGAGGCTAGAGCTAAGGGAAGGCAAGCCACCACTACCACCACTACCATCACCATTGTCATGTCCACCAGGACGCAAGCTCGTTGAAGAGGGTAGGGTAGGGTAGGGGAGGGGGATGGATGGGCATCCGTCTTTCCGGCTTTCCGGCTTTCCGCGCCGTACCCGTACGGCGTGGTGTATTCCCGCTTTAAGGAGGAGTTGGGGGAGGGGAGGTAGGGTGATAGGTAGGGTTGGCACGTACAATCCAACGGGAAGTTGGTAACTCCATATTCCCAGGACGAAGCTTTTGGTCTACATTTTGTTGTGCTGTTGTGAAGTGATATACCGGTATTAGACGTTGTTGGAGTGGGACTACATCAAGTTGTGCATGTGTGTACGTATGTCAAGTCAACCAAGATTGCCACTAGGGCGTTTCTGTCTTGGGATCAACTTTGGGCTTTGTAATTGCTTGGGAAGAGGGGACCTCGATCGCCGCGAGTTCCTCAAGAGTCCAGTACAAGAGCTCTGGATGGTCTGATGGAGAGGGAAGGGGGTGATGGGGGGGATATCTACGGAACTTACCCTGCTGTCACCACACCCTCCCCCTCCCCTTCTCTCGTCCTAGTCCTAGCCATAGTCCTACTCTTCACCCAATGATGATGTCTTTCTGCTTGTATGCCTTAACCCGGGCCCCATGTAAGTATACAAAAGCCGTTGAGGGGAGAAAAAAGTCCTACGTCTAGGCTTAATCGAGAGACTCTCCTTGGATATGAAGGTGGGGGAGGAAACACCAGACCCTTCCTTTCCACCCCTTAGCCGCCCCCTTGTCCCTTAGTCCCGCGGGAAACCGGCGTATTTCGAAAGGGAAGGTAAAGTAGGCACCAATGTGATAGTTGAGGAGGCGAAGTGCAGAAGAGGAAGAAGAGACTGAGGCAGATCTCTTCTGTTCTGGAAGTATTCTGCGCCATCTCTCTCTCTCTCTCTTTCTCTCCGCCTTGTCTCCATAGCTCCGAGACTCGGGAAGATACACACATTACCTTCTACATCCTCAGCCCCTTTGGCCTCCGTGGCTTTGAGTTACGAAGTTTGTATACACGTATACATATTGTCAGTTCTGGCGGAGTCCCTGTGAGAAAAAGGAGTTCTACAGCCCCCCATAGGTAATGATACAACACTCTCGACCACCATCAAGCTTAACCAGTCCTGAACCTGCAGATAGATGGGGAAAGGAAACAGGCAAAAAGAAAGGTGGGGGTGGCCGTGGCGGTGATGGCGCTTCACGATGGTGGTGATGGACATGGGGGCTTGCGCACTGCGGCAGGAAGAAGGAAGGCGCAAGGGAAGAAGCAGGTCGAGATGAGTGTCTGCGAGTGGAATGCCTGTACGGACACAGAAAAGGGTGGGAGAGGAAGAGAGAGGGTGAAAAAACCCAAAACCAAGAACGAGGGAAAGGAGTCAAGCGGGAGGATCGTGATCCTTGCCCTTTTTCTTTCCCGCTGATGCCATGGCGGTGGGAGACCAAAGTGGGATGAGGATGTGGTATTAAAGTGTACTCGAAGAGAAGGTGATGTTGGGGGGGCGAGGAATGAAGGTCTCTCTTGCTGTTCTTGTCTATGTCGCCCTCTGTCTCTCTCTTGTCATATCCCCTGACCATCATCTCCTTGCGAACAAGTAGATCAATCTACAGGTAGACAAGCCTCTACGGCTTCAGTAGACGGAAGGACGAAAGGACAGGAGCCTAATCCAACTGGTCAAAGTCGTCCAGCGGCAAGGCAGTACCCGCATACATAGCTGGGAGAAGTCATCTCGTTTACATGCTCAACAAGGGGAAGGTTACGATTTACCTGTTGCCAAGCCGGTAGCCCAAATATTGAACAGAGGGAAAAGGCACAGAAGGATGACCTCCCACGTCGGGGGGGGGGGGGGGGGGGAAAAAAAGGGGGCTCTTTTGGGGGGGTCCCGGAAGTGGGGAAGATTGGGAAGAGTAGGGAGGGAGGGTTTCTCCCGGAGTCGCTTATACATCTTGGCCCCCTTTGTGGGGAACCCCGCTAGTGAAAATAACACCGGGGGGGGGGGGGGGCAAATACATGGTCTCCTTGTAGGGCTGCCCTGAACAGTCGTAGACTCTGAAGACTAGGAAGGCAGAGATCTCACCGTATAGCCCTTGACATCCTGTCGCCCTACTTTGGGGACTCCGCAAAGGTAAAGTAACACCGAGAGAATGGGACTATCAAGTCTTCTTGAAGCGGACAAGGTAGTTGAGGATGTGCATCCTGGTTCCAGGACTTCCCTCTTTGGATGTAGTATTTCAAATATCAAACGAGACTGTGATATCTCTAAAATTGTAATGAAAGAGGTCCTGCTTACGATGTAGCTCAAAATGGCATTGCGTAGAACATCACAAGTAGAGACGAGACGAGACTCGTCAAGAGATCATTTCCAAACCGGGACGAGCTTCAGTCGAGACTTTGATAGCTACATGGGCCCAGAGCAAGGCCACCCCTTGCCAACGGCTCCCTCGCTTGCCTGCTTCTTCGCCGTGTGTAAATTGTTTGCAAAGCGGACTTACTGTGCTTGGCTCGTCGTTTTTCCATCCCCGTCCCCAGGATAACCTCTTACGAGTGAGCATCTAGACTGCAAAGCCGGATCTAGGTCCGTCTGGCATGAGCTGTCGTGGGGACATTAAACATTGATCGATGAATCCTCCTCGTCGACCGGAATGGCGGCATTGTGCGCTGGCTTCGCTGTACCTTGCGCCACCCATAGCTCGACGAATCCTTCCATCTTGGTCTGTTTCCCCCCATTTCCTGTCTACACCCTCTCTCTTTCCCCGAGAAGACTCGCACTCGTTCGTCGAACTAGCGTCTGGCCCGGGCACTAATGGAGCACACCCGCTCCCCGTGAAATCACAATCGAGCCATCGAGATGCTGTCCGCCGTCGAAAATAGCAACAAGGTAATTCTGGAGCCTAGAATCTGTCATTCCCCTCAATGCCTGGACGATGTGCGGTGGTTGGTCCGTGAGGGCCATAGGATCAACCTCCCTGCGCAGGTCACCGCCTCGTTACCACCAGGACCCCCAGCCACAGTTTTGGGAGGATCGCGTGCATACCGCTCAAGCCACGCTCGGGGGCCCAGAGTGCGATCATACAGTCGAGGTTGGCCAGCTCGGAGTCGGGCTGAGGTGAGAAGGGATATCCAGGAACCACAAGGCTGACTTATTCCCCTTCGTGAGACGAGCTGATGAGACGTGGTCCACATAGAAGGCTGGCGCACATTCTTCCATGTTGTGTCCTTTGATACACATCATGCTTCCAAATCGTGACTGCCGCCAGAGGCGGGGGCCGTCCAGCTTACCTCCCCGTGACGACGACAACAAGACGCTTCTGCATTGTACGCATACTGCGAATGCAAAGCTTCAAGGTCGGATCTTTTCGCCGCTAGTCCCTCAGACGTCGCCGCTTCCAAGTTGAGACATGCCAGGTCGTCCACCACCTTCAGCCACAATGCATCAGTCCTCTAGCCCTATGAGCCGTGCGCCCCCCTTACCAATTCCCCGGACAGCCGTATGGGAAACCGTCCACGAGGTCCGGAGGACCTGAAGCGAGACCAAATGCTCCGAATCACATCGGTACATGAGCCGAGTCGGCCATAACGACGGGGTTAATCTAGAAAGTCCGACCGCGAACGCAAGAAGATGCATGGCAGTGCTGCGTTGGCCCAAATTGCCCCGTGGTGTCTGAAGACGCTGACCTGTTGTCTACGACAGCTCATTGCTGACGCTCGTAACGCTCTTGCCGAACTTATTTTCGTTGATTATGGCGATAGACACATTCGTCTGACTTGACCACCACCGTGATTCGTCAGGAGATAATGATAGAACACCGATGCCGTGGATCGATATTGTCCAAGGTTGACACTGCAATTCCAGTCTAACTTTGTTCCCACACATAGGCACTGCGTCGAGTCGCTGGCGGACGGCATCGACTATGAGTGGCCAGATGCCGCCACCACAGTTGGCCAGACACATTTTGTGCATCGAAGAGGGCGCAACAAGAATATGTGCTAAGTGCGCCATTGCAAGCGGGTGGTGCGCCGCCAAGTTGATCGATCTCTCGACATCAGGAGGGGGGCGTGTCTCTGGCACCTCTTGGTCATGCCCCTCGTAGGGCGCTTGGTGCGAGACGTTGAATCCTCCCGATGAGCCAAATCATCCATGCTCGCATGAACCTGATTAAAGGCGTTCGGGATGGATCGCACCGTTACATTTCACGACCAGAAGCCACGCAGGCCAGGCCAGATTGTAACGATGTTTTCTTCGCACTTTTGCGGGGGTTTGGGTGAAGGCGATTGGCAGGTTCGGGTTGATATATCAGGTCCCGCCATACCAAAGTGCCAAACAAGTCGTAAGCAGAGTGGACTTGAATATCCGTACAATAGCAATACGTTAAAGTCCCCATAATAAAGAAGGAGCCAGGGTCTGGCCAACGATCGTGGATACTGTGGTGTGTCTGTCTACTCGTTTGCGGCACAGCCGCAGCATCTCAAGTCCACAGGGCAACTGGATGTAACAGTGCTGGGCCACGTCGAGCGTGCAGATGACGGCCATATGTCAACTTGAATCCAGTGCTTCAGCTCATCTTTTGACAAGGGGTGTGCTGCAAGACGCAGGCTTTCCGTTTGAGAGTGTACGGGCGAGCGTGTGCTGTTTTGGAACCTGACGCTGCATGTCAGACTTTGGAGCAAACCAAGACGCAGATGGAGAGCGGTCGGTCCCTCGTAGGGCTGGGAGGAACACTTGGGGCCGGCAGCGGAAGGATTCTGAGTGTGTCTAATGGCCGGTATGTACGAGTGTACGGAGAAGGGTTCCGTCGGCCAAAGGTGTAAACGTAAAATACGCGTTGAGGGCGTATCAGTACGTCCACGTACAAAGGTCCCATCCGTCTGGCTAGCCACGGCACCAGCTGGCCCGCGAACAGACCATGACGTCGTAGGCGCGGTACTCGAAATTGGTCTCATTGCGGATTTCCCTCTACCAAAACATTTGTCGTAGGGAAGTGGTTTGGGTGAAAGAGCGATTATTCGTGACGGTGACAGCGTAGAATTTGAGGGGATTCATTCATGGATGACGTCGACGTATCTAGAGCAGAGCCGTGCCGCCCCTCTGCATATCTTGTCGACGAATCGGCAGGCAGTATACGCGGCTTTTCTGGCTACGCTCGTGAACACGGAGAGCAAACCAGAAGAGGCAGTTCAACCCTTTTCCCAACATGAGTATGCATTCCGCCGTGTGGTGTGACCTATGCGTCTCGTACAGGCAGCCCTAAATCGCTCTGCCCTACAGGGCCAGAGAACATCGGGTACTCTGCGTACCCAAGAAGACCTGGCTGTTCCCCGCCAGTCTGTGAGGTCTGTGAAGCCGCGACGATTTTGGCGGCGTTCGACCTAGAGACGCCATGGTCTGAGGGAAGGCGCTCCCAACTATCGCATTTATAATCTGCTGACATACAACGACGAGCGCCCGCAACCTGGTCTATGCTGTCTGTGCCGCCGCGAAACTTCCGGAGGTCAGGCGAGGGTTAGAAGAGCTAGGCATTGTTGATGATGCGTGGCCTAAAACCTGTCTCTTGGCTCTTCAAGTCAACGCCCGCTTCTTAGGTTCAATGTGAGCCTTCAGGACATCAGAGCTTGTTCGAGCCTTTGCGAAGTCGGAGACTTCGACAGCCTCTCGGCGACTTTGACTAGGTCGGGGTGAATCCGGGGTAAGAGGCACAGTCCTCCCCCATCGGCCAAGGATTCCGCAAAGTCGATCAGACTAACAGTGAGATTTCCTTTCAGCAAACTGTGTCCCTTGGCCGGGATTTGGTAGACCTGGTAGCATCATAGATTCGGGCCCCTTGGTGAAGCACGGTGTTTCTGGCAAATCATCAGGAGAAAAGAATGATATGATCCCACGCGGAGTATGGGAAATGCAAAACACTGAAGAGTCGGTGACGCTAACAATTTTAACGTAGCAGACAGACGCCATTTCCATCTCTTTGCAGCTCAAGACCGCAGTTATATGTGGGAGAGCGGAGAGAATCTCAAGCAAAGTGGGATTCTGCGGTGCCCACTGCACGCATGCGGGTTTCTTGTTCACAGGGCAGTGTTGTATGCCGTGTGCAGCGTGCTGCAGAACGACGGGGAATATGAGGAGTCCACGGAACACCCCTAGCCCGGTGGGCTACAGCCGCTTGAGCTGTAAAGGGCGAGATGGGAAGATGCAAGACACTTCTGAAATGTCTATGGTGAAATTTCTAGGGCCCGTAATATGAAACACAATGGTAAGCAGGACGTCTTCCTATGGAGGTTTTCATTTGATGAATGTCCGTGGGTGGCAGCGTCGTTGGTGCAACGGTACAACCTAACCTCGTGTGCCGAGTGCTTTCGACAACGTTTGGTTTTACGACTTCGCAACCTCGGCCTTTTCCTTATTGAGTCGTTTACGATAAATCAAATGCTTGGCCGGTGCATTGTGTTCATTGCTTTCAAGGGGTCCCAAGGGGCCCCATCACGCTGCCCATCCATACTGTCGGAGCTTGGGGGCGAGTCCCGAGACTTTGGAGCTCACTCGTCCGAGGCCGTGGCATGCCGCATGAGCAGTGGGCTGTTCAGAGTTCAGAGTGCCTGGCAACCCTGGCCGTCCGGTCTCCATTTCGATGGGTAGTCGTCAACGTGGCAGTTGTTCCTCTACTCCGTACACACTTCAAGGGTCCGTTCAGGGTGTCAACAGCACTCGCATCTTCACTCCTTTGGGAAGCAAGCTTCTGCTGTGTATTTGCGGTGATTCGGGTTATCCGTACGGACGCAGCCAGTCCGGGTCGGGTACGGAGTGGTCATTACAACCTAGCTCAATGTGGCTCCGTAGGATTTGGAGTTGACGTTCGGATAGCAAGGTGATGATGAAAACCAGGATTCAATCGTCAACGGCCAGAACTCAGGCTTTGGGAGCAGCGGTGAGGCCGAGGTTCACAACGCTCACCACAACGATTAAGTTGATGATGTCTCCCATCGAAGGTGGCAGGTGCTCCCCAGCCTTCTACGAGTCCACGCTGATGACAACTTGGGGCGTGGGCAAAAATGCAATGGATCCGGGGCCGGATTGAAGCGTGACACTGCAGCTTGTCTTCATCGACCCGTTCTTGTGTCAAACCTTGAGATTTGTCCAAAGTTTCGCAGTCTTTCCTAGTCTGGCAATTCGTAAATCTGGCCAACGAGTTTTCGACCGTAATCTTCGATCTTTCCCGCTTCTTGCGTCTTCCATGCGTATGCGTACGTCTCACATAATCAAGGATGCTTTAGGACGCAGCCTATTGACGAAAGCGCAACGATCCGCGATGACCGTGAAAGTGGTAAGAACTCAAAGCGTCGTATTTGGACCTATTCCCCTCTCACACACATGGGTCGCACGAGTAAAGAGACGTTTCCTTAAAAAAAAGTGCTTGTTGCGTTTGCATCTGGCAGAGGCTCGATTTTGAAGGGGTGAATGTCATCGGACCCAAGCCAATGAATTCGCAGCTCATCGGGGATGATAACATCTGACTGGTATCAGAACCCCACGGCTTCACGCTGAGGCACTCTCTCTTCTCTCTCGGTTCGATTTTTTTTTCTCAACTTCTGCGGTCATCACATGGTGTCCAGGTGCGTTTTTTTGTTGTTTTTTTGCGGCAAATTAACGGGCCACCTGAGGATCGATCTCGTGGCTTGAATGCTGTCCATTGCTTTGAACGTACATGCGCGCCATGGACCAGGCTACATGGCGTGAACAGGTGAGCCAGAGATAATTGGCTCGAATAAACGCTGGCCATCAACGCCATCGGATGTTTTCGCTAGGCAAAGTGTAATATGTGCCGGAATGTCTGAAAGCGTTTATGACCCAAAAGTCGGGAAATCATAATCCCAGTATCCGTAAAGATGCTTCGGATATGATAGGTACTGTATGGCCAAGAAAGAAGCTAGAGTTGGTGAAAACAACATGGTCATCGGTGCCAACCCGACCCAACCCAAAGTTTAAGCCTTGTGGGATTAATATCGTAGTGGCAGGGACTTTCCCGGTAGTGTCGATGACGGACGGCGGATTATGGGGCGCTTGCTGTATTACTCAAGCCCTCAGTGGCCGTCTAATGTGTCAGTCGGAAGACCTCCGCTTGAAATGTGTGGCTCATCTCACGGCCTGAGCCCGTTGCTGATGTGATTAGGGCGACTGGCGTTGGTGCAGTCCACAAGCCCGGGCCTCAATGGGGCTGCACCATCTCGTCCGAAGCTGTAGCTCTGGGGCTCCAGCTTGAAGCGGCCTAAGAGCGACGATCGCGTTTTGCGTCTCAAGGCAGCAACAAAATGCACCTTGGACCAGCTGGCCCTAGGTTTCTCCGTCTAATTTAGAATATGCAGCACCTTCAGGACGCCGACTCACGGCCTGAGATGCTGCCGGGCGTCAGATGCAGTTCGACCACCACGGAAACCAGCCGCAACATGGAGGCGTTGGTGCAAGGCCACGGATGGCCACTGAAGTGACTTGAAACAGCGATGAGCAGCGTGGGCTTGCCACAAGTGGAACGCCACCAATGGTGACAGTCAACGTTTGCTCAAGTGAGGTGGCGTCCAGACTCGTGGGTGTGATGTTCCAGAGGGGCGGGCAGCAGCTCGTAGTAGGTATGTACGCGACTATGGTAGCTACAATCATGTTGGTGGTGGGACTGAATTGGTGCTTTTAGAACTCTACCGGTAGAGCCGAATCGGAGAGGTAGCCGTGCAATGCGAGGTTCCTTTGTTACGGCGGTTGAGTTGTACCGCTGTAGATGTGCTGTCTGCTGACGGCCAGCAACACCCTTGACTGGCAATGATGTGCATCGTCCTGTCACTCAACGAGACTGGGCCGAAGCCAATTGTTACTTGAAGGCTCTTTCTTCCCCCACACGTTGGAGATGATGACATGGCGTACCTTCGAGGGGGGACTTTTGTTGGCTGTTGAGCGGTAGAAGCTTGTGGAGAGCGACAGCGCATCTGATGAACGCCCGCGAGAGAGAACGATGAGGGCGCTGTAAAACTGAGAGACCAAGCCACGCCCCGAGTTCCCGCGCGAGCCCTATCCGTGATTTAGTTTAGTGAGCTTCGAAACTGTGCTGGATATGCCAGGAGCAGGTAGCGCGGCAACGATCCAGTACCTTAGGCCTGAGGCTCAGTGTCTCCTCACCCCAGCCCTAAAGGGCGTCAAGGTGCGGGCGACGGCGTCATGTGTGGTCTTCTAGTGCGTCGGGAAGTGACCGAGGTCACGGTTCGGGAGAAGGACGCTGATTGAGTAGAGTAACGAGCTAGATGTGGTCAAGACTCAAGGGACGCCCCATGATTCGGACAGCAAGCGACCGAGGACGCTGAGGCCGAGAAGGCGAGATAGTCTACTACTGCGTGGACAGCCGAGCTGGACTGACAGGCTTGACGAGGTGCAGAAGGATGAAGCGCAGCCAAGGACTGGTAGAAGAGTCTGCCTAACGGCGAAGCAAACATGCGAGAATAGTGGCGATGTGATGGGGACAGAGCCTTGTCGTCGCGATGGCAGTGCAGCGGAGACATCTGTATCCGTACGGGTACTGGTATTGCGGTGAAGGCACACCTTGGAAAACCGTTTGCCAATGTCTACCTAGGACTTTCTTCCCTTGCTCAGGTTGCCGATGGCTGAGTGAAGTGTTTGGATGGCATGGCATGGCTTGGATGGCCGGTCGTGCTTTCTCTGTGCGAATATCCGTATGAAGCCCAGTGGGAAAGATGCAGCTGTATCTGTTTTCGTATAGACACTTCCATCAGTAGCAAGAGTGGGTGAGTGGTAAGGACGACTGGAGGTAAGTACGGAGTACTTCGTACCTTATCCGTCCATGCCAACGTTGATGGGGGAGGGGTGCACGGTAAGGTAAGGTAAGGTAAGCCGTTGACGTTACCGGGCCTGCCCTTGCTGCTCTGGATTTTAACGACTGCCTAAGATACCTGGTCTGGCCTGGCCTCGCCCATCCGCACCAAGATCTCGGGACCGGACGAGGTCAAAGCCAGCCGGCGTCTGGCAGTAGCCACCAAGGGTGTGTTCTGCCGGCGGGAGAGAAATTAGAAGGGAGATGGGGGTTGAAGACTGTCAGTGCCCGTGATGAAGTGAGTGAAGGAGCTTTGCCAAACACAGCTGCATCGCTTGAGAGGTGGGTTTGCGTCCGTAAGTGTAATCTGTGCGCAACATCCCGGTCCTGAGGTGAACACCAAGTGATGACCAGCGGAGCGGCGCCGGCAGGCAATTTCCAACTTGTCTAACTTCCACTGGGCCTCGCGAGTCGGAGGTTGTCACTGCTCACCTCAGGCCAACAAGGTGTGTTCTACGGAGTACGTCTCCGAAGTATACCGAGGTCGGCTGCATTAGGTAAGCCCGATGAGGAACCGCACAACGTACTGCGTTAGTACACTAAGGTAAGGTAGGTAGGCAAAGTCACTAAGTACTCACAGATCCACTTCAGGGTTGACCCCAAGCAGCACGGTCTGTCGATCAGAAGCTGACTTTAATCACATCGAGCAAGCACGGTTCACTGCTTGGCATGGCAGCAAGCTGGGGTTGACCTTCACCCGACATCCATGAACGAAACGATGTATCCCTACGGGGTGAACAATGATGAAAGGTGTCCACAGGGTAAGATGATGGTTAGGTATCCGTAGAAACATCAACGGGGTCATTGCAGAAAACTTTGTCAGAACGGTACGAACTTTTGTCAGTTGCGTCAAGCTGAATTGCTTGATAGGTGGTCTCGAATAATTCAGCCCAACTCGGCCACGATAACAACAACAGTAACGAACACGGGAGCAGAACCTGCCTGTAAGACTTAGAAAAGCAAAAAGGAAACTCGTTGATCGTCTGACTGGATGTCTCTGAAAGAAATTTGGGGCAAGTTGCACCCGTGGGAGGCAGACTACGGATAGATGGTATATCCGTACCTAGTAGGTGATGACGGGTCAGACTCAGACACGAGATTGGTCAAATAAGCCGAGACGCCCGAGTTCCTCACCTCATCACCTTAGAAAAGTCAAGGATAGGCATGTCCAGCATCTTACGGGTATTTACAATGTGGCGTACAGGTCAGTGTGGGAAAAGGCCATTGGCTTAGGTTGTTTTTCCCATGCTGACGCCTTACGGACGCTATTTGGCTGTCCCGCGCGGGAGAGCTTCCCAGATCCATGCCTTCCATTTGTTACTCTACCTTTTAGGTTAACAACATGGGGAGGTAGGCATCCGTCGCCTTTAAACGACCCAACTTCTGTCATGGCCGAGGAACCTTGGTCGTCCGACGTCTCGCTGCTCCGGAAAAAAAACCCTCAAGGAGAAAAGAAAGTTGACCCAAATTTGGAAAGACGAACAAATGATTAGAAGGAGGCCGGGAAATAGAAAAGACCTGGGAGCAAGCAGACGAAAAACAAAGCCAAAGCCAATTATTGACACACCCAAGACACCCACCCACGTCTTAGAGGTATGGAAGTTGGGACTTTGACATTGGACAGCAAAACGCCTAGCGCACGTAGCGCACCCACTGCGGCTACCCTGGCGCAGACATCTCACACGCTCGTCTAACCTTCTAAATCGAGCCATTGCAGGTCCCATTTGCCGCTGCGGTGCCGGTCGGGGTGGTTGTTGTCCTAAACTAAGGTATTGGTAATCCGTCATCCGAATGTACATTGCCCCAATGTGCGTAATGAGGTAAGGTAAGGTCAGATGTACGGAATTCTAGTGCTCATCCTCGTCCGCACACCCACTTCCATGTCTTGCCCCGGATACGGACTCGGAGCAATGAGAGACGACACAAAGCCGATGCGCGGCGGGGTCTGTCGACGACCCCATACCTGACGTACATCCGTAGGGTATTGCCTTCGTTTGTCGTGTTTTACGCTCGCCCGGGATTGGTTATCTCGGTGACATACGGACACTCCGTACGGATGGAACGAGAAGTAAGGTAGAGATTGTGGACACGGGATAACGTCGAGTCACCGCCATATCTCCCGTCGGCATAAATGGAAGGAATGGCAGGCAGGGTAAGGTAGACTGGACTCCCATTACTTTAGACGCAATAAGTATGCAAGAACGGAGCCCGTATCCGTGAGGTACCCTGAGGGAAACGCCTTGAAGAAGATGCTGAAGGAAACAGCAATCGTGATTTTCCTTGCTCGTTCCCAAGGCGGCACCTGCCTTACCTTGCCTCGCCTTACTGTGCCGTACCGTCCGTAGGAACATCCAGGTAGGTACGGATATCTAGGTAGCTACCTGCCTTACAGAATCTCTGGATACGTATCTACTCTTTCTGCCCCGGTTCCCCATGAGGCGCTCTTCTAGACCCGAATAAGATTAGATTTCCATGACCCAGACAGTACGTACCCTGCCTGGCGCTTTCCCGACCACACACCGTGCATCCCCACTCCCGTCCTGAACGACGAACGACAGCTCCAATCTCCAAGGCCTTTTTTTTTTCTTGCTCCCCTTCTTCTCCAATTATCGTCTCACCCAACCTGCTCACATTCTCTCCACCATATCCAAGACTGGGCCACATGCGGACAAAGCAGCGACAAGGATCCCGATCCTTTATTTTCAAACTCTTGGGGGAATCCAAGGGACTTGTCATTCCCTCGCCATTTGTCGCACCTGGACTCTTACGTTCTCCCCTGGGTCCCCTCTCCTATCCGTCTTCCGTTTCGCGAATACGTCCTGTTCGCACAATCTCTCTGCTGAACGCCGCCTGCACTTCGGCGGAGACGGTCAACACCTGGCCCGTTCTAAACCGTCCTCCCGTGTCAATCTCTCGTCTTCACCTAACCTATCCGGGCATCTTGTTATTCTGCAATGCAGCGGTATGGATTGGCTTCCGCTTCCGCTTCCTTCGTTCCCAATTTGAGTCGCCCATCGTTGTGGGCACTACCCAACCCGCCCGTTGAGAGCATCTAGTGTCCGGCTTTTTCTTCAAACGGTTTCCTTCTATCGAAGTACCTCAGTCTTCCAATTGGACTTGGGAATTCGATACCGCTGCTTACCCGCTATCTGGTTTGCTGTCGATGCTGCCAAGAAAACAGACGAATTGAGCACATAAAAAAAAATGAGAAGTAATCGCTTCATACATATCCTGTAGCGTCACAGCCCATCGGACCAACATCAAGTTCTTGCTCTGCCTGTCCAGTGCCGGGCTAGGTTTGCTACGCAAAACCGCCGTCCCGACGTACTGGCTCCCGGCCCAACACTGCCATTTCCTGGGGCCCAGTGGTCAGTCACCTACTGCAACTTAGACAACCTCAAGAGGGCATGGATACAGGATGCCACACACACACACGCGCACTCACATTCAACCATACACAGGCTTCCTCGACACACACACACACACGCACACACTGGCTGCTAGGCCCGGCATCCTACTAACCCATCATTTCATCTTTCCTAGGTGTTCTCTTGCGCGCGCAGCGGTTCCTCAGTCCTAGCTTGCTGGAATATCACCTCGTCGAATCGATGATCGAATGCCCTCAACTCAGGGTACTCAGACATACAATTACGGCCCCTGGTTCCCCGTTAACGTCGAAACTGCTGCCTCAATAGGGAATAAGGTCAATTGAAGTCCCATTACCCACTCTTTCCCGATCATAGACCGGCTGGGACGGGTTCAAGTCAAGGGCTCCCCTTCCCCGTCACCAACATCCGTGGGCCGTCGTCTTCTTCCCTGAGCCCTTCCCCGAGGCCCAGCACCAGCACAGATACCTAGTACTACCTTACTGTGTAAGGTAGCTGACCCAGAAACCCAGAAACCCAGAAACCCAGAACCCAAGGGCCGGTCTCTGACGGGCAGCCAGGGCTCGAGCGATGTCATCCATGATCCATCCTCTACTTTCCACACCTCTTTCACCTAGCAGTGCTTTAGTGCGCACTAGCCTTAGCCCTGCAGCCCGTCTCAAGCTTGAAGCAGGGACGTTGACCAGGGCGTTTCGTTACGGCTGCCAATGCTTTTGCCGGAAATGCTGGAGCCTATCGATCCCTTCCCCGTCCCCTCCATAGCCCCATGTCTTTCTTCACTCATCAACTGTGCCCGTCTGCCCATCATCCCCCTCGACTGTGTACGGATACCTCAGCACGCTCCGCAACCCTCACTCACTCTTACTCTCGCTCTCATTCTCACTCCCCCCAAGGTCTCATTAATTCTGTATTGCATGTCACTCTCACTCGCTCACACGCCTCTAGCAGCGTGCCTCCGCTCTGCGCGCGCTTTCGCTCTTACACCATGCGCTAGGAACTCTCTCGCCCGCCCTCGCCTCCGTTTACACCCCCTCCCCTCCGCTCCCAAGCAAAAGTCTGCCCTCGTTCCCCATCTTATACACGCCCCCTTATTCTCCACACCCTTCTGGTGTGTTGCGATCACACCCCCACACCCTCCATAACATAACAGTTTACACACAATGGGCGCTGGTACCTTACTCTGTTCTCCATCCTGGCCTGGTCACTCAATCCCATCTTTCTTACCCTGAACCCCTGCCCGCCGTCTGGACTTACCTCCATGTAGTGTAGCTTGTCTCTTTGAACATGTCCGTCTCTTGTGTCTTCTCTCCTCTCATGCGATGAAAAAGGTACGTCCAGAGGTCGGGATCTGGGCTACCATCTCCACAGCTTTTCACTGCCCGCTTGCCATTTATAAGCCAGTGCCCGCTCCTAGGCCTGTGAGGCTGAGATCTTTAACCTTCTGGTGATATCCAAGTTTAGCATCTGTGATCTCGTTGAACCAAAAGCCTCCACCTGGCGAGCAAGCAATCCTTCCTTCTCCAGACCTCAAAATCGTTGCCTGATCGTCCTGGTCTCGTTATAAGTCGTCGATCCGGGTCTTCGAGTATCAAACATCGTCACTGGCTTGATACAACTCATCAACTGGTAACAACGCTTGGACATACACAGCAAAAGGTATACTCTTACACAAGTACATCTCGACATCAACTCTTCAACAACTTCGCCCGTATGTGCCATCCAGAGTTTCTTCATCGTCGTCCTTCTTCTTTTTCAATGGCTTCCAGTTTTTCTGAGCAGGGTTGCGAGGACTCTTACTCACTTCCACCCAGATCTAGAGCAGGGAGCCGTGTATCAGCTACAGCTGCTCAATTCGCCAACATCCAACTAGTCGATTCCCCCAGAACGCTACCGTTAGAGTCCAGCCCCTCGGTCAGATCTGAGGCTCTCCATTCCTCCGGTTATATCAGTCCCAACCCGCCCAACTCCGCAACCTTTCTCTCAACCTCCAACTCACAAGGATACTCGCCCTTTCCCCTCCTACCTCCTGAGATCTTGAACGCAGCAGAGTGGAACGAACACGAGGTACATCACACTTCGGATTCGACCCCTCTAGTCAGAGTGGACCCCGCCCAGGACTACTCTTCCAACCAGTCCTCTCCGCCACTGAGAACTGGAGCAAGCATGAGGTGCGCTTCCAACATTGTACCAGCCACTAGACTATAAAGACCATCTAACACTTCCTCCTTCTTCAGCACTGTTGCTATTCCATTTGACCCTTCGTTCACCATGGGAAGCCGATCAGCATTCACTTGGCCTGGTAATTAACCGTCCATTTCAACTCCCCTCTTGTACCCTTCTGGGATTCTCTAACAATCTCAACTTGAAGGTCTCGACAACCCCGAAGCAAGCGGATCATTACTTGGCCACAACCTCTCTTCCCTCGGACACCATCACCAAGACGCCAGCCTCACACCACCCAGCGGTTCCAGATCAGTAACAGCAAGCCCGCCACGGGGGACTTTGACACCAGAGCAGAGGGAATTGAAGAAGCAGAGAGACATGGCTCGTCGAGACTCAAAGGCATCACAACGCGTCCACAGAGCTGGTAGCAACCCCTACATCCATTCGCCTCCCCTCAGCCTACCCGACGTCTCTTCAACAATGGGCGTACCCGTGTACACGACAGCACCGGCGCCAATCTCCCTTCTCGCAGAGCCGGCAACTTCAATGGGATCGTCATCATACCTCCCCTCTTACAGCCCGCCTCTGTCAGACCATGGCTACCAGAGCGGATACCCACCAATGGCCCAGGCCTACGGCATGGGTGGCATGGACTACTCCAACCAGTTCCAACCGCCAGCACAATACGGGTATGTTACGAGAGAGATGGGGATGGCCCAGGAAAGACGCTTCGAAACTAACAAGAACCAACGCAGAAGCCGACACTCGATGCCTGTTGGACAAGACCCGAGCCTGATGTATGGCGTGCCGCCATCGATGGGCCCCGGAGCCCCAGACCAAGGGGGGCACGTCAGAGTGGTGCAGAGCCGGCCTAAACCTCAATGCTGGGAACACGGCTGCAACGGAAGACAATTTTCAACCTTTAGCAACCTCCTGAGGCACCAAAGAGAAAAGTCTGGGCAGGCGACCAAGGCCACATGCCCTAATTGCGGCGCCGAATTCACAAGGACGACGGCAAGGAACGGCCACCTTCTCCACGACAAGTGCAAGCAGCGCCGAAACACGTGAGTGCTGTTGGCCGTTGGAACCAACAGCACGCGAACGGGGGAGAGAAAACCAGCAACAATAACAACAAAAGTCCCTTTTTCCAACACACACACACACACACATACGCAAGCCATGCAAGGACCTTACGGCCGTGCTATTTGCGGATGGAGGGGGGAAAATACCAGATCCGTTTTACCATTCGAACTGTACATGTTTGGGGCATTCGAGCATTTACTTAAACAGGAAACGAGAGAAGCCGAGGAGGGTTACAAAAATATCGCTGGAAAGGAGGGAGGAGTCACATAGGTAGAAGTTGTCCAACGAGCTTGTCATTGGCACACTTTTTTGGGAGTTCATTTTTTTGTTTCTTGGTTCTTTCATTTGGGTTATTTGGGTTTTCCTACCGGGGAGGTGTTTTTTCGGTTTGTTTTCGCTTCGTCATCTTTCTTCGTTCTCACGACAATTTTGGAAGGCTTTTGTCTATGGGGGAAGCAGCGGCAGGAACAGCACCAACGGCACAAGACGATCAAAATCGTCCAGGTGGCACATCTTCTTCTACTCAACTTTTCGATATCGATATCGATAGAAACTTGAAATATACCCTTTCACTAGCGTCAAAAAGAACGCATCTTTCTACATACACGTTCCAATCCCGTTCTCTCTCAGTGCATCAGCGTCAAAATTAGGGACATGCAGCAACTTACGTTGAAAATCAAAGTAGATGCAGTCCGTCAAAATTAGAAATCACCATTGTCCGTCTTACCAACATCGTCTCATCTCGTCTCGTCTTACAACTCATCTGTAAGACGGACATGGCACCCGGCTTCCGTGGAGAAACCCTTTTTTTTTTTTTTTGGTTTTCCCTTCGTGGTTATTTTTGACTAGTAACAAGTAACAGCAGTGCGCGCAGACTTACCTAGCGGACATGGCATCCGAACATTTTAGGCGTGAGAAAACAAATCTTGTTGCCTTGAAGGATAAATTACAAGCATCCTTGAACGCACGTCATATCGAAAAATCAATTTTTTGTTTTTTCACTTTCGCTCTTTCGCTCTCTCGCTCTCATATCCGCCTTGTCGTTAGTCTACATGTGAAAGACATTACCAGGGGGAAGGGGGGCCTGGCGGAAGTGGTGAAGCGGGAGAAGGGAAAAAAAGAAAAGGCCTCTGCAACCCCGGCACTTTTTCGCTTGAACCCCTGGCAATCTCGAAATTGGGTGAGTCGCCCGCAACCGGCAGCCCGCAATGTCTCTCAAGTTCCCTCACGCCCACCCCACCCCTTTCTCTGTTTCGGGCATTTGTTACCACCGACCGTGGAAACGACCAAGCTATCCAAGCTAGGGCCCTTGAATCTTATGAGTGAGCGAGCGAGAGCGGGGAGGGAGAAATGGCTACTATCCAAAACAATGGGAACTTCGAAGAGGGGCGGGCCCAAGGAACAATTGTTGTTGGCGGCCGCCAAACGACGCCGTGACGCTGGGTCCCTTGTCAAGGCGGCCGCGGAGGCCAAGTAAGAAGAGTGAAAACGAGGTTGGGAAGACGAACAGGGACCTGCCCTTCTCTCTCCCAAACATACAAAGGAGGGAACAATAAGCATTTTCGCTGGGAAGGGGTTTACGAGATGACAATGGAGCTCCTCCCGATCATGCGGCATAGTCTGGTAGGCTAGTTGGATTTGGAATGCGGTACTCCGTGAGGGAAAATGGGGACAACCAAGCAGGAAATATGAGTACATTACCTTACGTTGCTTTACATCCGATGTCGTTGGATCTTTTGTCAATTCGTCAGAAATGGAGATACGACGGATTGTGGAGGGTTAGACGTCGGATGGACCAAGGTTTGGATGGATGAAGGAGGGGGGCGCGACGACGTTTCCAGCGAGGGCCACGGGAGGAGAGGAAAGGTCCTAGCTTTCGGAGTCGCTCTCCGTCCATAGGGGAGACGCTGATGCATAAGCGCCAGCGCCAAGTGAGCTATGAGCCGGGGGCTTCCTAGTGATGTCAAGATCAGTCGAGCGGAGTTGGAGAGGAGACCGTCGTGCTTTATCCGACTTTTGCAAGGGCCCGGCGGAGACTCGAACACCCGGTGGGCTCCCCCGGTTCCCAGCCGTGGAACTCACGGATCGTGGGGCTGGATTTCCAGGCCACCGGCGGAAGCAATCTATCGTCCACGTGTACTTCGGACGGGGAGGTGTGAGAGAATGGCATCTGTGATCTGGTAGACTGGTACGCGGCGCGCCCAGCATCCCATCTCGCTTGCTTACTATCGCTCGCCGACATGGAGGACCATCGGATGATATCAAGAAAAATATGGGGATTCTTGGTGGTGGATGGAGGTCCCCTCTTCACGCCGGTGCCGGACCGAGACGGCGCGCAGCCAACTTTGGGAAGGGGGGGGCGCTTTGGCGCACTTTGAGGATCAATATATGATGCCATTGTTGACTGGGGATCGCCCCAAAGCGTCTCCATTTGTGAGTCGTAGTGTTAGAACCGGGATGGCTAGCAGAGCCGCTGCGAGCAAGTGGCTGCCGTGCAACGTTGAGAAGCCGTGGAGTCGAAAGATGCTTTACCAAGTTTACGGGTCGACTGGCGTAGGATCGGCACCGTACAGGCGGACAAGGCAGGTATTAGACATCCATACTGGCCGCGGATGCGATTGCCTTCTTCTCGAATTCTCCCTCACCCATTCGACATCGCCCGGTACCAGGACAGCAAAGTTTGCAGTCATTTCTTGTTCGCGAGAAATGCTGATTTGACGTCCATCGGACCAAAGCCGAGACAAAAACGCTAGTCGGTAGACCATCCAGAGTTGAGCGACACATGCAATGAATACTTGGAAGAGTATGCAGTTGGCCGAATCAGGCTGACCGACTTGCATGCTGCCATCGGACAAGGAAACGCAAGAGGGGCCAGTCGACTCAACCCAAGCCTCTTCTGTCTAGTGTAACTGGTCCCGGCGGGCAATTGAAGACCCGCCTCCCGTCACAACGGACCTGGTTGGGGGACTAGGAACCTGGGACCCGGGCTCCCAGGGCTCACAAGGGAGAGCGGGCAGCGATCGCCGTCGCAGACGACCCAGACAAGCCGGGTTCAGTCAAGGCAACGAAGTTTTTTTTTTTTGCAGATGAGCTGCTTAGAGTTGTCTGGCTCGACCGGCGCATCCGTATTCAGCCGTCTAGACTCTAGGCCAGGAGTGGCAGGCCAGAATTCGTATGAGTAGGAAAGCCTCCGCAAATCTCAGGGTTATGATATCTTCTAGGCCAAGCGGGCTGCAAAACGGTGAGCAAAGAACAACAAGCAAGGTGAGGGGAACAGGATCAGATACGTACCGAAAATGAAGGTAAGGCGAGGTACGTACTTATTGGAGAATGGGAAAATGCTGGAGGTGTGTATGGATAGTCACTGTGGTGTAGTGTGTGGTGTAGCTGACTCCGCCTTCACCCCTCCCCCCATGTCCGACACAGCCGCGATGGAAATAGGACGGGTCCTAACTGGTAGGGAAGACGTTGGTAGGTTGTAGGCGTCCCTAACGATGTCTGGTTTAACGTCTATCGAATCCATCTGATTATGGAAAGAGGTCGGGGTTGGAGGGTTGATCGCGACAAGCCTGCCTTTAGGCATCAAAATAAGGTCGAATAGGAGATGCACAAATCTCGTTTGAGCTGAGATGAGTTCTTGCTTCTGAGAATTTGGGGCTTGGAACGGCCCGCCAGGGCAAGAAGGAATAGACAGGCGGGCGGGCGGCGGCGGAGGAGGCGGCGGCGGCATACCGCGGCTGTTGACGCAGGTAGTGCGCAGACTTGTGCGGTAGTCATGGCTATCGTGGTGGTGGTCATGGTTGTTGAAGTTCGAATTTTTCTGTATCACTACGACTAGACGATGACGACGACGATACCGTCGCTTGCTCCTTTGGCTTTGAGGGTGTCCCGTCGATGGCTGCGCGACGCCCACGCGCCTCTCCGAGGTCTTCCGCGGGAGGATGAGGCACAGGACCAAGTGATGCTGCGTCAAGGGCGTGTCATCCTCCGAGTCCGAGAATTGCGAAGGAAGAAACGCAGCCCAGTCCGAGATCAACGTGGGATTGAGGAGCCATGCAATGCAGATGCAGTGCGAGGGAAGACGACGTGGGTGCCACCCGGTTGGTGTCGACGACCTGGTGATGGATCAGAAAGGGCTGGCCTGGCAAGTTGTGAGCGTTGAGAGCGACACTGCAAAGGTGAGGGAGGCATCTTACTGGACCGCCCGGACTTTTAGAGGGGCGCCCCCGCCGTCTGTCAGCCTTCACCCAACAGACGAGGAGGGCAGGCGTGGCAGGGTGCAGGGGATGCTGCGGACAGAGGAGGTGAAGAAAGTGCAGTGCAAGACCACAACGGTGGGTACCTTACCTTGCTCTGTCCTGTACCTTGAGGTAGTACCTAAGGTCCGTAAGGTAAGGTAGGTATGGACACACCTCACTCCTGGCTGGGTACGTAGATATTCCGTGTATGGCTACGTTACCTTCTTTCCTCCCGGTTGACATATTGCGTAGATTCCGCGAGGTACGGATACTGGATGTTACACTACCCTTGCTGGGCGTGCAGACCTGGGAGTGACGACTGACTGTAGGTACTGTATCAGCAGTGAAGGCAATCTCAACCTACCTTACCTTAGGTAGTCAATGCTCAACACGCCGTCCGGTCTCCTTATTGCCACTTCTAATGGGGAGAGTCGAGACTGTCATACCTTGTCCCGTCATCCCCAGAGACATCATCCTTACAAACTGAACCTTCGGTCCCGAGGCAAGCTCTCTCGTCCGAAATCCTTGCCGGGTTCACCGAAGACGTTCATCCATGGTTCTGGCTCGTGCTTGTCGGAGACTCTCCGCCCCCAAATTTTAATCTCAGGGTGGAGTGAGCGGTTCAATTCGCTACCCGAAACTCTCGCAAGGGCCAAAAGTTGGTACCTATTGCAACCTCAGCTTCGCCAAGTACCCAACGTCGTAGTACTTACTGTGGTCATAGTGTAGGTAATACTTCGCTCTTCCTCCACACCCCGACTGGCCTTCCCATATAACTCAATCTGCTCTCTACTGAACCCCCTTTCTAGAGACTGGAGTAACAACTCGACACCCTGCCCTGTGAGGCACATGGCTTACAAGGAAAGGCCAGGAGTGGAAGACGGGGCGAGAGAGCCGTGAGCAGGGAATGAAGCGGCTTTTGTGGCATGAGGGGGGACAGCATCCATCATTCATGCGCTGAATGTGCCCGCATCTGTACGGATGATAAAAAGAAGACCAGGGGCACCACCTAGAGAATCTGATGTCATCTTTCGTAAGTCGCCTGCCTTGGGAGTCGATGTGCGGCAAAATATCGAATGAGAGCTGAGGGAGGATATGAACAACGTCGTACCCATTTTGGGATAGTCGAATTTCTGGTCTTTGCTAGGTACGTTCATGGGTTATCAGTTCACTGCAACCAGTAAGACGAGAGCAGAGACGAGCTCACTCTTCTGAACAGTGCCCTTCTTCCCCAGGCTAGCCGAAAGTTACCCCTTCCTGACGCCCGTGGATTATCCGTCATGCCTGGAATTCCGCAAGAGACTCGGCCATGATTAGACAGGCCCGAGGTTGACGGTCGGATGGGCAGACCCTGTTCGTAATGGCTCAAAAAAAAAAAAAGCGTGACCAAAGATCAAGAGATCCAAATCCCCGTGGATTTGAGCGAAGAAGGGTTGGGGTTACGAAGGGGTCCAGTACCTATCGGTGGGGGTTGGCGATGGCAAGTATCCGTAAACCTGCTCGTCCGGGCTCCAGCACGGTTACCAAAGGTGCCTGACTGGCTGGCTGCAACACTTGGGATGTGCAATGATTGGTCCCTGGTTTCTGGATCCAACCTCCAGGTTACGCTGTTGCAGCCTTCTGCAACCTCGATCTTACTCCCGAACAGGCTCGGGAGTAAACACCTCGAACGCATAGTAACCTTGCGGGTGTCCATAGCCTGTGTCCGTAGTGTACAGTCACGGACAGATGTCAATAATTGAGCCCCCTTGGGATGTGATCCGGGGGCTCCCCGTGCTGGGTAAACGCTAGTCTAGGCGGATGACTATCACGCCAACCGCTCGAGAGTCGAGATTACCGTCATTAGAGTGGCCTCATGCTCCACATGAACGTGTCGGCGGACCCAGAGCGACTACAAATGATCCTCGAGCTTGGCAAACCGACCCTAGTCCCGAATTCTCGTGCGCGTTCGGCCCCATTACGCCCGTCGGTGAATGACCGCGAACGGGGGAGACTGGGACCTACGACTGTCGGGCATGTCGGTATTGTCATCCGGGCTTCATCTGCGCGGCTTGGTGTAGTATCCACGACACGGCAATCCGCGCCCAATACCAGCTATTTTCGTATCGAAAATGAAACAGATCGGGAAAAGGAGAAAAGGGGCCGCCGTTCGGCAAAATCGAAAATTAGACTCGCGACAGGCCAAGGAGCTATCAGCTGTGAGCAAGATAGCACAGACGACTGCTGTAAGACTCGACTGTCCTATCCTTTGACAATACGAGTTGAAAACGCTGTCTGTCTAGGGTGGCTTGCGACGGACGGTTTGGCGTCATGGATATACGCAAGCTCTGTGTCCCCAGGAAGAGACATTCATACTCGCTGGTGTTTCAGCCATTGCAGAGAGATCCAACTTGCCACCGGCCACACGCAATGACGCGAACTGTAGGCAGCTTCAATTACAGTCGATGCAGCTGTGAACTGGCGACAACTCTTCGACCAACCAATGCATGGGGCTCCCAGACTGTTTGCCGCAAGGTTGGGGGCCAAAACCTAGCCTTTGTTATATTATATAAGCAGAATGTGCAACGGGCAAACATTCACGTGGAGCTTTGACTCCAGCGACCCGGAAAAGTATCGGGCCCATATCCTACCGGTTTGGGGAATCGCCATAAAGTGAGGTTGCATTGGTGATGGCCCACTCTGAAGGCAAGCCAAGTTGATAAGTTGACAAGTTGACAACAAGCTGTCACAGGTCCTGACATGCTGTGGCCATCTACTCTCCTCGTGCGCCATTGGACGGAATACTCGACGACACTCGTTGCGTCTTGGGCCTTATTGGCCACCACGCGACCTGCAAGTGCAATCCTTCAAGACTCGTCAAGCGTCTGCTATTCGATGATAGCAGTAGCGAAGTAGGCGCAGCAAGTTTGACCTGAGACGCCAAAGCATAGTCTAGCTAAGTGCAGCTGCTTCCTTTTCTGGTTTTTCGGGATTTCCTGGTATTCCAATGACCCCTCTCTAGTTATTGAAAGTCTTCGTCCCAAAGTCGAACTGGCGTTTGTCAGAGCTCGAGTACCTGTGGCTGTCTCTATCCCTAGCCCCGAAAGCTCCGGGTAACCAAACGTGTGAGCCCTTTATTTATCATCCGTTCCAGTGGCCGAAGTCCTCAACAATCGTCCGAAGTCGTAACGTTGCTGGTAGAACAAGCTGGGGCTATTAAATTGCTGATTGCAGGCTCTGAACTCACATCCGGGGACATGAGCATATGCTTATCACGTACTCCGAGATTGTGGGAGGTTGTGGTAACGATTCCAGAAGAGCTATCGCTTTGGACTACAGGAAGACGCCGCTCTAGCAGTCAAACAGCACTGCATAGAATATGTTGAGACACTCGGTAGCCGCTCGTCGTGTTTCTTGTCGCTTGCGCGCTACGGGTAGGCTGACGACCTGTGATGACTTCCAGGCAGCAGTATTATTGAGGTCCACTGATGGGCTGGGCGGGCGAATTTGGACAAGGTTGGTGGCTTGATCCACTGCCGTGCCGGTCGGGAGCATCCCACAGCCCAGTCCGTCTGCATCCATATCGATTCACCCTCCATCTCGTCGAAGGCTAGTCGCTCAGAAGCCAGCCCTGTTGGGCGCGAAGTGGCGAAGTCACCGGCAGGACGCTGATGTACATTGGCGGCGGGGCGAACAGGTGGCACGAAAACGGTGCTACTGTCACTTGCAAAGGATCATGAAGCAACAGTGGTCAACGGCTAATGATGGTTGAAAAGCAGGGGCCGGCTCATAGGGCGACAGTGGAACAGCCACATGGAAGCTCTGGAAAGGACTGTGCCGCTTTCAAGCATGCACTATCTCGTCTACCCGGCTGCTTTGATTTGCAGGCAGACGTTAAGGGGAAGCCATGGAGCTGTGGCCCCTGATGAGCAGGCGTTCAGATCGAAAGGATTGCAGACTGGGTCATCTTCAGAACCACGAGGTAGCCGATAAGTAGCGTTGAAGCATTGACGACAAATACGGCAAGCTTGAACAGAAGCATGATAAGTCTCATCCTTTTCATGTAGGTAAAGCTGACAGGCTTCATCCGTAGGGTTCATGTCGAAGTCGTGACAGCCTCTTCGTATAGACAAGCGTATATCGAATGACCAGGTCACCCCGTGATATGCTTGTCCATCATTTCAACCTCGCTCGGGGTTAGTGACGGTGGAAATTAACTGAGCCGGAAGACAGCAGCCGTCTGTTTGTCTCGGGGCCGAATGCCTCTTCTCCTTCGATAACTCCGTGGAACTCATGGGGGTCGCATTTCCCCGCTTCAAAGGAAGAGGCTTGACGACGCATGAAGCTGTGATCGGTCATCAAAGTGGCCGATTGGGTTAAGCCCGCAACGGTTCGGTGTTTGAACCACTTTTTGGCCAAGTTGTATTGGCCTCGATTCTGTTCGCGTACTCCCGAACAGATCTTCCAGGACGGAGAGACGAGCCGACAGCGAGCGATATTGAAATGCCTGCGTATCGAAATACCCGGATGACGCGACAGCTGCCGGACGTCGATTGCAAATCGCCCCGGCCTTGGACAGTCACGGCGCCCGTTGCTTGGGATGGCCCTGCCTCTTTGTACTGATTGAGGAGCATGCCCACTGGCAATCAAGGCTAGACTCGAATCCTCGGACGATTTGGAGATTGCTCATGATATTGCGCACTGGCCAGCAATACTCCACGTCTGGATACGAAACACGGTTAGTCGCCAATGACTTGTGGGAAGAATGCGTTACAGGCTCTTTGCGGTACGGTTGAAGCTTTGAGGGGTGCGAAAACAAGTTCGTACCGGAAATTGAGATCTCATTGCTCTCTTGTTGTATCTCTTTGGGGGTTTGCGTTCATGTTCAAGCCTCCCGTGACCCCTTGCTCTGGCCCAACGGTGATACCCTGTCATGTCTCCTGTCTTTCTCTATGTTGAAG
Source organism: Colletotrichum costaricense (assembly GCF_030867565.1). Taxonomy (NCBI): domain Eukaryota; kingdom Fungi; phylum Ascomycota; class Sordariomycetes; order Glomerellales; family Glomerellaceae; genus Colletotrichum; species Colletotrichum costaricense. The sequence continues at coordinate 2,168,038 of NW_026848236.1, read as the reverse complement.
CATGCAGGTCCTGTTGAGGACAAGTTTGACGCAGCTTGTCTCGATCCTTCGTCTCGTTACCCCACACTTGTCGTGAGGGAAACACCACTTGAAGACATGCCCTCGACCATGCTCGACAGGGAAGAGCGGCTGCGGGCGCTTTAAGCGAGTATTTGTGGGTTGGTGGCAATGATACTGAAATGACTTGTCTATGATCCTCAATTAACGCGCCTAGCTAGGCACGGTGCTTTCTTCCGGCGGTTTTGAGTCTTCGTAGCTTGGTCATGGTTGCGGATTGACATCGGGAGTCGTCCGCGAATATGGTGGAATACAGCGGTTGCTTAGATAAGGTAGCAGGGGAGATATTGAAGGTGTGTAGGATACAAGCGAAAGAGAGAGAGAGCGTCGTATTGTACGGTGTACCTTATGGTAAGGTAAGGTAGAGCAAAGGGAGGAGGTGTGAATGTAGAAGTGGATATTGGCTCAGAGGGGCGTGAACATAAGACAATGCTGCAGGAGCAGAGGCCACTCCAGTATACTGTGCTCAGTACGGTGTTTTTCGCTTCTGTACACTGCCAGCCATCAGGACGCACGCACCACCAGCATTTGCGCCGTGTGCGCCTGTCTCGCTTCGTGGCTGCCGCTCTGGGCGTTCTTTCCCTCGGGTTCACCAATTGAACGATGAACGCCGCGCTAGCGCCTGTCGCCAGCTGCGGGAGCATTAAGCGCGACACTGTCATAGGCCCACGTTATCCCTCCCAATTTTGAGGCGTCAAGCACGCTCTAAGCGCAGCGCTTAACCAACCCATCAACGCCAAACAAAGTAAACACCTACATACACCTACTTAGGAATCAACAACAACCGGCGACAGCACGGCAATCCTTCACGATAGACAACGTCGACCGACATAACTGCGACTTCCTTGTTCAGTCACCGCACTATCCTTGCCGAGACTCTGCAATGAGGCAGGCCTTGAATCCTTCCGCTTGAGCTCATCTGGATGCATTCCACAAGCAGTCATGGCTATGATAGTGAGTGCCGCGCCGTCCAGGTGGAGCGGCAAGAGACAGAGTGTGTTCAGATCAGTCTTTGACTCCGAAATCTCGCAACCTACTCCTCATTCGATACCTTCTCAGAGGTTCAAGCCGCAGGGAGAGCCGCTCGGCGGCGCACTATCACCGCCACTACACCATCAATCATCCTCCCGCTCGCGTTTCCCCAGCCATGGCAAACCTTCAGAATTCCACGTCTCGTCTTCATCTCGGCCTTCAAAAACCTCTGCTTCCATGCCGGCCAGCGACCAAGTCCGGTGGGACCAAGCATGGCACATTGTGACGACTCGTATTCAGCTTCCGCCGTCAGTGGCCGCTGAGGACTCCTTTGGCACTTTGGCTCCGGAATCCCAGGATTACGATGCAGACTTTTATGACAGTCTAAAGCTGGTTCTCCATCCAGCGAAGCACGCTGAGAAAGCCGCTAGTACCGAGGACATCCTTTCCTGGCATACTCAGCAGGTTCGCCACCACTTCGCCCAACATGTCCTCCCCCTACTTTCCGCTTGCAACACGTACGGTGACCAATCCCAGGTACTCCTCGGAAGCATCCATACTTTAGAAGCAGCTCACCGCCAGTATCTTTATGGACTGTCTCTTATCGTGCGGGGTCTTGAGAACAAACATGCAGACATCGCCGTCGACAAGTTCCGCCGTGATCTACACGCAGTCATCGGCAACTCCATGTCGCAGGCGCTTATGGAGTCTCTCCGAGCTGTCCTGAGTCGCCTGATGAGGTTGGTTCTGGGCATGCAGCAGACCAGCACTCCCTCAAGCTTCCCTCGGACAACCGACCTCGAAGCAGATCGTCAGGCAGCAGCGGCAGCGGCAGCGCGGCAAGAGCTTCTGCAATTGATTGAGGCACTGCACAAAGTAGGACTGGCAGGCGAGAGGTTCCAGGTCCTATTCGCTGAACTCATGGATGCCATGATGGTGGAGCACATTAGAACGTCATTCGCGGGCGCCTGGACGCAGTCGAAATCTGATGGCGGGAAGGATGCTCCGCGCGCCTCGTCTGTGCCTCGCGCTACGAAACTTGGCCACCCTTCACGCTGCATTGCTGCACTTTGCAACTGGGTCGAGAACCATTACTCGCGGCTAGCAGTCGAGGTGTTTGCTCGCCTTGGAAGCGGGGACATTGCTTGGGCCGATGTCGAAAAGTGGAAGGAGATTGCCGTTGGGCGATTAGCAGTCATGCGTATTCATGAACTCTTCGACATCGTTCTCCAATGGCCCCACAGCAGAGGCGCTCTCGATGACCTCCGAATGGCAATCACAACGCCGCAGAGACGGCTACAACTGACGGACACGTTTTCGGCAGCGTTACAGAAACGGCTGTTGCACCCGGGACGGTCAACACTGGATATACTACGGGTATACATTTCCATGATCAGGACGTTCCATGCTCTAGACCATTCCAAAGTACTACTGGACCGTGTGGTCCATTCGCTGCAGCTTTACCTATGCCAGAGAGACGATGCGATCCCCATCGTCGTGACTGGACTACTATCAAACCCGGATAACTCAAGTACAGAGGCAGGCAGTACTAAGCTTATCGAGCTCGCCATTCTACTCAACGATCCATCACAGCAGAGAAGACCTGCCGTGGAGGATGAGGAACTGGACTGGGACGACATGGAATGGATCCCGGATCCCGTTGACGCCGGAGTCAACTACAAGCGTCCCAAGTCAGAGGATGTCATCGGGACCTTAATCAGCGCTCTGGGTTCTCAGGATATATTTATCAAGGAGTTCCAGAATATCATCGCAGAGAGGTTGCTGTCCACGCAGGTGGAGTTCAGTCAAGAAGTCCGTGTGCTTAATCTACTGAAGAAGCGGTTTGGGGATAATGCCTTGCAAAACTGCGACGTCATGATAAAAGACATTCAAGACTCGAAGAAGGTCGACGCCATCATCTCCAAGACGGTCAGGACAGGCGTTATCGGTTCCGTTCGTAAGGCCCACAATACTCCCTCATATCATACCAAGATTCTTTCTCGGCTCTTCTGGCCAACTATGGACAGGGAGCATTTCATCTTGCCCGGGCCTGTCGTCGAGGGTCAACGACAGTACGAAGGCGAGTTCGAGCGTCTCAAATCTAACCGCAAGCTTACATGGCTGAATAATCTCGGAAACGCTACTGTAAGCCTTGAACTCGAAGACAGGACAGTTGAGAAGGAGTGCAAGACGTATGAAGCCGTTGTCATATATGCATTCCAAACAGACGAGTCTTACAGCGGACCGCTTCCCGTACGTCGCACAGTTGACGAGCTTGAAGAGGTGCTGCAAATGGACGATGATCTGATTCGCTCCGCCCTTTCTTTCTGGGTCGGTCAGCGTGTCATCCGCGAGATTGAGCCGGGCACCTTCATCGTCATTGAGAAGCTAGATGACGATGCCGACGATGGAGGGAATCCACCTGGACCCGGCCCTGATGATGCTCCTGCGCCCGACTCAGGCGACCTTTCACCCAAGAAGCCGGGCGCGTTGGATGCCAAGGAGAAGGAACGTCGGCAGGTGTACTGGCAATTCATTGTTGGTATGCTGACCAACTCGAGTCCAGCCATGCCGCTGGTCCAGATCGCCATGATGATGAAGATGTTGATAGCGGACGGGTTCCCATGGAGCAATGAGGAGCTGCAGGAGTTCCTTGCAGAAAAGATGGCGATGGATGAATTGGAGCTGGTAGGAGGGAAGTATCGACTGCCAAAGAAATGAGCGGCATACTTAGGTTTCTCCAACAGTAGAAAGCAGAGTTGTCAGAGCTGGAGGTGCTGGGTGATTCCCTATGACGGGATAGTTTTACAACACAGTTTGATTACCCTCGGCTCATTTGTAAAGCCACACTTTAGTACAGTCAATAATAGCTACGATACCCAACCAAGTCATGCTCAGGTGTCAATTTTCCGTGACGTGGATGCTGTGACTGAAGACCACGGCTCACAGTGGACAAGATATCTGACCCCATGTACTCTACAAACACCTTCTTCTGGTGTTGAGACTATTCGTAACGTCATTTTGATCCATCAATCCTGCACCCAGATCTCCGCGGACATGAGCTTGATGCCTGTCAATCTGTCGTCTGGCAGTTTGAGTATCTTAGGGTAGGAGTGACTCTATATTTCATTACAACCCTCGTTCCGGCTACAGTGGTTCTTGCATCAAAGTCGTCTCTCCTCGTTCCCTCTTTGGTATCTACTCTCGATTGAAGGGACTAGGTCTGAAATTGCCTCACTCGCATCGTGCCTGACTTCGACGAGAAGGGAATATCTAGAGACTTGATTCAATCTCCGTAGATACATGGTATCGGGCTAGGACTTTTAATGATAATAATTCCCGGAAATGACCGAGTCCGTGACACGTCCGTCAGTAATCGGGTTAATGTGCCCGCCTGGTTAACGTTTCTCGCCACTGATTGAGTATGATGAGGCTGACCATGGCCAACTCTGATGTGTCGGTCCCCCACACCCCCTCTCTGATCATGAAATATTTGTCAGTCTTCATGATGATGCTCTAGGGACTGTTCGGTTAGACGCCAACGGCTGTATCATGCCTCCTTGCGTTTGAGGTGCTTCGTGTTGACATGAAGATGAGTTTTAAAGTAACACTCCCAATTGCGTTGAGTACATCTGGGTGCAAAGGTATCTGAACAGTCTATGAATGCCCGACAGAACCTACCAAATATTCAGGACTCTTTCTGCTGACTTCTTGAGCTCGCCCTGTGATCGAACTTGTACGCCTTTGACTTGTGATGGCGTGAAGATACTCTACTTCAAGACCTAGGAAGTCTACAGACCGTCAAATATGCTTTGAAAAAGTGCCCTCAAGCAGTGTAATCGCCCCTAGATGTTGACATGGGAATCCATCATCCACTTAGTGAGCTAGGCACGAGGGGGGAAGGCGAGGCTCCAGGCATCAGCCACTGAGTGTACAAAGCGATATAAGGTGACATGAACTTACCCGGACAAAACTCAAGCGGCTCTTGTGGGATTGCGCCAGAGATATGCCACCGAGCATACCTTGCGATCAAAAGCAGCAGACTTTGCCCCCCAACATCATCAGATTCATTCATAAACAGATGATCTCACTATGTATACGACTAGGCAGTACATAAGATCTGTAAATTCCAAAGCAGAAGGGTGGGAGAAGTTCCTTTGGAGAAAGTGCGCTGAAGAGCTGATGCTTCCGTTCACCTTGTGAGCTTGAAGCAGTATGATGATCAGTAATCGTACAGACCTTTCAGGTTTGATAACGGCAGATGATGGTAGCGGATACCTGACGCCACCCGAAACCTCCCAGGGACATCAGAAGCCTTGTTCGTCATTCTATTCGACCTGGTGCCGGACGAATCGACTTTTATGATGTTATCTGCCATGTGTTCGATTTGGGTCGAGGCACTGACGGTTCCCTATCAACCTGAATAATAAAAGTCCATGCGTTTTCCCTCATCTCTAAACTGGGAATATTCGGGATCCCATAGGCTTATTTGCATACATCAGTGCAGAAAGTTCAACCTAGGAGTGAAATAAGGCTGGTACCGATAACTCCATCATCTCATCAAACATACAATTTTCTGCATCTATCGATGGCATGGTCCCATTCTGGAGAATACCGGGAGTACATTGCTCCGCAGGAGAGCCGATAAATTCTATCACGGCTAGATTCTGACGAGTACACCCGGCCCCATTCCCCAATGCAAAACCCCATGAGTACGGGCAAGAGGATGGAAACCGTCCTTATTGGGTTGACTCATATGTCGTGTTCTCAAGACCGCTACCATGCCATGATAACAGCACCCGCGTAAACTCACTTTTGAGATGGTAAGAATCGCCCTTCGCCTTCAGTCGAGAGACTGTGATCAAAGGCTCCCTAATATTGGTCAGCTGCCCGTTGTCAACTGAACAAGTTCAGCTGATTCTCAAGACCCTGGACGAGTTTAGTGTTTTAAGGGGGAATATACGTTCTATATCCTTGAGATGGTGTCCCTTCCACGAATTATGGAGCAATGTTGTCAAGAATGAAGCTTGTAGTTGGAAAGACAGGACAAGTAAGAGCTCAGAGACGAGTCTTGATGTCTCCCTCGAGGTATGGTACTTCGAGGTGCAGTGTCTGTTTCTTCATGACTGTCACGTATTCATTGAGGTTTGATTGGACCATATAACAGAACAGTTCTACCAAGTTGTACTATTCTCAAAGCGGGAGTTGAGAAAAGAGCTCGTCCGTCCGATAGGTAATGAATCAGTTGAGGTCTAGGCACGAGTCTACATGAGACCAGATCTTGCGGACGCACTCATGAACGGACCAGGAGAATGAGGGACCGCTGACTCCGTAAGATTTAAGAGTGGACAAATTTCTACAAATGTACCATCCACACGACGAGGGTAATGAAGGTCGATCCAGTTCCATAGCCTCACGTCAGGCTGAATCACATCCCTATGTGATATTGGATAGTTACTGCCATTCGTATCTGCCTTCTGTGACTTAATCAAGAGAGAAGGCCAGCACTCAAGGCCTACATCACAGCAGCCGGGAGTCGTAGACTACCTAGGTGCGTAGTGGCATGTATACAACACGTCAATCGATTCTGTTAATTTCGAAAACGGCGAGAAGAACGCTCCAGCCGATTTCACGTGCAACGGTTGTGGGAATCAAGATGCCGATTAGCCTCGCTCTCAAGAGTGACTGAATAGCCCCGCTCCTTATCTCAATAATGTAAGTTGAGAAATAAGAAGAGAAAAACAGCCACCAGGCTTCCTGAACACGTTATTTCACTCCTTCACTCTCAACTAGCTCATGTGGTCGGTTCTACCACTATGCTAAGTGAATAGAGAACAAGAGTCTACAGAACGGAGACGGAGATTGAAGCGCAAGCAACAACAACCTAAAACATCATTCTTAGCAAATTGCGTGATGACAAGATGCGGTGAGATACCGTTGGGAGACGTAGCATTGGCGGATGATCAAGGCCCGACAAGCCCGAAAAATACGTGAACCAGACGTCATCATCGCCCAGCGAAAGACCTGGCTCACCCCCGCCTCAGCCAAGCGAGGGGCCCCGAGTCAGCAGCCATCGGAGCAGGCCCTTCGGAGCAGATATGCCTGAATTGTGGATCATCGGACCGGCTCAGTGCCTCGGACGTACAATCGGCGACTCGGGGATTGTTTGTTTAATCATGCGCGGCAATCGAGGACGGTACAGTCAAACGTTGTGGATAGAGAGCTGCCCACCAGAGAGATGTTGTTTTTTGTGTTTTCGTTTTTCTCTCCTTATAGGCGAGTAAGGTGCTCCATGCGAGCCATCGATAACCTCGCTATAGGAGTCATGGTATATGGATGTTCGCAAACGGGGGATTCCGGCTTACCTGCCAAACCCGTCACGAGTCCGGATATTGATGTGGAAACTTACAAGAAATGAAAAGAAGCTGAAAAAAAAACAATATGTCAACCGCAACATTAATGTAGCTCACTTCGTGTAACTCAACCTTGTCTCGTGTAGTGTCTGCAAATCCGGGTGTCATTGGTCCTGCAGGTGACCACATGAGCGTCGGTCTAGACAAGGCCTGAGTAGCGACTGGGACAAAAGGACCGGCATGCTATGTTTCCGGGATTGGTTGGTGTGGTTGAAAGAAGAAGCCCAGTATTCCGTAAGAGTTTCGGCCATCAGACTGCTGAATGAGAAGCGATGATCATAACTCTGAAAAGACCAGTCAAGCTGGATCCCACGTTTGAGGCTTGGCTCAACCTCAAATGCGGTAAATGGCTGCCGAGTGAGAAAAGTTTGCTGATGATGCGACCTCCACCGCCATGGGCGATAGCAAGGCGAGAGATTAGACATGGATGGGCACGCCTGGGCGCTTGCCATGGTGCTGACTCGAGGTCCCAAGAATTGAGGCAGTCCGCCCTTGTGGCGAGCCTAGAGCGCTGAATGATGAGACGAACATCTGAAGCAAAACAAACTGACTTGGCGGGAAAAGTCCGTGAAATTAAGTAAAATCTCACTTGGTCAGGCGACGGGGGACGAGGGACAAGGAGGTGGGACAAGAGAAGGGAGGGACAGAGACAAGACTCACCAAAGTAGTCGATAACAGTAGTGTCGAGCGCAGACGGCGGAGCACTTTATCTTAGCGCGAACCAGGGCTCAGAAGATCTTCGCGGGGATCCCGCTGCTTCGAAAACGAATGAGAGACGAGGTTAGCGACCAAAAAGGGCTCCAGCCAATGGATAAGTATCATCTCCTCGAAGCTAGGTGGTCTTGCAGCAGGGTCGTGACTGGGGTCTTGTTAGGACAAAGCCGCGGGGTCCTTGCATTTCCCTCGTGTCTGTTCCTTTCGGAGGGGGAGCTAGAACCTGTTATGACGTAGCTTGTTGGTAGGGGGTGTGCGAAATTGTGAGGGCGCAGACTCGGAAAAAGTGAGGTTTTGGATTATTTTTGAATCTGAGAACCACCTGGGTCAAACGGATGGTCCCTGGCCAGTTGGGAACAGTGACAGGACGCGAGGACTTGGGAGGTCTCAAGACTCAGAATCGAAGTGAGTCACTGTCAGGGGTCCAACCAGATGGGGGCCGATAATGGTATTCTCCGCCTGGGACAAAAGCTGATTGCGCTGCTGATGCAGATGAGGGAGCATACCTCAGCATGGCCCAAGGCGGGGCACGTCTTGAAGGTGGTGGGAGCGAAGTGGTTGGATTTCCAACAATGGAAGAGTGTGGTGTGAACGGCCCGGCGCAAACGGTCCAAGTTGATCATGGCAGGCCCCCACGGCCCCTCCTCTCCCGTAATGTATCTGTACTTGTCGACCACTGCCCGGGTGACAGGGTCAGCACACGACCATGAAGTGGGATTCGTGAAGAATGGGAAAGAGGGACGAGAAGGGGGAAAACCGAGAAATACGAATGGCGTACGACATTGTAAAGGTGTAATGAATGAGAAAAAAAGTGACGGTTCCTTGGTGGCTGGTCCCAACAGCTGGCCCCTCCCTGTCGTAACAACACCCTCCCCTACCCCTCCTCCTGCTGCCCCTCCTTATCGTTATCGTGTGTCTACCTGACGGATAGGTGGTGCACGCCGGCCGGCAAGTCGGCGGTCAGTCCATCCGTAAGGTAAGGTAGCGCGAACCACTTGATGATAGGATTCGCCATGATGCCGAGAGAGAGACCAGGCTCGGTTACGTCGATCAATGGTAAAACGAGCGAGGAACTGCCGAAGGATATCGACTTGAGAAAACCTTCCGTAAATGTTGCTGGCAATGAGTAGGTGTATGTATCGAGCATCTTAAAGCATTCTTTTTGATGGCATCTTGTCGGCACGCTCGGCGGATTGTCGGGCCCCTCGTGCTTCCTCAAAAGGCGATCGCAATTCCGCAACAATCAGTGTACTCACACCCGCTGGGGAGTTGGGAAGTTCGCCGTCATACGGGATACATCTGGGCAGAACAAAACCACGGCCGAGTAAGACAGCACACGGTGTGGACCGACAGCAGCTTCGTCACTTTCGGACCTTTGGTTTTGATCTGGCAAGCAGGCCAGTAAACCGGTGAGAGGCGAGCAGGGAGTCCGCAGCATCACGGGCTTGCTGGGTTCTTTTAGGTGCATTTCATGATCGAGGGCTGTCCGGCTGAGGTCAAGTTGTGGAGACACCGTGTCTCGCAAATACCGGGGAGAAGAGGGCAAACGCAAGAGAAGCCGTCGGATGCGGCAGTTTGAACTTTGAACCGGACAGCCTGAGAATAGGCTTCACTATTAGTCCTTTTTGTGAGACTTGAAATTGCAAAAGACGGCATATGAGGATAGATATTGCAAAGAGGCTGGCGACGAGATGTTTCGTTTTCAAGACGGGTGAGTTAACGGCCGAAGGGCGGTTGCAAGAAAAAAGAAGACTTGCCGGCGAAGCAAGCTTGGATGGCAGGACCCCAGTCTGGATGCAAGTTCAGGGTCTCTCCTTCTATTCGCCAGATGAGGGAAGGTGAGCGGATGAATAACCAACTAACTTATCCACCAGGAAGGACTCACAGAGTATAAAGTGCCCCAATTACTACTGCGCAAGGTATCCGTACATCGCTGCGAGGCAAGCTGCAAAAGACACCTTCTGGTAAGGGAAGGCCGCGAGTTCAGGTTTTCCAAGGGCAGAAAGTACGAGACAACCACCTATCCATACGGATACCTCACTCGTCTTAGCAACCAAAAGCCACAGCACAGGAGGGACGGATAGTGGAGGACGACAGGCAGGGTACATGGCGGGTGTTAAGGCCGTCTTCATGTATAACAAGCCGAAAACATGCTGGTGCTGCGAAGGGCTCGCATATGGCGCGTGCGACTGGTCGATCAAGTTGAGTTTCGTAACACCTGACAAGCCTGCCTTAGTTGTGTGTTAGTCTCACTCTCACTCTCACTTTCGTTCTTACCCTCACTCACTCTATCGCCCGGCCCTGGTTGCTCTCAGGCCGAGTCGAATCACACGGACCCAGAGACAATCTCTCACACCCGAAGCCATACTACTTTCAGTGTAGCTTCCTGTGAGAATCCGACCATGATTTGTGGTTTTGTGGTGGCAGCGAGCTATTGAATAGTGTATTTTCTTCGGCGTGGGAATTGGCTTGCGTCTGGAGTGCCACGGACAGAGAGCATGCAGAGCAGTGGTGAGTGAATTGGTGAGTGATTACCTTACAGCCTACAGGGTCGCCAACCCCTCGTCACTATCATCATGCCAGTATCCTGCAAGCCCAGTAAGCCATGCTGTGCCCACTGAGGTGATGACCAGGGCCAGCCATGAGATCCAGCGCCAGCCTACCAGGTGTGCTGTGAGGAGCTCGCAGGTCAGAGTGACGAGAAACGTTTCTAGACACAGCCTCACAGGTCATTCATCCGTGGCAAGGGCGCTGGGCCGTATTTGTTGATACTTGATACCTTTCGAAGAACATTGCGAGTGTGTGGTATTATTGATTGCCCTGCTTGGACCGGCCGAGCTCAGGTGGTTCATGTGAGCACCTCACTCACACTTAGATGGAGCTGACCAACTGAAGCCAGGGCCCAGGACTGCCGTTGCGACCTACTGACACACCCCATGGCCCCCGGTCGTTGACGTTTACATACATACCGCTTTCGCACCACGGCCGAAAGGTTTCGTCCTTTCACGACCCGGTCACGACATGATGATGCCCGGTGGAATCACGGCGGAGTTATTGGGACTTCCCTCGGGGGGGGGGGGGGGGGGGCGGGGACAGCTGGAGTGGTAAGTGAGTGGGTTCTCAGCTCCGTCTGTCAGTCTGATCAATGGGCAGGATTGCGAAGACTCCAGCGTAACGAACCTCGGAAAGAGAATTTGTCCACGCTCAGACGTTTCCGGCAGGCCAGCATATCGTCGCTTCCGAATTGTAGTAAACTGCTGAGGCTGCTGATGCTGATTATGATGCCAATATGCTGATGTGCCGATGCGGTGCGCTTGCATTCCCGTCAGCGCCCGCTTTTCCTGATACATCTCACTTTACACGCCTCCAGCAGCAGCGACTCCCCTCATTTTCATCCATCTGTTCAGGCCTCCAGCCCAGTTTGATCATGGATGTGGTCACGAACGGAAAAGATGCTCTTTCTTTGCCGACTCTTTCATTCTTCGCAACGCTCTCGAGGCCCCGGCTCCATCATGTATGGTTCTTTGAGAGCAAGGAAACTTTCAGTCTACCGCCCTTGTGCATCGATCCGCCCACAAATGGTCAACTGCGGATACCAACTTACATGGTTTCTGCAATGGTCAATATATGGTTCAAGAGAAAGGCGACACCTGTTGGCAATGACGAGACCTAGCTGCAACTTGCAGCACATCCTCAAGCCTCTCCCTGTCCACCGCCGCCACCATCAACCACCGCTCGTCCGCCATTGAGGTGCTTGTGACCTGGTGTCGACCCAGTCTTTGGCGTATCACAATTCGTCTCTTCCCTCGCCGCCTCTGAAAGTGTTTAGGAAAGGAAAGGTGCCTTGCCGCCGCCGACTGACACCCGCCCGCCCCCGTGGGATCCGAACAGCCAACAACGACCCAAACACACCCGCTCGCTACCCATGTCTGGTAAGGTTGCTCACGTCTCGCTCACTTTTGGTGGCTCACCTCGGACGGGGGCGCTAGCCAGGCGTGCCAGGCAGGCTGCAAAAGGTTACCCTCAGTCTCAAGGGAAGGGCAAGGGAAGTAAAGGGTACGAATACCCACGCAAGTACGGTGTATTCGTGGCTCACTGACTCTCAGTCTCAGATCCGAACTTGTCTTGGCCTTTCTCTTTCTGCCTCTTCATCCGCTTCCAGCTTCCGCTTCCAATGCCTGATGAGCACCCGACAAGGGACTTTTCATTTAACCCTCGCCCAGCGCAGTCCATGTCGCATAGCTTGCCCCTCCAAAGAGACGGAGCCACGCATACCCCAGGGCCGGGCCTGCTTACATGTGGAACATTGACGTGGGAAAGACCACTGCGAACAAAATGAGGGCATCGCACAAGGTAGCCGTACCCAGTCATCCAGCACATTTCCGCCGTAGTAGTAGACCGGCACCCGAAGCAGCAATGGATAATAAACATCTTTGCCAACAGAGCAGCGCCAGCAATCAGCACCCGCCCGGCCTGGACTAGGCCACGCGGTCGAATTTCCGTCATTTCTTCCTTCCAGACTGATCCTGTCGCTGTTCCCGACAGACAGCCACGTCCAATATTCAGTATTTTCCAGCCCCGGTTTGGCTTACTCTTACTGCTTATCATTGTTTTTGGTGGACCCGGCCGTACACTCAACTCGGTCACCGGAGGGAAGGCTTCGTGGGGTCCCGAGGTGAGGTGAGAGGGCCAAACGATGGACGAGTCGGATATAGCATTATTATGAGGGCAAAATGCAAACCCAAATGCCCCTCGTTGAATGGAAACAAAATGGCTCCCAGCTGGGAACTGGACTGGGTCGGCGGATGCGCATGGCCCTGCAAGTCTCTTGCTCGGCGCTCACCCAGTGGTCTCTAACTCTCACACTTACTTCCGCACCGTACCCCCAGCGTGTATCTTCCTCTCACGGCAAATCGTCTTCTGAGTCCCGGTCTTTTTTTCTGCCCTTGCTCCCTGACCCGAACCCCCCATTGGGTTATTGTCTGCCGTCTTCCCTGGCGGGAGTGCAGCGCCATGCCATGCCACGCCCAGCTTTTGCCTGCCCTGCCAATGTTGTGCTGTGTGTACGGATACAAAGTAGTGCTCTGTGTGCAGTGTGCTGCGTGTTGTGTGTGTGTGTGTGTGTGTGCCTCTGCTCTGCTGCTGTGCTTTGCGTTGCGGCACTTTGCTTCGTCGTCTTTGGTTCGCTCTGGTCCAATCCATTCCTGTTGGAGCAAAGCAATCCAACCTAGCCCATAATTACCGCCCTTTCTGCCCTGCAACGACATGACTTTCTGGACATGGAACATGGCCCCGGTCATGGACTGCCCTTTGGATCATCGGAGGAGTAGCGGTAGCAATATCTAGCTGGCTAGCAGTACCGTAAAGTAAACGCCGGTCGGTTCGAACCAGCCCCAGCCCGGCCCAGCCGTATTGATTGTGCAGTCTACCAATTCGGTCCCGTCTTGTTGCATGGTTTCCCTCACTCTTTCTGCACATGTACGTATGTATGCTCTTGCTAGTCCACCCCCCGTCCCGGTGTCATTGCGTGGGACTCTCTGCGAAGGGCTCCATCATCACTGGTCTTGTTCCAAGCCTGTCCTTCGTGAGGGTCGAGTGTGAGGTGAGTGTGAGCGAGATACCTGACTTATACCTCTGGGGGTGGTGAGGTCCAAGGTGGGCTTTTGCTTTGGCTTCCGGTGCCTTGTCTGGACCTTGCCTCGTCTTCCTTTCCGGTTCCCTTCCACCCATTCCCATTGTCTCTTAGACCTTGCCTGGCTGGAGTGTCTCCTCCTTCGTCTCTCCGTCGCTCGTCCATGGCCCTGTCGAGCCGACCTTTCTTGCCTCCCTACTAATACACCTTGCCTCAATAAGTGGTGGTGTCTGTCGGTCTGGCGTCTGGTGTCCGGTGTCTGGTGTCCCCAAGGTTCCCTTCCTTCTTGCCTGCGACGAGATACAAAACCCAAGACTGCCTACCCACCCCTCTTTCCTTGCCGCGCCTTCCCTTCCCTTTTCCAACCCCCGGTGGCCGTCTCTCGTCTCTTCTTCCCACTTCCTCCTCTCTTCCCGAGCCATCGTCGTCTCACCGATACTCTTCGCCGCCCACCGACCGCTCGTGAACCTAACCCAACCTTACCTTCCAACGTCTCCCTCCCGAACCCCATCGACCAATATCCCTTGCTCGGCGACATCGGCGTCACGACGTATGCAGCCTGTCACAAGAGAAACCAAAACCCATCGAGTCACCGTCACCCCTCTTTTCGTCTACCTAATAAGAAGACGAACAGGCTGCCTTCGCCCTCGCTCTGCTCCTTTCACTGCCTTACTTGGCCCATCTCACCTTGCCTAGCCTCCTCCTGAGTAGTCATCCTCAACGATACTCATACACACCACATCCATATAAGGTATCCCATCCCTCTGCCTCGATCCCCCGCCTTGAATGGTTCCCACGCACAATCCTCTTACACGCTCCTCCTTTCATCCCTACTCCATCACCGCCCTGCGACAAGAGTAAGAGCGAACAAGCAGATTAAGAGACACAGACCGCTCTTAATACCAGTTCGTTACGAGGAACGCCAAACAGTCGTTTTTCCTCTCTCATTTTTTCTTAAAAAAAATTTCCCACGGCATGAAACTCCATCGTCCTTACCCAGACTGCATCTTACCTGTTACGGCCAAACAAGACAGACGCCTGCATCCCGCTCTTTTGCGAACATCCGACTAACTTCTGAAAGCGGCATGATCCAGCGGCCCATCCCAGTGTCTTAGCAGCAGCGCCCCTCACCTCACAGCCGCATCACGTCCCGCTCGACTCTTACACTTCATTCCGCCTCGACCACCCCAGGTACCACCCTACTGAGGCTGGGAGTTTGAGCACCTTGTGCATCACGCCTAAAGGACACGAACTACAACCAAAAAAAGGTAAACCTCGATGGGTTACTGGGGAGAAAACATTTCGAGCCGACCTTGGAAACTCTTTATCGCCCATTGATAAAACCAGCGACGACTCTTAATTGAACGCATTCCGAAACCTCCAGACTCGCCCACTCGGCCGCATCTACCCCTCCTCCAGTCAGTCTGCGACGACTTGCCAACAGACCACATTCATTTCGGAGCCCTCTCACTTGAACGATCCGCTTGCCTCGACCACCGGCAGCTTGTACGACGACGAACGCACCTTCTGATCGATTGAACAAGGGCTTAGAAGAAGCAAGCGAGCGACGCCGTGCAGCTGCATACAAACAGGGAAATCAAGCGACAACAAGGAGGGGAATAAAGAAAAGAGCCAAGTCATTTGGTGAAAGAGAGACTGTGATTCTCCAACAGAGGCAATACTAGCCACAATTCAGAAGCCGGCTTCACAGCGACAGGCTAGAGGACTTTCCTCACGCAACGGTGGAAGGGATTTACAGCATGGACGAAGCCATGGATTACGCATACCATCATCCGGAGCAGCCTCAGGGTCAGGCACAGAATCCGTACGCACAACAGCGACCACGATGCCCTTATTTCCTCAACAGAGAAGGCCAACAGCAACTCCCTGGGATGCCACAGCACCGCTCAACAATGCACTATGACCCTGTTCACTCTTCAGCGAATTACCCAAATTGGCAGCCTCAAGTGCCACCGATACCTGGGCCATATCACTGGCAACACCAACCCCACATGATGAACCACCGGGGACATCCGGCACCCCAGCACCGGCCTTCGAACTCGGGCTCTGAGGCACCTTACTACAACCATGTACCTGTTCCGAACTTTGGCAATGTGGCTGGTGGCTACTCAGGGGCACCCCCAAGCGAGATGGTAGGCCCTCCAACCATGCAGCCGTCGTTCCCTCATACGCAGCTCCCTCCGGTGAGATTCAATCTTTCGACAGCCCTACCAGCAGGCCATCCGGCACAAGGCCAGCCGTTCTACACCAGCTCTGAGAGGAACTTTGGTGGGCAAAATGCTGCACCTCGCCACAACGCCTTTAACACGGCTTCTCACTCTGTGAATACATCAACTCCTCCCGTAGCACAAACTAGCTCAGAACACCTTGTGGCAGCCCTGAATCCTCCCCAGATCGAGACATCAGACTCTACTGGAGGTACAAATCAAGCACCATCTTCTGGGGCCAGCATCCAGTTTGGATCTGCTCCTCCTTCATCTGCTCTCCACCGCAGCACTGCAACCTTCCCCAATCCGCCGCATGACGTTCATCAACCTAATTCAGGTGAGTGCGGTTTGCCTGTACCTGAGACTCTATCTGCTAATGATGCCCGGAATATCACAGGCGCCTCATCTTCTGGAGCCTCGAGCTCATCAAGCAGCTTGGGCTCGCATCACCATCCAGAGCGACGTCGAGTTCCTGCCATTCGGCGTGCGTCCAGAAGACAAAGCCCTCTTTCCGACAGTGATGTCGATTCCGACCGAAGCGCGCTCGAACAGGTCATAGCATTGGCTGGAAATCCAACGCAAATGGCGCGTCATATTATGACTCTGGAAGAAGACCACGTTCGGGCCGCTCAGTTCATGCGTGGCTCTGTGACCACGAAATATGTGGCGTCTTCATCGGCTATCCAATCTCTTCAGAGCGTTCCGATTACCGAGCTATCAGAAAGCGAAAGAAGTGAGTTATAAGGACTCTGGCTCTATTGCGAGAGAAAAAATACTAACACGATTTGATAGCCTGCGTCATCTGCTACAATGAATTCGGTGTGGAAACACCCGAGGGCGTGAAGGAGGCTCCGTTGCGACTGCCCAAATGCAAACATGTGTTTGGTGATCACTGCATCAAGAAATGGTTTGAGGAGTCGGACAGCTGCCCTTACTGCAGAGATAAGGTGCCGCACGAAGCCAGGATCACATCCACACACCCAGACTTTGACCGGTACTACCGCAATCGTGGTCAGGTGAATCTTGGAGGTCTTGCTGGTTACGCTGGCTACATGCGAGACAGGGACGCCAGTCTTGCGCAGGACGACTCAAACCGCTCGCAAGGATCTGGATCTAGCCATGGTGAACGCCGCTCTCCCCCGACAGACAGCGGTGAAAGTCGGCGTAGGATTCGACCTCGTACTGGTATTCAAGGGCCAGGGTCACCAACATTCAGCAGCAGCCGGCCCAGACCAGTATCCAGCGCATACGAAAGTAGTAGGAGAGCGCATGCTGCAATTCCTGCTCTGCTCCCACCTCGTGGAGCTTTCGCATCCAACGGCTCCAGTCGTACGAACCACGGTGCTATATCACAGGTGTCGTTTTCCGGTTCCAACCTGCATCAACACCATCATCAGGCGACTGGCTTTACAGGTCAAGGAGAGAACGGGAGCGCCTCGACGCAGGGAGTTCCGATACTCGCACGCCACCCTAATGGAGCTGCGCCAACCGCTCTTGGCGTGCCTGAAGGGCTCCATGGGAACGGATATCTGAACCCCGCGAACCGAACCTCACTGCCGGCAGTCCTTCCGGGCCCTTGGATCGGAGACCTAACAGCACCCGACGAAAGCCATCGGCGTATGATGGGTGGTGAGAATGGTGTGTCGCTTCAAGCCAACCCATGGGTACGGGAATAGGGAAGTCAACATGGACTTGGCGGCTGTGGACAGCGTAGGCGTGGACGGCGTGGCCAGTGGAAACGTAATTGGTATACTGGATATGGGGGACAGTTTCACTAACCAGTCTGCAATTTTCTTTCGTGGAAAGGCTCGGTTTGGCATGCAGGATGACCTTTTACACAGATCGACCACGGCGTTTATTTCTTTTATTTTTTTCGGTGGTCATGGCGTTTCAGGGAATCAGGGATCGTCATCTTCGTGATAGCATGATTCAGGATCCAAAGTCTCTCGGTAGGATTCATGAGGTCTATTGGATCTGACTGCTTTTAAGGGCTGACCACTTGGGGGGCCAGCCTGAGTGCACACATCATCAACACATTTCAGGGAATCAGGGATCGTCATCTTCGTGATAGCATGATTCAGGATCCAAAGTCTCTCGGTAGGATTCATGAGGTCTATTGGATCTGACTGCTTTTAAGGGCTGACCACTTGGGGGGCCAGCCTGAGTGCACACATCATCAACACATTTCAGGGGGGCACTCACTTATTTGGTGTTGGCCTGTAAGCCACGATACGCAAACAATGCGACACCGCGCACATGGCGGAAGCGACACAGCAAGCTAGTCTAGTTGGTTCTAGTTAGTTGAGCAGACGAATACATGACTCTATCCCACTCATATTCCGTTTCCTTTCATCGCTGTAGAATCCAAGTGTATGAGTGAAATTGTTGGCCTACGCGGATTAAGGCATAGGTTTTCCATAGCTGACCTCAAAAGTAGGCAGGCACACAGGTATTGATATGAGACATCACGGGACTTGGTTGACATACAAACTCTTAGCTTCTAGGCAATGATTGGACGGCGAACACTCCCCTTTTGGCCGTTGGAAAACGAACTTGGCGGAGAATGCAATGTGGACGGCACGGAACGGAATTTGGGGTCTCAGTAGCCCGTGTGAAATCCGTCGGGACGGAGGGGCGGCAGTGTCGTGCTCGGTTTACGTTTTGCGGTTCTGTGGATGTTAGACCCTGGCCCGATTCGGTGTTTTGGGTTATCCCGGCGGGTCTTGTCCCGTCGGGTGCGGAGTAGGAGTGTGAAGAGGGGGAGGAGACCCGAGGAGAACGACGACGAAGTCAGACTTCTGGGAGGTTTTGCTTGGGTTTTCCTTGACTTCCGGGATGATGGCGGGTTAGTGGAGGCGAGGAGAGGGGCAAGAGGAAGAGGGGATGGTTAAGTATCTGGGGTGCAGTTCCGGCGGGCACCTACCTCATTGCTCGTAGGACGTCGGAAGTTTGGGTGGTTGTGTTAGCTCTGCCGCGTGCGTACGAGAGGGGAATCACGAATCATGGGAGTTTTTTGGAGAATATCAGATGGTAGTATTGTAATGATACACTCGGAGAAAGCGGGTGGCGAGGTGTGTATCGCGTGTAAGTGGCTGGGTTAACATGGGGAGACAGACAGATGGACACGCAGGCAGTGGTATCACATCATTCTGCTGATTGCGATCTATCTTTCGACGCTGTATATTCTGTTCTTTGCCAAGGTTTGAAGTGGAAAGTTGACTTACAGACAGGCATCGATGCAGAGACGTGTAAGCGAATGCGAACGAGAGCCCCTCGCGGCCCGAAAATGGATGATGAATGATGGAAGAGGTTGGCCGTGTTTCCCATTGGCTGGAGCCTCGTTATCCATGTGGTCCCTTTTGCGTGGCATCCGTGGCGTCCGTCATCACGGGAACTGTGCATTCTGCCCAGAGGGGCAGATCTACAGTATGGGTGGGATTTAGACTCTTTAGGGACCCGTGTTGTATTATTTCAGCCGTTTAATCACCCCACATCTTGACTGCTGTTCTGATGCCACGGAAGACTGCCACCCGAATGTAGAACTGCAGAGTCGCTGCTGCTCTGCCACAGTTCCTAGCTGTCATAGATTGCCGCTTCCTCCCGAGCGGTGCAGCATTCGCTTCGAATGGCCGGGCGGTGCATTATCAAATGTTTTAGAAATAAGGAGGGGGGGGGGACGGACGTGTGCTGCCAGCAGCAGGACAAGACGCTTGGGTTCATGGCAGGCAGGACAATGTCGTTAAAGAGGCGGTAAAAAGGGTTTGTATCACCAAAAGCTATCTTTAGCGTGGTAGAATGGTAGGAAGATAGATGGGTTGAATGAAGGGCTTCTTGATTTTGAGCCTCACCTCCACGGACGGCGGAACGGAAACAAAGCCTGCCGTTGAAGGCGAAGGCTAAAGGTGGCGGTGCTGCTTGTTGTGTTTCTTGCACTTGATGTTTCCCGTTTTCTTGTATTGGCCCTTTTGGGTTGTTTTAACCACCTTTTATTTGGTGGTCTATGTCAGGTTTTAGGCCTGTGCGTCTCTCTGTTAAAAGATGGTCAGAACAGAAGGGTGAGTTTAACAGAACAGCCCGATGTTTGGTCCAAGAACGCAACGGCAACGACTTGGGCTGAAGTTGGGCGTTCAGGGGGGCAAAGTTAAGTTATGGTTCTTCTTGACAAATCAGTTTGAATTTGTCTTTCCTCTGGTCGTCCAGACGGGACGTCTTCTAATGCTGTGCTATGCCCCATTCTTAACTCATTTTGCAGAGAATAGTCCAGGGCTCTGCTTGTTTGAACAGGTGAGGGGCCAAACCGAGAAGGAAGAGAGTGAGGCTTTTGGTAAGAGAGGCTTTTGATTACCTTGTTTGGGTAAAGGTCCCCCGTATTCCTGCAAGCCGTACTCGTCCTGGAGATGAAGGCGAAAATGTAGAACAGGAAGACGAAGCAGAAGAGAGGAGCACTGTCCACGCGATTGAAACAGGCATGCTATGCGACTTGGCCCTGCGCCCCCCTTCCAATCGAAGGGACCATCCGAAACGATCAAGTCGGACTTTTCTGACTGAGCCAATCGCCTTTGCTTCGCACGGCCAAGCTTGGCGTGGTATCGGCATGGGACTGGACCGAGTCGCTGGAATCGCAATAACGTTGTATCCTTTGCTTTTTCCTTTCGCTCACTCTCTTTAGTCCGGGATTCGGGGTCGAGGAGAGGACGGGTAGTGGTTCCAAGGTGAGCCAAATGTTACACCGAGAAGAGGGTAACCCGTATTGCGTACATAGCACTCAATGTTGGAACTCAAGACAAAGGCAGAGGAGCGCCACGACTGAGTGCAAACGGAACAAGACTGGCACAGCTAGAGACTGGACGGTGCCCTCCCAAGGATTTCCAAGGCGGCAACATCCCGCCGGATTTTCCTAGCACGGTAGAAGAAGAAAAGAACAGCAAGCGAACGAAGAAGGGTGGGATCGGGCAAACAAATCATCCCAGAAGCCCGTTGGACTGGGACGATGGCCAGGGACCCCCCTCAAATCCTGTCCCGGACTTTTAGTTCCCCTTCTAAACTTCTTCCAGATATCTAGGCAAGCTGGAGCTGGGCCTTTTCGGTTTCCAAGACACGACACAACCAATCCACGGCGAGCTAGGACGAGAATGGCATTCAATTCGAGCCTGGTGTCTCCATCAAAATGTAGTGTACTCATCATCCATAGCACCCCTCCCCCTACCATCCCACCTTTTTTTGAACAACCACCAGTCGCGGGTCATGTGCCGATTCGTCGAACGTGGTGCTGCTGCCTTTTTGCGGATGAACTTCTGAATCCCGGGCGTACTGCAGAGAACATATTCGCAGGTAGAGAGAGTAAGACGGAGTCGGGATGCTGAGGTGGCATACCGTATACACCATGAATCGCCTACGGATACCAAGACGGAGGAGGAAGAAAGACGAAAAAAGGCAACGAAATACGTACAACTATCTAGCTCCCTTGTCAAGCAATCGAGCCGAGCTCTCTTTCTCTCTCCACCGAGCTGCAGAACGAAGCCAAGAAATCCGCTAGGGGCTCTTTTGGAGGGGGGCAGAGCAGCTTGCAACCAACGGCAGACCGGCTCATTGTCATCACTCCAGCTCCGTTCCCCAGCATCCCATCTCGTTTGCTTCTTTACTTTAGTAGGGGAACGTCCTCCTCCACCACCCTTGCTCACTCCATTGACCTCGGATGCCACGTGCTTTTAGCGTGTGGTTGCTTCATCGACTTTCATCAGAGATAACATCTCAGATCTTCTTTCTCAGATTCACCAACCCAGAGTTGACAACAATACGGTACTCTTCATATCTTTCTCTTCCGGTTGAGATAAAATCAGAATACAACAAAAGCCGGGTTCGTCGTTTGAAGAACTTCACTCACCCCTTCTCCCAACCACCCCCGGCATCCCGTCGCGTCTCGTCTCATCCCAACTCCGTTCTCCATCGTCTCGCCCATCTGTGGTCTCCGACAGCCAAAACTCACCACCCCACGGCCCCTTGTCTGAAGGGACAACCCAAGAACGGACTTTTGGAGGAACCAAGTGCCTACTTTACCTTACGGGCTGAACAGTTGGAACAGCGCAGCAAATAAGGGACTTCCCATAGAAAACGCGGTACGTGCGTGGATCCTCTCTTTCCTGTGTGTGTTTCTCTCTATTTTGCGGCTTGCCTGGGTGTGCATGTGCTGGCGATGCTTTGGTTCCATGTCTGCAACCCCGTACGCATGAAACAGATCGACCCGGCCCTCATTCCACGCGGGATCTGCCTCGCCTTGTCTGCCCTCTTCTACCTACCACACGCCACCACCACCTCTTTTCCCTTCTAATTGAGAGCTTAAACTTCAAGAAACAGCTTTGATCCGTTGTTGTTCCTTTCTGTCTATTTTACCATTTACCTTACATAACCTTACCCTTACCCGGGAGTTTAAACGCCCAGTCTGGCTTCTTCATTTGCGTGTCATTGGGAAAAGTGCTGGCGACTTACGCAAACCTCCCAGGTCAACAAGACATAGCACCAACGAAACCGTCTACTGCGCGCTTTTCGACATTGAGGTCTTTTTACGAGAGTTCTAGACGCAGTCTTTGATAGATCTCGCTTTGCTCAATTCGAAACTCGGACAGCTCGCCTTTTTGTCGCAACCTAGACGTTGGAGTCGTCGTCGTCATCAAAGAGAACTAGCTACGCAGACAACGCTCCTCAAAAGGAAAAGAGACTCGAAGAACAACCGCAGCAATGAGCGTCCCTTGGCGCGGAGTGTCCGTCAGCTCGGCTGCAATCGCCGTACTATTGGCCCTGCGACAACCAGTATTCTCGAGATGTCACCTTCTAGTCGCCTTTGTGGGCGCATTTGCCTTCCAGATGCTGTCTTGGGGCATCTTTGTCGTCTTCTTGTTCCCCCAGTACTTCTCTTCTCTGCGCTCGCTTCCGGGGCCCAAAGGTGATCACTGGTTGATGGGACAGTACCCGAGGATCATGCGTGAGCCGACTGGCGTGCCCATGATTGAATGGTGAGTATAACACCGGAGAGAGAGAAAGCTGTCTTGACATGTGACGTGAAAGAGACTAAACGTGTGCGCCACACAGGATCAACACCATCCCTCACGAAGGCATCATTCGCTACCGCGGCTTGTTCAACCAGGAGCGCCTCCTAATCACGTCGCCCAAGGCCCTCGCCGAGGTGCTCGTCACCCACAACTACGACTTCAAGAAGCCCGGCGCCGTCCGCTCGTCCATTGGCCGCATCCTCGGCATCGGCGTGTTGCTGGCCGAGGGCGACGACCACAAGGTCCAGCGCAAGAACCTCATGCCAGCCTTTGCCTTCCGTCACGTAAAGGACCTGTACCCGCTCTTCTGGAGCAAGGCATGCGAGGGCGTCCAGGCCATCACCGATGCCGTCCACGCCGAGGCCGCGAAGAGCGCAACCGAAGGGCTCACCGACCCGGAGAAGGCCGCCCTGGGCCCCAACACCGCCGTCCTGGAGATTGGCAACTGGGCGTCGCGCACCACGCTAGACATCATCGGCATGGCCGGTATGGGCCGCGACTTTGGCGCCATCCGCGACCCGGCGAACCCCCTGAACCAGACCTACCAGCACGTCTTCAAGCCGAGCCGTCAGGCCCAGGTCCTCGCGGTCCTTGGCCTGCTCCTCCCGGGTAACCTCGTCCACCACCTTCCCCTGCAGCGCAACGGCGACATCGCAAAGGCAGCCAACACCATCCGCGCCACCTGCCGCGAGCTCATCCGCGAGAAGAAGGAGAAGCTGGAGCGCAAGCAGCTCACCGACATTGACATCCTGTCGGTAGCGCTCGAGTCCGGCTGCTTCACCGAGGACAACCTCGTCGACCAGATGATGACGTTCCTCGCTGCGGGCCACGAGACGACAGCCTCGGCCATGATGTGGGCCATCTACTGCCTCTGCCTCAACCCAGAGGTCCAATCCCGCCTCCGCCTCGAGATCCGCGAGCGCCTCCCGACGCCGGGCACGCCCGGCGACATCACGGCCCTCGACATCGACCACATGCCCTACCTCAACGCCGTCTGCAACGAGGTCCTGCGCTACTACTCCCCGGTGCCCATGACCCTCCGCGAAGCCGCCGTCGACACCGTCATCGACGGCAACAAGGTGCCCAAGGGCACGCGCATCATGCTCTGCCCGTGGGCCACAAACAAGGACACCTCGCTCTGGGGCGCCGACGCGGGCCGCTTCAACCCGGACAGGTGGCTCCCCTCGCGCGACGGCGACGCCGCGGAGACCAAGAAGACGGCCAACAGCGGTGGCGCGATGAGCAACTACGCCTTCATGACGTTCCTTCACGGGCCGCGGAGCTGTATCGGGCAGGGGTTCGCAAAGGCCGAGTTTGCGTGTATCCTCGCCTCGTGGATCGGGCGGTTCGAGTTCAGCCTCAAGAACAAGGAGGAGTACGACGAGAAGAATATGACTATCAAGGGCGGCGTCACGGCGCGTCCGTCAAAGGGCTTGCACGTGTACGTCAAGGTCGTCGATGGTTGGTGAGGTGCTTGTGCGCGTGTGTAGGGGTGTGTGGAGAGTGTAGGATGTGCTTTGTGTTGTAATTAATGATGTGAGCATGACTGGCTGGCTGGCTGGACCGAACTGGGCTGGGTTCCTGGTATGTGTGAAGAACACAAAATGACGTATATAATGGGAAAAGGGGGCACGCTGAGCGCGCAGACGAGCGAGGTCTGTCCCAGCAGAGTGTTCTGGATAGCATTTGGTGCTTGGGAAAGGATAGAAGAACATGGCGTTGGAAACAATAACACATATTCGTTTTGAACATGAGAGGTTATCAATTGGGGTTTTAAATCAAGGGAAGAGAGTCCGCCCAGAAAGAGACCAAGTCCTCCCGTAAACAGCTTATTAACATCTTGAAAACCATGGTAATTCTCAACCCTTTATCCCCTTTCGCAGCAAGCAATCTACATCGCTGAGTTCTATGCCGGGTACGATAGGTAGGTGACGCATCTAGACCAAGGTAAACAAACCTGAAATGCTTTTGGTCATTCAGGCAGGCACGACCGGCCCGTACCTTCCTCACCTTCCCACACATTACCGGCGAGAGAAGGCTATATACCCCCCCTCAACACCATTCCCGTCACCAGCCAGCAGGCGCCCGTCTGGCTCGACGGGTCAGGTCAAACTGGCTGGGTGGTGGAGTGGTTCACGGTCGACTAGCGATTACGCCTACAACTTACTCGACGACAGGCTCCGAATTCGAGTTCGAGTCCCGGCATGAGCACCTAGAAACTTCCCAGCATGAGCACCAAGAGATGTAGCCCCCAGTTCAGCACCGGGGGGGTGAACTCTTTTTACTTCCCAGTCGCAATTACGTTCTGAACGTTCCTGGACTTGGCTGACGAGAACGAAGGAAGAAGATCTTGTTGTATGTATATCATTATCTTCTTGTAACTGCCATAGCCAGACTTTTACCTCCTCTATCCGCACCTTCTTCCGAAATCTCTTACCAGCTTGCCTTGAGCGCGATCGCTCTATCGCAATTACAAAGCGCTTGATTCCCACCTTTAAATAGATCCGGTTGGGGGTCCCAGGGTCAGGAATGTTTTCCTCAAGCCGGTTCACGATTGGGAGAGAGTCCTTCGGCAAACACATAGTAGCCTACTATCGCCGCTTCTTTGCGTTTGGTACAAGCTTTACGCCCTCATGACTCCCGGAATCCCACAACACCTTGCATGGGAGGTATAACATGGCACTGGGAGCTTCTCCCCCGTACATTCTATACATGATACATACCCAATCTGGAACACCAGTCAGCAGGGCGAAGAAGCGGTCTCTGATTCGAGTTGTTATCTGAGTAAGAAAATATGCGACAACCACGCCAGCCGCTTTTCGCGCGACGAGATATTCACTAGGCTCCCGCAACATGTGCGAGAATTGATAGAGGCGATGGTGCACTCAAACGACCCGACGGCAAGGGCCAAGAGCTACTCACACGTATTAGGAGTTTAGAAAGCAGCATTCTACAGGCAGCAAGTCGCCCAACGAACGTATGCACCTCTCGGGCTTTCGGCTTAGAGAGAAACGCATATGTTCAAGACGCAATCAAACCGACAAAAGGCTCTTTTCTCAACCACAATGATATACGCGCTTTAGAACGGAGGAAGATAGAGGCTTTGGACTTTCAAACAGCAATTACTACCGAGGTGCTACCAAAAATGGGAAAAGAGCACTCAGGAGGGTCACTTACAGGGTACGGAGAAGAGGATCTCACCACAGAATGGAATGTATCCAATGGATGCCCAGTTGGCCAGCTATGGGAGAGTTGACCTTGCTGTCTGAGATTGTGCGATATGAAAGTAAACCGCCTTGCCCAGCTGGGGCACTTTACGTAAGGAGGAACAGAAACAGAACACAGGCCAGTAACGAAAGAAAGGGTCTCAATGAGGGCCAGAGACGGTCAAAGGGCAGCAACTAGAGGTTGAGGTCAGACATATTTATTTGGTTAAAAACCCTAAACTTCCTGTGGAACTGCGCCTTGCGCGTATCTTACCATGCTCGGAGAAATGACTGCTTCCTATTGAAGCTATTGTTGAGTTCAAATAAAGTTCATGCGGTTGTACTTACTGGCAGTGTACCGCAGATGTCCTCTACGACTTGAAGACGCTAGGCTTAGACTTATTAAAGTCGATGTTTGGTATAACAGAAAGCTGGGAGAGGTTCAGGGTCCCACAGTAATGAGATGTACTGGAACATTTGCTAGACTCAG
This sequence comes from Colletotrichum costaricense, assembly GCF_030867565.1. Classification (NCBI taxonomy): domain Eukaryota; kingdom Fungi; phylum Ascomycota; class Sordariomycetes; order Glomerellales; family Glomerellaceae; genus Colletotrichum; species Colletotrichum costaricense. Next base: position 2,141,280 of record NW_026848236.1, on the reverse strand, counting down.
TGGTAGATCCATCGCATAGATTGCCTTTCATCTGCTTGACCAAGCTCACGAAAGCTGGGGGTATAACTATGAATGTACGAGAAAAGAAAAGGGCGGCTGTATGCTTTTGCTATGGAATGATATTCGCACAGTACCCCTAGACTCTCTTGCCTTGCTTCAGTAAGTCGCCAACCTTGGGCGGCAACACCAAGGCACTTCTGTCGTTCCGCCTGTAAAAGTCAACGACTGCCAGCGCCGTCTTCTCTGGTAGATCCTCTTGGATGAAGTGTCCGGCTTCCGGGAATACTTGTAATGCGTACTTGCCTATTGCCAGGGTGTCAGTCAGCTCTTATCTAGCTAGAATGGTACGGGGAAAAGAGAGCAACGTTAACGTACCCTGCATCTGACCGATCGTCAACTCCGTGTCTAATCTGTCCGTACCCGCCAGCAAAAGCAGTTTTCCACCCCTCGCCTCGAGGAACTTCTTGCTCAAGCCGACGAACCAGCCTTCCCAGAACGGTTGCGTCGCCGCCAGATCCGTTCGCCACCGCCACGGCCTCGTCGGGTCGGTGGAGTCGTCGTACACCAAGAGCGCTGGCACCGACGTCCGCGCCGACACCGAGTTGCGGACGGTGCGCGAGCGGATATGCCAGTCTATACCGGACTGCAAACTGGCGAAGCCGGTGGGCCGCGTTGAGAGATATGTGAGCATGCTCTGCAGAGCGTCCATTGCCGAGCCCTCCACGACATCCAGAACGCCGTAGCCGAGCAGGGCGTTGCCCAGCTTCCCCGACTTGGCTAGATCCGTGACGACGGCGCCGCCCAGCGAGTGTCCGATGAGAATGACGGGAGGAAGTTCAGGCCAAGACATCTGGGCTTTTGTCAGCTGGATGACGCTGAACAGGTCCTCCGTCAGGACGTCGAGCTTGAGGTCGAGCTCGGTGCCGTCCGTGATGACTGTCGAGCCATGGCCGCGAGCATCCGGAGAAAGAATGCCGGCCGAGGGGAGGCGTTTCCTAATCTCGGACGAGAGGGCCGCAAATGAGAGGCCAGAAGAGCCGGCGCCGTGGTGCATGACGAAGAGGGGTCCCTTCCCGACAGGGGAATTGAGGTAGGCGTGGTACGTCACGGTGGCAGAGTCATCGTCTCCGACCTTGGGCTTCAGGAACAATTCTCTCTCAAAGTAGGTTGTCCACGGGATTTGCTCCAGCGTGCGGCCCCTCGACACACTAGAAGCGGATATCAGCGTCTTAGTGTGAGCGCAAACTTGTTTTCCTTCCTCGGGCCTCGTGGCAATGGCGGGAGGGGAAGAACAGCAGAGGGCAAGAGGAAAGTACGTTACCCTTGCGGTCGAGCAAAGAGGTTCTGACTCGGAGATGGGATGATTGTGCCGGTAGAAGAAGCGGAGGAGGCGGACGAGGCCGAGGAGGAGTCTCCGTCGTCCATGTGCTCCGGCAACTCGGGGAGCTGATCGGTCTCGGGTTCCTCGTCGAGGTCGTTGAGGGGCTCCGGTAGAGGATGCATGGGGTCGAGTTTCCTCTTGGCCCAAGCTCTTTGCAACTCACTCATGTTGGGCTGGCCTTGGGATCTGCCGACAGCTTCTGCCAAAACAGGTGGATGGTGTTGCTTCCCCTTTTCCTCTTCCCTATGCCTTCTATAGTGAGGCAAGAGCAACTTCCGGCGTGGCTTCCGTTTGTGTGTGTGTGTGCTGCAGGCGTTGCCGACCAGCCGGGATGCCAAGCCGATGGTTGCAGATGCAGGAAAGTTTGATGAGGGGAGAGATCAGAGACGATCAGAGCCGTGTAACTGAGATGGCCGCAAGACGAGGCCCGTAAAAAGGGGCGGAAGAAACGAATGCAGAGCAAGGCTGGAACCGCCAACTTTGAGCCAAGTGGCATGCTGGGAGACCAACTTTGGAAGTTTGAGTTGCCGTCGTGGGGATGACGTTCAGTGGGGTGATGAGGGGCAGCCCTTTCTGCTCGCACTGTGCCTCAATAGTGTTTCGTGCATGGTTTACAGTGCCTAGATGCAATCTCTCGCACACGCCGGTCTAACGGAGGCAACTGTGCCCCAAAAACGCTGAAAGAAAGAGTGGCCCGTCCCTGCCATGTGTTCCTTCCTTAGCGACAAGACAAAGGCGAGCGAGGTTTCCTGAACATTTTCTTTGTTGAGCTGCCTTGAGTTTCTTACTCCTCTGGGAAGACCGCTGTACCTGAACTTATCACAATACACACACTCCCAGAGCCAATGGTCTGATATCGTCTACATCGTCAGCCTCTTCCCTTCAACTTCACTCATCACTCATCACTCAATAATCACACACTTAAGACTATTAATTTCCGTTCCATTTGTAGGTATATACTTATCCGAGGCCCTTTCCTCCGCTATGCAAACCCTCCGCCTTTCGAACCCCAAAGAAGAAGATTACCTTGCGGTCATAAAACATGTATATCCCCACAGGGGATACCGGGCCTGCTTGGTTGTGTAAGTTGCTGATAACGACTGCATACAAGGGTCCCTCCAATTCCTTTTTCCTCTTCTCCTTTACGACAAAAAGGCAAAAAGAAACGAGAAACACAGAGAGGCAGCCGTCGATATCATAACCATTGGTGTTTGCAGAGGGTGTAAAACGTTGTTGTGTATATCCGTAGATATCTTTGAGAGGAATAATGAGAGAGACGGACAAATGATGAGCAGACCCAAGGAAATAAGTTTTTTTGAAAATATAAAATAAGAAATAAGGAAAGGAAAAAGTAAATAGGATATAAGTGGCTTCCTTTCTGGAATCTCTGTGAACAGCTAAGAGAGATCCATATGTCATACATTCCACACTTCTATGTTCATTGTCATTCCAACAGGTACACACGCCAGTCAAGCCGTCTCCCGATTCTTTCAGCTTTTCTTTCAGTGATACACACCCCGGTACCCGCCACCACCATAGCCGCCGTGGGGGTTGTGGTTGAAGTCGCCGCCCACGTTGGGCAGTGTTGGCGCCCGGTCGGCGATGGGTGCCGCGCCGAGGACGAGGTTCTCGCGGCTCTGGTCGTGGTGGGCGTTGCCATAAGGCGTGCTTGGCGCCAGAGGGCGGTAGGGAGCATTGCCCGCTGCGCCCATGTAGTGGTCGGGAGACTCCGGGCGGTGGTCCTTCTTCTCGGGGACGCTCGACATGGAGAAGGTGGTACCGGCCTCGGGATCCTTGCGGTCCATGAGGAGGGAGTTGCGGGCGTCCAGAGGAGTGAGGGTGTCCATGTCGCGCTGCATCTTCTCTGTAAAGGGGGTCAGTAACGTGGTATTCAAAAAGCGCGGAAGCAGACTTACCCATCTCCTTTCTGCGCTTGCGGTGGGGGTTCTCCTTGCAGCAGGCGTTGATCGCGTTCCACATGATCAGAAGAGCGAGCACACCGGTCAGAGCGGACTGGACGGCAATCAAGACAACGCCAGTGACGGTCTGGGTGGTCTGCGCAATGCCAAACTCCTCGACAAAGACGAGGATGCAGGCAACCGAGAGGACGCGGACGACCTGGATGGTGATGTTGATGACGTTGCCCGACTTGCGCTCAAAGGGACGGCTCCACAGCAAAAGGCATAGCATGAGACCCTCAACGACAAGCTGGGCAGAGGTCTGTGCCATGCCGTGGCCATCGCCAGCAGCAAGAATGCAACCCTTGGCGAACAGGTAGACAATGACGGGGACGAAGATCCACCAGTAGTCCTTCTTGTAGGACTCGTAGAAGAGGCTGTACTTCATCCAGTTGTTCTTGTCATCGTAGAGACCGCTGACATCGCCCTCGGCCTGCTTCAGCTTGCGAGCAGTGCTCCAAATCTTGTAGGAGAAGAAGGCGAGAATGCCAGTAAAGATACCCAAACTGACACCGGCAAGAACCTTGGCAGCCCATGAATCACCGTTGGTAAACTGGAAGATGCAGTACAAAACCCAGATACCATACAGCAACATAATGAGCGAGGTGATGGCACGGGCAATAGATCCCCAGTAGTGCTCACGGAATCCGGCAAGACCCTTAGGGAAGTTACCGAAAAGGGCCCAGAACTCGAGAATGACCTTGACGAGGAGAATTCCGACAATGATGGCGGCAATGACGATGGCGACGATGAGGAGAACGGTCATGAAGGTGTTGGACTTGGGGACACTGAGAGTGTTGACAAAGGCAGTAATACCCTGAACCTTCTGCTTGATAGTAGTGACCGGGTCGTCAGAGTCACCGCTGGTGGTACCGTTGACGCTGGTCTCAATCTCTCTGAGGACGAGGGCTTGGAATGTCTCGACGGCACGCTTGGTCTTGAATAGGGCGCTGCCACCGTCGACGGTGGAGCCGTCGGCGAGAATGAGAGTGCTGTTCTTGAGGATCTCAACGCTGTCCTTGCTCAAATCACCGCCGGTCGCACCACGGAAGTTGTCAATAGCGACCTGCATGTCGGTCCAGGGAATGATGCCGCAAGAGAAGCCAAAGTTCTTGACGAAGCTGCTGTAGACGGGAGGGTAGCTGACAGAAAGCATGCCGTTCATGGCCATACCCTGGAACCATCCGAAAACCTCTGTGAAACTGGGGCTGATGGTACCAGCACCTCCAGTGCCGCTGCCACTGAGGGCGGCACTGCCTCCAGCGAAAGCAGAGCTGACTGCAGACACACCAGTGGCGACAAGAGCGAGACCAGCAACACCGGCGGCAATGTAAGAGACGGCAGCGACGCTGGCGGTCTTACCGTTGGTGACCTGGGACGTGATGCAGGCGACCTCTTCGTTGGTATCGAGGGTCTTGAGCTGAAGCTTAGCCTGAGCGGCGATATCGGGGACTGCGAAGGCGATATCCGGGACCATGCTGGCATACTCATCAGGAATCTTTTGAGTGCCACGAGCAGAGAAGCTGCCGGCGGGGACTGAGATTTGTTAGCATTTTCCGTAATCGAAACGTCAACTCATCGACAGCTAGCACATACCAGGGCAGAGCTGCTCGACAAAGGTTCCTGCTTCGCATGGGTTGAAGGTGTTGGAGTAGATGGCAGTGCCATAGGCGCTGACATCCAAGATGGCTGTGACGTTCTGAACCTTGGAGCTCGTTCCTGCTACATCGAAGGTGACGGTCTTGTTGTCGTTGTTGTACTGAATGTCAATCTTCTGGACGGAAATCGCGGTATCGTTGCCGCAAGTCGTGAAGCTGCTTGTCTTGAGGATGGAGTCGGCGAGGGTGCCAGAGGCAAATGCGGTGGCCAAGGCCAAAAGACGCTTCGGGCCCCAGTTGGGCGCGGTTCGCGTCATTTTGTTGTGTTGTAAAAACAAAGTTGTGGTTGAAAATTCGTTGTTCGTCGTTCTGTCGGGAATCGAAAAAGTTTCCCAAAGCCGTGTGATGGTGGGTATATCCAAAGTCTATACTTTTTGAGCCTCTTTGTGCTTCTTTCTCCTGTACTCCCAGCGATTGATGTCGTCCCTTTCCCTGCTATAACAGATTGATACGCTTTGATAACGAGTTTGGTGGTGAGAGATAGGGGGGGTTCCGTGTTCGTCGGGGACCGAGTTGTGAGTTTTCTTTGGTGAATTGAGTGATACTATTCGAGGAGTCGTCGTCGCGTCGGGAGGGTATATTGCGAGAGTCGTGGACCAAAGGAAACAAGTAACCGGATTGTACTAGTGAAGTCGAAGGATTGTGAAATGGTAAGAGGCTAACAAGAAGCAAGCACAGCTTTCTACAGAATGACACGAGAGAGATGAAATAAAAGAGGCCGAGGATCAACCTGGAAAGAAGAGGAATATGGGCTGGCCGCGAGGTCCCTCTGCAGAGCCCGAAGGGTGTCGATGGGATGAGCCCGTATGAGGCTTCTGGTACGCCGAAAGAGATGGATCAGCGGAAGCAGGTTGTAAACCTATGGTGGTGAAGTGGGCGTCGGAGGTTATGATAGATCGAGAGAGTGAGCAGTGTGTTGGAGTGAGAGAGAGTTTCTTCAACAGCCAGATAGGCGAAGAGAGAGACAGTGGCTGAAAAAAGAGGCTAAAGTCCACGGGCGGGTATATGAAACGAGCGAAAGGTGACGATGCTGAGAATGCACGCCGGTCAGGAGGTGGTGGTGGAGTGGGAGGAGGGAGGGAGGGAGCAGAGACAAGACGCAGAGAGAGACAGAGGAGGAAAAGGAACGACACGAACGAGCGAGAAGGGGAAGCGATTGGCGATCGATGGTTGGCGGGAGATGGGGCCCCAAGCCTGGAAGCGACCTCAGCGTCGTCTGTTCTCCTCCACGGGCCCCCCATGCAAAGAGGGACATGGACCCTGGGATGGCGTGCGGATTGGTGTGGATGGGGGTAACGCACGCACACCAGACGCAGACGAACAACGGTACGAACAATCTGGACGGTCTCCGAGCCACTCGCGCTTTCCCTCTTGCTTTGCTGCTTGACGGATTTCGTCCACAGAACCACAGCTGCTAGCACCGTCTCTGATCCGTCTCCTCCTCCTCCCTCCTTCCACTGGGACAAGACAAGACGGGGAGAGGAACCATCTGTGGGAGGTCGTGTTCAACATCCTGGTCACCTCCACCGGGCGCAGGTTCGATTGGAACCTCGTCCCTGACATGATCCTTGCCCCATCCAGGCACCTCCAAAAGCTCCAGAGTGCAAAGGAACGTCAACCAGCCGGAAGGCCGTCAACCCTGCTCAAGAGCGTCTCTGCCCTTGCGCCGATTCTAATGTCCAGTAATAGCCCAAGGATTGGGTCGACCCACGCAGCGGCGCTGACGAACTGGGTCCCTTGTTGGGTCCTCTCTGGAGCCCAGCGCCGCCAAACCAGCCCATCATCTCCTCCCGTTCCTGACTTCCTCAGCGTGGTCTGGGGGAAAGTAGTGTGAGGATACCATGGCGCCAGACTGGCGGCGGCACTGGCATTAGCATGCCATGGTGCGGCTTGCTTGTCGCCGACTCTATCTCTCTTGGCCGTTCGACGGCGCGAGGCGTATTAGCGGCGGTGGCGGGCGGCTACTGCGAGGAAGAGGGGGCGGGTAGTGAATACGACGACCGGTAGATGGTAAACATCAGCTTACTGTGGTGGAAAGGCTGCGAATGCGCATTAGTTTTTTACGAAAGTCTTCTGTCAATAGTGCAGTACGTACCGGGCATTGATGCAAAGTGAAAACAGACGGCGGCGCAAGGTCTTGCAAGTTGCAGCTGCGAGCAAAATCAGACGGGAGGAAAAAAAGTCAAACTAAGGCAGCACCTGCACACCCCATCTGAGCCCCCCGCTGGCATCTGTCTAGGCCAGCCGCGGTGTCGTGTGGTCGAACAGTCTAGACTGGCCCGTCGTGGTCGAAGTCCTTGTTGGTGTGAGGAAACAAGAGATTGAGGGTCCGGGATTGGAGCAAGGAACAATTTGCCTGGAAGTGAGCGACGACGATACGTACCGACAAGTGACCTTTGTCAAGCCTCAAGCATCAGAGTAAAGGTACTTATTTGAAGGGCTCAATCGGCTGGGTCGCTCAGGTACCGCCTTACATAAGACACTTCACTTTCCACAAGCAATCACGCAGAGATGGGACCTGCCTGACCTTCCCGCCTGCGATCAAATTACCGTTGGACAGGGCCGCTGCGGGCAGCAAGGAAGGTGATTGATACCCAGCTTCCAATCTGCGTTCAGCTTACATAAAGTAGGTATACGGAGTAGACACAGATACGTACATTCTATCCTAGGGAGCATTAAACGGCAGTAAGGCACGGTAAGCCTTCCGTATAAACCGTCATACGGATTCGATCCATCCAAGTTTCTATTCGGACACACACTTCGCACGCCGTGACGCCATGCCGTGGGAAAACGTCTGAACACCAAGTTAACCTTACATAAAGATACACTGCTCGCCCATTCTTTCTTGTGGAGTCTGAAACAATGCCTCGAGGAGGAGCAGGTCTCGGCAATTCCGCTCTGAATCAGAGACACTGAGGAACACCGGTGACCAACAGTGAATCATGAACATTCTCGAGTAATCCAACCTCCTCCGCCGTTTTCCCGTACGTTGTCTTTGTCCTGTTGCCCGGTGACTAAGGTTCAGCAGTCGTCAGCGACCACGCGTGACGCCGAGCCCAGTGCCTCCTTGGCCTGGCAGATACACGAGCGAAGAAAACTCTACGTAGTAGACTCAGGGGCAAAATCTTAGGCTAGTGCCGAGTCAAAGTCAGTAAAACGGTACCTTTTTATGTACGTGTACGGTGATGGACAGGCACAAAATCAACTCTGCATCCCACCCGTCCCAGCCCGCAACAACCGCACTCCGTCCGCGCCCCTGCATTGGCGTCAGGGGTCCCCGTCAAGGGGCTTAGCCAGAATGGGACTGGTGGATCGACATGGGGACTGGTCGGGACACCGGACGGCCTCGACTACCAGAACGGGGGCGGGCTTCACTCATCTTTTTTTTTTGCCAGGTGGTGAGCCATAGGAACCATTGGCTACCGCTCTTCCAAAAGCTACGCGGCAGAAAGCACAGAAGCAAGAGAAAGAGAGGAAGCAGGGAAGCCTGAACCAAATCATTCCCTACACCCCCGGTCCTGTCTGAAACTGCGCCATCACGGAGAAGGAGGAGCAACCTCGTCTTTCACCAATGAGATTTTCTTATCTATCATCAATTGTGCAGCTGGAAGTCTGGGACTCTGGGACTCTGGGAGGCGGGTAAGAAAATTCTTGATTGTGGCCGATTCATGAATCCATCCACTGGAGTCCAATCCAAGTTTTTGTACTTCGTCATTATAGAAACAGAACAGAGAAAAAAGACTCAAACTTCCAAACACTTCAATACCAATCAGTGGTTCTGAACCTGTCCTTCCTCCAGCGGCCCAGCCCCCATTTGTCTTGGGAAAGTAGATGAAAATGATCAAAAGCCCAGGCGCTACGGGAAATTCTTGCCGCTGCCACGTTGATCAATTCAGGTCGGTCAATCTCGTCACAAGCCTGTCGAGAACCACAGTAACCACAGTTTACCAACAGGCTTAAACCGACTTTGGTCGCTGATTGTGATGAGACCACTCTATATCCAGGTCGGCACATGAAAAGAGAGTCCTCCATACGGATAATCAATTGATGTGAACGGCTCGATGCAATCGGATTGCCGTTGACACCCTACTAAGATTAAGAACCTGGGTTACCGTGTAAAAATAAACGTTTGTCTCCCAATCCCAATCTCACACACCCCTTACCTCATCTCCATACTTCCGCCATATCTTCCTCACCTCAATGTCGGAATGTCCCCACGTCACAATCCAAGCCGCGTCGCTTATCCATCATCGCTACCACGTTCATATCGCGTTGCTGTGTAGGGATGAGGATCGGTGCGTCTGCATTATCATTAACAATATCCGTCATCTCAGGCCCACATTAGCAATACACTTCCCCCCAAACCTTGGACAATTGTACTACGTATGCAGCAGAGGAAGAATAAGAAGAAGCTACGTCTGCGCAGACTACAGCAGAAGAGGGCAGGGTAGTTACAATGCCCGTAGGCACAGCCGCTGCATTGTACATTACCTTGGTATGTGCGGCTACGCGGTACCTGTGCGTGCTCACGACATTTTAACTTGCGCAGTAACACAACTACGATGTAAAGTGAGGCAGGGCAATCCTGATCTTTCAAACACAAGTTGAACTTAAAAAGACGATGACTTCGGATCACCCACTTCTTCCCATCCCATCTCCCGCGCCCGCTTCCCCCACCCACCTTTCCGCAGTCTGCTCACCTGCCATAGGAATGCTCAACTATCCGCACGAAAAGATGTAAGGTTAGGATGGCCCGTGTTGTGCTACCCGGGAGGCCTGCCAAGCCACATTCCAACCCCCTCGGCGCCTGCTTGCCCATTTGTCCAACATTCCAACTCTAGTGTTGGCTCTGCCCTACCCATACTCAACGCTGGCACCGACCATTGCTTGTCCTCGTCTGATCCTGCAGCCTACGGGATACTCGCAGCCTTCGACAGCCTGCGCCAAGTGACGAATTTTTTACCCCTCTATCCGTCCACCGGCTCCCGTCCGTCCCGTCACTGCAAAGGAAAGTCCGGGCAACAAGCGAACGCGCAGTACCGGTGCCGTGCCGTGCATATGCCACCTCACTCCTCTCAAGCCGGACATACCGCGCCGTCTCGTCTCTTCTCCTCTAAGCTGTAGGCTATATGCAGATGTGCAGATACTTCCGTGCTTTGCTCCACCGAGTTAGAGTACGCTGAGCTCAGCCCATCTCAGCCCAGCTCTGGCCTGAGCCTCGGACGGTAAAGCAAACGCAACACAAACGACTTGTGCCTCAGAACCCCCGCGCCAAAACCGCCTAGACGGACGCACCGCCCCCTTGGGCCTTGGTTGTCAATCTTTTCATCCGATATTGACGACATGTCACGTCTGCAGAACCCCCCTTACTTAGCATATGTACGGATACGCAAAACGCCAAAACCTTGATCTTTTTCAAGGGCAACCTTCTTTTTTTTTCGTCAAAAGGTTACATCCTGTTCCCACGCCGTCACCAAACAAAGGCTGTTTCTTTCTTTTCTCCTCCAATGGTTTCTTCAACAATATGACCTCAAGTTGCTCTGTAAACGTTTCCGAAACTCGTCAAAGCCCCTGATTTACCCTGATTTATCCCCTCCCCCCATTCGTCTCTGTCTCGCGGCTTTCCTTCCCGACGTTGGCAGTGGTACCGTGTGATTGGAAACACTCTCCACCAGGAGCTTTGAGGGAAAGGGCGAGGGGGTTGGTCGTGAAGCCCAGCAGCGCACTTCCAAAACCTATCCAGAAAAAGTAAACGTGACTTCATCGCCAATATCCCCAAACTCTGGCTTCAACTACCGTGATGTCTTCCCAAACTTCCCAATGCCCTGGGATACCCAACCATGTCTCGGGCTTCAAGCGCCTTCTATTCTCCCACGAGACCGGTCTCGTCGGAAGAAACGTAGGCAGGCCTCCAGGACGGCTTCCCCGGACCCCGACACTTCTCTCCGTCGTCATTGTCAAGCATTATCCCTCGCTTGCGTTCTCACTGCCACCCATACGTACGGATATCCAAACATTCTCACTATCCCGTAGAGAATCCCCCCTCCATAAACAGTCCCTCGCTCTTGGACCCCGTACCATACCCGCGGTATCTGTCTTGCCTTCCAAAACGATCGGCGACGATGACGACGAGCCACAATAGTACCTCTCAGCTATAGCCTCCTGTCCATACAGATTACACGTGGATGTATGCTCGTAGACACTCGAGCGATAAGATTCGAATCCTGGGAAACCCATCATTCCTCTCACTCTGGAATCGCCCCCCCGAGAGACGAGCAACGCATTCGATGCATCTGGCAGGTCTTCTCTTCAACGAGAGGCACCCTTGGCTTCTCGGAACCCAAGTCCAAATAGCACGTGTTGGGTTTTTTCCTCTTCGTCTTTGCTCTTCATTCCGCTCTCATTCTCAGCCTCTCCCAAGTTCCGAATCCAACTCCCAGAGTAAAAAATATATACAGTATAGACACCAACAACACGGCCCTCCCTCCCACGGCTTGGACACAGGCTCACCCTCACATCTTGAATCCCCCCCTCTTCCGAGCGGCCCCCAACCAACCACAACCCAGAACCCGTGATGGAGATAGATTAATAAAAGCAAGCAAGACTGTCGCCAGTATTTCCCAGCTACCCGGCCCGGCTACCCTTTTCCCTGCTTTTTTTTTTCACTCTATTGTGTGGTATGCACCTGCGTCTTATGCCAAACGGTAACAAAATATCAAAGGGTATCCTGTACCCCGACAATCAGGCACCAGATCCAGCATAACCTCCGTCCGTCCCAGGTCCCGGTCGGAACCCGTCGAGACCAAGGAAACTTTTGATGATTTATCCCTCCCCTCTCGATCAAGAGCATAAATGGCGAAAAGAAAGATATGATGGCATTCCACCCACAGTACTCGGTATGCGTACACTGACTACCTTATCCATATGTACACAAAATTCCCAACCGTGACTCCGCGGTCGCCCGTTCCCTCCTTCCCGGCCCGCGGCCCGGGATACGTATTACCGCTATTGCGCCTCGTATGAAGCGGGTCTTCCCTCGTCCTTACTTAGGATACCGTATGCTGCGTACAGGCACGGTGTCACCAATGACCTCCCTTCTCCATCCAAGTAAAAACCCCCCCGTAAGTGTGCCCCCCGAGACTGCGACGCATTTGCCTTGGAAACTGTGGAACCTCAGAACACTACAGCGTGTCCGTACAGGCGCAAGAGCACAATGTTAGTGATTTGGGAGGGGGGTGGGGGCACAGGGAGGGCTTCAACATCCCAGAGAATTGGAAAGGCTTGTTCCTCGATGAAGTCGGATAGGCAAGCTCCGCGGGGGGTTTCAACCGTTCGACCCGGCAAGACATGAAGACGCTGATCCCACGGGAGTCCAGAGCACCCGTATTCCGTAGATATTTTTGACCGTGGCCACTCCGTATCGCTCGCGTACCGCTCATTGGAAATCTCTGGAACATTTGACTGGACCCAGGATGCTAAAAATGCTTCTCTGGTGGGGACCAAAAAAGCTAGGTTGGAACTTGGCACACTGAAAGGGCATGTCGCGTCCGTGTTCACGCGCGCTATTGAGTGGGTTAAGATGATATTGGGTACGCATATCAGACTCTTCTCTATCTAAGCGTTCGCATTGGAGGCATATGGCCTTCTGTCATGATTGATGATGCTTTGCTAGTGGGCAGATATCCCATTCAGGTCTGAGAGTACGATGTAAAACATACATTGTCCAGATATATAAAGAACACTCGCTCCCTTTGACTTGGTACCCAACACTGGCACTCTTTCTCTTGCGTGGCATTTCCAGCTACCATAGTGCACGGCATCATTCAGCTTAGAATATTCCGTGACTCCGTTGACCGTCTATATTTCTTTCTGATCCTCCATCCTGAGCGCCACCGTGCTTGCCCTGACACTGGTATAGGCCATAACATTGATACATCGTCAAGCGAGAGCCGGGTCCGGCGTTCGCATTCCATACAGATGAAGAAATAACCGGACTGAATTGCTATGAAAAAGGGTATCTAAATACGCGATAAGATTGAAGCGAATATTTCATGGCCTCGGTAGAGGCACATAGATACTGCATGATCTACTGTGGTGGGTAGAACCCTTGACCACCTTGGAGGGGAGAGTGTGAATAGGGTGAGATAGACCCCTGAGAATTGTACTGGTTCTCGTCGATGTTGCTCTGTCCCATGAGTCCATCATAGGCCATGCCTACACCCATCTGCCCAGGTTGGTGTAGTCCAAGGGCGTTGTGGTCGAGTGCGGGAAAGGGCTCAGTCTCTTGTGCCAATGACATGTATTGTTGCTGGGCTCCCATATATGATGCGGCAGGCATGGTCATGTTGGTTGTGTTCTGGTATTGGTGGTTGAGACCCTGGGTTGCTCGGTTGACAGGTTGCATGCCCATCAAGTTCTGAGCCATCGGCTGACTAGTGTTCGGATACTGGGAAGAGTACATGTAGTCTGGGAACTGCGAGTTACCCGCGACCCCCGAGAACCCAAGGTTGTTCATGTTCTGGTATAAACCATTGTTATTCGCCATCATGGCGTGAGGTTGATATGACGACTGGTTCCCATAGTTGTGAATAGAGGGCTCACTCTTGACGACTGACTCGTCCAAGGGAGTTGGTGCATTGAAAGGAGCTCTGGGCGGGGGGTCTTGCACCGGGCTGATGATGGTGTCTGGCTCCAGCTCCTTGGCAGCGACCAGATGTAGGATCGGTAGACTGAGATGCTCCATATGCTTCGCCAGATGGACTGTCAACTTCTTCCATGTAGGAAACTGCTTGCCACAGAAACGGCAAGGCTCCTCCTGTGGTCTCTTCGTTGTTTCATGACGGCACTGTTCTACCTTTTGCCACGTGGGATCGATGCCGCCAGCCCGTTTGATGGCGGCTTTAGTCTTGTTCTTCGGTTCGACGAACTTGTGCTCGCGCACGAGATGCTGTAAGAAATTGTCCCGGCGGTAGCATGTGTGCCGACAGTCCTCAACGTCGCATGTCCACCACTCTAGATGCCGATGGCCCTCATTCTCATGGCGTACCCAGTCGGCTTTACGCTTGAAGATCTTGGGGTCACGGCATCTGTCCCAAGTGCAAGTGAAAGGCTGTACATCCTCGTGGACATGCTTCGTCCAGTCAGAGGGCTTCTTGGGCTTCTTCAGCGTGAAGCAGAGCTGGCATTCGAATTCCGCCGGGAGGGATTGCGTAGGCGGCATAGGTATGTCCTGTGGAAAGCTATCCTTGGTAATAGCACCCTCCACAGGGGTTGAGTCTCCGTCCCCAGAGTCAGCGCCTGTTGACAGAGGGTCGATGTCTCGTGAATCGCCCTTCTGGTCGAGCAGGACTGGCCGACCACCACGAGCCAAACAGAACGATCCGCACGTACAGGCCTGGCCAATCCCAAGATGCTTCACCTTGGCACTGAGGAGGCTCTTGTAGCGAACAACCTGCTGATGGGCGATCCGATCAACGAGATAGTTATTGTTGGTTGCCAGATCCGGATTCAGGCGGAGAACATGCGTTTGGAAGCCTGCAAAGTTTGGCGAGACATCCTGGATCAACTTGCTGGATTCCGCATTCATGTCACCATCCTCGTAAAGTTCATCCTCGTCGTCATCATCCTCATCCAGGTCAACATTTGTCGAGTTACTCTTGGCAAGGACAGCCACCGGCGGGCCGCCTGATTTCCTCCACATGCCAACCAGGTTTGAGTGTGTTTCGTTTCCGCTGGCTTTTGGTAGATCCGACTTACTCCTTGGCCGACGAAGTGTGTTTTTGACTTGTAGACTGCCAAATGGACTCTTTGGTGATGTAATGGGCGTGCCGCCGATTGAACCATTCCGTGCGTGTGTTGTGCCAATTGAAGCCACACTGCTTCCCATGGTGACGAGAGCGGTGTTAATACTCGGCGTAGGTGTCTTCTTGGACCCCCAGCTGCCAGTTCGTGCAGTAGGTAGAAGATGAGGCAAACTCTCACGCTTCTCCATAGGGGGCGGAGCCTCCGATTTGGGAATGTTTTCGCCGTTGGTGCTCCTAGACCGCTTGAGCAAATGGCTGGCACTCGGCCGACGGACGAGGCCGCGCAAATCCTTGAGGATGCTTGGCCTACGACCTCCCTCGCCTCTGCTGATGGAAAGCTTCTTCAACAGGTTCCCACTGGTGACGTTCTCGGTGTCCATATCGATAACGCTAGGCAGACTGCGTCTTCGTGTGCCCCACGTAGCCGCTTTGGAAATGATGGATTCATTATCCATACACATTCTGTTGAAACGAGCAATTGCAGCTTGCGAAGATTCCGGCTGGTATCGATCTGTGTCTGGGCCACTGATAGGGTGTACAACGGGTGAATCACCCCAGACACGGTTCGAATTCATGATATGGAAGTCCGTAGCCGTCATCTCGCCGCCGCGAGCTGTGAAATAAGTTTGTCCAGGTTGATGGCGGTTTTCAGTCTGATTGCCAAGACGGATGCCGTCTTCCCCAGCCATGGCATCGGGGCTAGCATGCAATCTGGTCTCTGGCTGAGAAGAGGCTGCAGTTGGGTCGTTATTCAAGCTACGAGACAGCCATTGATCAACTTCCTGGTTCTTTTCCTCGATCTCACGGCGTGTCATAATGTCGTTTACGCTGGCAACTTCAGTAGAGGGTCTATTCGTCGGATCTAAACCACGGCGGCTGAATGATGAGCGTCGTGGGGTTGTCGTATCAGCGACTGGTCCTTGGGACGAGATCAAGTCACCAGCGGAGCTGAGCCCGGCAGGTGCTGTGGTCGAGTTCTCGTCATCTGGTGTAAATGTGCGCTCGATTGACTGGACCGGTTCGGTAGCATCTTTTCCCCACATGGAGACAGTCACTCGAGGACTCTGAGCAGCCATCATGGGAGGAGACGGCACTGCGCTGTCCTCACTGGAACGACCACTACCACTGAGATCTGGTGTCAATTGAGATGCGGACTGTGGGGCGAAAGTGGAAATCTGAGGAGGTTGGAATGGCCTTTGTAGCTCCTGAGGTGAGATGGATAGAGGGAGTCGCTCAGGCACAGACTTGGAAATCGTTCTCATATCGCTGCGCGGTGAAGTCGTGTGCAGTGAGGCCGTCTGCTCAGGGGTGAACGGATAGGTAGTAGCGTCCAGATTTTTGCTTCTCGCCTGGGAAATTGTGGCCTGGCCGAAGCTGTCGGTTCTGTGTTCCGGGTCCAGGAAGGAGGGCGTACCCGCTTCAGTATTGCTAAAGTCGACGCCAAAGAAAGGGTCCAGTCCATCATCCATATCGCTGAAGTCGCTCGAATGATATTGGCTGTAGTTAGAGATGGACTCTGCTGGAGTATCGTTGTAGTTGGGTGAGACGGAGCTGCTCTGCAACTGAGACGAAGGCGAGAGATGATTCGGGTCAAATGAAGTGGCAGTCAGTCGTCGTTGACCACTACTTGGTGGGGAGGGGTTGTGGGCATCGCTAGCTTGTCCATCGTGCAAGGCCGCGGGAGGTACGGCGTATGTCGAAGCCATGGCCACGACACGACGCGAGTGTATGGGGGGAGATTGTAGGAGAGGCTAATCGTGATATATAGGTTGGCTTGATGTAAAGGTACGGTAAATCAGGCGAGATGGAGCCAAAGCCGAGGACGGAACTACTCTTTGAGAGTTGTTAGAAGACAAGCGCTGTCATGTTCCGACTTGATTGTGTTGGTTGAATTGGAAGCGATCAACTGAGCAGGCTGAAGGTGGGGTTAGGCGACAGTCGCAACAGGGCTCCAGGAAGCAGTCTTGCACCAGTTTGTGGATTGGAGCAAAAGGCACGATACTGTGTTGACAAGGCGATGCGATACCACAGAGCAGTTGAATGTGGAGGAGGAAAGCAGTCGCCAGCGAGCAGGGGGGGGAAAGCCACGAGAAGAAGAAGAAGTGGTCGTGGAGGGCGGCGGCGTTTGCGCGGCCTAGATGTGTTGGTCGTTTCTTTCGTCCAGCGCTTATGCTTTTCGCTGATTGTGTATTCGGACAGGTGCCGTGGGGAACAACTGGGTCAAGCAACAAGCAATAGATCAAACTTGTCTAGGTATGCGAGCATTAAGGTGCTGAGGTGATTTCGAAAGCAAAAGAGTTGTTTGCGGCGTTTCGCGGTGAGGCTGAGTTGAGGTCGGTGGCAGAGAAGTATAGCCAAGATGGAAAGAGTGACAGTCGACCGGTGGAAGAACGGGGGGTGCGAGGCGGGATATGCGATAGAGTATCCGCGGGTCTTGTGTAAAGAAGCTCAGGAATCAGGGGTATGCGAGGGGGTGTACAAGACTCGATGAGATCATGCAGAGACAGTAGAAGGAGGCGGAAGAGAGCCTAGGACCGGCGCATGGGTTGAATGTGGCAGAGTCGCGAGCCGGACGGGAGGCAGAGGAGGGGAGAAGGGGAGAAAAGAGTTGGTGAGACTTGTAAGAGAGAGGGAGAGGGAGAGATGATCTTGGGATGACGAGGGGAGGGATGGTTGGATAGGCGTAAGGTACGAGTACCCAGCGGGCTAACCTTGGAGAAGTAAGAGACGGTTGGGGGTGGGGATGCGATTGTGACAAGACAAGCGCGAGACAGGACGGAATTCAATCTCGAGGAGGGGCGGAAACCAATTAGAAGCCAGGTACCTGACCTACCTACCTTAGTTAATAAGGCAATTAGGCGGACATTTGCAGGTGGTGGTGGTGGTGGTGGTGCATGGCGAAGGTACGAAGGTGCGCCCCAGGGTCAATTGAAGCTCAAGATGGGAAGGGCTAAAAAGTACGGTACCTTTTTTTTTTTATTACCTTTGGTAAAGATAGAGTACCTATTTGCTCTATACTATCCGTACCTTGGGATGAGGTACCTTGGGTAATTTTCAACACGAGCAGAAATGGAAAGCGAGAGAAAGACTCAGAGAGAAGTGACACTATGGGAGCATGAGAGTTTCGGTACCTTGAGGTAGCTTTTCCCACTGCCCGCCAACCCACACACCCATTGAATTAGACTTGGGCAGTCTGCCTGGTGTCTCTCACTCTCCCGTCTCTCATCCAGGTTCAGCTGTCGCGTCCGGTCCGCCCTCGACGTTCAGGTTCCATTGTCTCAGTGAATAGGAAGCGTGTGGGCGGTACCTTAGCGGTAGCATGCCGGCCACTTGCGCAGCCCACCGAAGCGGGAATGCGCCACAACGCTGCCCTCTTGTCACCTAGGTTCTTTACCGATACTACGATGTCCTATGGCTACGGGGACGGAGGATTAAGGACGGACTACCTAGTGGCTGGGTACGGACAACAACAGGGAAGAGATGGCATGCGGAATTGCTGCTCGTCTGTTCGCATCGTTGATTCAGATTTGGTTCTCAAGTGTTCGGCCGAAATCTGGAGGAACCACACCTTCTTGATCCCGAGACTCGGTTTGTACGGTCGAGAATCGCGATATTGTCAGATCAGGTACCTGACGTGCTGACCCAACTTGGAGGAGTCGTGATATATCGCTATCTTGCCATATTCTCATGCAAGAACCTTACATATCTCGGAATGCCTTGCCTTGGTAATGCTCCTGCTCCATGCTCCATGCTTCCTTCCCGCTCATATTCATGTCGACTGCGACTTCCTCATGGCTCATGCAGCAACGCTGCCCCGCTCCGTCATGTGGGGCATTTGGGAGACTCCGAGAACTGGAAGGAACGCTCACGTCTCTGAGTGGTTGATAGCTCAATACAGCGGTACATATCCCTTAGCCTCAGTACATGTACGAAGTACCTGTTCACAGGCGCACTCGCTCGTAGGGCGGAATGGGGGCCGGGAGCGAACCAGGAGCGAACCAGATGGCAAGGGACCTGAGACCGCCACCCACACCCACGGCAAATCAAAGTATCGTCTTAATTCTTCCATTTGCGCGAGGCGTTCTTCTTTACTGTCGTTGGGCGCATTTCTCTCAGCCCCAGCCCGCAGGGCAGTTTTACCTCTCCACTGCAACTTTGCAACTGGAACTCCCGACCGACCGTCCTCGACCTCAGACTCAGAGTAACCTCGGACCTCACACACTCATCCCGTCACCCACTCCCCGTCTTACACTTGCGCCGCCGTATGAGCAGGGATCCAATACCTACATCCATCCCACCTCATGTCTGCCATCTGGCAGCCCACCACATCTTGTCGCACAGATGCAAGCTACTGTGGCTTACTTCTGTCCCTCCACTTAGGTCACGCTCTGCTCTTACGCTCAGCGTCCGTCGCTGCACCTCACAGTACCTTAGTAGATGGGTGGCTGGATTCTTGTCCCTGGGCTTGATAATGCCACAAGATTAGTGTCATCTCGACCTCGACACGACATTCGGTCATCGACCATCGATAAACCTTGGGTCAGCCTGTGTTCACCGAGAAGGCAGATTTCCACTTCCGGCCCTAGCTTCTTCGTATGGTCCCTCTCACATTCTATCACCGATGCTGTCCGCCCAACACCTCATACCGACCACATACCAAACCCTTGAAAAGCGCTCGTCAGACTTACCGGCTTGCAGACGCTTGATGTCATCCGACGGCATGTGCTTCTCGCTGAAAAGCTGCGGTAACGTACGAATGCATGCCCTTGTGGCAGATGCTACGGATAGGCATCAGCCCCTAAACAGAGTGCCGCGAATATCGACAATTGTTTCCGCTTAAGGGTCGCTCATCCATATGGCAGCAGAAACGCTTTCAGCTCGGTCGCCATATCGCTCTCGCATTCAAGAGTCTAAAAACCGAATAACCCCCCATTATCCGCTCTGTACGGAGTACAGGGTACGAAATACTGGGGAAAGCGACATTGGCTAGTGGGGCCTAGCACCATTATGCACAGCCGCAGCCGCCGCGATGGAACTCGGATATTTCAGTCGAGTTGGGGATCCTGGGCGAAGCAGAAGCGCTGTGTTTTTGAGCTTGACCGCTAGCCTGGCGGTGCACTCCGCCGGTCGCCGCTCCAAACCCGCGGCATCAGGGTTGCGCAGCGCCATAGACATCCCCGACCCGTCCGTCCATATCGGCGACGCCTCACGCGTTGCATTGAAATACCGGCGTTTTAATGCTCGCTTGTTGGTCTCCGTGTCTTATCTGCGGCTAATAATGATGCTCCCGCAGACCTTGATATGTATATTTATTCGTGCTCTTGGAGTGTGCCTCGAGTGAAGTCCCCATCTTCCGCCTGATCCGCGAATGGTGGGCAAGTCTCCAGTAACGAGCGCCTTTCGTAAACGCGATCTCTCGGCGGTTAACTAGATTAATGCTCATCTATGAGGCATGTTCTATCGCGAAATAGACGCAGCGAATGTGTCGGTTCGACACGATGCCGAGTATGGAAAACTTTCGGCGACCTGGAACCATGAACGGACACCAAGACGCATGGATCATAATGCTAACGGATGACCTAGACTTGAACCAGACTTCTGTCAAGTCTCCCAGGTCCTGAGAACCTCTCGAGATCTCGACATAAGTGCTATACACAAAAGAGCATGTAACCAAACAATTTTTTCAACAAATCCTGGGTGCATATATCACGGTACCTAGCCAGCCATTCTGCGTCGGCGGAAGAAAGGATTCGAAGTGTAAGAAGGTACGATGAACGCATCCTCGGGGACGTCTTGGGGGCTTATCTAATCACTGCACCTGATCCACCTCGGCGACGTCGTCAACCACCACCAGCACCACCAAGAGCCAGGGTGGAGATCACCTGCCCAGAAACTCTAAAGCACTACACTTCAGCTCTCGATCTATCTACCTTACTCCGTATCTCTATGGCGATGGAGCCATTTCAGCCCTGAATTTCGCCATTCGTTGACTTGACTATTCGGCTCCCGCCGCCTTCCAATTGGCTTCGTTTCCTCCAGTGTAGGAGCCGTACAGATACTACGCAGCTGCAAAAGCGGCTCAGTCGCAATCCAATATAGCTCATCGATCGTAGATATCCTGACCCGGACTGCTCGGGGATCAGCATCGTAGTGAAAGAGCCTCTCAAACACTTATCATTACGATGTTTCAGGTTCGTATTCCCATCTCGAAAGAGAGCATCTTCTGCAATGCCACATCGAGGTCTATAGTCACCGATTTTTTCGTAATGAACTACCGCAGCTCACCATCGCCTTTTCTCATCCTTACAGCCAAACCCCCAAGACCACCTTCACCTGCGCCTCCACCGCGCCCGTTCCGTAATCCTAACCGCCGAGGAGTGAGTCTCAACCTCCGTTCCTCTCAAAACCTCTCCCATCATTGACAGTATTGACCCTTCCCTCCCCGCGCCAAAAAGACTCGTCGAGATCCGCGCCGCCCAACGAACCTTCGAAGGCGCCTACATGCGCACAGCCCTCTCCCAATTCTCCTTCGCCCTCATCATCCTCAAAATCTTCACCTCGGAATTCTACGCCATCGGCGCCTTGTTCGCCGTCTACGGCGCCGCCGTCATGCTCGTCGCCATCTTCCGCCGCCACGAGGGCAACCGCCAGTTCTTCACGAGTCCCAAGGTGGACGAGGGCAGCGGCGCCGCGAGCGGCGGCGTGGTGCGCAAGTTCCGCACGAGCGGGAACAGCGTCGCCATGCTTACCGTCTTAAGTCTTGCTGCGTATGTTACGCTTTTGGTGCTTACGTGGCAGCTTGTGCAGTGATGCGAGGGGTGAAAGGGGAAGGGGAGTTGGATGAGTAAGTAAGCTGGTCTGGGTTTTTGTGGTTTTTTTGTGATGGGAGGATGGAGTTTTGGTGATTACGGCTGCTGGTATCTCTTCTGTCTATAAAATGTACGAGGTCGCGGTGATTTACTCTCATTAAATCATGTACCCTGAATCTCAGATTCCGATCTTAACCACTAATTAAATCATCAAGGTTCTCCAGAGTAGACCAAAGACAAAGTCAGGGCTTTCCGTGACTTCTCTGTCCTCTGTCATATACTCTCAGCCTAGATATCAGAAACTCAGCGCCATGCCAAACATCCGATGGTCCAGAATCGCAACACAGATGTGGGTGACGGGTATCAGCAATACCAACCATATTGTCACTACCAATGGGTACCCATCAACGGTGATCAGGACGTCGAATCCTTGGAGAGGTCTAGTCTCAACAATTAGATACTCGTACGCCTCAGGCAGCCTGTAATTTTGTCAGGGAAATGGGATCTCCGTCTACAACGTCACTAGAGGAAGTGGGTTGAAAGGTGTTTTTCAATTACGGGATCTTGATTTGAAGCAAGACAAAGGGGTACACATCACTGATAAAATGTCTGAAACTGGGTTCCCTATCTCCATACGAAACAAATCGCGTCCAGTGAGAGTAATCCCATCCAACTTCAAACCTAAAGTTACTTGTTCACAGTGTATTTCAGTAAGCTAGACATGTCTCCTTGACATATCATGCATCATGCGTTGGGACTCGCGGGCATGGGTACCTGAGTGAGTCCAATGTATTTTCCGCCTAGTCTCGACCTTTACCGATCTCAAGGCCGTCTTCCCATCGACTTGGCATTTGGGGTTCATCACCGAATACAAAACCATGGACTGCCTCTCAGGGTAGAAGGGCAAACAGGTAACAGCAACCCTCAGCGCGACCCCTCACTGCAAGAGCCCAACAGGGTTGTGAGCTTGATCTCACAAAGACAAGAAAAGAGCTTGATAGGTGCAAAAGTAAATTCAAGAGGACCAGAGAAGAATGAACGGGCTCAATACCAAAATCTGGATTGAAGTATTCGCCACTTCCGAGGAAAGTTCTCGGAGGTTAGGGAATTCTATGTACTGATAAGACGCGCGCTCGAGAGAAAAGAAGGGCAAAGAAACCAAAACGGCTGTATGATAAGAATGTTGAACTGTGCATTGAAGGAGATTTGTTGAAGCGAAGAAGAGAAAACAGAAGAGGAAGCAACTAAAGGCGAGCAACAGGTAAGCGTCATGATGACGCCGGTGGTATACAATGCGCGTGTGTCTCCAGACCCGACAAATGCGATCCCTCCCCTTTTTGTTTTCGAAGCCTGCCTCATCCACTTGCCGTCGCTTCTGTACTTCCCATAGCTCCTCAATGCTCGTTGCGAATATAAACACGAAAGGCAAAGGGAAGACTCTTCGTCCGACTGTACGGCGCTGCGGATCGCCGCGCCCGGCCCGAATCTCCCGTCTCACGGTGCGTTCCCGAGACAAAAAGTGACCTCGTATTCCGCCTAGGTATAAGTCGGCTCCTCCCCCTCCCCGCTTGCTCGGCATCGACCATGCGCCTTGCGCTCGGGGCCCCGCAACATTCCTTCCGCGATGTGCTTGCATTCAAATCTGACGTCTGCCAGCAACACGTTTCGTGCGATCCCGGCGTTGCGGAGCCGTCATCGGCATGCCAGTGTCCCTTGATCCTCGCTTGAAAATGGGGCATATGGTTGCTGTTGCTTTTGAATCCCTCAAACCCCCATTGATTGCTTTCTGTCGTTTCTCGTTCCAGGGCGGTCAAGGCTACCGTTTGGAACATTTTTTCCGGTTTCGCATGAATTTGAACTACTCTCCTATCTTTTCTACTTAGCCTTATGTTTGCTTAGGGTATTTTGTTTTTCTCGTTCTTCTCTCTTTTCTCGGTCATGGGCTCCGTCTCGTCCCCTTTATGCCGTGTGCCAACTTCGATGGAGTTTGAAGCAGAAGAAGGATGTTTGGAACCGGGGTTCTCAGGGCTTTCCGTTGATGATGTAGCAAGGTTGTGGCTAGGAAGTGCCTAGCTTCCGCTACTGTTGTCATAAGTTGTCCAAGTGTCGTATCCCTCGGATGGCCTAGGATAGCCGTAGGGGGGCTGCTGCTGCTGCTGCTGTTGCTGTGGCCAAGTACCGTAACCTGAAGGCGGGTTGGCACCTGCAGACATGGAAACAGTGTGCGGGTCCATAGTTGGGAAACTTGTCGCAATCGGGTTCGTGTACATGTCGGTCGTCATCGCCGCCGAAGACCTTCTGGGGAACTGCCGGCCCTGGTGTGACATCGTGGGGTATTGTGTAGGTATCTGTGTGCCTCTTGGGTATGCCATAGGGTTCCCTATTGTGAATGACGAATAGCCCATATTGTTTTGAGCATTGATGTCTGCGTTGCTCCAGCTGGCCGACGGTGGGGCTTGAGATGTATACGGCGAGAACGACGGAGACGGAGTAATCGGGGACTGTTCAGCGTAAGACTTCTTCGTTTCCTTCAAGTCACCTGGCTTTGTTGCATAGTTGGAACTAACATCTGGTGATGCCCAGTTCGTGATTTGGGGATTCGCAAAATCGTAGGGCTGAGAAGACGCTGTAGTGCTCGAGACAGGCACTGTTCGCTTGTTAGCTATTTGACAGGTCTCCGGGATGCGTGGAAACTGGCCTGTGGGGTCCTGACCAAGATTTCCGGCTGCAGAAGTCTGGATAGTTGTCGGTAGTACGTTTTGTGACGAGGGCAGAACTCCTCCTTGATGGTGCTGATAGTGTTGGGGTCCTTCTGGGGCTTGTCTAGGAAGTACAACGGGAGAAGACGATGCGGAAGCGGTGTTAGATCCCCCGGCAGGTCTCGATTGCGCTTTGGGTTTTGCTTCAGTCATGTGAGACGGCGCCTGGTCTACAGGGAAGAAGCTACAGTCCTTCTTCAACCTGATGCAGTTCCTACATCGGCCATCACCTTGTACCTCTGACATTATGCACCGAATTTTCCGCCTGCGGCAATGTCCTTGACGTTGCTGCCGTCAGTACAAATTCAGAAGAGACGCGAGAGGACGGGCACAACACTCACCACAAGCTACCGAGGTCCGGTGATAGCCCAGCTTGTTCCTCTTCTTGTCCCCAGCTTGGCCAGACTGACTTGAATCAGAGATATTGGCCTGCCGCAGTCTGACATTAGGCTTGTTCATGGAGCGTTTCGATTTTCGACGACTCGCCTGTAAGATGGAATCTCTACGCTCCTGGTCTGTTGGCTCGTGGGTCCCCTGGTCCATCGATGCTTGGCCTGAGCCTGGTGCGTCGTAGCTAGGCGCGAAGCCAGAATTGGGGACCTCCATGTCGGAACCGAGGGGAAGAAAATGCGAAGGATATGGGTAAGACATGATGGAACCCTGCACTCCAAAGTCGGTGACGTTGCAAAGTCGAATCCTTCTCGGGAAGTTAGGTCCATATAAAGGTCGGAGACCTATACTGCTATACCCTTGATAAACCTGTTGATGTCGAAGCGTCACACGATAGAGATGCGGAAAGGCGTTTCGAGGTGTTGGACCCTTTAGGCTGGCGATACAGTTTAGAATCCGGGCGTAACGTTGGTCGAGCCCTGCTGATGTTGGTCCGGAATCGAGGCTTCGTAGAAGCAATCAACGAAGATGCAGTGCGTTCTTGACGTTTGTCAACAGACACTTCTTCGAGGTGTCAACGAGGGGGCTACCCAAATGACGGGTCAAGATTTGCCGTTGATGTCGCGTTGGGTGCGGTACGGATAGAGCGCGGTTATGACCGATGCGGACACGGCACAAAGCGATGCCAGGGACGGACCAATCGAGATGATTTGAGTGGTCCAGCTAAGCTGCGAGTGCGGTAACGGCCAGGATGGTGTACCAAAGTCGGGAAGCTTTCTTAATGGGCTGCCGTCAAAATTGGGTCGGCTCCCCAAGTTTTTCCCGGTTCCGTGGGCTGATGATTACCACCCAAGTTGGGTAGGAAGGGGGTAGTCTAATAACAGCAACTGCAGACAGCGTATACTTGAATTCTCTGCGTTGGGATGCGTGTCATGCCGCTGTGAAAGTTTATATCGAGGGTATATTGGGTCGAGTCGGTTAATGGTGATGCTTGGGAGGTGTGACGTGGAGACAGAAAGACGAAGGTATCGAGCCTGAGAATGAGACCAAGACGTGGTCAGACAAGATTCAACCCTAAGTATGGTTTTGCATAATTTTAAGGCCAACCACGAAGGAGGAAAGAACGCACGAGGGAGAGATGACGAAAACATCCGAGAAAAGAAAAGAAAGGCACGTACCTTGCCAGTTAGAGGCTGCTGAACGATAGCGACTTGCTTCCTTGTTTCTCTGGGAAACCACCAGGACTACAACGGCAACAAGGGTGTCAACAACATGCTTTTGGTCTTGGGCATCCAGGTCAAGTTTTTGGAGTCGCGCCGTTATAGGGGAATGGGGCATCGATGGTGTGTACCTGATCTTTGGAGATGGTCGTCAAGGAGAAAACCGCCAATAGGCTTGCAATTCTAGACAGCAAATGCCTCTCGAGTATGAGAAACTCAGCCTTGGCTGTGTAATTCCCTCAACCTTGATATCCCAAATTTGAGTTCCTTCGGGGGCTCGCAAGTGTAAACAGGGTTTCTGGTTCACTATAGTAGTCGGTCAGAAGGTAGATGCAAGGCACCAACGGACAAGACGATTGACGAGCAAATGGATAGAAACCAAGTAGCTTGTGGAGCATCAGGGAACCAGTCTCCAAGTGAAGACACCAAAGGGGAAAGCACTCTGATGTTTACATACCTTGCTTGACGTGTGGCTGCATTCAGGGAGTGCCCAAGTAGTACCACGCAGCTAGAACGTTGTGTTCGAATGCGAATGGACCGCGGCAGATGGATGTACCGTTCCAGCGCCACCAGATGAGAATCTCGGCTTATTAGTTGAATGTACGCGCTAACAGGAACGCTCTAGATGATTGATGGACGTTTGGTGACAACTGTACGTGGGGGCCAGGTAGCTTGTCTCAGCCAGCAGATAGAATGCTTCCGATTCGCCCGTCTGTTTACCGCCTCTTAAGACTCGTCTGATCGTAGGGCAGTCTCTTCGAGGCTGAGACGAAGACGTCGGGCCACGAGTTCGAGCCTGTGAGCCTTTGAGACTTTCGGAGCAGTCGTCGAGAGAGTGAGATGAGTTGCAAAGACTCGAGGGCTGAGTTGCTTAGGTGTGGTGCTAAGATGGTAGATGTGGCGGGTTTATAGAAAAGGGTTGTTGTAGCGATCTCAGTGGCGAGGGGCTCGCTGGAATCCTTCGGTCATTGGAGGAGGCCGGTGTGAGAATTTTCAAAAGAGTCCAGTCTTGTAGGGATGCAAAGCTGGTCAAATGGGGAAGACCCTGAAAACCTGGTTCTGGTCCCTTCCTGCTTCGGTCCACTCTGACATCGAATGATGATGCTCGGCCCTCTGCTTGCGTCTGCCGTGTGAGGATGGAAAGAGGATTGTAAATGAGGTCTCAGCCAGAGAGGTTGAACCAAACTCTAGACATAGAGAAGTGATTCAATAATGACAAGGGGAGAAGAACAAGGAGGTGCGGCGGGACGGCATGCAGTTGGCAAGAAGTTGAGGAAATTAGAGAGTACAGCCAGAGGCCAAAGTCATCAGGCCGTTCTAATGACCCCAGAGTCTAGGCGAAAATGGAAAGTCAAGAAGAGCAAATGGGCTTTTGGATTCTGAAAAAGGTATCCTGAAACTGCTTCTCGAAAAGCGCTTGCCCAGAATAGTCTTTGTCCTTCTTCCCTTACCTTTCTGTGACGACCCTATACCATTGATCGTGTACCTAGATCGTTATTCGGACTTGATAAGCGCCGGGTAGTCTGGAGGCACTAGAATCAGCAGATGCTCTGCTTGTGATCTTCCCTCGACACTCCCTGGCACGATCCCTCGTCCGTGATGCGCACCGAGCAGACTCCCAAGCCAGACGGTGACCCTACAAAGGATATTGAGTAGCAAGCGCTGGGTACCCGGCGTCTCATCTAAGGCAGCGCAGCTGTCGATTGGCTGGTTGTCGTCACACTTCATCTCACCCCATCTCATATCCCATGCTCATCTTGCGAGCTCTTGGAGGGTGCTTGAACTGACCGGGGGCCACTCGCCGTCGAGTTGCCTCCAAGCGGCCCTTTCCTCCAACCCCTGCCCCATCAACGGGGATCTAGGAAGTGTGGGAGTGTGGATATGAAAAGCCTAGGCAGCCAGGGTGTGTTGGAGGGGTACGCAACTCCAGATGACGAGACAGAAGCCCAGATGCCATTCTCGAATCTTTTGCCGAAAATCAGGCACAGGAGGCACGCGGTCAGGTACTTCCGAGGGCTAAAAATTGGTGGGTATTGGCTTCTGATGAGGACATACCTCAATCGAAAGTGAACTGCTAAGAGACATGGCGAACTGTCTTACTGGTTTTGCTGCCAACCTGGAAAGTTGACCACTATACTCCGTACCCGTCTCGCTATAGGCGATAAGAGACTTATGGTCTTGACTCTCCAGTTTTTCCGAACGAATGCCTCATTCTACCGTATCCGCTTGTACCCCTGTTTGAGCCTGTCAGTTTTGCGGATCCTGGTGAAAGTAACGTCCAAGCACTGGTAGACTTGGGACGAAAGATGTGGGAGCTTGTCCCGCTACTTCCCTGCTCGCGCCATTGCGTCAAAGATTATCTTTAACCGTTGCTACCAGCCGTTGTTGTTCGCGAACTCCTCCACCTTGAAGTCTACAAGAAAGCTTATTGCTTCCAGACAGGTGCCGGACGTATCACCTGGTAGGTAATTCGAATGCCTATCTGGTTACAACTTACAACAGTGCTTCCATGCCCTAGTCTCTCGCTCCATTGATGCCGCGGAGACTCCGCCGAAGATATCAGGGCCATGACACAGGAAGTTGAATACGTGCGATTCTCTGGGCAATCTACAATTCCTGGCCATACTGTCTGCAGGAATTGAAGGACCTCAAGGTTCGGGCGCTTCCGTCACTCGGTAGAGGCTATATGTGACTCAGTATTGTCTTGTCATCTACAATGCTAGACAGGCTGTGCCTAGTTGAGGAAAGATGGGTTACCGATGGCGGGTTGCAACCTCACCACGTTCGTGGCCCATGCGTCGTCTCCAGGAGCTAGGCCCGTGACCTTCCGTTGCCGTTGTCAGAAATCCCAAGAAAATCCCAAAGAAATCGTTATACGTAAGGTATCCGTAGAGTGCTCGTTGTGATTCAGGGGCAAGTCGCCAAGCGCGATGGAAACCAGTGGTCTGGACCATTAGACCCAGAAAGGCGCATATGGCAATGCGTCGCGCCCATCTTTGATGGATTGAACGACCCTTTCATCTCGCTTTTGCTCTTCATGCATGCTTTGACTTTGTCACCTCTGCAGCACTCGAAAAGGTTGCAGGGCTAGCGGCCCGCGGTGACACAGCTGCCGAGATGTTCCAGCTGCATGGGAAGTGCCTGAACCATTCCATGCCTCAACTCTCAATTGCGGGCGGCATCATCCGATCAAGCGACGCTACGTTGCTGCACGTAGGGCGGCGCGGCAAAGCAGAGCCTCGACCGACGGCCACTACCAGTACCGCTGCCGCCACCACCACAACACTGGCTTCTCGGCGGGCGTGAGGAAAAGCCTCTCAAGTCCGGGACAGCGGACCAGAAAAGACGGCCTGAATCAGTTGAGTAATCTCGCGCAGGCTCAACTCGGAAGATTGTCATGACAACAACTCTGCGATTCGAGGTGTCGTAACAGCGAAGCGCTCGTGAGCAGGCCGCTACTTTACATTAATCCTGACGTGCCGCTTGACAGGCCAGAAAACTCAACATTGGGTTATTGAATGATCCGCCAACGAGGTCACTTCTCGGGAGATGTGATTTCATCTGAGAGTTGGGACGAACTAGAGTTGACGATGGACGATGATCAAAGAGCATATTACCCAAAGGTTCTATGTCCGCTTCCACCTTCACTTGCAGGACTTGATCTGGCATGATGCGCAGCCAGGATATGCCATCAAAAAAAGAAGCAGCCGCACTTGACGATGGTCTTCCCGAATTATGCTGTGGTGTTCCGCTGCACCCCGCATTTCCTTAGTTGTCGTTGTTGGCCCTGTCGCCGCAAGTCTCGGAGCATCGTCCCTTGAAAACCTTGCCGATCAAACCTGATCTGAATCATCCCAACGTCTTCGGAACTGACAGACATCAGACAACCGAGTCCCCTGGCACCCCGAACAGCAAAGGGACAGAAAAAAGCTCGGCCCGTTGTGTTGTGATTTTCTTCTTCCCCAACAAGCTCCACCCCTCTGTTAAGGAAGGTCTCTGATCTATCCAATTCTGGGATGGATCAATAGGGAGTGATCATGCGTGTCACAGTTCATGGTTGTCATGCGTCTTCTGCCTCGGCCTGCTCCCGAGGCCACGAGTATTGCGCTGTAGAGACTAGAGTTGACCCATAGGTGTCACGGTTTCCCCCGCGTCCAACAATACTCCTTCTGCTGCCCTCGAAGCCACGACTGGTTGCCTCGCTTGCTTAAGGACCTCGTGGAATGTAACACTCTTGGTCGCCTCTACCAGTCTGTCTGGCGTTCGGTCTCATTGTACCACACGACATGAGCATTGCCAGCTTGCCAGGCACGTGCCAGGCTGAGAACCTAGGTCACAGTTTGAGGTATCGTTGTCTTGTAGAGATCGCCGGCCCAGCCAACCGACAGGGCTTAGGCAACCCGGCCCAGGACATATGGTCGTGCCTTTTCCGCACAAGGCATTCCTGAGCTCGAAGAGAGGCTTCTCTTTCGGTCCTAGCGTAGACGAGCTGAGCCGCTAGCTAACGGGATCCTAGTGTAGATGGGGAAAAGGACCGTATTGTGGTGGTGTATGTTCCGCCCACACCTCGCTCCTCAACTCCAGATTTGCGCAAAAAATGATCGACCCTCCAGCTATCCGGGGCGTCGTACATGCCACAAAGGGATCGCCGCAATCTGGCGCACTTCAGTTGAAGCCAGACTAGCGACACTGCCGTCGATCTCGCGACAGGGACCGGCGCTGGACAACGCGACTAGGATAGCGACACCATCTTTTGCTCGTCCAGATCTAGGGAATTCTGCGAGACAACCGTATGGATGGATCCCTGCCGTGTCAGACACCTTCAACTCCGAGTTTCCTGTTGTAGATCCCGAGGCTCCTCGCGATATTCGGCAGTGGACCTGTGGGTTTCGCTCCGCCCACTTGCCAATCTCTAGTCCTCCGGATAACCTCTTTCCTTGATGCAGGGAACCCGCCAACATACTCTGACTTCCGCAAACCCTGGCTCGGCACAAATACTCGCAGTGTTCCGGAGGTTCTGCTACAAGACCTAGGCAGGCCTGCATGGCGTGAGTCGACGTCACTCAAGAGTTTGATCTTCTCTCATCCTTGCCCTTCTTATGTCCGTTGTTGATCACTCCGGACATGTTAGTGGCAGTCAAGAGACGGTCGATCACGACTGGAAATTAGACTGTGATCCGCTTGTGGTAATGAGGCTGTAAAAGCGAGAAAGGTCAGCCGGGCTCCCAATTGTCCTGCTGGTTGAGTCATGGTTTGTTGACTGTCGGATCGCAGCTTTATCCGACTGGATATCAAAGTCAAATCCGGATGCTATGCTTCAGAAGTCCATAGGTGAGATATTCGGAGGGTCGGCGCCTTGCATCAGTCATGGCGCATCCAGAGCTGAGCACTTGTATACTGCTTCAGATGTGAGGTCGCCACCAACACCAGGCTATGCGAGGACCTTGGGACGCTTGCTTGAGACTCGTCAATGCCGGTTCCGAGGTCGGAGCAACCTTTCCGCACGTAGTATCTAGAACTCGAGGCGCGGTGGGGATAGGAACATATAGGTACAGCCTGAATGTATGATGAGGCCAAACCGGTCAGGAATTTGACGTCCGTGTTGATGAGCGGTCGACGATCTGGTTAGACGCACCCTAAATGCAGCCGAGTATGCTCTTCAAGGTGTTCCACACTCACTTCGCTCTCGTAGTGTAGTTCGTTCAACTCCTGTAGGCGGTGTAGTTGATGGAGGCGATTTTAGATGATGATTAGGAGGGGGGGCGGGGGGGCTATGGCAGTGGTAGAAGATGGCGAGCTCTAAGTTTGAGCAGAAGATGAACCTCAAGTAAGTAGCGAAGCAGCGCGGAATCTGTGACAAGCTTGGATAAGACAACAAGAGTACTAGACTCAGGAGGAGCCACCGTCGGCCAAAAGCAGGACCGTTTTCTTCTCTTCTTCTTCTTCTCCTGGAAGGATCGTAACGGAAGGCAAGATATCGCCACATGTGTAGGATATCTGCCCACGCCAACGTGTTGGGAACTTGGGATCAAACGGAAGGCACATCAAATGGAAGTAACGGCGGCTCGGGTTCGCTAGAGGCCTCCTGCTCCTCCTCCTTCGGATAGTCTCCCCGAAAGACGGGAAGTGAAGGTTTACACGGTTCTGAACCCTCCAAGGGCAGGCGCCAGCAGAGAGACCGGCCACACACAAGACAGGAAGGCATAAACTGTCAGGTTCCTTCAAATTTCAGAAATCGCATGACATATTCAGCCCCAACATATTCTTACTGCTTTGAAACCTTTAGGCTATCATAGAAGTTGGCGTCGCCGAATCAAGCACAACATTGGGACCGATTCTAGAGTCTGGTGAATATTAACCCTCACCGGCGTACCAAACAACAGTTTCTGCTACTGTATCATACCGTACAGCTCTCCAGTAATAACCCGATGGAACGATAGATACAGATCTCGAGGTGAGTGTCCCTTTTTGATGATTTCCTCTGGGGCTCACGGAAGCCTATTATTCTCAACTAGCGTTCGACCAATACCAACGTATGCCATTATGAATACTATGCTCCCCTTGCAGGGCTCTGTGTCCCTTTCCGTCGCAACTCGTTCCCCTCTATCCTGGAAGAACGAGCCTTTTCGGAAAGTCGCCGAAAGGTTGATGGGCAAGGCTTGACCAGGCCCCTCGAAAAGAGACAAGAAACACAGCTGCAAGCCTCAATTTCAATCAAGCAGCCGTCCCAAGTTGGACGCTCCAAACTGCCTTGTCAAGAGAAGAAGGCCACTCCGCCGAGTATCTCCATAAAACCAACACGGCCCAGGATTCTCCGTACCAGACTGTCAAAGGCCGCGCTCTACGGCTTCCAATCGTGAGTTCATCTAGTAGCCTCCTCAAGACGCCCTACAAAGTCAAACTATGACACCCACGGGCAACATCAACGTTGGGCGTCGTAACGACGAAAATTGCAATGCTTCTCGGAAACTTCACAACCTCGCAGGACAGGTCCTTATCTAGGTCACAGTAATGCGTTGTCGAAGCCCGATAGCAATCATTTTATCCGTGTATCAACGTGCGAGTCACTGCGAGGGGCTGCTGTCCAATGTGGAGTCGAACCGGAAATCACGCGCAGAACTTCTCCTCGAGCGCATCAGTTCGCCGGCCACACTCGGCGAAAAGAAAGTATGAGGTGGGATCGTCCTACCTACTCAACAAGGCATGTGGGCTTGCGGGCGTCCGAACGGGGACCGTTCTCCGTAACGTAAGCATGGACACACGGAGCAACTGGTGATCTCCGACCCGGACCGGTCGCTTGTAAGTCAAAGAGGACGAACTCTGAGGTTTTAACGGCGACCATCAATTTCTACAGCGTTATGACGTCGAGTCGACACGATTCTCCATGGTGCTGTTTACCCAAGCGAAAACCATAGGACCTCATTCAATGTAGAAAAATCCGATTCGCATACTCAGTTGCGGCAGACCGGCACCGATCGATTAGCCCCATATAACCCGGAACAGCGATGCCAACTACGGCCCCACCATCCCGCGCCGACGTCCCGGCACTGGCGCTTGGGGGGACGGAAGACCATCCAATGGTAGCACATGAAACCAGCCAGCAGCGGCCAAAGCACCGAAGAAATGGCACACGGCAACCGGGCGTATCCGTTCCACACGTTTACAATTTATCCAAAAGGTTTCCTCTACCATTTGCCCTACCGATTTCCGAGCGAGAGTCACGTTCTGGCTCTGTCTTTGCTCAAGAAGATCAGTTGAAGAACCGTGGCTCCTTATCTAAGGGCAGTCAGTTTACTTTGAGGTGTCCCTCACAAACCGTAAAGAAACTTCTCGCAACCGTAACTCCCATCCCATCAAGCTTTTGCAGCCACGGAAGACTGAAGGAGGGACGAAGGATGGCCAACACCTCTTCCTCTCGGAGTCCCTCCCCGCATCGACGTCAGCAAACCACCTACCAGCCAAACTCAGTTCCTCTGATCCAGTGCCGTCTCTCTTCCGTTACCTTCCCCCCTCCACCAAATAGCTCTTCAGCCTCGGTTTCGTCAAATAAGCCGCCCTGTCATCGCCAAAGTCACAACCCAAAAAAGCCAAACAGGCCTACTCCCTGCTTGAAATGCTTGACCTGCTATCTCTCAGAGTCCCACGGGCGACCCAAGCAACCGGCGCACCGGCAGAGGCTTTCCAAAAAGACACAGGCAACGATATCGCTGCTAGGGGAACATTCTCACACCCACCATAATCAGTAATCAAGACTGCAAAGGAGAAAGATACCCAATGGTAATTTGTCGCATTTCAGAATTTGACCTCGAACTTGCTGAAGCATGACATCGCCGATCGTGGTAGAAGATTCCTGGACATCATTAGCTTGACGTTTGCCTCGATCGAATAATGAATCGTCAGCCATGATCCCTTTCCCACTACCCTCCCGTCTGTGCTCCCACCGACTTTGTCCACGTTCATTTGCGCAAATGGATGGGTGTCATGTCAGCCAAGCCTGCATGCGCGCATACGTTACCACTACAAGTTTAAGCTCATTACGGTCAGGCCCTAGGTGCATGTGTCATAAAACAAACGCCAAAGATAAGAAAAATCATGATGAGAGTCAAGAAACTTTTTAATTTCTGGGAAAACCACCCGCGTCTGGTAGGTCCTCCCTGGTATCATCTAATGCCCGCCCCACTCAAATAGAAGTATGTACAAGTGTTGTTGAAGAAACAGTATGGACCTTTGTCCGGTTGACTGGACGCCGGCCCTCTGTCGATTAGTGCGTGAAATACCAATTTTCCTCCCCTCTTCTATGGGCCTGCAGGAACGGTCTCGACGTGCTCTCTCGATTGTAGTGAAACTCAAAAAAACGCCGCTTTGTGATTTAAGGTTGATTGTAGGTGATGATGATGACTCGTTGAATTTCCGCAAACGGTGTTCAGACGTCAAGTCACGCCAAGCCTGCTCCCGCTCATAGCGCGAACAAGACAGCGGCGAAACCGGCCATCATGAGCGAGATGGAAGCGCCGCTTGTAGAGGCGGCACCGGGGAAAGGCACGATGGAGCTTGTCGGCGAAGAGGTGGCGGTAGGGGCGGCGCCGGTTCCGCTCATGGTCGCCGCAGTAGTGGTGGAGCAATTGTCGTGCGTGTCGGGCTTGGTGATGAGCTTGAAGTTGGCGCAGCTGATGCGAGTCTTGTTGGCGAAGTGGAAGACGAAGCTGCGGTTACCGAAGAAGGAGCCGGGGCCCTCGACGATGGAGAGGTAAGGGTCGACGTAGGTCTTTTCGTAGTCGACGGCGACGGCGCCGTGCTTGCCGCTCAGGTCACCGACCT
Source organism: Colletotrichum costaricense (assembly GCF_030867565.1). Taxonomy (NCBI): domain Eukaryota; kingdom Fungi; phylum Ascomycota; class Sordariomycetes; order Glomerellales; family Glomerellaceae; genus Colletotrichum; species Colletotrichum costaricense. The sequence goes on along the minus strand of NW_026848236.1, from coordinate 2,105,984 downwards.
GGCACGTCTCGGGCTTGGAGCTATCGCATTTGGTGGCCTCGCCGCGGATGAAGGGATCGAGATGGGCGAGCGTCTTGGTGCAGTTGCCATCCTCGGGGACGGGGTCAACGTGGAGGTGGTAGGCTGGAGGGTGTTAGTCGCAACGAAAATAAGAAATGAAAATTGAGGGAATGAGCATACTGAAAGGACCGCCCTCCTTGGGAAGGTTCGAGAATCGGACCTTGAATTCGACACCCTTGCCATCGGGGGCAGTCACGGCGACGATGGAGCCCTGGACGTTGCCCTCAAGCGAGCCGGCCTTGTAGAAGGGCTTCTCGGGAAGGACAGCCTCGTAAACAACACCGGCCGGGTTGGAGACGATGGTGGCATCGCCAAGTTCCTGAGAGTCATGTTAGTACGCTTGAATCCTAGCATGTGAATTGAAGACGTGGTGACATACGCCAGTGGACTGGGAAGCGACACGGCTAACAGCCGCGGCGGCGATGATGGAGACGACGGAGAAGGACTTCATTTTGGCGGTGATAATCTTGTTGCAATATCCTAGGTTGCTGAGGGGCGGGATAAAACTGGTTGGAATGCGGCAAGCGATGATCAAGGGCGAGCTTGTGAAGTTGGGGGTTAAGTGAAGGGTAAGAGGGGTTGGGAGAGCTTCTTAAAAGAATAAGAGACCGTGGGGATGCCCAGACCAAGTGATGATCCAACTGGGGAGGTAGTGAGCGTAGGTTGGAATTGGAAAGCTAATGGAGATCTGCAAACGGCAAGAAGGTATTGGGTTGAGACTCTTTATGGCCCACACACACGCTCACTCACACGAGAGAGAGACTCGAGAGAGATGTGATGAGGATGGGACCAACGACAGCCCCCAATGCCACGGTAGCTTGGCACCCTACAGGCCGGTATGTATGCGGAATGCCAACGGCAGGGTGAATGACCGCACCCCGGCTGCGCTAGCTCCAGATTAATCAAAGAAAGGAACGAGAGTCAAGAGGAGGCCACAACATCGGATGCTTTGAGCCATCATGTATTTCGTACGACCAGGGGGGAAGAGGAGTGGAAGGGGATGTAGTGTAGAAACGGCAGCTAGCCGTCGGCGCATCTAGGCGAATGAGAAGAATGTTTCTCTCGCAAGGTACGTATCGAAGCTTTGCGCTGCCGGGGTGGACCTTGTGCACCCTGTGCTACGAGAGAAGAGATGATGGAAGGGCAAGCTGCAATCTGCAAGCTGCAGGAGGGAGAGTCATAGGAGGAGGAGGGCCAGGAGTTGGGGGGAACGTCAAAGAGACAAGGCAGGCAGGTGAGTTCGCAGGCGGTAGGTAGAAGGGACCGTCTTGCTCTTTCGTGAGTCGTGACGGGCAAAGGAAAGTTCAACTCAATGACAAGGAGACTGGCCATTGCCTCAATAGCCGACGGGGTTTACCTTACTAGTATTGATTAGAGTACGGATACTTCGGTACGGGAAGCGGAAGCGAACACAACCTCCTTCACTCTGAGTATTCGCAGTCAGGATGAATAGATGGTCAATAGCTACGAATGGAGTCCCTGTCCCACGCCTAGAGATCTCCATGACATGGTCGAGCCAAGCAAGCACCAACCTCGGGACTTTTGATAGTGTATCCGTAGCTGTAAGGGCCGGCAGGGGCTGCAAGGCGAGGAAAGGAAACACACAGAGAAGGGCCAGAATCCTGGTAGGCATCTTGCCCGATTTGGCATCTCGCTTGCTGGGATTTGGTGCGGGAACAGCGGAGGGTAAGACAGGCGGATGAGCTCGCGCCAGGAGCGACGGGAGGGATGGGCGCAAGGGAAGGCAAATCCATTAGCTGCCACTGGGCAGACGAGACTGGGGTAGCAACTCTGAACTCTGGGCTACTACATACATTGCATGGAACAAAAACAAATAGGCGGTTGGTGATGTCTGACTTTTGTTTTCCCATGCACTGCGCCACCTTGGAAACCCATTTCGCCCCTGCCAATCAGAAATAGATTGCGCGCTCCAAAGAAACGTGCCAACGGCGAACACAAACAAGTTCGGGGGCTTTTAGGGGCACGCAGCTCGCAGATGCGTACAGATACTTATGTTGCTGAACATGCAGATAGCCGCTCAAAGAGCAGGGCAAGGCTGACGAGTCGGTGGTCGTGGAAAGAGGGAAGCTCAAAGTTAGACAGAGAAGCAGTGTCACTACATGTCAGAATTCTGCCAAACAAATGACCAAGAGCATTGGTAGAAACAGAGGCTGAGGCAGAAACGGCGGCTATCCAGCCTCCTCTTGACGTACAGCTGTTCGTCTGCCTTGTTGTTGGTTTCAATGATGGAAATGAGCCTGCTCTACCACGAGCCTGGGAAGAGGTAGACCTTGATTTATCCCAGGCACCAAAGAAATTGTCTTTTGGTACTTGCGGGCGCACGAGCGTGTGACGGACTATGTTGGTGTTGAGTGGATATGATGACCATGGTAACGATGATGGTCATGATGACATTGATGTTGGCGGGCTGAACATTAAGGTGGTGGAGGCGGAATTCCATGGGGGCCTCGCTTCAGGCCGCCATAAGCTGTGGGCCAGTGAACAGTCGGCCTTTCTCAGCGTGCCCGTTGAACAAGCACCTTGTCCCGTCATAGACATCCTGGCTTGCATCCCCGACCCAACCAACGTCCAGCTGAGGGGCTCCTGATGCGAGTTGTGAGTGACATCTGTGAGCTCGGATGCTCTACCAGTCGTCTTCTGCATCCAAGCGCGCTGTCTCCTTCGCTCAGATGAGTCCGTCACTTTACCCACTCACTCACTCTTACCACATGGAATCCATTAGGCGCGTTTTGAAAGACAACGGCTTCTACGAGGTCCCGTATTCGACTGTCCGTCCCTTGCCCTAGGACCTTGATCAAAACTGCTGCCAGCATGACAGGGGCTGATGAACGGCCCCCGCAGACTCAGACGCACTTTGGTGCCAGGCGGGAAATAGAAAAATGGGCAGATGGTTGGGTTGGTGACTGGAAATTTGGGGGTAGTTGCAGACTGCAGACACCGGAACCCTGACGATGAACATCACCAGGGTTGGAAATTAGTCTAGTCTAGTCTAGTACGGCCTGGACTAATACTAGGCTAGTTTAGTACGGCCTGGACTAATACTAGGCTAGTTTAGTACGGCCTGGACTAATACTATACTAGACTAGTATTAGTATACTAATTAGTATATAATAAAAAGTTACTATTTTTGGATTTTTTTTTAATTTATATTTTAAATAATATTTTTATTATTATTTTTGAATACTAAACTTATATTTAGAAATATTTTTTCATAAAGTTAGTATTAGAGATACTTATATTAAAATATTTTGAGATATATAAATTTTTTCTAAAACTAATTTAAAACGTTTAAATATATCTATTTTTATATAAATATAATAAAATAAAGTAAATATTAGTAATATTTAATAAAGATATTAAATATATATTAATATAGTGTGTATTACTTAAGTTTTAATAACATATTAATTAGAATTTAGTTTTATTTATTAAATATAATAACGTTTTAAATAAATAAAGTATTTGATTGGTTAAATAATAAGCTTATATTATTTTTATATTTAATATGAGTATATATTAAAATAAATAAGATTTTATTAAAGTTTTAGTTTTAATTTTAAATCGAGTTGAGTAATATATATGGGAGAAAAATCTTATAATATTTATTAATTGAGCGTTTGGTATAGTCGGTTAAGACCTACTTTATATTTTAATTAGCTCTTAATTTTAAGAGCTAGGGGTTCAAATCTATATTTAAGTAGTACTTTTTCAGGATTTTATAATATATTATGATTAATATTATAATAAATATTATAATAAATATTATAATAAATATTATAATAAATATTATAATAAATATTATAATAAATATTATAATAAATATTATAATAAATATTATAATAAATATTATAATAAATATTATAATATATATTATATATTAGTTATAATAAAACTACTTAATTATAACTGTTAATACTCTTAAATTAATATTAAAAGGTTTTGAATACAAATTTAGAATTAATTATATATTTAAATCTAAAACGTATAATAAATTATATAATAAAGTTAATTAATTATTTAAATTAAAAATACTTATTTACTATAAGTATTATTACTATTTCTAATTCTATTTTATTATTATTATTATTATTATTATTCTTCTTCTTCTTCTTCTTCTTCGTTTTCTTCCTCTTCTTCTATAATATTATCTATATCATTTTCTCTAATATTATACGTTTTTTCTAATTCTTTTAAAGTATTAATTTTCCAATATTTTAAAAGAATTAGCTATTTAACAGTACTAGGTTTTAATTTATTTCTATTTTTAGTAATAATATTACTAGAAATAGAAAAAACCCTTTCTACTGAAGCAGAAGTAGCTGGTATAGCTAAATATCTTCTAGCTATAATAGCTAATATTGGTAGTCGTATAGAGTTATTTTTCCAATATAATAAAGGGTTAACCTATTAAATAATTAATAATTATAAATATAAATAATTATATATAAATATATATAAAAAAGACTTACTTCTTTAAGTTGAATACTTTCGTTTAAATAAGTATTATACTCTAGTTCTATATTATCATTATTAATATAAAACTCGTTATCCGGATCTATATCCTGAGATATATTAATATTTAATATATCTTCCTCAGGAAAAGTATTTTCTTTTTCTTTTTTAACTCTATATATTAATTAGTATATATTTAATAAATAATAAAAAGATATATTACTTACGAATTATATTCTTTAATTAATAAATCTTTTACATCCTCTTTAATAGGATAATAATGATCCAAAATTCTATTATTACTAAAATGTAATAATTTAAATCGAGGATCTAAAATTAAACTTAATATATGAGGCTTATATTTTGATAAGTTTTCAGAAGTTAATTTCTTATCAAAATAGTCTGATAATTTAACTACTCCTTTAGTTAAACTATTAACTAATATATCATAATAAGAAGCCTATTAAAATTAGTTATATAATTAATAAATATTTAATAAAAACATAATAATATTTAATAAAAATACTTACTAATTCTGGTAATCGTGATCTCGAATCTCGAAACTTTAATATTAAATGGTCTAGTTTTTTATATATAGTATATATATATAATAAACCTTTATTTAAATTAATATAAAGTTGAGATTGAAGTCGGGTAGATGGTTCTATAAAGATTTCAAATATAGATTGAAGATCTTCTATAGCTTTAAATTCACTACTACTAATAAAAATCTTTTTAAAATTTTTATTATTAGTAGTAATAAATATATATTCTAGAGGTTTTCGTAACTCTAAGAATATATTTAATATTCTATAAGTAGAATTCTATCTAGTTGAATTATCTATAATAAATTAGTATTATATAATTAATAACTTAAAATACTAACTTACTTATAGGAATAATTCTTTTATTATAATTAGAAGGTAAATACTCTGATCTTTTAGCTTTATTAATACCTTCTACTAAAAGTCTTTTTATCTCTTCAGTATATTTAACCATAATACAGATTTTACGTATACGGTTAAGTAGACCTATAATAATTTATTAATATATATTAATTTTAAATATTATAAATATTACTTACTACTTAATAAATTAGAGGTTTGAAAAAGACTTTCGTCCTCTATATCTAAAGTATTATTAATTATACTAATATTATTAGTATAATTAAATAAGTCTTCTTGTATAATAGTATTAGATATAAAATCTGATAATATATCTTGTACTACTATATTAATAATATGAGCTATATATCTAATATCGTTTTCAAAATTATTATTTAAAGATTCTTTATAAGAATCTTTAAAAAACTTTAAAAACTTCGTATTATTTGATGCATTATCTCTAGTAATACTATAAAATATTAGTATAAATTGAATTAATATATATATAAATAAACTTACCTAAAGATATTATTTAATGAAAGACTATTATACTCTTTTAAAGAGTCTAATATCTCTGTATATAAATAAAAACCCGTATGAGATTCATGTAGGTCTTTAAATACTATAATAATATTAGTTAATATATATATATATATATATATATATATATATATAAATATATATTTAGATTTAATAAATAAATACATACCTACAAGCTTATATTTAAGCTCAAAGTTACTATTAATATAGCTTAATATAATACCTAAATAGGCATCTTGTGATTTAGAAGTCCAAATATCTAAAATAAGGGAAAATTTCCCTAAGCTTTTAATATTGGCTTCTAATTCGAAATTTATAATAGAAAGAAATTTACTAAAAGTAAATTCAAGTAAATTCTTTACTTTATGTCGATTTAAAATAGGGTTTGCCCTTTAAAAGTGTTAATATATATAAAATTTATAAACTTTTATTAAATAGAATTTAACTTACTTATTATAATAGTTTAATAATTCTTTAAAAGAATTAGAATCTAATATTGAAAATGATAAATTATTTTCAATTATTAAATTTAATATCTTTAAAGTAGCTTCTTCTTCGGTAAATTTAGTTATAGTACTAGTTCTAGGTCTTTTTCTAGTTTCTAAATTAGAAAAAAAGTTCTCTTTAGGTACTATATTATTTACTAAAAAAGTAATTAATAACTAAATTAGTATTATAATAAATAAATATATAAACTTACTTTTTTTAAGAGATTTTTCAGATTTTTTATTATAAGCAATAAAAGGGTGGTTTTTTCGATAATGCTTAGTAAAATTAGAAGTTTAAAAACCTTCTACTTTTACTATCCAGCTTTGGGAACAACTATATATTTATTAGTATTTTATATATAATATATTAAAACTAATATAAATATTAATTTACTTACCTCGAGCACTTTATTTTCATTTCTCTTTCTTTATTATAATTAATAGGTAAAAGACTTCGAATAAAAAGCTCATTTTTAAAAATATAAGCTTTACTAATATCTAGTTTAAAATCTTCTTTATTATATAAAGAATCTTTAAACTTATTAGTAGTAATACTACTATTAATAGATATATCAGTAGTAGTAGGAGTAGGAGGAGGAGGAGTAGAATTCTGGCTAAAATCTTGAGAAGAATCCATTTTATAAAAATAATTTTATAAAAGTATAAGTATATAAAGTATAATAATATAGAGATAGTAGTAATATATAAGTTAATATAATAATATATCTTTGTTTATAAAGTAGAAGCGGAATGTGAATCAAAAGGAAAATCAAAGATCTTTTATACTTTTTTTTTAAAATTCTATCCGTTTCTATATCTTTCCATGTGATTAGTAATATATTATAAATCAAAATTAGGTTTTTCTAATTTTTAAACCTTATTTTTAATACCCTATATATATTAGTAAGTATTAATAATAGATATTACTAATCTAAACTTTCTAGAACTTACTTGAATATTCTAAAGGTTTCTTTTTATTTCTTTAATATTCTACGTATTTCTATAACTTTCTATTTGATTAATAATAGAAAATATATTAATAATATACTTTTAAATATATATAGACCTATTATATTAGTATAGTTTATATTAATAAGTATTAAAAATGAATATTACTAATTAGAATCTTCTAGAAACTTCTAGAATCCTTTAGAATCTTCTAGAATATTATAAAAAAAGCTTTTTAAATTTTCTTATTATAAAATTAAATTTATTTCCTTCATTCTTTATATTACGTAAGTATAATATATATTTTATTAGCTTATAAAGTTTATAAGTTATTATAAATACTACTTATATAGGCTTATATAAGCTTTAGAAAGTATTAGAACTAATAGAATATATTAGAATTCCTTAGAATATCTTTACGTATTATAATTATAAACCAGCCTAATATATGAAAAACTAACGCCCATATAGAGATTTGAACCCTCAGCCCACATAATTAAGTAATTATATAGTTTATAGTCTAAACCACTAGACTATTATTCTATATATTTACTTAATAAAAATTATTAACTTTTTCTCCCACATATATTACCCAACTCGATTTAAAATAATAATTTAATTTATATTTTCTATATATTATATATATTAAAATAGTAAAATTTCATTTTTTAGAATTTTTTTAGAATTAATTAGACCTAAATCCAAAATTTCTATTTATAGTAACAAAGTTACTATAAATAGTATATTTTGTACTAATTAGTATACTAGTAGTATACTAATACTAGTCTAGTCTAGTACTAGCTGTACTAATACTAGTCTAGTATTTTAAAGGGTGGACTAATACTAGACTTACTAGTACTAGACTAGACTAATACTAAATACTAGTAGTATTTTTTCCAACCCTGAACATCACCCAAACATTTGCTCTCCGCTCCCAACGCTGGTTTGCTTTGCTCAGAGCTGGCTTTCTTTTCTTCTGTGCCTCTCTCTCCCCTTCTAATATGTTTCAGCAAGCCCACCCCGGGCCCTTGCAGTTTGTTCAGCCCATTTGGACCAACACATCTACCAAAGACCAGCTCGCAATGTTTCTTTCAGGTAAGGCGAATGTCGGTAACGATATTTCCATGACCAGCAGTGCCGCCACCTTTCCAAGGCCATGAAGTTGGACTGTTTTGATAGACCCCATTCAATATCGCTCTGTGAAATTGGCTCGCAAACATGTTGTTAAAGCCCTCTGGGCAGGGCTCAGGACTCAAGAGACTCACCTCGGGCTAGTATCCATTGGCGAAGCGCAGACGTACCTCAAACCACCAAGGAGAAGAAGTCAGCAGGGCGCAAGTCGTGCGAGTGTGACACAGGAAGATGCTTCCCCGAACTTGCATCCATCCTCTATGTGCCCTCTCAATGTGCGTGCTGTGCCACCTTGCCTTGGCTTGCCTAGCCCCTCCAAATTGTTCCAATAAAGTGCTTGTAGCATGCTAATTATCGATGGACTCACCATGTTGCCCTGCCCACCCGTACTGGTTGGTTGACAAGTTTCAAGTTCCATTCCGAGCCGAAGAGCAGCGTTACTAGCGCTGACCGGCTGGAAGATGCGTGGTGGGTGGGAAGTTTTCGGCGCCAGTGCCTTGCAGATCGCTTGCGACTCTGCTAGTCTCGATTGATTGGCATTCCAACCCTGGCAAGGCTTCCCGATGCAGTCACCAGTCACCTACGTTGCAAGACAAGGTCTTATTGGCCCCCAGGCCCTGGACCACCTCTTCCAAAGGCTTATGGGCGCTAGCATCCAAAGCGAGAGAGTCCGGTACGAAAATCCAGGACAGTGTGGAGTGGGATTGTTCCGATACCCGGTCGTAGAGAACCACCAGAGATGCGCCAACCTTTGGTGGTGTTTCGAAAGGGTGCAGTTGTAAGCTGCAGGGCGTTCTCGCCGTATGGAAAGGGTTCCTTATTCGTAGCCAAACTTGAGTCGAACATCACTCATAGGGTCGAATGACTCTCTCGATGACCTGAGCTCGTCTTCTCATCCTATCCTGTCAACCTCTTCTCGTCATGCAGCGGTGACGGCTATCGTCCCGTTTGCGCAATCGGCACCTCTGTGCCACTGTCGTCAGAACATTCGCTCTGCCGACATGACGAAAGATCAACGCTTGGTGTGGACGTCTGTATCCAAGGCACAGGATGAAGGACATGCTCTCCTTTGGGTCGTCTTCGGGGATGCACAAAGGACATGCCAAAGGTCTGTTCACCTATCCTAAAAGCTTGAGTGTACTGCGAGTGTTTCAAGAGGAACGAAATCTGGTGATACCCAAAAGTTTGGCGATATCGTATAGTTCTGTTCGGAGGTGGACCATCCGTCTGGGTCCAAAGTTGCTGTTTCAGCTTGTCATGTCACTGCCCAAGCGATGAACACATTGGCGGCCCTGCCGTTTGGCTGCTTTGCTAGCTTGATCCCAGACTGCCAGCAACAGATACCGCCCGGTCAACTTCTTATCAGGCGAACTGCTGCCCACTGGTCCTGTCAACACCGGTGACAAACGGCCGTCTCTTGGCATTCGATCTTTTGTGGTTTAAGCTTCTTCCATATCGATGCACCGTTTCTCCACTGCTAGATGGGCTAGAACCGTTCGGAATCTGAGCAGAGCCTCCACTTAGCAATAGATAGCACAGAACACCGTTTCCAAGGTGTCAGGTGACGGTTTAGCACGTCTAGCTCAGACTGGCCTCGGGCCTGATTCTTTGCACGCTAGATTTGGCGTCACCTTGTGCAGCTTCTCTTCATGGATTTTCCCCCTTGACCAACATGCGCTTGCAAATTCCGTCGTTATTTTTCTCCAGTATCGTATTGCCCAAGGTCGGGGTAGAGGGAACGCGTTTCAGGCTTCAGGGTTCTGAGCAGACGAAACCATTGGGGGCCGACTTTGCCTATCGTGAAAGTCTATGTGGGACGGCTAGGTCGGATCCTTGCGACCAGGAACCTGAGGCGACTAACGGCTGTAGTCGCCGGCAGAGCTTCGTATTTTCCAAAACCATGGTTGATCGGGGATGGGTCTGCTGCGATCTCACGGGGACGATCCGATGCACTTCGAGATCCGGGAAGGACCACATCCGTCCAAATTCGGCGGGACACGCAGATTTTTCTAAAGAGCCATTGCAGATTGACTGATGGTACATATCGATCTTGAATCTTAAGCTGCTTTAGTGTGAAAATGAGCATGTATCCGCCATATGGAATAGGATGATTGAGTTGCAGAACAGAGGTCCGGGCACAGACTTGCGAGCGGCCCCACCCGCGCCGAGGCGTGGCCGGGCGGTAAATTCGGCGGGTCTTTCTTCCGTCCGTGTGTGGCTAGTGAACGGCTGACTGATGTGTGGCTGGACTGGACAGTGGCTGTAACTTCGAGCCTGGTAAGTCAGGCAAGCTTATTGGACGTCACCGAACTGGTGTGGAGCTCGGCGAGATAGGTAGCAGCAACAGCCTCGACCTTCGCGATCACTGCCAACGACGCCGCCACACGCATCACGACCCAACGACTTCGCATTCGTGCTTCATCAGACATACAGCCAATAAATCAGGCCTCCGCCACAAACCGTAAACATGAAGCCTGTCGTCAGTGCCATGCAAGCATGGCAATGGTACGCCCTCCCCCGATGCAGCATCCCCCTTGAGCCAAGCTTCCCAATACTAATTAGCCTTCATTCGATAGCACTGTCATCTCCGTTTTCGCGATCGTTATCCTCGGTGTTCTCGGCATTCTATTCAAGCAAAACCACCCCGAGCTCGTCGGTAGCGAGGAAGACCCCAAGGACGGCGGCGCTGTTGCGGGCACCATCTTCGTGTCTGTGATGATCTACATCGTACGTCACGCACCCTCCTCCTACACATATCGGCAACAAATGCCCGCGCTTGTGAGGAACCAAGTTACTAACCGCCAACACTAGGGTTTCTTCGTTTTCTGCGGCTTCCAGGGCCTTCTCCACGTCCGGGAGAATAGACGAGGCGCGATCGCATTGTAATAATATGGAGAAGGGGGTTATTGGAATGTGCAGAGCATGGCATCAAAAACACATTATGGTTTTCCTGGCGTTTGGCATCACGTTATTGAATTTTTGTATGGCACAGCTCAGGCACCCGCCTCTGCCTGCGGCGGGTTCCCCAGCCGGATGAGAGGAGGAGGGCCAGCTCTGTTGAGAGCGTTGATCCAGGACTTGAGCTTGTAGTTATTAGCATGTCGCTATGAAAGAGCAGGAAGGAGCATGGGTTTCGATGTACGAAAGATATTCTTTTTAGAGGCCCGCGCGGAGTTTCGTATATAATGAGCAAGCGTAAGCTCTTGTTATCAAAGGCGCGAAGTGAAACCTTTTGAACAACCTTCTGCGCTTGTGTTGAAGTTCCGACTTGGCCAGATACACTCTCATAGTGAGGTGGCTTGCGGGCCTGGGCGAGAAACACATCTCGACGACGGAGACGTGGAAATGAGCCTGCAAGTCAGAACATCAATTCTCACCACATCATTACGGCTATTACTTACCATGGTGTGATAGTTCTTCTATTCTACACTGTGCATAGCCTGCTATGTCTGATGCTTCGGCTAGAGTCTACCCATCATATTCCTAGCTACATCGAGGATTTGGTACTTTACACTAGACGTGATGCAAACTACGCTTCATGATTGAGAAATCACTTCAGCTAGCACGTTTCCAATTGCTAAGTCCCTCTGAAGTGTGTTTATTGAACCGGGCTGGCGTGGCGATCCAGGTATGTCCGAATGGTCTGCCGGCTCTAATCTACTGACCCGGATTGGAACCTACTATTTATGCCATCAATTCTGAAGAACGGTGATTTTGATTGCCAACTCCGTATTGAGGAGTAATGTGTGCGTATGCTCCAAAAAGTGCGGTGGATTAAGGAGGCATTTGTCTGCGACTAAACGCGTGGTAATTTGGCTGATTTGCAACATTCTGCAAGCGTAGTTAGCAGTGTATTTCACATGAAGTCATTGATTTACTGAACTGCTACTGTTTCTGCGAGATACAAAGACAGTTCGAGGCAGGTACTTTGAGCTTGCGTAACTACACCGAGGCTAACTTCGGCGATCGCATCTTCCAGTTTCATATATCAACTAGTATGTTACAAACGTGCTGGAGTCTACAATAATAACCTTCACTTCAAGGGTTAGAGAAATATGTGAGTCGTGGTTCTAGCTGTTGAGGGAGTAGACGAGGTAGAAGTAAAGAATCGACTGAGCAACCTACCTCCACAACCTCCCCCTTACTCTTACTCTTGAGAGGCGAAACGGCGAAACAGCAAAATTCAAGAAAAAGAGTTCAATCTATTTTCAAAGCTCTCCGTATAGCTATCGCAGTGACTGATATTTGTGCGAAAGTTGGTATTTCCTTGCTCTGTAGTGCTGTGTGGCCTCCATGGATGTCACGATGCCTTCATTCCAACACATACGACCATACCCATTGGAAAACTCGGGATCCCGTCCGCTCTCCCATAGATAAGCCAATGAGGGCCGGATTAGTAGTTGGGTCGGTGACGACCAGCGAATACCTGGTGTTGTATGTTCTTTTGCTTTTTGGATGTTGATGGAGTGAGTGGATAACGAATATTTGCTAGTTTGGTCTTTTTGCTAAGGTCGGTGACGACCAAGATACTCCAGCCAGCGAAGTGAGAGGGACAAGCAAGGGTATGTCCTGTAGTCTCTGCCTTGCTTTGCTCTATTTGAGAGTTTTCTGGTGTCCAAATGGACTTTACAGGGACCGTCTCAGTAGACCTCCTTCCCATTACGAGGATGGCAACTTATACCATAACGTGACCGCGCTCTTTGCCGGTTGCACAGTAGGCTATGAACAAGTACATAAGTGATGCTTCTAGATGGAAACGATGACCCATGGGTATCCTCAACCCATAAGGACCCAATGTCGCGGGACCCATGAGTAGCGAACAAACAATGAGAACCTGAATTGCTGAAGTTCTACCCACGGGATCCAAATCCGTGGGGACCCAATTGGTGATTACCCGGAAACCCACGAGTGTCTCCAGTTCGACACTTGAGGACTTTGGATCCCCAATTTCACAGTCACCCAAAACCCATTAAGTCCCGTTTACCTATGGGAACCCAAATCGTGATAACCCATAGGTACCCACGAACAGCCAAACCCGCACCAGATTACAAGAACTAAGGTGTGAGACCACCACTGAGCTCGCCACTGATCCTTCCGTCAACCGCCATGGCTGCGACTTAGAAAGATCGCGCGTATAGTGAGTAGAAGCGACAACAAGCTTCGAAGCTCGGCACAGAATCTACCAAAACCTGTATAAGATAATACGTGAATTGTCACCAAGGCCAGCCAAAGGCCCTAGAAACATACACGAGACTTTTGCTTCAAAAGACTTAAATTCAGGAAAATGATGTTTGACTCAGAAAATCTGGCCTATCGTGGTTGTTGATACTGGTAACCTCGCTGCTTTGCACTTGGGGAAGAAGCTGATTTCACACCCGACGGAGACATGGCAACAGAGACAGAAAGTCTCACATATGGTGTCCATATTCGGGTATCATGTGTCGAACTGAACCAGTACGAAGGTGCCGTATAGATCAACAGTTTTCTGGCCAATGTGGCCAGACCGCGATGATCTACATTCATCGCGGCATATTAAGTTTAGAGGAACCTTGGCCGGTTATTTAGTGAACACGAGGCGGCTATTCCGAAGATGGTTCGTCTCGTCCTGTGGAATGGGATGAATCCGTTTATATCCGGTACTGCGTACAAACATTAAATATTATAAAGCCGCAGTCCTCGCATCCAGTCGAGTGTACCCTGCCAACCCTGTCATATCATACATGCTCCGACCCCATCGACAACCTCCTAGTCTCCCCCTTAGCTCCAGCCTTCCCGTAAAGCTCAAAATCCGTGTAGACGCTACTGATAGCGACTCTGGCGGCGGGAGGCGAGTTCCACTGAGACGGACCGCCTCCGTGGTGGTGCTGTTGCTCCGCGGCCGACCAGGCGTCCGAACCGACGCGGGAGACTTTCTTCGCCGTGTTATACGTCGCGTACGTCTCCCCCGTACCCGCAGAGGATTCTCCATCTCGCAAAGGCGTGATACTGCTCTGCGGGAAGACGCACCGCCACGCGGCACGCAGGGTGGGCATTCCGAGGACGAGGTTGCCGACTAGCATCGCGGTACTCGTCTCGCGCACGCACCACATAAACCAGACGAAGTCGGTTGAGTAGGTGAAGACGGCGACCTTGGTAAGGATTGCGCAAAGCATCTGTTTGAGAGACGTTAGTTAGCAAAGCGAGACTTGTATGACGGGAGGAGACGGGGCCTCTTCAGGATAGAACTTACAACGAATACGCCCATGCTAAAGAGACAGATGAGAAGGAGTTTTCTGTAGCGATATCGCATTTAGCATTCAAATTCTATCCTGGATTAAGATCCTGTCGTCTACACAACACGAAAAGGGCGTACGTACTTTCCGATTTTCATCTTTAACCGGCTGATCAATGTGACCGGGATTAGAAGAAGCACCAGATCCGTCGATAGGTTCATCGTGATTTGCAATATGTTGTAGTTCTTCCATGTCAAGCATTCCGCTGAAGAAGCAAGAGTCAGCTTCCTTCCAAAAAGATGTTCGTGAAACAGCTGATCTCATGCCATCGGCTTCCAGTCTAGGAAGAGACTCACCGTTTTCTGGCTGAAGCTCCATGTACTCGGAAAATGGCCTGCACCACCCTCCGTATAGTGAAACGATGACTGCAACGTATGCAAGCCCGGTGTAAGCTGCAACGCTGACCCAAGTCTTTCGATAATGGCCAAAGAGACTGCTAACAGTGAGCACTTTGTGCTATAAAAGCGATGGCAAATGGGATTGACACGTACGTCAGGCGATTGTATAATAGCAGTAAACAACACTTATTACCCCAAAGTGTTGTTTGCATCGATGTTTCGGATAGAATGTTCAGTATTCCCATCTTGCGACCAACTGCGGCATACTCATCCGGAGTGAGGGCGTCAAAGTCGGTCGTCGCAACGATGTCAAAGTAGATGTATAGTGCGGAGATCGAGGTAGTGTATATTAGCTGAGAGATAGCAAGTTAGCTTCAGCCGCAACAACTTAGATCAATTGTGGACATCATGGATATCTGCGGCAGGATTGATGCAAAGACTTACGACTATTATAGCCATCAATATGTCGTCTATAGTCATTTTGTCGAAGAACCTGCGCTTGCGGACGAGGTACTGAGACTGACTGAATCGGAACATCAGTATGAGACTGGATTTGGGAAATATCGAATATGATTTACTCACTATCTCATTACGACCGCACCAATCGCCAGGCCGTACCAAACCCAGCACTCTGCTCTCGTGCTGAGTGGCATAGCCATCGCGGCGGTGCCTCCGGCGGAATGCCCGCCAAGCTGGTGTCAAGAATGTAAGGCTCGCTGATGACCGGATGATGGCGATACTTTTCCAACCCCAGAATCTTCTTTTCTCTTTCTTTCTTTTGATGAATCAGTTTCCGACCCTCCATCAAAATCAAGGCCACTGGCAAGGTTCCACAGGGAGGGGTTCACTCACGACTATATCGCCGGCGCGGTGGTCTGTCGGAACGACGAGGCATTCCAGTCCCGAGAGCCACTGAACCGCATGCGGCTTTCGAAGGGGGGAAGCATGGTATAGATGCCCAGAACAAACCCACAATTGCGAGCCTGCCTTGACCCGTTCGACACAAAGATGGCTTTGAGCCAACAACGAACTCAAAAGCCACAATCGCAAGCTCGAGGTGAGCGGTTCTCCAATGACGGGGGGTTCGCCTCCAAATACTCGACGTTGACACTAGGTAATGCGTTAACAGTCGATGAAGAGAAACACACGGATGGCTGGTAAAGGGCCTGATTCATGTAGTATCTGGCTGCATTCGGATGGGGGATCGTCAGCTATCGCTGGTGAGTTTTAGCGCCAGCACTACAAAGCACCAAACATCAACGGGGTCGGAAGCTTCCCCCATTTCCCGTTCCCCCTCATGCCCCTCAATGGCGACTTCAAAGACATTCTAAGGGGGGAACGACACGACTCAGACAGTACTGATTCTGTCCCCATTCTCCTACGGACCCGCAACGGCGACGATGCCCAGGAGGCGATCACCGTCCGTGAAAGGTCATTTCTATTTTCAAGCTATCCAAGCGTTCGCCGAGACAAGTGAGGGGAGAGCCGAACTTGTTGACCTCCGAATCTAAGGGACGGAGAGAGGTCCGACTTGGGCTCATGTATGGTTGATCACTTTCATGTTATCGTCGAAAAGGGTTTGCCCGCCCGTCCGCGAACCCGCCCATGCCGCGTCGCATTAGTGTCTCCCGCATTGCTAGTCTCATCTGTCCGGCACTTGGTAACCGTGACGGACTGGTCGTGTCTGGCGGGCGCAGAATTGCCATCATGTCAAGCCCGTGCTATGTTTCTCGTTGTCCCGACCTAGGTCTGGCCAGGGATTTGAGTACGCGAGTGTCTCGCCAGCTGATCACATCACAGCAGCCGTCCGATGTAATAGGTAGGGTGGCTCACGTTGCGAGAACGCCACCGCTCAGCCACGTTTACCTGCAGAACCCGAGAATCAGGTTCGCCAACGGCTCAGTTTGCATATTGACTCGGGTCTTCGTTTAAGTCGGTTATTGCAACCATTGAGAAGGCGGGAAGGGAGAGTGGACTCGGCTGGTATTGCTATATAACCGACTGTGATACCCTAGACGAAGCGAGATTTGTAGACACGGAGATGACGCTGTATCTCAGATTCGAGAATTGATCGCGTTATTCAAGAGGTCTTTCGGGAAGCTCGGGCGGCGTCAATGGTGGCTTCGGCCAGACGAGCATGGCCCGAGTCCGTCTTCTTCCCGTGGTAGCCCTCGATTCGAAGCATGCTTGAGCGTCCTACACGGCGATACTGGTAGGCCGACATCCGGCATGGCTGGATCATCGTCGCTGACGGGCTTGGGAACACAAAGTCCAAGTCGCACAAGGGGAAGAAGGGCTGACTTCAGCCACGAGATGATCTGGGCAGGTCATCAGATGAGGTGTGGGAAGTTCCGCTGACCAATAGGTGAATGAGTGCAAGCCAGGCTTCCTGATGAAGACGATGGCGACATATGGTGAGACGATTGTATATCTAATAGCAGTCGCTGGCCAAGATGAGGTCCGCAAGGCAGCTGGTCAAAACCTTGGCAACGCAAAGTACTCAACATATCTAGTCGAACCAGCTTGGTTGTACTCTGAAGTTACGAGGTCTCATTACAGAGGAAACTTCTTTCAAGAGACGAGCTGGATCATCCAAGCCCGAAGCAGGGCTGTGACTGAAGTTGCGGCTGAGAAGCCATCCACATGAATTCATGATACCCTAATCCCCCATAAGATGGGGGCAGGCTTGTGTCACCATATCACTGAATCACCTAGCCGGCCAAATCGCGTCCAATCCGCGTAAGACGGGCGTGGAGGTGAAGGTATTCATGGCCAACGAGAGATGTAGGGAATGATCCTATGCTTCGGAGAGTAAATGATTTGTCGACAGTGGCATAGCCCTCCTTTCAAGACCGTGAAACATAAGCGATGTGGCTAGAGAATTGTGGTTTTCCAAGTTGTTTTAATGCTGCAGGTATTTCGCTAGCTCAGGTGCTCAAAAGCAGCTTCTGATGGGCCTGCAATAAATGGCAAGCGACTTATCTATGTTAGAGCTGAGACGGGGTGGGGAGTTAGCCTCATGAGACTTTATATTGCAAAGCCTCAATATCCTATGCCGTTCTGTTTCCACCGGGGAATAGGAATCGAAATTTCTCCATCCCCGTTTTGCATGGCATTGTCCAAGGAATTCACGGTTCATGAATGTGCCCAGATTTCTGAATGCTGGACTTCGGAGCGGCTAAGAGCTGATCCTCTGATATCTCACGTGAAGAGGTGATTATGTTACTCGACTGCGAGCCTTAGGTAAGCACGAGGGATGATGAGGTGCCTTGGCTGACATAATCCAATCTCCCGTTCATTTCTGTCCCAAGCTGCCCGCCAAGCCTAGTGCTCATAATCGCTAGCCATAGTGTGGTGGTGGGAGTATTGCGTCATGTAAACCAAAGGACCTGCTCAGAAGCCATGCCCAAGCACTTGAAAGTGACATGGTCAGGTGTTGAATACTAAGGGTGTCCAAGCCGAACTCCCTCGCACCCGCTCTTCACGACCACCTCGCCCAACGACGACCGTACCTTCGGAAAATTTTCCAGGAATGCAGATCGCCGGGTGCCGGGGCCTGGGGCAACATGGCCGGGGCAGGCCGCAGACCGACCAAACGGGCCGGGCAGAAGACTTGGGCAGACTTTTACTTCTGGGCCGAACTGTGTACGGAGTTTTCGTACCTCTGTATCCCGTACAGAATACTGAATGATGGTTTGGTGATGATCCCAGGTGGGAAGAGCCAATCATGACGAGTTGAAGAGCTCCATCATGTGGCTACTTTGACGTAGTTCTCTCTTTTTCCCCCCAAGGATCCAAGGGACCAACACCGAGTTTTCGGTGTCGCCGCTCCCGCTAGCTCGGAAAGCCAATTTGGACCTTGTTCGGACTCCGGAGCAACAAAAAAATGGAAAGCTTGGGTGTAGAACTTACCGAAGCACGCCAGCTCGAGGCGAAGGGCCGAGGGGGCGAAGATGCAAAGCAAGTCAGAAGTCTGCAGAGCGGCATATCAAATATTATAGCGAAAAACTCCAATTCAGTCGCATTCCCCGCGCGCGTGCGGCTACCTTGTTCCTGAATGGATGTTAGAAATTGAGCTTCTGACTGGTTGGTTGTTCGGCAGAGTTATCATTACGTAGGATCATCACCACTGTCCCCGTCGCCCATATGTCTGGGAAATCCGGGGTAACATCTGCTAGTGTAGATATCACGCGGGTATCAATATCCAGTACTCCGTAATGCATAAGAAAGTCTACTTACCGAGTACCCTGATAGATTTGACTGCTAGACGAGGAGACGAATGAGGCAGGGAATCGTTGAAAGAAATGAGTCGCGGCACTTTGCTACTTTCCTCTCTTCCTCACCTAGTAGCGAGACCATGTCTCACAGACAAGCCACCGGGCCTTAAAGAGGAAGAACAGCCCAGGGAATGCACAATGACGGGGAGCGCAAATTGCTTGAAAATTTCCTTTGCCCCAGCTTTTCTCATACCTACAGCTCGCCCAGGCCTACCTAGGTTCTTCGCCTTCGCTCTTCGGCTGGGACGAAATTCGCGCAATTGCCAAGCAACCGCCAACACTGCCGCCCCCAGCCTAGAACTACCATATTTTCATGACCGCTCCGGACCGGGCGATGCGGTTGGGCTACGAATGGAATTGCGCAATCCCGAGGCACTGCCAGGAAAGACAGGTCAAGAGGGGGGGTTTTTCAAGTCAAGTGTTCACAAAATGATCAAACGACGCCAGGGTAGGTAGGTGGTTCCTGCAACCTCAAGTATCCGTAGTGCGAAGTAAACCCATGGCACAGAGCATGCAAAAAAATCCGGGGTAGGACTGCATAGTGCAGCACTGCAGACCCTCTCAATTCTCTACCGCTGGCGCCTGGATTGCACACCGAATGTGCGTTTCACACTTACACTTACACGCAGCAGCACCTTCCCCTCTCGCGTGTTTGCCATGAGGCACGAAGCGAGCGGCTAAAGAATTGCCATCAAGTGACTCGAATTCCCAGGTAAACCGTAAAACGACAATGGCACCCCCTCGGGACTTTACCTGTTGGGGTCCAGTAGCCGGGGGTGGGAAGAAACGCTGTTCGTGCCTGGTCTTATTCAGCGGGTGCGTGGTGTTTTCGACTGGATGTCATTATTTTCATTACGTTTTAGTTTGTCAACGTTTGCCCCTCCACACACGGTACACCCCTCCCCTCTCCCATGACTCTCCGCCAACGCCTGTGAGAATCGAGGCCTCGTTTCAATTTTTCTCTTCCCGCAGCTACAGAATTTTTTCAGGTCTGGCCCACCTATTCTCCCGCCAGCGCGGTCTGAGACGTAGGTACATTCTCCACCGCTATAGTGGACAGCAAGAGAGAGACAGAGAGAGAAAATTTATGGAAGAGCACCTGGACAGATCGGTGGACCGAGAGGCCAACAAGCTTGGAAGCTCAAGCAAGGTCGTTCATCGCCGAGGCCGTGCGTGAGCAGCGAACGCAGGCGTGCACACCCCCGGGGATGGCGCGTATGTGGAGAAACCAGCCAGCCAAGGAGCCTGTTGCAAGAAAAGAATGATTGACCTTGTGATCAACTTTTTTGGCTGGCGCACCCTACGTCAGGCAAGGCCAAGGATGACTTGCGCCGTAGTTGGGAAAGGTCGCGCAATAGCTGCTGCTTGCAGCCGAGAATCCCATCCTTGCTCTTCCTCCTTCCCTGTGGGAGGGAAGCACCTCACATGGACGGATACCTAGGAGGTAAAACAAAGACCAGATATTATGTGCTTGCTGTGTGATCCTTCTCCAGTTCCTATAAAGCTCCTTTGTCCCGTCAGGCACCACCCCTCTAGCTCACCCATTCCCACCATACACACATACAAAACGGAGAATCCGTTTCCCTGAGAAATCATAGAGTCATACTTTTGCCTACCTGACTGCACCATTGACGTACCAATCCAACCCGACAATTCCATCCGAAGAGCGATTGCGCATTAGACCATCTAAGACGGAATAGCACGAACATCTCCCGAGTCTTATAAAGACGTTTATATCACACACTTTTCCCACACCAAATCCCACATCACAAACTCCAAAAATGCTTGCATCACACGGACGCGGCGGTGCCGGCAACATGGCCGACACCTCAAAGTCGCCCAAGATCACCCCCAAGGACCTCGAGACCCCGACTTTGAAGACATCTGTCGTCACCACGGGCCGCGGCGGAAGCGGAAACATGGCCAAGAACGCCGACCCCTACGAGACTCGTTTGCGCCAGGACGTTGAGGCGTAAGTGCTATCCCCATTGAACTCGGAAGAAGCAAATAAAAGACCCAAAGCTAACATGAGTTTCTCGATCTAGTGTCCCACGACGCGAGAGTGCCGGCGCATCCCACTTTGGCCGCGGTGGTTCCGCCAATGTCTTCAAGGGATCACCCGAGGAGGAGGCCGCGGCCAAGAAGGCCAAGGCCGAGGGCGCGAGCGCCGTCGACGACGACGAGTCTGCTACCACCCTCCGCAAGAGCAAGAGCCCGTCACCGCGCCGCAGCTCCGAGGAGAACGCCAACGGTCTCGCCGCCAAGGGCAAGCAGTGGTTCAACAACCTGACCAAGAAGGCATAAAGCCGTCACCTGCTTCGTTCCTTCTCTTCTGTTCTTTCTCTCTTGCGCCCCCAATGGGCGGGATTTACGTCTGCATTGTGTCTCTTCTCGGTATGAGGAGTCATTAGCGATGGCGTATTGTTGAGTTGGTGACCACGCTTGGACGCCACAGGGCGCTGAAGCCTTCTTCATCGTTTCGGCGACTGGAATGTCCAAGAGAACTGTTTCTTATCAGGCCATCATTGTACAGCGCTTTTGCCACGGAGTTTTCACGGATCGGGGATTTTTTTTCTCTGCTGGAGGCAAACAATAAGCGTCGCTAATGGCCAGCGACTTTGTTTGAAGATGTTGAAACGACACAAAAAAAGTTCTTGATACCACGGTCGACATGATTTTCAAGGATAATTACGATACGGGAAGGAAAAGCATAATGGAATTTTTTATTTTATCCCATATAATTGGCTTGTGCTCCTCACCATGATATCTTCCTTGACCATGAAATCTAGGAACTGTTATGGTACTATTACAGGAGCACATTTTGAAGTTGCGACGCTTAAAGTTATCATGGTTGCCATTATGTTTCCTTCTACTCATGAGGCTTTGTCAGAGGGTTCATTTGATTCGACCAAGATTGTCCTAAGGCACTACTGTCTCCAGGAAGATGCCTTTAAAAGATTGATGCTATGTCACTCTATTTCGCTCCTTTTTCAATACGCCTTGTAGGTATTGTGACTTGATACTTGAATATCCACTTTTCCAATCATCACTTGCCGCTTCTTGATTTTTGTCCACAACCCACCGACTCGTTGCCTGCTTAGTTCTTCGTCAAACGATGAATTTCTGACAGGTAGAATCGGAGATCCTCGGGGTTGACGCCCGGGGTGATGCCTAACATGAGATTATCAGCCTTCTTCCTTTCCCCGTACAAAATGCAGCAAATAAAATTGAACGCGACTTACCGTGGCCGAGGTTTGCAATCCATCCCTTCTTTCCGTTACCGTAAAAGCCCTTGACCATGGTCTCGACAGCCGCCGTCATGCGCTCATGGGTACCGTACAACACGCCAGGGTCTGCGTTGCCCTGGAAAGTAACACGCCTGTCGCCGCGAATCTTGACAGCCTCAGCGGGGTCCTGAAGCCAGTCGAGGCCGATGACGTCGTAGCCAATGTCAATGACGGAGTCGAGAGCGTGCCAGGCGCCCTTGGGGAAGACGGTCATGGGAACGCGCTCCAGGTTCATCTCGGCAAGCTTCTTGGGGAGGTTCTCGGAGATGTAGGACAGGTACGGCTGGCTGAACTCCTTGAAGGCCTCGGGGCCGAGCTCGCCGGCCCACGAGTCAAAGACCATGATCATCTGGGCGCCGGCCTTGACCTGCAGCGCGAGGTACTCAACGCAGACCTCGGCAATCTTTTGCAGGAGCGCCTTGGACTCCTCGGCGTAGCGGTAGATCCACGTCTTGCTCTGCATGAAGAGCTTGGTGCCGCCGCCCTCGACCATGTAGCAGAAGAGCGTCCAGGGGGCGCCGCAGAAGCCGATGAGGGGCACACGGCCGGCGAGCTTCTTGCGGGTGAGGGTGATTGCCTTGTAGACGTAGTCGAGCTCGGAGGCGACGTCGACGTTCTTGGACAACACCTTTTCGTATTGCCCGTCAGTCGGGGTCTTGAGCGGCTCGGGGAAGTGGGGGCCCTTCTTGTCGACCATCTCGACCGTCATGCCGAGGGCCTGGGGCACGACGAGGATGTCGGAGAAGATGATGGCGGCGTCGAGGAGGCCGGCGAAGCGCTCAATCGGCTGCAGGGTCAGGGTGCTGGCGACCTCGGGGTCACGGCAGCAGGCGAAGAAGTCGCGGGTGCCCTTGGCTTCATGGTACTCGGGGAGATAGCGGCCGGCTTTTTCGCAGGTTGTCAGGAATCGGCTGTTCATTTGTTCATGTCCTACTTCTTAGGACGGGAAAGGGCGGGTTACCTTGACGCATGATCCAGCATGGCGGGCGCTCAACCGTCTCGCCTGGAAATCGAGTAGGTCAGCATTTGACTAGACGAGTGGACTAGGGGTAGATACTCACCTCTTGCTGCGCGCAAGAGCAGGTCGTTCTTCAATGGCTCAAATGTCAACTCCATCTTGTCGGCCTGCTGTGGGAATTGAAGGTGTTGATGGCGGATGTTGGAGATGCCGTTCCACGGATCATCCAAAAAGTGCCCCGCGGTTCGGTCGCTGCAAAACCCCGCCAAAGCTTCAGGACCCCCGTCCACCGCCTCCTGTGCGCCCCTGCCGCCCTGCGCACGTCGCCGAGGCAGACGGTCCGGCAGGTGCACCAGCCACGTTGTGGCTTGACTCCGCTATTGAGTGGGCCCACAATCCAAAGCTCTTTCGACCTCCCTGGCAATTTCCATTTATCGCTTCTCTTCAAACAGCTCTGAATAGTCTCCATCGAATCAAATCGAGCCAATTGGCAATCTCCGCCCGCGACTGAACACGCAAAAGCAGCTTCACGACCTGGACGACAATGATATAGTCCGAGCAAGATCAATTGATTACCCACGCGCCCGTCGCCATTCGATCCCTTCGCGACCGGGCTGCAATGCCGCCGCCACGACCAACCGTCCGATGCTGCCGCGCCGTCCAGCAACAGCTTCAAGCTTCGCCCGACAATGTATGGATCACGGATGGTCTGTTGGCGAGCGCCTTTGAGCGCTACTGCCACGTATCACGCCTCACGAGACGGAAATCGAGCTCTGTGCCCGGCCCGCTGGAGAATCGACGAAGACTGGGCAAGAGAAGGATGGCAGAGATGCACATGGACGGACACTCGACCCTACCTCCCTGGGCCATTGAGTTCCCGGTCGATCTGAGTCAATGGAAGTGGCAACCGCCGACACTTCGTACATCAAAGGACCAGAGGGATGATCTACAGAGCCAGCAAAGTCAATCTCTGCTATCTCGTGTTTACAGATGGTCAATGTCAGAACAACAGATGAAAGAGGAGGAAGTTGACCGGAACGGCATTGAGAATGCGCCAGCCTCCACATTTGACGATCGGCTGTCTGAAGCCCGAGCCGCCGTTGCGGCATCGACACGGAACGCGATCGACTCGGGTTATTACGACTTTATCGAGGGGCTTCAAAAGGAACTGAAATTGGGTGCCCTCGATCCCAGAGCCGTGGACTTGGCTGTTTCGAAATTCCCCGAGTCTTTGACCGGGACAAGCGCTGACGGCGAGACGGTCAGCACAGCCATTGAGCTGTTTCTTTCGGCCGTTGTCAACGGAATCGCATCTTCCAAAGTTTTGGGCCCGTCAGAGTTTGACGCGAGCTTTTGGAATCTTGTGCTGAATCGGACGTCTCAGCTGCGGGCCAATGACGCGACGATTCTCTTATTCCAGGCTACGCTCGATGCGGTCCCTCGCCCATACCTGAACGATGTCCACGAGGGCATCATTGCGGCAGTGCAAACACTAGCCGTGTCTCAGTTGACGGGGCGCAGACGGGCCGCGGACATTGGCGTTGCGCTCCGCGAATTGTCACCCGACAACCACGGTGCGCTTCTCGAGGGGATCGAAATCGCAGTCTATCAAGGTTCAGTGGTCTTTGAGGAGGAAGCCCGCCAAAAGCTTCATTTCCTTTGGCTGCAGGTCTTGGCACACATGCCGCGGGTCGACTCCGTCTATCTCTTTGACGCTTGCGTCAGGTCCAAATACTTTGACCGCGAGCTACCCTGGCACGACGACCGAGATCTCAGCGAGCTTGTCCTCCAGCAGTGGACTAGCCGTGGGTACCTAGGCGATCACGAGGCTGTCGCAGCATTCTGGGACCGCGAATCGTCCAGACATGCGAGTTCGAGCCTCGCTGCCCTAGTAGCCGGCATTTGCGAAATTGAGCACGATAAACCAAAGCATTTGAGGAGAGAACATGTCTGGCTAATCAAAAACCTCATGAAGCTGCTGAGTCGCTTCGGCCGCCAGGACCAGCTCATCGTCTCGATGCAACGTTTTGCGGAAACCAGGGATTCGATACCTGTCATGCCGTTCATGCGAGTCGCGTCAGCCAGTCACGATCACAAGACGGCCCTCAGGCTAAGGTCGATCCTGCTCTCACACGAGAAGAAGCTGGAGAGCCGAATCGAGTCACAGTGGCATTGGACGGCTTGGGTGCCCTACATCAAGTCCATGATCAGAGACGAATCGGTAACATCCCGGGACATTTGGTGGGCAGTACACTGCGGAGACGGCAAGATGAAGCGGTACGAAGCGAAACGGCACGAGCTCTCGATCAGGAGGAAAGCTCTCATGGAAAACATGACGGTGTGGTTCGCGAGCGCGACGAACCGGTCGGAGAGGAGCACGTTTCGAGATATGTCCAGGTGCATCAGCTGGCTCCGGAACAACAAGGTGCCGCTCAGCAACCGCTCGATGGCGGCCATCGCCAAGGTGGCCACGCGCGAGCTCAAGAAGGGCGAGTTCGGGCGGACGCAACGCCTGCTCTGGTTGCTTGATGTAATAGGACAGTCCAGGGGACCCGAGCAGAGGGCTCTCGTCGCCCGGGTGCTGCAACGGTGGAGGCAGGCCAATTCCGAACTAGAGAGGAAGAGGTGCCGTGAGGCTGAAGGGGTGCCGGACGCCCAGCGGATCAGAGAGGCGATTGGGGCTCCGAAAAGGAGCAAATGGTAGATGGTTGGGTGTATTTTAGAGAATAATACAAACACACCCACATTCACACATATTCAAATACTACGTCAAACACATACAAGATGAAGTCATTCGGACCCAGCAATAAAGACGTGAAAGGGGGGGAAGACGATGAGTAGCGTGTGCCCGTGGTACTCGAGGGCGATCATGGTGGGCAGAAAGAGTGGTGGGACAAGAAGGTAAAAAGGTAGGTGAGGTACCTTTCGCATCTACAACCAGCAAAGAAGCGGCACGGCCCAGTACGATTGGAATTCTGCAATGGGATGGGAGAGGGGAGTGACAGGGCCCCTTGTTTCGTGATCGCGCGGGAAAGCTGATTCGGTTCGTTCAAAGCTTTTGCCACGAGGGAAAAAATAGCAGCATCTGCCGCGAGCCGCAGCAACGAAGAACGCTGGAATGTATGAATTGGCAAAGCAGGCGGGCGAAACAAGCAGGAGGAGGAGGACGGCGCCGGACGGCATTCCATTGGGTTCCCTTTGACGGCGTACGGGCTCTCGGCCGGGTCGCAAGGTTGGTTGATGTAGAGAGAGAGAGAGTGTGTGTGTGTGTGAGCTTGTTCGACTTTTCTGGCCGCATGCGTACAATGAGAGATCATGTTGGTGGGCGGGTGGGTACACACACACACACGTTTCCCTTCCGGTGCTCGAAACCGAGGAAGTCGCGAGGTCGCGAAAAGTCTCGTGCATTTTCTTCTTCTTTCCTTTGTTTGAATGGTATGAGACAGGGAAAACCTAGATTCTGGTTTCCCATTGTCGTAAGTTGGAGAATGGTTAAATTGAAGAATTCGTTTGGTTTCAATCAATTTTTGGGGCTCTTTCACGTTTTGGGTCTTGGTTTTGTCTCTCGCCGCCCGTGAATGTGTTTGTGTCCTTTGCGGGCAGTGGGCGGAATATGGGACAGTAGGTTGGATTGTGGTGGGCTTGGAGCCTCGTTCGGCGCCGCCCGGTCGATTGACACCTCACCCCCGGGACGGACGGGAGGCGGAGGGGTAGAGGGGGGATAATCATAGTCATTTGCGGCCTATGAAACGGGGGAGGCGGCCGGATGACTGGTTCTAGGTGAGTTGAATAGACTCAGAGCAACACCTACTACTACCTTAGTAGTCACCCAGGGTGGCGGTGGTCAAGGGGCGAAAGATTTGCAAAGGGTGTATCATGTAATCATACCGTACCTTACATTAGGGCCCTTTTGCCTCTCAGCCCAGGCACATAGGTTGGACATTAGCAGAAAGGTGTTTCGATATTGGTGAAAGACTGAGGTAGGCTTTAGTGCAGAGAAAACGGGCAAAGTTTGTTAGTGGACGGGAAGCCGGAATATTCGGGTGGGAGGGGGTGGGCCGATAAGAGAGAGAGGCGAGTGAGGTGAGGCGATGAGCAGCAAAAGAGAGATTGTGTGCGGGAGAGGTGATGCTACCGTCGCTGCATTTGGGTGGATGAGACTCTGGGTTAACCACTTGAGGCTCTCACTTCGCCAGGTTGGGGGAGTGGACCACGCATTGTCTGTGAGTGTGAAGTTGAGAAGAAAAAACGAACAACCTAAGACGAGGTCTGGAATGTATGGAAGATGGATGGAAGCAGCGCCATCGTTGATTAGGTTTGGTCCCTTGTGGAGCACTGGAGCTACGGTACCTACGTCGTAGTTCGTACCCAAGCTCCCTACTGCCTGTAGGTACTCCGTACATACATAGTACCGCGAGTACCTACCTAAGGCTGTGGACTCCTCCTCGAGGAACTGACGTGCGATACCTGCGGTGCTGCGGTCCGCGGATGGGGAACGAGGGGAGGGGCGACGTATCTGCATGGCATTTGATTCTTCCTCAATGGATGGAATCGGGGCAGCTCATGCCCAAATCGTAACATTGTTGGACAAATTTTTGCTCATCGAGGTGGGGGGTTGACGGGCGGCGGAGGCGGGCAGAGATTGAGGATATGTGATGGGCAGGGGGAGGATGCTGCAACTTCTTGGAGCTAATACAACCTGCCCTGGAGAGTACATAACTCCGTACGGGTAGAGGAAGCCCAGGAAAGGTGGCAGAAAAGGGTAAAGGCAGAGAAAGAAGGGTTCGTTTCGGCCGTGGCATAATTGGCGTGCCCCTTCCATCTCCCCCAACACGTCCCTCTTGATTACGTGCAGCAAAGATGAGCACGCAAAAAGAAAGCAAAGGAAAACGAGATGGGTGGGCTGTGTCCAGTGAGAGGGCGTGGACGGCGTCGGTTCGCGACTGATGACATAGAACTCGACTGACATTTGCCGTAGGCCCGTTGAGGCGACATTAGCCTCCTCTGACCTTAATATGACCTTTGCTCAGACGAACGTGGCTCGCATGGTTGGAGGGGACATGGTAGCATGGGGGGGCCGGCCCGCCGTCTATCATTCATTAGACTCAAGTCAGGGACTCAGACTCACAGACTCACAGACTCAGGGTTCAGAGGCAAACGTTGATGCAAGATTGGAGCTGGTCAGTACGGGCATAGTGTATGGACACTTGTAGCTCCGTACGCGACGGATATCCCGTATGTGCCATGATAAACGAGAGCAAAAGAACCCTGCACGTTGAGCAGCGTTGTCCCATTCGCTTCTCTTCATCCAAAGACACGTCTGTAATAACAGTTGAGTGATAGGCATGCCACAAGACAGGGCAGACACGGGACAGGCTGCGGCATGGCCACGGGATGGCGGCATCCTCGTAGGTGGCATAGCATGGCGCAGGTAGCTACGACATATGGTTATCCGCACACGCCGTACGGGTAGTACCGCCGCAAAAGGTAGAAAGAGAGAAAGGAAAGAAGCGAAAGATGGGAACGTTCCGGACGGTTTGGAACGCCGACGCCAGCTTCTCCCGTCGGCAGCTAAGCAGAGTCAAGGGAACGGCAGCCCAGAGAGTGCGAGAGAGAGAGAAAGACGGCGAGAGACATGTACTTCCATTCTCAGAAAGATTGAGAAACATGGCGAGAGAAAGAGCTTATCTGCTTTTGTCCCTCCATGGGGGATTATCGTAGGGTTCGTAACTTCGTCCAGTCCAGACGTTTAGTACCTTAAGGTAGGTGAGGAGGGCAAGGTATCTCTGGAAAGGTACTTATCAAAACGCGGATACATGGTGCAAATACGGAGTACCTTTATAGACCAGTGTTGTGCGCAGATTAGCGAAGAGACGACGCCCTGAACATGTTGCGTGATGTTGCGATGAACTATTCCTTCCCGGGAGGTGTGTCTTGGGCAGAGAGAAAGAGCTCAGGGGTGCCGAACCCCCGCATGCGGAAGTACCCGGTACCTGCGGCGGATCTCCTCGCCCAGTCGCACACGCGAACCGGCCCAGCAGGTCTCGCCTGCTCCGTCCCGCTGCCTTACCTCAGGTACTCTGCTGCGTAAGTATATGCTGTGCGCCCACCATTAGATACCTAACGTTGCCCGCTGATTCCCCGAGGAGGGTGCTGCTGCGGCCACTACTGAGAAGCCAGTACGAAAGATGCGGAGACTCGGCGAGAAGGTGCGTTGCTCCCCATCCCCTCTTTGTCTAGGCCACTCGAAGTACCGGGTACCGCATACTTTGCCTTGCGGGAAGGTCGTTCTGGGCCATTTCATCCTGCTCTGCTCTTCTCTACCACGTACTCTGCTCCACACACCTCTCCCACCATCCTCCATCCTCCCATCTTCCCGCAACAGTTACACGCTTCGTTCGTTTCGTGTCTCGCCCTGCTGGTTCTACCTCTTGTTCTCTTCTTCTTTTCCATGTCACTCACTCCCACGTTTGTGTCTCTTCCTTTCTCTTTCTCCCCCCCTCTCTGTCTCTTACCTCAAGGTAGCTTCCTTTTCGGCCACGCCCCTCCACCCCTCCTTTTCGTCCTCTTATTGTCCGTTGTTGGACAGGAAGTGACACAAATCAAGTTCAAACCCAGTCCCAATCGAGGATACCCTCTTCTTCGCCGGCCTCCGCATCTACCGGCGTCTGTGTGAGAGGGTGAGAGAGAGCTGTATTCGTACGTGGATGGGCACTTACATAGGCTTGCGCGCGCCCACCCCCAACTTGTCCTCCTCTCACATACTTGGCTCCTCGCTCGCCTACTCGCCCACCCAACCACCACCATCACCACCATCTCAATCCTTCGGACTGGGATTAGTCGTCCACCACCCGCAAGCACCATCACACACAACCACGACAAGGACCAGGACCAGGACCAGGGACCAGACTAAAAATCAACTCTCCTGCATGTCCCGCCCGCTCCTCTCACATATCTCCGTTCACCACTGGCTACCCGGCTCGCACCCGTAGGCTGTAGCTTCCCACGTCCCTTTTTACGTCCGTAACTCCCCCCGGAACACCCAGGTAACCCTCGACCGTTCCCAGTTTCTATCCTCTTTGGACCGCATCCTCGACTCTCTTCAACGAATGACCGTCTTGTTTGCTTCGATTTTCATCCCGACAGCCTCTCATAACACCCTCCTTTTCCAAACGCTCGGCCATTGACAAGAATCCGAGATCTGATCAGACCGGCGCCCGAACCGCCAACCAACCATCAAATGGATTCTGGGCACTATTCCGCTGCACGTCATGCTGCTGCCGCTGCCGCTGCCGCTGCCGCCGCCGGTGGTGGTGCCGTCTACTCGGCTCAGCCCATGGACCACGCACACGCGCACTCGCACGCTCACGCACAAGCACACGCCTACCATCATGGCCACTCTCACTTACAAACACCCGCGCAATCACCCCATGGCCAGCCACAGTACTACTCGATCAATCCCGTGAGCCCAACCGCACAAGGGCCTTCCATGACGAGCCCCCGCGTCCTACCAAACTCTGATCTCATGCCTGGCGCTCATTCACCGGGCTCAGCAACATCTTCCGCGCCGCACGGCATGACCGGTCTACCACCCAACCGCCCTTCGTCCCCGGCCGCCTCTGTGTCGGGAGCGCCTAGTCCCGCCTCCAAGCCTATCCGGAGGCGCATGCGCATGATTACGTCCTGCCTCGAGTGCCGGCGCAGGAAGCTCAAGTGCAACAAGTCTCAGCCATGTGTCAACTGCATGAAGTTTTCGCGCGACTGCGTCTACCTTAGCCCCAAGCTTGATGAGGCCAGTCAGCTCCGTCTGACAGAGATCAAGGAGAAGGTTGGATCATTAGAGCGCCAGTTGGAGCGCGATGTCGCCAAAACGTCCCGAGCCGCCCAGCAGCAAGCTATCCTCGCCGACGATGTCGAGGACGACTTTGCCGAGGAGCGCGATCTAGAGCCCACAGATATGACGGCTCTCGATGTCACGTACGAAGAAGACGCAGACGGAACCGACGATCTCATTGACCTGGGTGTACAAGTTGGTCGCATGCGTATCACAGAGCGCATCGGTGGCCTATCCAGACCCAGAATAGCTGAAGAGGTGTGTCCAATCCTACTGTTACTTTTCACCAGTTCAATCCCAAATCTTGATCACTTGTCTCGAGCTAGCGATTTTCTGACGCAATAGTCAGATCTCGGCCGGTATATCTGGCCCGGGCGGTCCCCCCGGGGGTCCACCCCCGGGCGGTCCGATGGGTGGCCCGATGGGTGGTATGGGAGGAATGATGGCCATGATGGGCGGTAGGGGCATGGGCGGGGCCGGACGAGGCGGGCCGCCCCGTGGTGGACCGCCTCCTGGGTATCCCGGCTTTGGTGGTCCACCACCCGGCATGGATGCCATGTCTGTCGTGAGCGGAAGCTCTGGTGACTCGATCCCCGACTTTTTGAGGCCTGGTGAATCCTACATTCCCCCCTCGAGCGGCTTCTTCTTTGGCCACACCCCCGAGGCCCTCTCTCTTGATAGGAGATTACCTCAAAAGGAGGCTGCTGATCGACTCACGCAACAATACTTTGCAGCAGTTCACCCCATTGCACGATGTGTTCACAGACCGTCCTTTGAGGCTGAGTATGTAAACTTCTGGGATGAAGTCTACAGCAACATTGAACCCAGGGCCTCCACTCAAGCCGTCATGTTTGCGGCTTGGTTCAGTGCCGCCGTGAGTATGGACGATCCGACAGTAAGGACGTTGTTTGGCGTCACCAAAGCCAACTTGATCGACCGAATGAAGACTGAGACAGAGAGAGCTCTCGGAAAGGCCAATTTCCTACGCACAACTAGAGTGGAGACCATGCAGGCTTTCATCATGTATATGGTACGTTGCGCCTGTTTATGTTTCAGCAAGCTCGTGACTGACATCAATCACAGCTCCCGCTCTGCAGAGCCGAGGTATCTCGAGCTCACTCTGTTCTGGTCGGTGCCGCTGTCAGGATGGCCGAGTGTATGGGCTTGCACAGAGACGGAGAGACATACGGACTGAATCCTCTGGACACTCACGTTCGTAGACTCATCTGGCATCAACTCTGCTTCCTCGATATCCGCACCTGCGAAGCGCAAGGCCCCAGGCCGGCTATCAGGAGGGAAGATTACGACACCAA
Organism: Colletotrichum costaricense; assembly: GCF_030867565.1. Classification (NCBI taxonomy): domain Eukaryota; kingdom Fungi; phylum Ascomycota; class Sordariomycetes; order Glomerellales; family Glomerellaceae; genus Colletotrichum; species Colletotrichum costaricense. Next base: position 2,073,181 of record NW_026848236.1, on the reverse strand, counting down.
GCTCCCGCTCAACTGTGAAGAAGAAGACTTTTACGCTGCCGGACCACCCCCTGAGCCCGCAGACGTGTGGACCTCTTCTTTACTATCAGCGATTCGGACCGAGTGCAACGAGATGATGCGCGTAATCTGGCTGGACCGCCGCAGGCTCGAAACACGCAAAACGACACTCACTGCTGTTCTCCAGAAGATTGAAAACTTTAGGCGGCGAATGGTGGAGAAGTACGAACATTTACTCGATGGCGAAATCCCGATTCAACGCTACGCGAAGTTGGTTATGAATCTGCTCCTCTACCGCCTCCACGTCATGATCCTTCACCCCTACCACGCCAACGCCAACAGTCCCATGACCCACCGCCTCAACAACCTACTCGTCACTTCTGGCATCATGATCATTGAGATTTCGATACAGCTTGAGAACGACCCGCAATTCCGAGACTGGGCCTGGTATCTAGGCGCCTACCAACAATTCCAGATTGCTCTGCTCTTGGCCACTGAGATCTACTACAGACCGCAGAACAGGGAGGCCGACCGTATCTGGGCTTGCCTGGATTACGTCTTCGGAACAGACCGGAATCTACCGCCTGAGATGAAGGGCTTGCAGATTTTGGGGGAGATCATGAGCAAAATGGCAACATACCAGAGTATGCGCAAGATGCGTGCGCCGACAGGAACCTCCCGAGCACCGCTAAACAAGACGGCCGTCAACGTGAGAAACGAGAATCAGGGGGGACAAAATGCCCAGCAGCCACATCCAGGACAGGGCATGCCGATGGGCTTCAAAGCAGAGCCTGGCATGGGTGGTCCTGGTATGCAACAATCTTCACCGATGAGCGGCATGGGGTCTCCGGGGATGGCGTCTCCGCCCAACGCCCAGATGCAAGGTCCGCCTCCAGGAATCGTCTTTGCGGGTGTGTCAAACGGCGAGGCCATCTGGAGCATGCCACCCGTAAACGCGGACAGTCCAGAAAGTGTCAGCGACGGGGCCAGTATGGGCGGTCACAGGCCCTCGCAACCGATGAATATGATGAATCCTCTCGAGGGCGTAGACTGGGTAAGTTCATCTCGTACCGCAACACAAGTAATTCGCAATTTACTGACTTTTTTTTTTCTTTTTCTTAGGATGTTATCAACGGTCTTTTCCCTCACGATCCTAACACTGGCGAACTGAACATTTCCGGCTTCAACGATCCAACGCTCGGGTTGGTGAACGGGTTCCACTGGGCTCAACGATGAACGTGGATATAAGAGGGCATATTTCTTGCTGTTTATGCTTATTTTGCTGCATCAATATATTCGACCATTTGCGCGACCATGTGCAATGGGTTGGAAAGCTACTGCTTGCTGGCTGCTGAAGCTCAAAAGATCCCACGATACCACGGCTATTTTGTTTTACGTCTGTTTGGTTTTGATTTATGCGTAATGCGGAGTTTGATGGGGGCGAAGTCTTCCACAGAGGGAGAAAAGTTTCACGAATGGGAAGACATCCCTTGGTCACGAGTGTTAATAGAGGAGGACTAGCAATGGGGGATGTACTAATGGTTCATCATGAACGACTGAAATGCCTGGAGGGAGTTTAGTTGGGGGATGATGTAGGTGTCGTGTTTGCATGAGGTTGTGCGTAATAGAAGTAGTCTCTTACACGAGCCAGAATTTCTTTGAACCAGGACAGTTTACTTGACATCGGAACTCGATAATGTGCATCTACTCGTTGGGGCAAAAAGGGAATGACTGATACAGCACAAACTGCAACGGGATCTTTTTTTCGATTGACTGAAATCAAATAATATGAAGTATGAAATAATAGTAACCCAAGAGGTATCGTCGTGCACTCTGCCAAAATGAAAAAAACAACACAAGCCATTCTTTTAGCCTTCCCTTCCCTGCCCGTCCGTCCCGTTCTGTCCCCTCTCCCGATGTGCCAGAACAAAATGAGAATATTTCGTAAACGTCGTAATCTTGGGTTTGTTCTTGTTTGTTTGGTATCCCCGTTTCCCTTGAAACCAATGTACTTAATCGTCCCATATAATGTACTGTCCCACAACCCGTTCTCCGGGACCTCCATCCGTTCCATTACATCTATATCACACCCATCTTTTCCCTTCGTATATTACTCTTTCTCTCTTCTCTTTCACACACAGGCATGGTATCCATCGCCAGGGCAAGCTCCTTTACCGCAAGTTGGAGGCTTGATCGGGCAAGAAAGTTCCCATGCTGAGATCGCTGTGCGTGGCCGCCGTCTGCCCGCCGAGCGACGCACCGCCAGCGTCGCTCCCGGGCGTAAACAGCCTAACGGACTTGCCCTTGGGCCGAGCCACCAGCACCTGGGCAGGACACACAACAATCTCGTCGTCATTGTTACCGCCGTCGTCGCCCTTCTTGACGACGAGCGGGAACAAGACGATACGCACAACGGCGCTCTGGGCCTCGAGAGCCTCGTTGGTAGCAGACTTGTCGGCGCTGCGCTCGTTCATGAGCGCCGCGTTGAACGTGACGGTCTCGGCGAGCTCGCCGTCGGCGTCGTACTCTGGTTGCAGCGGCGGGAGCATCATGTACTCGGCGCGCTGGGTGCGCATCTCGATGGAGAGGTCGACGGCCTCCCGCATCACACGGCGCAGCTGTGATTGAATCTGGTCCTCCAGGTTGGAAGGGGGAGGGAGGACCCTGGACAGCGTTTGGAAGATGGCTTGGACGACGGCCTCGGTGTCGAGGTCGCGCTGGTGCTTGAAGCTGGGGCGCTTAGAGAGCAGCGTCAGGGTGACGGCACGCCATTGTCGGACGGCCGGAGGAGGGCCGACCTCGGTAAGTAGCTTTTCCAGCGACTTGAGCTTTTGTCGCTGCTCGCGGTCCATGCCAAAGAGGTAGCGAGTGAACACAAACTCCCAAATCATGTTCATCGTCATGGACATGAACACATCTCGGCGCCTGACACGGTCGCCGAGGTAAGTGTCCACATCGGTGCCATCGAGGATGGCGTTGTCGAGACGGTCAATGACCTTTTCGTCATTGATCTCGTTTGTCTTGCGGCAGGCGCGCATGTCAGAGAACTTCGAGAAGCGCAGAACCCACTGCTGTACGTGAGAGCAGAGCTGCTGACATCTGTGGTCAAAGTGGTCGACATCCTTGACATTGAGGAAGTCGCTGTCAGCGCCCTTGGATGCCAGGATCTGGCGCTGCATCTGTCGGATCTTGTCCTTGGCCGCATCGAGCTCAGAGCGTAGGCGGCCAATCTCGGCATCCTTTTGGAGCAGTGACTCCTGGAAGTGGTTATGCTCGGTGCGCGCTTGCTCTAATTGCCTGGAGGCATCAGAGTGCTGGGTCTCCAATGACCGGTAACGCTCATTGTGTTGGGCAGCAAGCTGGGTATTGGCGCTGTTCAAGCCCTCGTTGACCTCTGTCAATCGGGCAACCTCCTTTTGTAGAAACTCAAGTGATTGCTTGAGGACGTCGATTTCGGCATCGCGCTCTGCCAGAATACCAGAGGCTCTGTTGCTGTTGTGGGTATCGGTCTGAGATCGGGCGTCTGTGAGCATGCGGTTCTCCGCCATCAATTGTTCGACGCGGGACTCGAGCTCGAGGACTTGCATGCTCTGGCGACGTCGCATGCTGTGTGGACGGGTAGGCGATCGGGGAGAGCCGATGCGGCCTTCACCGAATCCATCCTACGATTGAAGGTCAGTCAAAGTTCGTCGTGACGGTGGCTAGCGATGCTGTCACAGGCGCTTCCAGCTAAAAACAAACACCACCTGGGAATCGCAGGCGGTGAGGCAATAAAGCAGATAGAGAGAAATAATTGAATAAAAAATGTGCGTGACTTACGAAGACGTCGGCCATGTCCTTGGTACGGACACGACCTTCGTTGGCGACGGGGGTGTTTGAGGAGCTGGTCGGGTCCTTGGGGTCCTTGTTGAGGTCAAGCTGACTTCGTTGGCTGATGGATCGCAAGTCTCCGCTTACACGCCTGTCGACCCGGCGAAGAGGCGGGGTGGCGGTGCCTGACCGTTGGATGCCTGGGCTCTCAGGCCGGAACTTGAGCGGTTCTGGCGTTAGCGCCCCAGTGGCCCGCCGGTGCCGTGACAGGCTGCTGTTGGACATGGACCTGCGCGCTATAGGCTCTGTAGGTGCTGGAGACTGGAGCCGTGCGACCCTGTCGGAAACGCTGCGATTACCCGGTGGCGGAGTGCTGCGTGGTGACGAGACTGTGCTGCTGATTGCTGCACCAGCCAAGGCAGCCGACGCCAGGTCCTGGTACTTGTTTCTTCGCATCTCAAGCTCTGGGCTGATGCCCCGTTTGTGCTTCTGCGGCTCTGGAGTCAACTCCCTTCCTGCAGGCTCTCGCAATACGGGTGTTCTGGAAAGTGGGTGATCGCGAGCCTCTCCTTCGATCAGTGAGGTCTTCTCCGGCGACTTGACTCTCTCCAGATCTCTAGATCGTCGTCTTTCGCTTTTGTGAAACCTCAACTCTGGAGTCCGTTGTCCATCGCGGCCTGGTGATCTTTGTTCCTGCCAATCCCGAAGATGAACTCCGCTGTCTCGTTGCTCCTCATTATCGAAACCTCCCCTTCTGAGAGGGTGAGGCGAGCTGGGTACAAAGCCGCTGTCTCGTGTTGGGTCAGGTGAGCCTGTGGTTGTGCGAGAAGCAGGCCTGTACAGCAATCGAGGTTCGATATCGCTTCCATCGTGACCCTCCTCCTGAACGGGCGGCAAGATGCTCGGCACCGGACTCCGGAAACCGCCCATCTCAAAGGTCCGCTCAGGGCTGTTTGGTGAACGTCCAACGAATAGATCGCGACGGGCCTCAGCCTCGAACCCACGATCGACTGCTTCATCCATATCGCTAACCATGGTGTTTGTCATGGGAGACCTGGTACCCCGGTTCAGTGAGCGTTGTTGTGTCGTGATGTTGGCAGGCTCGCTCGCTTGCTCCGTTCCGATTTCTCTGCCAAGAATCGGGCTCTCAATGTTGTTGTCTTGAGCCTTCTCCTTGAGCGGTGCTGTGAGACTCAGAACATCCTTAGCCTGTTCCTCCTCCTGTGACCTTCCTTTTGATACGTCCTCTACCAAGCCTTGAGATACTGGAGACGCGTTGGGCTCTTGTTCATAGACAATAGTCTCCTGTGCTTCAATGGGGACGCCCTCCTGTTGCTGAAGCGAGGGACCGAAAACGTCGTCCGCCATCATGCTTGTTCTAGTTGACTGCTCAGGTAGCTGGTCATCGGCCGTATTCTCGCCGCCGCCCCAAAAGTCTTCCACCTCTTTGCTTGCAATCTCGCTGACATGTTTCCTATCGGCACCTTCCCAGAGAGAAGGATCATCAAACACGTCCTCCTCTTGTGCTGCGCGCTTGTCCTCATACTTCGACTTCTTCCCCTTCTTCTTCTTACCGCTGCTCGATTTGCTAGCAAGGACTGCCGCACCGGCAGCCATTGCTGCTGCCCCGACTGCGGCGCCGATGCCTGATGACTCGGATGCCTTCTTCTCTGGTGTGATTGGCTGGACAGATTCATCCGGCTTGTGGTCATACTTGTGCTCCATGTACGAAGCGGCGATGTCAAGGGATGCAGCCGGCTCTGGTTCCCGAAGAGGCTCATCTTTTCCCGCGCTGTGCCCAGGAATATTTTTTCCAAGGGGTGTATCAGCTTCCGGGGTAGGGAGCTCATCCTCAATCTTGCTGATGCCCGCTGCTGGTGTCTCGCGGTCATCAAAGTACGCAGCAGCAACATCTCTAGAGCTGACAATCGGCTCGGGGAGGAGAGTGTCGGACAACTCTCTCGTCTTCATCTTCTTGCGTTTGTTTGACTGATCGAAGGGCAGTTCATGAACGACGTTGCTGGTCTCCTGTGCGGGAGTGAGATCGATGTCTACTGACTTATTCGAAGTAGGAGACGTGGTATTGACACCAACAGGCTCGGGGACTATGCCTGCAGGTGATTCGAGGGCTGATGCGGTTTCTGGAGGCGGTGGCGCTGAAGGGCTTCGAGTGATTTCGCGAGGTGCACTGTCGAAATACTCAACCGTGTCTTTCGTATCTTCAGTTCGGCTAGGTCCAGGCACAATCGTTTCTTGTTCCGGCTGTAAGTTGGCGCTGATGGGAGAGCGATCCAGTGAAATTGACTGCTTCTTGCTCTTTTTGTTCTTCTTCGACTTCTTGGTGGCGGGAATGTCCCATTCATCATCACCAGCAGCGACAGGTTCAGTCATTAATTCTGGTTCGAGCATAGCCGCTGTCTGATGGCCTGGGTCTTCCAGTGAAATAGAGCCCTTCGCAACATCCGTCTCAGCAGCGGTGACCGGGAGGTTCTTTGACGTCTCCAGTGCGGCGAAGCCGCCTTGAGGTAAGACTGGGGCGCTGGCCTGCTCCTCAACGATCGTTTCTGGCTCATCCGCAAAGGAAAGTCTCTTGGCCTTCTTCTTGTCCTTCTTAGACTTCTTGGAGACGAACTCCTCCGCAATGGGTTCTTGCGGTGCAAGGTCAATGACTTCGGGCTCCTGAACGATCCCCCGAGAGATGTCCTCAGGCCCTAGCTCGGCGAAGGTGGCTTGCTCAGAAGCTTCGGTGGTCTCGAGGATGGGCGAGGCCGGCTCCTCAAACTGCACCTGGCTGGCGCGCTTTTTCTTGTCTTTCTTAGACTTCTTGACGACAAAGGTCTCTTCAGGTTCCTCCGTGAGGGCACTTTCACGGACATCTGGTGCGCTCGTTGCCTCTACGGGGCGCTTATCGTCCTGTTCAGACACATCCATTGGAGCGCTAGGCAAGACTTCATCCACCTGGTCAGCTGAGATCGTCTCGTCACCGACAACCTGCTGCGGCGTAGATTCAGTAGCCAACGTGTCTTCGGAGATTGTCTGAAATTGGTTGAGATCTTCTCGGCGTTCAGATGTCATGGCGTCCATTGTTTGGGGGCCAGCTGAGGCGTCAAGAGTGGGGAGGGGTTGAGGCACTGAAGTGGATTCGAGGGATCTGTCTGTTGCGAGATCATCCCTCGTGAAGGCCGACTTGTCGCTCGAAGCATGGTCCTCGTGTCTCGAGATATCTTCCGCTAGAAGAGGCTGTTGATCGAAAGCTCGCTCAGTTTCTTGCTGCTCCGTCGACTCAAGCTTAGGTGTTGCCGTGCCAGAAGCCAGGGGCGACTCGGGTTCGACGTCGTCGAATGCCAGGCTCTGTCGCTTCTTCTTTTTCTTGTCCTTTTTGCTCTTCTTCGCAGGCATGAAATCGTCAAGATCAGCAGGAGCTGCGGCCTCTGGCTCGGCCACGACGTTGGAACTTTCGACTGAACGGACTTGATCAGAAGCACCCTCCGGCAAATTCTCAACTGCGATGGGAGCGATGGATTCTTGCTCAGTCGAAGGGGCAGTATCAAACTGGCCGTCCAGTCCTTTTGGCTTGGATTCAAGGTCCAGAGTGGTCGTTGGCACGTCGGACTCTGCAACCTGTCTTGGCTGAGCATCCTGGGAGTGGGCAGTTGCGGGCTCAGTCTCCGGAATCACTGAGGCTGACCCCTCAGCAGGCAGGGCCGTTCCCTCCACAGGCTCGACGGCCGAGCTCTCCAAGATGGATCCTGCGGTGATTGGCTTTTCGATGGGATCGGTGGCAGTGTTTTCCAAGGTGGCTACTTGCTCCTCGGCAATTGGAGTAGGGGTTTCAAGCTCGGTCAATGTAGACTTCTTCTTCTTCTTCTTGTCTTTCTTAGACTTGTTGACTGTGAACTCTGAAGGCTCCTCGGCAGCCGCTGTCTCTTCGGCAGTCTTCTCGGGCTCAAGCTCGATTGATTTCACAGAAGTTGATGGCTCAGGCTGGTTCTCGGCCAAGAGTGCAGGAGAAGGTTGTTGTATGTCTGCCGCCAGCTGTTCTTGTGAGACATCCTGCGATGGCGAAGGCTGTGCTACCTCTGGAGCTGATGCTTGTGTAGAGTCAGCCTCAAGTGACGCTTCCACTGAGGCCTTATCAAGCGGGACATCTGAGGCCATCTTGCTATCGGAGGTCAGGGGCGTGTCGGTAGTCATAGCATCATCAATATATGCTACTTCCTTTTCGTTGTCTTCAACGGTGGTCTCCATCGGTGTCTCGGTTCCAGATGCAAGATCGAAATCCTGCTCGACCATGGACTTCTTCTTTTTCTTCTTGTCCTTAGATTTCTTGACGGGCGCGTTCTCGGGCCATTCTTCCTCAACTGGTGCGTCGATTGGAAGTTGGGAGTCCTTAGCGATGGAATCTTGATCGATGACAGTCTTCGGTTCAGCCGAGGGGAAGTTGGCATCTGTAGGAAACTTGACTGGCTCGACAGAGATATCGGGCGACTGTATTTGATGCCTCTCAGCTTCGAGTGCATCAGCTGGAGTGGCAGCTCCCGATGTGACCTCAATGTCGTCCTGAGTCTTGCCCTTCTTCTTTTTCTTGTCCTTCTTTGACTTCTTCTGGAAGTCTGGAAATTCGTCGTCGATGTTTGGAATCTCGGCAGAAGTCTCAACAGGGGTCTCGACGGGGGCCACAGCGGGAATCTCAGCGGAATAATCTCCAACTAGGGCTGAAGTAGCATCTGTATCAATGGTCGGCAACTCGGCATTGGCCACGTGCACCTCCTTGGCCTCATTGGTAACAGAAGGGGGCTCGCTTTCCACCTTCGCCGTCTCTCTGACGTCTACAGTGACGGCATCTACCTGGGGTTCCGAGATGTCCACCGAAGTTTCTTTGGTCGATTCGGTTGAGTCAGGTGCAGGAACATCGGTGCTAGCGGCAGCCGGTGCTTCTTGAACATCAGGAGTAGATACATCAAGGTGGTCTGAAGGCTCCAAGACGGTGGGTGTTGTCGTTCCAGAGGGGCGATCCGAGTCGTCCTGAAGCTTGCCCTTCTTCTTCTTTTTCTTATCCTTCTTAGACAGCTTCGGGGAGAAATCATCCTCCACAGATTTAGAAGACTCCTCGGCGGCAGCAGCAACATCGGCATCTAGGAGAGGCTTGTCTGTTGCCATCGTTTCGGTGGCCTCTTTGGCAGGCTCCTCGATAGGTGCTTTGGGGCTCTCGAGATGCATCGACTGATCGGCAGACTGGTCGATTGTGGCACTTGGCATTGACGAAGAAGGCTCCTCTACTGCGGCAAGTATGTCCTCGGTGGATAGAGTAGGATCGCTCAGCGGAGGCTCCGGGACGCTCTCAGCAATAGCCTCGATAGAAGGCTCTGCGACAGGTTCGCTTGATTGGGCGGCAATACCAGGCGAAGGGCCAGATCCAGGCTCAAGGATTTCCAAGGCCTTGCCCTTCTTCTTCTTGTCTTTCTTCGTCTTCTTCTCGATCATCGGGAAGTCGTCATCGACATTGACATCCGGAATTGCGGAAGTATCGATCTGGCTCTCAGGCTTTTCTGACGCCTCCTTCACCTCAAGAAGCTCAGGACTAGCATCCCTAGGAGCATCCTCAGACGTCGCGGCAGTCTCTACTTCAGGTGCGGGTGGCTGCTCGGATGAGATGTCTGCCTCGTCGTCTGCAGCCTTGTCGTGTTGGATATCCTTGACTTCAGCTGCGATAACCCCGGCGGCGGCTGCAGCAGTAGCAGCTGCTGCCATTTCGGCCATCTTCTTCTTCTTCTGTTTCTTGTTCATGCCCTTGAAAGGGTCCTCCTCGACGATGGGTGATGCCGGCTCGGACTTGTCGATGGGCTTCTCTTCGGCAGCTGCCTCTGCAGGAGTCTCTTCGACGATCTTGCTCTCAGCTGCCACCTCCTCGGGCTTCTCTACAGGGACTTGTGGAGCTTTTGTAGTGGCAAGCTCTGAAACTGCAGTGGCTGCAGCCAACTCTGCAGCAGCGGCCATCTCAGCCATCTTCTTCTTTTTCTGCTTCTTGTTCATGCCCTTGAAGGGGTCCTCCTCGACCTGAGCCTCGACCTGGGGCACCTCTGGAACGGGGGCATCTTCAACAGCCTTCTCGTCGGTAGGTTTGTCGGCAAGAGTCGACTCCTCGGCAGTCGGGGCTTCAGCAGGAGTCTCTTCAAGAGCGACATCTGCAGGTATCTTATCGGCAACCTTGTCCTCACCAACCATCTGCTCAACTGCCTTCTCTTCGGCCTCAGCAGCAGCCATTGCAGCCAATTTCTTCTCCTTTTCCTTTTTGCTCAGGCCAGCGAAAGGGTCCTCTTCGACTTGAGGCTGCTCGAGCTCCGGTTCGGGCACGAACTTCGACTCAGCTGCAGTCTCCTTGGCAGCAGACTCCTCAACAAAAGGCTCCTCGTCGACGAGCTTGGCTGGAGCAGGCTCAGAAGGTACTTGTTGGGCCTCAGAAACAGCCTCACCAGCGGCAGCAGCTTCGGCAGCCTTGGCGGCGGCAGCTATCTCGGCCATCTTCTTCTTCTTTTGTTTCTTGTTCATACCCTTGAAAGGGTCTTCGTCTGCCTTGGCTGGCTCTGATACTGCCTCTGACACAAGTTCTGGTTCCGCCGCGCGTTCGGGCTCCACGGCGGACTGCTCCTTGGTCGGCGTCTCGATCGTAGTCTTGTCAGAAGTCATCTCTTCGACAGGCGTCTTGTCCTCGGTGGAAGTTTCCAGTCCGGACGCGTCGTCTGTGGAATGTGTCTCGATGGGGATCTCATCGGCAGACTTCTCATCGGAAGACTTCTCAACGGCAGGCTCCTTCCCAGTAAGCTCCTCCTCGGTGGAGGTTTTCTCAGCGACCAAGTCCTCTGTGGGGTGCGACTCGACAAGCTTCTCAGCGGCAGCTTCGTCTTCCGTGGGCTTCTCGACCTCGACAGCTTCGACAGTGGCAGCAGCCTCGGCGGCTTCAGCGGCCGCCTTCATCTCGGCCATCTTCTTCTTCTTTTGCTTCTTATTCATACCCTTGAATGGATCCTCTTCAGACTTCATCAACTCCGGCGTAACCTCTGGCACACTCTTGACTTCATCTGCAGTTTGCGGTTCTGGCGCAGAAGGTTCCTCGGCAGCGGTTTCCTCAGTAGGCCGCGCCTCTGGTGGGGTCTCAAGAGTAGCAGGCGTGGAGTCGGCGGTTTGTTCCTCGGCGGCAGGCGTGGGTTCCTGAGCAACGGCCAGGGCGGCAGCGGCAGCGGCCATCTCTGCTTTCTTCTTCTTCTTCTGTTTGTTGCTCATGCCTTTGAAGGGATCCTCCTCGACCTTAGGCTGCTCCGATTCCAGAGGCGCCGTCTCTTCGATACCCTTCTCTTGCTCAGGCTCTACTTTGACAGGTTCTTCCTCTTGCTGCTCGGGAAGCTCAGTCGTGACGATGGGCTCTTCCGCGGGTTCCTTCGGTCGGGCGATCGCCTCGTCACCAGGAACGACGGCTTCTTCGCGAGCTTCCTCCACCTGCGATGCGGGTATCGATTCCGGCGTGCTTTCTGCCTCTGGAGCAGGAGAGTCCTCCAGAATATCTTGCGCGTTGTCCTTCTTGCTCTTCTTCTTGTCCTTCTTCGATTTCTTCGAGGTGGTGAGCTCTTCCTCCACAGTAGTCGGCGTTTGGTTCTCAGGGATCGGATCCTCCGATACAACGGCTGGTGACTCGGTGTTCGCCGCTGCCTCTGGTGGAGTAGCCACCTCCTCCACGGCTTGGGGGTTTGGCTCCTCTGCGGCCGGCGTGACGGCAGGCATTGTTAGTGGCTCAGAATTCTGCGGTGCTTCTAATAGGTCAATCTCCTTTGCCACGAGCTGCGCTTCCGGCGTGGCTGGCGTCTCATCTTGGGTGTCGGAAGCAAGACTCTTCTTCTTCTTCTTATCCTTCTTGGACTTCTTGGTGACAGCTGGGAACTCTTCCTCTGCAAGTGGAGTGGTGTTATCTGCAGGTGTCTCGAGCGTTGCTGGAGAAGGATCAGTCTGGCCGGAAGGCTCTGATGGCAGTTCCTGCTTGACTTCGGATACTCCAGCCATAGGGGCAGAGGAGGCTCCTGCTTCCAGGTTGGTAGGCTGCAAAGTTGCTGGTGAGTCCTGGGTCGGTGGTTCTTCCTCAGACTTCGAAGTCGAGAGGTCCTGAGCATCGGCCTTTAGCGGGCCTTTGGACTCTGGCTCTGATGAAGCTTGCACATCTTCAGATGGCAGTTGTGCTGCGTCGCCAAGCAAAGGGGCGTTGTCAGGTGAAGCAGAGGAAGATTCCTCTAGCGGAGTCTCCAGCTGAGGGAGTTCCTGGCTATCGTCCAATGAAAGACTTTGCTGCTTCTTCTTCTTTTTCTTGTCCTTCTTGCTCTTCTTCGTCGGCTCAAAGTCATTGATGTCGGCCTCTGCTGGTTCGGCCGGCAGCTCATCATTTGTAGTTGGCTGTGGTGAACTTTGAACTTCGTCTGATGTGCTTTCCGCCGGGGCCCGAACCTCTTCACTTTGCTTGGGCTCTGCGCTCTCCAGGGTGTCCGCAGACTCCTCTGTTGACTTGTGGTCGCCAGCATCATCACCCTTGGAGGCTTGGTCTACTGAAGACTGTAAAGGCGCTTCAGGCTCGGCGGGAATCTCGCGCGTTTCAGGCGCAGGCGAAGGCTCAGTGCTCTGCTCTTCCACTGCAGCAGATGCCTGAGCTGCAGCCTTTTTCTTTTTGTCTTTTTTACTCTTCTTGCCAGCTGGTTGAATTGCCCATTCATCCTCGCCAGCCTCGATTGCTTCTCTTACGGCGGTTGCTTCCGGGGCGTCCGTGACATTCGGCCCCGCCTGCTCCGGTGCTTGGACTGATTCGTCAACGGCCCTGACAGCCGGGGCTCCATCTTCCACAATCGGTGACTTGAGATTTTGGACATCATCCTGAGGGATTGGTTCAGATGTTGCAGCCTTGGTCTTCTTCTTGCTGCTCTTCTTTTCCTTCTTGGACATCTTGCTCGAGCTTGAGGGCTCAGAACCAACGTCGTCTTCCTGACCGACTTGTGTTTCGGTCTGTTCGGGGTCGTGAGTGGTACTCGGGTCCCCTGTTGGTTCAAGGCCGGGAAGAGTCTCCGAAAGCGGCTCTATTTGCGGCTCCGGCAAGATCGGTTGACCCAAAGATTCCGATAGATCTGACTGACCCGGGAATCCAACATTGGCGGCGAGAGAATCGAATTCGTCTCTCTGGTCCTTCTTTTCTTCTTCCTTCTTTTCGACGTCTGAAATTTTGTCTAGTTGTTGAACGTCTTGCAGAAGGGTCTCGGTCTCGGCAGTAGAGTCAGTAATCCCCGCGTCAGATTTTTTGCCAACCTCCAATGATGTCTGACTGGGTACCTGTCCCTCCTCTGTGCCCTGTCCTAGAGGTTGGGGGATCGCCGTGTTTGTGTCTTGGTTCGCCAAGGCTGTGACCGGGGGTTGAAGTGGGTCTCCAGCCTCCAGAAGCTCCAGGGCCGAGTCGGTGAGGGCCGGTCCCACGGCTTGGGCATCCGCTATCCGCCTGTTTTGCGTGTTCTCCAGTGATTTGTCGTCAATCGGCTCCACACCCGCATGCAGGCCGGGGTCCTGGCTGCCGACCTCTCCCGTTTGAGCGTTGGATCCCGCTGATGGTTCGTCAATGGTGTCAGGGCGGCCCGCAGCTTCGGGGTCCGATGTTGCACCAGCCTGGGCCCTAGCCACCTGCTCCGCGTCTACCTCGTGCTCCCGCTCTAATGTCTCACCGCCCTTCTCGTTGGCCACTTCAGTGCCGCCTTCACTGGAAAAGGCAGGCGTTGAAGGCTCGCGGGTCAGAGAATCCATTGGCTCGCCTGCAACTCCCCGCGTGCTTGTGTTCAGCCCAGGAGATGACGGAACATCATCGCTGGGGGTCGCGGTTGTGTCTTGCAGTGTGGGCAGGGCCTCCTCACTGGGCTCGCCTGCAGGGTGCATCTGTGCTTGGCCATCAGAGTCGAGATCCTTCTCCGCCACAACTGTGGCTGTTTGTTGGTCGACATCCTCGTCTAAACCTTGCGAGGTCGGAACATCGCCTGGACTGCCTGCTTCGGGCAACTCCCCTGCCCTTGACGCATCCTGAGCCGGGCTTGGCTCGACAGTGGAAGATACCTCAGATATGGAGTCGCGTTCGATGTTGCTTGTCGTCTCCAAGCCACTGTCGCCTTCATGAGGCATTTCAGGCTTAGGTTCAACAAAGGTCGAGAAAGACTCCAGTTCAGGTGCCCAGGTCACGGATTTCCTCTTCTTCTTGCCCGCAGTTGTAGCAGTCGGCCACTCAGCCTCTGTCGGCGTGTCTGCTTGCGGGAAGGGGATTTCGTCACTGCTAGGCTCTCCCGATGGAGAGGTCAAATAAGCGGACTGTTCTCTTGTATTCGCTACATCTGCCGAGTTTTCGAGGGTACTCTCCGGGTCCAGGGTGGAAGACTTCTTGCCCTTCTTCTTCTTCTTTCCCTTTTTGGTAACAGTTGGTCCTGGGTCTGCCTCCTCTGAAATCTTGCTGTCCGTAGCGAATTCTCCGCTCGCGGTGGGTTCTTGCGATGATTGCTCCATCTCCCCAATCTTGTCTGAAATGGTCGTGTTCGAGTTTTCAACGTCTGTGACCGTCTTGTCTGTGATTGACTCGTCCGTAACCGTCTCGTCCTTAGTATCCTTCTTGTCCGAATCCTTGGTAGCGTCCTCGACGGCCGGCTCCAATGTTATGGCGGCAGCGACGGCTGCTGCGGCGGCTGCAGCAGCCTTCTTGGCCTTCTTCTTGCTCTTCTTCGATGATGCTGCTTCGGGTTCAATTGGAGACTCCGGACCACGATCCTGCTGGTCCTCGGCGAAGGTTTCTTGCGGTTTGGACTCAAGCGAGTCAACTTGGCTGTCAACAAGTGTCGGCTCCTGGGAAGCATTCTCGAAAACCTCGTCTGGGCTAATGGGAGTCGCAGGCCCTTGCGGAGGTGTGAGGAAAGCCTCATCCTGGCTTTCGGTCATTGTTGGCGTTTGAGGTTCCACTTGAGTTGCCTCCTCTACAGCGAAATCTGTCGGCTTGATATCAATTTCCTGCGATTGGTCGGCTTTCTGCGCGTCAGTCGCAGAGGACTTCTCATCGATCGTTGCATTGGATGAAGCACCCTTTGCGGGTTCGGCAGGGAGCTCTTCGTTGATGCTTGGCACCTGGACATTATCTTCGGGTGCTTTCTTGTCCTTCTTCTTCTGTTTCTTCGACTTTTTAAGTGACTTAGAAGTCTCCTCGGTCGGAGCAGAATCTTGCTGTTGCTCAGTAGAAGGCGAAGAAGGTGTAGGGGCCTCGAGAGTGTCCGCCGTGACTGGGGCCGTCTGAAAGTTGGTGTCTTCTGGGTGATGTGCGTCCACAGGAATGGCTTCAGAAGCGTCGGTATCGGTGACGGTTTTCTGGCTGGACGGGTCTTCAGCCAGTGCGTCTGTAGTCGAGACATTCGATACGGGCGCTTCTGCCGCCGCTGTCGAAGTCTCAACCTCCGGGGTCTCAACAACCGGAGTCTCAACGACCGGAGTCTCAGCAGCCGGAGTCTCGATAGAAGTCTCAACGGCAGGAGTCTCAACAGCAGGGGTCTCAACGGCAGGAGTCTCGACGGAAGGAGTCTCGACAGAGGGAGTATCAATGGCAGAAGCTTTAGCAAAGTACTCGGGAGCAGGGCTCTCGATTCCCCAAGCATCGAACGCCGGGGTGTCGATGACGGGACCTTCGCCAATAAGGGCATCGGTAGCAGCAGGCTCATTGAGGGGAGCCTTGTTGGTAGGAGCTTCAGTGGTAGGAGTCTGAACGCCTGGGGAATGGAGGGGAGTCGACTCAGACGACATCACGTCATCCAGCTGCGACAGCGAAGCACCCTTGCCCTTCTTCTTCTTTTTCTTTTTCTTGCCAGATGCCTCAGGCTGAATGGGCTCAGCCGGTGGCGGCTCCGTGAGACTAGGCTCAGAAGTTGCCATCGCGTTGTCAACAATGGCTGGCACATTGTCAGAAGTTTCAGGGGCAAGAACGGAGGCTTTCTCGGTAATATCCTCCGGAAGGGGGATTGCAGCTGCATCCTTCTCAGTCGGAGCTGGTTCAGATACATCGGTCTTCTCGGCAGCGTATTCGGGAAGAGGCACTCCTGCAACATCCACTTCGGCAACAGTTTGTCGGGGGATCTGCTCAACGAACTCGGTATCATCCTCAGGTAGAGGAATGGTGGTAGCATCTGGTTCAGTATCGGGTAAGACGGACGTCTCCTCCAATGCTTTTGCGACGGGCGCTTCGACTATTGCGTTCTCGACAGCAGGTTCTGCGGAGACAGCTAGAGAAGTGTCGTTATCGGTCGGTACCAAGTCCACTTCCGCAGCAGAAGGTTGTATGCTTGCATCTGTTTGGGTGGAAGAAGGCTTTGCTTCAGGTTCGTTCAAAGCTTCGGCGGTCTGGTCCTTCTTGGACTTCTTCAGCTTCTTCTTCTGCTTCTTGGACAAGGAAGTAGACTCGGCTTCAGCTGGGACCTCTGCCTCAAGCGGTTCAACCGGGGTGTCATCGATGATTTGATCAGCGGCCGGTGGCTGCGAAACCTCGTCGCTCTTTGAAGCAGAAGTGTCTTCTTGGCCAAAGACTGAAGGTTGCTGTTGCCATGGGTCCTCGTCTAGCTGCCAGGGGTCGTCTTCAAGCGTGGCCGGGCTGTCTTCTGGTGCTAGAGGTACAGGCTGAGTCTCGTCAACAGCCGCCACGTCGGTGTCGGCAGGCTTGACGTCTTGGTCAACAGTTGCAACCTGCTGCTCAGCCAAGCTGTCAGATGGGCCGAGTGACTTGTCGTTAGATTCGGAGAGGGGCGGCAGTGATTCCGATGGTGTTTCGAGCTTTTCTTGGGGGCCGCGGATATCGAGTCGCTGGTCAGGGAGGCTTTGCTGGATTTCAGCGGACTTGGCTTCTGGCGCCTCAGGGGCGGACTCTTGTTGCAAGGATGTAACATCATTAGTGGTGCCAAGCGACCTTGCTTCGATGTCCAATGTAGGAGTGTCTTGTTGAGAAGAAACAGTTGAGGGCTCGAGGGCTGAAGTAGATAGAAGAGTTTCGTTTGTCGCATCCAAAGATTTCTTGCTCTTCTTCTTCTTTTTACCCTTCTTAGTGTCAGGAACCAGAGGTGAAGCAGGCAAGTCAGTCTCGACTTCCTCCTTGGAATTGTTGACATCAGGCAATGGTTCTTGGACCGCATCTAGGGCGGGGGCGGGAACCGGCTCCTCCGTGACGGGAAGTGCCGGTAGCTGTTCAGCTTCATCCGTGTCCTTGGCCTCCTGAACATTGACAGAGGGTGCCAGAGAAGGCTCGGGAAGGACTTCTGACGCTTTGAGAGTCTCGCTGGCTTGACCAGCGCTAGCTTGAGCGGCAGCCTCAGCAGCAGCAGCCATCTCAGCCAGTTTCTTCTTCCTCTGCTTCTTGCTCAAACCTGCAAGCGGATCTTCCTCTGCCTTGAGCTGCTCCGGCTCTGTTTCAGGCTTCTTCTCCTCGACGTCTGCGAGAGAAGTGGTTGCAGGCTGCTCAAGCTCAATGGCCTCCTTAGCTTGAGAGATGCTGGTTTCAGGAGTAGCAGTTGCTTCGACGACTAGATTGCTCTCTTCGATGGGTTGCGTCGGTGATGCGGCGGTAGGCTGTTCGACTTCCACTTCTCTGCTGACCTCAGCGGGTTCAGCAGCATCAGCGGCCGCCTTCATCTCGGCCTTCTTCTTTTTCTTCTGTTTATTGCTGAGGCCGGCGAAGGGGTCCACATCATCCATCGGCTTCTCTTCGACCACGGGTTTCTCCTCGACCTCGAGCTGCTCCTCAGGTTTGGGCCGTCCAGCCTCCAATTCAAGTGATTCGTTGACATGCTCGTCAGGAATTGGAACGGCGGCGGCGGCAACTTCGGAGGCGGCATTAGTGGCAACAGCCTCTGCGGCCTCTGCGGCCGCCTTCATCTTGGCCATCTTCTTTTTCTTCTGTTTGTTGCTGAGGCCAGCAAAGGGATCCACCTCCTCCATCGGCTCCTCCTCGATCGCTGACTTCTCCACGGTCACTGGTTTCTCCTCGACCACTGGTTTGTACTCGACCTTGGGTCGCTCTTCGGTCTTCGGATGTTCAGCCTCCAATTCTAGTGATTCGTCCACATGCTCAGGAAGTGGAACAGTGGCGGCGTCAACAGCAGTAGCCTCGGCTGCTTCGGTGGCGGCAATAGCGGCGGCCGCCTTCATCTCGGCTTTCTTTTTCTTCTTCTGCTTGTTGCTCAAGCCAGCAAAGGGGTCCACCTCAACCTCGGGCTGCTCTTCAGGTTTGGCTTGTCCGAATTCGGGGTCAAGCAGCTCCTTGACATGCTCTTGCTTTTCTTCGGGCTTGGCCTCTTCAACCTCTGGTTCAAGCAAGTCGTCGACATGCTCAGGTAGTGGAATGGCAGCAGCGAGCTCGGCATCAGGAGACTCCTTCTCCTTTGGGGCATCGACTGGCTTGAGAGACGTCTCCGGTTTGAGCGACTCGTTGGCATGCTCAAGAGGCGGAACTGCGGCGGCGGCGACGGCTGCAGCCTCAGCGGCTTCGGCTGCAGCCTTCATCTCAGCCTTCTTTTTCTTCTTCTGCTTGTTACTCAGGCCAGCAAAGGTGTCCACGTCGACCTCAGTCTGCTGTCCGGGCTGAGCCTGCTCAACCTCCGGTTCGAGCGACTCAGCGACATTCTCAGGTAGTGGAACAGCAATGGCAAGCTCGACATCGGAAGACTCCTTCTCCTTGGGGGCATTGTCTGGTCCAAGAGATTCTCTAGTCTCGGGAGAGGTCTCTGGGACAGGTTTCGAGATCTCAGGAAGAGGAACACTTGCAGCTGTTTCCGCTTCCGTGGTGGTCTTCGTTGCCTTCTCAGCATCAATTGGCGGCTCCGAGACGGCTTCCGGAAGGGGACTTGAGAAGACGAGGGGTTCCTTGGCTTCAGAAGAGTCAGCATCGTTGGTTACACTAGCGGCAGCCGCGGCCGCGGCAGTAGCAGCTGCCATTGCTGCCATCTTCTTTTTTTTCTGCTTCTTGCTCAAGCCAGCAAAGAGATCCTCTTCACTTTTGGGCACCTCCTCGATATTGACTTGCTCCTCGACCTTGGCCGGTTCTTCAGGCACCTCCTTGATATTCGACTGAGACATGTCTTCAACCTTCTCAGAGAGCGGTTCAGCTGAAGCTTGCTCGATCTCGCGGATCTCCGCAGCATGTTCAAGGATTGGCAAAGAAGTCGGCAGGGCCTTCGCGTCGAGAGCGGTGTCAGGCTGGTGCTCGATAGAGGCCAAGGAGTCAAGAGGAGCATCAAAAGCTTCGTCTGAGGCATCAGGGAGAGGGATAGCCGCCGCTTGTTCAATAGCGGGTAGGAAAGTGGACGGTGCCTTTGTTTCGATAGCAATCTCCGGCTTGGGCGTGGGCTGAACGTCAGCTAGGGACTCCAGGGGAGCTTCGAACACCTCATCCGAGACCTCGGGTAGCGGGATACCCGCGGCTCGCTCGGCTTCAGTTGTCTCCGCGGTCTGTTCAAACACAGGCGCGAGGGCGGGCTGCGGCGTTGTGTCTGCTTCGGAGGCAGCTTTGCTGTTCTGCTCAGTCGGCTCGGCAGATCGTTCAAGCTCCTGCATCTCGGCCTGAGCCTGCTCCCAAGCCTTCTTGATCTTGAGTTGCTTTTTTCTCTCCTTCTTGGAGAGCTTCTTGTCAGACGCGTCGTCCTCGAGCAAAGGCTCAGATGTAACGGTTTTGGGAGCGACATCTTCGACCAGAGCACTGCGATCCACAGGTACGTCCTCCGCGACGGATTTGCCGGCGTGATGCCTGCCATCAAGCACAGCTGGAAGGTCCTCGACTGCATGGGGTGCCTGAACAGTGGGCTCCACAGGCGGAGTATCTTGAGTTGAAAGCAGCGGGTCATCGGCGCGATCAATTGAGGGACCAAAATCGGCTGAGAGAAGCGCATGCTCGTCGGCAGACGCAGCAGGAAGCGGTGGCAAAACATCCAAATTAATCTCATCGTTCGAGGAGACAGCGACTGAGGGAATCTCGGCCAAGTGCCCCACAGATCTGTCGACTGGCGCAACGTCAATAGTGTTGCTAGTTGAGGCGTGAACTGGCTCCTCGGTTGGCATGGCGCGAGTCTGATCGATTGATGGCAAGAAGTCCTTGTCGGTGGAGTCAATTGCGAGGTGCTCCGCTGACACCAACGCTTCTTCGACATCTGGCGTAAGAGCAGAAGAAGTAGGCCCATCAGAAGGGAGGGCAATGCCATCGACTGACGCGCCCTTGCCCTTCTTCTTCTTTTTCTTGTCTTTCTTGGACATCCTGCCTTCGATTACGGGTAATTCCGCTGGTTCGGGAGCATCCAAAGTCTTTCCGTCTCGACCAATCTCTGTAGACTTGTCGTGAGACTTGAGACGGTCTACGAGATACGCAGCTCCCAGACCAGCCGCGGCACCTCCCAGTAGAGCGCCAATAGCATCATCGCGGGAGTGGCCGTCATGGTCAATCTCGGTCAAATTGGCGGCAACATCGCGCGATCGGTTCAGTGTAGGGCTTGATGGTGTGTCTGGTGTGTCACGATCCATTAGATTTTTGATGATTGATGGGGGCGTCATGTGTAGGAGATACGAACTTCTTTCTTTGGACGTCGTCTCGACTTGTTCCGGTTCGGGCATCTCAGTTGCGTGTGTCACGGGGCTGTCGGGTAGAGCAGGTAACTGCCCTGACTTGAACTCCGGAATGTTCGAACGGTGAGTAGGACTGGCAATGGCCGTTGCCGGGGATGTCATAGGGCTAGCAGGAAGTGCGGGCAGCTTCTCTAGCTCATGCTCTGACAAGTCCAACCCCCTGGCGGTATCTGCAGACGGGGGAAGGCCAGGTGATGCCGCATCAAACATGGCACCGGCATGCTGGACTGCGTGCTCTGCCTTCGGAGTGGTTTCCTGCGAGCTGAAACGGCGCGTTGTTTGTTCAGGATAGCGCGACATATCCGTGTCAAGACGAAGGTCAGGCTCAAAGGGCGATGCCTGAAGCTGATGGAAGTAATTCACATCCTCATCACGCAGGGTGAATTCTGGTGCAGGAGATTCCCGCGATGACGGCTCGCTTGGAGGCAGCTCTGGGAAATCAATGGGTGGCTCCATTGACTGAGCTGCGGATTCCTGACGAGCCTGTTCAAGCAGGTAGAGGGGCTTGATCTCGCGACTGTTCTCCCACGAGATGGGCCTCGAGGGGCGCCTGGACAGGGAAGCGGGATGAGGAGGGGTGATGTGTGTGGTCTCGGGGAACGTCGGCACCGCTGGCGAGGTGACAGGCGAGACTCCGAAGGTACCTGGAGACGAAGGTGTCGACCTCTGCCCCAGTCGCAGCTTGAAGGGTACGGCTGTCTGACTTGGGCTTCTGGTCGGTGTCTCCATGTTGCTACGCTTGCGGGCGTGTGTCTTTGGCGTCTTGGTCTCGTGCTGACGCCTCCGCTCCTCCGGTGGCGTCTCCGGCCGGCTGTCGGGCAGGGCAGGAAGTTCATCCAAGTCTGTCTGGGTGGGAGAGCCAGGAGTGCTGGGCGGCATTGGGCTGGGTGGCAGGGGGAGGAAATCTCCGTACTGAGGGTCGATGGCAGGTCTAATAGTCCGCGGCACGATCTCAGGGTCGACGATGTCTAGGTCTCGCGGGGGACTGGCGGATCTCTCGCGATCTTGAAGAGCATCTGACGACTCTTCCAACTGCGGTTCGGTGGCGTTGGAGCGGGACATCATGGAGCCCAAAGCTGCCACGGCGCTCGCCAAGCCGGCACCCGCGCCAAGGGTGCCGGCATTATCTAAAAAAGACGACTTCTCGTCCTTGCTGGAAACATCCTTGCTGCTTCTGTTTCCAAACAGGTTGTTAAAGAAGCCGCTACTGCGTTTCTCATCTTCCTTGGGACTCTTCTTGTCGTCTCGGCTGCGTCTCTTACGTTCGGAGCTTTCCGACACCACCGACCTGGCATCGTCGTCGTAGCGAGTTCCATTCGAGTGTCGGTCAGACTTCTCACGACGAGACGAACGGTCAGAGGTTACGGAAGCTGCGTCTCGATCGTCCTCACGGCGACTCTTGGAACGACGTTCTGACTTTTCGCTCCGTGTGGCGGGATCGGACACAACTGAACTAGCATCCCTATCATCGAAGCGACTGCTGCGGGACCGGCGATCGGATTTTTCACGCCGGCTTGAGGGGTCAGAGACCACCGAACTGGTGTCTGCGTCCTCGTATCGGCTGCTCCGGGATCGACGATCTGACTTGTCGCGGCGGCTCGCAGGATCAGAGACAACTGAGCTCACGTCGCGGTCGTCAATCCGGCTACTCTTGGAACGGCGCTCGGACTTGTCTCGCCTGCTCGATGGGTCAGATACTACAGAGCTCACATCTCGCTCTTCGAACTTGGAACGGTCCCGCTGAGACTTGGCCGGGAGGTCGTCCCAGTCTTCAAGATCGTCGCGAGTGCTGCTTCGTTCGACGGTTGGGGTCGCGGTGTAATCGCTCTGTTTGTCGACGTCTGTCCATTCGTCTGAGCTCTGCTTGGATTTCTTGGACTTCTTCTTCTTCGCATGCTCATCCCATGCGTCGTCGCCGGCCTCTTGGGGTTCGGTAGAGCGGTATGAATCCCTCTCGGGCAATTTCTCGCGGGACGTGCTCGGGTCCTTGTAAGAAGATGGCTCTTGAGTTTCTGGCTCATCATCGTCATATGTGACAATGATTTCAGATCTCGAGCCACGACTCTTCTTCTTTTTGTCCTTCTTTCTTGTTTTCGCCGATGTGGAGGCTTCAGGGTCTGTTAGGGCAGCTTCGGACTCCACCGTTCTAGAGACGGGAGTCTCGTCATGAGGGTGTGTTGTCAGAGAAGAAGTGGGCAAATCCCAGGTGGGTGCGTCTTGAAATCCACGAGTCTTCGGGCCAAGCGCCACAACGGTTTCCGGACTTTGAGGGGTATCGTAATAGCTGCTTGGCCTCTCATAAGAAGGGCCTGTCTCTGCGTAGGGAGCAGGTTGGTCTCGGTAAGCCGTTGTAGGCTCGCCATAGTAACTGTGAGGTCTAGCGTAGGCGGGCATTGCTTGCGAGTATGGAGCGTGTGCAGGGTGTGGTGCAGCTTCGGCGACATCGTGGTAACTGTGAGGTCTGGCGTATGCATGATCCATCGGAGCAAATGGATTAGGCTCAGGTCGTGATGTGGCTTCGGGAACGTCATCATAGCCGTGTGGTCTTTCGTAGACAGGGGCCGGTGCAGACGAAGGAGCAGGTTCGGGCTGTGATCTTG
Organism: Colletotrichum costaricense; assembly: GCF_030867565.1. Lineage (NCBI taxonomy): Eukaryota > Fungi > Ascomycota > Sordariomycetes > Glomerellales > Glomerellaceae > Colletotrichum > Colletotrichum costaricense. The sequence continues at coordinate 2,050,085 of NW_026848236.1, read as the reverse complement.
GTTCGGGGGCACCATACGTCTCTTCAGGTAGCACGTTGTCGAGACTTTGCCTTTTTGATGCCTTTTGCTTGCGCTTCTCCTTCTTGCTCAGCTTCCTCGACGGTTCAGTCTCTTCAACTGGCGGCTCCTGCTCGATGAATGGCACCTCCTTAGCCTTGCCCTTGTCACGACGTTCTTTTTCACGAGGAGAATCGGTCGCGTGGCCGTTGTGCATTTCCTTCTCTGTGACTGGTGTTTCTGGCACCTCGCCAATGACAAAGCCGCGGTCGCCTGCAGTGGGCCCATCATGGGTATGATCGGGACCATAGATGCCCAGGTCGGTGACAGTCTCGGCAAACGGCTGCTGGTAAACGGCCGGCTCACTTTGTCCTGGTGGGCTGTCGCGACGCATGTAGGTGGGGTTGTCGATGACAATGTTGGGATCAAACCCAGTGTCTTGAAGACCAGCCGCCAACACAGAGGCAAATTCTAGATCATCTGCAAAGGCGCCAGGCATCCTAGACGTCTGAGGGCTAGAAGGCTTGGGGCCTGGGGCGGGAGGCAAGTCTGCGTCATCTTCGAACGACGTGGTGAGCTTAGATGGGGCAGCTTCGATTATGGGTGATATAGGCTCGACGCTGCGGGACTTTGGTGACTCCGGGGGACTGTGTCGCTCCCTTTCCTCTTCGGGCTTGCTCTCGAAAGGATCGCGCATCTTGGGGGCTTCAGAGGCTTCAGAGACTGCAGCCGCTGCAGCTCCACCGGCAACGCCCGCAGCAATGATGCCCCACGGTGAACTCTTGCCCAGTTTCTTTTTCTTCTTCTTAGACTTACTAGAGGTGCTGGACAGCTCCTTGATTGGAGGCTCTGGGCTCTCGATCTGGAAGCTCTTGGTCTCATTCTCGCCCCAAGTGACTGACTTGGCTGTGGGCGTTGTCGGCCTTTCCACAACCTCGCCTCTGGGTCCAAAAACGATTTCTGTGGCAGGCGCGGTCGCAGAAGAAGGTGGCTCAGCTGAAGTAACGGATCGTGGTTGAACAGGCTCTTGACTTCTACTGGAGGGTTGTTCCTGCGCTTGCTTCTCAGGGGCGGGCGTGTGGCGCGGGGTAACAACGGGTGTGGGTAAGACGAGGTTCAGCAGAGGTCGCTCACGCTCAGCAGAAGGGTCGCGAGACTGGAAGATTGGCTGTGCGCCAGGATCGAGTTGACGGTGAGGCAGACGGAAGCGAGAAAGCTCGTCGGGGATGATGACATGATCAATGCGAACATCGGCGTTGGGGGCGTCGTACGGGCTCTTGTCGTGAGGATGATCCATCTCGGGCGGTGTTACGATGGTAACGATGTCAGGGCCCTCATCGTGGTCTTGCCACTTGCCGACAACAGACTCATCATGAGGAGACGCACTGCGCGAGCGGATCTCGTCCTTGGCGATCTTGCGGGCGATGACAGTCTCACGGTAGTACCGATCGGCCTCTTCCTGTATGGCGTCCTTGGTAGTTCGGGATCTGTCGCGAGAGCCATCCTCGGTCACATGATCGTTGCGATGCTTGCGTGATCTCTCCTCTTCGACGGCGATGGCAGAAGCAATGGCGGCCGCGGCTATAGGCACGGTAGCGTGCTTGGCCTCATCGTAGATGGACTTTGCAGCATGCTGTTCCTCCTGAAGAGAATCTCTCCGGCGGCGCGGCTCAGGGGTCCGGGAACGGTCTCGTGCTCCTTGCTGATACTGCTCCAGACGCTTCTCGAGTTCAAAGGAGTCTTTGCGGCTCATTCGGGATTCGGAGTAGTCGGGCTTCCTCGGCGGAGAATCGTCAAAGTTGGGTTCGCGGTCGACGGTCACGACCTGGGGAGTCAGTGGCCTCTTCGGAGTGGCGTACTTTGGCGTTTGGAACGCATCATCAGCGACCTGGAACTGGAAAGGGTCAATAGGGGCTTGTGCATTGGGGGCCTCGGGATGCTCCACCCCATGTTTCTCTCGGGGCGCCTCAGTCGGCTTCTCTACCCGCTTCACATCCCGGCGTTCATCCACGACCACCACCGGCTTACGGTCATCCCTGCGAGGTTCCTTTGGTTCCTCACGTGGCCGGTGGTCATCTTTTGGGTCGTACTCAACTCGAATCTCGTCACCCTGGGGCAGCTTGTACACCTCCGGGCGAGGGTCAGTCTCGACGTCGGGCTTCTTCAAGGCCTCATAGGCGGGATCAGAACAGCCAGCCCGACGCTTGTCTCGGTCGTCGATGATCTCAACGTTGTTGCGTCTATGGGGCCGGCGGGGGTCGTTCTGATCACGAGGATCGCGGTCTTCCAGCTCAATTGGTACTGGGCGTTCGGGCTCTTCCTCTATACGACGGCTTTGCCAAGAATCTCGGAAGTCATTCCGATGATGGTCCCGTACCTCACTTCGACGGTCATCTCGTCGTTCCATGTACTCGCCCGAGTCCCTACGTTTAGCAGCCATGGTCACACCCATAGCCGCAGCGGCAATGCTTACGCCAGCGATGGCATTCTCAGCAGCGCTTCTTCCCTTGGGCGGCTGGCGGGGTTGCTTAGAGTTCCGGCGCTCCTCCTCCTCGAATCTTTCTGCATCGTACACCTTGGACGGGAGAGGGACAATGGGAATAGGCTGCTGGATGGGGACTGGGTCGGGCCGGGCACGCTGAGGGACATCCTGGCGGGATGAGGTTACAGAGCTACGGTCGTAGTCAAACTTGTCCGGGTCTGAGGTCGGCACGGGGTATATACGCTGCATCGGTTGTTTCCCAGTCTTGGGCGATTCGACCTGCGCTACCGTCTCTTCGTGGTGGCGCCGGGAAGAGCCAGCGGACCGGGGGTCTTCTTCGCCAAAGCCGCATGGGCTTTTTACGGCGCCGCGAAGAGAGTTTACGGGACCGAAGAGGCGTGGGTCCACAATGGTACTCCTCCGCGAGGGTGGCTTGATCTGCTCCGGAGGCTCGTTTGAAATTCTTGCCGACTTGGACGGCTTGATGGAGGAGCCATACGCCAGGCCGTTGTCGGAATCATCCGTAGTAGTAGACTCATCTTCAGACGCCGATTCCCAGTCATCGTCCGAGGAGGAAGCGTTTTCATTAGGTTTAGAAGTGCCAGATCCTCTGGTCTTGGTGTCGCTCTTACTCTTACTACGGAAATGGCTGAAGGCGGCGGCTGCGGCTGCGGCACCAGCCGCGGTACCGGCCAGCTGGGACGCCCGTGACTTGGAAGCAGACTTGAGGTCATGCTCATTCTGCCTGCGCGCAATGTCTTGCAGTTGGCGTCCAATCTCGAGAATTTCTTCGTCGGTCTTATCACGAGGCATCGGGGGCCGCGGTTGTTGTTGGTGGGCGTCAGTCGGTTCAGCGCGGTACAACGAGGGACTCGCGTATCCCTGTGGCCTGGGGCTCGTAAGCTGACTCTTGTCGCGGTCAATGTAGCCGCGACCGTAAGCCATGTCAGAATTGACGGACGAAGAGGAGGAATTGCCAAAGGAGAGAATGCGGGCCTTCTGCTTCTTCCTCCTGCGACGTTTGCGCTGCTCCGAGGGGGCTCTGAAGAAAGTATTAAAGATGCCGCCAAACTTAGGGCTCTTTGCTGAGATGTTGAGCATGGAGGAGGAGGTGGAGGAGGACGAGGAAGAACTGGAGCCGCCTCGCGGGCGCATCCTCTCGGACTGATGGTTTCCTTGGTATGGCTGGGGTTGGGCATGTCGTTCGGGTTCGCCATAGCCTAGAGGCTGAACGAAGGCCTCGGAAGGGGGATACTGTTGTTGCGGCTGGTGGTGTTGGTGATGTTGGTACTGGTCGGGTTGGGGGTATCGTTGGGGCTCGCCATATCTCTGAGAATCGGGATATCTCTCAGAAGGGGCGGCATATCTCTCGGTTTCGGGGTATCTCTGAGATTCGGTATAGGATTGGGGGTATTGCGATTGCGACGGCGAATAGACGGACGGCAAAGGCTGCTGCTGTGTTGGGGCCCGAGATGAAGGACCAGGAATACTCGATACGACGCTCTCGTCGGCAGCGCTGGCGAGTTGCTCGCGAGAATCACGGCGGTCTCTTCTTCGCCGCCGAGAGCTCTCTGGGCTCCGGCGACGCGGATCTCGCATCATGGTCGCGAAGGCGTATCGAAAGCTGTCGTGCGCATCTGTCGCTCTTTCGTGGTTCGGGGGCGATTTGATGATGGAAATGTTCGACGGCGTGGGGTGTCGAATTGTGTGGTGGTGTGGTGAATTAAAGATGAGGCTCTGTGCTTTGAAGTGCGCAGACAATAATCTGGCGATGTTATTGTTTTGTTTTTTGAGGAATAAGCGACTGGACGAAGCGGGACAGGCCGTGAAGCTATATCCCGGGGGTGTTCCCCCAAAAAACTGACTGAGCGGGGGGGGTGGTGGGAAGCCTTCAAAGTGTGGAAGGGGGGGAGAGACTTCCTTCCATGGGAGGCAAGGAGGGAAAGGGTGGCTGGGGATTTGGGAACACTCACGCACAATCTGGGACGACGATGGGCGCTGGGAAAGGGGACTGGGAGCTAGGCCCTTCCTGGTTCAGAGAGGCAGCTGGCAGCGCAGCACACCTTACGGATGCTGCGTAGGGAGGGAGTACATGGGGGAAGCTGGGCTCACCTCAGATGGCGGCGGGGTCGCCCAGCGGTCGCGGTCCACTAAGACGAGGTGAACAGGGTGAGGCGAGCTGCCTGTGAAATTGGCAATTGCTGCAATTGGGACGAAAAGGAACTCGACGGGCAGCAGCTACGGCCATCCCTGTAGCTTCCCTGGTCCGTTGTTTCCACCTCAGCTCCCATGGTCCAAGTGTCCGACCGGCCACCGCGGCACCCTGTCGAAATTGCCCGCGCTTACGTATGGATGCCTTATTGTATGCTTACCTAACATTTCATACTCACCTTGCACACTGCACTTTCTTCCCATCCATCATCCACTCTTACATAGTAGGTATCCATACTACCTACCTTATGCCATGCATTTTCTCGGCCATGGTTCAGCTCTTTTCTCGCTTCTGCAAGTCACTTTTGAGTCTGGAGCCTTGAGTCTCGAGGTCAGTGAGTGCGCCCAATGCCACCATCCGCAACGTCCCATGTGGAGATCAGCCCGGCTGGCCTCCCCGCTCCAGCGCTCCCTCGCCAACACATCCTTACCGCCTCTTTCATGAGCCTTTCTTTTTCGAATCGACGAGACGTGTCGAAGCCGTCACACAAAGATGCGATACGCTTCATCTGTTGATTCATCATTGACTCACCAATGGCTCCTCTAATTCTTATGGTCTGATCCACCCCCCTCGCGTTTTTCATCTCTTCTCCAACACCTCAAGACAGAGTAAACCACAGCGGCGAACAGGGATCTGCATCGTCGTCCTGCAGCCTACTGCAGCCTGTCTAACCAGGTCACCTGCGGCAACACGTGTAACCACTCTCACTGTCACCCTCTGCTGTGCTGGGAGATTATTCATTGGCGACCTCTCCAAAGGTACCGCAGAGCGCTACAAAGTCACAGACTATGAGAGATTCCTAACCCAGTTGTGATTGGGCCGCTGACCGTAGGCCACCGCGTGAGCCACAGTCGCAGACATCGGCAGATCGGGTATCGCGATGGCGCCAAAAAAAAAAAGTCTTTGATCCTGAAGAGGGGCGAATTTCCCGTCTGCGCCTGCATGGCGGCCTGAAGCAGGGCGCTGGCTGGTGTTACTCGAAATCGAATGGGTGTCACAGCTTTTCCCAAGTCTTCACAACCTCTCGCGGACGCAAGTCGTACTTAAAGCTCCCAGCCTAAGGTAGCTTCTTTCCGCCGGAGATCCACATTTGCCGTGTTGTCCGTCGGCCCCACTCTCGCCGACTCCCCGAGCCCGCCGGCCCGGGATCCTGATTTTACGGCCCTCTCGGCAACCATGGCGGCGACCATGGAAATCATGTGGACCGCTTTCCAAAAGTGCTATGAAAGGAATACAATCGCATCTTCTGTTCTAGCCGACTCCGAAAATGTTCTAGGCCTGTCGGGTGATTAAAACTCTAGCAACGGCTTGGTTCCGAAACCATGGGTTAATCGTCTGGCCGAACCAAAAGGTGTCGGAACGATCCCGAACATGAACCCTATCCAAATCCCTATGGCTATCAGCTCAACCTTCAACGCCATGATAAAAGCGTTTGATCTTTTCGGAAACTGCTGTCATGCTGTCATTATTCACCTTTGTATCAACATATTTACATTATTCAGATAATTCTATATCTTTAAAATGGTCGTGACGCAAATCCACGACGTTCTTGAACGCCTAAGACAAGAACATTTCGTCGCCTCCATAATCTTCGCCGCTGTAGCTACCGCCGCACTTCTAACCACAATTTTGCTTCAGTACTTCAAACCAGTCGGAAAACGCAGAGGAAAAGATGGAAGACGTCCCGTTCTACCACCAGGCCCCGAAGGCGTTCCCCTGTTCGGGAACCTGCTTCAAGTCAGTGCCAGCAAAGGAGACCCCTACAACAGAGGCGTACGTATCCATCTCTTCATGTGTGGAGCTGTGCGTGAACATTAATCTAACGTCTGATCCAAAATATACCAGCTCCTCTCCATGGCAAAATACGGAGAAATGACCACCCTCCACCTAGGCTCAAAGACCCTAGTCCTCCTCAACAGCAGCCGCGTCGTCAGCGAAATCATCGCCAAGCGAAGCAGCCAGACGAGCACCCGAACCCCCATGCCCATCTCCAACGACATCGTCGGCCGCAACCGCAAGTCCCTCATCATGTCCCAAAAGGACTGGGCCGAGCCCCGGCGCGTCATGCACTCCCTCCTCAGCGGCACCGCCCTCCGCCAGTACGGCGAGTTCCAGGAGCTCGAGAGCACCCAGATGATGGCCGAGTACGTCTTCAAGCCAGGCATGTGGTACCGCCACCACTACCGCTACGCCAACTCGGTCATCCACCGCATCGCCCTCGGCGAGCGCCTCGTCAAGAGCGAGGAGGAGCTCGTCGACATGCAAAACGCAGTCACCTTCTTCGTCGGCTCCATCGGCAGCTCCATCATCGACTGGTTCCCCGACCTCGCAAAGCTCCCGCGCTTCCTCCAGCTCTGGCGCCCGCACTGGGAGGCCCTCGGCCAGTGGAACTACGACCTCTACGACCGCTGGTACGGCCCCATCGCCGCCAAGGTCGAAAACGGCACCGCGCCCCCGTCCTTTGTCCGCGACACGCTGCTCCACCCGGACACCAAGTACAAGGGCGACCACGTCGACGGCATGTACGTTGCCATGCAGCTCATCGAGGCCGGCAGCGACACCACCCGCGAGGCTCTCAACATCATGACCATGGCGGCGCTCGAGTACCCGGCCGTGTTCAAGGCGGCGCGCGCAGAGGTCGACGCCCTCTGCGGCGTCGACGAGCAGGCCCGTCTGCCCACCCTCGCCGACATGGACGACCTGAAGTACATTTGCGCCATGGCCAAGGAGATCCTGCGCTGGCACGTCATCTTCCCGCTCACGCCGGATCACACGACGTCCGCGGACATGGAGTTTGAGGGGTACTATTTCCCCGCGGGCACCGGGTTCGCCATCAACGGGCCCGCCGTCGCCAACGAGTGCGAGGATCCGGACGAGTTCAAGCCCGAGAGGTGGCTGGACGGTCACGAGGCGGATATCGCGCATGGGTTGTGGGCTTTTGGCGGCGGACGGAGGATATGTGTGGGATACCGCCTGGCTCAGCGTAGCATGTTTTTGAATATCGCTAGGCTGGTTCAGTGCGTCGACTACAAGCCTGTGAGTGGTTTTCCCTCTTTGTCCCTCGAATTCGGATTTTGTAACAGCACTAACTAGAGACCTCCTTCTAGAACGGACCGTACAACAGAAACATCCTGAACCTGGAGGCCACGGGCGAGCCCTTCCCTGTCAAGGTCGACATGAGGAACAAGCATTACGAGTCTCTCATCCTGCGAGAGGCTCAGGTTGCTGGTGTTTTGGAGGACGCTAAACTGATGCGGGACTGAATTAAATGCTCGCCCTCCCCCTTTTCTATAGAAACGCTTTTGATTTTGGCATTTGAATCTCGTGCCTGCCTATTCTGCGCGGTGTAAGGTAGATTCGGACTTATATTCTACATTATCAAAGTCTATCGAGACAGTGGGAGTATTCACTGATGCTGTGTAATAATACCGTGTAAAAGATATCGAGAATCGCCCGAGCAGCCAGCAAAGGTAGAAATTGGAATGAATTCTACACTATCACATACAAAGTAAAGAAAGCTCTGCTTCTTTTGTTACCACTTTGATGTTGCCTCTCTTTCTCTCTGTCCCTCTGTCTCTCCCTCTTAAAAAGTCGCTCCACTTTCTATCATGAGTTCAAAGTCTCGTAACCCATCACCTCCCACCCGCGAAAGAAAGACATAGGATCAGACTCAAGAAGCAGCGAGACATCGATATCCGCCGGGAGCGACCAGCTCTCCTCCAACCCCGACGCGCAATTCATCTCAGGGTCCATCTGTTGTCCCGATGGTTCCCTAGCTATAGTAAACAAAACGTACCGTGTCAGCTTTGCTGTAATGACGGCATACCCATTTGAGCGAGAAAAACAAAAAGGCTCACCTGCTTGTAATTGCGTGACGGCCCCGTCAATCTTGCGCAGCAGATCCAGCGACTTGCGAGCCGAAACGCTGAACGCCGCGATGCCCTGCAGAATGCCCTGGCATTGCTCCCACGATGCAGACGTTGCTGTGTGGTCCAGCCCTGTCCAGAGGCGTGGACAGAGGCGGCAGACGATCAGGACTAAGCCGGCGGCACAGGCATCTGTGATATTTACATGATCTCGCGTTAGCCATCTTTTCTGCTTACTATACTCAAATGAGGACCAATCGCCTTGGGGAATCAAAGAGAAGAAATGAAGGTGGAAGTGTCTCACACAAGCTATTCCACCACCACGCCCCCGTCGTGTCCGTCTGATACGAGCCCTGCACCAGATCAATGAGCTGCATGGCCGCGTCTACACACGCCCTAGCACACTCCGTCAGGAACGGAGCCCTGAGGCCCTTGTCCCGCGACCTGGACGCTGCTTCCGATGATGGGCGGCCACCGGCGGTGTCCCGATGAGGTCGGGCGTACTCCGCAGAGAGATCGGTGAGAATCGGCCTGTGGAGCATGAGGCGGAGATACAAGAACCTATATCCAAAGAAGTATCCCCCATGTTTAGTCCCCGGCTCCCGTCTGATATCGAGTACACAAGAATGGCGGCGCGTACCTTGCGTGTAGAACGTGCTTTTGCGTCGCGAGGATACGGAGGTCATCTGGAGACGAGACCCCGTCCAGCACGGAAGCTTCAGACTCGCCTCCCCACGAGAGGAGCGGCGGTACCAAGTCCTCAAAGTCGGTTAATTTGGAGTCGAGCTCGACAATGGCGTCGAAGCTGAGTCCTCCTATGCCTCCTCCTCCTCCTCCTCCTCCCCGCGTGCCGCAACTTGCTCTCTGGGCGGGATAACGGTTTCGCCACGCCTGGTAGACTTGTGAGAGGATGTTCTCGAGTATCAAGCTCAGCTTGAAGCTTTGGGTGATGAACTCCAGCTTGGGCTGCTCGAGACTCTGGTCTGCGCCGGAATGGGATCTGGAGAGTAGTTCGTTTGCTGATAGATTAGACGTGACGGTAGGTCGACCGAATGTCATGCTCACGAGGCTGACAACATGTTAGCCGTTACTACCTTTTTTCTCATGGTCCCAAATGACCCTGGCAACGTAGATAAACGATGATAGGGGGGCAACTCACGTATCGAGAATAACACAACCCTGCCACGTCCGCTGCCTAACGTCCATCTCCAAAGTGAACCCTCCCTCCTCCTCCGCCCCAAGGCCGGCCCCCATATCCCGCGCCGCCACAACATCCATATGAAGCCCAAGCCCCTGCGCAATCCGACACGCGATCCCAACGGCATTCCAGCACCGATCGGGAAACGGCGTCCCCTGAAAGACCAAGCCGCACAGCAACAGCGTCTGCACGACGCCGAGGTTGTTCTTCTCGAGTAGGTCGACGCTGAGGCACTTGCGGCTCCGCAGCAGAAAGACCTCGATGCTCTTTGCCTTTTCCGCGCAGGTGAGGTCCGCAAAGTTGCAGGCGAGCGCAAAGATGGAGTTGAGGGCGCTGTGGAAGACGATCGTGGTGGCGTCTGCGCCGGGGGAACATCCCAGACCTACGCCGCGGAAGTCCGTTTCTCCTGCTTCGAAGGCGGCTACTGCTGCTGCGGTTGTCGAGGTCGTCGGTTGCCAGAGGGATTCGTAGGCTCTTTCAAAGGCCGGTCTGTGGAAGACGGGGTAGAGGTAGTGTACTCTTTGAAAGTACAGTTGAAGAAGATAATCGGCAAACGGGCGAGGCGGTAAGAGGAACTTGTCAAAGTCGGCGTATAGAGAAGACGGCGTCGAGAGGGACGGCAGTGCCTGCTGGCTCCGAAATAGATTGGATGACTGCACTCTTGCAGGGGCCGAGTTCATCGCGCTGTAGGCCTCCTTTAAGAACGCAACGGCCGAGGAGCTGCCGTAGAAGTCGGGCTCCGCCAAATTGTTAGGCGAGTCCTCCAGATCATCCTCGGCGAGAATGGTGCCCATGGCCGTCACCCGTCTCGCCTCGCTGGAGCCGTCGACGCCAACGGACGAGTACGGCGATGGCAGCTGGGCTGCCGCTACCGCTGCTTGGTCGTCGGATGTGTCCATGGCGCAGGCGGCGTCTAGTGCGGTAAAGTCCTGGGTTCTCGCAGCGGTGGATGAGATATTGTCAGCGGCGGAGCCGTGAGCGTCTTGCGCAGTGACTTCGAGAGTGTTGATGTCGATGCCATGGGATGTGCAAGCCTGTTCCAGCTTGCGGATGCGCTCATGAAGCGTCTTTGTATAGCTTTTTCGAAGGTAAGTGAAATGAAGGAAGAAAACAGCAAATTGTCACAGCGCTATAAACTCACTCATCGCTACATGCCGTTCTTGCATTGTTCACTGTGTAGACGCAATGCTCGAGGGCCAGTGATCGTCGTAGACACGTCGAGCATATGGGCTTGCCTCCATCGCAGCGTGCCTTGCGCTCTCGGCATGGTTCACATGCCAGGGTAATTTTGCGACGACGCTGCCGTTCCTGTCGCCCAGGAGGCATCGCGAGGTGCTGGGTCCTGCCGTGACGGTCGTGTGTGCTAGCTTTGAAGATGTTGAACTTTTGGTGAGAAGCATGCGCTCCTGCGTTAACAAGTTGTTAACACCGGAATATTCTCATGGCTGGGTGAAATTGTGATTGTCGGAAACTTGAGAACAGATCAATAGAAGTACTGACAAAGTACCCATACCAAGAATATCAACAACCCTACGGAGATGTCGGATGGAGATGTTCATCACGGGATACCATGGAGTGTACAGGCTCAAGTGAGTTTTGCGGGGTTGAACGGCTATTCCCTTGACGTGCAGATCGGACCGTGAAGTTCCCCGGCGGAAGCGGGCCACCGGGACGAGTTGAAAGCCCACCGGGGACTTAGCAGTTACGCTATGACTATCACCACCACAATGATTGGTGCGTATTTTCGCCGTTTGCCTCGACATGGGTGCAACTGCCGGACCCGTCAACTACCTTACTTACTTGTATTGACGAAATACCTGGCATGCCCCAGATTTGGTGGTCAGATCTTGGTGAGCTTATGTGTTTACTTCGATGCAAGTAAGGTAGGACGCCTTATCGAAGGATATGGGTGCAAATGGATCGACTATTCTACGTGGAAATCTTTGATGCATTAATTAAAGAAACACTGAAAACCCTGGGAACGATTTGGCCGCTAACAATTTGAGGAAATACATAATGACGGCAAGAATAATTTACTTGGGAATAGAGGAAACAAGCACATCAAAAGAAATCCGAGCCTGGGCTACAGCCGCAACAAAGCCTGTCTTGTCAAATGTCCCCCAAGCCGCGAGACCAAGCAATGTAGTCAGGACGAAAAGCAATGCGCGCGGCTGCCTCTTCTTGATCGACGAGACCGAACTCGTTTGTCCCTGTAACGCAAAGAGTCAAGTTAGCTTCACCATTCACTCAAGAAAGTTCGTCGTCTCTACTCACGCTATACTCCCAGTCGGACCACACCGGAAACAGACAGCGATACCAAAAGTAGCCTTGGGTATAGGGGTAGCTCATGGCGTTCCACGTCTTGGTGCCGTCCGCCGACTTTTGAAAGTACCAACTGCTGCACCCCGAGTTCCATACCCTGTGCTGCAAGGCGTCTTGGATGGTGTCGGTGTACGCCTCCTCGGCCTCACGCTTGATCACCGCAGTGCTCGCTCTGCCTTTCAGCGCGGGCTTGAAGACGCGCAGGGCGTAGTTGATGGAGTTTTCCAGGGCCATGATGGACGACGTGTGTCCCGTCGCAGCGTTGGGTCCTTTATGGTGTTAGCAGTCAGGGGAGAACTCCTCAAGGGAATATGAACATACCCATAATCATGACAAAGTTGGGAAAGTTGTTCATCATCGAACAATTATACCCCTCGGGCCCCCCAAAGGACTTCCAATGGCTCGGTATCGTCTCGCCATCGCGCCCAATCATATTGACCCCGGCAACGAACTCGTTGGTGTGGTATCCGTTGGCCAGGATAATCACGTCGGCCTCAATCAGCCCCTTTGCCGTCCTGACGCCCTCCGGCACAATCTCCAGCGCCTTCTCGTTCGTCAACGTCAGATTCTCGGCGTGCAGGCTGTTCAGGTATCCGGAATCGAAGATGCGCCGCTTACACCCAATCTCGAACTCCGGGATCAGTAGGTCGTGGTACTTGGCCGGCGCCGTAGACCGCATATACTCCTCCGCAACCTTCTTCTGTCCAGCTCGATACTTGCTCGCAGCTTCCGTCAACGGGAACCCCTGCAACGAGCTCTCCGCCGCGGCAAAGACGATGAAGCGCAGCAGCCGCGCCAAGCCCGGCACGGTCTTGAGCCCGGACCGAATCACGTCGGGCACCTTTCTATCAATGGGCGGGAAGATCCAGTGCTTCGACCGCACAATCTGCGTCAGCGACTTTGTCTTGTGGACGACGCTCGGGACGACCTGCGCGGCCGTACACCCGTTACCAAAGAGCACGACCCTCTTCCCCTCGAGCTCGATGTCCGGACGCCACCGGCCCGTGTGCTCAATCACGCCCTTGAAGGTGTCCGCGCCGGGAACGTCAATGTCGTTGGGTGTGACGAGCGCGCCCGTGCCGGCGAAGAGGAACTGGCACTCGTGGAAGAAGGTGGCGCCCGACTTGAGGTGGCGGAGTGAGAGGCGCCAGCGGGCGCGCTCCTCGATCCACTCGCAGCGCTCGACGAGCACGTCGAACGACATGTTGCGGACGAGGTTGTACTTGTGGGCCACGTTGTTGAGGTACTCCCAGATCTCAGAGTACGTCGGCAGGACTCGCGTCCAGTGCGGGTTGGGCTCGAAGGAGAAGCTGTACAGGGCGCTGGGGACGTCGCAGGCGCATCCTTCCGAGACACCAGAGGCTGTTAGCTCGTTGCTCTGAAGGACTGCATCGGGGGTAGATAGTCAAGAATGGGATGTCCTAGACTTACCCGGGTATCGATTGATGAACCAAGTTCCACCTAGCTGGCTATGCCGTTCAAAGAACTTTACGTCTTCGATTCCGTACCATCGCTTCAGCGTTGCTCCGAGGCCAATAGCTGCAAAGCCGGAGCCGATGCACGCGAATTGGCTGTAAGAGACATTCTCAGTCTCGCTGACGTCGATAGTTTTCGGCATGATGAAAATCGTCAAAGTCGAGAGAATGAAGTTGGTATCGGACGCTGGTAAGAGGCAAGATCTCAGTTACAAGTAGGATTATCGAGAGGACATGCAAACCAGCTGTGGAGGCATGACCATCCCATTGTTTTATTCTAGACACACCTTACACCTCATCCTTCCATCACCCGTCGTCCATCGTTACCGTTGATGTGATGTGATCAGTCTCCGGATGGTTTCCGTAAATGGACATATGGGGGGCTGCGGGCGCGTTCCTATTCGTCGGGACGATTCCGACTAAAGGCAAAGTCAGGACCCAAGGAGATGCGACGGTTACTTCGAAGCTGCGACCCCCTCGTCGTCATCTTCGATCTTCGCACTTCCGAAGCTTATGATTCGGTCTTGGCAGCAAGTCTGGAGCTGATGGACTTGATGAATTTGTTGTGTGCGTCCCTCGGCTTGAACACAGTCTTCACAGTAATGGCTTGGGATGGGTGCCAACCTTCAAGAGCGCATTCTCACGCCAACCACGCGACTTACACAGCGTTATTTAAACCGATATCGCGATGATAGGCCCATCAAGTTAGATCAAACAACGAACATTTGTAACTTGAGAAAGTATCCCTTCTGGGAGTAATACAAGACTGCAAGGTCTTGTGATTCTGTTCGATATGAAAAGTACTTCGCCAATTCGGTGCGATATGTGAACATTGGATTATATTCGGAACCCTTGATACCGACTATTTACATCTTCCAAACGCTCTTGAGAATGCGTAAAAGCAAAGATGAGGAACAGCACCGCATCTTTCCGAGCGCGTAAGCACGCATGTTCCTCCTTCTTAAGAACCGACTCCGTCATCACGCCGACTTCACACCTCCTTTCCCACCTGAAACCTCCAACTTTCCAGTCTTTCCATCAACCTTTTGATACCCCTTGAAGTTCACCTTGAGCCCCGCAGTACTCTCCCTCGCAATCCTCCAAAACCACTCGGGAGAACTCCTCTATCTCAACATTAGCAAACGGAATATTCTTCTTGGAGAAAGGATCAGGATAAGAGAGAGGAGGAAAAAGCACTCACCAACATGGCAATGTACCGCATGATACCCGGCAGGTAGATAACCCGCCCGTACCCGCTATATAACGCCTCCGTAAACGCCCCCGCAACAGCATCCGGCTCAAGCAGCGGGAACACAAAGGCCGACTGTCCCGTCTCGCCGCTGAACATGGCCGTCTTGATGAAGCTCAGTATACCCAGCGTCAGCCGGACCTTGGGCGCGTTGTGGATGTACTTCAGTTCCAGCTGAAGACTCTGTTGTTTCCCCAGATATCAGTCAGATATCTTCTCTGGAGGAGCTTCATCTCGCGCAGTCCAGCTCGTCCAATATGTTACGCATCCATGACAGAAGAAACATACCTCGTGAAGAGCCGCCAACCCGGCCTTTGTCGCCGCATAATCCGCAATCTGCGCAGGCGGCATCACAGAACTCATCGAGCTCACATTCACAATGTGCCCGTGATTCCTCCTCACCATGTGCGGAAGAAACTCCTTGATCAGCAAAAACGGCGCCAGCAGATTCGTGTTAATCGTCAGCTCTACGTCGGCATACGTCCCCTCCATAACGGTGGCACCGCGCCCCAGCCCGGCATTATTCACAAGCACCGTCGGGTCCCCGACCTCAGCGCGGATGCGCTGGCAGAGAGAGCGGATGTTTTCCTTGTCGCTCAAGTCGCACTGGTAGTAGTGCAGATTTGTCCCCGTCCCGGGCGCGGGCTGCCACGCCATGGGAACGTAGTCCACCACGACGATCGTCGTCTGCGGGTTCCTGGCGAGGAGGTCCCGCACCACGCCCGCGCCGATGCCGGTGGCGCCGCTGGCGCCCGTGATGACGACGATCTCCTTGGACCAGTCCCACATCGAGTCCGTCGTCCAGTTGTTGGCTGTCCCGCGGGCGAGGTACTCGTGGAGCCGGAGGCCAACGCCGGCGGCCGCGAGCACGCAGGAGGCGAGTTGGAGTTGGGCAAGGGTGAAGGGGATCTTGTACGCGGCGAGGACGGCTTGGTTTATCGACAGCGTTGCTGCTCCTGCTACCGCGGCCACGAGGACCGGATTGAGGATGGTCCCGCGCAGGAAGACGGCGACAGTGTCGATTGTGAAAGTCATGATGATCTCTGGTGGTGGGTGAGTGGGACTCGGGGGAGAGAGTGAATTGGACAAATGATACACTTTACAATAATTCTGGTCATCGAAATTGAGCGATCTGATCCCCCATATAGAGTGGGATGAAGACAAACATCTAAACAACAACCGTCTCAACTTCGTCCCGCCTCCGTGATCCCATCCTCTTCCCCAGACCGTTCGCCGATGGGTCCATCCCGGACCCCACATCGGGTTGGTTCCGAAGGCAATCCCCAGTTCAGCTTTCTGGAGCGGTTCCGTACGACTCCAATGTCCGTCCTCCACAAAATCCTGCAAGAAAGAACAGCCGGAGGCGGGGAAAATAGATCTTGACTTCCCCATATTTCGAGACGGGTTCTGTGTTCTCCATGTCGGCCCGCCGCGGAGTCCGTCAGTGCAGCAGCTCCCCGCTTTATACCTTGGCTCAGTAAACTTGACTACCTCGGCACGCATTTGCACCAACGTTTTGAAGCTGCAAGCTGCCTTATTTCAGCTGTTCCCCAGAATACCTAAACTCTTTCGAAAGACTTAGCTGTAGGCTCCTCTTTTCACGTCAGCAAGAAACTCGGCTCCGGCATTTCGGATCAGATCAGCAACCATGGCCCAAGCACAATCTGGTCTCCGACCTCACCAGAAGATCGGCCTCGTCTTTCATATACTATGGGGCAAGTACCATAATCGACAAGCTACATGACATAGAACTCACCGAAGAAAACAGCTTTCCCTACCTTCTTTTCAATCGTAGCTCTCGGGCTACCACGCGCCATCCGCCGCGGCATCCCGCTGAGATTCTGGTTCTTGGCCGCAACCTACCGCATCGTCCTGGGCGTCTTCCAGCCACATGAGATCCAATTCCTCGCCACTCCGACCCTGCAAGTCTACTCGGCCTGGCTGGCAAAGCAAAAAGCCAAAGAGTCCAAGAACGCCAACACCGCCGCCCTCGACCGACTGCATCAGGACGTCGAGCTCCTCGGCACCGGGGACGATATCAACCATGTCGCAGCCGGCGGCGGCGGCGGAAGCATCATGTGGCTCGGCAACCGCAAGAAAGCCTCCAAATTCGTACTCTTCTTCCACGGCGGGGGGTACGTCGCCCCGCTGGCCCCGGGTCACCTCACCTGGTGCTGGGAATGCTACGTCAACGGCAAGCCCGGCGATAGCAACGGAGATGAGGTCGCCGTCGCGGTCCTGCAATACACCCTCTGCCCGGGTGCTACGTACCCGACGCAGCTGCAGCAGGCCGTGGCGGCCCTCAATCACCTCCTGCGATCCGGCGTCACGCCAGAGAATCTCATCATCGGCGGCGACTCGGCTGGCGGGAATCTCACAACCCAGGTGCTCTGCCACCTCCTCCGTCCCCACCCCGACGTCCAGCCTGTTCGGCTAGGTGGCCCCCTTGCCGGCACGTTCTTGGTCTCCCCTCTCCTCACGCTTCGCACCGATGCCGTCTCCTATCGAACAAATCACCGTGTCGATATGCTCTCAGCTGCCATCGTCGCCAAGGCTGGCGACTACCTCTTTGCCGACGACCATGTAGCGAAGCAAGCCACGAACCCGCACGAACCGCTGGCACTAGATGGCGACATGGAGTGGTTCGGGGAGATTCATACCGTCGTCAAGTCAGTATACGTGACGGCCGGCGCGCAGGAGGTATTCTGCGATGACTCGCGGGTCTTTGCGGAAGCAGTCAGGAGACGGAATCCCGGGTTGGACGTCCAGCTGGAGGTAGCGTCCACCGAGGTCCACGATGGAATTTTGATCGAATCCGAGTGCGAAACGATCGGGGACGCGTCTCGGAGGATGAGGAACTGGGCGTCAAAGTGTTTGTTATGATTTTGTGTCGATCAATGATTTCACGTGATACCACCACTGCCTTTGATGACCCTTAGATGCTAAGTGCACGTCGGCGTTTCGTTCTGCTCGCTCCTCTGCTGCCACGTCGTTCGTCTAGTGCGCTCGTGAGAACATAACATATCTGTCTCTCATATCCGTGGCTGAAATCCTCGTGGTAATACAGCGCCCTGGTCGATGATTCGATATTGGGCCAATTCCTTAGCCAGCCACCTGGATGCACTCGCAAGCAAGGGCGTTCTTTTCACGTCATATCAGACTCGAGTGAGCTTTCTCATGACTCCAAAAAGAAGCATCTGACGTGCAGCAGCACAACTTTGCCCTGTTGCGACGCGCCCGTAAGTCCGGTTCCTCGATTCCGAATTGACTATCTCCAACAGGCAAGGGTGTCTCGAACCGAGGTCACGATGTGCATACCGCGGGTAGTCATTGGGAGGGTACAGCTGCGGCCGGGTACCCCAAATCCTGGATGCACCGCGTCAATTGTTGTCAACACTCGACCGCAAGGGACAAACCGAACAGGTTGAAATGATTCTAGACCACGAGACGGAATTCGAAATCTCGTCCAGTCGTATCGCAATAAAAAAGGAGCTTCGCCGATTCGTCGCCCTACAAGATCTGCCTCCAAAGAAAAGGGCCAAGACTTTGGCACGTTCGTTCGGGGTACGGTAGCGGCGGCCCCCCTCATCTCCCCTCACCACTGGGGAGTTTTCATCATGTAAATATCGCGTAACCGTTTTCCCTTTTCTCAAAGAGCCGCGTGCCCAGCGCCAACATGTCCAGCATGTCACTGCCTTTTCATCTCGTTTCCCGTTCCCGCGGGTGCGGGAAGCCCAAAAAGACGAACCGAAACGAACCCCCGTTCCACAAAAGCCGAGTTGAGGCTCTTTGGGGCTTGCTTTGACGACATGTTGTCTCTCCCCAGGGTGGGAAGACGTCAACGGCTGCGACAGGGCCTCTGGGTAGAGCGAGGAGGTGTGTAGTTGTTTAACTCAACGTCGACATTGGAAGATTTCGTGAGGAAGGCACTCACAAGGCACCTTCCTGAGAGGTAGGTGCCCTCAGGAAGGTGCCTTACCTTACCTACCTTAAGTAAGCCATTCAGGTTTCCACATCTGCAAACTGCAGGTGCTCCTATCTTATCGCAAATCAGACCGTTGCACCTGCCACACCACACCACACACCCAGAAGGCACGCCAACATGTCGTTGCGCCCGCAACGCCCGCCAAACCACCACGAAAACCCACCTCTTGCGGGCGCAAGATCCAAACTCCCGGGCCCTTGATGCGTCTCCCTCTGCCTTTGCCGCATCGCCATCGCGCAACGGGAAGGATCAACTCTTTTCTTTATCTAGGAGATTTTTATTTTAGACATGTACCTAGGTCCCTAGAGGGACGAACCGCGTCCCGAGATCTGGGGAAAGGGAGAAAAAAGTCCCGTCGAGCGCCCGCTGGATCTTGGGGTGCAGCGAAAGCTTGAAGCCAGCTGGAAGAGCCGCATCTTGAATATGACTTCATATTTCGACATCGCGACTCCCTCTCTTGCTCTTGCCCCATACACTATGCTGCTCATTTGTCTGGTAGCAGGTGCGTATGGCTCGTTGGGTCCTGCCAAGACATTGAAAGTTGACCCCCCCCCCCCCCCGGTGGCACCGCACTTTCTTGCCTAACAATTTCCCACTTGGCGCCCTCCTTCCTCGTCCACCTTCTCCTCTGCGGCCTCCCCTTCTCTCTCAGTCTCTCTCCGTCTCGTCTACCTTTGCCCGATATTCCTCCCACGTTTCCCTCTTTACCAATCTTTCAGCTCGCATGACCACCATCTCTCTTCACTCCCACTTCTCCTATTCAATTGCAAAGATAAGGAACCAAAGGAACTAGCAGCATCAATCAGCCTTCGTATCCATATCGATCCCCCCCCCCCTAGTCTTCTCACTTCCGAATTTCCCCTTCACCCGCGCGCCCTTTCATCAACCGACGTCCAATGCAAGCCGCCTAACCCCCATGATGCATGCTCGACTAAGGTATATCACACTAGCTCGCCCCGACGGCGTGAACGTTCCCAAAAAGTGGACATATTTCTGAGATGGGCAGACCATCTTTGGGGGTCGCGACGCCGGTCCGCCCACTCAGCGTTCAATTCCTTATCTCTTGGACATTCGGCCGTGGGTGGGGTTCACTAAGGCGACAAGCCCCCGACGTCGGTAGCGTGGGCGAAAAAAAGGGTGCGTCGACAAGGGGGCTTCGATGTTGATGGGAGGATCCTTGACAAGTTGACGATTCCGCCCCATCCAACGATCCCACCCCCCTCGAAAAGAAGACCAGCGTGAAGCGTCAATTCCCGATCGTTTACACTAGGCTACAGTACGTACTCATTCCCTCTTCTTCGACATGTCTTTAAGATTAATCGCCTCGATTACCAACGGTAACGGTGTTGTCTACGTCCGCTCGGAAACATTCGCACCCTTCTCCAGAACATTAGCATCAGAGCTGCCGCCGACGTCGGCTTACCGGTACTATGCCGCGGCGCTTGGTCTGTCAATTTTAGAAAGCAGAAACGAGAGTCATTATCCGAAGCTGAAAGATGTCCCCAAGCAGAGGACACAGACATACTGTTCGGTGTCCCGGGGCGCATTGTATGCAGAACATCATCCCACTCGGCGTATCATCCCAAGGACCCAAGTCGCGTACGAATACGTATGCATGCTGTTTGGGACGGCCGGCAGAGGGGACATAAGATGCGCGAGATGAACGTTCCAATTTGGGCAGAGAGATGGAGGACCAATTGGATCCGCGGTCTCCGAGCCAAACTGGCCGAACCAATCTTAACCACACCGTGGTCGACCGGACGTGGTAGCCAAAACGGAACGAATAGATGAGCACCAAAGCAACCCAAGCAACAAATAACGTAGCTCGTCCGGGGAACTGCAGCCCAATTATCCGCCTGGAAAACTCAGTGCCTCGAGTCGCGTGTAAAAAGTCAAACCTAAAACTCAATCATCGAGACAAGAGTCGGGGCAAGAGGGGAGACGCACTGCCGACTCGACAAGAGTAAGAGTATGAGTACCCAGTGAGACTGGGTGTGAGTGAGCAGGAAAACCCGGGCAACAACCTGATGTCTACTACAGTAGTCGGATTTGCCAACGAATCAAACATGCCAGAGGCAGAAATAGAGCTTGCGCCAAGGCTGATGGCCGTGTTTCGATCCTTTCCCCCTCACCCTCCACCCCCATCTGCACAACCTTCCTGACATTCCACAAACTTGTGACACTTGACCGCAATTGTCCAGCTCTGCCAAGCATGTACACATACAGAAGTGGTGCGCTGTTTTTGCGTTCACTCTCTCTGCCTCTATCTTCTTGGTTGTCATTTCCGGTCGTACAGGAGGATGAGACATTCGGTAACACCGCATGCATCCTCGTTGTAATACCCCCCTCCTTATGCGCTCTCTCGATGCTTTCGTCCCATTACACTGTCAAAGTTCTTCACCCGAAGGGAAATGCGCTTGAGCGTTCAGAATAGATCAGAGTCGCTTTTATTTGGCTTCTCATTACGGATATACCATGGGGTATTATACAACAATAAAAAAAAAGTATCTGCTCGCTTCGCATTTCGCGGGATATCCTTCCAACGGGGAAAACAGCTTTAGATCAATCCCATCCTGTAAATAACGCCTCGCTTTTGGAGCCCATACGGCACCCAAAAATTCAAACCAAAGTGACCAACTCTTCCTCGTGGCACGGGCCCCAATTTACAGAGAAGGAGCCTTCTCGCTCCTGATCTCGCCTTGGGGCGTCGCAGGCTTGGGCTCGTCTGATCCGCTGCTTGCTCCGTTGTTGGCCATGTGCTGATGCTCCTCAATTCCGTGCTGGGGAATGAACTTTCCCTCTCCGGCGGGCTCGGCCTGGTGAGGGGTCCAGGCAAGGAAGTCACGGCGAACCTCGACGTAGTCATAAGAGAATTCACCGTGCTGGTCGTCGTCCATACCCAGGAGCTCAGCCTCCTCGGAAGCGCGGAGCTTCAGGCCAGGAATCATGTCGATGGCCTTGGCCAGGATGGCAGACATGACGAAAGTGTAGGCGCAGCAGGCGACAATGTAGGCGATTTGGATGTACATGAGCTTGTAGTTGCCGTCAACCCAGCCGCCGGAGACTCCCATGTTGACACCGTCGAGACCGATAATCGAGCTGGAGGCGAAGAAGGCGTTGAAAATGAGACCGACAATACCGCCGATACCGTGCTCGGCGAAGACATCGAGAGAGTCGTCAATCTTGAGGAGGAATTTGACTAAGGGACAATTGTGTTAGAAGTGATCCCATTCGGGCACGAGGAGGGATAGCTTACTCTTGGTGCCGAAGTTGCAAGCAACACCAGCGACAACACCGAGGATGATGGAAGCCCACGGAGTGATGACTCCGGAGGCAGGGGTAGCGGCAACGAGGCCGGAAATGGTGCCGGAGCACCAGCCAACAAGAGACCACTTCTTGGCCAGACGGAAATCGAGAAGGCACCAGGTCATGGCGGCGAACATGGCGGTCAAGCAGGAGTTCCAGCAAGCCATGGCGGCACGGAGGTTGGCACCGAAAGCGGAACCACCGTTGAAACCCAACCATCCGAACCAGAGTAGAATGGTGCCGAGAGTGATGAGGGAGATGTTGTGGGGACGGAAGTTGAGCATCATTCTCTCGTTGCGACGGCCGAGAACCCAGGAGTAGGCGAGAGCCGACATGCCGGAACCAATCTCGACGGGGCCGCCTCCGGCGTAGTCGAGAACACCGTACTTGAAGGCCCAGCCGTTGGCGTTCCAAGCCCAGCAGGCGACGGGGGCGTAGACGAGGGTGGCCCAGAAGAAGATGAAGACCATGCAGGGAATGACTCGGCCGCGCTCGGCGGTGGCACCAGCAGTGAGGGCGGCAGTAACGGCGCAGAACATCATCTGGTAGAAGGAGTAGAGAAGGGCGGGAACGAGAGGCGAGCCTTGGGAGGGAGTAGCGAGAACCTTCATGAGGCCAAAGTGTCGAAGATCACCGATGAAGCCGTTGGTGGCAGTTTCGCTGAAGGCCAGAGAGTAACCCCAGAAGTACCACTGGAAGACGATGACTGAAAAGCTCATCATAACCACCCACAATTGGGAGAGGGCCGACTTTCTGCGGGCGAGACCGGAGTAGAGAAAGGCGATGCCGGGAATCATGAGCAGAACCATGGCGGCCGAGACGAGAATGTAAGACTGGTCACCGGATTGGTACCATTGGTTCAGGTTCGTGGTGGCTATTCACGTATTAGCATCAAAGTCGGTCGAGGCGGGTCCCAAATGTTGTGGGAAGTCGTCGACGTACTGGAATCACCACCGTAATCGGCATTGGTGCCATTGAACTCCGTAGGAGCTCCAGTATGCGTGTAAGACATGATGGGCGATTGGTGTGCGATATCGAGGTTGGGGCGAGGTGTTCACCAGAGGATTGGATGGCGTAGAAGAGTCAGGAGAGGGGATGAGAGAGTATTATTATTTTTTTCTCAAGAGCAAGCTGTCTCGAATGTGGACAGAGCTGGGACGAGATTGTCGACGGCCAGGGTAGGTCGGATTCAAGATGAGACGAATTGCCTGGGTGAAGAGGAACGAACAGGCGGACAGAAACGGGATGGGAGGGACAGGTAGGATCATATATATAAATACCAGACAGATAGGACAGAAGAGAGAAGGGGTGGCTTCAAGAAGGACGTGGTCGCGGCAGAGGGAGCATGGAATACTGCGGTGATCCCTGGCCGTGTCTGGGGGTGTAATTGCCTGGGCCAGCGGAGCTAGTGTGGGCAATCCGCATACGGAGGAGGCGTTGTGGGAGCGGATGGGGAGGCACTGGAGGGCATTGCTCCGTAGGTAGACATTTGACATTGGGCAACGGGTTAATCAGTGGGTGATTTGACAGACAGGAAAGTGTAAGTGAGTTTTGGTGCGGGCAGATAAGAGACACGACACGGGCCATGTTGGGCAAATGATGAACATGTGAGTGGACAAGCATGGTGCGGCGGACGCAGTACGTTAGAGGGAATAAAGTGGGTGCTTCTCCTCTGCTAGAGTCTAGGGACTACGGATAGTAGAGACAGAGAAGGAAGAAGGCGGGAAAAGACTGAACCTGACTGAGCGTTCTATCCCGAACTCAATGCCCGTGGGCCCCAAAGCAAAGAAGGCAAAGCATGGCAAGTGCAAGCCAGACCCGGCCGTTCGGGGGAAATCCTGGCCTAGAGACGCCCCTCCCCTGCCACAAGTAGAACCTGCATCGGTACGTACCGCGGAATGTCCCTGCACCTATCGCGCCCCACGCCTTCCTCGGCCGGCCACCATGTCACTGTCATTGTCATTCGCATTAGTCCTGATAAAGTACGTACTCTGGTACTCTGCGCTGTCTCTACCTAAGTACGCAGTACACACCAAACTCTGAATCGAAGGAGCTGAAGCAGGCACACCTGTCTACCTTGACCACCTAGAGACGACGATGATGATGCAGGTGTACGGATAGGCAGGCTTCAACTCTTCTTAGACGACAGCCCATGGTAGTGGAATCAAAGGCAATAGGCCTGGGGTGATTAAGCTCTTGCTTCGGCGCACTCTCGCCGTCTATGTGGAGGTCTACGGAGTAATACCTGTGCCAGTACGCGTGTTTGTGTGAGACTTTGGGGCACAAGCTTGTCCATGATCCTCGTCTCCTCCCATTCGCATCAACCAATTTCTGATGCTAAAATGCCATATCAGCGCTGGCCTGATCTTTCACCCTATGCACCCATGGCATCTCTGTCTACCAAGATCAATGGTCTAAGTTCAGGCTCAATGAACAGTGATCAGGTCAACCCTCCACCCGGCCGATATCTGTCCCGACAGGACAAATACCTCACCGGCTGCGACACTGCCACTCCTGCCGAACATACAGCAACCAAAATACAACTTGCCAAGCCAAGCCATCGAAACTATCGAGACAGCTTCAACAGTCACGCTTGGCTGCCTCCGTGTCTCCCCCCAAATTCCAATCATCCTCGGTCCTTGGCTGTCATCATTGAATCAATCATGAACCAAAAGAAACATCGACCCGAACGGACGACCAGTCTCCCAGATACGCTTGACAGAACCACAGATAAGGCATGCGATAGGCGCAGCCCAAGCGGGACCTGTCAGTGGTGGACAGTAATTGGGCTGAATCAAAGAAATGCCTTTGGTCCACTCAGAGCTCACTGTGGCTGTTTAGTCAGCCAATCCCATCACAAGTTTGCAAATACTCTCACTCATTCACTCTCTTTTCCAGAATCCACGCTTGTCATCCCCCCCCCCTGCATCTTCACGGCCCAGCAGTCCGGCAATCACTCGACCCACCCGGACACCCTCCACCGATGCAGGCGGGACAAGACCTCACGATGGTGGGACTCGGGGGTGTCGGCCTGGGATACCCCCAAATCCCTCGCTCCCTTTCT
Source organism: Colletotrichum costaricense (assembly GCF_030867565.1). NCBI lineage: Eukaryota > Fungi > Ascomycota > Sordariomycetes > Glomerellales > Glomerellaceae > Colletotrichum > Colletotrichum costaricense. The sequence goes on along the minus strand of NW_026848236.1, from coordinate 2,024,929 downwards.
TCTTCAGTGGAATTGCCCCAATGGGGTAATCCTCTTCACGACAATTCCCGTCGCGTCCTCCACCCCCAAACCCCCAAATTTCAGCTATTGATCAGGTCAGAGGATGTCTCGACCTTATCGTAAGGCTTGACTTTTCTTTTCAGCATTGGCATTTGCTGACGGGGTTTGCTCCCAGGAATTCGGTCACTGCCCTTGCTCGAGCACAGTCCTATCGCGGTACTCTCGACTAATACACTTCGATTTGTCTCACATAGCGCACGCGATGCCTGCTGCCGACCTCACGGCCAATGACCAAAGCCAACTCACCCACCTACCATGAGGACATGATCCCTCATGCCCATCTGCGTATCAGCTTCAGTCAAGACGCTGAGAGGCGGACGGCCGGCGAGATCGGCCATGCGTTCCTGACAAGACTCTTCATCCATGTTGACGCCAACTGACAGCCTAATCTGCCAGAGCCAGAGATAACCTTTGGTGTGGCGCGTACCGTCATTTCAACGGAGCGAGGCTACCGCGACTTTTCTACTAGCTCCAACATTGTTGTGGCATGATTTGAATGCTCTCGGTCAGGTTGCGTTGCAACACCAAGATGACTTCTGGAGCAGGCCGGCCGCTTGACGACTCGAAAGACTGACCAAATTTCTTTTCTCGAAAAATTCGATTCCGCTCTTGACCCTTGCTCGTAGAGGGTTCTGGCTCTTGCAGCTCCGTTTTCGGCACATGTCAAGGAAGAAATCGGCTTGCTGGACCCATCGCTCATTCGGAGACGCGCCTCTCGTTGTGGGGGTTGATATCCATTAGTCTTCAGCCTGGCAGCCGTTTGCTAACACTTGAGAGCAAAATTCACGAGGGGCATCGCATCCAGGCTCCAGCACTCAAGGGAATCGGAGAACGTAGAGGGGCCTTCAAACTTGGCTTCCTCCACCGTGGTCGATCCCAGGTTGGGGCGCTCCGGGAGATCCAATCAACGCTATCTGTTTGGCTGCATCTCTAACAGGCACAAATACGGTTGCTTTTGATTATATTCAACCAATCCCTAACATTATCAACGCCCTTTAAGTCTTGAATATTTGGACGACGACTATCGAGTGTTGGAGGTTCAGGCGCGGGATGTCATTATCTTCCGGCTCTCACGCTATAACCACCGGTTTTGAACTGCCGTTCTATTTCTCACGTTTGAGACGAGTAGCATCATGGGCTGAGATCGATTCGAAGACTTACCGAAACGATGACCATGACCCACTAACCATCCTCGGTCGCCACGCCTGTATTTGTTAGAGGTGGGAAAACCTGGGCGGTGCTCAAGATCAGCAAGGAGGCGTGCCTCCAAATCAAGCTACTGACATGACCATCAGAAAGACGCTCATTGCACCGGATAAGCGCCTCAAACAATGACATTCTCTAGACACGTTGCGCATTAAACCGAACGATGAGCTAGGTAGACTGGAGATTTCGCGTCTTGGTGACGTCCGCCTCACGCATCGAACCTGATAAGCTCCTGCGCGACCAGTCGAACGCTTCGCGATTATCTGCATCAAATCGCTGCATGAGCATATGTCATCGCTCTGGAGCATCATGCCCTATCGCGCGCTATCCCCTCCGATACTGCTGCACCCCAGCTTTGGTCCCCCAAAATCTTCTGCTACTTACTGCCGGCTTCGAGCTCCTGAGATGGGGGCCTCTATACTAAGTGCGCAGCGGTGATCGTGTTCGAGAAGAACCCAACTATTGCCCAGTCCGGGACGACGTCCGCCTACTTGAAACCACCCAACATGTGGGCATCACGGCCCAGAAGTTGGGGGGCAACCGATAATAAAAAAGATGACGTCCAATGTGTGTGGTGCGCCTCTCCCTCCTCCCATCCTAGCGACGCCGGTCGTCCAAGAGAAGATATTCCCTGTTCCCGGCGCCAGTCGCCCTGCGCTAAACCTTAGCCTTATCAGCGCCCAGATGAGCCAATCGGAACCCCGGTCGTTTTGTCAGAGCAAAATGTCATTTTCCTTCTCCGCTAGCGGAAGAGGGATCCACTTCGGGGGCGTTCGCTCCTTACCGGCAGTCAAAGTGGGTCCGCTCGGGCCGGCCGAAGGCCGTGGGCTTTCCATTCCTTCTCGGTCATCCCCTATTTGTTCTTCTCCTTCTAGAAGGATTCTACGGATATGAGGTTCAGACAAGTCGAGTCGGCGTTGCAGATTGACGGCTTGCTTTTGAAGAGAGCAAGCGACTACGTAGCTTTGGACGATCGCATGATAGCATCGTATAGAGTTAAATCGATCTAGAATGTGATGAGACTTCCACCGTATCGTAGGAATACCGAGACCTAGAAGAGAGGCTTCCTTTGGTGTTATCAGGAGAAGCTTGAACTGGTACAACTTACGACATTACGAATGCATTTGAGGTGCAAGGAGTCAGATCCGTTCCTTTGTCATGATGGAGTCGACATCGTCCTGCATTTTGATCGCTTCAGACGCAGTGCGTGAGTGCTACATCTGACCTGCTTCACAATACGGGGGCCTTACGAACGGAAATGCCACGGTCATGATGCGTGCACGTCAACGATTTCCCTTTCGTGTCTTCTTGCCAAGTATCCAGGCCAAGTTCGGTTGATGCAATATTTATCAAATGTCAAGCGTCTCTACCAGCTTGGCCCAGATCTAGCGTAGATTTTGTGTAGTTTCTATCGGTGAAACGATCCCAAGGCCCCTTATAGAGCTTGGTTTGTCATGAAGTCATTCTCTAAATCCACTCAACCACCCCGCTGCCTAGATCCCATCGGCAGTCTGCGCCATCGAAACTTGCCGGTAGAGGATGTAGGACGACGCGCAGGAGAGCTTGAACAGTATACAACTCCGCGACCAACTTGATTTGCTTTCGATGATCTGGAGTTGGTCTGTCCTGCGCCAGAATGTTGGTCAAGGGGTAAAGGGGGGTTTCCCACGGAAAGCATCGGATATGGGCTTGACATACACTGTACTCGCTTTCCATCTGTTCCGACGATCCTGCTTTTTTGTCGGCGTAAGATGTTTACCGGACGACACGCGGTATATGTAATGACATAGCTGTCTTGGCCAGGTCTACGGATCAGGGTACCGTTCGACAAAAGTGATCCAGATGGGGTAGAGATTTACATGATGTTAACTTTCAAGGCGAGTTCGGCTGAGAGCGCTCTATTTAGCACTTAGTACCTGTTCTCTCCATCATCTATTGAGTTGCCGCTAAAGGGAGCTACGGCTACCTTCAAGCTTTTGTCTGCCACTCTCTGGACGAGACCCAGCTTGTTTAAAACACCTTGATCTAGATGCCTCTCCATTTGACGGCTAGCACGGGCCTCTGTTCAGAAAAGGATACACCAAGACTTCAAGCCGTGGGTGAGTCGCAACGAGATCTTTGTAAAGTCTGATGATGAATGGCATAGGGAGGTTCTTTCGGAGGACTGGATCAAACAGCGACACTTTTTCCTGTATCGTGACATGCCTTTTCCACCTCACACCACATCTTGCCCATAATCTTCCAGACTATAGCCAGAACTGCACTCTCAGTGGGATCGGTTTGTATGATGTCAACTGAATCCAACTTGGAATCCTCTGTATCTCTCTGGAAGCTCTGCGATCACTGACCCTTTGAAAATGACAATGGAAAAGAATTGTGTTAAAGTCATTGATGACTGTATTCGAACATCGTATTCGTCGATTTTCTGGATTGATATGTTAGAGCAACTTGGTTCCACCTTGGACTGCTTCAACACACCTCTCTAATCTTGAGGAGTAGGCAGTGGGAGCCCGTCTTAGGTTGTTCCGAGGCTTGTAGCTGATGGAGCGACTACTCTAAATGAGAAGGACCAGAGTTTGATCTGTATTTATTTTACGTATTTCCATAAAAGGGGGGAAAGGTCCGGCTGGAAAGCTCGTCTGGGATGACTTGATAGTTCGCTGCTTTGTGGCATTTCTGATCATTGCTCGAAGTTTTTGTAATTTCGCCGTACTCGGAATTTTCTAGGTATTTGCCGTGCGGTGAATGTTCTATCTAGTTGGAAATCCTTCTAGTCGCACTTCCCCCATTTCTGCTGTGGTTAAGTTCTATACCGGCTGAGTGAGTAGCTTCGTACACGCTGGAGTAGGTTGGCGTTGATGCGAGAGTCGAAAAGACGTGTCATATCATTCTCAGAGCGAGAAGGAACAGTGTCTATATAAGTTGCCTCCCCCATTTAGCCTGTGGGGGTTATTTCTTGGGGTATTTGACAATGGCCAGAGTCTTCCAAAGTGATTGCGGCGAGCATCTTGGTCTCATCCGGAATATACTGCTGCTATCTACAAGATAGTATGTTAGCCAATGGATCAAAGTCAGCCTTGACTGCCATGCAACCGTCGCATATATAGACCTGAATACAATCAATGTCAGGAGCGACGTCAGACTACGGGGCTACTTTCCTTCCCGGCTCTGACACATAATGTGTACTTGATTTGTTATGTCGCCCAACACCTTATTGTGGCTACAGCTTGGCCCACTAGTACGCGAAACGACCTGCTCAGAATATCGTCGGTTCGCCTCGATGATGATGAATGACATCAAGGATGATGTTGCTTCTACTCATCCTCGGGAAGAAGATGCTTCATACATTGATTGAGGGGTTAGGTTCATTGTCTGTGTGTTGAGTCAAAGGTACTCACGGCGAGTAACATATGGCCCAGGCCTTGACGGCTATGACTTCCTGGATTCTAGAGGAATACTTCTTCCATCAGTTGAGTCCACCGCCACGTCGCTCTCCAAATACGTACCTCCTCGTGTCATTGTATTCAAGTCACCGCGTAATGCTACATCACACGTAACGCGCTACTCATAGTTTCCAACGAAGATCTCAACGCTGGAGAGAAGCACACCAGATTCCTCCTCAAATCTAAACCCCGAGAGCCGCCCTTTCGCAGCAAACTAGAGATGGCAAAGCAGATTTGTATACTCGTCACATTCTGTGAGCTTCACCAAACAATACAAATTTCATGTTCTCCTTATGAAGTACACCAGCCATCATCACCTTACACCTCAGCTTCCGGTCGCATTCTCCCATAGCCTACTTCAAGCCAGAAAAAGGGTCAAAATACCACAAACAAGGGGGCGCGAAAACTCCCAGACAGGACATGACACACACAACCCGGTTGATTTTCACATACAAACATGGTCAACAGGAGGAGAAACCTCACGCTGAACCATTGATATAGGATCCACTCTGCCAACAGAAAAGGCTAACAAGTTCTCTTCAAAACGGGTGGGATCATCCACGGAGGAACTTAACCTCAAGCATCAGTGCCAGGCTGCATGGTGGAACACTTGCCATCAAGACCAGATATCAAGTAATCCATAACTAAAGCAAGACGCCACATCGGATTTGACAAGAGAATCCGCGAGAGAGAGAGACCTTGCAAGATAACCTCCATACCCCTTCGAAATTCAAGCAGTGTGGTCATCACCCCAGGGCCCCTTTCGTCCCCTCTCCATAGCAGCCACTTTCAAGAAGAAGATCGGTCTTCCCTAAGTATGAAAATATTACACACGTTACAAACGTTACACACGTTTCAAGGTTAATGGCTATCCTATTCTTCAAAAGGCCTAGCTATCTTTTTGCTAAGACCTCTCCCTCTTCCGCGACCAAGCAACCACGAAGAGAGAGGGGGAGTTCACTAGGCCGGGTATCAGGAAAAAAAAGACCTTTGAAATGCCTCAAGAAAACGCCATCATCATGTCCATGAAGAAAATGCATAACTCCCTTCCCCCATAGCCTCCAGCGTATTTGATGAATCATTGCCCTCGACCTCTCTCTTCATACCTCGATTTGGCTCCTCACCATTGCCCTTCTGCAAAGAAATCTGCCTCTCAAAAGATGAGAACGTGCTCATTCTTGTCATCGCGACTGATCTCGTAACTCAAAATACTATGATCCCGATAATGGAGCATAAGCCTGTACCGTCTCGACGCAGGCGACGGCATAGCTGCGTCATCAGCACGCAATAGACACCCCGTCGCGCCGCCCTCCTGAATCGGACCAGCAGCGATGCCATAGAGTCCCCGAGGCGGCCGACGTCCTGCCTTTTCGTCCGAGAGCGTCGGCAGAACACGGTCAATCCGGAACCCTTGCTTCAGCTTATACCCGTTCCCCGGGATGTGGTAACGCGAGCGTGTCGGGGTCAGCAATATAGCACGACCCATGGCGGATCCGATCACCACGAGCGACAGCTCCGGGATGTGAAGAATCATATTGAGCCGCTCGGAATGCTGCAGTAAGGGGTGAGGGGGGTACATCCAGCTGATCGGGTCCTTGCAGAAGACCGCCGCACCGTCGTCTGGGTTGATACTGCGCATCTCAATGTCCTCTTCGTAGGTTCGCAAGATGCAGCACCGGTTGCCCAATTCTTCGAGGGCGCTCCTGTCCTGCTCCTTTGTGTTTCGATTCTTTACCAGAGGTCGACGAAGATACTGGAGGCGTCCAATGACTGTCGTTGGGGCAACGTACGTTTTGCCATCGTGAGGCGTATAGACCATGTCTAGCCAGGAAGATTGGAATTCGCTCATGTCGTAGTTCGGCGTGTTTTTGAAGAAGCTAGAAAGCATCTCAGGCGGCGCAATCTGCGTCATGCCTTCGCCAGACCCAACATTCTCTTCCGTTGCAGAAAGCGCCTCCTCGATGAAGACGATCTCATTCGCATCCTCTCCGTTGGGCCCACCCACGTCATCATCTTCGCTATCAAAAGCAGAAGAAGACATATCGTCCCATGCTGCGACCGGAATTTCTTCTCCCTCTTCGCTCCACCCGTCGTCGTCATCGTCTTCGTGATCCGGGGTGAACAGGACCGCATTTTGTGTCGCTGGGGCTCCAGGAGGGACAATAGCATTCGCGAGAGGTACAGCACCGCCGTCTACATTATTATCATTGTCGACTGGTGCCGGAGGAGGGGGAGGAGGCGGCGGCGGTGGAGGCGCCGGAAGTCCGAGAAACTGCTGGTTATTTAGTATAGCAGCTAGGAAAGCTGGCTGTTGATGCTGAAACCATGCCGCTCCGTGGTGGTGGCCGAACGCTTCAGGTTCCGGCATGCGTTGAGCAATCGGCTCCGCAGGGTGATCGCGAATGCGAGAGAGGCCCCGTTGGGTCTCAATCCATCGCCCAGCGTGGGAGTTTTTAGCGTTCATGATGTCCGACTCTTCCATGCCCAGGAGGTCTGTCACAGATCGTGCGGGCAGGAAACTCTCGTACGGAAGGACAATGACGCCCCAGCCCCTGAAATTGGATTAGCAGAGGTGATATTCAAGTGTCCGACAATGGCCTACATTGGATTACGGAACGCCCATTGCCCTTGGACGTTAGCTCTGTGCGATATCTTGAACGGCGCCGTTCCGGCCTTCCATATGTCCAAGATCCAGGTCGTCCCGTAGATATCGTTCGCAACAACTTTCTCAGCGTACCCATGATGGTCGTCCCAGAGAGAGAGATTGGGGATGTTGTGACCCCCTTCACCCAGGGGTATGCAAATCCTCCAATTTCGTTTCCTCTTGAGAACCGATCTTTCGCAGTGATCCAAGTGTCTCGCATGACAATCCATATCCTCGGGCAAGCGGGAGAGCCCAAAGGCGAAGACGGTGACTTCCCGCTTGTTGGAGCTAATGGCGATGAGTCGCGACTTTTGATGAATCGCGATGCCCCATGCCGAAATACCCACGTTCTCGCGCAAGAAGTACGTCGGCACCGGATTGGGTTCTCGACAAGCGGACGCTATACGCTCGATATACTTTGCAATCTTCCGGACGTAGTACGCGAAAACCGACCCATCGTCGTAGACCGAAACGAGGATTTCCTCTCTCCCGAGAAACCCGACGGCGACGTGGTTGATCTGATGGGAGAAGCGCAAATTCAGCGTGCCTCCAATATGTCGCGCGATCTTGTCAGGCTTCGTGGCCAGAATGAGGTTCGGCTCCCGAGGGAGTGCCTGTTTCGGGACGCCCTTGGGGCGATAGACGAAGATTCGGTTTTCGTACGCAGCGAAGTAGAGCTAGGAGAGGAGTCCCGTTAGCCAAGTGGTCGTCCCTCACGGCATCCGACGAAGCGGGAAGGGGAGATCCAACATTGTATCTCTGCGACAGAGCTGTCAGGTTGTTCCTAAAGTACGGCGTCTTCGGTATCTTCCTCTCCAAGGACATTGATTGTGAGCTGCCCGCATCCTCATCCTCGACACCCGTCACAATCTGGTCAGACGGGACGCCCTGCACAAGGGTGTCATTCTCGATGCCGTTGACGTGGTCGCGCTCGCGTTGCCGGACTATTTCGGTAGCTCCGTCGCCAAACTAAGAAAGTAGAGTCAGCATGCAAATCGATACTAGGAATAGCTGCAGAGGCTTCTCGCGTTGCCCCAAAGAAAACAAAAGCAGAGTTGCAGAGGAAGCAAAGTTGCGTCGTACGTACCCGATCGACACAGGTCTGGACCTGACACTTCCCCAACACAGCCTCGCGGAAGCCGCGATCATGATACTGACCCTGTTGGCCCGCCATCTACCGCACCTTGGAGTCTTTCTCTCCCTTTCGCCTCGCGCGCAACATACGAGCCGCCCTCCCCTTTGTTGTGGATTTGGCAAAGTATAGAATCTCGAGGCTTTGCCTGTTTCCGACGGAAAAAGAAACACACTGCCTTTTGCGACGGTTTGAAAGTGTGTGTATGGCTGCGCGAAGAAAGTTGGGTTGGTGGAAGGTGAGGTCTGGAGAATGGCCTCTCCTCATCCCCCCCCGCCGCAGCTCATCCGCAGCTTCCCTCTGGCCGCCGTTTGTCGTCAACCCACACACACCACCACCCTCCGGGACCTCCCACCTCCAACTCACGCGCGCAGCGGCACACCCACTGAGGGGTGTTGCTCCACTTTAATTTGCGGTTATCGATAAGGTGATGGCCTGATGACGGGACCTGATGGAAAGTCGGGCGGGTGGCACCTGCGTTTTCCATTCCATTGCTTTATCGATAACAGGAGCTTTCACAGAGGGTGTTGGGATCACCTTGCTGGATTGCTTGTCTGGAGAGGAGGGGTCGATTGTTTCAGCGAGCACGTTTTGCGGGGAGAAAACATTCCAGTGTATACCTTATACGAGGGCAGCAGTACCTACCTCATCCGTGAGCCTTTATCAACAGGACTTATAGGACGGTATTGAAAGAAGTCTCTGGTCACGAGTAGTGGTCGTACCTTCAGGCAAAAAGACGGATTAAGCATCAAGGCCACGGACATGCCATCCGACCAATTTTCCATCACCACAGCCACTGGAGACCATTCGCTGACCTCTTCATCGTGTCATACCACGTGGACTAGCATAATCAGCGCAGATAGATCAGTTCATACCTTAGTAGCAATGCTTCGCGTCACCTATGGCGGATGCCTCAGACGGGACGAGGAAGGGACTGAGAATTCATCCAAGGGACTCCTTATTCGTTGACTGCGTAGCCATTCATGAATCCAATTGCTTATATCAAAACTGTCATCCTAATCCCAACGTATGGCTATGTTCGCCAGTTTTTATGACATAATCGTCAGTGACCGTCTAGCTCGTGCCTGACCAAAGCCGGGTATCCGAAGCTGGCACTCCCAGAGTAAAAAAAACCAAAGTGCCTATAGTAAGAACCATTCCATAAAACGCCATTAAGGGGGAGTGGTAAAAAAGGAGGGGAAACATTTTCCATCTCTCGTGTCATCAAATACACATCGTCGCCAAGAGCTCCTCAATTCGCGACTCTAGAAGGCACACCTGTTCACCATCCAGCCAAAACTGCGGAGCGCACTACGCCCTCATAATCTCAACCATGTCCTTCATCCGGTAATCCAGCACGGGCGTGACCCAGTCGTCCTCGACGAGTGCATATGTCTCCTTGACGTTATCCTTTGGCTTCCGCGGGTTGACGGCCCAGTACCCGAAATCGGCGTCAATGACCTTGAGGTAACGCAGCAGGTTGTTCCAGTAATTGGCGTCGCCGATGCTGGGCTGGTGCGGCGCACCAAACTCGCCCACCCACACGGGCGCGACGTCGCCCTCGACGAGGTAGGCCCAGTTGTGCCGCATGGCCTTCACAAAGGAGGCGTACGCCCGCTTCGAGTACCGGCCCTCGAGGCTGCCCCAGCCGGACCAGGCGTACACGTGGGCCGAGTAGACGACGCGGTCGGGCACGTCGAGCACAACGGGCCGCTTCGCGACGCCGGTGAGGTCGTTGCCGGACTCGGTGCCGCCGACGATGACGAGCCAGTCCTTGTTCATCTCCAGCAGCCTGTTGCCGGCCTTCTCGGCCGCCGTGGCCCACTTGTCCCAGGTCATTGTGCCCCACACGCCGCGCACCTCGTTCCGCAGGTCGACGCCGATGACGCCCGGGTTGTCGACAAGGCGGAGCATAATCTTCTCCCAGTGCTGGATCCAGTCTTCTTCGGTCTGCTTGATGCGGCACAGCGGGCCGAGGTGGTCGTTGGCCCAGTGGGCGTCGCAGGGGTCGGCGCCGCAGCACCAGGTCGAGTGCGTGATGTGGTTGTTGACGATGACGGCGATGCCCGCGTCCGTCAGCGCCGTCACGCAAGCCTCGAATATGTCGAGGGCCTTGAGACCAATCAGGTCCGGGTTGGCGGCGACCAGCTCGGCCGGGATCGGGGGGTCGGTGATGACCATCTCGTCGCTGTAGGGCAGGCGGACGCTGTTGAAGCCCAGGCCGCGAATGGTCTGCGCAATGACATCGCGGTGCTGGACGTCGAGACCGCCGGGGATGTTGAGCTCGTCGCTGGCGCCGTACCAATTGACGGACAGGAGCTTGAAGCGACGTCCCTCCTCGTCAACAATGTCCCGGCCCTTTGTGTGCAGCGGCAGCGAGTACGTGTCGATGCTGGTCTCCTGGGCCGGAGGTAGTAGGGGCCGCTGCTGGAATAGCTGGGCCTCTGGGTCAGGCACCCAGGGGACACCGAGAGCGGCCTCTGCTTTCCACAAGTAGTGGACGTAGCCGCCGAGGAAGACGAGGGACAGTATGAGAAACATTCTAAAGGACGAGAATCTGACGAAGCCAAGGTGGCAGGTTCTCTTTCTTAATCTCGAATGTGTTGTTGCTGTTGGTGCAGAAGGCTGAGGTGAGGTTGAGATCTTGCGGAAGAAGAGGCCGGTGGAGGCTCCATGATCTTCTGTTGTCGCAGAATTGTCTATGCTCGGGAGGTAGACACCACCTCTAGCTGGCGGAGTGCTCGGTTGCTCGATGTCATCAATCGGCGTCCCAGGTTGGGGACGTCCCGCGCTCCAGCGCCAAACCCTGGCTGGCGTGCCGGGGTTCAGCTTGAAGATCTCGGAGAACGGCATCACTAATATTCCGATAAGATAAGCGATAAGGTTGGGTTGTGGGACTTGTGCCCGTCCAATCAGTGGAGTCCGGTGTCACCACCTTGAGAGCTGAGGTGAGTCCGCTGAGAGGCTCCCCTTGGCGGGATCGGGAAGCGGTGGGCTTGTGCGGGAGGTGGTGGTGTCAAGCCGGGGCAAACTAGTCCCTTTCCAGCGCCAGCCCTGCTGCAAGGACAAAGCCTCAAATCCGACGGACGACGGACGGGGGTTGCAGACTGCAGAGCTTGTCCCGACGATGCCGATAACCTAACAAACGGGCAAGATGACCTCACACACCTTGAACCTGTCTGTGTTCTGCTTTTGCTTTTGCTTTCTCCCTGTAATGAGGTGTTCCTTACTTTTTGATCTCCTTGAGAGACTTTAGCCTGAGCAGGGTATAAGAACGTTTCGACTACGTGCTCGGGAACGCAACGCTTCAATGTTCGGACTGCGCTTTTCGTTCCTTCGAGATGTTCCCTTTTCGTCTCGTTTTGATGTCGTCCGGTGAAACGCTCACACCGAATACGCGCACAGCCCTTGTAGACGTCAGGCCGTTTCCGTCTTGGCGGTATTGATAGGTTTCTTACTCTCTGTCTGATTTCCCTTCCCTTCTTTTTTTCCCCCTTCTCGGCCAGGTTCCGCTGCCGTCCGTTGTTTTCGCTTTCGGTATGTTACTCGATTCCACCCAACTTCCAGGCCAAAACCTCAGTACCGTCCTCAGTCGTTGATGGTCGACAGTTCTGAAGCTGACTGAAACGTTTTTCTTCTGTTTCGTAGTTCGTGGTGGCTTGGATCAAGTGAATTCAGAAACCCAGTCGGTTCAGTATCTGAAACGATAACTTGGTGGATGAGTGTCCTTGTCGTGTAAGCTAGGATCAACAGTTCGTCGTCGTTGATGCCTCGTCGTCAGAAGTCATGCACACGTTTCGGTCAGAGTCTCTCAGTATAAATGACGAAACTTTTTTTTTTTTGGTTACAAGTGTAAGAAAAAAGGGACTATACTCGTACGTGAGTTTCTTCCTTTTGGAAGCCCAACCTACTTATAATCAAAAGAATGGGCAGATGAGTGAAAAAGTCCGTACACTGCCCGAACAGTCAATCTGCACTTCCCGCTTACATCACATAAGCCTAGCAGAAGTCAAGACCTGGGTCCCTCCGAAGAAGCCGGAGCGGAAGGCATTGGGATGCAATGGAATTGGATGACATGGCACTTGATCAATGGCTCGCTCCAATGCGATTGCTGAGATTTGTTTGGCCCCCCTCCGCTGCTGCTCCTCGAATCACTCGTGAAAACCCCGACCATTCCGCATCTTCCGGGCGGGCTTATCCCATAATCCCACCCACAGCAACACCAACACCACCACCATCCTTGTTCGGTAGTTTCCTCATGTTTCCACCCATTGGGCCGTCAGGGAACTAAGGACATGCACAATCCGGTACTTGATAAGGCCATCTCGCATTAAATTGTCGCGTGACTCTTCTATTTTTCGGACTCTCAACTGCTCCTACATGTCCGTCAATCGTGATTCGTTCCGCCAATCCCGTTCCCTCTCCCGCCCCGATACTGAAGCGCCGAGGCCCATGGCCCCCATCCATCAATAAGAGAGAGGCTCCCGCCGCCGACCTTCCCACAATCCTTTCCTTCAGGTCTTTAAATTGTGGGGGCAACGTACTCTTCGCATTCCTTCGCGGCATAAACGAGACCGAGACGCCGACGCTGATATTACATTGATTTTTTCTGACATATTGACATGGCCGACGAGGCCGGTGGTTCCTCCACATTACATCATCTTTCTCAAATTCTTCTTGCGACACTGATCAGTGTTCATCGTCAGCGCGGATCAGCGCGGGCAAAGATCCAACTTCGGCCGAATCGTGCCGCTCTTTTTATGTTGTCGGGTATTGTTGCGCGCGCGCTTAAAAGCAGGCGCTTGAAATATGGTTTCGTCCGATTTCAGACGCATTGTTCTCTCCGTTTTTATTTTTTTTGTTCTCTTCTTCTCGTTCCGTCATGACCAGCTGCTTCGTCTCATTATATACGGTTCATCCCAAGTGGGTTCATGTCATCGAAGCCGTCCCCTCGGGATCGTGATTCGGGCCGAGCGTAAGTCGCTCGCGCGTCCCAGGTGGGAGGTGTTTGCGGCGGTCGAGGACTCGAGAACGACCGCATCGGCGGCTGATAGCGAGCGGTCTGCCCAAAGTAATCCGGCGTTCTTCGTCGTTCGCTGTTGGGACTTACGATGGGGGATTTGACTGGAGAGATTGGTGTTACAACAGCGCTCGAGTCTCTGGACAGCATCTCGTACGCACGTGTGTCTTTCTTGACATCGTATCTGGCATCCACCGATACGAACTCCTTTTTGTTTCTGCCTAGGCAGGAGGTGAAAAGGTCCACCCAGCCAAGGACCATGGCCCAGCGACCCAGTAGGAAGAGCAGCCAGATACCATTCATCTGGATCAAGTCAGTCACCTGAGAAAGTGTACAGGGCATAGGGGAGCGTCACTTACCGCCAGAAGGATGAGGACCGCCGTAATAGTTGCCTCGTTGACAACCATGTTCTTAGCCTTGTCCAAACACTTCGTCCTGTCACCTTTGGTGCTGACAAGACAGAGAATCCAAGCCTGGGCTATGCTCTCGTCGTCATGTACTGCCTGGACCGTGTTGTCCTGGAACACGAAGACGACAGAGAAGAAGATGACGTCGGCAATGATGATGAGAACAATAGCAATACCTCGCCATTGGAGAGAAATGACACGTCGCACTCGGCGGTATGCTTGACGGGGGCTCATGGTCTGGATGCTATTGCTGTATGTGGGCAAGCTCGACCCTTCTGTCGACGCACTGTTGTCGGCTAGGGAAGCAAGATAGACCTTGATACAATATCCGAAAGTGGCGAATTGGATGATGACCGTGAGACCGGCGAATACCAGCAGAGGTATCCAGAAATCGGCAAGACTGTTCTTGTGGTTGATGTGACAAGTAGCGCCGAATCGGAACGACACGCCACTGAAGACGAGGGCAACGACGATGCCAACAAGCGGGATGCCCCAGCCCGTAGCTTGGGCAAAAATCATAAAGTTGCGGCCCACGACAACTTGCCAACAAATCTGGAGATGCAGGGACAACGATCGCAAGAAGACCCACATGACACCGGCCCAGCCTCCGAGCAAGAGAAAGGCCCCAGAGGCACCACAGACTTTGCTCGACTTCATGCTGTGCGGTGTGATGTCGTTGTAGCATTGCTCCGGTTGATCGGCAAGTGGCACGACGAAGCCAAGCTGAAGGGGAGGTCAGTCTCCCTCGTCCCTATTCGAAGGGCGGGCTACTTACGTTCATGATGAACACAGCTATTGTCAAGCAAATGCTGAGGTAGTGTCTGTAGGTTTTATCAACAGGCAGAAAAGCCCATGATATCAGGAGGAAGAGACAGCATGCTGCGCTAGCGACGCAGACCCAGTTGGCTGCCGTTGTCAGAGTGTTGAAGTAATCCGGGTAGACCCAGTCCGTAAGCGGGCAGGGCAAGCAACACTGTAAGGTCGCGGTCAAGTTTTGGCATAGCCGGCCTTCGATAACTGTGAAAGGTCAACAACTTGACCGGTCATGCCGTAGCTCATCAAACTTACACCCTTCGTCGATTGGAAACAAGCTCGCAGAGTAGAATGGGATGGGACAGCCTCCCCTTGCGAGAGATTCGTTGGCCATGGTCGAATTATAGCTGACGGGCGACTGAAATATGTACGGCCGTTCAAAGTTCCGTTCGTTGTCGAGTCGGGCAGCCGCTTGATGATGATCCTGTTCCAGTAGCCAATACTACTTTGGACAATGCGTGGACGAGTATCGCAGTATAGCAATGGTGCTCAAGCGTAGTGATATATCGTAGCAGTGATGATCGTAGTCCTGACGGCTGTTTTCGGTGTCGGATGCCCTCTAAATGGCGTGTAGTTTGAACAATTTCCCCAAGTAACGTCCTCAGTCCCGCTGAAGTTCAAGTCTTGTCTTTACTTGAACCGTATTCCCAGAT
Source organism: Colletotrichum costaricense (assembly GCF_030867565.1). Taxonomy (NCBI): domain Eukaryota; kingdom Fungi; phylum Ascomycota; class Sordariomycetes; order Glomerellales; family Glomerellaceae; genus Colletotrichum; species Colletotrichum costaricense. The sequence continues at coordinate 2,009,551 of NW_026848236.1, read as the reverse complement.
ATTCGTATATGTTCCGGCGAACTAGGTAGGGCGAGCGGCGTCTAAGTTGTCGGCGAGATTTTGCAGCATGGGACAGAGACGTCTCTGGCTATATCGCTACCGTCATGGTCCGTAATTGGAGGACAGGTCAGGGCGATGCCGGTTGATGGTAGCGTAGCAACAGCAACTCGGGGTATCAAGGAGAGACGTGAGCAGAAGCAACGACGAAGGAGCCCAGAACCGATCAAGAGGACCCTCGAGTGAAAAGAAGGAGGGTGGGACATCATTATGTACATCGATGCGTGGGCTACTGGGTAGTGTCCGCTCAACTTTCTGCAGAGGCGTGCGGGTGTGTGGTGTCTGGCTGTCTGTCTCTCTCCTTCACTCGGCCGCTCTGGTGTGTACTTCGTAGTGTACTCCGTACCATCAGGTTCAACCAGTCGCGGCGCTGGTCCCGGGGTCCAGGCCAGAGATGCTGGGGTACCACGACTCCACGGACCAGGCAGGACTCGGGAACGGGTATTTTGCGTGTGATGGGTCGGCCAACTCTGGGACTGACATGGGCAGGCTACTTCGTACAGTATAGTTGGGCGTGGACAGGGGCCAATTAGGGACATAGACTAGGTGACGATGATGGGCGTCCTTGTAGGAAAAATCCCGACGACCCTCTCTGGCGGCGACGGTGGGACGGAACTCAGCGAGCTTCGCGTGAGGCGATGCATCGTCGTCTGCATGCCCTATTGGGGAGGCGACAGTCTTCATGGCAGGGGTGTGGAGGTTAGCGTGAGAATGGAATTGAGGGATTGATGGACCAGGCCCAGGATGGAAGAGAGGCACAGGCACAGCAAGAGGAGAGGAGGGTTTTCATGGCCTTCCATTGTGTTGTTGGATTCGAGGGACGCTAGGAGGGAGGGTGAAGTCTGGTGGGGTAGGGTGTGGATTTGATGGCCGCCGACCAGGGACTGGGAAGGGGAAAAAAAAAAAAAGAAAAAAAGATGCACCAAAAGGAGAGGGGAATTGGAAGAGGAGGAGCGCTTGGTGCAATAAGCAGAGGGACGGACGCAGGAGATGGAGGAAGAGGAGGAGGAGGAAAGCCTGAAAGAGGGGGGAGGGGTGTACTTCGTAATCACTCTTGCGAAAGGGGGGCGTGAACGTGGGAAGAAAAGATGGGGCATTGTTAACAGACCCACATCGGCGGCCGGGGGACTCTCGACCTGGCCGGGCTGCTGTCGTGTGGCCGGGAATTCCACCTCCAGACTGCTCAGGTACTCCGTACTGCGTGGCTGCTCACCTCGCTCCAGTTAAGGTGCTGCATCTTCCGTGGCGGACCAAATCCTGGATGCCCATCGAGTAACCCCACCAGCAGAGAGACCAGTCAAGGCCGCAGACAGGCCTCAACGAGGGTATTCAGTGGATCTTTCTCCCGGTGTTGTTCAGCACCTGTCCACAGTCCACGGCGTCCCGCTAAATATTTCACCACTCACAATGCGCACAACCCGTGTCGACAAGTGTGCTGAAAACATTCCTGGGCACCTTTACGGAGTATCACCCAGATGCAATATCTCGGTTGGCTTGAAATGTGCTTCTGCAGTCCCTCATTCATCAATGCCTTTCATCACGCGAAGGGGGCACAGCACGAATTGCCCCTGGTTTGATGGGCACCATGCCGTCCAATTTGCCTTCCAACATCTTGTCATGGTGGCTTTTCTCTCTGTCTCTCTCTCTTTCCATGACTCTTCGTTTCTTGGACTGCTCAGCTCTCCTTCCACAATTGTCCATCCTGTTCCTGCCAAGTTGGCATATAGTGGGCGGTGGCGTTGCCCAAGGCAGGTTGAGGATGGATACTCCGTACCTTCCAGGTTGAGTACGAAGACTTTCCGTGTTGATAATAACGCAACCAAGGTAAGCTGGTGAGGAAGGCATGGAAGGAGTCACATCTTCTCTGCAGTTGCCCGTCACCCATGTCCCGTGTCAGACATGACATAAGGTAAAGTTCGACGGCTGAATTGGGAAAGATCACTGCGAGCCCCTCGCACTCCCCTGCTTCCGTTTTTCATGCTCTTCACGCGTCGAGCCTATCATTCGAGCTATCCAGCTAGGTCCCTGTGATGTGCTCTCTTGCCGCCGTGGCCGCTGCGCGCCGGCCGCCGCCTCTACTCAACCCCAACCGCGTGACCCAATCTTGGACCACCTAACGACCCCGATCTGAAAGTTGACCTCGATTCAACCCTCTCGTTCTACGGATACCGCAGTCTTTCGTCTTTACGGAGATCTTATTTCTGGTCTGGTCTGGTCTGGTCGAACAACATTCGGCAAATCGATCCCCAGAAAACTCAAACAAAGCATGCCGCGCATGGCTTTTCAAGGCCTCCCGCCAACCCAATCGAGGGCTTTCACTAGCAAACTCCAACAGTGCCGTGCTCTGCCGATGCCACCTCACCTCAGCCTCTACCAACCGTTCATGCCTTGGGGCTTATAACACGCCCAGCTATCGACGCTGTCTACGCTGTACACATGGTGTGGCGCGTATCGGATGCACCACCGACCGTCAGTTGACTCAGATCCCTCACCTCCATCACCGACCGCTCCCTCGGCACGGCAGCGAGCGAGACATTGCCAGTCGAATGTCTCTCACTGACGTTTCCCTCGTTGCAATGCGCCTGCATGTCTCACCTTAGCCCTTGCCATCACGAAGAGCCCGGTGACAATCATGGCTCGGCTTCAGCTTTGCCCGGCATCTCTCACCGCTTTAGCTTTGCTTCCTGACTTTACGATTCTCTTTTGCGATACTCCAGCAACGAGATGGATCGAAGCAAGCCGAACAAACCACTTTAGCCATTTCCCATTGTTTGGTACTCGAGCGAGCGTTTCGAAGGCGGCTGAGCCATAGCTAAAAGCTGCGTGGCTAGTGCCCGCGAGTCAGCTGAATAGCGGCTTTTTGAAATCCCAGCCTTCTGGTGCTGCTGGCAAAGTGCCGAGAACGTGCGTGCCTCTCGCTGTGCACAGACAAGTTACCAAAGCAAAAGGAACCAGAAGTGACGCCAGGTGCGCTTCTTCTGTTTGTGTACCTCGTCGAATCGGTCTATTCCGCGACCAAGAATAAACGCAACGTGTTGACGACTCTTTGCCACGTTGGCCCACATTCAAATCCGGACGTTGCACTTTACTACCACTTCGCAGAAAACGCCTCTTAATGTCTGTCAATATAGTCCTTGGCCACGTCAAAGGCCCGACATGGCACCCCTGGACTTACAAAGCTGTAACGCTTCTATGAATTCTCTGTACGGAGTACGGATACCCACGGCTCGTACGTACTTACATAGCAGAGGGAGGGCAAAAGCAGCCAGCCGATTTTAGGGCTGAGCAATGCCTTGCCTGTTGCGTCGCTTGTCCAGCTGAAAGGGAGGCAAACCATCGGCTCCCCTTGCTTGTCCGCAGGAACCTCATGTCTAGATCTTCTCTCAACGGTGAGAGAAGCAGAAGTGCCAAATCGAGAGAGACACAGAGGAGACAAGCAAGGGGGGTTTCACGTACTGTCTCGCAGAAGTCTTGTTCCAACCTTCAAGCATGCCCAAGAGCGAAGCCGCAATTGTGCCAACTGCGACTAACGTGGTGGCTTCTGTACTCAGCAGCTAGCACGCAGCATAGGACGAATGACCACCATAAAAGAAAGACAACGATCGCTAGCAACGTACCTCTGTGGACACCCGTCTTAGTTTCCAACCAGCTCCAACTATCCGAAGAGTGTAATGACGGTCTTGCGATTCCGCGCGGGGAAGAAATGCTAGCAGCCATGCCCATTGCCCGCAACGAGTCTTCCGAAGACCTTGTTGTTGTTGGTTGCGATGTTTTAAGGGCCAAGACCAACAAGCACACTCAGAAAAGGGGGCTCCACCGTTCATTTTGCCAGGCGCCTTCAATCTCAAGAAACCATGCTAAGGCATGTCAATTGCCATGGCGTTCGGAGCCCTGTCAGCCAAAAAGAGATCTCTGGGGCAAGATCCCGGTGTTCCATCACTTTGGAAGCGTGAATGGATGACCATCTACGGAGCAGATTGACCAAGTGCGCGCACAAAGACGAAGTTTGCTTCCTAGCAGCCTGGAAGGCAAGGCTTGGCATTCAGCTCCCACTCCACCTGGATCACGAAGCGCTACAGCTCCAGGTTAAGGTGGCCATGATCGTTATGGTCGTCAACGATTTTGTGACCCGAATCAATCGTCAGCGCGCATACGCCGCCGAGTCTTCATATGGGCGTGCCGTCCCTGAGCCTCTCAGCGCCCACGAAGCGATCGGAAAGATATGAATGGCCAATGTGTCTCATTGCGTTGCCCATACGAGCCCCTGCTTTGCAGATCGATTGGCAGTCACCGTGGAGCACAGCGCTGGAGCAAAGCTGGTGGGGTTGTGCTTCTCTTCGCTTGGCTCGGCCAATCACGAGGCCCAACAACCTGGAAATCATTCCAATCGACCGATGCGAAAGGATGGCCTTGAAGTCGCTGGATTGTGTGCTTCATTGACGGGTTGAGAAGCCCTAAGTGCTTCCTCCGAGCCTAGGACCCGTTGAGCAAAAAGCAAATTTCAACTCGTGTCTCGGCGCGCCCTACAGCTCAATGCCCGTCACTGCAGGTTCTGAACCATCCTGACTTCTGCATGAGCTACGCAGACGTACGTCTTTCGCAGCGCGGAATGATGTGCCTGACATAGGGGTGCAGCCGACACTGCGCAGCGCGGTAGGAGAGACTTCCCGCAGCTCCGCGACCCTTGATGCCACCCCCTCGAGTTGGTGGTCCCCTGTTCTTGCACAGACATGTCCATTTCGGTCAGCCAAAGACGACCACCCAGCAGCAGTCCCACCCACACCTTTTACCCCTGGCACACCACCCCGCAACACGCCTCCACCACCACAAATCACAATCACCACCACCACCATCGCAGACCCCTGCTCAGCTAGCCTGGCGTGTCTGGGCGTCACGAAGGTGTCTTCATCTACGGATATTAGTCTCTACCAGACGGCGCACTAGATGAACCAGCGCACTATAGTGGCTCTGTAGCCGCGGACTGGTGACATCCGACAAAGTTTAACTCAGTATGAACCTCAATGCACTATCGAATAGGGATTTCCGCAAGTCCAGCGATGACATCGATGTTCGGATAAGGAGAGGAAGGGTTTCGAAATCAATCCCATCGGTCACTGGTTCGGCGTATACGGCTCATGTCATTTCTATCTGCCCTACATCCATGACCCGGGTGTCAGGCTGAGGATGAAAGTTGGTAGTCTCGAAACAGCATTGTACACAGTAGTTCGGTACGGCAAGCCGCATCGCCGGAATATCTGCACAAAGTGGAAGGCGGTTTGATCGACTGTACCCGTCAGATATCTGAGATTCAAGGCATCCATCCTATTGGCTCGAGTTGAACTTATGGGCTGTCAAATCGTCTGGATTGTCAACTTCGCAACCAGGTTGAGGCGCGATCTGAGTCGTCACAGCTGCAGGGTCGAAAACCACTTAGACAAGGAATTGCAGTCACCATCTTGATTGACCGTTCAGAATCCCAACAGTGTGCCTCAGAGTCGATAGCGCGCAGGCTGTCCTGTCACATCTGCTGAATACAAGACCTTCCAATACCAGAAGCTACGGGTAGGGGTCCTAGCTTGGCGTTGGCGTTGGCACTGTTTTGTTGTGACAGCCTTCGGAAGAGCTTCTCGAACATACGGAAATGCGGAAGTGCCGCAAATATGTCGCTCGGCCGCGATTTTGGGTCCAGACAACGAACGCAACCTTAGCTTACATTCAAATGACAAAGCCGAATTTTCGTCATTTCCGTCATATCGTTATGGCAAACGACATGGCGTCAGCCAACCTCTAGGTTGTTTGGAATATCTTGCGCATCGACAAACCCGTTGCCCGGATCGGATTGGTGCGCTGAGCAGCAATACTCAATTCTGCTCCCGCCAGCGACCAGCTTTATTTCGGTCTCAGACAAAGAGCCCCTTAGGAAATTGCGACAACTTCTTGAGTACGGCATACCAGAGGGACCACCATCTCAATTAGGGAATCGACACTTTCCGGAAAGGTTGAGGATCCGGACCACTCGGGGAAGAGGCTTGACCACATCGTCGGGTCCTGAAGCCGAATCATTGTCATCGCGAGAGCCCCGCTGTATGCATGCTCAATGTAACAGCTACCGTGGTCTACGAGCCTAGCCCTTGCCGACAACAAGAAGAATTTTCTGAAGCGAGCAAGCCAATGACCAGCATTGTTTCGCTGGTTGCACCGACTTCAGCATGAGAATTCCTATCCTGTTATCGCAGTAGAGGAAGACATACACGGCTCACCTGTGACGTCGGTACCAGATAATGGAACGGCAACGGATGACCGACAACTTCCCTTGGACCTACGAGGTATGGTCTACCGAATCAATGGTGGATTACGCCACGACACCCAACGCCCAACGCCCGGCTCTAGTCACAGCATGGCCGGGCAGGCTCTAACAAGATCCTCGGTGAGAGGCCCGGAGTCGGACCAGATCGCCAAGGTAGCTCGGGGGCGGGCTGGCTGGCAGACGGCGTCCACCATGATCGATCCAAAAATGAGAAGCATGTCTCCTGTTGCGATAGAAACACTGATCGAGTCAGATCCATTGGCTGCAGGCATCAATCATCAGACACTGCGGACCCTGAATGAACGCGATGATGACACTAGAGCCGGCCGTAATACCTACCGTTGATGGTATACGTCGCCGTGGTCCATCCCGAACCGCCAAGGCCCCTCGGGGTTTTAGGTCGTTCCCCTTGCAATGAGACTCGGGTTACAGTAAGAAGACACGCACGAATAGACCATGGAGTCCCCCGGGTAAAATACACGGAACAAGAGGCGCCTATCGAAGCCTGAAAGAGTCTTGAAGGGAAAAACCACTCAGATCCGTGGGAGGCGTAGACAGCGCCGACCGAGCGGGTCCGGCACCGGGCGACCAGCAATTTTCGGGAGGTCGCTAAAGGCGGGCGGAACGGGAAACTAGCCCCATTTGGCCAGCCTCCCGAAATGGTAATCCAGGGGCAGCGAAGCGTCGAAGCTACGCCGCACTCCGCATGCCTGGTGGCCGAGTGGTAGCCGGCCAAGGACGCGTCGGCCTCTCATCAAGCTTCTAGGGCGCACCTTGAAGAATTCCGTCAACGGCTGTCAGTCGCGGGTAGTCGTTTGTCTACACTAACGTGGTACTAACAGTACGAGGTGCTTACCTTACCATAGTGTGGTACGGAGGACAGAGTAGAGGCTATGGATGGGCTCACACCTTTCTCGAGAGGGCGCCCCGCCAATGAACCCAAGCCGAGATCTCTGTTCCCCTCATCAATGCGTGACGACACATCCTGATATCAAGAGCGACGCTCGTAAGCACGCGTTCGTCACGGCAGGCCCACCGGCTCACTCGCATAGGTCCACCGTCCACCCAGCAAGCCGTAGAGCCTGTCCTCTCCGATCTTGAGTTCTCAGAAAAGGCAACGAAGCACACAAGGGGAACGGCTTCCGCTACCCGGGTCCGGATGCCACCCACATGGCGTGCCTGTGAGCACGTAGTGTACAGTGCAGCGTGGCATAGGAAGCGAGACGTTCCATCGAGACTGGAACCCGTCATGCCATCCTCTCTCGTCAGCCGCAAGATGGCATCGAAGAAGAGAAAACGACTGGTCGCCTTGCGAGACTTCAAGAGACAATTCTTGTCGGCCCAGGCGCGGGGCATGTGTGGGAGCGGAAAGGCTTCGCCGCGCCGGGAGAATGTCCATTTTGCAACAACGGCAGGGTGCTATTCGGGCACCCTCGAGAACGTGATTCGACCTCGACCGAGTTTTCCTCGGCATGCAGCCCATTGCTCACATCCGATGGGGGTAAGTCACAACATGCGGATGGAAGTATCTATATCCGTACCAGTCTACACTGGCGCACAAGAAAGCAACAGCAGACGGCCCCTCTTTGGGCCGCAATATATCAACGTGCCCTTGAAGCAAATGCCGCTCGGGGGCTCGGAGCAGTGTAAACCTTATCAACTGTCAAAGTATTGAGAGCGGAGGCATTTACGATTGATTCGGACAAAAGAAAAAAGGCTCGTCCACTTTTCCAAGGCACCTTATCCACGTCGCGCCCCGGGAACATGATCGCATCCTGGGCAGACTTTACAAAGACCAGGACTAGGTACTTTTCCACCACGTTCATCCCATCCACTTCTCCACTAGATTTTTGTTCTTACCCCTGGCGCCCCAAAGAACTTTTGGGTCTTTGCCCCCCTCCTCAAAATCTCGAAAACCAACGGACCAACGGTTCCACTGCCTTCCAAAAGAAACAAAGCAACAATGTGTCAGGCTGGCCAGGGCCGAGCTCGTACCCATGATATGGTAATTCTAGCCAATGGATCGCCCTAATTGTTGAGCTGTTTGCCTGTCAAAATACCAGATTGAAAAGGAAGCCGGGAAGCTTGCCCCCGCGAAACGATTTCATTAAGCAGGGCTTTGCTTGACGCGATGCTCTTTTTGGTTCTCAGCCCATGGCGGGCTCGACTTGAATCCACAGAGCAGGCGAATAGGCAGAATAAACCTTGTGGATTAGAGCCGAGCACATGGCTATCCTCCCTCAAATATATGAACCTCTGGTCAAAGAGGCAGCATTAGTGGTACGATGACGACGATAAGAGCCAAACTTCACTGCAAAATTCGACGTCTATTCAGGAGCTCACATGAAACGCTGAATCGACAGATATGGGCTGCCACCTCCACGCTTCTGGTTCGGGACGTCGAAGCAGCTTCTACCTGGGACAAAGAAACCCAAAGCCCTTCGTGCAGCTGATCTTGACCGACCCCCTTCAGAAGAGTCTTCTTACGGATTAGATGCCAAGGCACGGCCCACCACACGATTTTGCCATTTAGCCTTCATTTGGTCCTCCTTGAAAACCTCGCACCCACGACTACGAACTTCATGGAATCCTTCAAATTTCCAGGATGTGTATGCACCTCAGATGCAGGCACAAGTCGCATTGAGGCCGCGGGCCGTAGGTGTGGTTGGTCAAAGTAACGTGAAGGGTGTGTAAGATGCATCTTGGCATCGCGGGTACACGCCATGCACTCGCAGATGCTTACTGAGGAGGTCGTGGGAATCGCATCACTATTCATCCCCCCTTCCACGAGGCCGGGTTGGGGGCCCTTTTTTGCACTGACTATGCAACGATCTATCGGTCTCCGCATGCCGTCATGGTTGTTCTCTATTGTTTCACGAAGCCTGGCCCCCCGAAGTTGTGCCTTGGGAGTGGAACCTCTTTCGGAGGATCAGACAAGAAGGTCCCCTCTTGTAAATCGCCCAGCCTTCTTTCTCATGGTCCATGGCCCGCCAGGGCGGTGCTCACGCCTTAAGAAGACCGACGGACATGGTAATTGGCTGGTCCGATTGAATCCTCCAGAGGGCCGAGTCCTGGTAAGGAAAGGCGCAACGGGTCTCTTCTCAATTCTCACACCGGGAGCCTTGCGGCCTGGGGAAGCGCCGGTCGACTTTCTACAAGAGGACATGGTATGACTATGGGAGACGAACTATCAAGGGCCGCGATGCGGAGAGGAGCGATGAGGCTTGCGGGAACCCGCGGGAGCTCATTTCACGAATGATTTCCCCGATTCTGCAGAGGGGTCTGGAAGAGGAGAAGCTGACCGGTCTCTGGTCTTGGTACGCGGCACAGCTTATCAACGCGACGCACCTGCTTTTTCATGTACATGCGGTTGGAATCAACAACATGCAGGCCAAGAAATCTATACAGGAGGCCCAGGCCGCGGATGGCGTTCGCTAGAAAGCCTAGAGGAAGAAAGGGAGGGCAGCAAAGTGAAAGGTAACGGACGACCACAAACGCCCCATGAGCTGTTTGCCCTACGGTAATATGCCACCCCGGATTCCTCCAACTGTCGATGTTGGGAGAATTTATCCCACTCACACGCCGTCTGACAATTCATTTCGCGAAATCAATCCGCTTGTGGACTGTGCGTCTGGGACGGCACAGATGAGGCTAATGATGAGCGGGCTAGCGTCGCGACTATTGACATGACCCTCGCTGCAAATCTACCAGCAATTTGGGAAAAGCGAAGCCCCGGGGGCCTCAGCGACGAGGATTTTGTCCCAGAGGAGGTCTGCATACGACGTTGGGGTACCGTTCAGTGGGATTATCCGTCTTTGTGATCGACATAACTGCTCCGCCGTGGTGGGCGGAAGGGAGAGGGATAAGAACAAACAACAGATTTGGGGTCCGATGATCCGACGATGGGGTTCACGCGTTCTTCCCCGTTTCTAGTGTACTCGTACTACGGGCATTTCTTTCTTTTTCGGTCGTCGTTTTTTTTTGTTGGAACTCCCAAATCCGTATCTGTTCCTAACGACAAAAAACGACGCACCGGTTCCAACGACGGAATATCCACACTGGATGAAACCTCTAGAAGGACCGTCGAAGAGGTCTAGCTGTTTGACTAGAACTGAGACATTGCTAACTTTGGCCTAGAGCTGCTGGCTGGCGTCAAGGTAGCGTCGCATCGCGCCTTCTGTCAGAGAGCTTCCACCCGGCGGTATTTCGTGCTCGTAGGGCAATGATCAACAGTTTGATGGCCCTTTTTCGGTTTGGTCATTCGAGGCTTGATTTTGTTTTTTTCTGGTTCTGTCTGGTCTATCGAACCAACAAGTGGAGGGAGAAGGTCTTTACACTTTCCGAGCGATTCCGATACCACGTCGGCATTACTCTGTTGTCTGTCCACGTAAGGCTTTTTTTCTTCGATGGCATGTCTCACTATCTTTTACTTCTAGCGCTTCTCGCGGGGCAAGGCGGGGTGAGAGTTCTGTCTAATTTCTGATCTTGACTAAGGGGGTGTGTAGCGGGCTTCGATATTTGCTATACACCCTCTCAGACATCTCGGAGGGGGGACCAGAAATTTGCCTGACTTGTTGACCGGCCGTTGTATCGATTCGACTCATTCGAGTCGGTCGGTCTGGCTGCGAACCCGCGGTGTCCTTTCGGTATTGGCACCCGCAACGGTGGTGCGTCGGTCGAATGTCTCAGTCTCATTGTCTCAGTTGTGCATCGCCGAGGTTGGGAGATCTCTGGAGGAGGGTGCGCGCCTGAGGCGGGTTTAGGTCTTGTGAATCATGTTCACGAGGTCCCGAGGACACTGTCGCATTAAAACCCTCGGCCGTACGGTGAGGGTTGGAGTTGCCAGCCAAGCTTACAGCGTCCACAGATGTCGCATTCTCATGGGATGAATGAGGTGTAGTTTGCGAACCGAGTCTTTCGCTCCCTCTGTTGATTGCCCAGGTAGGAGAAGGGGGTCCGATGTTCAGTCTTGGTTGAAACCGAGGCAGACGGTGCGGTGCGTTGGGGGGAAAGATCTCCAAGTGTTGATCATGGGCTTGTCGATGTGCGGGGTTCACGCGGGTGGCCTCGTGGCTTTTTTCTCCCTCCAATGATTGGCATTCGCAAGTGTTGCTGCCTCGGTTGGTGATGATGATGTTCTTGGGCCATTCATCTTATGATATTTCTCTGATTTGCAGCAGCGCCAACGGAAGATGGAGTGGGCTAGAGAAGAGCCGGCTTACAGACTATCGAGCTGGGGGCTTCTTTCTCGAGGAGCTGTATTTTTCTTTTCGAAGGAGAGAATGGGGATATGGCGGACCGAGCATTCGGTCCTTTCTTCGTCGACTTTCCGTCCTAGTTCAGCCCTTTTTTCGGGTGGGAAATTGTCCGGAGAGAGTCTATTGCCTCGAATCTCTTTTGGTCTGGACGTGGATGACGTCGATGAGGATCTTCGTAATTTGATGGCTTCCCTCACCCCCGAAGAAGATGCGGTGGTGTTTGCGTTATTGGTAACTTGGCGCGTCGGCCGATGCTCGATGGTAATGGCTACTGTGTAGTCGGTTTACATGCATGCATGAGGATAGAGAGCACGTCGCGTCTGGCGTGTGAGTCTTTGGAGAAGGGCCTCGTGTACAGCTTTGATGTCGTCTCTGATGGTTCCCCAGATCGGGGATGAGGGTTTAATGGGACACGCTGCCAGGTTTGTGAGAGGATGCGAGGGACTGCTCGGCTCGGAAATGGGTCATTGACGGGAAAGTTTGATGCTTCGAGGTCGTAGAAAGACGTACCGAGCAAGTGATTCCTTGATTCTGGGGAGGATATTGGCAGTATCTAGGAGCATCTTGGTGTAAATCAGGTGAGTGCGTATGGCGTTAAAGTACAGGTATCAGTTCACGAGCTGGGTCAAGGGTGGCTGTATTGACTAGCTTTGCTCCGGTTTACACGTCAATCTACGCTTGCTTCAGCTGTAGAGCCGGAACTATATCACACATGTCCTGATATCAACTTTATAGCCTCGTGTTAGTGAACGAGCTGTATGTTACTCTTCATGGCATATCTCCCCCCCCCCCCCCTCTCACTTCAGTCACCACTTCCAGTTCAAGGGACTGGTTAATACAATGTGTCATTCTCAAAGGGCCTTGGTGTTATTTGTGTAACAGTTGAGCAAAGCAGCTCATTCGCGGGGGTGATCATCGGCCCCCTTAAGTAGGTGATGAGATATCAGATTTCTATAGTTGTTCCTGTTACCATCGTCAGAATCTTTGATTGGAGTATTCGATATCATCAACGGTATTGCAATTCCTCTGTCCTGGAAAGTGGTTAGCTACCTTAAGAGCCTTCCCCCTCGTTCATCACCAAGTGTCCGTTTCATCTGTTCGGGTTATGATTTCAGCACATGGAATCGAGCCTAATTTGAGCTGATCTGAGCTTTTACAGGTAGAAGTCGGTTTACTTTAGGGTTTCTAACAGAGAATTCTATAAAAACTTCCTAAATGGCTTTTCTATGATTCCACCTATGACTTTTGCCTTGCCTTCCACTGTAAACTAGACATGGGTGGAGAGGTGATAAATGTGATCCCATGATTTAGGGCCTCAAGATCTCATCATTGCTTCGTTCTTGTGGAGTTTTCGTTGGGGAACACCACCCGGGCGACAAAGAATGTTGGCCCGCGTGGCTATCACGCCCTCCCCTTGATATCTCATATTGGGAGGAATCCATGTCGCAAGCCCTGTCTCGATGTCAACTTAATGCCACCTTTCTGCCCGGCCGATCCAAACTCAACTGCTTTCCTCTCACATCTTGTGCAGACAGACCGAGGCTATGATGTCCCAATATTCAAATTGCCTACACTCAAAATCTTACCTTAAACCCATCTACTTTGTAAGATCTTTACTAAATACTTGCTTTGCCATACAAAGTCTCCCGTCGAGGAGTGTCTATCGCCTTTTGTATATGTTTTGCACCCAACAATAAGCTGCCGAGACAAAAGGGTGTTGCTTGGGGCTCTTTTGAAGTTTGTGGCGAGCTTGGGCGAGGTAGGTGGTGATGTGAGACGGATGTTGGAGCGACGCAGCAGGTCCGCAGGTTGAGGGTGCAGCATGCGGAATGACTCCTCTCTCCGAAACACCACAATGCGGTGTCTTCTCAGTCGAGGTAGACAATACCGCCTTAGAGGTTGACAGGCTATTTTGGATCAGTTTATGAGCTTGTTGCTCCAGTCGCTGAGGGTTTGGTCGACTGTCGAAGGCGGATATCAGCGATGAATGTCAAGAGATTGATTTCCTACTTGCTGTTTGACCATCACAGAGACTGCATAACTCTCCTGAATATCCTTCTTCGCATTCGAAAATGTCAGGCCATTGGTGACTAGCCGTGATCGGGTCTGTCGCGTCCACACAGCCACCAGAGCGATTGCCCAGGGAGGGGAAAATACCGCTAGCTGTACTACAGTCAGTGATGGAGCTGAATGTCAAAGAATTAATTCTCTGGGAAAACGCCTCATGGATGAACGGTACGCGGTGCGGGCTTTCCCACCACTGGATCACGACGACCGCAGCCATGTTTCCAACCTTGGACTTTGATGGCAGCTGCTCAGCACTCGGGACCACTCCCAGCCGAGGGGATCAAGGAGGATAATAATGGGAAAGAGAGATGGCGGTCAACGCTGAGAGGAACGTTATTCCTTCGATGCGGCTACGCTTTCTGACGATGAGGCGTTTCGAGATGCTATGACGAACACATCGAAGGCCGATATAACCATCGACGATTAGTACTTGAACACCTTGTTTTCTAGTTTCATGCGAATCCAGTAGACAATGCATCGGTAAGTGAATTCGACTGCTAAGATTAGAGCAAACGCATATCAGGCGCTGCTTCCGTCAGTAGTACTATACGCTATAAGAAGATCATTCGTAAATCATTCGTCAGTTGATATCCAACTCTCGTCCTCTACAAGTACCTTAGCTGCTCCGTACCTTGCAAGACATAGGACGGAAAGGCAAGTTCAGAATGAATCTTAGTAGGCCCTGTGCGTTGACCTGTCATAACAATTGCCTATGGACCGACGACAGTAACCTCGGGTACGACCCCGTTTTTTCATTCTGCTATCTCCTTGTGTCAAGCTTGACGCCCAAGTTCATCTCCTTGTATGCAGATTCATCAAACGTCACAGGCAATTTGCAGAGTATCACGTCGCCACCCATGTACAATAGACTTTGTGAATGCAAAGTGAGCGCAAAATGTGGCGATTGAATTACACGAACGGTTTCCTTCTGGAGGTAAAGACGGGTTGAAAAAAAAGACGATGGAAATTGAAGAGTTTAGAAAGTTTCCCCTGACAACTTGTATAGAAATGTTGGTTGAAGTAGTGATCTGGAGTTGCGAGTGATAATGTGAAATCTCGATCGTGCCTTCCTTCCTGCCCGGCCTGAGGCTCGTTTCCACTGACGATATTAACAACCGTACCTACCTCCCCTTACCCAACCGAGAAATCTCTGGCCTCCATACTTTCTCTTCTTCTCCATTCCATCAGAAAAGAAATCTCGACCACCCCGCCGTTACCTGTAGCCGTGGACTTATTGAAAATCTAGTGGAAACATCTTTCTCTTATATATTGGACCGACTCGAGTGCTGTGCTCGTCAGTAAGACACGAAATTCTTCAAGGAGATGCCCATCAGCTGAGAACTACGACTAGAAGTCAAGAAGGCGGCGAAAGCAGTGAAGGAATTGTGTACTGAGAATGAGGTAAGTCAATCCGAATTTTTAATTGACAGTAAGAAAATTTCGATTTCATACATGTCTAGGTTGGCCGGACCTGGACGAGGCACAAGGCTGAGATAGATGAGGCTTCGATGGCCAGGAACAGGGCCAGACCGCGCACATCTGACGAAGATGAAGACAATGATGAAGACGACGATGAAGACGAACAAGACGATAGCAGCGAGCACACGGAAGTGCCGTCATCAGTCGCCGGAAGCGACGACACAACAAATGACGGCAATCGTCTGCCATCTCTCGATTCGAATAGACCCGAGCCCAGTCCTACACGGCCAAAGAGCCAGCGAACGTTGACGACCAACTGACTGACCAGAAAAGCGCACCGCCCTCTCAGCACGTGAACAGGGCTCTGATGACAACTAACGAACACGACAGCTGAGAGTATGGACTTTAACGAGGGGAGATCAGGATAGTAGTGGCTCTTCTTCTTCTTTAAGCACCTAGTCGGATCACAGCAAAGATCTAGAGGAGAGTCTCAGCGATATTATGGCTTTGGAGCATACCCCTCGAGGCAAATAGACACCCAACTTTGAGGCATTGAAGTGGAAGTGGAAGTCGGGATGCGGAAAAGGGAGCAGAGGCGTAAGGACAGGAAAGCGAGGCGTGCAGACAGAGGAAAGTTGGGAGAGGCAGGTGACGGGGACCGTACACTACGCCCGTTCAGATCCTGAACCTCTACAACCTATCAAGGAGGATTCGGGCCATTTTGATCATTGGGAAATCTTAATAAAGAAGGCTCTCATCATATGGTCTGCCTTAGAGAAAAGCAACGGCAGAGTCAACAAGAAGTGACGGTATGTGTTATCAAAAAGGTCAAGGTCCAACTTTTAGACAGATGGGTATCTATTCTATTAACGAGCGCAGGGGGAGTGAGAACCTCAACTCAGACCCTGATTTCTAGCTTTTTTTGCCTATTAGATATTGCACTCTATTCTATATGCCGACATAGGTTGTGGACAGACAAAATCATGTCAATGCAATAAGTATTACTCCGACCGCTGGCCCGGCGCCGAGCCAAGTACCAATTTCAACATCTTGATAGCGGGGGCAGCTTATCTGCCTCGTCGACGTGGCCAGTCCAGTGCCGGGCACTGTTCCTGCCTAGCCCTGCGAGACGTTGGAGGTTTCTATGGCTGACATACGTCAAGATCCTGGCAGCTTGTCCTCTTCACCCTCAAGGAAAGACGGCCCTGGGATGATGTCCCAAGCTGCTTAAGCCGATGTAGGATTGCCAGTATTGACATTGATGCTCGGGCTACCATAACCTGACGTAACGGACCAGGAGCCGAGAATGCGTCGGGTTGACTGACACCAGATGGCGCCTACTGCTGTCGAGGGCAAGGCTAGGACATACAGCCCTTTTGAACGGCAGACAAAGGCAATAGATTCCGGCGAGAGGAATTCCCGGGAAGTAGGATGAAGTATGACCGCGGGCAAAGCAAGTTTCTCCGTAATCGCATCACAGCAGAATACGACTGACAATTCGAAGCAAGCCCGAGCCGAAACGCGGCGTACATTCACGCCTCAGCCTCAAAAGACGGAACACTCTCCCTGCGCCTGACGGAAAGCATTCGCAAAGAAGGACTGCATCGCCGTGTAGTGAAACAAGATGCCGCCGAGAACCGCCAAATGCCACAAGTTGTGGCTTCCGCCAATGTAGTCAAACATGCCCGGGCACCAACGCTCGGGAATCTTGCTGGCGTATACAAAAGCGCCGAGCAGGTATACAAAGATACTCTTGGCAATCGGCGTGTAGAATTCCCAGACGAAGTCGGGTCCGTGGGAGAAGTAGAGCTGCAGGATCGGCAGGAACCCCGTTGCGCCAAGGCCGCAGAAGAAGGCGACGCGGGCCCATGCCATCTCGGCTCCGTTAAAGGTCGGGTGCCATGGGAGGATGACGCCACCGATGCCGAGGACTGCCGTCGTACCCATGTACAGCCAGCGGCTGACGGGATCGCAGTAGAAGGCCGTGTACTCGGTCGTGACGATGGACGCTGCAATAAGCAGCGAGATGCCCGTGTAGTCGACGCACGCAAAGATGCTGATTGCGTCTACGTCGGCCACGGCGTTCATGGTATGCCAGATCGTCGAGCATACCAGCGTCAGACACGCCGTGAAGAAGAAGACGGCGGCAACGAAGATATCCGTCTTGGTGCTGAATTGGAAGTTGATATTGCGGGGGTAAAAGTAGAGGGCGACGGCGAGAACAATGAAGAGGCCAATGGCGTGGGACCAAATGTTGACCAGCTCGTTCGAGGGGCGGAAGGCCGACCAGATGCACTCGAGCTTGGACTCGGTAAAGCGATATCCATCGCGGATGTGAGGGTTGATGCGCCACGGCATGGGGAGGTCGTCGTAGGTGATGAGTTTCGTCTCCCTGGCCCGCGCGACGGCGTGGGCAATCTTTTCCTCCAAACTCTCAGCGGCGCGCATGGCTCTCTCGATACCCTCGTCGACGACCTCCCGCGCGAGCCCGATGCTCTCGTCCACAACCCTTCGGCCCTCGTTCATGAAAGCGCTTGCCGTATCGGCGGCATTGGCAAGGCCTTGCTCCCGCAACTTGTGCGCCTTGTTCTCAAACTCGGTGAGCATGTCGTCCAGGAGCTCGATACCGACGCGGGCCTTCTCGTTCAGGGATTCGGCCGAGGCCAGAGCGCCCTGGTACCGGGCCTCGAGTGTCTCTACCATGATGTGCAGGCGCCTGCGTCCGGCGCCGAGGTACTCCTCCGAGGCGGAAGAGCAGCGAGCGCGGACGGTCTGGAGGGTGGAGAAGGCGCGGGATATGCTCGAGTCGAAAGTGAGCTCGCCGTAGTTTTCGAGGAATTCGAGGCGGCGTTCCAATTCGGTCAGGAAGAGGTCGACCTGTGGAGGAGTACTGTCAGCATGTTTCTCCTATCAATCCCGGATATGTTGTTTTCACAATGTCTCTGTAAAAAGAGAAACGCAACCCCGAACAACAGCCGAGGTCTGTGGTGGCGAGTGAGCATACCTTTAGTAGCAAGTGCTCCTCGCCGTCCATGATTTGGTTGACGATGGACTTGCGTCTAGGAATGAAATGGGAGTGTCGTCTTTTCCGAGCAACTTCGGAGCCTTCAGTCTGAGCTCCCGAGGCGGTGGCAGTGGTAAAGTCGTCGTCGTCCTGGATGGCGGCGCCGCTGCAAGGTGACTTGAGGGAAGCCATGTTGGCAATGGGTTCCATAACTCAGCCAACAGGAAGTCGGAAATATGTAGGTATTAACAGAAGCACCTCGGGTATGCTTCAAGCGAAAACAAGGTTTGGAGTCGGGGGCTCGGCGGTATAGACCGCAGCCAGGTGAAAGGTTGGTGGGATTCCGGAATGTTGAACTATGTCGGTCTCGCCTTCGTTTGGATTTACACGTGCAAGTGTGGTCCCGCAGTTGTGGTTTTGGTTGTGTTACACTGAAGATATGCGGTGTTTTGGTGATAGGGAGTGCGGTTGTGTTGTGGTTTGTAGATTTGCGGGACGAGTCGATGTTTACGGATAAGCCCACGAGCGGGAGGCGATGGCAATTATTGGCTTATACACCCAGCGCGAGGGGAGGGGCCTTGGCGTAAAGGGCGGGCGGTGGAAGGGTGGAGGGAGCGTGGGAGGGATGAGCAGGAGGAGGGGAACGGGAACAGGAATGCAGGTCAGTGAGACTCAGACAGGACAGAGACCGAAAAAGAAGGGACCGAAAGAAGCAGCTGCTTTCTCCAGGAAATGAAAAAGCGTTCTAAGTCTGTTGAGGTAGTTGAGCGGCGGGCGGATCTCAACAATGCGGGAATCGGATTGGCCGGGGCGTAAGTACGGAGAGGAGCAGGCCGCAGATCGACAGAACAGCTGGACCCTGGTGCCTTTCTTGGGGGGAAGGTCAAGGGGGACCTTTGGGAGGATGGTATCGGATGGCGAAATGCAATACGGATACACTTTTGGGTGCTTGTCTTGCGAGGAAACAAACACGAGAGCTCCTCGGATCGGATCCTTTTTGCACGTGCGTTTTGCTTTCTGTTTTTTTTTTATCTTTCAAGAAAAAAATGACGAACAGTGAGCAGATGCAAATAATGGAGCCAAGAGATACGAGACGGGAGCTTTGGCAGTTGAGAAAGAGCCTGAGAGACAAGACAGAACAGAGCGGGAGGCGAATTCCCAAGATCTGAACTGGCGCTTTGTGTCAGCAAGACGCAAAGTATTTTGTACTCAATTACCGAGAGCGATCCGAGAGATAAAGGGGAAGAGAAACAGAGAACGAGCAAACGTAACAAAGGAAAGAGGGAAAACTATTACGATGGGGAATTGCGAATGAGTTGCGGAAGCGCCCAAGCCAAGCCGCGCAAAGTGGTTTACGGATAGTATTCGTAAGGTACCTTGCAGAGGCCGGGGTTGTTGGCTCTTCTCATCTCGGGGCAATGTGGGTTTTTCTGCAGCTCTAAAGGGACATGACATCCGCCATCGGAACAACACACAAAAGCGACTGAACAGAGAGGCACTCGGTAAAGCATCCGAGTCCAATCAACCAGAGACCAACTGGAACTACTTCAGGACAGGGCAGGACAGAAGAGTAAAGTCATTGCCGAAAACACAATCAAGGGAAGTAGCTCAATGTGTTGAGAGAGGGAATTCCGCATGAGCTGTGAATCTCGAGGCTGTTGTTCGGTTCGCTTTGCTGGCCCCGAGCGGGTCCAGCGCCTGCATGGCCCGGTAAACTTCGGCCCCAGCCCAAGGCGCGCGTGCCGTGGCGTGGCGGGCCTCTGATGCGCGCCACCAATCGTCGTCATCCCTTCCTCGCACCAGTTCCCACAAGGGACCACAGTCCTTTTTTTTCTTCCTTTCCCTCTCAATCTTTCTCTCTTACGTCCACCAGTGAGAGTGCTTACTGCTCACCTGTTGCACCTGCAGCATCGAAACACAAAAGTTGGTGCATGGTGACGGACTAGTGTAAGATCTTCAGAAATGCGTGAATGCCAACATGCAGCCCGTTGCCGACTTTGCCTTGCCGTGCCGTTACCATGCGTTCTCCGTACATGTGTAAGAAAACCAAGCCTTGGGATGACGACCCAACGGCTGTCAATGCCTTGTGAGACGGAGGGGCCAAGGCATGGTCCGTACTCCGTACGCTATTTACCTTACACTAGCATGTGCATGAAAGAGCTCCGAGACTCTTCTTCGAAGGAGCAGGGTTGAGGTTCGAGGAAATCCGTCAGGTGTCATGTGTTTCCGACCTGGCAGGAATCAATAATGACGGAGCCCCAGAGTTTCATCTCAGGTAATAGCTTCAAAATCGCTGGAACCACCGTCTCTCTTACCACTCCCATTCGGATCTCCCCGCTTATGATGCGTACCTTAGTCTGCGGACAGCAGGGCAAACCAAAGGCTTGGGAGATGACGCTCGACATTGGAGAAATTCCTGCCCTAGCGTGCCTTGTGATGGACAACCCCAAGACCACCTCCAATGTCTTAGACTCTCATTGTTGTCCATGACTATCCTCAAGGTACCTTAGCTGCTTAGTTCCAAAGGCACTATCCGATAAGGCTTCCAACTAGTTTCCCCATAGCGTGCCTAAACATGTATGTACGGTAATGTTCTACCCTGTAAGCTCTGTATTGTGGTATCACTTGCTGCGGCCCAGCATGTGCTTCACCAGTGCGATGCGTTCCCTACCTTATCTCACCTACGGCCAGTCCGTTTCCTCCTAACCATGAGATCCGCCCGAGCATGAGTCGGTCCACAGCCTTGAGGATCAAGCAGAACGCCGCTCATGGCGGTTTGTAGATTGTAGTGTACATTGTGTTCCCGTCCAGGTTCTCAGCATCTTGGAGGTGGTGGGACGGGACCACGGGAGCTGGGAAATGCTACCGAAAGCACGGTCCCTGCGGTGCGGCTGCACTGATTTTCCAACGTCCGCCACGGTACAGTAGTGGTGAGCTATGGGAATATTGGCAAAAGCATCGGAAGCAGACTAGATCCAACCACCACGCCACGGCCCACGCTTTCGACTTTTGAGGCGCAACCTCAATTACCTTACCGAATACCTTTCAAAAGCAAACCACAAGGCTGAAGTTTCGTACGTTAGCCCCTGTCAGCGTACCCGTCTGTTTGCGCAAAAAGTGCAAAACCGCCCAATCCATCCCATTCGTCAGATCGCGCCGGACGACCTTACCTCGCCTTCCCTTCAGCCTTGCGCGCGCACGCGACAAGAGAGACTACGCGATCCCAACTTCACCCCGAAGCTTTCACGAACAATCCTTTCTTCGGAAAACGGCGATCAAGCAGATCAGCTCTGGCGAACACATCAACGAAATTCAAATCGAGACCGACATAGCTGTCACCATACCCTGCCACCCCTCATCGTCAACTTCTTCACAACCCCACGGATAAAGCACAAGAAACCGCAACAATGGTAGTCAACGAGCTCGTATCAGACAAGAAACTCGGCGCGGTCCTCCAGACCTCAGGCTACGCCCAAGACCAAGCCTCCAAGCTCCTCCACCTCCTCACCGAAATCACCCGCACCGCCGAAGAGTCAGGCTCAACTTCGCCAGAGCTCCAAGCCGCCCTGTCAAAAGAACAAAAACTCCTCCTCACAAACATCTCGCACCTCCGCGGCTTGCACCGGTCCGCCAACTTTGACGCCAGGGACACAAAAGCCCAGACCGCCGAGGCGCGCCACGAGGTCGACCGCCTGCACCTCCAGCTGCAGAATCTCTACTACGAGCAGCGCCATCTCGAGGGCGAGATTGAGGCCTGCGAATCTTACGAGTAAGTGGGAGAGGCTTTTTTTTATTTTAAATACTCTTCTGTCTTTTTCTCCTATATGGCGCGGTCGATAGAAGTTTCATCCATAGTTAACATGTGACTTTCCAGCCACACCTACCAGAAGCTACCTCTCATCCCCGTCGAAGAATTCCTCGCCGAGCAACCAGAGCACGCCGACGCCGACGAGGACGCCTTGATGATTGCGCGCATCGGCCACGAGCGAGTGGGACGCGAAGCTCTCGAGCAGCAGAGGCTCGAGCTGGTGGGCAGGAAGCAGAAGCTCATTGCCGAGAACAAGAAGCGCAAGGACGATTTGGCCAACCTCGATAAAGACTTGGAGAAGTTCATCGATGTGAGTTCTACAATGCCTTCCTTCCGTTTGACGAAACTTGTCATGCGCATCGATTTTCTAACGTCCGTCGGTGTAGGCTGCGAAACCCATCCAGGAACTCTTCGAAAAGGTTGTATGAAAGCGGTAGATTAGAACGTACTTACCCGTTGGACGAGCTCGATCTTTCGGCTGCTGCACGAAATGTCTCGCAGAAGATGCTTCGGTATCAATAGATCGTGTGCCTCACTGCTCTGCGAGAGCCTCTGACCCAGCCTCTTGGCTCGGCACTTCAGCTGGGGATGCCGCAGAAACAAGATGGCCCAGCGAGAATTCTGAATACGAGCATCTACGGGGGAATCATTCTACTGGGTGTTGACATGCCCTAGTATCCTTCTCAAGGCTGCCTTCGGAGTCTACGGATGAGGATTTTTCTCGAAAGTCGCGAGCATGCCTACGAG
Source organism: Colletotrichum costaricense (assembly GCF_030867565.1). Lineage (NCBI taxonomy): Eukaryota > Fungi > Ascomycota > Sordariomycetes > Glomerellales > Glomerellaceae > Colletotrichum > Colletotrichum costaricense. The sequence continues at coordinate 1,986,884 of NW_026848236.1, read as the reverse complement.
GGTGGGGCTACGGAAGGACGGCATCTAAGCTCAAAGGTATATTGCGGTGACACGCACCCGCGGGCACCGTTGAATATGTCAAAGTTGGGCCTGGGTGGCTCTGTTGCTGACAGCGCAGCGTAATAGCGCGCTGCGCCTCCAAAGGGCTGCCGATGGGATTGCAAAGAGGGGTGAACATCACAGACGGAGTCTATAAAAGACCACAAGGCCGAGAAAAGGTTTGCCTCACACCTTCATAGCCCACCGAGAACCACGACGTCATCACAGACGATTGGCGTCGTCAGCTCAATAATCAATACTCTACAGGTCAAAACATAATTCGTTCAAAGACAAGTGAGCCGTGTTTGACGTCGGTATGTGTGAAATGCTCTGGGGGTGGGTCGCCCCGGGAAAAGTCGAGGGGACGGCTGTTGAACGGGATGCTGTCGTCACCCGCGCCGGCTGCCAAGGAAAACCCGATTCGGCATAAGCCCGGACGGCCAGCGAAGCCCGCCCGGCCGAAGCACAAGTGACGCGTTGGCTGGGGAAGCAATGCACATGGCAGCCGAAGGTCTCACCCCGGATCCGATGATGCGACATGTCAGTCCCGCAAGGTGACTGGTTGGTTGATCCGTCCGGCTGTCGGGGTCATCGGGGATGGAAGACTCTGGGCGGTGAGTTTTTTTTTTTTTTGTTCTTTGGCTTTCAACATCTGAGGCAAGTCGTTTCATGGGTGACTGGAATGATTGGCCAGAAACAGGTCGTGTTGGCAAAGGGAGGTTGCAAGTATGCCGTGAAGTCTTGGTCGTCGAAAATTGCCCTGACAGCGCGGATCGCATATTGCCTCATCTCTGTCATTCGCGACCGTATGCTTCGAGAAGCCTCGAGGAACATGAACGGCGAGTCGCTGCAGGAATCAAGTCCGGCATAATGGTCCCCTAACACCCCATCAACCGTTCTTGCTTTCTTGAGGCCACGCACGCTGTCCTACAAGCTTCATCCTGTGCTGTGCAAAAGAAAGTATGCCCATCTCGACTGTCTCGCAGTGCTTGTTTCAAAGTTGTTTCCCGCATTGGAGCAGAACAGGACCCCGTCGGCCGACAAGACGGCCCCGGTGGTGAACGGGCAGATGCATACGCAGACGGATATGATGGGGCGAACTTCTGAATCGCAACATGTTGAGACATGCCACTTGTGACCGGACGAGTCTGAGTGCCACATTGGTCCATGGATTTGGTGTCTCAAGGGCAAACCGTCCGCCATGCGTGGGTTGGGTACTTTGCAGACGTAGGTTTCCGAGAGGAGCAATAATTGCACCAATTCGGTGTGAGGCTTGCGGGAGCCATCACACGCTGAGTTCTAGCTCATCATCAAGACATCGGATGCTTCAGCCGCACCGGACACGCATCGATGTCTCGACTCAAGCTGGGAGACGGGGGCTCTTGTGCCACGATGGATGTTCTCAACTTGAATTTCGACTCCTTTCTGCTTGTGGATTCAAGGCTCAGTGACCTCGCAAATCACACATAGTCGTTAATCCTGATGGGTGTCGGACTAAGCCAAGGCCTGCCAAGTGACGGTTGGGCGGCGACAGAGTCAAATCGTCGATTGGTGGATGCAAGGTGTGGTTCGTAACTACGTTCCCTTGGTTGTCTCCGTTTCTCCAATACCTCCTCTTTTCCGATAATCTCGCCGTTGATATCTGCATCTGCTGATTATGCGGCATGCCACTGTTATGGCGATCCGCGAGTGCGGGTCGATGCAGGTTCCGCAATGGCAATAAGCTAGGTTGCGACCGGCGTTGATGGGGTTCAACGGCGAGTATCGAGGTGAGATGGTGTTGGAGGAGGCGCTCCGATTCCCCCAGGAAAGCCCGAAGACTGGGCTTAGAACCATATTGGTGGCCGTAGCCGGGCCATTTACCTCTTAACACGGCCGGCTGGCTAGGAGACCTGGAACTCCATGTCTTGCCTTGCAAGGTACTGGTCCAGTCGGCCAGTCAGATTCGGAGCATCAGAAACGTTCAATCTCAAACGCCGGCCCGCCAAGTATTCGCCCACCCCACCATCCGGCAACCCCCCTATAGGTGCTCCTGGCACACGCAATACGCCTTCCTCGGTCGTCTCTTGTTGCTGACCTTCTTCATCATATGTATGGATCTCCAATGCTCATTGCTGACTCCCATGGTGGAGGTTCGCGGAATAGGTATACCCTCCCGGTGCTTGCGTCGGCTGCTGAATAGGTGGTCGAGTCTCTAGATGTCGCGAATGGACCGATTCTGCCAAGATCGGAGTTAAGCTGAGGGAGCACTTGCGCCCGACATGTGCGTGAATTACGAAGCAACCGATGGACATGGTCTCCCTCATCGTATTGTGACCAAAAGCTCATATCCGATAATCCTCGGATCAGCATGCTCGCCTTATTCATTACGGAAGAAGCAAGTTCTCGCTTGTGATTGTGTGATTGCGGAGTGCGGCTGGGGCAACTCTACCAGCGAACAATACAAGAATTAGCCTGAAGCGGACGAAGAGCCCGCGGTATCCTTTCTTTCAGAGATATCGCGGCCTGTATTTGTCCGGGAGGAATAAGCACAGTCAGCTACCCGTACAAGGATGGCAGCCCATTCGACGCCACCCGCCTCCAAAGGTGAACCCTCTGCCAAAGTTGGTATTCTCGTGTTCGGTACGAACAAAGTATGCGAAGACTTGTCTGTGGCCTGCCCTACCTGCTATATGCATGTTGCGGGTTTAATCTCAAGTCTCTTTGCTATTTCATTGCCATTCCGTCTCAGGCGTCTGTAGAATGCACGAGACCCGCCAGGCCATGAATAGATGCCATTGATAGCACGAGCATATCAAGATGGCTTGGATGCGGTGAGCACGGGGCTGATGAAATGCGCTAGAAGCTAACGGCGTTGATTTGATGATGTTGATGCGGCTCGCGAGGCCACGCCGAACCTGCATTGACCAAGACCAACCGCCCGGTGTCTGAGCGTGGTTGAGACTGGACTGGCGAGATGGATTGTTGGTGATATGCACTTGTCGGGCACATGTCGATATCGGACAGTGTGACCAGGGCATCCAAGTCAACGGGATGCAGGTCGAAATTTCCCGCCCCGGCTGCCGTGACCCGTCACTGCTGAGTCTTGACAGGCACGTTTGCGGTCTTGCAACCCTGGGGCCCTGGTAGAGACCTGGCCAGAGCACCTAGGCCTGATTTTCATCTGCTGATTTGGACTTCAAAATTTTTGATCTCCTTGGCCATTGCGACTCTGCAAAGGGGTCAGGCAGAGAGCAAGAGGAGCCGTAGAGGCTAAGTGAAGAAGAAAATTGGAGAACGGCCATGTCTCAGCATCCCATCATTTCGCAGCAACGGTATCCCAGCACGCCACGAGATCCCACATCGGCTCTCCAGTCCGACGGTGAGTGAGCAGGAAGGCCGCACTGTGACTGGATTGGACTGACTGGACAGCGTCAGATTCAGCGCAGGATGACACCAAGTGTAAGTTTGGCGATGGTGGGACGACTAAGAATATCGTTCGCGGGGCCTCGACCGCAGGCTAGTCTACCAGAGTGTAATCATCGATGCGAACCCTGGAAGGCGAAAAGCGTGCGACAGGTCTGGTCGAAAAATGCATGCCATGAGATGACATTTGGCAGGCATGCTGCCTTGCCGTCCCGTTGCCAATGCCGTGGCCAATTTCGCCTGTGTACTTGCGTTTCGCTGGTCATCGTTATCGTTCGTCGTCTAGCTACCCATGACTTCGTTTCTCTAGGGTCGCATCTTCTCGCCCTATGACGACGATGCCGCAGCAAAGCCGTGATGGATGACGACGGCAGCCACAGCTGCCACGCTGGAAGGGACCCCCTCCTTCGACCCGCCGCCTGTCGACAGCTCAAGCTGCAGCGCCGCTTGTAAGAGCTGGGGTTGGGGAAGCACCCCCGAACGAACCAATGGCCACTACGAGACTGCGAGACTGCAGCTCATTAGACGGTGTCGCGACGTGTAAAAAGGTGTGCGCGCTCTCAGACTGAGCCACGATTTGCTCCGCTTGGCGTGCCTACGTTCCACTTTGCATGTGGTCCCGGCAGCTAGAAGCGTCCTGCAGCGCCGCAGTGGTAGGTAAATCTCCCAGACCTGAAGCATCGTCTGTGAGACTGCGATAGCGTGGTACCGCCAGCAGCATCTGCCCGCCGTGTGTTTCGATTCGTCCTCGCACGCAAGCATAGTATAGATCCAGCGGCGGCGGCGGTGGCCCTGGATACCGTCTTTGTCCCGTGGAACTGTGGCACAAGAGGCGGCATCAATGGCGCATGGCTGCTCATCCTCGCTGGCCTGGCAAACGCGGATAGTGGCAGTGTTGACTGCTCCCAAGAATACTCGACATGTTTCCTTAGCCGGATGGTCAACGCACGGTCGAATCGTAGGAACGATAGGCGTTGTTGTTGGTTAAATCGAGAAAGGACTAGTGGTGTCGAGCTTTGGGTGTTTGATGATATTATCGACTATCTTGAGCTCCCGGGTAGCTTGGGTCGTATTGGTCTTGAGCTTGTGATGTGAACCCAAGTGCTCGAGAGCATAGTCGTGGCTTGGTCGTCATTGTGTGCTTTTCACAGCTGGCAGCTGATAAGAACTTGATGCCGTGGGTACAGATACAGCCGTCGTGTCGCACATGTATGATGCATGTCGAACTACCTGGCTGGTGGCCGCAAATTAACGGGAACAATCCTCGGACGAAGTTGACCTGTTGGATTGACAAAGTGGGCAAGCTAGGACAAAGATCAAGGCACGTCATTAGAAATCGATGGAGTCGAAGCAGCCGAGGTGCAATCATCAAAAAGAAAAGCAGCCAGCGGAAGCTGCCTCACTTATTATCTGCCTCAGGTATTATCATTCAGACCGGGCCTGCTTGAGGTAAGGTAAGGCGCCTTAGCCTCTACCCTATGACACCTTATCGACTAAGCAGGCGCCTTACGACTGCAAGGAAGGAAGAAGGTGTGAGAACTTGCCTACTTTTCAAAACTACCAGCTTGAACAATAAGGTAAAGAAAGCCCCACGTTCGGTGGTGAGGTTAAGCTTCGACTGCTTACTACACAGTAATCTGAATCCGTACTCCGTACACCGCCCCCTGAGCGACTTTCCACTAAGGATGGCTAAGCTTCACAACCTGGCACAAAAGGAATCCTCCTCCACGAGTCCACAGAAGCCTAAGTATTCGTACACAACACGGAGCACTTGCTTGTCGATTGCATTGTCGATTATTCCCGGCCGGATTCTACGCCTTTTCCATCCTGAGCATCCACCAGAGCCACCACCGAGACTGGCCTGAATGAGAATGCAGAAACAATTATGGGCTGTTGAGCTCTGGACCTCCTTTGTTTGCATGTTTTTGCAGGGCTTGAATGGAATGGGGATTCAGGAGGACCGGGTCCGGCTCCAGTCTCCATTGTTGATGAGTTATTACTCCTGCCGCCTGCGTGCCGTGGTGCCTTCCAGCTCTGTCATCGCGGGAGCGCCGTACTATGTCCGCGGGATCCAGCATCGGATGTCGAGTTGCCTTGCACTTTGTATCCGTACGGAGTATCCATCCGCAGTATTGTTGGCTGTATGTATGTACGCAGTACGTACCTGTCACAGGCTCACGGGTCCCCTGCCTGCCGCACGCTTGCTCGGTGAGGTGGAGAGCTGGCGGTAAGAAAGCAGCACAAGGTGGACCTTTCACTGCACTGTGACGCCCCCGGATCGAGCACTTGAAAATTGTTAGTGGGGAGGTACTTTCCAAATATCCCGTTTGGGCGAGCCAGCCCGTCAGAGCGGGAGGAGCGACCCCACGGCACCTTAGCGTCTCTAGCGTCCTTAGCGTGGAAAAAGGCACAGGCAGCAGGCAGTCTTTGGCCTATGAACTTGGCATCGCTGCATGAAGAGCGCATACTGTGCGGGGATCCTGTGAAATTACGTCCCAGTCATCGTAAAAGGTGCGACTGTTGGCTCTTGCTAATTTTTCTCTCTCTCAGGAAGCTATGTGATGATGCTCAGAATGGTCTAGAGAGTAAAAACTCTCAGGGAGGTACTTATCACCTTATCTGTACCAAAGACCGTGATCTGAGAGAACTCTCGGCATTGAGGCTGGAGTCAAGAGGAATATAACATCAACCAAGGCTGAAGCATCAAATGTATAAGCAAGAGATGACACAGGATAAAGAAGGTTCGAATCGAGCTTGAGTGAAGCCACTCGCCAAGTGCGGCTGTGCAGTGCCCGACAAGCTCCTGTCTAGCATTACCGGCTCGCACTCGATCATGACGCAGCGTCGCACATGATTACACTTTCATCATCACAACAAGCTGCCCGGCTCAGTCAATCTATCTGAAGGGGTTCCCACGCTCTGCAATTCGACTGCCTACACTAGACTCTAGAATGAGTTGTTGACGAATATTGGCTCCGCTCATGCTTGGAATATTGGCCAAGCCTCGCAGAGTATGAGACTTCCTTGGCTCAAGTTACTATAACGTGACAAGCAAATGGCATGGCATGGCATGGCAGTGCTTTCCTTTCAATCGTTATCGCTATCGACACGAGAGGCTGTCACAATGGAAAGCGAAACCAACGAACGCTACTGTACTCCGCTGGCTAACTCCGTAGTTCGATGTCGATTGGTCATCATCAACACGACGAAAGGAAAGAAAAAAGAGAGCAAAAAAGACAGACTAACCTATACATCCCGGCCGTACACAGTGCTCGCGATTGACCGCTTACTCGGTAATTTCTTCCTTCTCATTTCCCGCGGGGCGATTCAGTACAAGCGCAGAAAATTCCCAAGGCAACCAGACCTTGTCCGTGTATCCGTGCCACCCCTGCGAGCTCTCATGGGCCCACGTCCCTTTTCGCGCTAAAGCAATTATCGAGGCAGAGGATGGGAGTGAGGCAGGCGCAGAGGCAGCCCACTAGATGCGATGCGAGCGGGCGAGGTGCGCTAGCCTCAGCACGGCATACCCCAAGGCCCCTGCCGTTCGGGCCAATCAGAGACGATCCTTCTTTCTCTTGAGCCAATCACGATCCATAAAGTAATCCTGAATTGGTCTAGTCTGGCTTCTGGCACACTGGAACCATCTCGACCCTCGCTCTGTTTCTTGCTTCTTTCTCGTTTTTCTTTCATTGCTCTCTGTGACCTGCGGCCTGCCTCGCCTCTTCACCACCTCAATCTGCTGCAGTTCTCCGGATCAAGGTGCCTTAGTAACCCCCCGGTCTGTTACGGCTGCCATCACCGGTGCTAGGAGACCCCCAGCTCGTCGTCTCGCCAATCCAGAGGCTTCCACTACCCCCATTGTCCAGTCCAATGCTCCAGTTCAACGATTTTGCAAGCTGCACGTCTTCCCTCCTCATCTTGCAGGCGGCGAGCACCTCCTTTATACCTCCCTTCTATAGTATGCCTCAGTAGATGGTGCAAATAGTTGTCCGTGACGGTAGAACTCCAGCGTTGTATCGGAGCCGTCTTCATACGCGGGTCCTGTTGGTTGTTTTGGTGAGAATGAAAATAAAACAGACAAAGTTTGGCGGCAGAGAGAATATTGGTATCCGTACATCTGGGAGCGGGTCCTCCACACCCAAGTCAGGCTGTGGCGCTGGGCCGACACAAGTACTCTGTACAAATGACCCTTTTCCCTCCCCACGTCCCATCTGGAACCAGTCTGGTCTGGTCCAACGCAAACAAGCTCTGAGGTGCGCGTGTGAAAGGGAAAGAGGGCTGGTACGAATACTCCGTACGGATACCTAGAGAGGTGAGAGTCCAGAGCAAGGCGCGCCGCACCTCACCTCAGAGAAATCAGCGCGCCCCCTTTCTCTGCCGTCTCCCCCCCCCCCCCTCGTCTACCGTCTACGCAGTATGGTCTACCTCACTGCGTACCAGGCCTGCCTTACAATATTACCTGTCTGTAGTGTATCACCCGCGGAACACTGAGGTGGACTGGACTGGACCTTAAGGTACCGCACCTTACCTTAGCTTAGCAGACCCGACCCGACCTTACTGTACCCGTGTCCACCTACCTACTACCTCCTGGCTCCTGCTCTTCCTTCATGCCCAGGTCCCTATCCAAGAAATCATCCACTCTCACTACCTTGCACTTCTTCCCTCCTTCTCTCTTCCTCAGTCTGTCCCCGTATCCATTAGTCGCTATTCTCCTCGTGAATATCATCCGACAAGACGCACTCTAATTCTTCCCAGTCTCTCCCTTTTTCACTTCTTCTCTCCCCCCTCCCCCCCTTCCTCCTGACTGTCACCTGCTTTCCTCCTCATCCACACTCAACCCTCTCCAAGAGACAGAGTGAGAGAGCGCGAGAGACCACCATCAACCTCGACCGGTAGGGCTCCAATTCTACGCGTGCCCTTCGCAATTTCGGCCCAGAGGTTTCCTGATTCTCCTCCTCCGCCCTACTTCCCTCTCCATTCCTCTCTCCCTCTCCCACTTGCTGTCTACAGTCGCTGGTCTCGCTCTCCCTCGAGCAAACTTCCACCCCCCAGTCAGGCTTCGCACATTTCTCCAAGCCTCTTATCGGCTGCTTGCCTCGACAGACAGACAACCTCGCCTTCCGTCGTCGACCTTCCTGAGCTGTCGGCTTATCGTCGATCTTTCCATCGCTGGCAACGCGCCTCACCGAAGCAACATCCTCGGTCGTCACCATGTCATCGATTTTGGCCTGGGCCTCGCGCCGCGTCGGCGGCTTGGCCATGCTGGGCTTGTTGGGTCTGAGTTACTGGGTTATCTCAAAGGAATCAGCTGCTTCTGCACACAACTATTTGCACGAGGATAGCCTTAGCTCTTCGACTTCGACTACCAAAGGCGCTGGCATTTGGACCGAAATCTACGCCTACTACTGCTTGTTTATCCACATCCTCGTCTTCGCTTTCCCTCTCCGATGCTGCTGGGCTGTCTTTGACATGACCCGCCAGCTGAAGAAGATCGCTCGCAACAGGACCCTCAGAGACTATAGACTCTCCCACCGCCGCCGTGGTTCCTCGACCTCCTTATCCAGCTCGGAGACCCTCACGTCCTCCCACGGTGGTTCTGCGTCTAGCAGTGAAGCTGGCGACATGGAGCCCGAACTATACACCGATGGTGACGCTGAACCCGACCGCGTCATCCACGCTATTATCGTTCCCAACTACAAGGAGGAGATGGATACCCTGAAGGAGACTCTCGAGGTGCTGGCTTCGCACCCCCAAGCTCGCAGCTGCTACGATGTGAGTACATTTGGACCCCCCCCCCCCCCCCCCTTGCCGCACAGTTGCCCTGGTAGTAAATGACCACCGATCTGGCGAATGCTGTCGTTCTTGTTTGAGACGCGTACAAAAACTGACACTTGCATGCTAGGTCTACTTGGGAATGGAACAACGCGAGCCCAATGTCGAGCTCAAGGCCATGACCCTCATTCAGGAGTTCGTCAAGAAGTTCCGCAGCATCGATTACACCATTCATCCGTCCGACATCCCAGGTGAATCCGCTGGCAAGGGAAGCAACGTGGCATGGGCTGCCCGCAAATTGAGCCAAAAATATTCAATGACCACCCGCAAGGATGTGATCATTACGGGTCTTGACGGTACGTGCGCATGCCAGATTCTGAAAATCTGCCGCAGTCAATGTTTCCAATTTTTGCGCATGTAGGATGATTCGCTGACAGAAACGTGGGGTGTACAGCCGACAGCCACCTCTCATCCAACTTCTTCGCTTTACTGACTACCATGCACCTGGCCTATCCCGAAACAGCAAAGACCACCATGTACGCGGCTCCAATCATCTTCGACCGCAACGCCCACAGTGTTCCCGCCATTGTCCGTGTCGCCGACATCCTTTGGGGTGCCGGTGGTATGTCGGGACTGTACTCCGGATCTACAATCGCGCCTCCCACCTCCGTCTACTCCGTGCCCTTGGAACTTGTTGACCGCGTCGGCGGCTGGGACTGCGATAACGAGGCTATTGGAGAAGATTTGCACATGTACCTCAAGTGCTTCTTCGCGCTGAACGGCAACTTGACCGTCAGAACTGTCGTCAGCCCCGTCAGTCAGAGCAACGTCTGTGGCGATGGCTCCAAGGGTCTCCGCGGTATCTACTCGGACATGCAGGCTCGTTACAAGCAGGCAATGAGACATATGTGGGGTGCTCTCGATTCCGGATATGCGCTCCGAAAGGTTGTCGAACTCTGGCAGGAAAGGAAGCACACCTCTCGCGCTTTCCGTCCGCTTCACAACTCCATGGGCGACGCCTCTGACGTCTACGTCCCCGAGACGCAGCTGGACCAACAGGATCCCGAACAGCCCAGAGAGAGCGGTGTTTTCTCCGACGTCACCCACGATACACTGCAGTCTCCTAACTGGGAACGCATCGTCTACCTGTTCCACCGTCTCTTCGAGGCGCACTTCCTTCCCCTTCAGATGACCATTTTCGTAATTTCCTCTACTCTGTACGTGTGGGTCACGGAGGGCAACAAGGAAGTTGCTCACCTCAGCTGGATCTTCGACGTTTGCAACATTCTGCGCACTTTCGGTTTCATGGAAATTGCGCTCTACCTCTTCTTGTATGAGAGCTTCCACCGCATCTGCGTCAAGTCCCGTCAACGTGAGATGACCGAGGCTGGTCTGTCTGAGGGCATGAACTTCTCTTACCGCAACGTCAAGAAGAACTTCATTGACTACGCAATGGTTCCGCTCGTCGCCCCTCTCTACGGTGCCATTCCTTGCGCCCAGGCACAGTTGTGCCATTTCTGGACGCTAGACTTGGTCTACTCCGTCAGCAAAAAGGTTACCCGGCAAAGAGCGAAATCCCTCACGGCAGCCGAAATCGCGTAACGACAATTATTTTCTTCTGTGTCAACTTTTATCTACTCTTCAACAGGACCTCGCCCTCCCCGTGGAGGCGTCGATGGCTCACATTATTTTTTTTCTTCAATTCGACGCACAGCCCAATTCCAGGAAGACCCACCAAGCGGCGGTTTTTAACTCGATTACGTGTTTGAAGAAGTTGGGGCTCCCAAGAGCCTCACGTGTAAATAGATGAGGGCATTCTTGATATGCATGGCATGGCATGGTATCGGCATTCTAGAGATTTCGGGGATTTATGGGGCCTCAAACCGGAGTTCTCGGAGCAATACGCAGGAACTTGACGAGCGAGAGAGCCGTCCAAGTGCATTCGCTTATACGGAAGACGAAGTGGAAACGATGAGGTCGGACATATCCAGGCCAGCATGACGAGGCTCACCCACCAGCGGCAGGAAGATGCCGGGATGGTGACGAAAGATGACTGCATCCGCTGGGGACGGGACAAGCCCAGCAGGAACAGCTGACAATGGGCTCCAAAAGAGCAAGACGGGAGGCCGACACAACAGAATCCCGGAGCCCATTAATTTGGACGAGTCCTATAATATTTAATCTTGTGTGTACATAGAACGATTCATGATCATGGCAATTGACGCTAAGACGTGGGTTGGACGGCGTGGTTAACAGGAAGAACGTTGCCACGATAAAATTGACGTGAATTATACATTGCTTGCGACCCATTCTCGGTGACTTATCATGGGTTCCTTGTGGTTATGAGTTGATCATGGCGAGTATGGTAGACATGAACATGAAGCACCCTCACGCATCTTTAGAGGAAACCACCCGGCCAAAGCTCCCTCGTTAATAGATGCAAGAGGATTGATCATCATGGAGGAGAGAATTCTGAACGAACGTAGCCAACCTGGAAGGACGGGAAGCCGTTCCAATCAGCTTACAATGGTCGGTCATCCTTTAGACGGACCAGCACCGCTGAGGACGAGCCGCTAGAACCCCGAAGCCTCTCGGAAGTTAAGAGATGACACCCAATCAGCTCCCATGAATGTCAGCCACCGGATGCCCAGTGTCTTTCTGCTTGGTTGTTGGCTATACCGATAGGCTTTCGGACCGCGATGTAAAGGACGGCAGCATTCGGAGGACGGACGGTCGATAGGCTGTTTGGCTTCAGTATAAAGCTGGATGGGGTTTGATACCTTGACGATGATACCAAGACAGCCATGCCAGGACGCATTGAACATATTGTTGGAATCCAGTGCCCCATCCAGGGATTGCTTCAATCCACCTTGTAGAATTTCACGACAAAACTCAAAGAAGAAGAAAAAAACACACAAAATGGCAAACACCAGTACCGAAATGGTCAAGATTGGGGTCTTTATGCCGTCCGAGTGTCAGCTCCTCGACATGGCCTGCGTAGACGTCTTGTTTATGATGTCGAGAGAGTACCTGGGCGGTCTGCCCATGATACCCAAACACATCCCGAACTTGGCGCCAAGCGTGGAAATCTACTACATTTCTGCAAAGACTAGCCCCAGCTCTAGCTCTAGCTGTAGCTCGAACTCGGCCCCGGAGGCAGCAGAACACCTTGTTCCTCCTCAGCTCCCCTTGACGGCGGGCGTCAAGATCCGGCCGACGCACGACGTCTCCAGCCCGGAGGTCCAGCCGGGCATGCTGGATATCCTGCTCGTCCCCGGACCGGATCCGGCGGCGAGCTGGGATGAGGAGACCTTGGCGTTTTTGAGGGGACATGCTGATGAGGAGGAGGGGGAGGGAGGAAAGGGAAAGAGGACGGACGTGCTGAGTGTCTGTACGGGCGCGTTCTTGTGTGGTGCCGCGGGGGTTTTGGAGGGGAGGAAGGTGTGCGGGCCGAGGGGTCTGCAGGATGTTTTGAAGAAGAGGTTTCCGGATGCGAGGTTTGTGGGGGATGAGTTTCGATGGTGTCGGGATGGTAATCTTTGGAGCTGTGGTATGTTTTTCTTCTCTTCTCTTTCTGCTCTTTATGTCTGTTTTACTAAATCATGGTTGCATATCCACAGGTGGCATCACGAACGGGAACGATCTGGTGGCGGCGTACGCTCGGAGCAGCGAGAGGCGCCTCTTTCCGGGGCCGATTGTCGAGATTGCGTGTAAGATGGCGGAAGTTGGTGAGAGGGGCCAGATGTATGAGCAGGGGCAGACGAGGTTTGCTTTGGGGTTTGTGTGGCAGCTTGTCAAGGCTTGGTTTGTGAAGTCGAGGTAGGTAGTCGAAGATGACGAATGATGAATATCAGAAAAAGACGGAGATTTGGGAGACGGACGAGGAACTTGCAGTTTCCAAGGTAGAAATTGTGTACCTGTTCTGTCTACAGGACATGCAGGAGAGATACTAATCATCTATGTCCGTATACTGACGAGATCTCGGATTTGCCCAACGAAATGATCGAAAACCCTTTGACCAAGTTGCTATTGATATCTCATCAGAATATGGTATGCAGTAAGAATGAGTGATCCTTGATGGCGCAACAAAGGCACCTCGAAGGATCTCAAAGGCAGCACAGACTTCGTCAACAGCATCAGCACCGAGTGAGCCCAGGCAGAAAGCGGTGTACGAGTGGAGGGTCCTCACCGTCCACAAAAGCGCCGGTGAAGACGTCGTTTTGGGCATTTTTGGGGCATTTTTGGGCAAGGGTCCAATGCAGCTCCTTCCCCAGACGCACCTTCCCTGCCGTTGCGCCTTGGTTGCCATGGTGTGATAAGGCCGATAAGACAGGATAAGGCAGCACTAGCGCCGCCAGCGGTGGGGTCGAGACCAAGAAAAAAAAGAAAAGAAAAAAAAAGTTCCGTCTGGTCTGGTCGTCGAGTGGAAAAAAATTTCAGGCAAAAGTTCTTCGAGAACCTCGACTTTTCTGTACAACCTCCCTCTCACACTCGAATCCCACCCCATCTTCTTCCTCTCCCTAGTCTTTCCATACCCCCAAATAATCCCTTCAAGAACGAACGGTCTTTGTTTTTCGACCTCCTTGAAGAGCAATCATCAAGTGCAAGAGCACCAACTTTTACTAGTCTCATTCACATACCACATTTACAATTAGCACAATGGCCCAGCTTCCTGTCGCTCTCTACGGGCTCGAGGTCCCCGCCGGCGAGATCCTCATTCCCGCCAACCCCGACTTCCCTGCCACTGTATGTGCATCTCTCTGCCCTGTTTCTTTGCCTGTAGGCACTTGAGCGCAGGCTCCGGCCAGGTCGCAACTTGCGCTGGGCGCCGGCGCACTCCTGCTTATTCACGATTAACTAACCTTGGGATTTCCCAGTTCCGCATCACCATGGCCGCCATTGATCCCTCTGAGGCTCCCGAGGCCGATGCTGATGGCAACATTCCTGCTGTCCCCCGCTCTACCCTTCGCCTCGTCAAGCAGCGCTTCGGTGACGACCTCGAGGCCGGCGAGGATGACGAGATCGATGAGGACTACCTTCAGTCTCTCATTGACGCCAACGGCGATGACGACGAGTCGTCCGATGACGATGATGAGCCTAACGGAGGTCCCAGCGACCCCTCCAAGTCCAAGAAGCAGAAGCAGGCTGAGGCCCTTAAGAAGCTGATCGAGGCTGTCAACGAGGAGGAGTCTGACGAGGAGATGGACGATGCCAAGCCCAACGGAAAGTCTAGCAAGAAGGGCAAGGGCAAGGCCTCTGATGATGAGGAGGATGACGAGGAGAGCGATGACGACGAGGAGGGCCTTGACCTTGAGAACTTTGTCATCTGCACTCTCGACACCGAGCGCGTAAGTTGCGAATAGACCGTGCGAGTCTAGAGGGGAAAATTTTGATTGCTAATAACCGCGCAGAACTACCAGCAGCCCCTTGACATCACCGTCCAGGAGGGTGAGAAGGTTTTCTTCGTCGTTTCTGGTACCCACACCGTCCACCTCACCGGTAACTACGTTATCGACGATGAGGAGGAGGAGGGATCCGACGAGGACGAGGACGACGACGAGTACGACCTGTCCCCCGATGAGCTCGAGTACGGCATGCCCGATGAGGACAGCGACGACCTTGACGACACCGAGGACCCGCGCGTCATGGAAGTCGATACCGACGAGGAGGAGGCCCCCAAGCTGGTCGAGACTGGCAAGAAGGGCAAGAAGCGCGCTGCCGAGAGCCTCGACGACCTGATCAAGGCCGACGACGAGACCAAGACCTCCAAGAAGGACAAGAAGAAGCTCAAGAACAACAAGGGTGAGGCCGTCGCCGCCGAGGAGAAGACCACCCCCAAGTCCGACAAGAAGGTTCAGTTCGCCAAGAACCTCGAGCAGGGCCCTACCGGCTCCGCTGAGAAGGCCAAGCAGGCTGGCAAGCCCGCGGGTGGCGTCAAGGTCGTTCAGGGAGTCACCATTGACGACCGCAAGCCTGGTACTGGCCGCGCTGTCAAGAACGGTGACAGCGTCAGCGTCCGCTACATTGGCAAGCTCGACGACGGCAAGGTCTTCGATGGTAAGCGCCGAGTTCGAATGTTTCTTTCTTCTAGATATCTCGCTAACTCATATTTCTAGCCAACAAGAAGGGCAAGCCTTTCACCTTCAAGGCTGGCAAGGGCCAGGTCATCAAGGGCTGGGACATTGGTGTCATCGGCATGGCCATCGGTGGTGAGCGTCGTCTTACCATCCCCGCCAACCTCGCCTACGGCAACAAGAGCCTGCCCGGCATTCCTGCCAAGAGCACCCTGACCTTCGACGTTAAGCTCCTTGAGATCAAGTAAACAGGTCGCTTCCTCACTAGCAAGACCCCCTTTTGGCGGCGAGACGCCGATTCAGGATGCTTCTCACTGTATTCTACCCTATTTTGCCCGGCGAGCACGCCATGGAAAGATGGCGAGCCCCTGCTGGGCCCCGGCGTTCCAGACGCCGACCTTCCCTCGTAATGATGTGTGACGGCGATGGGATTCGCTGAGTCGCGATATATGCGCTGTTGCCGCAATGGATAGTCTCCGACCTGTGGCTATCTGCGAAGATTCGCAGTCCCCTCGTGGGGTACGAGAAGCAGAATGTGTTTGATGGGATGACGAGGCGAGGACTTACACTGCATTAGTTGGCGTATCACAAAAAGAGTTTTCTGTTGATGTAGGAAATTTCTCTCACCGGACATGGATGGTTTTCTTCCGGTCGGTCTGTACTTAGCTCCGGTTTCCTTTTATGAAAATCAAAGTCTCCTTACTTCTTACCTTGAATCTCCCGGCGAGCCTTCCTCCTCGGCAACCGATCGTGCCTAGAAACTTGTGATGACGTCCTGAGATGCTGAGGCAAGCTCAATTTACAGCGTACTTACCTGCCTCCTCGCCGGTGACTATCCTGAATGAAGCTCACTTGCCCATTGTCGATCAATTGAAACGGCCAAGGTGGTCAAGCTGCTTTTGGCAAGTCCCTCCTCAATGCAACCGTTGGCCGAGGACAACGATCCATATCCTCGTTCCTAATCTGCCTACATCTTCTCAGACGACATGCCACCAGGCCAAACACCATCATAGCCGGACTGCTCGTCCGCCTCTCTTTTGGACCCCGCATTTATCACAAGTCGTTATGCCAGCAGGTCTCATTACCTCTTCAATTAATTTCTCCATCACTAGTAAACATCATGCATCAACAAGTTCTCCGCAGCAGCATCGTCGCACGTTCAAATCCGACCCTCACGGCAACAGCCATAGACGCCAACCACACACTCCCAACAGACCTCAGTCCAGAAGTCGACGGCCAGGCACAGCACACTCTTTGGAATCCCCGTCCTCATCTTCAGGCGACCCCACTAACCCATTTGTTCAAGGGAAGATACCGCCATCATCAACGTGGGTAGAGGCTGACTAAAAGGCCAACCATCACCAGCTAACACACAAAGCAGACCTACAGTCCTCGGGCAGTGCTAGGTCCACCAGAACCAGGAACTTCATTCACAGGTTCATGGACATAAGAGGGAAGCCCACTCACAAGGCAATACAGTCCCGCCCTCTGCGATACCCAATTGCCCAGCCCGTCACAAACCACCCTCTTGAGCCAGCCGCCACAAATCCGCCACCTGACTTGGAACTTGAGCTTTCTTCGGCGCCCCAGTACACACCCTGGGGACGACTAGATTGGAACCAACTCTCTGATAAACAAAGGGTCCACACGGTCGAAAAGGCAGCAGCAGCCAGAATCTACCTGGAGACCTACTTCGAGGATGCTTTGAGTAGTCGTCCCACACCACGTGAACAGCGTATCGCCGAGCACCAACGAAATCTGGATCAGTATGGAGGTCACCTCGGCCCCAGTGAGAGAGACTATTACTGGAGGCTCTTCTTTGCAATGGAGACCAATTTCCTCCGCGAGCAAAGAAACGCCAAAACTCACAGCTGCAGAGTTGCATAGTCAACAACGTCTAGCGCTGAAACGAGGCGAGGATCGGACTTGGAAAACCTCGAGACCCTGCAAATCCTCGGAAAAGGGAGCTTCGGAGTTGTCAAGCTTGTATGGGACCGATGCCGACGACAGGTATTTGCTATGAAGGTCATTCGGAAGTCTGACATGATTCGAAGCTGCCAAGAAGGGCACTTGCGAGCGGAAAGAGACTTCTTGGCGGCCTCTGAGAATTCAGAATGGTGAGCAAAGTCCTCTCGATGTGCTGGCCAACGCTGTTCTTCCATGCTAACCGGGGCTAGGGTGGTGCCCCTGATATCCAGTTTCCAGGATCCAGTGAATCTTTACCTCCTAATGGACTACATGCCGGGGGGAGACTTTCTTGGTCTTCTGATTCGCGAAAACATCTTGACCGAGTCCAGAACTCGATTCTACATCGCCGAGATGATACTTTGCGTCGAAGAGGCCCACAGACTTGGATGCATCCACCGAGATGTCAAACCAGACAACTTCCTCATCGGTGCCGACGGTCACCTGAAAATCTCGGATTTCGGGCTGGCTTTTGACGACCATTGGTCCCATGACACCTCCTACTACAAGTGGCAGCGACAGTCAATTCTGGCCCTGACAGGTGTTACGCTAGACGGTGATGGCGAGGATCAAAAAGCCGCCCGCGATGGTGGACGGGCGAGGCGACGATCATCTCAGGAAGGGTCATCCAAGCACTATCCCCCGTCAGAATTGCTCCGAACCAAGTTTGATGGGCTTGAATGTCCGTTCAATGTCGTCGAAACAAACGCAGACGAGATTGTAAAAGTCGACCAGCTGCTTGGTTGGCGAACAGCAGAGACACGCCGATCCTCGGCCCGCTCCATTGTTGGCACAAGCCAGTATATGGCTCCAGAGGTGGTCATGGGAGAGAAGTATGATGGTAGGTGCGACTAGTGGAGTATCGGAATCATCCTTTACGAGTGCCTATATGGGCACACGCCGTTTCTCTCGGAGAAGGGTCGTCACTATACCAAGCAGAACATCCTCGTAAGTTTGGACAGAACTTCCCATTGTAGATTTCTCTGATTGTGAGAGCAGGAATATCGGAAAAGCTTGGTGTTTCCTATTGACGGGCCTCCAGTCTCGAGAGTATGCCGGCAATTGATCAACGATCTGCTTCAGGACAAAGACAGCCGTCTCTCATCACCCGAGTATCGCAACCAAGATGCTCGACGAAGTTGGGAGAAGCTTCAGGGCTACAAAAAAATACCGAGTCAATACGTTTTCAATAACGACGCATCCGAGATCAAGGCCCACCCGTGGTTTCGGGGCGTTCCTTGGGAAGCAATACGCTCCAGTCGGCCAGAGTGGATACCACATATTCAAAGCTACGCCGACTCTCACTACTTTGAGGAAGATGAGCCGATCAGCGACTGGTCTGACTCAATGGATTCCGAGATAGCGGAGGGGTCGGAGAACCTGGACGATCTCCGTCTAAGGTTTCTACAGTACGACTTTGAAGACGATGTGAGGTGTCTGGCCACTGAGTTCATCTCCAAACCCTACGATTCATCCAAGTTGAAACGATTCGATCGCGATATGGACGATCATGCCTTTCTGGAAGATGTTGAAAAGGCCTTTCTCAAATGGTACGTCAGAAGAGTCGGACGAAAAGAATGCAAGCGCCCAAGAGACAAGTTACTGCGGGACCGTTGGGTCAAGGAGGAAGTTCTTCAGATGAGGAAGCGAACAGCTTTTCTAGGTTATTCGTGGCGACGCAAAGACATGGCCAGTCGCAGGCCTGTTGGAACAGTCTACCCTACAAATTCTTGAACAAGGGGAGGAATGCGTTGTCAGTCGAGGAGACGTTGGGCAGAGGGGCAAGATTGAAGCAGCTACTGATGGAAGTATGGGCTGGTTACACGTACAAGGTGTGTTGCGCCATTATGAGAAGGAAAGAGCAACGCCAAGTATGAATAGACATTATTCTTCATTACATATCAGCCTCTCCTCTGGCGCGTGTAACATGCTGTGGAGGCACCGTCAACTAAGCCTAGAGTCTGGGGTATTATTATACTAGGCAGGACAATAGTCATTCGGGTTCTTAGAAAGACTTTTCTCTCTTTACTGTCTCCTCTGAAACAGAACCTCGCGCATGCCTTTTGGCGTTTGTGATTTCCCATTCAAACTCCTTCAAGGCTCTGAGTTCTGAGTTGAAGAAGAGGAGTGACATGAGACCGTCAACAACACCAGCAACCAGTCCGAGACTGCTCAGGAGCATGAGAACAAAGGCAACAAAGTTGTGTGGGCTGAACCACACAGCTATAAGGCACGCTATCAGGACGGCAAACCATGCCAAAAAGTGTAATCCCCGCCAGCGCCGTTGATTCTCTTCCCGGTGGATGTACTGACGTGTCACAGAGAGAATCTCGTCGTAGACTGGCGCCGGAAGACCTTTGCCTGGCACTTCGGAAATAGGGGGGTTCTCGGACGTGAAGGAGTCGCGGTGGGAGCTGGCTGAGGCGTCCTGGAGGTAGGACGTCTCGTTATCGTTTTCCGTTGCATCGAGGCCTTGGTGGCGATGGTGTGGTGTCTGGTATGCCAGCGTTGCCTCGACGGCGAAGTGGTCGCTTAGGGAGCAGCCGAGGGTGGGATGCGGCTCGACCATGCCGACTTTGGCGCTGCGGACGACCCAGTCGCCGCTGCCATCGTCGTCACCACCACCACCACCTCCTCTACCGGAGCCGAAGAAGATGTAGTCCAGGCGTTTCCCCTTTCTGTCGGGCGTGTCTGGCGGTACGACGATGGGTTCTTTCCCCTCGCCAAGCTTCTTCTGCTGCTCCTTGGACCAGCGCCAGGTGTTGTAGACGTGGTCCGAGGTGGCGCCGTTCTCGACGAGGTTGAAGTCGGCCGAGGGGACGGGTCTACCGCGGGCTTTTTCCAAGGGATCGTCTGCGGCGCCGAGAGACGAGTCTGGGTGGAGGACGCGCCAGACGTCGTGGACGGGTGCGTGGGCTGTGATGATGCGGTGCGGGAGGGATAGGGGCCGCATGTTGAAGTCGCCCATGGCGAGGGCGAGGTCGCCGCGCTGGGTTGCGGCGCGGAGGAGTTTGGACATTTCCCAGGACTGGGCGAGGCGGTGGGCGAGGTAGGTGTCGCCCGGTTGGTTTTCGGTGTAGGGCGCGTGTGTGTGGGTGTTGAAGATGCTCAGGACGTGGTCTCTGCCGGGGCCGCCGTCTGCGCCGGCGAGGCGGACGGGGATGCGGGCGCAGGCGATGCCCTTGCCGACGTACCAGTCGCCTCGCCAAAAGGCCGTGGGTCTGCCGTTGAGGGGGTACGCGCGCATGGAGCTCTCGTCGATGGGCCAGCGGGATAGGACGGCGAGGCCGCCGCCAAAGGGGCCCGAGTAGTAGAACTTGCCGTGGGGCAGGACGGCGGCGGTCTCGGCGCGGATGGCGTCGTAGTCGGAGGTGACCCAGCACTCTTGGAGGGCGACGACGTGGGGCGGGTCCGGGAGGGCGGCGATGCGGCGGCCGATTTCTGCGAGGCGTTGGGGGCGGAGCTTGGAGATGTATTTTAGGCCCCAGCAGTTGAGTGTTAGTAGGCGGAGGTCCTTTGGGAGAGGGTCGTCCATATTGTGTTGGTTTATGTTGTTGGCTGTCTTGAGATGACGAGGTGAAGAATCTGGAGATTATGTTTTATAGAGATGGGGGAAGATGTGGGAGAAGAAATAGGAAGACCACTGAGGAGAATGCGGAAAAAGGTAAAGAATAAGATGGCTTGAATCGGGAAGAGATATTGGATCAAGAGAAGCGTCGAACGCGTGTAAGACGACAGCGAGCTGCAACAAGATAGGTCGGCAGTTGTATGTGATTACGCCGAAGCTTCCGAAGTGGAGTGTGAGAGTAGGATTCAAACTCTACAGCAGTTGTAATGATAGGTAGTTAACTGGGCTGGCGCTATGGCATTTGCAAAAAAAAAATGTGAGAATGAAGTCGCATTACCGTCAAAGGTGAGGTCGGATCGCGGGGCTCTTGCGAGATGGGATGAAAAGGTCACTACAACGGACGCTTGGACTTTTGGTGACGTTGCGTTCGGTTTTCTTTTTTTCCCTTTCTCGACTTCCTGGAGCCGTCCCGTTTGCGTTTGCCGGCAGGCCGGGGGTTGTCCACGAGAGAACGACCCACTCTTACAGATGCTTGGCCGGACGAGGCTCCATACACTCTGCCATTGGCCAATCGGTACGAAAATGGCAGCAGCGGATTCTTATCTTAGTGGTCCCACACACTATCAGGGGGAGAGCTTGACCCCAGAATGACCTGTGCAGTGGGGACGAGGCTGGAAAGCAACCGCTAAACGTCAGTCAAGCAACCCCTGCTTCTTTTCAACGCGCCAAAAGTTGCTGATCATTCTTGCCGTCCGTTCATTCAGCCTTGCCTTTGACTTTCCTGGGCATAAATTGCTATTATTTCCCACCACCCCGCCCGCCATCGAATGAACAGCCTCCTTGACCAACACAAAAGGGAGCTGGGAGTCCGTCTCATATACTCGTGCCTCCATACCCAAACATAACGCGAAAAAATGTCAGACCTCGGCTCCTCAGCAGCAGCGACGCCTCTTCCCGAACCCCCTCCAAAACGTCGCAAAGTCGTCGCACACAGCACATCCGCGACACCGCGATCAAGTTCACCAGATGAGCTCAACGACACGACAGTTACGACCACCACGGCAGCCGCAGCCGCCAAGAAAACCACCGCGACGACAACGAGAACGAAGAAGCAGCGGTCCAGCACATCCCGCCGCCTGTCAACCAACCGTGGCCGTCCTAGCATGACACCTAGCAGGTCTCCTAGCGAGGATGAGCTCAACGAGGCGGCATTCTACTCGCGCTCATCGCACTCCAAATCTCGATCACGGTCGCACTCGAGGTCGCGGTCGCGATCTCGCACACCAAGGTCGGCGACCGCCTCACCCTCCCGCTCACGTAGCGACGACGACGACGATGACGAGGATGAGTCACGCGCGGGATCAAGGTCGCCTGCTTCTACATCGGGCGGCAGTCTCTCAGGCGCCGTCGACCGCAGGCTACGGCTCTCCTCGACCAACGGCGGCGCAGATACCGGCGCGACAGTGACGACGCCCGTGACACCCGGGCCCGTAAAGAAGGGCCCCGTGAGGCCGCGGTACGAGGAGGAAAGGGTGCTGAGCGGACACGCGGGAGCGCCCGTCTCGCAGGTGCGGATATCGCCCGACGGCCGGTGGATCGCGAGCGCCTCGGCCGACGGGACCGTCAAGACGTGGGACGCGGCCACGGGGGAACACATGGACACCCTGGTGGGCCACATGGCCGGCGTGAACTGCGTGGCGTGGAGCCCCAACAGCGGGAGCCTGGCGACGGGCTCCGACGACAAGTCGATTCGCATCTGGGACCGGGTGACGGGCCGGCCAAAGGTCACGGCAAAGGGCGTGGGTCACATGGCCAAGGACGACGCGGCGCCCGCCGCGCATCCCATGTTGCCGCTGCGGGGACACCACAACTACGTGATGTGTCTCGCCTTCTCGCCCAAGGGAAACATACTCGCCTCGGGATCGTACGACGAGGCCGTCTTTTTGTGGGATGTCAGGGCGGGCCGCTTGATGCGTAGTTTACCGGCGCACAGCGACCCAGTCAGCGGCATCGACTTTTCATGCGACGGCACGTTGGTCGTGAGTTGTTCGACGGACGGTCTCATGTACGTATGGCCAAGACTACCCCCGTCTCTACTTGGTTGGGATCCTTTACTAACTCCGAACAACAGTCGTATATGGGACACTTACACAGGCCAGTGCCTCCGCACCCTAGTCCACGAAGACAACCCCGCCGTAACGTCCGTCTGCTTCGCACCCAACGGCCGCTTCGTCCTTGCCTTTAACCTCGACAACAGCATCCGCCTCTGGGACTACGTTGCCGGCTCCGTGAAAAAGACGTACCAAGGCCACGCCAACAACCGCTTCGCCATCGGCGGCTGCTTCGGCATCGTCCCCGGCGAGGGCGCCTTCATCGCCTCGGCCAGCGAGGACGGCGAGATTGTGCTATGGGACGTCGTCACTAAAGAGGTTGTTCAGCGCATCCCCGCCCACAAGAAGGATTCTTCTTCGCACCGGGGAGGCGGCAAGGGTGGCAACGTGTGTTTCTGGGTCGATGTCCATGGGGACGTCATGGTGTCGGCGGGGCAGGATGGACGGATACGCATCTTTAAGAGGTTGTTGGGTGAAGGGGAGATTGGTGCCGTGGCCGCTGCCGCCGCCGCTATTGCCGGTACGGAAACCGATGGGGCGGAGAAGACGCTGACGAATGGTCACGCGATTGGTGAGGAGGTCGGAGGAGATGAAGTCGCCAATGTAAATGGCACGGAACCGCCGATAAAGCAGGAAGAAGATATCGATATGGCTGGCGTGTGATAGAATATTACACGGAAGGGGGGCCAGATATATGAATGTACATCGAGGGGAGGAGAAAACAGAGTCATCTCGAGTATAGGTGATGGCCTGAATATGATACCAAGACACATGGATAACCGTCCTAAATTTCTCAACAGGCAGACATCGGTGCCGAGCATAAAACTCGAGCGAATCTTTTCTGTGCAGAATGTCGTTTTTTCTGCTTATGTTGAAATTCAAACTCTCTTTGCCAACCTGTCGAAACTCCGACGTTTGCCTCCCTGCCACCAGCACCCAAAAGTTGCTATGTGTCTCTAGCGATGAGAAGATAACAAAAGGGTCCAAGATGCATGTCATGTCTATTCTTTGCTTCCCGCCCCCAATTCGTAAAGAATATGTGTTCCTGCCCGCCAATTTCCTCCCCCACATTCACTGTCTCTCTTTATGCGTGGCACTCATTTCCTCCGAGAGTTCATCACTTCTGCCCACTCGACGAAACCTCAAATCGTCTCCCATCCACCATTGTTAATCTCCGCCTCGAGCTTACGACTAATATAGCTCGGAATTCCGTGACTGAGGAACGTGGTACGCAGCATCGAGTCGTAGCGTTTCTGGTTCAAGAAAAGCTGGCGGCCGTGGCGTAGACCCAGGTCCGTCTCACCGTACTTATCAATGTAGGGCGCGCTGCTAAAGGACCCTGATAACCTGAACAAGTAAAAGATGCAGCACTTGCGAATGTTGAGGAAGAGGCCGATGTTGCCCTGACACCTAGAGCACGGGGAGGTCAGCACGGGCGTGATTTCACCCACTTATCATGAAGACTTACTTTCGCATGTGTTGCTGCGATCCGCCAATTCTCTGCGGCTCACGGTCGCCAGACGCCGTCTCCTCCCTAAGACAGCAGACTGCTTGGCCGCAAAAGACCTCTCCACAGAGCAAGCAAATCATGGGATCCGAGACGTCCTTTCCTGTCGTCGGACACTTACGTCGAGTAGCTTCCTCGATGAGAGCATCGTAGTTCTTCGGCAGACCCACCAGCTCGAAAATGCCAGGGTGACTGATGAGCGCGGACTTGGGGAGCTTACGATCGGCGTCGCCTGGCCACATAATTTGGTGTCTGATCCATCCCTTGACTAGACTCGTCGTCGAAGCAGGCCAACCGCAATCGGGACCGTGGTCGGTGATGGCGGCACACATCTCGTCAAAGGTTGGTACCCGAAGTACTTCAGTGAGGCGGTCTAGCTCGTCCGCGTCTGGCTGAGGAGAAACGTGGCTGTTGAAGTCTACGCCGTACTTGATGTAGAGAAGAATGACGCTCTTCCTCAGGAAAGTCAGAGCGTACTTCTTGACGAACGTGTAGTAGCCCTCGAGGTTGTCCAGTTCCGGTTGTCCGAAGCCCTTGTTCTCGCCAAGATCCGCCGGCATCTCATGGTGGGATACGTTGATCTCCATGCCAGTCTTGGTGATTGCGAGACAGAATTCAGCAAAGTTCTTAAGTGCCGGATCTTGCGTCTCCCTGTTGAGAAGATGGTTCACCCAAGTAGACACCGGGATGTTGCGTCCCATATGGTAGACAATCTTGACAATCTCCGCAAGATAACAAAGTCTCAGGATATGGGTGACATCAAAGTTCTGCGCCGGAATGACGCCAAACACACACTCGGTGAGGAAGATGAAGGCGTCCTGGCCAAGTAACGGCGGATAGATGTCGATGGGACGCCTAACGTGTTCCGTCTCCTGCCCAAAGTACTGGGAGACGAATAGTTGAACGTGTTGCCGTTCGCCATCCAGACGGAACTCTTCGTCGATCCAGTTGTCTCCGCCAGCCTTGAGACCACCGACAGCCCGGTACGCAGTGGCCGTCTCAGCCAAGATGCGGAGGTGCGTCAGACTCTGCTCGGGGATCTTCTCCAGCAGTGTCATACCATACTGAGCTTCGGTACCACGCTGCTGGATCTCCGCAGCCGATGTGGAGTACCCGACTAATTTAGCCAGGACATCGCTGTGGCAGAGCTCGTTCTTTTCTCGCAGTTCGATATTGAGCCTGTCGTGGCGAGTCTCAAAGTTATTAGACCGTACAGTATCGCGAAGGCGGCGGTAAACTTTGGCCAGCTCGGTCATGAGAGTGGAACCATCACTCTGTACAGATCGGCGATTGGAGACCGGCGTGCTGGCTGCCGGGAATACGGACGTCAGCGGCGTGTTAACGACCACGGAATCCAGGCCCGACTCATCAGCCGACCATGCCTCTTCCAATAGCTGAGGCGCCTTCTCTGCCAGCGAACCCGTGACTTGTCCTGCGGTATAGCTGGCGAATCCTGCCTGAACTTGGTCGGGCGGGCGATTCGCACCAAGGCGGTAGTAGCCGGATCGCATTTGAGCGTCTAGGAAGTCTGTAAAAATGCGCTGGGATTGAAGGGGCCCGGGGAAACATTCTTCTTGTCCCTTCCAAATGATGGGCAAGAATGCGTTTCCTAAAGCCTTGCATAAGGGGCAGACAAACTCCTGTCTTCGAAGGTTCTCAGGATGGTGTCGGGCAATTTGGTGATGGTGTCGCCGGTTTGTCGCATCAAAGTACATTTCAAAGCAGCTGTAGTGCATCATATGGCCGCAGCCAGTTGAGACTGGTCCGGGGCGCGAGAGGTTGGAGGGGAAGCCCTTGCCAATTGTCTGGCGTTCGGCAACAAACTTCTCGCCTTGAGCGTTGACCTTTGTGACTTCTTGTCGATTCTCATGAGCAACCCCGAATGGCCGGATGTCTTCCGCAGAGCGATCCAGGCTGGAAGGTGTGTGGAAGGCTTCCCTAACGAAGTCTGGATCTTGTAAATCCGTCTGTCGTAGAATATGACTCTCGTTGAACAGAGCAAACGTTCCATAAAGACGACGGTCGTCCGTGTCTTCTTGACACAGAATGCAGGTGCCAGTGGGATACTTCCAATTGTTCTTCCGGTCAGTGTTCTGCTCGGCCTCTTCCTCGTCCTCGAGATCCGAGCCCCAGTCAATGTTGCCCTGGTTCTCTAAGAAGCTCTTCTGTTGCTGTTGG
Source organism: Colletotrichum costaricense (assembly GCF_030867565.1). Classification (NCBI taxonomy): domain Eukaryota; kingdom Fungi; phylum Ascomycota; class Sordariomycetes; order Glomerellales; family Glomerellaceae; genus Colletotrichum; species Colletotrichum costaricense. The sequence continues at coordinate 1,960,265 of NW_026848236.1, read as the reverse complement.
AACTGAGCCATAACCTTTGCCTGTCGACTGAGTGCGGCCTTCTTCTTGCGCTCGCGTTCCTCCTCTGCAGAGTTGTTGGCAGGGGATGCAGTATCAATGCGGTCAACCGATACACCCAATCGGACATATGCGTTCTCAAAATTGCGTGGACGCTTCTGTCGCATCCTCTTCAGGATGAGAGCGATCTTGGGGTGGCACGCCTTGAACTCTTCCTTGGTAGACATCATGTCCAGCAACGCGACGATGGTCTTTGCATTAGGCGCTTCTTGCATGAAGTTGCTTCGAGCTGTGCGTGTCAAGGAGATAAAGACAAATGAGTTGAGCGACTCCTCCGTCATGTCGCTCTCGTCCGCCTTGTCCTCGGAAATCGCAATGAGAATCAGGTGAAGAACAACCTGAAGGAAAGTCTCAGTGCGAGTGGATGGCACGCTTGGCGTGAGTCTGGCGGCGACCAGCGGGTAGAGCAAGGAGTAGTAGATGACCTGGGCAAACATGCCGGTACTAGTGAACGTAGCCAGGTCCTTGAACAGTCCTGAGGGAATAGATCGAAGTTTGGGCTCGTACACAATCTCTTCGACCGGCTTCCCAGTCTTGATGGCCATCTTCTTGCGATAAGCTAGCTCGGACTCCTCACGCTGGTTTTTGTTGTAGTGGGCAATGTAAGGATCAATATGCTCAACGAATTCGGGTCGTAGCTCAAAAGTGCCTACGTCGGAGACACCCTCTGGAGGCTTGAACGAAGCCATTTCATCAAGCACACGGTGGAAATCCTCTTGCTCCTGCCACTTCTCGGGCAGCTTGTTGCTGATTTCGTTGAACGAAAGGGGCTTGAAGCATAGGATATGAGTGAGGTCGCGGCGGATGGCGAGGACATTGGCGTTGGGCTCATCCTCGGAGGCAATCAATGATGTGCGATCACTCAGCAACACAATCAGGAGGTGAATCATGTCTTCAACCACGTCCAAATGCTGCGCATCGTCTTGCGCTGCCGACTTTTGCTCAAAAAAGCCCTTGACCCATTTCTCCATGCCGAATCGATCAATGATGGATGCGAGGACGCGGCTTGGATCAGCCGTGACCATGGCAGTCTGAAGCAAGAAGATGTCTCGGTGGTGAGAGACATCTCTTTGGCTGACTCCACGATATGTCGCCGCCTGGTGACGCAGACTAATGCCATTGCGAACCCACATGTTCGCTTTGATCTGCGCCAACCAAGCGCAAACCCGCAAGGGGTAGTCGAATGCAGCCATGAGGTTGTCTTCCGGTGAGTTATCCCTTCTTGGCATAACCTTGCGGCCCATGGAGCGGGGAGGAACCCTCAAGTCTTGCGTTGTGAAGCTCAGCAGGGCTCGCATGCTTGAGGCAGGGAGAGACTTTCCGCACTCCACCAACCACGAGAGCGTATAGTGGAGGGCGTGGTGGAAGCTGATGGGGTCCTCCTCGACGGTGAACTTGACCACTTCGTATCGTGCCGACTCATTGTCAAACTCGAAATCACCCAGAGTCTTGAACTTGACCTCTTCCTTGATCTCGGCCTGCTTAAATCGATGGCGTTCGGCACCAATAGAGTGAAGAATCACAGCCTTTGCTGTCAATCTGATGGCTTGGGCGACAAAGTGTGCCTCGTTATCCGGCACATTCCTGTACGCGTCGGCAAGTTGTCGAGCAAGTCTGTTGATTTCGCGTGTCACTAGAGAAGCCGTTATCCAGCTATCCGTCTCGTATTCGACGTGCTCCCCAATGGCGCGGACATTCGGCCCAATGCCTTGGTGTAGCTTGACGAGATCCAAGAACTGCAAGAGGTATCTCTCCTCGGTGCGTAGCTTCTCCTGGACGTTTGGCGAGCCGAAAAGATACTTCAAGTCTAGATAGAAGTGGTACATACGCCGATTCGTCACTGAACCAGAGTCGAAGGCGAGGACAGCATTGGACGAGACATCCCATGGGTAGCCTACTTGTCTAGTGGTGAGGAAGGTATAGAAGATGGCGAGCAAGCTCGTCATGAAATTGCCGCGCTCGACAATCTCTGCAGTGATCGACGGTGTCGTGAGCATCTGTAGAGACAAGTTTATGATGGAGTGATCCGGCTCTCTGTCTCCAATCAAGTAGAGTTGAGCCAGCGTTGTGTATAATCCTGCAAATCGCAGTCCCAAGATGCGCTTGAATTCGGGTATCGAAACAACAGTTGAGATGTAGAGAGATCGAAGGTCGTTGCGTACCTTCTTCCACATGCGAAGATCGAATAGAATGAGCCAGTCTAGACGAACCCTTTGGAAGACATCCTCCGCCGGGGGAACATTCTCACGGTTCATGTAACCAGGAGGAGTCTCGAGCCAATACCTACCTGGCTTCGGTGAGGGCGCCTTCTCTCCCTGGCCAGGAGTTTTGGGAATTTCCAAGTTAGCCTTGGCGTATATTGCAGGTGCAATCAGGGGCTCAGCAGTGTCGGAGTCTGAAGGCGTCAAATCGCGGTCTCTGGCAGACCGGCGTGCAGCTGCGGGTGGAGGCGGAGGAGGCGGATAACCGGCCATGGTAGCTTCATCTTCTTCCAGAGCTTGATCGTTGCCACGCCACTCGAGGCCAATATCCCCAGGTCCATCAGGCTGGATATCCACCATCATAATATCGTCCATATCATCATCGTCGTCATCGTCGCCCGCGTCACTATCCGGAGTGCCGTTGCCCCTGCCCATGTCGATGTCATCATCATCACTGTCGCCAAGAGCTCTTGTTTGCTGTTGAGCAGCAATACGCTGCATCTGCAGTAAGACGTGCTGTGTGAAAGACTGAGACTGTTCGAGATTTCTCAAGAACCTCTCTTCGTCGTAGATGCCATCCTTCCCCACAATAGCATGGCTTCCAGGACTGCCCTTCCTCCAAGGCTTCATCATCTCCTGGCAGACGGTGTTTCGCAGAATGGTATGGTCTGATCCGACACTACATCCTGAGATGTCGCTGAGCCACTCGATCATGGCCCCACACATCTGCTCACGGAATGTGTCGCGCGATGACCTGATGGTGACGGTAACCTTGATATGCTCCAACTTAGTGGCCATCTCAAGAAGAGCGTCAAGGTCGTCGAGCCGCTTCAGAATGCTGCGCCCGACGAGGTCCGTCTCAGTAGCGCGTTCGAGAGCCTGAGCCTCCGTTGTTCTACAGGCCCGCGCGATCTGATTCTGGACATCCTCCACCGTGTGCTTCTCGTCGTTCCAGAGGACCAGTGCGTACTCGGGGTGCCCCGAAGGACCTTCGCCGTAGATGCTTGGAGACAGGCGCGAAAGCTCCTCGTCGGCTTGGATAGAGTCGGCCGTCTTGCCCTGCCGCAGCTGCTCTGGTGAGCATGATATGACGTCGCAGATATAGTCAAAGACACGGCCAATCGTCATCTGCATGTTCTGCACCAGGTCCTCGGGAAGACCGGCCGGTTCCTTTCCCTTTCCCTCGCCCTTCTCCGGACTCGTCTCGGAGTGAATCGTACAGAACATGGGGAGGCGCCATGCCTCATCATCGCCACAGTCACAACATCCACTGTTGCCGACAGAAATGCTGATGCGAACCATGTGCCCGGCGTGATCGGTCGAGTCGAAGCATCGGCTGCAAAGGACGCAAGTGTCATCGGTGCTGCAGGTCCTACAGGAGTATGAGGCTTCTCCGGGCTTGAAGATGTGGCCGCATCGCTTGCCGCGGGCGGCTTCGGTGTATTCAGCGCCTTCCTCTGCGCCCTGAGCATCGTGGAGCTTGAGGTTGTGCGAAGGACGTCCAGAGGGAAAGAAGAGGGGCATGTATCGTTCGCCTCCTGCCAAAGACCAGAATAGACTTTCCAACAGGTCGTGGTGCGCTTGATCGTCGTACTCGTAGTTCCATCTTGCGGGAAGCTCTCGGAGAAACTCACAGAGCTGGCGCTCTTGAGTTGACATTGGGGTTTCCATTATAAGTGATTGGTCATGGCTCCCTTTCTCAGGTTTCGTTGTAGGAAAGAGTCGAATTCCCGGGAGGGAGAAGGGCTGTTCGTGCAAATAGGGCGTGTATGAGGGTGGTTGTTGTTTCTGGAGCCCGGTGATGTGCGATATTGCGTATCGGTAGAGCTCTGGCGGGGTCTTTTTGGCAAATAGTGGCGGGTCGCTTGTACGCGGTGAGTAATCTGAGGTGGGCTGGAGGACGGAAAATGGTAAGCGCCTGGAAGGCCTCTTGGATTCAAGAAGCAACTAAACTTAAGAGACTGCAGGAGATGCTTACTGGCGAAGGGAATCCAAGAGGGATCTTCACAGGCAATAGCGGTGACGTTTCTCTCTCAAAGGAAAAAGAAAAAGGCGGCAGTGAATGTGTTGTTAAAAGGTGGTTGACACTACGAGTCCCGGCAGAGTACAAGCACAGGTACACTCGGGCGGGAGCTGGGAGGTGCTGGCGCGTTTGGTGGGGTTGGGTTAGATCAGCGGGAGACTACGTTTGAGCTGGAGAAGGTGAAGAGGTGGTAGGGGCATGGGTATCTCCCGTTTGGGCGAACACAGTGACCGGGTCTCTGTTTGGCAGCACATGTCACTATTCACTATGACATTGTGCCTAAGTACTTTGGGGGAGTTTCAGTACGCTAGCATGTTAGGTATCTCAGGTAGGCACGGAGAAGATAGCCCAACTGCATGTGCTTGTTTCCATTCCATTGCTTTGACCCCGCCAGAATATCTCAAAGACATGAATCTCACCGTTTGTTTCGTCCAAGAATCTGGATCCATTGAATACCTCGCAAGGACAGAAAGAAGCATTGCATTCAGAAAGTGTGAGGCCAGAGCCAAGTATCATGTTTCAGTCTGACATTCATACATGTTGAAAGAGTCTTGGGAAGGAAAACTTTGACTTCTTTTAATATTCGTCAACTCAGGATCAAATACACGATTTCGCTATTGATATCAGACAGCTAGAGGCATTTCCTACCATTTCGCTTGTCCTTTATTATTGAGCTCGCACCAACATCACCAAAAAAAACATGATCCACCTTTCCCTAATGTCTATGCCACTCCAAAGATGAGATAGAATGTCACAGCGCCCTCAACTTCTCCAAGTTCTGCTTCCCCGTCACTGTCACCAAGCCAGCCGCACAAATTCTTTGCAGCTTCGAGTAATCGCAATAAGTCCGACCTGTCGGGAGGGTAACTGCGCCTGCTGCGATTACTGCACTCCACGACCGCTTCCGCCCATTCTAGCAGCTGCGCCATGGTTGTCGCTGCTTCCCGCTGCTTCCCCCCACCCATGAATTCATTTAGTGCGTCTACGTTGGCTTGTTCCCAGAGATGATTGCAAATCCGGCCGGTGCTCTTCAGAAGCGATTCATTCGAGACCGAGTCGCTGGCGGTGGAAGACGCTGAAGACGAAGAATAATGGTGCGAATCTCGTTCAACGGGTCGATCGTAGGGACCGGGGCGACGACTGCCTCCACGAAACCTTCTCAAGCAACCCCCCCTTGAATTGCCTCTGCGCTCTTCTCTGCGTTCTCTTCTGCGATCGTTTCTGGCTTGCCTGCGTCGTCGTTCGTGATACTTCTGGCTAGCTCGTAGACAAATGTCCTGAACCGAGCGAATCCTCATTGCTAGAGCATACCTCTCCTTATGAGATTGGTGTCGTGTAAGAAACCGCAAGAAGCCGTCATCTAACGCGCCAAAATCCGCCACGGATATGTCCATGTCATTTCGGTGCGGAATTTGCACAGTTAATGGCGCAAGTGGCATGCCGTGGATAGTGCGTCCAGCCAGAGCGCGTCGTTCAAGGAGAGAACCGGCGTGGAGTTGTGAATCAAAGTGAGGTGGCATAGGCGAAGCTTGTACAGTCATTGAGTTCACACAGGGCGCCGAATTCTGATCCTTTGGTCTGAACGCAAGATTGTAGATGAATGTGCTGGGTGAGCGCTGAGGCTCGGGTTCTCTGCCGTACTGCTCCATGTTGAATGTTGATTATCAACGCCACTTGGAAGGTCAACCTGAGTTAGAGGATCTTACAAGCCGTATTTGTATAGAACCGGACGTCGAGCGACCGAGGCCTCTTGATCAATGTTCTCGGAAAGAACTGTCGAGAACGTGTCACTAGGTGCTAGCATGTCAGCTCACAATATGGAGGTGAGTATCTGAAACATCGTGGTATTGCCATTGAAAGCTTGCTATGAAAGGTTGTCTAAGTGCTCCAAATGACGATTCTCCCGTCGACACCGCTGGCTTCATCTCTAGTTAGCATTCGACACCAGTGAACAAAGGGATTCGAAAACTTACAGGTAAACTTTGTCAAGTTACCGCCAGACTCTTCATAGGAACGCAGTGTGGTGACAGTGTTCTGATGTACCGTCTTGAGCTTGGTATCGTCCGTAGCCTTGCCCTTGAGATCCATCTGCCTGAACATGTTGAGCGCAGACTCTTCGCGGGCGTCGCTAAGCCCGGGTCGGCCCTTTGACTCGAGAGTACCAGCAAGGCTCCAGCCGCCTTCGCCGCCCTTGAAGCGGAAGGCTTCACAGTCGTAGCCTGCGGCAATGATCTCATCCTCTGAGCTCCACAGAAGGCTCATGAAGGGAAGCAACTGGGTGGTGATGGTGACAACGGCGCGGGGAGGCTGTTCAGGGGCACTGGGGTATACGACAGTAATGCTGCTATCGTGAGCAGCAAACGCCAGGGCATTTCCGCTCGGCGAAAAGGAGACAGAGTGAACCCAGCCGGCAGAGTTGTTCAAGTATTCTCCGCAGACGGTGTTGAACGGCAATCTTTCACCCCAAGCGGTCGGCTCGGGGCGGGCGTCGACACCCTTGATGAAACTGGACAGAACTCTGGCGTGGGCGTCGGTAGATCCGGCAGCAAGCAGAACGGAGTTTGGGTGCCATGCGACGGATGTGATGGTGCTGCGAATGGGCTTCTTCAGGTGCTTCGACACCCACCAGTCGTTCTCCTCCTCAAAGTAGCAGACGGCAATCACGCGGTCGCCCGATCCGACGGCGAACTTGGTCTCGGAGGGGGACCATCGCACAAAGGTCGCGGCGCGGCTGATTCGGAGGAGGACAAGTGTGGGCTTGTATCCGGTCGGCGAGGGCTCCCAGACAAGAGCATTTCTGTCTATCGCGGGAGGTCAGTTGCTATTCTCGACTCGGAGACAGGACAGAATTAGCGCGCATTGACATACCTTGAGAGCAGGAGACAATGCGGCCGCTGTTGGGAGCAATGTCGACACTCGTGACGGTCTTGTCGTGTCCTTTGAGCTCATCCTTGAGCTTGAAAGAGTTTCCAGTAGGTCCGTAGAGCTCAATGGTAGAATCGCGAGCGATAGCGAGCGTCTGGCGGTCGGCAGAGAAGGAGTGGTCCGCGATGGGCGCGTGGAAGAGGTGGTGAACCTGAGGGGCCGCCATGATGAACGATTGCTTCGTGATAGGAGTATAGCTCTCTACTACCACGATCTAGAATGAGTCGGAGGTTGTTGAGGGAGTGTGGAAAGAGCAGAGTTGGCGATGTTGGCAGATGAAGTGATCGCTTGAGGCAGTGCTAGTTGATGCTGGCTGGCCTCCGTCCAAGCAAGGCAATGTATCTCCCCCAGGCTCTACATACATACGTAAGGTGCATGCATTGCATACACTACAACGTACCGTCTGGGAGGTGCACATTGGTGGGGCAGAGAGGGGCGTTACGTAGGTAGGTTAGGTAGGTCTTCCGACAGGGCAACATGGCATTCGCACCATTCTGTTTCGTGCACAGCTCTGAACCTAAGGCCACACCCCGGCGTCCATGGGATCGATTGGCGGCGCTAGCAGTGAAGCTCCGAAGGCTACTCGACTAACTACAGTGCGGTGGCCGGACGTTCATCACAAAAAATCGGTACCGCGACGATTCAACGAGGACGAATATCGCTACGCGCCACCTCGAGACCATACCCACACCGAACACACACTGTCGAGCAATTGACGATTTCCGCAAAGGCCTCATATCATCTCACACTTCCGTTCATCATACTGCACAATGGCAGCGGTCGCCCCTCCCCGTGGCCTCGCGCCAAACGCATCACTACCCGCCAAAGTTGCAACTGTTGCTCCGAACCAGACGTAAGTCAGAAACCCAGGAAACAAGAGGCAATCGCTAATGATTGTAGGCTATATGTCACAAATCTCCCGTCGAACAAGATACAAAAAGCCGACTTGCGAACCGAACTTTACTTGCTGTTCTCCACATACGGCCCCGTTCTCGACATCGTCGCCATGAAGACCATGAAGATGCGAGGGCAAGCCCACATCACCTTCCGCGATATCCAGACAGCGACCCAGGCCATGCGCTCCCTTGAAGGCTTTGAGTTCCTCGGTCGGCCCCTGGTATGCGACCTTGAGAGTAGAGGATCATAAGGGATTTCGCTGACGAGACCGTGAACAGAACGTCCAGTACGCAAAGTCCAAGTCCGACTTCGTCGCCAAATTAGACGGCACATACAAGATGCCAAACTCGACAGCAGGAGCTTCCAGCACCGAAGTGACGGATCTTCAGAAGAGCATCTTCAACGCTCCCGCACCTGGTGCCGCATCAGCGGCGGCCACGGGGGCCACCACGACGAAGCCGGCAGCCGGTGATGATCAAACCATGGCTGACGCGCAGACGGCTGATGCAAGAGGCCAGAAGCGGACCAGAGACGAGGAAGAAGACGAGGACAGCGATGTTGCCATGGAAGAGGACAGCGACGACGATTGAGGATTTCAGCCTTGCATTTCAGTTCAAACAGGGTGAGAGAAGGCAGGAAGTCCCGGCGGCGGTGAGCTTCAGCTGGTTGGATCCAGGGCCATCTCTTTGGGCACCCAGAGCCCGACGCATCCGCCAACCAGGCCGAGCCATAGCATCATGTACTGCTCCTTGGAACAGTTGAAACCCGACATGGCGTCACCGAGGAGGCATGGATGGATGAAGAATGACGGTAATCCCGTGAGAGGGTGGTGCTGCGACCTCGATTGTTAGTACAGACCTACAGACGGTCTCTTTCAGAAGATTTAATTGACTGGTCCGCAGCTGATGCACACTTACGTCGCCGGAGATCCCTCCAATTCCGCTAGACCGTCGGAGAGCATCCTTGAACTGATCGGGCACCAGTCTTCGAAAGACAGTGTCAAGGTTGAATGCAGGCTCGTCGGCTGGCAGTCCGTGTAATGTGAACCACAGGCAAGGCATCCGATATGTGGGATGCCAGTGCACTTCGTAGACGACGTGACCGGAATCAGGAACGTGTGACCTGGAGAGCGCAGCCTGCCGTATGTGAGTGAACATAAGCAGCGTGTCGTATAAGAAGAGCCTGGAACATTACCTCGTCGGATTCTTCAGCATCAATCATGGCCTCATCACCCAGTCCCAGAGCATCCTTTTCCGAAGCACCATCGCCAAATGAAAAATGATCCAGAACGGATGAGAGATCGCCGCAGTCCAAAGTAGCCTCGAGTGGCCGGATGATTTGCAAATAAGTAGTGTATTCAACGCCCGAGGCGAATGATGTATCAAGTGCCGTGCATACCCTCATTTTCCAACGCCGTCGCATCGGGCCCAAGGTAGCACGGCAATACTGGCTATCGAAATGATGGCATATTTCGGAAAACTCCTCAGGAGTCAAAAATGGGAAGTCCTTAAACGTCATTTTTAACGTAGACAATGTGTGCCCTCCAGAGTTGGATTTGTGTTTTCCTTGTTCATGTGAAATAGGTCCAAATATCCCTGAGAACTCGACTGATGAGGATGCAACGTCGACTGTAGGGGAATGATCAGTCGTGGCACTGGAGGGCAGACGCGACTCTCCGTTGGCTCACACGTATAATGTGAACATAGACCGAGTCGATTTCAGGGGTCTCGATGCGGCAGACGTCTATTTTCCCGGGCCGTATCCCTCTTGAAGTTGAAATGCTCGGATGCAGGCCATCGACTGTACGACGAGTTGGGTGTCGGTTGTGCCCTTGAGAGCCCCACTGGCCTCAAGGTACGGATACCCAATCTTTAAGTCGGCTACTTCGTTCCGGTACGTATCTAATAGTAGTAGCACTTTGCAACTTGAATGGGAGACCGTCCATGCCTGAAACTCTTTCTTCGTCACTTTGTCTGTATATCAAAGGCTCCTACCTTAGATTGAGCCCTTCTGTCCTGCCTACCTGCTGGTGACAGTGAAAGATGGCCAACACGATAGTTCCGGTGCCAATTTGCCAGTGACACTGCCTCTTGGGAATTCCATCTGTCCCAGCGTCGGAAGGATCGGCATGTACTCCGTATTTGTCCCGGCGAGAAAAAACTACAGGGCAGGCTCCAAGCCGGCCGTGGCTGAGTGCTATCCGAGGTAAGGGTACCTATTTGACGGCAGAAGGCTACTCGCTACGGGCGTACACACGGAGAGAACCGCTTCCACTACAGCTATGCTGCTGCCATTGCCAACCTGTGGGTCTCCTGCAGACCTGTGACCAGCTTGCCAGCCTACCAGAGTGCACCCAAAAAACAGAAAACACAACCACACTCATCTCTTCTCTCCTTTTCCCCACACACCTCATCGAACACCCGTCACGATGCTCTCGAGAAGACTTGTCGCGACTGCGCGCTCCGTGCCGCTGCGCCGGTACCAGCCGCGTTCGCTGCCGCTGCAGCTTCCCCAGATGATGCAGCACGTCCGCAGCTATGCCGACAAAATCGTCCAAGTGCCGCAGATGGCTGAGTCCATTTCCGAAGGTACCCTGAAGCAGTGGTCGAAGCAGGTCGGCGACTTTGTAGAGCAGGATGAGGAGATTGCCACCATCGAGACTGACAAGGTAGCTTTGTTCATCTGGTGTCTCTGGGGAAAACATGACGTTCCTATTGCTGACCGCAGTTCTTTCTCTTGTTGCACAGATCGATGTTGCTGTTAACGCTCCCGAGGCCGGTACGATCAAGGAATTTTTGGTCAACGAGGAGGACACCGTCACTGTCGGCCAGGATATCGTCAAGATGGAGCTTGGAGGCGAGAAGTCCAGCTCAAGCGAATCCAAGCCTGCCCCAGAGAAGAACTCGGAGCCCGAGTCAAAGCCAGAGTCCAAGTCAGAATCGAAGCCGGAACCTAAGAAGGAGGCGCCCAAGGATGATGCGCCCGCCAGTAAGCCCGCTGCCCCGGCAAAGGAGACGTCAAAACCTGCTCCCGCTCCCGAGAAGGAGTCGGCAACCAGCGCTGCTCCGGTGTTTGGCAGCCGTGAGGAACGTCGCGTAGGTCTACCACCCAATTTTTGCGTGCAATCTTCTCCATGAGCAATAGAGCTGACTGGGCGTCTTCGCAGGTGAAAATGAACCGCATGCGCCTCCGAATCGCCGAAAGACTCAAGCAGTCGCAGAACACAGCGGCCTCGCTTACCACCTTCAACGAGGTTGACATGTCCTCCCTTATTGAGTTCCGCAAGCTTTACCGCGATGACGTCCTCAAGAAGACTGGTGTCAAGCTTGGTTTCATGAGCGCCTTCTCTCGCGCTTGCGTCCTGGCCATGCGCGATATCCCGGCCGTCAACGCCTCCATCGAGGGCCCCAACGGCGGCGACACGATTGTATACCGCGACTATGTCGACATCAGCGTTGCGGTCGCCACTGAAAAGGGTCTCGTCACCCCTGTCGTGCGCAACACCGAGTCGCTGGACATGCTCGGCATCGAGAAGGCCATTGCCGACATGGGCAAGAAGGTATGGACGATGACCCTACTACGTCATCGAGGTTCAACGCTAACATGGAGCTATCACAGGCCCGCGACAACAAGCTGACGATCGAGGACATGGCTGGCGGTACCTTCACCATCAGCAACGGCGGTGTCTTTGGCTCGCTGATGGGCACCCCCATTATCAACCTTCCCCAGACTGCCGTCCTCGGACTCCACGCAGTCAAGGATCGCGCAGTGGCCATCAACGGCAAGATCGAGATCCGCCCCATGATGTACTTGGCGCTTACCTACGATCACCGCCTTCTTGACGGAAGAGAAGCTGTTCAGTTCTTGGTCAAGGTCAAGGAGTACATTGAGGATCCCAGACGTATGCTTCTGTAAGGGAAGCAGCGCTTTTACGCGTTGAAACACAACATACACATGATTGAGCATTGCGACGATTGGGAATAGCCATTGTACTACTACACACTAAACTAAGACGGAATGCGACACTAGGATTTCTGGGAGTGTTCATTTTGCCAATGAGTGATTTGTACACATAATGCTCGATGCCATCAGGCTGAAGCAGATGGGAGTAATGGTCTCAATGGAGCTAGCTACCTTACGAATACAGAAGGCAGTGCGCAGTAGTCTGAAAGCATCGCGTAGACCGAAAAAAGGACTCGCAATCACAGACAGTTGCATGTATGCGAGATCGGTGGTCAAAAGACCATAAGAACTAGGTACCGAACAATAAAGATTCAAACGCATCGATCCATCATGACGAAGGTGCATGGTACGCTGGGCACAAGTGCCGCCTTTCCGTAGGTTCCTGTCCCGTCCACCAGTGAGCGTGCGCTGTGAGGAAATACAGTGGGTTAGCGGGTAGAGTGGTCGGCACCTTACCTCTAAGACCCGACGGGACACCTTTGCGCGACCGAGAGGTGTCACTCACTGGCCCGCTCCAGCTGGGTCAGAAAGTCCACATCATCGAGATTCCTTAGGTAGTCTCAGTTGCTGGTTGCTCTTGTCTCTCTTGTTATTTTTCCTACATCCCACGCCGTCACAGTACAACTGTCATTCCTCAAAGCTGCTGGGGTTTGAGCCAGAGCACCAGTCTTTGCAAGCCTCCTTCACAGTCTTTTCCCTCCAAGGTTGTTGACCCCCGAGGTTTGCGACCTGTTCGTCCCGTCCCACGTCGTTTGCTCGAAACCGCCGGATCCACACTGCGACAATGCTGAGGGCGTAATATGAATGTTCGCGACCCTTTCAATCTACATCAGAACTCCGCCCTTAGCGTTTTCAAAATCACGGCCGCCCGAGCTGCCCATAACATCAAAGAAAAAGCAGTCGAAGCCGGAGCCACTGCGCTGAACGACATGTCTTTCAATGTCCCAAAGAACGTTCCCTCCTTCAGCAATCCCCAGCGACAACTCGAGGACAGATATTGGGGTGCCTCTGCCAACAGCAGCCGATCCTACCGTGGAGGCAACTCTGGTATCTTCCACGGTGTGCAGGGGCGGGTAGAAGACCTTCTTGGTACCAAGGGCCAGCTTCCCATGTACAAGGACAAGCCCTATGCCCACCACGCAAGCCGGAGGTTTCGGCCTCTCTGGCGGCGGAAGCGCTCCATCCTCGTCACCCTCCTCTGCTTCGTAACAGGCCTCTGGTTCTTTGGCTTCTTCTCAGAGGGCTCCAAGGCCCGCGAATCGGCAACGACATGGACTGGCTGGCTTGGTGCGACAGAGCCCACGGGCAAGAAGGTGGACTGGCTCAAGAGACGGGAGAGAGTAGTTGAGGCCTTTGAGCTCAGCTGGGATGCCTACGAACGCTATGCCTGGGGTAAGACTTTGAGCTTGCTAGTAACATTGTGTTCGTTCATATGGAGCTCGGAAACTAATAGCCGAATTTGTTCATAGGATACGACGAGTACCACCCCATTGCGAAGACCGGACGACAGATGGCACCCAAGGGTCTTGGTTGGATTATCATCGATTCGCTCGACACCATGATGTTGATGAACTTGACATCACGCCTGAGCCATGCGAGGCAATGGCTTGCCAACGACTTGACGTGGGATCAAGACCAAGACGTCAACACATTCGAGACAACCATCAGAATGATGGGTGGCCTTCTCTCTGCGCATTACCTGTCCACCGAGTTCCCCGAGCTGGCCGCGATCAAAGACGACGACCCAGGCGCGCCTGGTGAGGACTTGTACCTGGAAAAAGCAAAAGATCTGGCCGATCGTCTGATGAGCGCCTTTGACTCGCCGTCAGGAGTTCCCTACGCCAGCGTCAACCTGGCCACCTACAAGGGCATCGTATCCCACGCTGACGGCGGCGCCTCTTCGACCGCAGAGACGACGACACTGCAGCTCGAGTTCAAGTACCTAGCCAAGCTGACCGGCGAAAAGGACTTCTGGGACAAGGTCGAGCGGGTCATGAAGGTGGTTGACGATAACGGTGCTCAGGATGGACTTGTCCCCATCTACCTCTACGCCACGACGGGAGAGTTCAGGGGAGACAACATTCGCCTGGGCTCCCGCGGAGACTCGTACTATGAGTACCTGATCAAGCAGTATCTGCAGACGAACAAGCAGGAGCCCGTCTACCTGGAGATGTGGGACGAAGCCCTAGCAGGAGTCCGCAAGCACCTGATAACCTACAGCAAACCCTCTGGATTTACTGTTCTCGGAGAGCGCCCCTCTGGCCTGAATCACGAACTGTCTCCAAAGATGGACCACCTTGTTTGCTTCATGCCCGGTACCATTGCTTTGGGAGCGACTGGAGGCATTCCCGAGGCAGAGGCCAGGAAATTACCCACATGGAACAAGAAGAAGGACGAGGACATGAAGCTGGCCCGGGAGCTCATGCAGACGTGTTGGGGCATGTACAAGTGGATGGCGACAGGGCTTGCCGCCGAGATCACCTATTTCAACATCGACAACCCACCTGCATCTCCCTCGGCCTCGCATCACCCACCCAAGGACTTTGATCCGGATCCGCATGCCAAGTGGCGACAGGACTTTGAGGTACACTCTCAGGATGTCCACAATCTCCAACGACCAGAGACGATTGAGAGTGTCTTTTACATGTGGAGAATCACTGGCGACATCAAGTACCGTGAATGGGGCTGGGAGATGTTCAAGTCGTTTGTCAACTACACCTCGGTCGAGGATGGTGGAGGCTTTACGAGTTTGAGCGACGCCAACACGATTCCCCCAGTTACGCGTGACAACCTGGAAAGTTTCTGGATGGTAAGTGGGACTCTACTTGACTGCTAAGCCATGGTAACTAACACGGTGTGACTAGGCCGAGACGCTCAAGTATTTCTACCTCCTGTTCTCACCGGATGATTTGTTGCCCATGGACAAGGTCGTCTTCAACACGGAAGCGCACCCGCTCCCCCGGTTCGATATGGGCAAGCTCTTCAGCACAGGCTGGCAGCGCAAGCCAAGAGACGCCAACGGAAAGCTGATTGTAGAGAAAAAGGAGGAGCAAAAGGAACAAGCATGATATCATTGATGTAGGCTCACCTGTGATGGAAGTCAGGGAGAGCATGTTTATATAAAGTAGCATGTCTTTGTCGTTGGAGGCATCGTATTCAAACGACACAGTCTGGCGTTGTATGGGATGATGATTTAGCTGTTGTAAAAATACTGCTCAAACATGGGCTAATGTATCTCTCAATGGTCTTGCTACCACTGCTTTTTGACGTCCTTTCTGCACTGCCAGAATTGCAATGCTTTACAGCTATTCATGGCAGTAATCGCTGAATATAAAGACATACTTCCACAACTCCCTGTTCACTTGTGAGGACTTGACGCCGCCGCACATACGGTTCTGAGATAAGGGATAATGCACTCTGTATTCTACCTAAGCACCCTAGGTATCGGAGGTATGTGCCTCGATGCATGTGGGGCGTGGGATGACAACCTGCCTCAATCTGTGCGCCTGTCAAACATTAGGTCTGAGGCGAAGCTGCAAACAGAGTTGCGAACAGACTGCAAGCAGGGCATGACACCTGCATATTGAACAAAGTCAATTGGGAGTTTTGCTTCGGCGCTCAGCAGGTGTGTCATCATTATTCTTGAGTCTTGGAGAGGGGAACGGACGACTGTGGGCGAATATTGACTTGAGCAAATATCCCTACATAGTAGACGGTAACCCACGATGCGACCAGGGAAACGGTCTCCCCTGTGGAGCCATCCAGCTTCCTAGTTGGACGATCTATGGCTCCCAGTCATGCTGCCTCCATTTAGTCTCCATTAAAGAACCCCAGACAAGCACAGGCCCGTACCGGTTGCAACAGTGGGCATTGGGTAAGCGAGAGAGACGGAGTGAGAGGCACGGACGGGCAAGAGGGAGAGATAGCGGAAGTGGATTCATCTCTGTTTAGGGCGACTTTGGGAGGGGGGGGGGGGCAAAGTTGGGGGGCAGGCACACTGACAATTCCATTTCCAAGTGCAACTGCCCATTGCCAAGGGACAAGTGAAGGATTCGAGCCTGGCCCAGCCATGACCACCTCTCCCCTCATTCGTCGGCGCCAGTGTCGCACCCTTAAGCCGAGCCAGTTCATCCTGTCGCCGACGTTCTGAAGGACCGAAAAAGGCGACTTGGAACTCATGTCTGTCAGTCGGGGGGGGGTATCCTTGTCACCAGATTAGACCAGCAAGCCATCCCATCCTGTCACCTTTCAACGCCAATGCGGCAACTGCGCTGGTCGGCCCAGCATGATAAGCCTCACCACACACGCTCAGTCACCCAACCCCTTTAGGTGGCGGTAGTCCGTCGCTTTTCGTCGCAACGACTAGTACACGGAAACGTTGTCCTTCTCCTGGTGTGCGGCATAGACTTCGAGGCCGACCGGTTTCCTTAATCCGCGAACTCTCCACGCTCTCTACCGACGATTACGCCAATACTTCGAGACGATCTGCAGGCATCTTATCGGCGTCAGACCCTGCTTCTACGCATCCAGATTTCCTCGGCAACAGGCATGCGATTCTCGACGGAGGTGACCGATGCCTAAAGCGCGCCAAGTCTCACCGAACGAGCGACCCGACATACGAACGCCATATCTCACGATCGACCGATATACACGATAACAATTCGAACACACGGCCAGACACAGAGCCAGACTCAACAGTATCACCTGTGACGAGCGGTGTAGACGGCGACAACGACCCCCACTAGTCTTGATATCTACCATTTACATACCGACACGCTACGGAAACGGGGATGGCGCCGTACAACGAGGACGTGGAACTCAGTGCGATCAAGATCAAGGAAGACTCCCTCACCCTCGGGAGCAGCTATAGCATGCGGCGGGAACCCATCTACGACCCGAGCCCCGCGCCGGGTGTCTTGAGCCGCGTGCTCGAGAGCTTCAGGCGCGCGCCCTCGCAAATGTCCGATGGCAGCATCCACAGGCCAAAGAGCAACTCATCTCTGGACCTCGAGCCCGGCCACGAGAGGGTGCTGAACGGCGTGCACTACTACGATATCCGACTCGCCAACCTACAGACCTCGCACTCCCTCCTCTCGCGAAAGCTCAAGGGCCGGCATTTGCAGATGATTGCCATTGGTGGTTCCATCGGCACGGGACTGTTCGTGGCTTCTGGACAGGCGCTCGAGGTGGGCGGGCCGGCGTCATTACTGATTGCCTTTTCGCTCGTGGGCGCAATGTTATACTGCACTTGTCAGGCTTTGGGGGAGTTGGCTGTTGCTTTCCCCGTTGCGGGTTCGTTCTCGGCATACTCCACGCGATTTCTGGACCCATCGTGGGGTTTTGCCATGGGTTGGAAGTGAGTATGCGCAGCACCTGCGCGCATCATTCGTGAGCGCCATGGAGAGAAGAGACCGCTGACGAAATACTACAGCTATGCACTGCAATGGCTTATTGTACTACCTCTCGAAATCATTGCGGCTGCAATCACAATAACGTACTGGCAAGAGGGCATAACCAAGGCTTACTTTGTCACCATCTTCCTTATTGGTATCGTCGCTATCAATCTCTTTGGTATTAAAGGGTATGGCGAAGCCGAGTTCATATTCTCAATTATCAAGATCATTGCGGTGATTGGCTTCATGTAAGTTTCCGTCTTCTCTCCGTTGCTACAGGGGTCTAATTCTGATCACCACGCAGCTTACTAGGGATCGTTCTCAACTGCGGCGGGACTCCAGACTCGGGCTATATTGGCGGTCGCTTCTGGCAAACACCGGGGGCATTCCACAATGGCTTCAAAGGCCTCTGTAGCGTCTTTGTCACCGCTGCCTTTGCTTTCGCCGGTACTGAGCTGGTCGGTCTGGCAGCGGCCGAAGCGGCGAACCCTCGCAAATCCCTCCCAACCGCCATCAAGCAGGTGTTCTGGCGCATTACCCTATTTTACGTCGTGGCCCTTACTCTAATTGGGCTTCTTGTGCCCTACGACGAGGCCCGTCTCCTCGGTGCTTCCTCCTCCGCCGATGCGACCGCTTCCCCCTTTGTCATTGCCATCGAGAACGCCCAGATTGATATTCTGCCCTCCGTCATGAACGCCGTCATCCTCATCGCCGTCCTTTCCGTCGGTAACTCTGCCGTCTTCGGTTCCTCTCGAACCCTCGCCGCGCTGGCGGACCAGCACCAGGCCCCGCGTTTCCTCTCGTACGTCGACCGTAAAGGTCGCCCTCTGACGGCCATCGGCGTCGCGTCTGCCGTCGGTCTCCTCGCCTACCTCGCCGACTTGAAGCAGCAGGACCAGGTCCTCGACTGGCTCCTCGCCATCTCGGGCCTGTCATCCATCTTCACCTGGGCTTCCATCTGCCTCTGCCACATCCGCTTCCGCCACGCCTGGGCCCGTAAAGGCCACGGCCTGCACGAGCTCGCTTTCCGCTCCCAGGTCGGCATCATCGGCTCGTGGTGCGGCCTCATCATGAACGTCCTCGTGCTCATCGCCCAGTTCTGGGTCGGTGCTTTCCCCGTCGGCTGGGAGACTTGGGACGCCGAGTCCGTCGCGAAGAATTTCTTTTTGCGGTACGCCGCGTTCCCCATTGTGGCCATCATGTACGTCGCGCACAAGTTTTACTTCCGGACCGTTTTTATCCGTATCGAGGACATGGACGTCACTACGGGCCGAAGAGACTTTAACCTCGGTATCCTGGTTGCCCAGGAGCAGGAGGAGAGGCGGTCGTGGCCTAGGTGGAAGCGCGTGTACAAGTTTTTGTGTTGAAGCAGCAACTCGTGTGTTTTGGGGGAGGTTACTGCTATTATCGACGTACAGAAACGGTTGAAGAACCTTTTTTTTTTTTTTTTTTTTTCTTTTTTGATGTTTTCTGGATATGGAAGCGAGGGGTATAAACAGCGTGGCGTATGGACACCCTGCGGGGGGGCTGATCTTGGTACTTTACACTTTTTTTCTGACCGTTTATGTTGATGCCGTGGTATGCTCTATGCCCAGGTGATTGGAGATATCCTCCATATTTGGATGACCAAAGATCATCACCAGAAAGAATGGCTTCTATTAGAATGGGAATGACACAACACACAGTTCCTGTCTGCATCATGGATCCTCACGGGCAGTGCCTAAATCGTGACATCCACTGTATAGCCATTGTCAGAAAAGGCAACTGTAACATCATTTAATACCCGTTCTTCACAGTGACCGTAGTCGGCTACTCTTCACAAGGTTTAGGTGCCGTGATTTTACAGTCAGCGCGTCAGTTCTACCAGCATCGTATCAATCCTTCCCAGTAGTGTTGTTTGCCAAGAAACCGAGTAGGTAGAAATGTGTTCGGTCTGTTGGATATCATGGGCTATGTCTGTACAACAATACAAGCGGTAGAGGAACCTATTTTGAACCTTCTTCCTCGCCCTCCGCTCGCCCCTACTTCAAAACGTCTCCTCTATCTTCACCTCTCTGCCTTTCTCTCCTCTCTCTCATGGGTGGTACAGCAATTTTACATCCAGGTATTCTTAGCCAGATATCCTACTTCCCGTAGTCCGAGAACCACTCCATCACGCGACAGCATGGTGGAAGGATGACTAACCGGGAAAGGAACAGCACACTGGCAGCAACAAAACGCTCCCGTGAATCATGGGCAGCGTGGCACAATACATTTAATCGTAACAAGAACAGACAAGACACCGGGCCAGTGGCGCTGACTTCATCCTTCGAGGAATGCCAGGGTGTCCGTCCGTCGCGCTTAGAAGTCCCAAAAGCTCTTCTGGGCCGAGGTCAAGCCAGAGCCACCTTTGGGAGGGACGGCCTTGGGAATGTCCTCGAGGTCGTCATCTCCGTAGAGCCAGTTGCGGTTGGTGCCCTTCTTGCCACCCATGCCGTCTCCGGCGATGTGAATGCCCTTCGAGTCGCCCTCCTTCTCCTCTTTGACCTTCTTCGAGCCCATGCCGTCTCCAGCGATGTGAATACCGCCCTTGCCCTTTGAGGGCACCTGGGGCTTGTTCTCCTTCTGAGAGGCGGGAGACTCGTCATATGAATCCCAGTGGGAGTCCATGTTGCTCACCACCTTCTTGCGGGAGTCGCTGACTGCGGGTCGCCCCTGCTGGCCTGACTGGCTCGGCGAATCATCTGTCATGGCGAAATGGGGGTCAAAGTCCTTGTGACGATGGTTGAGGTTTGTAATGTTACCCAATGCGCGGTCAGAGTCGGTTCCAGGAAGGGGCTTGCCGTCTTCGCTGTACAGGTTGTTCTCATACAGGTGAAGGCCAGTGTTGTGCGCAGTGCCCTTGGGTCGGCCCGCGGGACGCGGTGTCTTTTGCGGGCCATCATCCTCGAAATCAAAGTGCGCCTCGGCGTCGCGGCGTCCCTTGACCTGTTGCTGCCGGGCGACAGGGGTCTCCTTAATCGCCGAGTTGTTCACATCGGTGTCCCAGTGGCGGACGTCTTGAGTGCGCAGTGTCTTCCCGGGCTTAATCTTTTGCGGCGTCGTGAAATCGTCGAAAGACCAACTGCTGTCGTGCTTGCTAGCCTTGGGACGACCCTCGGCAGGCTTGGGAGTATCTTGCGGGTCTGAGCCATCGGCGAAGTCAAAGTGCTGGAACTTCTTGGGGTTGGGTCTGTAGAACTTCTCGGGAGACTTCTGCTCGGGGCTGTCGGGCACATCTGCGTGCTCATCGGCGTCGAACAAGCGACTGGGCTGGAAGTTCTTTCCGGCTCCAGCCTTGGGAGCGCCAAACTTGCTTGGAGACTCATCGCGCTCACGTCCGGCGCTGGGGGAGCTAGGTTCCTCATGCTGGGGGCCAAGGATATCGTTGAAGGACCGTTGCTGAGGTCGGGTACCCGCATAAGGTGACACAACAGCTCGGGGTGCCTCTTCTTCCTGCTCCTCCCTGGGCGCAAACAGAGACAGAGAAGCATGGGGGTCTCGCAGCACATTGGTTGAGCTGCCTCGCGATCGATGGGTCAACTCGTTGAAGTCGGGAGCCGGGGCATCGACCTTGCCGTTGGCCTTCAAGCCCTTGGTGATCAACTTGATTTGCTCCGTGCTATCCCGGATGGGCCAGTTGCGGCCCGACTTTCCAATGATATCGCACTGCTTGAGAAGGGCGCCCTGGTCCCAAGATTGGCGAATCTGGGTGATCCTGCCCTCGCTATCGAAGTTCACGACGTGCATCTGTTGACAACGGAGCGGTTAGCCAAGTTCAAGCTACAAAGTAAGGAACGCGGGGCAGCACAAACAATCGGAAGGTAGACAGTCCGGTCAGACAGGAAGTTGTCGTCGAGACCAGGCAGGTATGCGCCGTCGCTAGTGACAAACTCCAGGGTAGTGTCAACCTCTGCAGCGATAGCATCGCGGCCCTCGACGATGTCCAGGATCTCCTCCTTCTTCTTCTTCACCTGGTTGCGCAAAGTGTTGAGGTGCTTAATGATATCGGTAGGACCATTGTAAGTGGTAGTGGTGGTAATGTAGTAGAGCGTCGCGTTGGGCGCGAGCAGCGACGAGTTGGGAGCAGTCAAGAACTGCTTGTACGTTGCGGCGGCCATGGTAGCCTTTGGGTATTCGAACGTGAGGAATGCGACGGGAATGCGATGCGAAAATGACGGTTTGTTTACTTGGTATTGGTGGAGTGGGCTCGTTGGAGCTGTTGTTTGTGCACGGCTCGAGGGGTTCAAGCAGTTGCAAGAAGAAAGCTCAGCAGGGCCAGAGAGACAATGACATGAAGAGGACTGGCGAAGCTCTTGTTGCAGAAGAGAGAAAAAGAAGGAAAACAACAGACGGAGAATGTGTGGGTGGCTCAGCCCAAAACAAGCAGACCAGATGAGTTGTTCTGGAAGGGGGAGAGGGAAAATGAAGGGATGGGCCTGCGACAGGGAAGCAGGAGGGAAGGGGAAAGCGCGACACGTCTTCTTTGGAGGAGGGGCCGCTTCTGGTCACATCTGGAGACAAAGTTCCCAGTACTTGCTAAAGCTCAGCCTTTCCTGCGAATGAGGGCGTAGCGACGTGACAAGAGAAGGTAGAGATTACTTCTGCTCTTGGGGGCCGAGCACCCCCAGACTCAGCCTTGGCGTGCCATTGGCCGTTCGCCTGTCCAGGAAAGAGATCCTAGACAAAGGGGACCTTGCTTCCTGGCGTAGCAGAGTACAAGATTATCTGCCTTGTTATGCTCATCGTCGTTCTGTCTTTCCTTAGCAGCGGCCCGCTCCATTACCACGACGCAGTAATAGAGTTTCCCAGAGATCTTTGTTTGCATTGCGTCCCGCTGCCTATTTTGCAGTACGGTAGGAGACCGCAACATGACTCTGGCCCGCCTGCGGGAACGACGTCAAGGCCCGAGCAGTTCGCCCTCAGAGATAGAACCCAGCAAGCTTCGACGTGTCATGTAACAGAACAGAAACCAAGTCACGGCCTGCGGCTCAACCACGAATCGTGTAGGTGCTGATGCGCAGGAGAATCCAATGATCTGCATGCGCGTGTTAACGGCCTGTCTTGCGACCAAGGTAAACATAGCGCGGGAACCTCGTTGGACCAGCCCTAGGTATCCGTACGCCAATCGCACGTGGACAGCTAACCATCGCCTATGATCGGCTCGGTCGGTTCACGATTCCCCGCCAAAGTAGCTTTTCCAAAACATCAACATCCTGTTGATAATGAAAGCGAGATAAAGGGGTTTGAATGTTCATATGATCTAGGCAGGATTCGGTCTGCCTCCGTCCAATGAGGACAGACTTGTCAATCCAGCGCAAATACGTACTAATATCGACCGACATGCAACAGAAGCACACTAGAAATGCAGGTCATGCACGCAGCACGACGCGCTTCTCATCTGCCCCTCGCCCCTCCTGTTGGTGGACGATTGGCGACCTGTGGTTGGTCTCTTTTCATCCCAGTCCCCTGTTTCATCCACGCTATTCAATCTCTTGTGGGTAGCGTTCCCGCCTGGGACCTTGCCGTCGGCCGAATCGGTCTCTCAGCAGATGGATGTGGTCACCGCAAAAGATAATTGCTAACACATGCTCAATGGTCGCCGCAGTTGAGGCTCTTTGGATTTCCCTTGGAATCAGAATAGAATATGGAGGTGGCCACGGTTCTCTTCTATTCTCACACAGTGAATAGTTGTGATCATGGAATTATTAACTTGTTCTCTAGACCTTGATGTTTAGCACCCTGTCTAAGAAACCAGGACCTGTACCGAGCGTACGGTATCTATGTAGCACAAAATGTCTCGCTTCCCTCTTTAGCCGTTGACAATGACACCGCCGTTGCAGTGGATCGTCTGTCCGGTGATGCTTGCACTGTCGGTGGAAGCCAGGAAAACCACACACGTCGCAATCTCTGAAGGCTGCGACGGGCGTCCAATGGGACTTGTGAACTCCTTTTGAGCCTTTTCATTCATGGTCGCGGGGATCAATGGAGTCCAGACCGGGCCGGGTGCAATCGCGTTGACGCGAATGCCCTTGTCGCAGTATTGATTGCTCAACCCACGAGTGAAGGAGATGATGGCGCCCTTAGTGGAGGTGTAATCCAAGAGATCAGGACGGCCGATATAAGCGTTGATGCTGGCGTTGTTGATAATGGTTGCGCCCTTCTTCATATGAGGTAAGGCGTATTTAGAAAGGTAGAAAATGGGGTGGATATTGGTGTTGAAAGTGTGAATCCACTGGTCCCTGCAATGTCTGTTAGTACGCGGGGAAAAGCAGCGAGCCGGCTTATACAACTTACTCCTTCAAGTCCTTGATATTCTCGACCATCATCTGGTATGCGGCATTGTTGAAGAGGATGTCGATGCCTCCGAGCTTCTTCAGCGCAGCGTCGACAATCTTTTGGCAGTTGGCGGCATCAGTGATATCAGTTGCGATGAGGTGGCATTTGCGACCGTAGGACTCGACACGCTTCTTGGTTTCCTGAGCATCCTCCTCCTCGTCAGGGAGATACGCAATGAGCGAATCGGCGCCCTCCATGGCAAAGAGAATTGCTGTGGCGCGGCCGATGCCAGAGTCACCACCAGTAATGACGGCTTTCAGGCCTTCAAGCTTTCCTGCAGCTTGATACAGCTTGGAGCCGCCATCTGCAGTTGGGACTCTGTCGAAAAGAGGGGTGACGGGCAGCTTTCCCTCCTTGCCGGGGAAGCTCTGGTCTGTGACCGGCACCTTGTAACCTGGTAACGAGTTGTGAGCTTTCTCTCTGTTGCGCAGTATCATGACATAAGTAACATACCTTCCTCGAACTGGGATTTGTCTGTCATTGTGGTGTGGGCGATTACTGAGCCTGTGGATGCACAGAGGTGTAGATGGATGAGCAATGTTTGGGATGTCAAGGAAGGACGAGACTTCTGAGGGAAAGAATTATAGCGACCGAAGCAAAGACAGCAAGGAATCTACCGGTACTATCCATTGTGTCGTCAAGACAAGTATAGTAACTAGAAGGAGGTAGGTGCATAGGTAGAACGGTTACCCACATACCTCATCAACGACGTCATGGTGACTGCAATTACAGAAACATTGTGCGGTCTAGGCTCAGGCGCTATTTCCTTCCCTCACATGAATGCGCAAATAATTGGTTGAATTTCCGAGAGTAGGAGCTTTGCGGCTCTGTATTTTCTGATCGCACTCAACAATTCGATTCATTGCATGGGAGCCCGGAGACAACCGTCCGCTTGCACATTCGGTTGAGCTTTGCTGAGGTAACTCAAGAGCGGGACAATTCGTCCGGCATGATCTCCATCTGTCTCAATTTGGATACTGAGGCAGTCACCACGGCGCATCTAGCATACTGGATCATGATATCAGCCTTAGCAATGACGTGGTCATCTCATGATGGGAGACATTCGGCCATCGTGTCGGCGGGAGGGCCTATGCGTCCCCAAAGCTTGAGACCCCACCCCATTGCCGTTCCGTCCTCACAACGTACCCCGCACCCGGGCCCGACACGGAGTGAGCCGAGAGCAGAATACCTCCCGTACGGAGGGCCCTGTGCACCGACATGATCATGCTCTCCCAGCCGTAGTTATGGATCCTTAA
This sequence comes from Colletotrichum costaricense, assembly GCF_030867565.1. NCBI lineage: Eukaryota > Fungi > Ascomycota > Sordariomycetes > Glomerellales > Glomerellaceae > Colletotrichum > Colletotrichum costaricense. The sequence continues at coordinate 1,935,193 of NW_026848236.1, read as the reverse complement.
TACAGCTCCTTATCGTTGACTTTGCCGGTGTTTCCCCTCCCTCTTCGGAATATAGGGGCCCAGCCCCCGCTCATGCAAACCACGTCATAATCTGACCACTCACCGTTCACTTTCTTTTTCCTGACGGGCCAACCTCGGGACACAGAGGTTTTAATCTTGAGTGTGTATTTGACATGCGGCACAGAAAGACAAGCAAACACGCCACGGCTGAGCCCTGAGGTCTTTGATGTTTGCTGTCATGGGACCCGGTCAACCGGTCATCGGATCGTCTGTGTTGTAGGCCGGACCTCGAATGCTGACGGGCGCCTTTAAGATTTGAGACGTTATCCCCATTGCCACTTGCAAATTAAGAGTTGTCGGATAGTCCACTGGTCCATCGAATTGATCATCAAGTGGCTGTTAATCATGAATCGACAGCTGTCTTCAGCGAGTGAGACAGTGAAGCTTAGAGCCCGCCAACTGCTTCAAGTGGCGCGCGTAGTAGGCAAGCCTCTCCCGAGAGAATGGCGTTCGACAGCCAAAGCCCGCAGAGAGGAGAAAGGAGCCCAGTCGCCAAAAGCGCCAATTCTCTCACATTCACGGACCCAGCTGTTGTCGTTGTTGGAGACAACGGGCCACAAAAGCCGTTGTTGAGAAGTGACATATCATTTAGCCTAAGGATTTGATGCTCGTCGACTTAGCGCAACGGCATTCTCGATCCTGCCTTCACATCGATCAGTTCTCGCACGCTCGCACTCAACAAAAGGAATGGGCAGGAAGCTAAGTTGGTAGAATTTCTACGATGATCTGGTCAGCGAGCAGAAATTCGGTCCAGCCTACTTCCGACTCTTGAGGCGGCCCACGTAAGCGCCAATGAAGCAAATTACAGGATCGAGCGCATTGTTCACTATTTGAGCTGTCAGTCGGGGACGATCTGATCGAACTCGACTCTCCCCCGTGGGCCTGATACGATGAGCTACTGACCCCAATTATATCTCACCAAGTTGCATTTGCCTGGTTACCTGTGGATACTTTGGCCGGCTGTTAAATGCACCTCGCTCTGTCAGTGCAATTTGATTGACACTGACAAGCAAACAAGTTCCGCGTGGGATGCCACCGCGGCTTCTGTCCGGCATTGCCAAGTTCAAACTTCAGACTTGCTCCTGGGACCTGAGTGAACAAGGTTCACTGCAACGTGCCTGGCGTAAAGTAACGCCTGCTAATTATCCAACCCTGGAGCTTCCTCGATTGGCGAATCCATTCAATACCCCTGGCTCCGGCAGGCTCCCCCGGCCTGTGCTACCCTGGTGTTTGCTTCGGTCTCGTTGGACCTCCTCCATCTCCATCCAACCTCAACTTTCTTTTCTGCTTTCATCCTCGACTTTCCTCCTCGAGACCGTCAGACCGCCTCGGCATTTGCTTGGAGGCATTTTCAAATACAGCCACGGCCATAATCCGATACTGTCTGCCCGCCCCTCTCTGCCACCATTTGACAGGTAAGTCAACCAGTCAACCTGCACCGGCTCTGCCTGGATAAGCTTCCCCGTTGAACTTCGCGGTTCCGCACGACGTGGCCCACACATGTAGGTACTGGCAATTTTCGCATTCGTCGGCCGATGGCAATGACTCGCCAGCCTTTTGGCTAAACGAACGTTGGTCCCGCCGCGGGAAGGGCTGAACTAACGAGTGGTTCTTCGTACGGCCAATACACTGAGACAGTATTGTCCTCCGTTGCTGCCCATCCACCGATCCAATCTAACTTCACTCGGGTATCCATGTCGTCCACTCTGGCTTACTCTGCCTTCTTTCGCATCGTACGATGGGCAAACTTGCCGAACGCCAGGCGGCCCTCGAGACCGAGAAAACTCTTCCAGATTATTGCAGTTTCCAGTAAGGGTACCATCAGCGTACCCCATGTACGGATAATGATGGTCCTTCGGCTTCGGCCGAATCGCAACCACCCAATTCCCAAAGGCAAAATGCTCAAGGCAAGACATGCACCGAGGGACCACGTTGCGAAGCAGGCCTCAAAGAATCATCCTGATGCACAACAAATGCGTGGTTATCGGGTTCTTGTCTGTTTACCAGCAGGCTAAATACTTGGTCATAAACGATAACTGAGAGAGCCAGCATCGAGTCTCGACTGTTGTGGTCCCCCAACTTGCTGCTCCGACTAATGATTTCTTTTTCTAGGAGATAAAATAAGTCAATGCGGACTGACGATTTTCTCTGTCGATCAAGAGCTATGGCCTCTCGCCACCAGTCATCTAGCAGGATCATAATAATACACTCTCGCTGCTTGCACATTGTGCACTTTTGAAGCTCCAAGATATGACGCTGCCCCCCTGGCCCGCGGTTTATGGACCTGGTCACGATCCGGGGCCTTGGAACCCATCTCCGCTTTCATATCGAGCATCCGCCTGGGAGGCATGTACGGATACCGCGAGATCATCAATTTAACAGTCATACAGGGAATCTCATCCTGATCACAGACTGGCTGGGTCTGTGAGGTGACACTTACTGGTTTGATGTGGTCCTTGAGGAAACCACTAGCCTCTGGCGTGACAAAGCTGATCAAACCTCTATCACAACCCATTCTTGTCACATACTCGCTACGGCGTATCATACCTGTCAGATTCTTGGGCCACAGAGCCATGCTTTTCAGACGAAAAGGGTTCCTCTTCTCCGGACCAACGATGCCGAGGATCCAAAATAGTCCAGTCAGAAACCGACCCTAGTGTAGGACTGGCATCATCCCACTCGACCCCGTATTACCTACTTTGTGGGGTTTTCTTTTCTCCAAGTGTGGATTCGCTTTCTCCCAAAGCATCTGTCTTGCAGATGAACAAGAACCACACGGAGTCGCGGAACTACCGGAGAGAAAATTGTCGTGCGCCTGGCGACTAGCAATTTCTCTGTGCGTATATGCAGGCCTGGTGGGCGACCCTGAACTTGTCAATCCCAGTCAAACCCTGGACGTGGGCGTGGCTGTCCTGAACCCTGCTTCCTCGCGGCAGCTGCAAGTTGCGTCCTGTCTCTCCATCATGGCGCAGGATGTACTGCTAAGCCAGCAAGTGACCCGATTGAAGGTATTGCTTTTCCATCTTTGCATCTCGTATAGCTGTCGTTTTTATCGCAATGGCGGTGTTAACCACGGATTATCGGCACGGAGAACTTGGCCTTAAGAGGAAGATTTCTGAAGCGAAATTTCGTTGTAAAAGAAGGTTTTCTGGAACATGCAATCTTTAGATGGAGAAGAACACGATTTGGGCCTGGGGTGTTTCAATCTAAAGTAGTTGAGAGAGAGATACACTCTCAAGACCTGGTCCCCTCGTGGGGAACCGGTACATGTATGGGTGTTTTCTTTTTCCTCTCTGAGCTCCCTACCCCCCACTGAGTATTCTTTTCTCACATATGGGATGGCGCAAGTTGGGCCACATACGCCAGGCTGAGAGTGGGAGGGCTTATAAGATCTCACCATCCGCGTTTCCGTGTCAGTGGGAGCCCCGATGTCTCTGGTGTTTTGCCTGAGCCATACTTCGCCATCTCGACTTACAACATGGACGGCTCACTAGAAACACGAGTTCCGCACGATGATATCCAATACAGAGGCATGCAGCTCTTTGCTGTCCAGCTGTCCTTTATGCTCGCGGCCGGCTTCTTTGTCTTGGCAAGAGCCTACGTTAAAGTATGCATCGTCAAGAGCTTAGCCGTCGATGACTGGCTTATATTCGGGGCCATGGTTAGTACTGTTTCCGACCCTCTCATTTTTCCCTACTTGCCACTTACATGAACATCTCGCAGCTTGGTTACACAGCATACGGTGGCATCGCCCTCCACGGCATCACCAACGGTGCCACAGGAAAACACATCACAGAACTCACGGTCGACCAAGCCGCCGTCTCCCTCAGAGCCTGGTACATCTGCGAAGTCTTATACTCCCCGATAACGCTGGCGATCCGAACCTCGATCTGTCTCCTCCTCCTCCGTCTCGCTCTCAACAAAGTTCACCGCTGGATCATCTACGCCAACCTCGTCGTCGTCTGGATGATCTCCATCGCCTTCTTCTGCATCATGACCTTCCAGTGCATGCCTCCATCCTACTTTTGGAGGCAGCTGTACGGAGACCCGGGGTCGTGTATTAACTTCAACATAGTCCCGGACGCGACCATTGCACACAGCATCATCTCGGCGATATCAGATTGGTGCATGGGTTTGCTGCCGATTGCCCTCTTATGGAACGTCAACTTGAACCGGCGTACAAAGGCACTTGTTGCTGTTCTTTTGAGTATGGGCATGGTGTAAGTCAAGATATCCTCAATACCGTGGCGGAGCATCCTGTTGCTAACAAACATCTAGTGCTGGCGTTGCTCTTATAGTACGTATACCATATGTGAGACGTCTCGCCATCTCGGCAGACTTCCTCTACGAAACAATGTACGACCCCAAATGTCTGACTTGACAGGAGCACCTGGCTAACCTTTTCCCCTCCACAGCGACGTCGCCATCTGGAGTGTCCTGGAGCCGGCGCTAGGCATCATCGCGGCTTCGGTCACCAGTCTTCGGCCTCTCTTCCAGAACTGGGGTTTTGGATGGAGCAACAAGAGCAAACAATCTCGTCCGTCTGGCGCGGGCTGGGTCAATACGAGCGGCCACCCAGGAACGAAAGAAACGTCCGGCGCCATCGCCAGGGGAGGCAAATCCGAAAACTCGAATTCCACCGTACGGACATTCAATGACATTGACCGGGCCTTGTCCGGCACCGGGTCCGATATCGAGCTGAACAAGACGGTTCGGGACGACGGGCGGGACGAGTACGAGGAGTACGACGCGTCGAGGCCGTCTTCTGATCTCGGTCAGAGGAGCCACGTCCAGGAGACGCAGGCGCGCGACCGGCCGGTCATCAATGTCCGTACAACGATTGATATCATGTCGCACTCGAACCACTCAATTGATCAAGTTCTACCGCCGGCGGAATGCTCTGCTGGCGACAGGGAAGAAAAAGGGGCGCAAGGAGAGCCGGGGGATCGCCGGGGCAAGGTGATGTAGGCGATGTGTTATACCCATTTCATTACAGTCGTTGTTTTTCTTTTTCGTCGTAGAGTCCGGCTATAGATTGGGGTATATGGAGTTTGGGCGTGCTCATACCTCGCAGCAGGAATGTGTTATATAAAGAGGCTATACGCCTTCAGGCCGGGTAATTTGACCACAGGCTTTTTTTGAGGAATAACGAAGGAACGACATGGGATCGAGATGCTGGACTTGCTTTCGAAATGATTCGTTCAATGAACTGCATCCTCAGCGGTTCGTATTTAGAGGCGAATTGCAGTCTATTCGGGGCCAAATACTAATCCATCGTTCACATCGCAAGCTCGGCTCCGAACTACCACTTTTGGTATCGTGGAAGCATGTCGCAAGACCTCGCGGCAACTTTCTGGGTCCCGCTTCTCTGAGATGGCCTATTGATACGTCATCTCAATAATTTTCTTCAACTTCTGTGGCAACATGGCAATGGGCTCTGCGGATATGGTCGGATACCTGCATGTGGGAAATCTCCGACCACAGCCTCACGCTGGACGGGTTCGTTCGGTCCCGAGCTTACGAACTCGGAACAGCGCAGCCGTATGGAGATGTATAAAAGACATCTTCACTTGTAACGAGGCTTCCGAAGTCCAAATCCTAGGTGTGACACTCTTCGACTATTCGACCTTACCTAACTCTTCGAATCTCACCCACACTGTACATCGTCTTACATCCTCACTCCCCGAACAACAGAACTCCAACATGAAACAGATTCTCAGCCGGCCGGTCCTCACCGCAGCTTCACTCCTCTCGATGCTGCCACTCACATTCGCCCAGAATGCCCAAGTCAAAGTCTCATTCGACTCGACGTTCCGAACCGTCGCCCCCCCAAACGACGCCTTCGCACAAGACGCATCACACGTCCGCGTCGTATCAGCCATCCTCCTCACCCTCTCCCTCATCTTCGTCCTCATCTCCATCGCAGAGAGCAAGCGCTGGTCCTCCACCGTGCCCACGGCCCTGACCCTCGGCGCCGCGACCTGCGTTCTGCCCGAGGCCGTGGACAACTACCTCGCAAACTGCTACTGGTCGCAGTCACACGACCCGTCCCAGCTCATGTTCACCTTTCTCGGCCGCGAGTTCGATCTGTACGTCGGCATCATCTGGTGGTCCTTTGGCGCCGTGCTCGGATGCACCATCTTTGGCGCGCTCATGCGCGGGGTCAGCAATAAGACGCTGCTGGTGTTTCTTGGCCTCGCGGGTCTGTTCGACGTCGTACTGGAGGAGTGCCTGCTCAACTACGGCGGGCTATACCTCTACTACGGCCACCAACCCCTCGTGCTGTTTAGTTTGTTCCCCTGCTGGTGGGCATTCTGCAACGTCTCGGCCGTGTTCCTAGGCATCGCCATGACGTACCGGTACCGCGAGTGGTTCAACGGGTGGAAGAGCGTCTTTGTGCTGCCGATACTGCCCTTTTGTTACGTTGCGGGTTGGTCTCTGGCGGCTATGCCTACTGTATATGCTGTTCACGCTGACTATAAGCCCGTTATCACGCAGCTGTGTGGCATTCTTACATGTTGTTTGGCTTTGCTCCAGATTGGGGTCATTATGGATGTTGTTCTTGGGAGGCAGGTGTTTGAGTCCGGCCACACTTCAGGTCGCGTGGTTCGATTTGAGGAGAAGACGTGGTCGGTCAAGTCCCGCAAGTAGGCTGCGCATCGTAAGACTCACCTTTCGTAAAGGATTGGTGTTGGGAAGACAGGAGGTCGCCTGATCGAGAACAAACCTTTTCTTTTCAGAAGAGGCACAGTATTTTTGTGAAGAGTTCAGACAATAATTTCAGAATCTCTCATTTACCAGGAACGACATCCGCTGCAGGAACTGATTTGGCCATTAGACAACATGACTCTATGATTTGCTATCAATGTTGCCAGTTGCATCAAACTCTGAAATGTCAGAGTCATTGTGAGGTCGTTATCAATCAGGTATGAATCAGAGTTCTGCAAGCGGAAGCTTTACTTGACTGATGAGCAGAAACTGCACGTGGTTCCGAAAGGGATAGGCCAAAGTGTGCGCTACGAAGTGGCCGAAGCTCAGGGCATCTTGCGCTCGGCAGTAGATATCAGATGGCCTCCCTGTGCCGGTAACCTTAAACCCACCACTTTCCGCCCAAGAGACGATTGCGCGGCTTTTTGTGATCCCAATACAAACCATATTGCAATCTCTCTGCACTTCCGCTAGGTATACCTCCCAGGCTGGTTCAATCATCACTGTGTGACTACGAGTTTCATACTTATCCATCGATCACCATCGTCAGCCTGGCGTCATGTGACATAAAGGGACACCGCCCTGCTCTTGCCCAGGTATTCCCGGCCTAGACTTGGTACACTTTCTTTGTCGAGATACGTCACATCCTAAGCCCTGTTTTGCTCTGAAGTTTGGAAGATTGCCGAGTCCTGAGAGACAAGTTCACGTAGGCGGCTGTCGCGCCTGTCTGAAGGATGACTCTTAACTCCCATAGTGACACGACAGCACTTACACGGACTATGAATAGATCACGACGCTAGATGCCTCTACCAGTGATCCTGCGAAGCCCCTTTTGCCCCTGTCGTCTGCCTAAGGACCCATGGGAAAGCCTTTGATGCTTGGCTTTGGTCAAGCACTGCCGGTCAGTCCGTCAAAGGCTTCTGCGGCTGAGGAAGTGTCGCAGAGGCCGATGTCAAGTCCAACAGGCCTCAATCTATTCACGCCATCGTCGATCAAAGTGATTGGCTGTTTATCGGGAGCCGTACAAGAAGACGAATAAGATACCGTGATGATCCTGTCGCTGATCCAGTCTGGTTGGCTCTAGGTTGCACCGAACAAGTCCGAATACCCAACTGCCTAGGGTAGGGTAGACCAGGACCATCGTGAGGCCTCTCGGCCAAGGACCCCCTTCCTTCTGGCTTGTAAGGCGTTCCAACCGATTCCCGGGAGTTTGGAACCACAGAGGGAACAGCGGTCCTATGCTTCGAAGAAAGCCTTGTGAGGTGTTTATGACGGTCGTAGGAGCACGCTGCACAGCAAAATGGACCGGGTCGAAGAGGGCCGCGACAGTTGGAGGGATGCGGCCGGTGATGCGGCCAGAAGAAGGCTGTGATTTGGTGAAGTTGGATATCTCATGGAACCCAGAGCCTGATGGACGTCAGAAAGGGAAGAAAGTGGGGCGCGAACATATTCGTGGTCGCAGAAGCGGCCGGCCCGTTCGGGGCTGTGATTCCCGTTTTCGGCGTAGCCACGGTGGGGTCACTACCGGCCCGTTTGCGCGGCCCCCAGGCCCCAAGAGGCAGCGGTGACTGGACAGTTCAGAGAATGCCTGGGTTTTTATTGGGCACTCGGATTCTGGTCTCCTTTCTGGACCAATGGCAGCAGCGCATTCGTGGCTTGAGCCGTGGCTGGATGTACTCCAAGCCTGGGAAGGGAATTTCTGGGTGGGAATGGAAGGCTGCCCAGGAGCCCACGGCACCGCGACGGTGGACGACGGCCCTTCGGCGGTCGGCCGTGCGGTTCGGCCTTTGGGCGATAGACGCGACTCCACTTTTAACCTCTTCAACCGGGCCAGGGTACCTTACCCAGCACCCCGGCAGCCAGGATACTGCCTCTCTCAACTTCACTTCTCTTCTTACCATCGTCATCGTCAAAGTACGATTTATCGCAATCTGGCGAACCACAGCACAGAAATCAACGTATCTCTGCTCCAACATCTCATCGTTACAGCGCATTCTACGTTTCCCCCGGTGCCTTGTTGAGTCGTCCCTCCTTCCCTCCACCCGTTTTGCCGTACTTCGTCCTATGAATCGCGCCAGACGAGACCTTCTCGGTCAGTTATCCCGTTGTTCATGCGTCGTAGCTTTTCCCCCGAGACCCTGGACATGGGAAAAGAAGAGATCAATGCTCCTCCCCATGCCACGCGCGCGCCGCCGGTACGCCACACACGGCGCAAAGACCTTCGATCTGCGCAGTCCGATGTTTCTCTTTGGGCCCTGACCTTACTCTGCATTGCTTTCCCTTCTACCCAAACTTCTACGACCACCTGATGTGGAGTTTCACGACCCAAAACCTTGTCCCAACTCTTTTGCGCAGCGACAACTGTTTTGCGCCCTAGCCCGATCTTTTCCAAGCCCATCCAGCCTTTCCCGGCATGGTTGCTGAGCTCACGGCGCGCATCCAGACTTCGGTCTCGGCCAGAGCGAGCCGACCTCCCACATCCCTCCACCTCATCCCGCCTGATTTTTCTTCCCAGCAGCAACAGCGATCCCAGGATCAGGGGCCGGGTGAAGATGCAGGAAAGGAAAAAAGTATAGAAAATGGAATTGTTTCTAGAAGGTGATCTGATCAACTTCTCGCAAGACCAGGGCTGGGAAAGGAGGGATCCCGAACCGGCCAGTAGTCGTCCTCGGTTCTGCTCTTACTCCTTTCTACCGCACCCCTCCTCCTGCTATGCGTCATATCGTCCATCTCCATGGGACCTGCTCGCCCACCACTCGTGTGCGAGTACTCCCAGGACTCGGCTTGGTCATGTCTTCATCTGCCTCCTCCCGCTTCTCCCCCCCTGCTCCAACATCTCATCCAGCATCGCCAGCTTCGCCAACTAGCACTAGCATTGGGTCTCTGGGGGTCTTGTCACAGTTGGCCTCACTCCGCCCCCCCTTTTCTCCCTTCCCCCTTCCCATCCCCCCCCTGCCATCTGACCTTTGGATCCTATAAGTAACCCGTGAACCGATTCACCATGGAGACCCCTTCTTCATCAGCAGGCTCTGTGAAACATATAGAACTTAACTGCTCCCTCACACACCATAAATGTCTTCATCATCCTCTCCCACCCCCGTAGCCAAATTCAGAGAGCTCTCTCTGGGAAGAAGGATGCCTCCCACAACCAGAGCCCAGGCGCACCGGCAGTCCCTCAGCGATATTACCACCTCAGATTACTACAACGATGAGGACGACGGCGGCGGATACATAGACGACGATGGCGGCTCCAGCAGCTCCGAGCCAGAGTCCGATTCGGACTCGTCTCTCGTCGACGACGACGACCACTCCATCATCCGGTCCCCCTCCAAGCTCGTCTACAAGCTCGACACGCTCTCCCACGACGCCCGCTTGCGCGTCCGCGAGGCCTTCAAAGATCCCCCCCGCCTCTCGCTGCAGTACTGCCGTCTCAGGGACGACGTCTACGCCTTTCAAATGACGGAGCTCGTGCCCCGTTCCATCCGTATAGGATCCCCCGACAGCCCCTTCGCGACGCCCCGGTGCTCGTGCCGGGAACAGCAGCAAACGGCTGGCCCGCCCTGCAAGCACCTCCTCTGGCTACTGGATCAGCTCGTTAAGCAGACGCTCTACGATTACGACCCGGCATCCCCCCTGACCATGACCGCGGACGGCTACCCAGAGGAAATTGGCGACCCCTTTTCAGACATATCGGCCTTCCACCTTGACGTCCTGGCTGACGGCCTACGCTGTGACGTTGTCACCCCAGGCTCGGAAGAGGACTCTGAAAACACCGACTCGGACGAGGCAGAAGAAGACGAAAATCAACGGCAGCACCCGAACCCTCACCGCGTCGATGAAGCACGCGAGATGCTCTCAGCTGTTATGTCCTCGTCCTCTCCTGAAGACTACCGCCCAGACCTCTGCTCAAATCCGCCCTCCACGGGTAAGAAACCAGTCAAGCGCCGCGACCTCGAGGGCACAATCTTCCGCATGCTTCTCGCCAACAACGACTTCTTCCACTACTTCCTCTCCCAGATGCGCTCTACAGACCCCGTCAACGACCCCTTTCGCAAGCTCTCCCAGCGCGTCGACCGCGTTCTGCGCGAACTCGACTCCTACGCCACCACCTCCACCACCATCCCCTCCTCAGAAGGCGGCTCAGCAGAGGGCCCTCGTGACGTAGCCTGGGCCGCACGACACATCAGCGGTGTAATAGGCCTCGTCCGCACCTCAATATTTAAGCGCGATCGGCCCCTAGAACCCCAGGAGCGAACAAGCGCCGCCCGCACCCTAGTACACATCCTCGCCGCCGTCGTAGAGAGGAACCGCGACTTCGTGTCCCCGACGTCGACGACGAGGCCCGCCGCCATCGCCCGTCGAGACAAGAACCTCTTCCTCCGCCTCGTCGGGGACCGCGACGAAGACTTCGTCCTCGGGGTACTGAGTCTCCTCCCTCCCGACGCGGCGGCGCCATTCCTCCACAGCCTCGAAGACATCCTGGACCAGCTGGGCGTCAACGGTGCGCCGGCCACCTACGTCGAAAAATTCCGCTCCCTCATTGCTCGGCTGAGGAGGTCTGGAGGCAGCGGCTTAGCCATCACAAGTTCGCCTGGGGCGGGGTCGAAACGCCACGGACAGAGTCAGAGCCATGATCGGGGATCCAAGAGGATGAGGTGACGTGGGAGTACACGCAAACGTCCACGGGACCATATTCCTACACTGCATCCTTTTTTGTTGAAGATGGAAAGATAGGGAAGCACAGAGCGTTTCTCTGGACCTTGGGGAGGACAAGTCTCTTACCATATTTCTCTTCACTCTTGTGTCTGTGACACTCACTCCCTTTATCTATACTTATCATGTTCATGTATATCCCCTTGACACTACCTGTACTCCCACGGATCTTGTTTCTCATTTAGATTGCATGATTGTTAGAGGATGTAGCGCGCCAAGTCTCTAGGCAGTGACTTTGGTCAATTGGGTACTTGTCCAGGCATCTCATATTTCTGAGGTTTCTCCTCTCTTGTTCTGCAATACAATAAATACCATTATCTATCCCCGAGTCGTTCATTTCTAAGTGTATACATCTTTTCTGTTCTGTTCTGTTTCAGCCCTTGCAAAGCCATCTTTGGCCCGGTGTCTGTTCCTGTTTATAGCTCATCCCGAATCTTCTCTAGCTCATCTAATACGCTCTGTAAGCTAGGTCTGTCGAAGTGGTTCTCGCTCCATTCTCCGCTCGATTTTGAGTGGTCTCTCATGGCCATGAAACTCTCGGCCCACGCTATCTCACGTTTCCACCACGTCGCAGCAGCTTGTCGGATGTCCTTGGGTTCAGTCTTGTTCTCCTGACCTTTGAAAATAATTTTGTTGCCCTCTCTACCGATCTGGTCACCCAAGGTGGCACGACGGCCACTTGTGCAACGGTCGATGAGCGAGCGTAGTATCGGTGGCGTTCTGAGAAAGGCAGGAAAGTCGACGTCGGTCTCCCAGCGATAGGACTGCCACACAGCAGCTTGCTGAGGTGCGCTAGCTCCCTCAAAGATGCACCATAATACTCTCCCGAGCATGTACACCTCTGATGCCTCCTGCTCCCTTGGGCTGAGACATGCCCAGCAGATATTGTAGCCGTTGATTGGATTTGTATACTCCTCTCTTGCTTGCAGAGACTCGAAATCAGGACACAAGCGCCTCAATATGTCAGCATAGTGATCTCTGGTATCCTCGGGTATATCGTCATCGGTAGCTAATATGCGGATGTATTCGATAGCATTGATCTCTGGGGACGCAAATTCGCACCACACCCCGCGTTGTTCAAAGTCGACCATGACTGCATCTCTGTCCTTTGATAGGACGATGTTGTCGAGGCGGAGGTCAGGGTAGAATGTACCAGAGGTTCTACGGTGGTGCAGTACACCCGACGTAATCTGGATTGACCATTTGAGTTGTTCTGTTTGAGAAATCGTGTTGTGGATTCGTGAAAGAGGCACAATGTCTCTTAAAGTACCATAGTGATGATACTCAAGAGTAAAGCCGATGACAGCAACTTTGCTACCAAAAGTGCAACGCTTTGTGACGAGGTGTGCGGGACGTGACATGATGTTCTGGTGTGGTATTGTTGACAACAGAAGCTTAAGCTCATGGTACAAGTACTTGGTGTAACTTGTCAGTGTCTTCAAAATCCAGAGGCGACCTTTGATTTGAACAAGGCAGACACTGTCGTGGATCTGTTCGACAACATGAACCTCGGACAAGTCGATACATTGCGGTATCTGGGCTTCGGGTCCCCACATCTCAGCGAGGGCGGATGCCGAGAGAAGTTGACGTTCGAGGTAGTACGTGGGTGCAATATTGATCTCTATGGCTCTGACATCGAGAGAGATACCTTTGAAGACGATGCGGGAGCCAAATGGCACAGATCGTAAGAGCCCTTCTGGGTCAGGCAGTCGTTTTGTCCAGAATTGTAAAGCCCGAATAATGTGCTTGGATATGTTCAGCTTTTGAACTCGGGCGCGATCTTTGGTATGGAACGCCACATCCAAATCCAATAATTGCCGGATTTCGGGCGTTTGAGTTGACTGCTCTGGTACAAAGGCATCGAGACGCAGCGGCGGCGTTGGAAAGAGAAACGTAGGAAGGACGTAGAATTGCGTCCCGAGTCCAGTACAGCCATCGATGCGCCACAGAGGATTTGGCAGGGGGTCGAGGCTGTCAATGCGGTTTTTGGGATTCAGCTGGGAGTGCTCCCAGTCATCGGCTGGCGGAAGTCGATGTGGGATGCTACTATCATGGTGCTCGACTTCTGACAGAGAGACGTCCGTGAAGGCTGCTGTGGGGTGGATTATGTCGTGTATAATGTCCGATCCCAGATCCATCTTGTGACGGTAGTTGACAGGCTTGGGCAATGTTGAAATCAGACTAGCCAATGGCGCTCAACGTCATATAGCGAAGGTGTTTCACGGCATCAAGGAAGTTGATGGAAGATAGCGCAGAAGAAGGCGACAAGTGGCGCTTTGGAGGGGGGACGAAACTGTCAAATGACAGATGGACAAAATTTGGGTCTTTCCTGAGTCGTATATCACTGCAGAAGCAGAAAGTCAGCAGCGAGAAACACTATAGAGTTGTGTTACCACAACTGCGGTGACTGACAAACAAGGTGTTGACCGATGGCGGGGCGGCACGACGTTGCACCAGGCAATAGGCCGAATCATGAAATTTGGCGATACCGGTGACAAGGTACGCATGGACTGATGAGTTCTAGTGATCCAGGAAGTGATCGTGAGCGTGGGCTTGGGTATGGGCGTGGGGAATTTGCATGACAATGTTGGGTTCCGATTTGTGTGTTTGTGTGTTGCCCTGCATGCGTAGCTGCAGTTGGAAGGGGAGATGTGCCAGGTCCTTAAGCAGGGCGCCTGATTGGTCGAAAGGAAGGATGAACGGTCAAGATGAGGAGAAGAGCTGTGTTGGTTGACTCGGGGCCAATTGGCAAGAAACGAGTCGAGCACAAGTGCGAGGAAGATGCCAACCATACGATGCTGGCGGTAGAAGGTGGTGGATGTGAATGGCGATGTCACCTCGCAAATCTGCAGTCGCCCACTGAGAAGTGACAGTTCCCACCCTAGGCAGCTTCCATGTCCGCGAGCCGCACTAGTTGGACTCCCGTCGATCTGCTTGGCCAACGCCGTTGCAGCTTCCTGCCTTGTCTGCCTTGCGTAGGTGTGAACTTTTGATAGAGGCAAGAAGCGCCAGTTTAGGTAGTGTAAGGCGAACAAGCAGACGGTAAGGCATGCGTGCGTGTGTGAGCTTGGAAGGTGCCGCGGATTTATCTCCTTCGGTATGTGGCAAGGTGCTCAGCTGGGCAGGCAGACACGCTGGCAAGGCAGGCAACGGAAATCGGGGGGCAAAAGGCCGCTCCGTGGTTTCTTTTTCTCTTCTACATGGCCTCGGCCCGGCAGCCTCTCTCAACGCTATTGTTTCTTTTCCTGAGTCGCTACTTGCATCGATGTCAAGCCGCGGCCAGCCGTTTTTGTAAGACATGAAGGCAGCGTGCAGCAGCTTGGATCGGCGTTGTCTCGGTCGCGTTCGCGGGGAAGGCTTTTGCTCCCGTCGGGGGTACATATGGATGCGGGATTAGCTTGACTGCGTAGCTGGACAGATGGTAAGAAACAGCAAACAGGCAGAGAAGGGGCATCCGATCCATACAGAACAGATCGAATCAAATAGCTTTAGAGTGAGCAACAAGGTGATGGGAACGGCTATATGGCGAGCTGAAGGTTGGAAGCTGGCAGCCGCAAGAGTCTCCAGAGTCAGTGTAAACATGGTCAGAACAGGAAGCTTGCAGAATGCAGGAAATAAGCAAATGGCGGTAGGGCCTAGGTAATCATTAATGCAACTTGCCTCGGTGCAGATCTCAAAAATAAGTATTATACCCAAGTATTGTTCAACGTGCTATCTGCCCGTCTAGCGAAAGTGGAAAGTGCAGGCATCTCGCTTCGTACTTACATGAGGTAAATGTACGGATAAAACAGGCGAGAGATCCGAAGGTAGGTGCGTCGAGGATGAAGTACCTTCTCGTGCCTCTCAGTCTGTTAGTCGTTTGAGCAGACGGAAGAATGCAACTTGGTCATATATCAACAAATGCAGGACGCTTGCGGTGTCACTGCTCTGGCTGCTTGAGACTTGTTCAGTCCAAATAAAGTTGACAATGCAGTCGCCTTATGGAGGTCTTTGTTCGTTAGGTATGGTTAGCCAATACGGAGGAAGCACACAACCTAATTGAATGGAAGCTAAGGCACCCGAGTGAAGGTAAGGAAGCCAAGGTGGTTAGGCCACAGGTGAAGTTAGGTAAGGTAAGGTAAGGTGAGGTGAGGCAAGGTACCTTAAGGTAGGAAGGGACGGGACGGTCCTTGCCTCCGCTACTTCCACGACTCAGAAACGTGCTTGCATTTGGGTGCAATGTAAGTGACATGAGGGAGGAAGTACCTTACCTACCTACCTTACCTGACTTGAGGTGGTTACCTACATTACCTTATTCTTGCTGTCCTGCCACTTGCTCAAAGTGGTGATGGCGCACTAGCGCCTGCTTGCCTGCTTTCCTCCTGCAGCATAACCTGGAAGGTTGGTACCGCCTCTTACCTACCATCATGGAAGGTACCTTAGACAAGGCATTTTGAGGTTTCAAGGTGCCTACCTAGGTATTCGCTTGACCTACTGGGCTACCTCAGGCAGATACAATCCCTTTGTCCGAAAGCGTCGCGACTTGGCATCTCAACGTCCCTCCAGGTGCAAGTGGCACTGTAAGCGCAAGCACCTCTTCCATTTTCCTCAA
This sequence comes from Colletotrichum costaricense, assembly GCF_030867565.1. Lineage (NCBI taxonomy): Eukaryota > Fungi > Ascomycota > Sordariomycetes > Glomerellales > Glomerellaceae > Colletotrichum > Colletotrichum costaricense. The sequence continues at coordinate 1,919,121 of NW_026848236.1, read as the reverse complement.
AAAACCTAAGGTAACGTAAGGTATTCTCTCGTGAGCTTTCCTGAAATGAGTCGTTGATTCATGTAGCCTTAACTCAACACCGGCCTCCCGGCTTCGACGTTAGAAAAGGCCTGAGCACACACCGACACTCCGTACTTCTCGGCCGGTCGGATGAAGAACCTCAACCATGGACGTGTCGCCCGGCACATGAAGCTTTGACTTTGCATTCGGACCACCCGACCCGGTCTGCACTCCACGTGACGAAATCGGTGCCGTACCTGTGAGCGGAGATGAAGCTCCCTTCCATTCCTCGCCTTTGTATCGGTAGCTGCCTCCCGCTCTCACATCACCCAGTCACGGCAAACCTCAACACTTCCAACTGTCGATTCTTGCGTCCCTAGGTGCTCTTTTCTCGCTGCATGCTGCCATTCCACCACGCCACTCGTCTGCTTCTCCCACCGTCGTTGGTTCGCATCTCTGCGAGGGGTAGCTTCTGGACCACCTGGCCCGCGCCGGCAGTCCCATCCACATACTTGGGGGTCACCTTGACCGCGAAGTGGGTTGCATTGCCGCCGATGCTCGATGCGACTTTGTCATAACCTCCGGAGTACCCTCCGGCCCACCACTACGTTCAACCCCGGGAACCTCAGCCAAAATCCGATGAGGACAAGGTCGAATTGTCTCGACCGACCTCGCAAACGTCATCCATTGTACGGAGTAGACCCCTCAACAATTCATCAAGGACTGGTCAAGTGGACGAAGGTCTGGAGCACTTTCAACGGCGCTATGGCCGCCGAGCTGCATCTCGGCCAGAAGCCGCTCTTCGCTGGGGGTCCGACAAGGCTCGTCGTTCCGCAGTACACTGCACTAAGGTATTTCCTTGCCAACTGTCCTCAAGCAAATCACTGAACGCCACGAATCGTTAGACCAAGACCAACATAGTCAGCCTCTGCTTTGCTGCTCCTCTGCACAAATCTGCGGTTGGCATACGTTGCAGTTGACGATGTTCATCCTCACCGGGTGGATACATCCACTCCATGGGCCGATGCTGGTACCCGACTGTCCCGTCCACCAGCTCGGCCCCTGGACTTGACCGATGTGCAAGGTTGTCCTTGTTCCGCCGGAGACTAGAGCAACGGGACATCTTCCGTAATCACCGGAGCATGCATGCGCAGCCGCTTCATGTACTATTATGGGATGCTGAAAAGGACCCGATAGCTAAGGTAGGTTTGAACCGACTCAACCAAAAAAGAAGTCCGCGCAGAATTCACTAATACAATCTGTAGGCCCCATGTCCGCCTAGGTACCCGAAAACTCTCCCCGCCCGTTCGGACACGATCGCATGCTAGCGCATTGCAACCTGTCTTGTTCAGTGCCGAGTGCTCAGCAGATCTCAAGAATCGGCAGAGAAATGGATCATTATGCTCTTCTTCCGGTCTTACGCATTGTTTAGCGTCGCCCCGATTAGTTCTGCGACCCGTTGGAACTTTATGGCCATTGCAGTGCTCTATTTAGCCTGCGAGGCAGTCTAATGAGATCTCGGCAAAAAAGATTCCAGCCAAAATTTCTTTAGTCCGGTAGTACTCCGTAATCATTCGTCAATCCGCAAATCGTCACCGGGCTAATTATGTGCAGCATAGTCTGTAAGCGGCCAACACACCCTGTTCACGAATCATCACCGCTCTGGCTGCAGCTTGGGGAATCGATACTGTGGTACCCGACCAAAGTATGGATACAATGTTGAGCATCGAAACATAGCACGAGGCAGAGCTAGACACACCAATGGCTGGCAACCTCCGACGGAAATGGGCGGTACGGAATAGCGCTGGGGTTCGTGGGTTTGGGGGCATGCCACGGCACATAATCTCACTTGGCTATCGCCTGGCCTTGCTGGGGTGAATCCACACACTTTCACGGGTCGAGTCTCTGGTCTGTCGAGCGACCATCCACAAGCGAGGCTCCCGACTCACCGGTTGCCCATTCGAGCTTAAACTCTCCACGGTCTCCTGCGTCCCACCAGAACTTGGTGTTCCTCGTCGTTAATGCCTGCTCTGAAGCAGCAAATTGCAACCGTGTTCACTGTTGGCAGGCCGATTTTGTGCATCTCACAATCACCGAGGCGTGGTTCAGGGATCCAACTTTTACACATCCGCTCTTTGTGGCCATCTCGCAACGCTCTTACTTCACTTCGCCTCACTCGACTGTTACGGCGGCCTGCAGAGGAACGTCAGACGCTGATTTGATACGAGACCGTTAGCGGGTGGTTCCCTGACCTCATCAGCTGCATCGACAGAGGCTGCCATCATTGGTGACGCCCGCGCATGCAGGGCTTTGCTTTCGACAGGCGCTTTTACCTGTGAAATGGCCGAATTTGTTGACCGACATATTTTCTCGAGATGAATGTCAAAAGTTTGCTCTCAGCCGGGACACCAATTCGCAGGGCCCGCACGCAATGCACCCTTTTGACCTACGGCTGCTGGGGGGATCGACTTTTCGCGGCCAAGACGCCGTGCGGCCGTCGACTTTCTGCGACTGCGGGTATGCTTGCAGTTTCGTAATGGTAATTAGTCTCCAACATTGGCTGCTCGTGAGCGGATTTTATGGGAATTTCGCCTTTCCAACAACAATCCGCCTCTCGGGCAACACGCCAGGACCAGGGGCTGCGGGGTGGTTAAAGGCGGTCAAGGCCTTTTTGAGCAAACATGGGGCTGTCCAAAGTGCGTATTCTGCTGCATGCTTCACTTTCTGACAGCCGGCAGGTTCCTTTACCGGCGCTCCGAGGGGCGGCCCAACAGTACGGCCAGGCCTAGTCAGGCCAGACCGTGGTGGTGGTGGACGTACACCCGGTTACTGGGGCAGAGCGGCTACATCATCGTCAAGAGCTGAAGATGTTAATTTCACTCAATCATGTGCAAGCTACAGGCTGAATCGACTGATCGATCGACTGACAGGTTTCTGAACGGACCAATCATTTTGTTAGATGAACCAACTGGGCTGTTGACGACCCAGAACGAAAACGAAGCTCTTCACAAGAAATGTTTTCCTTGCCCCTTTCGTGGGACGGGTTCTTCTTCATCTTTTGCCCCGTCCATATCCAGAGGCGGCACAGCAAGTCGGGTGTGCCTAGCATATGTTCGTCAGCTTTCTGGAAGCACTCTCACTCCCGGAAAAGCGGTGACAATCTGTGGATCGGGTTGAATACGCATTGTCAGAGGGGGGGAAAACCACGAGGCTGTTCTTAGCCAACCTAAGCATACACACGCATCCCTAGACTTGCAGGCTGCTCGAGCGATCTAACTAAACGAGGGTAAGTAGGCAAAGGGTGTCAGACTCTCGGGACCGTGGCGCATTACAATGGAACGTCGAGAAGCACAGAGGTTATATCGGAAAAAGAGACGATTAGGGAGCCAAATCTGGGGGGTTGCGGCCGCACGCATGGTGGTTGGTTGCCTCGGCCTTTTGGTAACATGGCGCACATTGCTAGCCGGGCGATGGAAATGTGATGACTCCCAGTCCTAGATCACGTCGTCGCCCGCATGGGATCTTTCATGGCGCTTCACGTAAGCACACGCATCCGAATCCACATCTCTTGGCCAGACAGGAGACAGGACAGCCTTGGGCATCCATCCGCCTCCCGAGACCAACCGATCAACAGTGTGTGAAGTTGTAGCGGTCTTTGCAATCGTTGGCTAGCAATCGTAACAACCTTCGCCGTGAGCAACAGTCAGAAGCATCAGCAGATCCAGCATCAGAAGTGTCTCGACACTTGATTGGCCTAGCGTTTGGCCCTTCCATGCAGACGAAGCAAACGGCACCTGTTGGTTACACAAAAAGAGGCGGAAGTGAAGGCTAGAAACAGGATCAGCAGCGCTCACAACAGTCGGTTCCATGGTGTTCTTTCCACCACCCCTGTCGCCTTATTCCCATCAGACGGGCAGCCTGAAATCCATCCACTCGGCAGGGGCGGGAAGATGCTCGGCTCCTCTTCTCGCGTGGCGTGGTCTCAAGAACCCCTGTCCTCTCATGAGTACCCCTCAGACCGGTGAAATACAATTCAGCACGGGTGCAGCCCACTTCCTCAACTTTCCTCTCACCGAGTCTTCTCACTTCAGCCTCGACTCCTTCGAACTGACCGACCGACCGACCAGCACAGGATACGCCAATCGCCAGTACCAGAGTCTCTATCGGCACGCTCTCTGATTCTAGCCTGCCAGCGCGCGCAACGCTGTGCTCCACCGAAGGAGACATCGCACAAAGCAAACAACGAGAACGACAGCGTCTCGAATTTGCGCCAGACGGGCGAAACATCCAGGCGACTAGGCTCAGGCCACGGCCAGCAGTATCTGCGACATCCGTCAAGGCCGAGGAGCAACGGCTGCAGAAACCGACAGAGAGAGACAGCGGCAGCAGGAGTACCCCCCTCAGAGAAAAAAGAGAGTGAGGGAAAGAAAAAAAAAAGAGCAGAGCGGCATACGCATACCTCCAAGCACAAGCACGCACACGCACGCAGCAGCAAGACTTGCCGTCTTTTCCTTTGGTTCATCCCCCCCCAGTTTCGGCCGAGTGTATGCTGTCAAGCAGGCCTGTCTGTCTCTCTTCACAACGGCATTCTAGCCTGACTCCCTACCTCCATTTCCACTCCTCTGTATTCCACGCCGAGTAGTTCTTCCTCCGCCTTTTGTTCCTGGCCGAGTCATCAACCCTCCTTTCCTTTCCCCTACCATACCCTCTTTCCTGTACTCCACTCGCGCACAAGGGGTGCCATTATGTGGCAATGGCTCTCGTGAGACCGTAACTCCCTCCCCCACCCCCTCCCGGTGAGGCGCAATTTTCTACGCTCCCCTTGTGCTTCGCTGTGCCTGCTCACTCCTACTGCTTGCTGCTTGTCTCTGCCGTATACCTTATACAGGTCACAGATTGTGGTACTTGGCCTCGCTACTAGGCTCTGTCCAACACACCCTCTCTCGTTGCATCAATCATGGTAAGAGATGTCCCTGCTTCCCGGCTGGCGGCAGCGTGCATGGGATATATCACCGATCTTCCCCAATGTCATTTGAGCCCAGCCGCTGTCCCAGCACCCGCATCATTTCACACACATCGTTCCCTTATATCTTTGTTAGCCCTGGCTGTTCCCGTTTGCTCTGGCAATTCTATCCCTTCCTCTGCCCTATTGCACTTTGAACGTGCGGTGGATTGATTTCATCTTAGAATCACAATCATCTCAGAAAGCGCCGGGTCCCCGGCCCCGAAGACGACTCTTCAATAGTGCCGGGACATCACAGCTCTTCGCCTTCTCCATATGCCAATATACACTTCTCTACCCTTCACCCCGAGACCCAAATCCTGATTAACCAAGTCGCGGACCTATACAACATTCCTGGTTTCCGGCTTCACCAAATCCTTTCCAACACCTCGCAAATAGAAAACGCTCACAAGAGACAACGGCTTGTATCAGGCTACTCCATGTCTTCTCAGTACGCAGGAGGCTCTCTTCCTGAGGACTATGAAGAGAAGGCTCCACACATTGGGCAGCATGGCCTTGCCAACGTCGAACTAGATCGTTCTTCAGGGTTTCCAGGTCCTGTCGTCAATGGATTAACACAGGGGATGCAGACGCTGGCATTGGCGTTCTGCCAAAACTGTTGGAGCACCTGTGCTGTTACCAATGATGGTATGTATTGCGGCGTATCAAACAATCGTTCAACCCTTGCTGATCCAATAACCAGGTTATCAGCCCCTTCCTGGGTCAGAGGTTGCTACTTATGACTATGGAACCAACAGTAACAGACCCTATGAGGTTGAGAAACCCCCTTCAGCACAAGTTTCTCAACCAGACGTCTACGTCCCTCCTCCAGTTGTCTCTAACACCCAAAATCCATTTCCGGCCGGAGACAGCAATTTGCTGGGCTCCTATGTGTCCAGCTATCAACCTGTACATGAGGACCCTAATCAGACATTGGTGGCCCAACACTCCGGACCTGACACCGGTGTCTACGTGACTGGGGTATCGGCACCGTCCTTCTATTCCACAACACTCAGTGGTCATGTTGGTGGTGAACCCAGTTACTCGAACGCAAACACCCTTGATCGTCGCCTGACTTCGAGGGAGACTCTGCCGCCTACATACGGCGGCAACATGATGGATATGGTCATATCTCCAGCGTTACAAACTCCCACATCTGTGCCTGTTACGACTGCCAGATTTGCTATGGACTCAACATACCCCATGTCCTGTGTCAAGACTGAGGACATGGACGGGCCTATTGCCAACGCTCACGCCAACGCTAGTCTTGATGTTGTTTTCCCTAACCAGCGCCCACCAGCCGCAAAGCGTGGCCCTTTCAAGGACCAAAAGGCTCGGGAGGAGACAGCAGCAACAAGGAAGAACGGTTCTTGCATTCGATGCAAGATGCAGCGAGTGAGAGTAAGCATCACAGAGAGGTTTAGAATGGTGGATTCGACTGCTGACAAACGATATTAGTGTAAGACTGATCCAGATGATCCGAAAGGGCCGTGTCTAGGCTGCAAGCCAAGATCGAACAACAATCATCACAAACAACTTATCCGCCAGCCCTGTGTACGCCACAAAATCACGGAATGCCATTTCTTCAAAAAGGGTCAAGCACCTGGTTTCGAGTGGACCCAGCGTTTCAACAACGGCATTGTAGACAACATCAATAACTGGGCGTCGAATGAAGTGAGGATTGTGCGCTTGTGGGAGGGTTACACGCCCAGCAGTATGTGGGTTCAGCTCTCTGTTCGAGAATTCGTCCCACAACCGGGCGACAAGCTGGAACGGACTTGGGTTACCGAAGAAGGTGAAAAGAAGTCTGTGGCGATTCCCACGTATGCCATCACGAACCTGGACGACGCGCAGACGGCGTATGAAGATTATATCAAGAGAGGCGTCGTTGAATGCTTCAACTCGGTCGTGGAGAGTGTGATGGGTGTCAGGGATCGACTGCTCTTCGAGACCTACCTCAAAGCTTGGAAACTCTCGCAGGATCCTTCAACGGCTCAAGATGAGAAGGACCTTCTGCTTCAGACGCTGGAATTGTGGATGGCGGTCCGCTTGACGACGAAGTCAATAGAAATTGTTGGGGACGACACGCTCGGAATGACACGCGATATTCTGGACAGCAGCAGCCCGCAGCACGGACGCATCCCCCTTCCGCCGGTGATGGGAGCTCAATTGGATTTGGTCCTCATCCAGCATATACAGACGAGACTTCGACGAGAAATGCTGGAAAAGCTCCAAAAGATGACGCTGCAGAATAAGCAGAAGACTTGGTTGACCACCTACCTGGTGACGTTTATGTTGCTGCACAACATCGCTCTTGTGACGGATCACGATGCTTCATACGCCAGGAAGCATGGTATGAAGGTGAGTTGTGATGGGAGACCAGCAGGCTCTTCAGCTCAATGGGGGAGCAGCCATGAGTTGATTGGCAATGAGGTTGCTAACAAATGATTTTTGCCCTGGCAGACAAAATTCGCAAGGCAGACAGATGTCCAGGAATACCATATGGGTAAGTGAACAATAGCTGGCTGAGGCGCTTGCTTTATGTTCAGCGGTGGCCCAATCTGTTTGGCTTTTTGTTGAGTAAGACATGCTGACGAAAGCCTGACGAGCAGGAGGAACGATTCTCCTCGCGTACTTCCACTACTGCAACAAGGGAATCTACCCATTCTCCGAGGATTGCAGAGACCAGGACTTGCGGACGCTGGCCCAGCTGGACGACGACGCGGTGCAGTTTATCCACTACACGCGCGCAATGGCAATGCAAAACAGTCAGTGGCAGCCCATGTTTCCTAAACCAAGCCCCCCCCCCCCCTCCTTGTGACCGATACTGGAGTATTTTGGGGGTGGTGTCTGTGTGTCTGTGTGACTGTTCTGTGCTAGAGAGATGCGCATCCCTTGGATCGACAGTGTGACAGGCCAACCAACAAGCTGGGAGTGAAGACTGACGCGATTGAAACTAGAACGCGAATGGGAAGAGGTACAACGAGCCAACCAGTACGAGCAGCCATACTTCTTCGTCAGCCAGCTCTTCCAGCGAGACTGGCAGCCCCAAACCTGGGCATATTAATCGAGGTGGGTAGGTGGGCAGGTGGAGAGAGGGATGGAGGCTAGGAGATGAGGGGGAGGGCGATACTTTCCGTTCGGATCTTCCAGGTTGTTTTTACCGGGACTGGGGAGGGGTGCACACACTAAAGCGACGTGCAGAGGCGCAAAGCGGGAGGACCCAAAAGACAAGTCATTGGCTTTTAAAGGTTTGGCATTGAAGGCGGTGTTCATCTCATGCTTTCATTTTCTTCAGATTTGTTTTTTTTTTGTCATTCGTGAGCAGGCCGTTTGATACTTACTTATTCTTCTCGTTCGACCGGGACTCTTTGAATCGAAGAGGTCCACCTCGGTCTGTCTGTTTATTCTACGGAGCGATGGCGACGGCAATGGAGGGAGAATGCATACCGGTGGCTCTTTCCCATCCTTTTTCTTTCCTTTCATCTCACTTGCTCTACTGTTACTCTCAAGGGGAGATATCATGGCAGGTTTGCGTGTGGGCAGGGGAAGAAAAGAGAGAGGGGGAGGTTTCAACGAAGTTGACGACGATGACGATGGGTGGCAAAACATGATCAGCAGCCGAGGCTTGTTGTTTCTGTTGTCCATAGTAACTTTGTGTGTTTGTCCTCGTCCAATGGTTCCGTTCAGCGCATCGCCGTGCCAACATTGTGCATGTCCCATGATTGACTGTGGCGAATGCCAAATGTCGGCGTATTTTGTGCCGTGTTACACCGCGACATATAGGTCGGAACCTCCAAGAGTTCGCGATGGGCGTCAGAGACAAAATATGGTTGAAGCCGAGGAGTGAAAGACCCGGAGCTTATCGAGTTCAGGATTTTGCCTTTGGAGACTAGGAAGTTCCAGGTCGACCCCCACCTCTCGCTAATGGTTCAACCAGAGGATGGGCGCACATGATGTTTCACTGCGTTCTGATATGAAAAGCTCGAACACATCGTCTTGGTCGAGAATGGCTCGAGCTGTGCCGATCCGCCATGTGCATCGTTGGACAGGGTCCTGCAGGTGTTCTAACAGACGTGTGTCCGGTCGAATGGTGTGGAGTTGGCGCGGTTCTATTCGTAGAAATCCTTCACCGGCCCAATGCAGACTCCACTTTTCATCAGATTTCATATGCATCTCTGGTTCGCGGGCCGGTCCAGTGCTGTCAAAAAAAGTTAAAAAAATCCAAGACAAGATGAGAAAGATACACATCATATTCAGAGAATCTTTGTGTGTATACGCGCGCGCCAGGCCCAACTGACATGTTCGTGCGGTCGATGGGACATCGGAATGTTTCAAAGTCGGGTGGCAATCTGGGGGAGGACGGGAGGTTGAATGATGGATCAGCGGGATGGAGGATAGTGACTGGCGGGATGGGAACTGGGAGATGGGAATGTGGTGTGGTGTTGTCGACTAAGACATGTCGGGCAAGCAACTCGGATGCAATCCGGTCTGGACTTGATGTATTTCCCTGTTGGCTTGAGGGAGTATTTCGGATCCTAAGGGTGTGCAGGTCTGAGATGGTTGTCGGTAAGGCAGGCCTCGAACAAGCCTTGATTGACGGAGGGAGATGGGGGAGGGGGCGTGAGGAAGACGTGAAGAAGGAAGGAAATCCTTGAAGACCCCCCTCTCACCTTCTCTTTCTAAGTAGACGACATGCCGAACTGAAATTACAGTACGAAAAGCGAAAACAAAGAACAGATTCTTCCCGAGGTTCGCTGCATTTTCGTTTCCGCACTGCGGCCAGAATTCTCAAGGATGAAAGAAACAAACATTGGGTTGGGCGGTAAAGGGAAGAAACTCGGCGAGTTGCGCAAAATTGACCCTGAGCTTGCAGCACTTGAGGTCGCATGACGAGGTTGCTCGCATCTTTCCCGGCCGGGTCTTATTGTCTTTGCCGGCAGTTTCGGAGGAGTCACGATGGTGAAGGAGGGCAGGGCCAGGAGGTGAGGTGACGTTCAACCGGGAAAGTGTGGAGAACCAACGGGAAGTTGGGAATGCCTTACCTAAGGCAAGGTCCTCCCCTCCTCCTCCCCGCCGTGCCGCCGTCAACCTTGCTTTCCTTGGAGGTTCCTTCCAACTGAAATGGATGGGGCGCCGTGCACGTACCAGTCAAAGACCCATAAATTCCACATCGATATTCCCGACATGGAAGTGACTAGGGTGGGAACGCAGGGGTCCCTCGCTCATCGAAAAAAACGGGAGGTGCGACCGGAACGAACTGTAAGTGGTCCCAGCCATCGGCGTCAGGGGTTGCGGGTCTCCTGTCCCGTTCGCCTACCGCCCGGCTAGCTGCTTACCTTATTTTACATGGGTGTAGATGCAAGCGCATCCAGCAAAGTCCCAATATTGCAGACGACCATCTCTTTCCCCTCGTGCTGGGCCTATTCCTTCCTGCCTTACCGAGTACCTTACTCTTACCTTATCAATGATTCGCCATCACGAAGGCTTCCAGATTCCTCATTGAGATATATAACAACCTCAGTACCTCACCCAAGCACGCAGAGTATCATATTGATATGCCTGGTGTCTTTTCCTTTTCCTCCCGCCCCCCAATCTCGTACTTCAAGTTTTCCGGGCATGCCTTTTTCACTTGGAGCCCTCCACCGCTCGCTTCCTCTCGGCTGTGTTTGTTTGAGAATATTTCTTTTCTTTTCTTTTCGCATTACATGCTCGTTGTCTGCATGTCTCCAGTTGCGTGCATCTGTGGGACAAACGCCTCGCCTAGTGCCCACAGACGCATCGTCGCATCTGCACTTCAGTTATGGGTACGTACCTAAACCTACCTACCCGGGACCTCAGGGCACCTGCCTTCCATCTCTGCCCGGCTTTGTACAGCACAGTGGATGCTAATTCCGAGCATATTCTTTGTTGCTTTTGCTGCTGGACACCAGCTACGGTACCCATGCCACCGACTCCACGTTGAAACATGGATAGCTTAGACACACATCCTCCATTTCGCTCTCACGGTCTACCTATCGGTAAAGCTCAATGTGCCAGTCAGTCAACCAGAGTCCTGCGACTGTCTTGCGTGGCTTTTGAGCACACCAACTCCCTCTCCCTCTCTTCCAGACTCATCTTCGGGACTGCCTCTGTGGCCAGTTTTTTTTTTTTTTTTCCCTCATTCCCCTTTCGCATTCTCGACTCAGACCCTACCGGCGTGCAGCTTAGCACCTCTCCTGCGATACGCCGTCTGCTCTCAAGATGGCCGTCGGTTCTTACAATTCCTTGAGATCGAACGAGGTGGGACGAGCAAAACGGCTAGCAGCAGCGCCGATTGATTTGTTGAGGCGCTTCATCAATCTCGCAGAGCAAAGGAAAACCTGAGCGTCGGGTGACCAGGCCTTTGAACATTGATCCTATCGATTGGTCAAGGGCCGCGGGTCACTCATCGGGGCAATACGAGCACACGAATCGAATCGGACACCACCTACCATCGTCCCCGGAGCGCACAACTCGACTTGACGGCCCGGTTCAAGGCGCGAAGACGGGCGACAACACCAAGCAAGGCTCTGTGCCGTAGCTTAGTGCTCCCGATCACCCACCCAACCGTCATCGTCCCGAGGATTCGAATATGCCGTGTTACACGATGGCCGTAAGAGCTTCCAATTGTTCGTGCACCCAGCCCCGTCGCATTTTGATGCCCGCTCTCTCACTCTGCGCCTGCCTCGTCTGCGGATGTTTCAACAAGCAGCGGAGGCGCTCGCCACAAAACGTGTTTTTCCCACTGCGCATCGAGGTGGGATCGATCATGTCTCTGATCGCACACCCATTCCCCACCGCATTGGATTGCTGAAGTGCCTTCCCGACGCCGAGTGAGGTAGCTTTGGTGGTCCATGTTCGCCCAATGTCGACCTCACCACGCGTACCCTGCTGCTGCAATCTGGTGCCCGTGCTGTGCAGCTTGCCTCCTCTTATCCATCATGGTAACTCACAATCTGCATGGAAGCGTACGACTGTGGCATCGTTGCTAACAACGATGCATTCGACAACACATTGCAAACGGTGTGTCTTCGAGTCCGTCAAAGCTCCGTCACCTTTGCAACTTCAGCAGACCCAAATCGCGCCATGCGTGCTGCGAGAAGCTGGCTGGTCTGTCGCGCCACAACCCAACCTGATGTTTATTTCGCAGTATTTTTTGAACGCCCCTCCCCACAGTGTGCATCGCGGGCGATCAAATTGCTAGTTTACGGTTCTTAGCACAAGCAATGCACGGTTACGTACGTAACACCTACAATGGGCACATAGCACGTATCGGTAGCTCCCTTGTAGAGCCGCTGGCTTCCTCCCCATTCTAGCTCCGCGTTGTCTAGTTTGCGCTCTCTGGACGGCTACATATTGCATCCAAAGTGCTAATCTAATGTGCGTGTCCCTCCCTCCATTGCAACGGGTTGCTGCGTTTGTCGTTCTCATCCCTCGCAGCTTGCCACAACTTGCTACCCACCAAGGAGCGCATTCGAGAGACAATCAGAGTCATTGCAACCCCCCTCCCAGTCCCTGAGGACATTACCTTACTCTATGGAGCCCGTACGTACTCAATCTTTTCTTTCCCTGGTCCACCACTACTGTATCGGCTCCTCTCTTCTACATTGTTCTTCCGGTTCCATTCAAACCCCACTGGTCGTACAGAACGCATCTTCTATCGCTCTATCAGCTCTCGTCCTTTTTCCTCTTTTTCGACACCATCGTTCATGTCTCTTGCCTTGAGCAGAAGATATGCCCGGCGTGGATACCCAGGAAGCCAGAGGGTCGCCAGGTCAAGGGGAGATGAGGCACAACCGGCCTGAGATGGGGTGCGCAGTGCATCCTGGTTTTTTTTTTTTTTCTCTCTCTTCCCCTTCACTTCTTCGATTGTGTTTTATTCCCTTCCACATCAGGTTGGGGTTGGCCATCGCAATAACGGCCTAGCTCAGCCCGGACCAGCCCAGATCTTCTTTTCCTCACATATTGCTTCTTTCTCGCCGGGTACCTGCAAGAGCATGGTGCACTTTCCCACCCCCCTGGCGTTGCGCAAGTCCACCTGATGGGCTGGCCACTTATTCATACTTGCACTCGCAAAAGCCTCCACGCCTGGGAGAGCAATGAGAAAAAGAACACCAGGAAGAAAGAAAGAAAAAAAAGGCGGAGGAAATGAGAGAGGGAAAGAGAGAAAGAGTGAGAATGGCAAGTATTGATTAAGGTATTGCGTGGGCGTGTGGTGGAAGGCACTACGCATGTGATGTACGTAGTAAGGCAGGGAGGAGAGGTACCTTTGAAGTCGAGGTCAAGCAAGTGCAAATGTCCGTCCATCTTTCCGTCTTTTCCAATTCTCCCATCCTTCCTTCCAATTGCACCCCCCATGACATTCCGTGCAACGAGGTATCCGAACCTGCCTACAGATGCTTTTCTTTCCTTACCTTACCTACCTACCTTACCTTCCTTGTTCAACTTACAGATACTTGACGTTGGGTTACTTTACGCACCCATCTTCCATTTCATGTTTGGGAAGGAATGATCAATTATCGCAAGGCAAGGCAACGTAAGGGAATCTCGGCATGTACCCTCCCGTCCATCTTTGCTACATGGCAGTGGACTGTGGTGCACTTTGGCAGGCACCCTGCATCTGCATCTCCCTTCAAGTTCTGTTCTTGCCGTGCTACCTTACCTCAGGCCGGAACTCACCTTTTCGTGTTGCCGTCTACTTCGTACACCTTGAGGTAAAGTAGGTATTCCCCAAGTGTTGTCTCAAGGTAGGTAAGGTAAGATACGTTAGTTCCTTTCATTTACCTCGCCGCGCAGGCCTTGTCTTGGCCCATCCTGCCTTTCGATTTGGTCCTTGCCTGCGTTAGTTCCCAGGGTAGAAACTACCTGTGGTTGTTTTACTTTATTTTATTTTTTTCGCCAATTCACTCTCAATTGCCATTCGCATGCCTCTCTGGCCCGATGTGAGGTCGGGTTGGCTCCATCAGCACCTCCCTTCCGTTCTTTACCAGCTGCCTATGTTCCTCCGCTCTCGTCTGCAATTTCTTCTTCTTTTCACAACCAACTCCCCATGGCTTAAATGTCTTGATGACAATCTCACACCATCACCTCATTTCCTGTCTCTGGCTGGCCCTCCCAACGGCCTGGCTCACCTGCTACCTGCCCTTGCCGCTTTCCCGCGAACTAAGGTAAAGCAACATACCGCTGCTTCTTTGCGCGCGCATGCACACGCCCATATCTCTTTCTCGTCATCCACGCCCACATATCCACGCCCACCTACCTAGGTAGCCCACTCTACGCATGTGGCCGTCGACCGGGCCCGGATACCACCTAGAGGAAAGCCAGCTCTGTCTATATCCGTTCGTACAGCTTCGGTGCTCTGCTTCACGACCATATCTACTTACCCTTCAACAACTCCCTTCCCACCTTCGTTCCCGTGTGCAAAAACCCCTACACAGACAGGCGCAATTCGGGTAACCACTTTATGGGACCCATACATCGAGCAGCTTCCCGCTATCTCGCCTGTCGTCCCTACCCGTTCTGTCCTCCCTATTCCTTGCCACCGAATTCCCTGAGCCTGCCCTTTCTTGCTTCTGCTCCTGCTTTGCCGCTGAAATATCCTCTTCACCGACTGGCCTTGCCCGTGAAGCAAGTATATTAGGCTTCTGCCAGATCATGTCAGATCCTCGCCATCTCTCTCACAACCGTTTCTTCTCCAATCAACGCCATTGTCTTCCGCACCAGCCTTTGTCTTGTCTTCTCTTCTTCCCAATCCTTTATACAAGTCAGTCTCTGCCACGCCTACTCAGTCTCTTCCAGACGCTTCTCAACTTCAAGCACACCTTGGTAGTCATTGGCTCCGCCGTCACTACGTCCGCTTCTTCTTAAAGCTTGTTCCGAGCCTCAACCTGATTCAAAGTCGCTTTCTTCACGCCCACGCTTCTTGGCCTTACATCCCACGCCGCACGGCAGACAGTCAATATCAAACAAACGTTTCCAGGTTCGTTCCGAACATGCCCCCTGCCACTGCTTACTCATGTTTCGCCCATGGTCATCTTCTGACAAGTCTGATTTCAGTTCTCACATCAGCAAGATGGCGTCTAGTGCAGTTGGTCCGGTCGTGGGTGCTACCACAGCAGCCGCTGGCCATCACATTCACCACCTCGGCCGCAACGCCCCAGTCGCGGACGTTCCTGTCATCCCCACTGGCTTTCCCGAGACAGTGGTTAACGAATCAGCCTGGACCGGCCCGCAATTTACCAAACAGTCGCAGTACACTTACAGCCTCACTAATGCGGACCTTGACGAGCTCGCTGCCGCGCTCAAGCACTTCAAGAGTATGCTAAAGCCTGCCCACCTCATGCTACCATTGTCCGAAGGCTGACTTTTGGTGCCAATTTAGCTCTGGGCCTAGACGGCGATCTCGTCAGCCGGGACAACTTCCCTCTGCCGACCCTCGGTGCCACTTTGGATGGCATTGCCCGTGACATTCATCAAGGCAAGGGCTTCGCTGTAGTCCGCGGCATTGACCCCCAGCAGCACTCTGTCGAAGATCTTACGATCCTGTACCTTGGCGTTCAGGGATATGTTGCCAACCAACGTGCTCGCCAGGACAAGAAGGGAAATATGCTTGGTACGTTGACATTGTGCCGTTCTTCGTCTTTTGGACAGTCTTTGCTAACCATAATCGACAACAACAGTCCACATCGTTGCCGACAACACAAGCCAGGCTAAGGCGGATCACCATCGCCATTCTACTTCAGCCATTGTAAGCTTTACCACCATTGTCTTTCCTTGCAAACTACTGACAAGGCCATCCCTAGACCTTCCACAATGAGGAGTCCGGCGATATCATCAGCTGGTTGACCCGCAACACTGCTGCTGCCGGTGGCAAGTGCATCATTGCCTCTGCTCACACCGTCTACAATGTTCTTGCAGCCACTCGACCTGACATCATTCGCACCTTGTCCCGTTCTGACTGGCCCTTTGCCCTGTAAGTAAACAGTCCCAGCTGCCCACCAGTTCTCTGTTGTTTCCGAGCTGTAGCCTGACCAGACCTCAGTCCCAAGTTCCAGTGCCGTCCGATTCTCTTCCATCATGACGGAAAGATCATTATCAACTTTGGTCGCACTCCTTTGATGGGCAACTCAGCTCATCCCAGACCGGTACACTTTCCATCCTTGTCAGCTCGCCAGATTGAGGCTCTTGATGCTGTCGAAGCAATTGCGAAGGCTACTCAGATGGAGATCCAGACTCGTGCTGGCGATATTCACTTCATCAACAACTTGGCCATCCTCCACCGTCGCGAGGCCTTTGTCAACGGCCAAGGTGCTAGCGAGAAGCGTCACCTTGTACGCATGCGCGTGCGCAATGAGCAGCTCGGCTGGTCTATTCCCGATGCCCTCAAGCGCGAGTGGCATGATGCTTTCGACAAGCCTGCCGACCGCGTCTGGCACCTGGAGCCGATGCCTGACGCGTTCTTCCCCCTCAGAAAGTACCCCAACTGACTCTGCACATTCTGGTCTTTGATTTTCTTGCTAGGACGCCTAATGAAGAATCACCAAACAAAGGGAGAAAGAGGCGTCATGGTTGCATTATTTGGACTTGCATGTTTCGAACCCGAGAAACTGGGCTGGGCTTCTTCTTGCGTGGAGTCAATCACCGTATCTTCTTTTGTTCGAGTTTCCTTTCGCAACATCTCACTTTACCCCCCTTGCACCACAAAAGTTTATTGTCGTTTCCTCGTCGTTTACGGTCAGAAAAGCACGGAGTCCATTGGAGTTCACACAGTAGAACCCGGCTGGGAAAAGCATGTATACAATGGTTGGGATGTTGAACCCGGCGTTGTTATTGTATAACCTAATAAACCTTGACCGTCAAGACCTGCCCGGTATGCGAAGCTTGAAATGACTTCGGCAAGCCTGGTTCTAAGACATGTGGCACTGAAATCCCGGCACGTGTCCGGCTGTCAGTGACTTGGCTGAGGATAAGTAACGGCGGCCATTGGTCACACGACCGCGGAGCTGGGAAATCTATGCCCATGCAGTACCGGTCAAACAGCCAACCAATGGCTGAACATATTCCGAGACATCGGTGTACGCCTGTCAACGCGTCCAAAACGGAACCTCATTTCATACTTTCAGCTTCTCGGTCACAAAAGGCCTGGGTTCCTCCCTCGCGGATCTGACGGAGTTGCTCATCGCGAGCTGCGGCAGTTCACAGAGAGATAACATACCTGAGCCAAAGCAGACAATTATCTGCATCAGACTTCAGCATGGACTCCGGTCAGTGCTTTATTGTGAGATTGCCGCATTTGGTTTCTGTGAAGTTGGTATATCTTGCTTCATTACACTGACGATTGCGGAATCAGGAAAACTGCCCCGTTATGCATGGAAGAACGCCCGCTTGGTCTCTCTGCGGATCCAACATTGCTTCTTCGCCGCCTCTAATGTAGAAAGACGTGCATATGACGGTCCCGTATTCCCAGCCCCAAACGACAGCCCTCTCAGTCTCTAATGGACAACAACTCAGCTGCAAGGAGGAAAAGCAACGATGATGCGAACATACATCAATGTCTGGGATCCTCAACGGTGAGGCCATTGATCTCTGCTTTGCAAAGCAAGTATGGCGTCTTGACCGGCAGACCAGCTGACCGATATCTTAGACGGGCATGGAGTTCGCGATTTGCCATGGCCAGAAAGACCACTCGAGCATCCTGACCTCTAGGGGAGGCGACAGCCGCCTAGGAGGGCCGAGGCCTTTGTCGAGACATGCAAAGAGCCACTAAGCGCTTCTATTGACAGTGTGCCTTTGGTTTTTCCTGCATTTCTATTGCACTTCTCTTAGGGATCGGCAAGCAAACGAGCGCGTGGCTGCAGCTCGTGGCGGAACGGCAAGCAGCTTTTGACACCTGCAATACGCTGGTATCAGTGTGTATGGGCATGTACAATTTCATCGCCTGCATGGGAATGCCGGATCGCTGGCTACAATCTATGGCCCCGGGCTGGCGCCCAGGGCAGAAGCGGGAGCAAATCTACGGCGAGTTTGCGTTCGCACCCCTACAAGGGAAGGGAGGAGCGAAAAGAAAACGAGGTATGCATGAGAAGTGGGCAGTGAAAGAGGACGCCGCCATGCGGGAACTTTTGGAGTGTTTTCCAGAAATGCATCAGCTCCGTCTCAAGGACCCCTACGCCGGGATGTTTTCTTGCTTTTGCCAATGTCTTCAGTCCGGTCCTAGTCGCCTGGAGGACCTGGGGTTTTACGATGACGCTGACCACCTGGTGATCCTGGGCAGACACGTTGCTTGTCACCGACGAGCAGGATACGTGTTCCATGCAGACGAGACGAGGGTGAAGTATGAGGAGTATCCGCACGAAATTCAAGGGTGCATGTCAAGGAAATTTGACTTTTGCCGGTTGGTTTGCAACAGCCTTGCAGCCATAGCAAGCTTGACGTGATTACCTAATTGGAAATGGTGAGAAATCCGGCGGTGGTCCGAGGTCGGCATTACCGGCTTGTCCTTCGCTAGCAGGTCTTGAGATGGATGTGTGCAGCCAGCGCCCCCGCTTCTTGCGTTTGTACATTTTTTATTTTATTTTGATTTTGTTGCTTCTCTGCCATCCCAGGACTCGATGTTTTCTTTCTTTTTCCCATCAAACCATGGCGGCATAGCCTGTACACGACGGGGAGGTTGTCATCGGCTCCTAGCGTGGGCGATCGATCGGAGGGATAGAAACGGGGCCCATTTTGCAAGAAGAGGGACGCTAGGATGATCCACCTTTGGGAGGAGGAGGAGTCTGGTTCGGAACGCCTAGGAGAAGCGGCGGAGACATTGAAGACACGTACTGTGGAGCACAAGAGCTCCAGTAATAGTTTCTTCTTCTCAACAGCGCGCCAAGACGAGTACGAAGGAGTGGAAGAAGAAAGAAGTGACCATGAGTGACGAATGGGTTGTATGTAAGTGCGGGGGGTTGTCACAAAACCCTAGGCCTAGAATCGACTGGCTGACACCTGCGTGGAATCACTAATCAACTTGGATGAGTCCTGTTTGGGAAGACTATCGTTGAAAGAGCTGCAGGTTGCTACAAGCGCGGACATGAAGGCCCAAGTTAAGTGGACGCACGGTGACTGACGTTGAAAGGTTGGGACAAGGTGCAGTAGGGCTTCCCCGCGATGCTCGCTTCGCGACTTAGGTGTCAGAATCTGTGTAGCTAAAAGATGCGATGGTCGGGGAGCTGGAGCTGGAACTCAGCCGGGAGAAACATGGCCTTGAGGGAAAGAGTTGATTGGGGCGTGGGGGAAGGAGCGGACGATGGCCATGAAGAAGGAAAAAGCAAGCATGAGCGACGGGTGTTGCGATTGCTTGGTGATACTTGTACGGAGTATTAGTTGTGTGGATGGATGGATGGAGATTGCAGCCCGATTGACGTCGGTTCGTCAACGGCTGAAAGTGACCTGGGAATGCGTTGACAGTGATGGGCTACAGAGCTGGCCCGGGGATGCCTCCGCGCATTCGGCGGCAGCAGTTCATTTCAGTCCAGCCTAAGTCAAGGTAAGGGAAGGTAGGAATACCCGCGGACTCTCACGACTGAATTCTAGGGTACCTGAGAGTGCCATGGAAAGTGAAGTCGATGTGTACCTTATCGCGTGCTTAGGTAAGTAGGAATCATGTCAGATTGACATTCATCATTCAAGGCCCAAGAGCCATCACTCAGAGACGGGAGTCTTAGGGCACCTACCTTACCTAACTATGTACTTTGTAGCACAGGCCAAGGAGCCATCTGCCGGAGCAGCCAGACCAGGCCGTGTCATTGGCTGTTGGCTGTGCGTCGTCGGGACCGGATCCGCCTTCCCGGTTGAGCTAAGCCGCGAAGGTAAGCTGCCGATGGGGCCACGCATCGTCGAATGAGAAGGCGCCGCTCCCAACGACAGATGCCCCCTAATCGCGAGCCTCCCTACCTTGAGCTCCTCCTGGCCGCCTCAGACGACACCTCCCCATCGCGACGTTATCAAACCTTCTCTTACGGATACCTGACCTTACAGCAAAGAGGCATTGGATGGTCTTGCGCACACGACACACACCTGACCGCCCTTTGTTTGCTTCTTCGCTTTCGCCCGTCCTTCCCGCCCTTCCCGTTCTGCAGAGTTGCCTTTTCCTTCCCATCGCACTGACCATCCAGGTGGCCAATTGGGGAATCACGGACGTTGCTCCCGAGGCCTGGGGATCGACTGCCCGCCGCATGTGTGTCCAAGAAGATCCCTTCTTTCCTGCATCGGCACCCGTTATACCCTACTGCCGCACCTCACAATCGGTCCATCCAACCGCCTTCAGGCGCACACGTTTCACTCTGCATCGTGTCTCGCCTACGCCAACCTCGGTTTGCCCGCCTGATGGCCTGATAGTGCCGCTTTGAGAGCTGCATGTCCATTCTGGGCACCATCCACTTCAAGAAACAAGCGCTCCATACATGGGATTGTACCCCCGAGTGTGAAACGAATCCTGCTTTGACGTACTTTATTCTACTTTGCCTATTCCACGCCCCCCTCTTTTGCCTACCTACCTACCAGGCTACCTTGCCTGCATACGAGCTCTGCGTCCCGTTGGTGTCTCGGTGCAACCTCCGGCAGTTTGTGACTGGACATCGCTAGCTGCAGATTCCCAAGCCAAGGAGTGTCGTGCATCGCCTGCAAGAAAGCCTTCAGCGGACCGTCAACTCCGAAGGGGGTGACTTGTACCTCCTTTCAAGCGCCGGATCCCTCCCGCCACACTCTCCCTCTCTCATCGAGCACTGCGCAAATTTCAGTCCTCCACAGGGACTTCTTGCAGCAACTATGGCACCCCGCCAGGGTGGCTATCTCCGCGTTCCGGGACAGGAAGACGACTTTTCCCGGAAGCAGCCTCGTCGCAGCCGTTCCGGCTCCTCCGGCCGGAGGCAAAAAGCTCTGCCCAGCGAGAAGCCTCTCCCGGCCCTCCCGCCGCCGACGCCGACGTCCGGCGCCGCGTTTGTCGACATCGATCTACACGGTGACGGCTCTCACAACTCGCCCAGTAACCGTCGTCGCGCCACCATTGCTATCGCGCTCGCCCTGGCCTTTGTGGGATGTATGCTCGCATTTGTGGTCCTGGGCTTCGCCTGGGACAATGGCGGCGTGAGACGGGGCCCGAACGCATTGGACGGCTTGAAGAACCTCGACAAGTGCCCGTGTAGGCCGGACGATGACGTGCCACAGTACTTCAGGACGAGTCCGGAGTTGTGGGCGGGCCCGACGGCGACTGGCAAACCTGCCTTTATGGCGCAGACGAGAGTCATTCCGACGGGAACCTTTGTGCCGAATGCGCCGCTGCAGACGGATATCCCTATCGAAGGAATGGGAAGCAAGAATGAGAGCATTTTCAACATGATGGGGTAAGTTGCGTGCCATGTACACGGATAGAGGGGGAAAAGTGATTGCTCAACTCTCGGGCGTTTAGGTATCTTACCCCGTATCAACCGAGTCCTGGCTTTGGTGTTGAGGAATACGCGCTGCCAGAAGGAGCCGATATCGTTCAAGTTCAGGTAAGCCACATCAGAGCTAGCTAAGGCTGGACTTCAGTGGCTGCTTCTTAGGTCGCGATGGAAAATGCTTATTTTGACTAACCTGTGATAGATGCTCTCTCGCCACGGATCTAGATATCCCACCACAGGATCCAATGTAGCCGATTTTGGGCAGCGCGTCGCAAAGGCTGGCAAGAAATTGAACGCCAAGGGTGCTTTGAAGTTCTTGAATAACTGGAAGTATCAACTGGGACACGAGATATTGGTTCCAAAGGGTTCGTTTTACTGCTATCTTGTCTGTGTCCTAAATCGCTGACCTTATTATCCGCAGGGCGTCAAGAGCTGTTCGACTCTGGTGGGTGGCCTGATACTAAACAGTTCACGCAAAGGCTTGGAGCATCAAGACTAATGAGCGATTAGGCATTTTGCACTCGTACATGTATTCGTCGCTGTATAATCCGAACAGCAAGATCATTGTGCGAACAACTGTACGTCAGGAGTACTTACTACTAGCTTTTGAGGATTCGTGACTAACACGCTTGCAGACGCAAGACAGGATGCTGAAGTCTGCCGAGTATTGGCTGGCGGGTTTCTTCGGTCTCGAATGGTATAGTGCTCCACTTGACGCGTGTGAAGCTTACAGCTGACTTGGAAATCAGGACAAACAATGCCACCATCGAGGTCATCATTGAGCAAGACAGAGCGAACAACTCGCTCGCCGGCTACTTGAACTGCCCTAACGCTCGCAAGCAAAATGGAGGCGACGATGCTGCCAAGGTTTGGATCTCAAACTACCTCGCCAATGGTGAGCCTGCCTGCTGCTATTCTACGTAGTCGTACATGCCGCTGACAACTCTTTCCAGCTACTGCCCGGCTGAAAGATCTGGCGGAGGGATATGACTGGACCATCGATGATACCTATGCGGCTCAGACCATGTGTCCTTACGAGACGGTGAGAAATTCTGTCGGATAGGAGACTGTATTGCCTTTGACTGACCTTGAACCAGGTGGCATACGGCTTTAGCGTCTTCTGCGACTTGTTCACCTACGAGGAATGGGTCGGCTTCTCCTACTCCGTCGACCTCATGTTTGCCGGCAATAACGCGTTCCAGAACCCCACAGGTGTATGTAAAGATCTCATACTGCGCTGAATGACCCGATATTGACAAGGCTGCAGCGCGCTGTTGGTATCGGCTATCAACAAGAGGTCATTGCGCGCCTCCAGAACCATACTCTGGGCTACTCTGGGTCTCAGATCAACGTGACACTCGACAACAACACAGTCACGTTCCCGCTCAACCAAAGCCTCTACTTTGACTTCTCCCACGACACAAACATCGCCTCCATCCTAACGGCGTTTGGCCTGAAGCAATTCGCTCAACTCCTCCAGCCAACGCAGTACCCGGGCCCGCACAACTTCACCGTCTCCCACATCACGCCCTTTGGCGCCCGGCTCGACATTGAGGTCATTAAGACGCCCAAGCCGTTCAAGGCCGACCGTTCCGGGTACGAGAAGGACGGCGGGGAGACCAGGTACATTCACTTTGTCCTGAACCAGAGGACCGTGCCGCTGGGCTGGAGTTTCCCCGATTGCGATGTCACGAGATTAGACGGTTGGTGCGAGCTCGAGACGTTTTTGAACGTGCAGCAGGGCATGCCTGAGCTGGCGGCCTATGATAGAGCATGCCATGGAGACATTGAGACCGTTCCGTACGGGACCGTGTATGATGGTAGACCCTTGTGAGAGGGTAGGTGCTTGTGACGATAGTGTTGTTGGCTCACGGTTGTGTACATATCTCATACTCTTTTCGATCGAAGGTGAAATTACGCCTGTTTACTGTAGGGTCTGTAGGCGGTGTTTGAATAATCTATTTGGGTGACTTTTGCAAATTCCGTGCATTTCAGTATTTTCAGCGGTGGAAATCAACGCAGAGGCCCCCATAGACTCGCGCATAGTATCCTGGTGCCGAGAACATATCTTGAATGGTATCTTCAGGTTATCAAGATTACATCGTTGTTTGTACCCAAGGCTCTGTCTCTTCAGAGCAGATTACGGTGATGGGTTGACGGAGTCGTCGCAACATGTGAGGGGGATAAATCAATCTTGTAACCCTCGGCAGCTTTTACCCTCTCCGGTACTTGAAGGCATATTAACCGGCACCACTTTAGATCCGGTTTTTGAAATGGCCCCATTGACGGTCAACTACAGAACTGCGCACGGCTATGAGATCCGCGGATGCTCATGTCGTTCGTCCTCTGGGTAAAGACGAGCAAAACAGCTGTCTATGTCTCAATCCACATCCACACACCCATACCCTCGTATGCAGAACTGAGCACCTTTTCAATGAAAGACAAGAAACCAAAGCGCCTTTCTGATTTAAAACTACATTGTGGTGCTAGACGGAATAATGTTCATCGCGTCAGCCGTAATCACGATCCTGTCATCTCTGCCATCATCTATGCCCTACCCTCTTCAAACAACCACATACGACCATACCCATTGGAAAACTCGGGATCCCGTCCGCTCTCCCATAGATAAGCCAATGAGGGCCGGATTAGTAGTTGGGTCGGTGACGACCAGCGAATACCTGGTGTTGTATGTCTTTTGATTATTTTTGGTGTTTTGGTGGAGATGTGTTGGTGTAGGTGGGTTCTGGATGCGTGGTGTTGATGTGATGTTGGTTTTGAGGATTGGGGGAACGTCGGACGAGGGAGGACGAGAAAAAAGTTGTTGTAGGCTGTGGGGTCGTATTGTTTGATGAAATTGTGACGGAGAATGTATTCTTTTATGAGGATTGTGGTTTGGGACGTAAGGGCGGCGCCGGTTTAGCTTGAAGTGTGTAACTTCGTGATAGTGGCAATATAGGGGTTTTATCTGCCGATACCGGGGAACAAGATACATCCGAAGGAAGCATCCGAAGGAAATATCTTATTACTCTGCGAATTCAACGGGTCCTGAGACAGGATCAACTCAAAGAGAGATGTATATGCTAGTATCCTTTGCTGGAGGGTAATTACGTACAGATAAATTCCTCAAGGCTGAGCCTTTCTACGTACTTACATGCCTAGAACAAGATGAACAACAAATCACTTAAATGAGACTCGGATGGCTGGATCGTAGTATTTTCAATTCTTATAACATTAACTGCAAGACGCAAACTTGCTCTCCCCACAGGGTGATATATCGTCATCAACATCTTCTGTGTGCCTAATTTCGTTTCTTGCACCGACTTTTTCTTTCTTCAATAAAATTTCCCACCTAGGGTATCAAAAAATCGCTATACATCTGTTTCCATCCCTAAACGTTCACATTTCTCTCAATCACTAGAGGTGCTGGGACTCTTGGGGTCCTCTGCATCCTCTTCAACAATACCCCTGCCCTCGCTGTTGGCGATGGCGCTCTGCAGCGCGCTCGTTAGATCGACGTGGAACAGCGGCCTGTTGAGGCCGTGGACAACGACACCCTTCCTCCTAGGGCCGCCACCAACGTTGCCGGCGCCGGCGCCGCCCTTCCTCGAGCCCGACGAGACGGGGTCGATTTGGTCGTATGCGCCGTCCTTGCCCAAGGCCTCCTCGTCAATAGTCCTCGCGCCCCGCGCGTGCGTCGAGAGCTCCTTCTCGTTGGCCTCCTTCTCCGCAACCGCGGCCGCCGACTCGGAGCCGCCAATCTCGGCGACGCTGAAGATGGACTTCCACTGGTGCTGTGTGCCGTCGCTGCGGTCGACGGGGTAGCCGAAGCCGGCGGCGACGAGAGCACGCTTGGTCCACCGGTTGTTGATGCAGGCAATGTGCCAGTTCACCTTGTCGGGGGATGCGTAGCGGTCGAGCTGGTTGCGGACGTCAATGAGCTGCTGGATGGACGTCAGGTCGACGTGGTTGACGGAGCTGAAGTCAAGGATGATGGCCTTGAGCGTCGGTCTGTTCTCCTCCTCGTGCATCTGGGCCTGCGCCTTCTTGGCCTTGCGGGACGGGCCCGGGTCGTTCCAGGGGCGGTCGCCCAGTCTTCCGTACGACTGCATATTTGTGCGGCGCGTCCGGGCAAAGATGTAATCGGTGAGGTACTCGAGGGAGTGGCTGGCGTTCGGGTAGTTGAAGCCCTCGGAGAAGCGGTAGATGAAGATGCCGGGGTACGGCTCGTCCAAGGAGACCTCGGGGTTGGATCCGTCGCCGTGGTCGATGGGCAGGAAAACGTTACGGGCGGCGTTGTCGCTGGCGTTGAAGGTGCCGTACTCACCAATGACTTGTCGGTGGTCTTCGCCAATGACGTGGTCGCCAACGACGGAGTGAATCTTGACCTTTCCGAGGAAGCGTCCCTGGCTACGGAGAATGCGCCAGAGGAGCAGCACGGCAGAGATGCAGATTGTGGCGTAAATTCCGTTCTCAATGGAAGAGAAAATGGTGACAAAGACACCGACGAAGAAGATGACGACTTCAAGGGGCGAGACACGCCAGAATTGGTAAACAGTGTTGGGCGGCGTAATAAGATCGCCGACGGCATGGATAATGACTGCAGCTAGTGACGCGCTGGAGATGTAGAAGAACACAGCCGTGAGAGCGTAGATGGCGAGCAAGACAATAAGGCCAGTGATGACACCAGCGAAGGGAGTTCTGACGCCAGCCTTGGACTTGATAGCGGTACGACTGAACGAGCCCGTAGAGGGATACCCGCCAAGGAAAGGTGCGATGACGTTGGTAACACCAATAGCAACGAACTCTTGAGACGGGTTGATGGTGTAGTTGTTGACACGACCGAAAGATTTCGAGATGGCAACGTGCTCAATGACCAACACAATAACGCTGGCAGGCAGGAAAGGCAAGAAAGCGCTGATGAGGTCGGTGTCGACCTTCGGGGCGCCAGCATTCTGGAAACCTGTAACTTTGGTTAGATCACGGTATACTAGCCGAGTGAAAATTGCACTAACCTCTTGGAACTTCTCCCAAGATCTTGAACAGCGGGTTTGACCGTCTGTTCATGTTGACCAGCCAACTGATCATGGTGTAGAGAAGGATGACGAAGACAGTTCGTAAGGTCGAGAGGAAAAAGAAAAGCTTCGACTTCTGAGGATACTTCTTGGCCAGACTAGTGAAGATGAACCGCAAAAGGTAGAGCATGGTGAGGGCAGTCAGGCCCATGGCAGCATCCAGCTTTGTCTTGGGGAGGGCCTTGAGGGTGTTGATGAAGACCAGGTAGGTAGCCTCTCTTGTGTTGACACCCTTGATGCCCAACAATGTGACCAATTGGCCAACAGCGATGCTGATGGCAGAACCAGTCATGAAGGCTGACAGAGAGGTCAAAGAGATCAAGTCGACAATCCATCCCATTCGAATCAGGCCAATGAAGAGAATGATGGCGCCGGCAATGATAGCTAGAGCAGACGCAATCTGATGACCTTCGTATTGGGGAAAGTCCGCCTGGACATCGGTAATGAGGTTACCAACGACAGTGGACATAACAGCTACGGGCTATTAGTCAGTTAGTAGAGTATCAATGTGGTTTGGAAGAGGATTTACATACCCCGATGGTGATATCCTTGGATGTAGCGAAGAACCAGTAGATAATGACACCCATGAAGGATGAGTAGAGACCGAACTGAGGATCAAGCTTTGCGAGCAAAGCGTAAGCCATACCCTGGGGTACCACAACAGCACCAACAGTGACACCGGCGACCAAGTCACCAAGGAACCACTGCAGGTTATAGTGACCAATCCAGTTGAGGAAGGGGAAGAGAGAGCGGATGTATGCAAGGACTTCGTGGCCGTCTGGAAGAAGTTCGAGGAGCCACTCAGCCGTTGTTGGCTCCTCCTCAACGAATGTGTCCGAGGACTGGACAGAGAAGACAGACTCGCCGCGCAACATCTCTTCGTTTTCGGGCTTCTCGAGCTTGATGCCCAAGACCTTGGCCAGGCCATGGCCAATCTTGGTGCTTGTGCTCGACATGGTGGTTGATCGGACCGGAAACCGGCTGAGACTCTGAGGAATTACTTGTCGAGCTCTTGACTACAGAGACGAGTAGCACACAGGACCTCGCTCCTTTTTTTGGCGAAGATGTCCCAAGGCTATATAGGAGTCACCGGGGGTGGTCACCGTGCCACACTCCTGGGTCCACGGGGGTCGCCGTGGGATTTGGCGGTCGAGAAAGGGCAGCAGGAATGGGAACCGGGGTGCGAAGTGGGCAGAAGCTAATGGTGCAAACCGTGACTAGAACGCTTCCAGTCCTGGAGGCTCGACGGGGGTGGCGATTTGGGGCAGGAGGTGCGAAATTGTCGCTACTTGACAGCCCTTGCAAAGTTGCGCAATCGGTCAAAGGGGCATTAATTGGTCGAGACAACGATGGCCGACTCAACGATGAGCGAGAGAGTTCCCGACACAGGAAAAACGCCGTAATTTGGCGGCGTGCGAAAATGGCGACAGAAGCGCTTGTGGCTGACAAGAAGGGATGAGAGACAACAACCCTTCACACAATAGTGGCGACAAGATATCTGTATCGTGTGGCCTGAGTGGTCTGGAGCAACTGTTCGGGTTGTGCGACTGAAACAGAAGCTCTTCAAATCTTTCGGAAGCTCTTCGAAGCTCTTCAGAGACTCTCACAAGCTCTTCAAGTTAGGCTGAGGAAGGCAGGCAGACAAGCTTTTAATTGACTTCAGAAGCTTCGGTAGTGGAGTGCCAAGGGAGGCTCTTAAGGCATTCTTGCTTGACAAGACGATGGATCTCATGGGCCAAGAGATGTGGCACCGGGATGACGGCGGCAGCCAAGAAATGAGCGTTGCAGAAGAGCCGAGGAGAAGACGACGACGGTAAGAGAGACTCGAGAGAGAAGGAAAACTCTGACAGGGGGTGTATGAATCCCTCAATGGCGCGGATTTAATAGCAACAATTGTTGGTGTCAGCAGAAGCTCTTTGTGGTGGTAGTATCCGCACTCCTCCCGCGATGTCGAAACCGGGGCGATGTCGCCATCGAGTCTTTGCCATTCAAAGCTTAGTGGAGACAGGCAATGGGGGTCGGTACATGCTGCGAGCCCAATTATCTTATACCCACCAGACAAGGGACCTGCGCTCTCTTGCTTATTTGATATCGAATTGGTAATATCAGACGGGCTCGTCAGTACGATTTTCAATAAGCGCCATTGGATGAAGTACTCTATATGCACAATGCGGCGTATTCAGCTGTGATGAAGTGGAGGAACGGACCATGCTAAAGATGCGGTCTCGGAGGGAACTATTGCGTGGTTTCACTCGCTCTCTCAAGTCTCAACTTGGTTGACCACGCGGCATGTCAGAGATACAGGTGCACGAGGGGAAAGCTCGGGTTTCCTGTGGCCAGACTGCAGAAATTGGAGAATGCCAATGCTCATGTGTCGTCAGTCATGGAGCCGGGCGAAGCGCTGCCTTGTTGACCGACGTGATAAACTGGAGACGATGAAAAATCAGAGCAGAGTGTCGGGTGAGGGACAATGCCCAAATGCCAAAGTGTTCCCAGTTGTGCAACACACGTTTCCACGGGGAGGAGACGAGTATCCAAAGAACTACCGCATTTGGGACGGTACCTAGTGTGCTGACCAATGAGGTTCAGCTTCTGCAACTTGGCGATGGTGCAATAGTACCCTTGTTTGAGGTGATGAGAGAGTGGGGCAGATGGCTGCGGAGATGCTCAACCTGGTTGGACCCTTCTGAGACTTCTTCGCCTTGACTGGTTGCTTGTCTCGCAAAGTGTGGTGCGAAGCTTTTGAACGAGATGAGAAGCTGGGTTGGTCCTTGACAGATTCGGACCAGAATCTCAGGTGGCCATGATTGTCGGGACGTGTGATGCACTTCCTCGTGGTCACTGCACGTGCGAATCAGACCGTCGACAATGGCGGCAAACTGCGAGATGCTCAAGAGTCTGGAGAGAGACAGGGGATGCTCGGTCCCAGGCGAAAGACGATGGCAAGATGGATTCACGGAATGGGGTTCCGGGATAATCTGCTGCATTGTGTGGGCAGAATCCGTAGTCGCCTGGCCTTCCGGATACTAGAGACTGGAGACTGGAGTTGCCTATTGCTAAGAAGATCCGTAAAGCGGATGTGGTTACGGATGGCCAACGTCATGGGCCAGCTTGGACCAGCAGCTAAAGACGCACCCATGACGCCAAGCTTGCGACAACAGAAGGCTGACATAAGGAAGGACGTTCAGCTCGGATAATCGACGGGGAGATACTCCGAATGGGTTTAACGATTTTCCGCAACCGACTCGGGACATCTGCGCCGACGGTTCCGGAAGGGTCCCCGCCTGTGGGGGGTCGACCCGGACCTGCGCGCTGTGGCTCAAAGAGGAAGTTCAAGATCAAGTCAATAAGGTAGTCTTTCAGTTGCTTGCCCCGGTTTTCCAGGTACCAGCCTCGATGATCAATGTTCTCTCGCCTTCTTGACGGTTGTTTCGTTCAGAGATTGGAGTCATTGCTACGAATTTGCCCAATTTCGGAAAGTGGATTGCATGCCATACGGAGGTCTCACACTTTCGGCCGGCGAGGCTGGACTAGAACTCTTAGAATGAGCAGCATGAAACATATTCAACGCTGGAATCGTTGAGCTGCTGGTCGCCAGCGAGTTTGGTACGCGAAAAAACACGGGGCAATTGACCGACGCGAGTCCTCAACAGCCCCTCTCCCCCCGGGCAACAAGTCGCTTTGCCTTAGTCAGAAAACAAACTCCAAGCCGCCAACACCTGCAATGCTTGTCATCTACACCACCGAGTCTGCAATCACCAACCTCCTCCCCGTTCCGGGCCAAAAATAGCAGCCCACGAGGTGTTGGTCACCTCGCTACGCTTGTTGTCTTGCCCCTTTTTTCTCTTCTAGCGGTTCTTGATACCGTGCCCTGCCAATCTTTCAGGATACTCTTCCAATAACCCGTCGTATATTCCCATTGTCCCTCAATTAGTGAATGTAGCTTGTCCAATTCTTCAGTCGCAAAGATGCCGCCGAGTCCCCCAAGAGATCCTCTCGCCCATCCGGCGCACAACTTGTCGCAAGCCAAAACCACAGAATTGCTCCCACCACCGTCTCCGCGTACCCATCGCCTTCGCAAACTGCAATCCGCGCATAATCTTGGCTCCAAGGCTGCTCTTCAGCTTCAACCCCTTCATCAACCCTCTTTGATCTCGCAGCAACGCTTGACACAAATCACGCAACGAAATATCTCTCCTACGCGACGCGACCCGAGCTCTTCTTCCAACGTGGCGCGACACACTCGAGGACGATCCAATAGCGATGCGCCGGCGCCTGTTATCCATCATATAAATGCGCTGGCTACGGGCAAGCGCAGCATGATGGGCATCAGCCCCAAGTACGCGACTATGTCTCTCCAACAACTTATTAAAGAGGGTCCCCCCGAAGGAGAGACAATTGAGGCTTTAGGTATGGCTCGTCGCAAAATCTTGAGCGAGGGCATCAAGAGTGATAGCGACGGCATGGTAAACATTACCCTTCATGCCCGTCAAACATATACACCAATGCTGACTTATTGCCACGCAGTCAACCTTACGTATATACGTCTGGCTTATCCTGCTAGATACTCCCGTTCTCCCGACCGATGACTACTTGGGCCTAATTCACCGCGGAGCCTCCCCAGCCTACTCCAAGATTCGCAACGATACCTTTCGAACCCTTACGACTGATCCTTTGTTCAGGCGACGTGTGAGCGAGGCCAGCCTGATTCGCCTCCTCAACGCCGTGGCCTGGCGTCTACACGATGTGCGGGAGGAGCAGCGCAGGGAGCGGCCCAGCACTGGAAGAAGCTCCATATCGCAGGACAGCTCGACATCGACGTCGACAGCCACAGCGTACTCGCAAGATCCCGCTTTTTCGCCGGGTGCCAGAAACCGTGCCAGGGCCCTCACCTTGACCACAGAAGGCTCCGAATCCAGCCATGCTGCGGAGCCCGGAACATACGTGCAAGGAATGAACGTGCTGGCCGCGCCTTTTCTATACGCAGCAAGGAGCGAATCCGAGGCCTTCATCGCGTTCTACACACTCCTCACGCGCGAATGCCCCGGCTACATCCGCGGCGCTATGGACGGCGTACACAAGGGTCTGGCGCTGGTTGACAAGGTCCTTGCCACGGTCGACTCGAAGTTAAGCGGCTACTTGCACTCCAAAGGTCTCACGGCTGAGATCTACGCTTTCCCCTCGGTTCTGACGCTATGTGCCTGTACGCCTCCGCTTCCCGAAGTCCTCAGATTGTGGGACTTTCTCTTCGCCTACGGGCCCCATCTGAATATTCTCTGTATTGTAGCCCAGCTGATGGGCATGCGGGATCAGCTCATGAGCTCTCCGAGGTATGTTTTCCGCGTCCTCTAGACTTGAGTTGTACATGCTAACAATCTATCAGCCCTAATAAGCTGCTGCGTTCATTCCCTTCGCTGCAAGCCGATAAGGTAATTGAGCGTACGCTGTGGATCATAGAAAGAATCCCAGACGACACCTACGTGGCTATAGTTGCGCACGCCCACTGAATGCATGGATATTATGAATAATGGTAGACAAGAAGAGCACGAAGAACACCGCCTCACGGGAAGGTGGCGAGGACTCAACAAAAGGAAGGGGCGATGTCTGATGAATGTTTGAACGTTGAACGACGTGTACTTGTACGATGAGAAGACTTTTAATGACTTGACGATTGAAACAAAAACATGGGAAACGAGATGGGAACATCATGATAGAGCGCCATAGGGGGTGGTAAACGGTCAAGGATGGCATAGCTCCATGAGATATACGGGGGAAAGAACAGTACACTCGCATTGGGTTGGGAAATTAATTGAAACTTATCGTTATAATTCTTATCACTTGCCGTCTATCTTACTGTGAGACGAATATGTTGTCACCTAAATCTAGTACCCAGTCTTCCTCTGGTGCCCCTCCCTGTGGCGGGGAGCGATTCCGTGCTTGTAGAGAGAATATCAAGGTCTCTTGCCCATTTTGGTATCATCCACCTCGGTACACTTGAGTCCAAACCTGAGGTGCTGTTTGTTCTATACTCTCATGGCACGACCTCTCGATTAGGGCGAGTAGACTTGAGTTTGGGCTGAGAGAATCTAGCTGATAGAGCGGAGTGGAGTTGACAACCCAGTGTATGTGAGGGCTGGAGGGGGAGGGAGGCAGGGAGAGAGTGAGGGTAAAGGCCAGCTCGCAATGAAGTATGTCAGAAACGTCGACTCTGTGTAGATGACTTGATGTTGAGGCCTATCCACACGAAGTTGCAGCCCTCCCTCCCATTCTCAGCAGTCTGGTCAAGGAGGCACAGGTGGACTCGTCATCGGTATCGTGGCCGATATAGCATGGCAATAGAGCAAGTCAGCAATATCCTCCAGCACAACAAGTGGATTGTAAAGAATCTGCAAGTTGGCACCTTAAAACTCAACGAGCCTGGCATATGCCGATTGAAGTCCTTCGCCTGCTATGTGTCCATTTGCCTCCGCCTGTTCTTCGTCGAATCCGTAGACAGCAGTTACGGCAGTTGCTCAGTCTGTGTTTCACTGATAACTCCACTCAGTGGCGCGTCCAGACAAGCGCTCTATGCCTAACTTATTGATGTGAGTCTGGTCCAAGTTGTAGGAAGATAATGCTTTGCACAACTGCTTGAAAGCTCAAACGTTGTTTAGGCAGATGTTAATTGCCAACCATCAGAGTACACAAGCAAAAGAGAGTATTCTGTGAACAAGTATGGTAAGGGATTGTAAGACATCGAAGTTCTCGTACTTACTCGTGATGACACTGTTGAGGGCACAAAATACTTCTCACATATGACCGTCACGGCGGAACAGGTCTTATGAACCTTGTGTGGAACTATGACCTTGGAAAATGTACTGATTTCCAGGAAAAGTTTCTAGAGTCCTCTTATTTTCACAACAACGCAACAAAGCGAAGACCCCATCGACAAAGTTAGCCCATCATTTGGCAAGATATCTGACTGAAATAACTGATAGATGCACCACTTGGGGCAGCCTATCAAGGACTTTCAGCAACTGGCAAATCATACTCAAGTCTTTCTCAAGCGCTATACTGTCAAGTTACCCTGGCCTGGCAATAGGGCTTCCACATTCGACTCGAAACGAAAGCCTGAAGTCGAGGTAGCCTTGTAGAATTTGCAGAGTAGTATATTTAAAATAGTAAAGTAATTCCCGTGGACTGAGTACACTTGCTCAGGGCTCAAATACCAGGATTTTTAAAATCACTACTTTAACCAAGGGCATCTATGTTGACAAATGTTTCCGTTCAACTACTTGAGCACACGTCAAGTTAAAATTGTCACTTTTGTCGAACATGACTTCGGCGGCCAACTCAGACATTGTGACTACGCAAGCCACGTACGCACGTCATTTACCCAGAAAGCCTTCCTAGCTTACCAGAGATAACATCTCGCCATGTTCCAAGTCCGCCGCGACTGGGTTCTGCTCTTGTCCAGAATTCATACAGATGTTGATGCTAGGCTGCGATCCCTTCCGGAACCTGAGAGGCACACAGGGCTTCCATGAATGTATTGAAGAGGCTTCAGTGCCGTTGAGGCTACTTTGCACACCTTCTTCGTCATCTTCTCGCGAAACGTGCAATAAAGGTGATGGGACGGGCACTCCCAGCAGAAGTGTAAGAGCCTAAGCACTTCTTCCAACGAGGCAGCTCCAGAAGGGAGTGCAGGCCGATGCTCACTTCTCCCTTATGCGTAGACTCACAATCAGAGGTAGGAACTCACTCGACATGAGCAATAGCTTGAGATCCAGGCAAGTCAAGTCTCACCAACCTAGGTGGGTGGCAATTGAGTCGGCTACAATACGAACTTAGGTTGTAACTTACCTTGAGCGGCTCTCTTATCCGCCACTGCTACCCTAGAGGTATTTCCACCTTCTTTACCAGGATGCAAGTCCGCACACCAGGTGTTCTTTTCAGCCTACCTAGCTGTCTCAACCCAAGATTTAGAGTAGACTCTGCGCTTCAGCAAAGTGCGGCGACTCTATGACGGGCATCCTCAGAGACAGGGACACAGCCAGAAATTACAACAGAATGAAGCGATGAATAACAGGCAGAGGAATTAGACAATTCTCAAAATCACAAAGCCATTTCACAACCTTGCGACCTGCCGAGACACATTGCTGAACCGCTAAGGCCTCAGCCAGCCTCACCGCAGAAAGTGCGGAATCGGGACTAGTCTATCTTGAAGTCAGGCGACTGGATTCGCTCAGCAGGGCATTCAACTGCCGTCATTGGATTGCCAAAGGTATCCAGTCATCCTGTCGTTGGCCAGGTCGCGCGGCTCTTGTTCGTGACAGGAACAACTCCGTGAAAGATGACGTAGTCAGCTTTTGAATAGGCTGCTTTCCCCATGTAAGCATGAAATGTGGCGAGGCTGGAGTACCTCAGCTGAAGAGTGCGGGCTGCGACCATGATCAACCCGAGAGTGTCAGCGATGTGGCAAGCTGGCACGGCAGGCAAGTCAAGGCAATGGCGTTCGCGATGATGATTGCCTAGCAGTCTAACTCGTGGCATCTTGATCGAAACTGGCACAGCGGTTGGCGCACCGAGGTGCGCATCATCACGGATGCTGTTGTCCCCGCAACAGGGTGCCCCGCGCCATCGAGCCAGGCGATTGATGACGATGAGCATGGTAAAGAGCCAGGCCCTGTACTC
Source organism: Colletotrichum costaricense (assembly GCF_030867565.1). Lineage (NCBI taxonomy): Eukaryota > Fungi > Ascomycota > Sordariomycetes > Glomerellales > Glomerellaceae > Colletotrichum > Colletotrichum costaricense. The sequence goes on along the minus strand of NW_026848236.1, from coordinate 1,883,929 downwards.
GGAAGGGCTCAGGTGAGTGGTGCTGTCCCGTCAAGGTCCTGAGCAGCGAGGGATCAGCGGCGCAAAGTGACAGCGGCCAATGGGTGTTGACAGGCAGGGACGAAATGAGCTCTGGCTAGGCCGTGGCTCAGCTGACGCAGCGTCTCGGGGGCCATCAGTCAGCGGAGAGCTCACGCTCATCACACCAGAGGCTGAGGAAGATTGAAGAAGGGCGAATAGCAGCGGAAAATGACGAATTAGAGTCGCAAGAGGCTTGCGTAAAACCACGGCGGCTTCTCTCTTCCCACGACGTGCTGGTGTGGGATTTGCTGCTTGCCTAACACATCGCGGGGCCTGGACGTCGTCGTCATAAGGAACACGATCCAACAAGAGAGCGAGAAGGGGCATTTACCGCGTGGTAATGTAGGGTTTGGCGGCGAAGGTGAGGGATAGATTAGGCCAATGATCTCATGGTTCGACAGTGAGTGATCGCGGGATCGAAGGTGCGGAACGTTGGATGCGACTTTGGTTGCCGTAGGAAATGCTCCGCGGCATCGTTGGTCATGTCTGCTTTGTCGATTTTGTGTCTGTTTGGATGGTTCAGCCACATTTGGGTAGCATCGCCTGTATGAAGTGCCACCCAAATGATTCCCAGTTCAGGTGCCTCGCGAGCTTCAGGGGTTACAAAATAGGCACTAGTATGGGGAGCTAGAGAATCGATGGCCGAATAGGGACGGACCTGGCTCCGAGGTGATTCGTCACGGGTTAATAGCTGACCAAAGCTGAAGTATGTAATACCCAAGGCGTCGCCGTTGGTGGTTTGCGACGGAGTCGTCTCTATCCCTTCATTGGCCGATGACTGACTCGCTCCTTGCCTACCTGTCCGTATGTTTGTTGTTTTGCCTGGGCAGAAAGTTGGCAACCAAGGCCGCGGGATTCCGGTTCCTGAGCAGAGGTGATTATCGAGATCGTTCCATGATCTCTGTACCGCCGAAGGAATAGCCGGCGATGGTACAAAGGAGAACGCCGCCTTTTCCGCCGTATCCCTTAGAACTTGTAAGCGAAACCTGTGCGGTGGATGCTAGTCGTCCACCAAAGAAGCCTCAGCCTCAGTCCAGGCGGCCTCGGGACTGGACAAGGCAAGCAGAGCAAGGCACTGGGTCACAGCCAGGCGAGGCTCCGGTGGGTTGGAAGAAGATAGGCATCATGGCGGGTGCCTGGCAACGATGTGTTGATTGAAGTGCATGCACTCTCCCGTCCACCCGTCGGCGGTCCGCCTGGTGCCATGCCCTCTCCGTTGGTTCTCTGCAGCGCGTTGAGGGGCGACCGACCACATTGCGGCTCAACAATTGAAAAACGAGTGATGCTAAGAGCAAATCGGCAGAAACGATCGATCCCGTTATCATTAGCTTCATGCTTGAGGGAGTCGATCCCAAACCCTGAGGTGAGGGAATGTTCAGGTACAATCAAGGTACTCCCGGCCAGGTGTGCGGAGTTTGCGCGTGTAGTGTAGCAAGCGTGATGCGAGGCGTTTGTAATTGGAGAGCTCTCGGTCAGGTAAGGTAGGCACAGGTAGGTTCCTCGGCAGGTATTCAGCCACGGGCACTCTTACTGTCTGCGGAACCGCGTAGCAGTCTCCCAGTATGCCTGCTGCGGGGGAAAAGAAGAGAGAGGGGCGATGCGCGTGGAGGAACCAAGTGAAGGGCACCTGGAGACTGCAGCCGTAAGCAGGGCGAGCGACAATAGTGGAACGAGAGAAACAAGTATCGGTGACTTGGCCTGTCGGTAGTGCGGTTGCAAAGCCACGTCGGTTTACGAGGTGAAAATTGGAACCGGGACCTGATGTTCCCTGGCCGAGAACCTATGAGAAGCCACTGAGTGGGTTTGAGTGGAGACGGAGATGATCTTTTTAGCCACTCGCGTGTGTCCCAGACTTCCAGCAAAGGGCACTGGGAGGCTGGGGCATGGATGGGATGGGGCTCTTGATTTTCCTGCACAGCCACCGCGGGGGCTGAAAGGCCCTTGCTTTCGGGCTCCATTCTCTCAGGTTTCCTTCCCTTCCATTTCTCTCCCTCTCCCTCGTCATCCAGCCTGGTCCCCGGAACCCGACTCCGTCGCATTCACAATTCCAATACCTTACTCTGTACACTACCTTATGGACCGACGACCATTCAGCGTGGAACCTCGTTCTTCGGCATGTCACACTTGTTATGACGACTAGAGCTGGGAGCAAGAGTGAGGCATGTTTTTATTTTCCTTGACCCGATATTGATTCCATCACTCCGTAGTGTGGCGCTCAATAAGCCGCAAGTATCGAGATAGTTCAAATATGTGTTCACAGGGCGTGGCGTAATTCAGAGAATGCCAAGACGGAGTTAGGGAGGGGACGAGTGAGAAACAGTGTGTGTATGTGCGCGCGCATGGGTGTGGCTTGAGATGTGTGTCCGCCGCCTGAGAGAAGTTGAGGTGGATGGGCAATGTATCGAGTACACCGTTCCTCGATATTCAGCTACAAAGTATTCCATACTTTGGTCAACTCCGACGGGTACCATGACGGTGGTACGGGGAGGTAGGTACCCATCGCCATGCCACGTAAAGATATCCGGGGGGAGGCACACGCGAGATACCTAGGAAAAGGGAAGGGACTTGGTTGTTGGGCTTCTGGGATAACGGCGTGACTGCCTTCCCCAAACTCAGGTAAGTAGTTAGATGCAAGCAGCAGCATTGGCGACAACAACTGCAGCAGTCGGGATGGATCATGTTCACAGTTCCAGTTCCCTCCTCCCGTCGTCCTGTCAGTTGTCCTCCAACACTGCCGCGCTGCCGCAACCGAGAACGAACCGCCTTTCCGTGCGCCTGCGGGCAGCGAGCGGCCTGCCTGACCTTCCATGTCCTGGTTGGTCACCTTAGGCAGGAGGAGAGAGGCATGTAAGTAGGTAGGTACCTACCTACCTCGTCTCACGAAAGCTTACCTAAGCTCGGCAGGCAGGCAGATACGGAGTACGGATACCTCTGTCGTTCCTCACCTCAGGTGGTAAGGAAGGAAAGTAGCGTGTGCGGCCGCCCCAGTGTGTGTCCGTACCTCCCGCACCCGCCGCCCGCCGTCTGTTGTGGCAGAAACCGCAAGCCCCAACTCGCCCTCATTCGCAGACGCCGTCACACCTCTCTCACTCAACTTTCTGACCATTTGCCTTACTCTATCTTGCTGCACCCGCCCTCCACCCTTCCCTTTTCCTCCAGCTTCTGCCACACTTGGAATTCAGTTCTCTTTTCCCTCTTCTTCAACATCGCTGCCGCCAGCCAGATTTCCACCCCGCCACTGGTTTTGCGCGCGTAACAAATTCAATTTCCAACGAATTACTCGCCATCGAGACCGGCTTGCGTTAGCCATTATTCAATCCCGCCCAAATCGGTTCCGCCACATTCAACCGCGACTCGTCCGCTCGTCCCGTCAAATTCGGGGTCGTCCACGAACAAGAACCGCCACGTGTGGCTGAACGATTCGAAGCTCCCATGACTTGTCGTTGACCATCAACAACCTCGACGACGCGGTCGCATCGGAGCTTTCTTTTCCAATTCAAACCCTCCAATTAATCGCTTGATGCTTTCGCCCGCTCATGGCCTCGGATAACGGTCCCATTGCGACCGAAGCCCCCCTCCTGGCAGCGACGACGCCGGTCGCATCAGACACTTTTGCGTTTGGGGGAGATCCTGCTCGCACCAAATCGCTCAAGAGGGCGCGCGAGTCTACTCCTACTTCGCCCACGTCTGTTGTCGACCCTATCGTCGAAGGCGCCGTTCCTCCTATCCCTCCCTCTATCGACTATCCCTCCCCCACGAAGTCCGCTCGTTTCGGCTTGGCATCGTCAAGACGCTCACCGACACCATTGACAGCCGCCGCGGCGCTCGAAGCTCTCGAAGAGGAACGCAAACGCGAACAGCGCCTAAACCCACCCGCCTCAAGCGACAACCCAGGCCACTCGGTGCTTTCCGTACTGGCCGGTAGTGTTGCCGCCATGAGTCGACCCGATGAAGCACCCCAAGCTCCAACGGCTGCCATGGAGGTCACCACCAAGGCGCCCGAACCGGTGTCAATCCCCCAAGTTAGCAATGCGCCCGCAGAACCTGCCGAGATCAGCCCACAAAGCGCAGTGAGCGCAGCTAGTATTGCAGGCGCTTTAGTGACGGCCAGTCCAGGCCCAATGGAAGTTGATCCCAAGTTGAGCGAACAATCTCAACAGCCACAGCATCAGCCTCAGCCGCCGCACCCGGCCCCGGTTCACGATGAGAAGAATACGCCCGGATCACTTTCATATCCGGGTTCGCTCCAAGCCGCCGCCATGATGCCCGCTCCACCGGCGCGCGGCATGAGCTTTCCCATGCCGTCGCCCGGCCACGATTCTCCGACTCAATCCGGCAAGAAGCACAAGTGCCCGTTTTGCGAGACGGAGTTTACGCGTCACCACAACCTCAAGAGCCATCTGCTCACTCACAGCCAGGAAAAGCCGTACATATGTCAGGAGTGTAACATGCGCTTCCGACGCCTCCACGATTTGAAGCGTCATAGCAAATTGCACACCGGCGAGAAACCCCACATATGTCCGAAGTGCGATCGGAAGTTTGCCCGGGGCGACGCACTCGCTCGGCACAGCAAGGGTGCGGGTGGTTGTGCGGGCCGCCGCTCCAGTATGGGCAGTTTCGACCAGACCGATGACTTGGACGGGCCGAGTATGCATGATGGCGATGATTCAATGGCCGGCATAGTGTATGCCAACGAAGAAGACTTAACGGAAGAGGAGAGGCGCCTGAGCCTGCCAAGCATCAAGGCACAGCATATCGCAGGTGGACCGGGTAGCATCGATGGATATAGCGCTCATTCGCGTACATACCCACCAGCAGGTCCACGACCCGGGACCGGCGGGCTCTATCCGCCCAATGTTGACCGTGGTACAGCAAGTTCGACCACGTCCCCAAGCATGCCTAACAGCATTGCTGGTGCTCACACGCCGAATACGAGCGTGTCTTCTGTGCCCGTAAGTGGCGCTTCTGTCTACTCACAAAGTGGCATGACGGAGAGCCCGAAGCCATTGAGCCCCGGGCATGATACAAACAACATTGCGAGACAACGATCGCCAAGTCTGACGCAACAGTTCCAGCAGCACCAATATGGCCGCAGGCCTTCTGACAGGAACACTTCACCAGGTGAGTTGTGCCTTTTGAGATTTGCGCCTGTAATTTGATCACACGCTGATACTATTCTCCAGCCTTCGTTGCTCCGGCATCACAGGCCGGCGCGGCTCCGGCAGGAGCCGCCCATGCTCGTGGTTCCAGCGGAACGCAGCCAGGAAGTGGGGCTGAGAATGGCGGCAACATGTTCGCCACGGACCCGGGTGTCTGGGCGTACATCCAGAGCCTCGAAGACAAGGTAAAACAGCTGTCGGATAAGGTCACGGCTTTTGAAAAGGCAGAGAGCGCGAAGCAGGCGCAGATTGGACTTCTCACGAGCGAAGTCACGGGTCTCAAGAAACAGCTGGAGGCCCGTGGTGATGAAGCGACGGAAGTCAAAGTATAATGCAGCACACGCAGGTACAAACGACGGCATGTTCTTCAGCCGTCGGCGCAACCTATCACCTATGTAACAACGACGAAATGTTTCTGGTGGGGAGCGGGCAAGAGGATACCTCATGCAGCGGCAGCAGGAGGACAAATTGGCGTTTTTCACTCATTGTCGGCGTCTTGATTTCTCATCTCTCGTTTATCACACCCATGTTTCTGCCTCTCTGACCCATCAGTTAGCAGGACGACCCGTTTCGTCCCGGGGGAAGGCGTTTTATTCAGGGCACTGGTAGATGTGCACGGTGGACCTCGATATGAAAAAAAGTTTTGAGTTGGTCCGTCGTTGGACCATGGGACCAGTCTATGGCCATGTCCCAGGATTTTCCGCGACGGATTTTTCCTTCTTCATTCTGGTAGTTTTTCACACTGAGGATCCTGATATCGGCTTTTCCCTCTCATGTATTATAGCGGTCGTTGCAGAAAGTCTAGCCTCGAGGCTCTAGGTCTTCCTTGAGGAGACAGAATATCGGAATTTCAATGCCTTTTAGACATCAGGGCCATCGAATCTTTGAATTCTATTTCATTTCACCCTTGGTTGCCGTTTCTGGTCACGGTGCTCAACTTGCTCTGTCCCAGACAAACGACAATAATCAATCTCGATCCCTCCTCAGACTGTAGCATCACCTGCTATGCGACAAGTCGTTGCAACTTGCAAGGGCCTACATGCAAGGGATACTCGACTCACGATGGGGTTTCAACGTGACACGGAAGACAACCTGGGTGGACACACACATTGCCGCTTCCCTCTTTGGCTCAGATATATGCAGGTATGTAGGTTACTCATGAGATGAGAGGTGATGATAATTCATGCCAAGAAGCCGAATCGAGCCAAGCGAAAGGCACAGAAAGAGCCGTGTGCCTCGCTGCGAATGTAAGTGAAGGGGAACTTGTAAGCTCCAAGTCGAGAGAGGGAGGGATGCAGAGTTTTGTTGCTCTTTGACCATCTTGAAAACAGCGCGCAAAGCCTTCTCGCCAAGCATACCGCAGAGACACTATTAGAAAAAAAGGAAGATACAAACGGATACCCAAGGGATATCCATCAGCTGTGAAGGGGTGGGAAAGGGAGAGGGGAAAAGAGACAACCGCTTCCCTCCCCCGCCCTGGATCGTGATAATCAAAAGAAGTGTAGAGCCTAACCCCTCTTCTTGAGCATCCTAAGAGTGGAAGAGGTTGCATACGACCAGGCATGGGTTCTTGTTCAAACAATCCCGTCGACACGGTACGCACTTGCGCTGGGCTTAACGGTTGCGCCATGGCGGTAGCCATTTCTGCACAATCAACATCCAACGCCGGCTTGCTGCCGCCGCCGACCAAGTGTTGCCGGTAGTCGCTGGAATGCTCGCCCCTCCATAACAAAATTTGTCAACAATGGCCCAGCTGGTGGTCAAATAGTGAGACAAGAAAAGTAGCCTGTTCGGGACGCTTTGGTGACCGACCGACCATCTACGCTATGCCCACGTCGTGTTTGCTATGCAACACGAGTCGTGTTGCGCCTGGATCGCAGTCGAGCTTGCCAGACGGAAGGGGCGCAAAAGCTTGCATCAGGAAGAAACGAGACGACAGCGATATGCGATTGATGGTGCCGTGCCTCGACAGCTCCCGTCAATCAAGAGGTATAACTTCAACGAAAAGATAAGTTGATTAATTCAAGTGCCGCCATTAGCCATTCCTGTGCCTGACAATCAATCGTCCCCCCTGTTTCTGACCAATGTCTCTGGTCAAAACAACGGCGGTCCCGTCCCGTGAGGCTCTAGAAGCCGTGAGGGCGTGGGCCAGAGCTAAGAGCAGCACTTAACCGTGGGATTGATAACCAAACCAACGTCAAGTCTGGAATGCATCGTCAGATAGCGTGTTTTTGTAACACATGTGCAAATCAGGCGTATGAGTCTCGTGGGTGAGTTGGCGTTGTTTTGATCAAAGTCGCGTCGTTCTGCTGGCATGGAACGTACGCCCGCCAGGAATCTCTCGTTCTGGAAGCAGGCGCCATGACAGATTTCTTTGATGTTGCGGACGAGGGCCTCGGTGATGTTCAAAATCACGAATTCCACAGTACGAGGTTTGGTGGGTGTAATTTTCCAGTGACGCGAGTTCGACCACCAATTGGGTGACTTTCACTTGAGTATATCGTACTATTCCGGCGTGAAGTGGGGGACTATTAATCGAACAAGATTATCGTCGATGCCGACCACTTACGCAAGCCCCGGGTAAGGTACGAATAAGTATAACCCACGGCACTCTCGAGCCGATGAGGGGGAGGGTCTTCCGTGCAGCAGCCAGCAGGGCTCGTGACATGACTCTCCTCGTAAAAGGCCTTTGGGTTTGGGTCCTTGAGAGAAGGGCCTCTCCCTGCACCTCTCGTGAAGACCGATAAATCGTACAGGCCTGGACCCAGAAGGCTGTCGATGTTTCAACGTTTCAGGTGGGAAGATGGTGGCTGCGCAGCCATTGCTTTTCGCTCTAGCGCAGATCGATCGTAACTTCCGAAATTGTGGTGTGGATTTGTGGACGTCATGGCCGAAATGAGACGAAGCAAATGGCACGGCCCAGCAGGTAAGTGTTCATGGCCTGTAGGAATATCTGTACGTAGTACGAATACCTCGTAGGTGGTGTGAGTGGCCAGAGGCATGACGCCTTTGAAGGGTCGTGATTGAGCGAGCACGCGCTGTATCCGTACCTAGGTAGGTAGGTACGATCGAAGCTTGGTTGGATCTCCATGTTTTTGTTGTCCCTTCGTCTTGGCAACCGCAGTAGTTGCAGGTGACGGATATTTGGAGGTAGTGTCGGGCCAAGTACGAGCGTTCGTCGTTACTAATTAGCGACCGGTGGATAATGGACGATGTGCAACGCTATTGAAGCCATTGGCGTGGATCGCGACCAGTTAGCTCTTTGTCGTTGATCTTTCGGCCCATAGTTTTGTTGTTGAGAAAGTAGTTAGGTACGGTCTTCTTGGATACCTGGGGAGGAGATGAGCCACAGCCCGACGAGAAGCCGAAATTTCTCGATTCCCCATTCATTTGTTCTAGCGGAAGCCTGTAAGATAAATGGCATCTGGCACTTTGGCCGTCGTGGTTGTAAATAAGATTTGGTTGCTAGAGAGATTTGCCAAATCCTCACAAAGAAGCCCACGTAGCACTGGTGGCGGGGGCTGACTGAGCTACGGAGTACTGCATCGCGCATTTCAGGCGGAATTCTGTAGCGAAGCTTCGTATACATTAGCCTTTGGTAGACCGATGATATATTCCTCATGAGCCATCTTGAACTAAAGGTTGGCTTTTCCCGCTCAGGATAGCTATGCATCAGCCGGTCAAGGATTCTCCAGATTTCAGATGACATGGACATGTACTCCGTACGTGCGCAAGAAGTGTTCATCGCGAATCTGTTCTCGACCCTTGGCCAGTGGCGCTTGCTGGACTCCAGACTTCAAAGCTCTTCCTACTCCTTGAGTGCGTATCTGTACCAGAAATCCAATAGACAATAGGGGTAACTGGGGTTGCAATAACCTCCGTCACCCGCCACCCGTGATCCATCTCTACGGCGATGTCAATAGTAACCGTGTAACGTCGCTTACAGCCGAATCTCGTATGAGCGCTTGATGTCAATCGTAGTAGCGCACGGTGGCTGCAGCACGGTGCCAAGGACAGCCGAAATCAACAATGAATGGTTGGAGACTGGCTTTTGGGGTCTGGAGAAGACCCAAGCAATAGGGGGGAGGACCATGGTTCAATGGGAAAAGGCTAGTTACTGGTGCCAGGCGTTATCCCATTCCTACTTCAGCGAATTGAGATGTGAGGTGACGACGACCACTGTTTAACTCTATCGTTTTGTATTACTAAAGGATTACCGTAGTATATATAGACGCTACCCTGCCCTCGAATTCCGTACTATTTAACCTTAACCCTTTTTATAAATTACCTATCCTTTCTTCTATTTTACCCTCTCCCTTATTAAAAAATCGTTAAAATCGTAGTTTTAATAACTTATTAATAAGCTAATATTACTATTTAAAAATAAATAACTTATTTTTATATATAAGTATTAAGAATTTTATTATTATAAAAATAATAATAAATATATTAAAATATTTAAAAAAGCTTTTTAATAAATTTTTAATATTATTTAAAATAATTATTTTCGAGCTATAAAAAGAAGCTAAAGTGCTATATTAATACGGCCCTATTTATTTTATTAATATTAATAATACCTTTTTTAATATAAAATATATTAATAATACTTTATAATTACGTTATTATACTTCGTAAATTATACTTAATAATAATAAAGATTTTAGCGTTTTTTTTAGGTTTTTTATTAAAGTTATTATTATAAAATTAGTTTAGTTATTAATATTTTAATAAGTATGTTAACTTAATTTAGAGGCTTTTATAATTCTTAATAAGAGGTTTTTAAAAAACTTATAATTAGACTTTTTATTTATTATAAATAAAGCTATTATAATTAAAACTATAATAATTAAAACTATAATACTACTTATAAACCTTAATAATAAGTAGTTAGTAATATAATTATTATTATTTTATAATAAGTTTAAAAAAGTATTTTAATTTAAGTACTAAATAAGTATTATACTATTTTATTAAAACTATATTCTTATACTTATAACTTAAAAAGAATTAACTTTCTTTAATAACAAGGTACTTAGAGGTGACGACGACGATAGCTAAGGGCGACGATAACGATAGCGACGAATCGATAAAAACAAATGAGACCAATTGACCAGGCTGGCGAGTGGAAATAACGTCGTCGACACTTTCGGGAAAGGCGCTTGACAGACGGTTAATTGCCTCGCAGTGTCGAAATTGAGCAAAGCTGCCAAAAGCCAGCCCATGGTTAGTGGGAGCAGGGATTGGTTTACCTATGCATGGTTCTTTAATTGTGCCAAGGCAATCTGATTCGACTGGGTGAGGGCCAGAGTCGTCGACAAAGACCAAGAGGGAAAATCGAGCCGTCAATTGACACGGCGACAGGCTGGCTGTGTTGTATCAGGGGACAGGGTTCTGACTGGGATTGTATGCGTAGTGTCTTTGTAGGAATAATCCGTTCAACTGTCGCATGCAATGGCAGCGGTGATCGTCATTCGGCTGACCGGGCTTGTCGAGTTGGAGCTGGGGTGACGACGAATATTTCCGCAGCGCTACAACACCTTTGTCCGGGGATGATATGATCCATTCGTCCAATTGTGCAGCGAGAATACGGATACAGAGGCGGACTCTGGAAGAAAAAGGGGGGGAGAGGAAAATGCGGACAAGGCGGTGGCTTGACACGCAACGGCTATGGTTGGCGGTGATGGCTTGTTTCGCCAGTTGGTTTGTCTCGCATTAGATCCCGTCGGGTCGTATACTGCGTATGTGCGCTGCGGTTGTTTCCTACAGGTACCGTCGTCAATTTGGTTTCTGACGTTGCTTTTTATTTTCTGCCCAGAAGCATAGGATGGACGCCCGATGGGACGAACTGGTTTTGCCTGAGGCGAGCAGAAAAAGAATGATACAGATAAAGAAATGATGGGACGACAGCTGTGTGGAAGACGAAAGTCGATGCCGCGGCGGGAGCGTCAAGCAGTGTGACCGGGACGTCCCTGAAAGTGCCTCGTGGGAGAGTGCCACAGCTGGGTTGATTTTTGGTGTGTGTTTTTTGGGCGCTGCGCCAGGATGAAGGCACAAAGTACAAGTGCATCCATGAAGATGTGCCGTTCTTCTTGGACAAGTTGGCCCATGGATGATGAAAATGGCAAATGAAGGCAATATGCTTCCCATGCCTTGGACCCGGATTTCCGACCATTACCAGCTGCTTTCTGGGTCTTTTGGCCAGGAAGGAACCCAAGAAGGAGGAAGGGGGCCACGCCTGTTGGCTGCAGGCGCCTTCCACTTTCCTCGTACGACACAATGCAGACATGCCAAAAAGAGGGGGATTTGCGCCTTCTGGGTCCGCTATGCGCATGTGCATGTGTCCCCAGGCTTCGCATGCAGCACCTTGTGGTCCTCCCTCTCTGTGTTCCTCCAGAGTCCACTCAAGTCGGTCGTGGGCTCGTGGCTGGGATCCTTGGGAAGGAGCTATGGGATCCCGCGGGCAGGTGAGAAGCAGCGAGTTCAAGATGGAAGGAGCAATCAGCCAAGCACCCAATGGAAGTACGGTATCCGTACCTGGCCTTTCTGTGTACGGAGTAATAACAGCAATTGAACGCGAAGCGAGAGCGCAGGTCAAGGCCCAGGTCCAGGTCCAGGTCCAGGTCCAGGTCCAGGTACAGGTACAGGTCAGGGCCCGGTCTGGGTGCTTGTGAATGTCAACGTAAAAATAAATGGATCCAACGAACCACTAATTCTAATTTGCCGCTAGTCCGATCCAGGCAGATAACCCCCTTTCCTTCCCCTTCTGGGGCAGATGCACCGCTTTGCTGCGAGGTACGGCGGGTGCCCTCGTAAGCGTGTGTCTGTACCTGCAGCCCGCGGGCGGGATCGTCTGGTCTTGTTTCTGATAATAGTGCCTGGGGGGTGGTCTTGGATAGGCTTGGGGGGGCCCTGGGTATGGTCTTGGAGGCCCGGGTGGCTTGTACGGCTTTGTACCTGGCGTACCTGCCGCGCCTGGTCTTCCTAATTTCCCAAGGGATCCACGACATGGCCTCTTTACCCTGTTTTCCTCCACTTCACCCTCTCCTTCTCCCTCTTCTCAGTTTCTCCTGGTCATCGAGCTCTTCATTCTCGTTCACCGCGTTGATTCCCAACTAGAGAGTTCGCTCTCACTTACACTCTTTTGAATCCGAATCAGCCAACACTCGTTATCCTGTAATCACCTAGTACGATTTTCTCCGTTTCGATCACTATCAACACCGACAAGGCACGCCATACATCGAAACGATTCTCGATTCTGACTGCACTACTCGCGAGAAAAGGGTGAGTGAGTGGTTGTGACGGGGGAAAACGCCTCCCAATTAGGGGTCTACACGAAAGCGATTCGGGGCAAAACGCGCAACACAGTATCGCAAGAGGAAATACCACCACCTTGCGCGCGGCATTGAAAGCGATGAACAAAGCAGCAACTGCATCGTTGATGTTGTAGTTGTTGTTTTTGCCATTTTCAAGCTCATTCATTGTCTGCTGATACAGCGTCTCACCGCCCCCCTATGAAGCGCCTTTTGTGTACCCTCCAACGCAATTGAGGTTCAAGTTGCGCTAACACGTACTCTAGAATATCAACATCAATCGACAATATGAGGTCCATCATTAACCTCGCCATTGCGGCATCCCTCGCCGCCGGTGTTGTTGCTCAACCCCACAACCACCGTCACCGCCACGTCAAGAGGGACACCGCTCTCGACCAGCGCGACGTTGTCGTCGTGTACGAGTCCGGCCCGACTGTGGTCGCCTACGAATTGGGAGGAAAGCCTATTAGTGAAGAGGAGGCCAAGAAGGGCATCGCCGATGGCCTGTTCGTTGTCGTCGGCGAGACCACCCCCTCCTCGACCCCTCTGCCGTCGGCCTCGACCTCCAAGGCCCCCGTGGCTTCCACTTCTAAGGACGCCCAGTTCTTCGAGGCCAAGGTTGCGAAGTCTTCCACCTCGTCCACCCCGACGCCTACCCCGACGCCGACTCCTACCCCCACCCCGACCCCGACGCCTTCCTCCACCTCTACTCAGGCGCCCGCTTCCACCAAGGCCTCAAGCGGAGGCTCCAGCAGCTCCGGAGGCAAGGGCCTGACCGCCGAGTTTCCCAGCGGCACCATTCCTTGCTCCCAGTTCCCCTCCGACTACGGCGCCGTTGCCGTCGGCTATCTCGGCACCAACGGCTGGACTGGCATCCAGAGAACCCCCAACTACAGCGTCGGTGACGCCGCTATCTCTTTCATCGAGACTGCCGTTGCCTCTGACGGCGGCTGCTCCAAGAACTCCTTCTGTTCCTACTCTTGCCCCGTTGGCTACCAGAAGACCCAATGGCCCACCGCTCAGGGCTCGACCAAGCAGTCTATTGGTGGACTTTACTGCAACGCCGATGGCTACCTCGAGCTATCCCGCCCTACCAAGAAGACCCTCTGCGAACAGGGAGCCGGCGGCGTTTTCATTCAGAACGACCTCGACGACATCTCCTGCGTCTGCCGTACCGACTACCCCGGTACCGAGTCCATGGTCATCGCCACTGTTCCCCAGCCCGGCCAGCAATTGGCTCTCACCAACCCCGCCTCCGCCGACTACTACGTCTGGAACGACAGCCCTACCACCGCCCAGTACTACGTCAACAAGCTCGGCTACGGTGTCGAGGATGCCTGCGTCTGGAAGAGCTCCAAGGACCCTCTTGGAGCTGGTAACTGGGCTCCCGTTAACATTGGTGTTGGCAAGAGCACCGATGGCAACACCTACATCTCCATCTTCAACAACGCACCAACATCGACTGCCCAGCTTGATTTCAACATTGAAATCACGGGTGCTAACAGCAAGTGTGCGCTTGTTGGCGGCTCCTACACCGGAGGTGGCACTGGCTGTACTGTAAGTTTACCTACTTTGGCGCATGGACATCGTCCCTTGACTAACACGCAATTCCCAGACGGCCATTTCCGGCAGCGCAAAGGCCATCATCAGATTCTACAAGTGAAGAGCCCATGACCAGCAGTTACCTGGCGTGGATGTTTTTGCTTTTGTTTCTCGTGAATACCTCTAGAGTATCGACGGATCGGCACGACACGTCCGCTTACGATCTTTGATGGCCTTTTTCTAATTTGTGTGCATAATTTTCATGCTGTGGAGACGTTTGGAGAGGAAAAGTTGGAGCGATGGATAGAGGACGAGTTCAACAGCCTGAGGGCGCAACTGGAACTACCCAGGAATCACGACAAGCCGAGACAGACATCTCCTTTCTATCGGCGAATTCGGCCCATGTCAACTCGAGCCACGATCTGCGACGATGCCTTACGATTACCTTTATGAGGTGTTTTCTTTCGCGGTTGGGTGCCGACGTTTTGCCGCAAAACAGACTACAACAGGAAACAGTTAGTAGGGGGTTAGAGATGGTGGATACTCGACTCGGGTAGTTTGCATAAGAATGGACGGGAAGATTTGGAGAAGGGCAGAGTTTGAACGGCAGCCCTCGCCGGCACATTGTCACCATGACGCATCGTTTTCTTTGTCTATCGCTGTTTGCCTTGCTACCGTGCCTGTATTGTTTTCGCGGGTGGTCTCATGACGAGCGTAGCCCGCGGGCGTTGGGGGTACCCTTATAGCCGCTTCGTGTATTGCCGACGCAACGTTAGTTTTTAATTTTACTGCTCACGACTACTCTACCTTGCGCTCGCCAACCAAGTTGGTCCAGCATCCGTAAAAGACAAAGTCATCGGGATAGATCACGGCGAAGTTGGGCCTCGGGGGTCCAGGGGCAGACGTCGGCAGACGTGCAGCCTCACATCCGCCGCCGCCCTCTTCCCTGCCGTTCGGGCCGGAGGCCGTCAGATCGGGGGTGCCCTGACCGCATGCGGTGGGATAGCAGTCGTGGGCATATCGTCTCCGGGCCGTCACAGTGGTTGAAGCAGACAATCAGACGGGGGTTTTAAAGTCTTGATCAAGCCCACGTTGTGTACTGTGGTCCTGACTTGAAGCACATCGACGATGGTATCGCAGAACAATTGATTTATATCTGTACGATTGATGCACAATGCTGCAAGGCGATAATTTCTAATTTAATGTTGTAGCCGGTCTTACCGCTGACTCTGGCACCGTTGCTGACTGGCTTCGATTGGGTTAGAGGGTGATGCGGAGATGGTGTCGACAGAGGTGGCTAAGTCGTTTTATTATGTAAATTGGCGCTGATCTGGGGGTTTCGGCGAATGTCATCTCCAACTACTACCTAGGTCAGTAACAAGAATCACAGAATAATGCATCAAGGACCAAGAGGATTTCCTTCCGATTCCATCTACGCCATTTTGTGAACGTTTTCTGTCCTCTCTTGCAACGGCATGCGTTGGCCGAAATTGTTTCTCAACGGGTCTCATAAACACCAGTTGCAATCAGCTTAAGCTTCAGGTGACAGCTCGCATACAAAATTGCCCATCAAATCTGACATGATCCATCGTGTGGGGTGGCTTCTTAAATCATTGACCCCATTCCGTCGCTCCCATTCCCCGAGCGGCCGGGCCCATACCGTTCGGCTCACGGCGGCAGATCGGGGACGGTATGTGGTGCCCACCGGAGAAGGAGGGCCACATGACGGTTCAATTCCTTCATCCGATTTCCATTCTCTCCTCCATGCATGCGGTCGTCTTTGGTGGAAACAGCGTAACAACGGCTGGGCAAGACTTGCAGACCGAGGCAGGTAGGAGGAGGCAAAGGGCCTTTTCTACGTTATTCTTTTACATATTGTCCACTCTGCCCCCGCCTCCCCTACCTTGCCGTGCTTGCCCATGATGCCTTGCTCCAAAAAGCACTGGCTCTTTCCCTGTGAACCAAGCCCAACTGCATCCCATTCATCCGCGTGTTCTGCCCGTGTTCTTCCATTGGCAACACCCCTCCTACCGCCCAATCGGCGCTTCCCCGCATCGCCACCTGATCACTTGTCTGTTGGAGATTTTCTCTACATTAACCTCGACACCCTTCCTACAATTCCTTCGAGCATAATTTAAATTTCCAAATATCCTTACCTTGTCGATTTCTCTTGTTCATTGTCTCGTCTTTACAATATTCTCCTATACTGTCCTAGTTCCAATCTACGGCGAACGACTGCGAGAGTGCTGCCGTCCCTTCCATAGCTCTGGGGTTGTCGTCAATCCATCATTGTATGGTGTGCCCCGCGATTCCGGTTGAATGGGGGGGAAACACCAAAGACTGACTACCTACACTACACTACGTCAGAAATTTCTGCAGGACATGCAGCAAAGCCTTGGTTCTCGATCCGACAGATAAAGAGCCTTATCTCGACTGAAAAATCTGAAAAATTCCGCTCTGCAGTGGTATCTTGTTCTATCCTACCTTGCCTTACCCCATTCGATCGAGTCTCGCCAACCTCTCTGCCTATCGACGGATTGTCATTGGCAAACCAGAGCTCGCTGGGCTAGCTATCTCAAGCTCGGCCCCACCTCTTAACCTCAGCTCGACTTCCTCCTCGAACCTATTTCTCGGTGGCTGTTTTCTTTAACAGTTGCTTGTTGAATATTTTATTGGCCACTGGCTCTCGTTCTCAATTTACTCGCTGGCAACTCACTTAAGAAGAAACATCGACCAACTGATCAGCCACCATGTCTTTGAGCCGTGTGGCCTCGGTGGAAACGTTCCAATTCCTGCCCCAAGCCCAGGGATCGAGACGCGGCAGCGATGCTTCAAGTATAAGGGCGGGACGTCTCACGTTCAACCCTCTTCCCGACGAATGGGACCCTGCAGCGAGCAAGCCTGATACCGTGCTGGCCGTTGGCGCTTTTGAAGTTCCGCAATGGAAAAGAATTCGTACGTCGCTCGTCTTACCAATAGGCCCGTCACCTGCCGTCAAATAAGTGCCCGGCGCCGTGATACCATGTACTGTCACACGGAAACATGTACTGACCATTTGCCGTAGTTCAAGTCACCATCGCCGTAATCTACTGCCTCTTTGCAGCGGGTATCGCCTTTGGTTTTGCGGCATTGAAGCCGGTGCTCAAACGAGAGGGTGCTTACAGCGACGTCTGTTCCACCGACGAGACCAACTCAACTCCCGACGATACGTGTGTTGAGATTCATCTCAATCTCATGTTTACCGTGGCAGCGGTCGGTACCAATATCGCGGCTTTGCCTGTTGGCGCCCTACTTGACCACGCCGGTCCGCGCGTCTGTGGACTCGTCGGAAGTGTGTTCTTGATCATCGGTTCAATTCTGATGGCTTATGCCAAGACACTTCCCTTTGACGGTTTTCTGATTGGATACCTCTGCCTTGCTTTGGGTGGTCCATTCACTTACATCTCGTCCTTCCAACTGTCCAATGCGTTCCCAAAGCACTCGGGCTTCATTCTCGCACTCATGACTGGTGCTTTTGACGCCTCTAGCGCCTTGTTCCTGGTCTACCGCCTAATCTTCCAAGCATCCGAGGGTACCTTTGGTCATGAGAAGTTTTTCAAGGTGTACTTGATCGTTCCGGTCTTCATTATTGTCGTTCAATTCGCGTTGATGCCTAAGCAGTCATACAAGACAGTGGGAGAACTGGTCGAGTTGCAAGAGGAGACCGCGGCCGCGAACGAATCCGACCCGGACCCGTACGACGACCAGATTGACGAGAACACGGCTCTTCTGCGCGAGGAGCGCCGACACCGCGAGGCTGTCGTGGCCGATGTGGAGCAGCTGCTGGGTACTCAGAAGGTAGACAAGCAGATTCGCCAGGAGAACAAGAACGAGATTTCGGGCGTCTGGGGCGTGATGCATAACCGCTCGGCCCTGCGTCAGATCGCTTCGCCGTGGTTCATCCTCATCTGCCTCTTCACCGTCATCCAGATGCTCCGCATCAACTACTTTGTCGCCACCATCCGGGCGCAGTATGAAGTCATCTTTGGTGATGTGGGCAAGGCCATCGAGATCAACAACTTCTTCGACGTCGCCCTGCCCGTGGGCGGCATCCTCTCCATTCCCTTTATTGGCGTCCTCCTTGACCACACCAGCACCGTCACCGTCCTGACCGCGCTCGTCACCATCGCCACCACCATTGGCGTGCTGGGCGTCCTCGACAACATGGGCGCCGCCTACATCCAGGTCTGCCTCTTTGTGCTCTACCGCCCCTTTTACTACACCGCCGTGTCCGACTACAGCGCGAAGGTATTTGGCTTTGAGACGTTTGGCACCGTGTACGGCACCATCATCTGCCTGTCGGGCCTCTTCAACTTTTTGCAGTCCGGGCTGGACTTCCTGTTCCACCAGACGTTTGGCGGTGATCCCGTTCCCGTCAACGTCATTCTGCTCTCGGCCGGCCTCGCCGTCGGTATTGCGCTGGTCGGATACGTGGCGCTGAAAGCGAGAGGGTTGAAGCGTAAGATGCTGGAGCGGGAGGCCGAGGCTTCTGTTCAACTCCACAACTAAGGGCTGTGTGTGTGTGTGTGTGTGTGTGTGTGTGTGTGTGTGTGTGTGTGAGAGAGAGAGAGAGGCATTCCCTGGAATTTACTTTGGCTTTCTAACATGGCATTCTCGCGTTGGTTGTATGCTTCTGTGTCATGGCCTGCACGGAGTTGCGGAATCTTTTCGTCCTTTGATCTGTATGAGATATCGTTACCAGCATGTACATGTTCTACTGGATATAAGCTATAAGTACAAGAATTGAAGTCATGTTCATAGTCATCACGATTCGGTGTGTCCCTCGATGAACATCTCTCGCACGAAACCTCCCTCTTTTACTCCTCATCATCCCCCTCATCAACAGTAGGCGTCTCAAACCTACCCCCCGTAAGCCCCAGCCCGCAGAACTGGCCCCACCCATCAACCTGCTCGCTCGCGTGCTTCAGCACCTCGCTGAACCCCTCGTTGCCATTCTTGTTGACGCAAAAGTAGTTGTAATCAACCTGGCTGATGGAGTCGTCGTCCCGCACGCTCGTCGGGTACTCGATCTGGAAAACGGGCTTACCCGCCGCGATGTACGGCTGGAAATCCGCGCAAAACGGCTCAACCTCGTCCGACGTCCTCGTCCCTAGACACGTCTCGAGCACCGCGAAATCCGCCACGGACGCAAGCTGCGGCGCAATCGTCGGCGCATTCTTCTGCCCCAGCAGCAGCTTCCTTCCAGAGCCGGCCGTGGTGTCGAGCGTGTGCGCGTGGGCCGCCAGCGCGGAGATGTACGTCGCATAATCGGACGGTTGGAGGTTGAAACCCGTCGGGTCGTCGCCGTCTTCGGCCCAGGCGTCGATGTTGTCCGGGTCGACGGCGTCGCAGCCGATGGAGGCGGCGCGTTCGAGGCGGGCCTTCATGAGGGCCACGACGCGGGCGTCTTTGATGTTGAGGTAGCGCTCGTCTGTGTAGGGCGGGTTCAAGGGCGAGCCGATGACGGCGGAGGGGAAGGCGTCGAGGTCTTCGTCCCAGTCTTGGAGGGCGCCGCCGTTGAAGTAGCACATGACAATCTTTCCCGCCGACTTTTTGTGGTGTGTGTTGGTTAGCATGTCTGCGTGGTGACTCGTACTGAGTCTAGAGTAGGTAGGTAGGCACGCCGTCTCACCTTGAGAGTGGGAATGATGTTGGGGTAGTCGACGGCGTGCTGCAGGTCAATGTCCCAGACGTCGGCGTTGGCGGGGACGATGTCTGCCGTGCTCCCAGCCAAGATGGGGTGGTGGAGGACGATCTGGAAGCTGACGCCGGGCTTCCACTTGCTGTAGTCCACGGCGCGGGGAAGCAGCGGCGCGGCGAGGGCGAGGATGCCGGCCGGGGCTCCGGCAAGGAGTGCGAGTTGTCGTGACGAGACCATTTTTGTGTTGCCCGATGGGAGGAACTCGAGGGTCGGACTTGGAGTTCTTGATTTGACGCGTTCCTACGGGTAGCAGACACTCTGTCTATCTTCCAAAGGAAAGAAGTGCAGAGGTTGTTATATACATTTCAATTCTGACTTATATCAGGATCCGGGGGTGTGAATCCCAGTACGAAGCGGGAACAATATCGATATAAAGTGGCCCCCACCCCTCCCTCCAGGCAGCTAGTTGAAAGGATGCAGGGCCAAGGGAGCGTGCCATCGACGAGCGAAAACGTCGGTACGAATCACCCAAAAACAGCAAAGGACGACGGGCTCTGCGTCAATTAAGCATCAGTGCGGAAGCCGATTGGCGCGATCCTGGGCTCCTCGCATACTGAAAGGGCGAAGAAGACAGACACTTCTTGGCCCTGATCTAAATGCTGACCGGTGGCCATAATATTGGCCCAGATGGGGGTGTAAGACTATATAGATGGCCCCATGGGTTCGAGGGTGACATCGTCCCGTATTTCACTTTTTTTCTAGTCGTCTGATGTTGAGGTAAGGTAAATTCGATCCCATTTCTTTCCTCGACAGTAATCTGAGGAAGTGTTTTCCAGCCAAACTTACACGCAAACGCGCAAAGCAGAAGGACGCAACAACTTCAATCCCAATAACACCTGCTCTTCCCTGATGAAGAGACAAACCAGCTCCGTCATCCCCCCTCCCCTCCCGCCTCCTCTCTCTACTTGCTTTCCCAAAGGAACGCTCCGTCGGTGAAGTCGTTGCATAATTGAGAATCTTGAAATGGGGATTAAGCTTAAGGGTGCTCATCACGCTGCTGCTCCCCATTGGACAATTGCTCAATGTGCCCGGCTTGAATCTAGCCAAGTTTGGACGCAGCAGCCGAGATACGTCCTCATCCGAGGCCCCGCTATCTAGGCAGCCGAATAATGTCGAATGAGAGCCGGGCGGGTTGCTGAGGTTGGCTCCATTCTTCTATATTGCAACGCACGACTGGCAACTACAATATCAGGTTTGCCCTGATCATTAATGTAAGATGATTCTTTCAAGTCGTAGAGTTTCCTTCATTGCATCCGGTTTTGGCCAAGCCTTGAGATGAGTCCATTAGCATCACACTTGAGCGGCTCGCCTCAGGAATCGTGTTCATAGATGACATATCCTGATGCAGCAGTAATGACTCGGTCTCTTCAAGGACGAATATGGGACTCAATTGGTACTCGTCTGATGTTTCCCAGCAACAAGGTACTGGAAGAGTAGTCCCTGAGGTTCCCGCCTGGCCCGCCCTGACGTTGAGGACGCCAATTGCTAGACTTTGAAATCATTCATACACCCTAAACTCCATTTGGTATCCACGTA
This sequence comes from Colletotrichum costaricense, assembly GCF_030867565.1. Taxonomy (NCBI): domain Eukaryota; kingdom Fungi; phylum Ascomycota; class Sordariomycetes; order Glomerellales; family Glomerellaceae; genus Colletotrichum; species Colletotrichum costaricense. The sequence continues at coordinate 1,862,582 of NW_026848236.1, read as the reverse complement.
CTCCCTCGCTGTGGTGGCATGCCATTATGCCCTCATCAATACTCCATGGCTTGTCCAACGGCCTCTTCTCGTTGTTTCCTCACAGCGTCATTCTCGGCCTCTCGCTGTTCTTTGAGTGCTGCTTCAACGTCGTCTCTCAGACCGCCCAGGTCTGGGGGAATGGTCTGGTACTGTACACTTGGAGCTGCTTGCACGAACCTCAGCTGTTCTGTCACATGCTGCAACACCTCATCCAGTTTCTTTCGTGTGTTGCGGTTGACACGCGGCTCCCCGAGAATCTGTTCCAGTGTCGGGAACAACTCCTCATACCTAAATTGGTCTCTCCAAGGAGCGTGTGTCGGAATGATGGGATCGATCTTGTCCTGGCAGCCGATGGCAATACTGGTCTCGAAGGCCCAGGCGCGGGCAACATTGCGGGGAGTGTACCCGCCGCCACCAAAGAGGATCATGGGCACTCCAAATGATTTGCAGAACTCGACGCAGGCACCGTGGCCTTGGACTTGAAGATTGAAACGTCCTAGACGATCTCCGGCGAGAGAGTCGGCACCACACTGCAGCGCAATAGCGCTAGGTCGGAACTTCTCCATGCATTTGCCAATGACATTCTCAAAGAGCCACTTGTACTGGTCGTCAGTGACGCCGTCGTTCAGAGGAACGTTGATCGCATGGTGCGCGCCTGGGTTATGCTCGTTCTTAGGACCATTATCGTCCAGTCCGCCGGTACCGGGGAAGAAGTTGAGAGGGTCGTATTTGTGAAATGATACCGTCATAACGCGGTCGGTGGAATAAAATGCTTCCTCAACACCATCTCCGTGGTGCACATCAATATCGATGTAAAGGACACGAGGATAGCACCGTAATAGCTGCAGAATGGCCAGGACGATGTCGTTGATGTAACAGAACCCAGACGCCTCGGCCTTTTTCGCGTGATGCAAGCCGCCTCCCCATGATACGGCAATGTCGGACTGGTTGGAACATATTTTGCGCGCAGCATCAAGAGATCCGCCTGCTGACATGGAACAGTAGTCGTAGAGGCCTTCGAACAGAGGACAGTCGGAGCCGCCCAGATTAAACTTAAGATCGGGGTTAGCGTTCTCAACGTCCCTAGGAACAGGCTCGGGCAGGACGGTGCCCAGGAAGTCCAAATAGTCGTCCGAGTGGAAATCGTTGAGCTCTTCGTATGTGGCAGCGCGGGCAATGTAGTTGTCCATGGCGAAAGACATGCCGTAAGAATAAATGAGACTCTTGGAAAGGGTAAGTCTCCAGGGTTTCATAGGATGAGTCTGGCCGAAGTGGTGCTTCTCCATTTCGGGATTGCAATGAAAAGAGACATTGTAGCCTTTTGGTCGTGTGATGCCAGACTCCTCAGCTATGCGCTTGCATTTCGCGAAGTACTTGGCGTTGTCGAGCTCACTGGCTTGGCCGAGAGGCTCGTATTCTTCGACGATATCGTCCTTGTCGGTCCTGTGAGGCAAATAATTCGGCTTGGGGACACGAAATCGGTACGCGTCTGTGTCCATGATGGCAAGCGACGGGCTTCCCGCCGGAGCGGCCGGGACAAAGCTCACGATGAGTCTCGATTGTTGTCGAATGTGACTGGTGGGGTCCTGGGCTGGCCGACTGAGATGAGTTTTACTCAGCAATGGTAGAATGGATGGCTGGTATTGCTGGTTGAGTCAGAGGTGGTCACAAGGACAAAGTCGTGAGTCCTCGATGGTCCTACTGGGTTGGGGTGCAATTGTTGGTATCTGCGTTAATTTCCAGAGTCGTCCGTGAGGTTGTCGGTTGGTGATTCAACGTTGATTCGTGATGTATTTGCGAGGTTTCGTTCGAGGGCTGGCTTCATAATTGGATAGTACTTTCATGTGGCAGGCGACGGGGGAGGAAGCCGGTACCTTAGGTGGGCCCCTGCTGAAGCGAAGCAAGGTTTCCCTCCATTGGAAAGACCAGCCACCTTGGGCGCATTTGGCCACGCTTTCCCCAGAATGGCTGGAGTGCACCAGCCTCATTGTGGCTTGACCTTCTGGTACATGCAAGAAATCTCGAGAAACCTTGTCAACACATCTTTCAAAACTTTCGAACCTGTCTGAACTTGGAGAGAGTACCTTAGCCTCCAAGGATGTAAGGTTTCTCTCGTGCGTTGCTTGTATCTTCACCTTCTGTCATGAATGCTTTATGAGGAACGAGTCTATCCGAATCTGGTTTCTCGAGGCTGGAATCTTGAACAAATCCTCAGATGCTCGAAAGGTACCTGCGACTCTGCGAGAGACATTGAAATTGGACCCAATCAAATGCGTTCTGATCCACTATCCATAAGGTGCCCAATCAATTCAAATGACTCAGGTTCGCCTGAGCACATGGACCTGCAGCCCGAACGCACCATGGCACCTCCATTAGCATGGAAACCGGAGGCTAAAACTCCCGTCTCCGCTCAGCTCGTCTCGCTGTCAGTGGACAGTGCCATGACCAGCTGGACCCTCGCAAACTTGCCCACCCACCGGTGACACTGACACCACCCGAATCCAACTGGAACTGGACCACCACGCTGCACAAACGTGATTCCAGCCTCTTCCACCCCACATCCACGCGCATCCGAGAAAATTTCATCTCTCTATCCGTATTCAGCGAGGGAATTTTCATTACTCCGTGAATAAAATACATTCCGGGATCACGAGCCAGGGCCCGTACGTCGCCTCGCCTCGCCTCGACTCGATCGTTCGACGCTCGACTCGCCTGCCGCAGCTGGTGAGAAATCGATTAGAGAGAGCTCTCTTGTCGATTCGACGCCCCCTTCTCCTTCCGGTCTCCAGTTCCTTTTAGGTGAGCCAAGCTAGTCACTTTATTCGTTGCGGAAGATCGTGGCCGGGGTCTCTGTTTATCAAAGTCTCTCCTGTCCAAGACTCCTCTGTCATCGCCTTCCCAAAGGGCAAGTGCAGCCAAGGCATATATCACCAGTGGTCCTCTGCCCTCTCGGTCAGCCCACCCCGTCGGCGGACGTGCCGTGCCGCCCCGCCCCGTCACCCTGCGTGCCACTATTCCCACCTACTGCCGGCTTTCTGCTCTATACCTTACACTCCACATATCCTCTATTCTGCTCTGCCCCGATCCCTCTTACCTCGCATAGTCCCCATCCTAATCTCGATGACTTTGGTTCACGAGACCTTTGTTGCTTCCTCTACCTCCCTCGACCTATCATCGTCCCCGTCCTCGTCCTCGTCCTCGTCCTGTCTCTAGCAAGAACCCTGCTTTCGGCTTCATATACATCCTGCTCCTGATCCGTCTCTGTGGTTCTTGCTGGGCGTGCGCCGTTTCGTCTGCCTGCTAGAATAGATCCCAGCCGCTTGTTTACTCAACGAAGGGTACATATCTATACTGGGACCGTCGTTAACACGCAAAATGCCTAGAGACGATCTGTCCATCGACTTCGTCAGGAGGATGCCGACGGCCGAGGCCCTCGACCCGGCCATCATCCTCGACGACTGGCTCAACCGCGTTCAGAACCTTCCAGAAGAGATTCGCTTCTTGCAGGATGAGATCGCCGACAGGGACCGGCAGTATGGCGACTGCGTCAAACTGATTGAGGACCGCGATGGAAAGATACAGAAATGGATCAGGGCGAACGGCAGTCACGAGACGAACCCGCGCGAGCAGGGCATGCGATCTCAGATGCGCGACAACTTCATCCGTGCCGACCAGCTCGCCACGGAGAAGATCGCCCTGACGCAGAAGCTGCAGATCATCATGGACAAGCACCTGCGAAACCTCGATCAACACATCAAGATGCTATACGACCGCGCCGAGCCCGGCTTCAACGAACCCGACGAATGCCCCTCCCTCATCCGGCCCAGCGCCGCGAACCACTCTGCCCCGTCAAGCCGATCCATCAACCCCGCGAGCCACCTCGTCGCCTCTGCCATCACCGCGACGCCGTTGAATCCGATCGTCAACTCGTCGAGTCCGGTCACGGCCCGCGCAGGAAACCCCCAGATCCGCAACGCCCAGTCCCAACAGCACGCTTCCTCGGCCCCCGCGACGCCTGCTGCTAGCATGATAATGAACCGTCAGGCTCGGGAGAGTTCGGCAGGGCCGGGGAGCGGCGCGCCAAAGAGAGGACCGCGTTCCGTCTCCGGACTGGGTGCTCTTCCTGCGACGTCGAGCAATCTGGCTAGGCACTCGTCACTAGGTCCAGGAACACCGAAGGGATCTACGCCTGGACCGAACGGCACGGTGCGAGCGGGCAGCGCAGGGCCTAGATCGTCGTCCACAAAGGCATCGAGCGTCTCGGGCATACGGAAAGGGACGCCGAGCGGCGCAGGCCGGAAGAAGCCGATCAGCAGCAACAAGTCGTCCCTGTCCCGCGTGAAAAAGGCCGGAAGCCGCAACTCTCCAGCCTCGACGGCAGATAGTGAGCTATCGGATGCTGAGAGTGGAAGCGGCGACGACGGCGACCACAGGAGCCGCGCAGACCGTACGAGTGGTACCCCCGCGCGCGACGGCAAGGACGGCGAAGGCGACGACAGCATGCTCGACGCCGAGGATGACGAGGCTGGCGACGACAAGAAATACTGCACGTGCCAGAATGTCAGCTTCGGCGACATGGTGGCGTGCGACAATGAGGATTGCCCCTACGAGTGGTTCCACTGGTCGTGCGTCGGCCTCAAGAGCGAGCCGAACGGGACGTGGTACTGCCCCGTTTGTACGGAGAACATGGAAAAGCAGAAGAAGAAATAAGGCATCGTACCTTACTGGGAAGATAACGAGACGGCGGTGTGATTCGAGCGTTTATACCCCTTCTTTGGAGGTTCAGGTGGGCGGCGTTTGGTAGCTTGATTATTAGGGCGAGGGTCCTCGTGAACGAGAGATCCCATCACCGAGGAAGGACCAGGCGTTTTTTTTGGGCGAGATCAATGTCACAGCTGGCGTAATACACGCACGGAAACCGAAATAGACACAATCTTCCTTCTCCACAACCGTCTGTCGTGTACTCTGACTCCTTGCGATGAGAGTCAAGGTAGAAAAAAAAAGACAAGTAACAGTAAACTAGAACTTGAGCTATGCACCACACGTGACTTCATTGGCGAGCTGGATCATGCAGAATACTATAAATGTCACGTCCAATGTGCCGGCGTGTCGGGACTGGCAAGGAGGTAACAAACAGGATGCTGGTGAACGCAAGACTTGCCACCTTATTACCATTACTATCATTGTCATCACCATACTGCGCTTTCTAAACCGTATTATGTGAGAAATATATAGAACATGGGAAATAATCGCCGAAGCAGTATCGAGCGGCAAACAATTGTGTCACCCGCTTGACTGGATGTGTTGTCTATATTTGTTTAAAGACTGCGCGGCTAAGTTTAACGCACAAGAGCCCAGGAAAGGTGTTCAGCAGCGTGTATCTGCAAGTCTCAAGGCCTTCCTCGAACCGTTGACAATGAACACTACCGCTTTTTCCGTATTCTTTATCCGGAAAACCATGGGTACAGGCATTACCTCAAAGACTACGTCGAGGCTCAATAGAACCTCGAAGGCGGTGATAGCGAGCCAATGGCAGACCAACTCCTCGATACGCTTTTAGCTACATTGTGGCCGATTGTCTTGTATTCTACCCCAGCATAATAGCGATTTCTGTACGATTACTCTGACACACGTACAGGCCGCAACGTTCATCAGTCTTCAAAGTCGCCGCTGTTGTGCTTTGCTGCTTCCCGGTCATCCACCCACTGCGTCCTATGGGGGTTCAACTTCTGGGCGTCGTGGTGTGGTCTGGGCTTCCTCCCCTTCCCCCCACGTGGGACGCATCGGAGAGCCTCATTTGATGGGGCGGCCTTGTCTGCGATCCAGTCCAAGTGCAGATACGGACTGAGGCTTCCCGTCCGCCGCCTGTTTCTATTTGGGGTTACGGCCCCTGGTGATGACATTTGGCTCATTGTTTCGTTTCATTACTTCACTAACCACCCCGGTGGAGGTTAATCAGCGCAACCTGGAATTTGCAACATATTGCTTATTAGACAAGGATGAGCATGGGCAAAAGAGTTCGAGATCCGGGTGAAGAATGCCATTATTGAAAATGGCGTCAAAAAGCGCAAATTGCGCTTACATAACATGTTGAAAGACATATGTGAGAACAGGGGTCTTTCGCGTGACAGCCGACGGCGTCGTGTCTGATCAGGCTGAATGGACGCCTGCGAGTTTGGCTTGCCGGGCTGAAAGAGTTAGTACAAGATAGTAGAGTCCGGGCGATGGCCGACAACACGTCAAAGTCTCCTTAGCTCCCTTTCATCGTGAATGGGCCACCGCCACAGATGAGATGATCGCGTCGGAAAGGGATTCTGTATCCGTGTTCTGGGAGACATCCGTCTTGGACAATCCGGCCCACAGGGTAGCAGTATGTAATCAAACTTCCGACCAGGCGGGATGGGTTTTGATGGATCCCTCCCCTTTGAGCCGGTTGGGAACTGACTAAAACGAGAAGCCAAGTGGGAATTGGCCCGCCCGGGGCGCAGATGCCGGCATTCAGGGGTTGTGTGTTTTATTTTCGGTTCAACGAACATTATCAGAAACCTGATGGTTGGATCATTTGGGAATTTGAAGAGCGATTATTCGGGAAAGGTTCCGAAGAAGGCCGGCTTGGCTACAAAATCGGCTCCGGTTGTGATGAAGACTGGGGACCAGAAGGTAAATGGCACGGCGATTCTTGCTTGATACTGAGGCGGAAAGCCGGCTGCTTGAAGAAAAGGGCGCCGAGTTAAGCACTTTTGGTCCCGATCAATTTAGCGAAGTCGGGAAGTTCAGGGTGGTGGCAACTCCTATTGTTGAGCGATGGGCGATGAGGTGTGTGAAGCGTAGGCGAGTCCGGCCATTGAGCGTTCAGCTCGGCCGACTATCTTTGACGAATAGCGCCATTGATGGAGGGACGTCGGCGAGAAAAGGCGGACACCGCACCGCTTGGTCCTCCTTTGAGATGGGCTCTCAGCCTTGCTCAGTTTTTAAACAAAAAACATGAAAGAAGGTGCGCGTCAAAGTCTTTGTGGCCACGAGTAGGTCCGACGAACTTGGAAGCTATTGCAATGCGAGCAGCACACCGTAACGTTTCCCCAGGCGGGGGGCGGGTTCTCTGAGGTAAAGTAGGTGAAGAAATGGGTACATCAGGTGTCGTGTCCCGCCTTATTGCAGACAAGGACTCCGCAAAGTGGTTGGGATTTTAGGGGGAATATGGTTGGAAGTACAGTGGGAGGGCAGGTCCAGCTCATCTTACAGCTGGCGAGGATGTTGGTTGGTGGGGGTGTGATATTTCAGGATATCCATTCAAGACGAGCGACTTTGTCGCGGAGACGGTTTGACTCCGCAGTGAATGGAGACTCGCACCTTTTTTAGTGCATGCATCGCCGGGAGGTACTTGTTCGGACGGCTGTTCCGTGAAGCAGCGTGTGGGCGGCCGTGGCCGCGGACTGTTGCTGGAACCTGAGATGAGGTTGGAGATGGTGAATGGGGACCCCGAAGGACAGAACTTCATTTCTGCCCGGACGGAAGACGTTGACGGTTGACCAGCATCGTGGCTCAGATACTGGTCCTATATGTCTGAGCATTGGCCTTCCCGGTGTCGTCTCTGGCTTTTCCTGGAGTATGTAGATTGGATGAAGTGGGATGGTTGGTCGCAGCGCCTTGCAGATTTGGCCGTTATCCGCACCCTTTGATGATCTGCATCTCCGTATCTGTTTGTGTACCCCCGATTCTTGATAAAAACAACGACGTGCTTCCGGAGACTGCTGTTGTTATTTTTTTTTTCTCGCTCTCTCCGCGCCTCCTTCTTTGCCACTTATGCGAGCCAGCTACAGCTGCAGCCGCCGCTTCTCTCGTTTAGGCGTCACTAGTCTGAAGCGCCACAGGGGTGCTGAGAAAGCCGTGGCCAGGCCAAAGGTCAGTGGGTTGCAGTCGAGGAAAGGTGGACTGGAATGGCTTGGGTGGGCGATATCAGGTACGGAGCATTAGCTTCGGGGACTGGTTAGGTAGGTTGGGAAATGTTTTGGGTCTCGAAGCTTGCTTTGATTGTTCTCCTGTCTGTCCTCATATCGGAGACGAGTACGAGCAAACGAGCATTGAGTCAGAAGGAAAAGAGGAGAAAGAAAAAAAGGCAATGCCAATGTGACTAGAAGGCGTGCTGTGCTGTGTGGTGAATGATGTACGGATATCGCAAAATAAAAACAAGCCAGCACAAGTTGAGGTGTGAAGGCAAGGTTGGATGAGGTACATAAGGTAGTACTCAGTAAGGTACCTTAAGGTAAGGTAGGTAGAGGAGGGGTGGAAGGCACAAAGTACGTACCTACTTCGTATATGGCATCGGGTTCGAGAAGGAGGTGAGGAAGGAACCTGGAAGGCAAGGTTATTGACGGTGACTGCCCATCTCAGCACCCAGCATTTCGACCTCAGGTGTGTCGACCATTGGGTGTCTCCAGTGACAGGCGCCCCTCCCCGTGCGTGGCTGTCTCCTCCTCGAACGGGGGGAACGAGATAAAATGAAAATTGGCAAATGCGAATCGACTGGGTTCCCACAGTGATATCACCGCTATAAAGCCAAATGCCCGGCCGCCTCCTGCCTGTCTCTGATTCCTTTTGACGGCTCTCCTTTTTTTACCTATTCTATTCCTCTTCCTCCCCTCTCCATCCCAACTAGATCCTCGACCACATTCGCTCGTTGCTGTTGCTATTGCTGTAAGTACCTCACCTGGACTCCCATCCCCAATTGCCCGCCACCTGCTTCCCCTCCAACCCTTCTTCACCCCAAAGTACCGCCGATCACCGCAACCGCACTCTATCTGCTCCAACCAAGCAGATTGCAGTTCTGATCTTGCTTCCGAAGCACCTCACTTTGCCTCTCTCTACCAATTTCGCCGTCTTGGTACCTCCCCCGCCCTTCCCCCCAGCTCTCGTTCACGGCGGGAGTACCTTGCTTTCCCTCCGCCGACCTGCCTCATTCCGCACCTTGCTTTATTTTTCCTCTCCCATATCACATGGAGAAGCTCACAAATTACGTCAGGCTACACAGAACACTTTGAGCTACCAGCAATCTTTTTCGCCGCAAATCCAACGGCGAATCCCCTGTCAATGTAGGCACTACCCCGCCGTCCTCGAAATCACCGCTTGTTTTTCCCTCTCCTTTTCCACACCGTCCCTTCTACACCTACAAAAAAAATACGATACACTAGAATTTCGCTCTTTGCTCCGGTACAATCCATTGACATTTTCTCAGCATATTCAGCTTCACACCGCGAATCGCGTCAAATATCCTTCACAATGGCTCAAGCGATCAAGAGCGCTCTTCCCACCCACCTCAAGTCCCCCCTCGGCGGCCAGGGCAAGAGCGATGAGGAGTTCAGCTCCCGTCACCACGGCAAGACGAGATCCCACATGGTACATACTCTATCCACCCTTTTCTTTCAGTGCACCTTTGAGCGAGGCATGTCGAGGACCGCGACCGGTGCCTGCTTTGTCCCGAGACAGACAGAACACGGCCTTGTGCAGTTCGAGAACCGCCATACCTGCTAGCTTGTGTCACTTCTTCCATGCCGAATACCTGAGATGTCGTACGACGCTTGGCTACTTGCTTTACCTTGACGGCCGCGGCTGGGCCAGTCCCAAACGGCACGGTACAGCATCGTCAATGCGTGAGACGCCAAATACCTCCAAAGACATTTGCTGGCTTGACACGGTTGAAGGAGACAACCTGGGCGGTACGGTGTGCGCTGTTCTCTCCCCGGCAACAAGCTCTACGATGCCTGTCAGGGGTAGCAGCAAGCTGGCCACATTGGTCGCAGGGCCCCGCAGCGGATCACTCGACGATAGCTTCAAAGCATTCCCCACTTTGAGAAGCTTCCATTGCAGGACTTAGTCCCTTCTTCGTGAATGCGCGGCTGACTTCAAGTCCAGGCTTTCGAGAACACTTCCACCAGCGTTGCTGCTGCCCAGATGCGCAATGCCCTCACCCAGCTTTCTGAGACCGTCACCGACCCCGAGCAGAAGAAGGTAAGCAGAAAAATCCACCCCAGCTGTAATCTTGGGAACACGAGTTCTAATCATCTTACAGCTGTTCGAGACGGAGATGGACAACTTCTTCGCCCTCTTCCGTCGCTACCTGAACGACAAGGCCAAGGGCAACGCCGTGTAAGTGTACAACAGGAACCTGCGATACAAATAGCCTTCCAGCTAACAGTGTGATAGCGACTGGGACCGTATTGCTCCCCCCGCCCAGGGCCAGGTTGTTGACTACGAGGACCTCGCCAACTCCGAGTCCGTTCAGTTCCTCAACAAGCTTGCCGTCCTGAAGCTCAACGGTGGTCTCGGTACCTCCATGGGCTGTGTCGGCCCCAAGTCAGTCATCGAGGTCCGTGACGGCATGTCCTTCCTCGACCTGTCTGTCCGCCAGATCGAGTACCTCAACCGCACTTACGATGTCAACGTGCCCTTCATCCTCATGAACTCATTCAACACCGATGAGGACACCGCTTCCATCATCAAGAAGTACGAGGGCCACAACGTCGACATCCTCACCTTCAACCAGTCCAGATACCCCAGAATCCTCAAGGACTCTCTCCTTCCCGTCCCTAAGAAGACCGACTCTTCTATTAACGACTGGTACCCCCCTGGTCACGGTGACGTTTTCGAGTCGCTTTACAACTCTGGTATTCTCGACAAGCTCATTGAGCGCGGTATTGAGGTTGTCTTCCTGTCCAACGTTGACAACTTGGGTGCCGTTGTCGATCTCCGTATCCTCCAGCACATGGTTGAGACTGAGTCTGAGTACATCATGGAGTTGACCAACAAGACCAAGGCCGACGTCAAGGGTGGTACCATCATCGACTACGAGGGATCCGTCCGTCTTCTCGAGATCGCCCAGGTCCCCAAGGAGCACGTCAACGAGTTCAAGTCCATTAAGAAGTTCAAGTACTTCAACACCAACAACATCTGGCTGAACCTCAAGGCCATCAAGCGCGTCGTCGAGAACGATGAGCTTGAGATGGAGATCATTCCCAACGGAAAGACCATCCCTGGTGACAAGAAGGGCGAGTCTGACATCTCCATTATCCAGCTGGAGACCGCTGTCGGTGCTGCCATCCGTCACTTCAAGAACGCCCACGGTGTCAACGTTCCCCGTCGTCGCTTCTTGCCCGTCAAGACCTGCTCTGACCTGATGCTCGTCAAGTCTGATCTCTACACCGTCAAGCACGGCCAGCTCCAAATGAGCTCCAGCCGCTTCGGTGACGCTCCTCTCATCAAGTTGGGTAGCGACTTCAAGAAGGTCTCTGACTTCCAGAAGCACATCCCCTCTATCCCTAAGATCATCGAGTTGGACCACCTTACCATCACTGGTGCCGTCAACCTCGGCCGTGGCGTCACACTCAAGGGTACCGTCATCATTGTTGCGACGGAAGGCAGCACTATTGATGTGCCTCCTGGATCCATCCTCGAGAACGTCGTTGTGCAGGGTAGCTTGCGCCTGCTTGAGCACTAAGTGGCTTTTTTGCAGGTTTTGTATTTTGAGCACATTCCAGTCAGATGTCACGATGCATTGAGAATCATCACAAGAAGACAATCTGGAGGCGAGATGGAACAGTAGAGAGAAACCAATGATCATTCCCCCCAAAAAGGCGGCGTCTGCATAAGGTATCTGTGGCAGCGGCAGAACAAACTCGATAGTATTTTAATAAGGCACCTCAAACCATGCGTGTGCATTTCGTTGACCTCCACTTGCACTTGCATTGGCTATGTCCCCGTCTGAACCCTGTGAATTGCCGTGGATTTTGGCATGGTCCATCGAGGACCGTTTGTGTGTGACGTCTGCGGTCTGCCGGTAGCTTGGACCTGCATTTCCGTGTGGAGTGGTCCAGAACCGACTAGCAACGAGTAGCGGTGAGACAAAGAAAAAGAAATCTGAAAAGGCAACATGAGAAGCACAACAAAAACAAAAATTGAGGTGAACAATGCGCGCGGTTACATGCCTGTCCTTACTCCGGACACCACAGCGGGCGGGCGCAATCCGGGGGGTAAGGTAGGGGAGGGGGGTCTCGACGTGGGATGCTGCCGCCGGATGCATGGTTTTGGTGGGCTGCCGGTTTCCGACTGATAGTCTACGCCTCCATGCATTTCTTTCTTGCTTCATGGAATAGCAGCAACATTTTGCATTTTGTAGGCAAGAACGGGTTCACCGAAAGCAAGATTTGTTAGGTTTTTGATGCGGGCATATTGGCACTCCGTTTTACGGGCAACAAGAGGCTAAATAGTGCGGGCCACCCCCCTATATGGTAAAGAGGTCTTATTCGCCGTCTTGTCCTTTGACAACCGTGGACAGCCCTGCAAGCGACCAGATCGCCGTTCTCTCTTAGCTTCGTGGACTACTTCCCCTTTCTCGGTGACAACGACATCCATCCTCTTTTTGCATTGAATACGAGATACACCACCTTGAAGTTACTCGACAGAACCCCTGACCTTGTCAATTGAGCCAGAAAAACACCTCCCACAACCAAATCACAAACCACAAACAACACACAACACACGAAAATCATGGGCAGCCTCTCCGGCCCGGCAGCCACGGCGCTGCCGTACTGGCAAGTCAACGTCCCCACGGACCGCCGCACAGACGAGTGCCCGGAGGGCCTCCGCAACCTCTCGGCCAAGGACGTCGGGATCCTGAGCACGCCCGACGCGGCCTACAACCGGCAGACGTGGACGGAAGTCCGGCGGCTCGTCGAGACGAACCGTCTGGATCTCTTCCAGCGGGTGCCGAGCGAGCTGAGGCGGTACCGCCTGTTTATTCACCACCTGATCAAGGAGCATGGGAGTGTGATGAACTTTGTGCTGAGGCAGCGGCTTGGATGGGAGGAGCCGTTGAGGGCTACTGAGGGTAAGAGGCCGTTTGAGGCAGAGGGGGATTATAGGATTTTGTATAATGATTGGCCGTATGGAATCGATGGGCGGATTGTACATCTTGTTGTTTGGACAAAGTTTGAGTTAGAGGAGAATCCGGCTACGGGGGATTTGACAGAGAAAGCGAGGGAGGAGATTGATCGATTTGTGGAGGGGACGTTTCGGGCGAGAACGGAGCCTGATACTGTGAGTTTTCATCCTCTCTTCTCCTCTGTCATGATTTGGCGGCGCCCATCTTCAGAACGGACCTGCAATATGGACTTGAGTGAAGCTGACGATGATGACTAGGTCATTTGGTTCAAGAACTGGCGGAGTCTCAAGTCCGTTCACGCGGTTGAGCATTTCCACGTCATGCTCTTTGACCCGGATCCCGCGTTCATTCGGGAGATTACCAATGGAGATGTGCCCCAATGTGACAAGTTTGAGGCATGAGTAGTAGGAAACTCGACAGGCCTACGGATCGGTGAAGGGGGGAGTTTGGGTGAGATTTCATGACGGCAAATGGCACAGATCAAGGGGGAGAGATGGCACGATAGCGAAAACTTTGTGAACTCTCTCACCGTCAACCTCGGTATAGCGAACAATGTTAGACTTAAGTTGATGTGGTTCTTTCTTTACGAAAACGATGGATTTGACTATGGCTTTGCCTGAGGCGGTTCTCTATACTCCACACACGAGGCCGCGGCCATGGTGATGGCAGTCGGCTTCTCCATGACGACCTTGATAGTCCAGTCTGCTGGATTGTTGAGAGGCTCATGAATATCTGATCGTTCTTGGTAGCACCGCCTGATCCCCGTAGTGATAGCGGGACCGAGGGCTTCAAGCGTCTCAAAGGAAGAGTCGCCCTGAATCTTTTGGTACCACGACTTGAGTCAGCAATGATCCATATATATGTAGACGGAGTAAAGAACTATCAAGACGGCGAATAAGAGGAAGAAGAAGTCACAAACCTTTACAACGAAGGACTCGATCTCGACGTAATTATCCGACCTTCCAATGTAGCCCTCGATCTCGATACTGACCACGACAACCTGCCTCGCTAGTCTCTCGTTGTCATTGACTCCGATGAGCGTAGGCACGCGCAGCTCGTTGATGCGTAGACTTGAGCTGTAGACCGCCCATACCTGGGTACCATTATGGAAGCCATGGGCCAAGGAGTAAGACCGGCTCACGCTACTACCGAGCAGCGATGCCTTTGGTAGGGCGAGGGAGATATCCAGGTAGCGAATTCTGGGCAGCTTGTCCTTCAGGAATGCCGGCTCCGTGAGACCATCAGCCTCAGACCCGGAGATGTGGTACCCAGTCAACGCGTTCCAGATCATCTGCATGGCGTTTTCCAGGCTTAAATCGACCTCGTAGCGGTTCACGTTGTCCAGTATGCGGAGAAGCGCCTTGGCCAAGAGGCCATAGTGCACCGTGTCATCGCTGACCTTGTCCGCGAGTGAAGCGGCCTCAAAGGGCTCTGACATTGACAGCTCGGCGGAGACAACTACGGGCTGCGTCTTGCCCCCGCGGCCCCATGCGTCGGTGCCAGCTTTGATCGTGCTATGAAGGTCGCGGACCCGGACCACCGCAAAAGGCTCGCCGGCCTCGGCGCGGACCTGCCACGACGAAACTCGTTTCGACTCCATGTGAGCAAAGGTGCAATTGATAATCAAACTCAATGAAAATTCGATTTCTTCGAGACCGGCCAAGATACACGGTCGGTTGGGCGGGATGAGGTGAAGGATGAACGTTGGACGGATTGGCGGCAGCTCAAGGTGAACGGGTCTCACAAACTCAGTATGCACTGGCTGAAGAAAGTGCCCTACATGACGACTACCTAAACAATCGCGGGGTCCACCACAACCATAAAATCACCCACATCATATGCGATGCTCTCATGCACATGAAGACAGTAGCAGGTACCAGTTGAATAGTTTTAAATGAAGGACTCGACAAGCGGAGATGTTCTCTTCTTTGTCCATTTTTATTACAATGCGTTATTTGTTTGAATCTTGCTGCCGAACCCAGCAATATACTCCCCCCCTCATCCATCCAGGATGGAATGGCAGGCGTTTATGCTACGTTGGCAATCGCCCTCATCAAGATATACACCTAAAGATCCAACCACTTGCGCAGATCCTCAGTATCACGGGAAGTCCATGCGATCTTGGCCTTGACCGAGTCGGTGGACTGCGACAAAGCACGCACGAAACCCTTCTTCTCCTTCTCCGCGAAGAACTTGTCGAGCTTATCCAGCTGTTCTTGCTTGGTAAGCCCGCTTGTGCAGTAGCTCACAATGCTGCCAATCATGGAAGATTGAGCAGGGAACTTGGTGTAGATCTCCTCCCATCTCGTTTGCAGCCAGTCAAACAGGGCCTCGATGCCGCCCTTGCTCGATCGCAGACTGCCGATCGGAATGTAAATATCTTGGTCACGAACCTCGCCGCTCAGCAAAAGATCCAGTGTGCGTTGGCGGAGCTTGGGGTCGCGGGATTGGCCAAGGGTTCGGAGAGCGCTGTTGCGCTCGTCGGCGGTCTCGGCGGTCTTGTAGTACTTGTACACGGCGTCATACTGTGATTTTAGTTAATGGCTTGCTTCAATGACATCTTCAAGGAACAGGCATACCTCTTTCTCGCCGCCAAACTTAAGAACAATTGAAAAGACGGAGCTTCGGATGTTGGGGTGAATCGCCGTCTTATCTCCAGCCGCGAACTTCTCGAACATGGCCCGAGCAGCAGCAACAACCTTCTCGTCACCAGACATACCGGCCGCACTAAAAGTGAGAGCCTTGTACTGTTGCTCAACGTGGCCATCGTTGCTCGAAAACTCCCATCCTAGCTTGTGTGCGATACTGCTGACAATTTCCCGCTGGAACTCGGTGAGCTTGTCAACGACAGCGTCATCCTCGATCCAGGCCATCTTGATTGAGCCCAGACGGGTGAGGATCTGGTCCCACACCAGGTACTCGGCCTCGCCTCCCTGGCTAAGAGCCTTGAACAGACTCAAAAGAGACGAGGTCTTCTGGTAGCCAGAGGTTGCGAGAGCAGCCGTGTCAGCCACAATACCAACTCTGTCCTGGACGGAAAGGAGTTCCGCAGCGTTTCCAAGCTTCTCCAGACGATCAATAGCGTACTTGGTACGGTAGAATCCCGTAGAATCGGCGTTGATCTTGAAGAACTCGGCATCGTCAATCTCGAATTTGGTGTCACGAGTAGTGAGCATCAAGTCCTTGTCGACACCCCCCTTCGTACGGACGTTCAAAGAGATGGGGTAGAGAACCTTGTCTTCATCGGGCTTTACGTCTCCTGTGGTCAGGAAGCGATGCTGCTCCACGCTAATTGACTTGCCTGACTCGGTGACAGAGACGACGGGGTATCCCACGTTCTGGGTCCAAATGTTCATGATGGAGCCAACGTCCTTGCCGCTTGCCTCGCTCAAGGCTTGCCACAGGTCATTCGTAGTGGCATTGCCCCAAGCGTGACGCTTAAGGTACTTGCGGACACCCTCCATGAATACATCCTCTCCAAGGAATGCCGAAAGCATGTGGACAACACAAGAGCCCTTCGCGTAGCTGATACTATCGAAGATCTCGTTGATCTCCTCGGCCTTGTGGATGGGGACCTCGATAGGGTGACTGCTCCTGAGTCCGTCGAGACCCAATGCTGCCTGAAGATCTTCCCTGACGAAAGACTCCTTGAGCTTCCACTCGGGGAAGAAGGCGTTCATGGAATAGCGAGACGCAAACTCGGCGAAGCCCTCGTTGAGCCACAGAGCGTGCCACCAGTCCGGCGACACAATGTTTCCGAACCACTGGTGAGCAATCTCGTGAGTGATGACTGTCGAAACTCGCTCCTTGGCTGCGGCACCACTGGTCTTGTCGTCAAACAAGACTTCAACAGTACGGTAGGTGACCAGACCCCAGTTTTCCATAGCGCCAGCGGCGAAATCGGGAATGGCAACCTGGTCAAGCTTAGGCAGAGGGTAAGGAAGACCAAAGGCCTTTTCGTAGAACTCCAAGGCCTTGACACCGATATCCAAGGCGTAACGGCCTCTCTCGATGTCCTCGGAAGGCGGAGCATACACTCGGATGGGTACTCTGAAGTCGTTGGTCTCAATGTAATTAAGCTCTCCGATGATGAAGGCAACGAGGTAGGTGGACATGACAGGAGACCTGTTGAAGCTGACAGCCTTCTTTCCAGAGGGCAAATCTTTCTCTTCAGCCACATCCATATTGGAAAGGCAGGTCAGGGCCTTGTCAGCAATCAACGTGACGGTGAACTCGGCCTTGAGTGCTGGCTCATCGAAACAAGGGAAGGCTCTGCGGGCGTCGGTAGGCTCCATCTGGCTGGTGGCCATGATACCCTTGGTGCCATCCGGCTTGTTGTAGTATGAGCGGTAGAAACCCGCCATTTTGTCGTTCAGCTCACCGACGAACTTGATCTCGAGGGTACCCTTGCCGCCTTTGGTGAGCTTCTCCTTGAACTCGAAGCTGTGCCATTGCTTCGACTCGTCGTAGGTGACGACTGGTTCGCCAAGGCTCTTCTCTTGTCCTTCGACAGAGAAGGACAATGAAGTGTTCTTGATCTCGATTTCATGGGTGTTCAAAGAGATAGTGTTGGAGTCCTCCGCCACGTCAAAGTCAATCTTCACCAAGCCATCGAACTTGAGCGTCTCGAAGTTGGGCTCAAGAGTAAGATCGTAGTGGCGCGGGACGACGTTGGTAGGCAGCTGTTCCCGAGGGTAGTTCAGCGTGCCAGCGCCGCCATGCTCTCCGTGTCTGCACATACTTCTCTTGTAGGAGCAGTATCGTGTAGCAGCGACGCGCTGAGGGTTCTGGAGTCGTGAGGTTCGTCGAGGAGGGGTAGCTCGGAGTACTGGCGAACGGGTCGCAAAGGCGTTGTGATTTCGTAGTTGGTAGGGACTGTTGAAGAAGTCAGGTCAATGGGTAACTCAAAGGTGGAAAGTGACCATATAAGAGTATAGGTGTACTTACATGCGCGTGACTGGTCTTGCCGTCGTGTTGACGATGCGTGGGGTTAGGTTGACCGTTCGTCTTGTTGCGAAACGGAACGCCATTGAGGAGGGGGAGGGGGCCAAAGCCGCAAAGGAACGAAAGCGGTCAGTCTGCTAGGCACCCAAGCTGTCTAAGGAAGGTACATGCAACAGAGACGTGGGGTCTAGCTGAGGGGAAGCTTCCAGTTCTTCTGTGCAAATCAATGCTCCAGTCTCAGAAGTGGAAGGCGCCGACGCAGGCCGCGCAGACCGCTGGCAAAGGTAGAAAACTCTCCCCACATCCCCATGCCTCAGGTCACTTTCTTTCCCCCAGCGCCGCCCGGACCCACGCCAGGCCGCTTCCACCCGATACGGCCCACTGCCGTAACCGTGCTTTCCTGGGAGGGCCGCCGGGTGTGCTGTCTGGGCTAGAAACACGGGATCTGCCTTATTTGCTGCCTTCCGGCCGGCCTTAGAACACGGATTTCAATCGGAGGTCTTGTGGGGGATGTAGCCGTCAATTTCCGGGCGTGAAGAATATTGAATTGCAACTATTAATATCACCACAGTGCATCCCACAAATCCTCCGCAGTCATCATAACTTAGTTGTCTGACTAGACACTTCCGCAGCTAATCAGAAAAGACAGCAGAAATTACCTTGCAAAGGATGCACGTAGCAACAAAGCAAGACTGAAAACCCCCGATACTTACAGTTTAATTCGCAAGTTCTTCTTTGCTGAGCTAGCGGGATGATGTAGCACATCCTCAACTTTCGCCATTGGTTAGATCGATCCTAACATTGCTCCATCTGCACGAGTTGCAGCATTGAGTCCAAACTGTATCAACGGCCTACTTGCCGTGCGATTACAAAAGAACTTCTTTAGCGAAGGGCCTAAAATCTCCTCATGATCAAAGCAGGCCCCGGGAGGCAAGGGGACCTTGGGCACCGGAAGTAATGCTTGAAGAATTCACGTGCGCTTTCCGCTAGCTGTAGAGCCTTGCTTCAAGAGCAGGTTGACAAAAGCTGGGAAATTGTTTATCCTACTATGGAAGCCAGCGTTTATATGGGCCAACCGAGAGACTCGAAGAATGCCATATCCCAGTGATGTGCTATGTACGACTTATACTCGGGTGAAAGCGGACAAAGAGCTTGCAGGCACGCGGATGTGCCAAAGGCAAGCCGACTAACATGCTGTCTCCCCGGCCGAGAACCACCTCCCCGGGTCGAAGCCAGACGTCATTTCCACTTGAGCTCCAGACGATTAGGTTAAAATTACTCTAGGCAATATCAGCTGCCTACAGAATGACTTGCCTGCCGACCTTACACTTGTCTTACCCCGGCTTTACTAGACGGGGTGACGGGGTCGGGATCCATGATCGGGAAGAACCGCATTAGCACCTGGCTATTCCGAGCAACATCCTCGGGATAATCCATGGCGTACAGCCTGTCCCAGACCATTTGTGGAGTCAGAATGCCATTGTTTGATCTCAATTGCCAATTAGCAGCTCGTCGTTGGACCGGGGTGCCGGGGAAAAGACGTCTTGAAGATCGGGTGTCGGGACTTGTAGATTGTCGAAGACGCACTTTGACGCAAGCTCAGTCCCTAGAGTCCACAAGATCCCGATGATGGATGGCTAGAGAGCCGTTGTGCGAGAGACAATGGTTGTGGGCAGCCAATCAGACCACACGAGGATGCCAACGGCCGATGGGCAAGGAATCAAGACATGGCAACGGCCTTTGTTTTGTCCAGGACCGAGGTCAGTGACTGATTAGGGCACCTGGAAAAGACACAGAAAGCCATGGAATTTATGAGGCCGGACTCGGGGCTGGGGACGAGGGACGAGAATAGCGAGAACGGCCCAATGAAGAGAGACAAGGGCAGAAACGTGTTCCAGATCCCTCCCAGCTGCTGGCCGCTTTGGCAGGGCAGCGTTTTCATTGCTTGGTTTGTTGAGAGGTGGCCCTCACCAAAGATGCATTTATCGTGGTGAGGCGGTGCTAAGACCAGTACCAAAGATACTTTGAAACGAAGCTGGTTTGTGATATTCTTGGCCGTTTGGAGCTTGGGGCCCATGTAGCGCTCTAACAGGGCAGATGCCCCGCCTCGTCTCGAGAAAAAGCGATTGGGCACCCGTCCAAGATACCCCCAATCTTTTGAGCGATCCAATGGCGCCGTGGGCACCTGCCCCGAGCTAAGTTAAGCAACTTATGATACCTTACCGCAGGTACCTCACCTCACGTCAGGACTCAGGACTCCGGTGCAGCAGCAGGGCAGGTGGGGTTGCAAACGAAGGTACCTACCTTACCCTTACCTGAGGAGGGAAACGACCCCTCCAAAACAATCTGCTCCCACCGTGCTCCTGCTGTCCCTCACCCCCGCCTCTGTCGCCATCAACCTCTCTTCCATCACTTCAACCTCATCTTTTTTTCTTCATACGCAAGTAATTGCTGAGGTCTTACTCCGGCTCTATCAATCAAAACTCCACAAGTAAGTTGTCTCATCATACGTTTCCACTCCACTGCACCTGGCGATAGTCTTGGGGAAACACCTGGGAGCTTGCAAGCTGTGTCCGAAGAATCACCCCACCATGCCATCCCACCCTGAGGCAATTCTTGCTGTCCGGTCAAGGAGCGAGCACTTGCAAGCTTAGCAATTTCCCCCAATCGGTCCTATCACATTGTTGACTCACCCACTTGTCTCTTTTCTGCCTTCTGCCAATATAAAGCCTTTCCCTCCCCCCACGACCATCTACTGACCTCTCTCTCCCCTCTTCGTTAGGAACAAATCCATCACACGAGACAACATGGCCATCACCAAGATCCACGCTCGCTACGTCTACGACTCCCGTGGCAACCCCACCGTCGAGGTCGACGTCGTCACCGAGACCGGCCTTCACCGTGCCATCGTCCCCTCCGGTGCTTCCACTGGTACGTCGTCCTCGTCCTCGCATCCTACCCCTGCCGAGAGATAAAAAGTATCGAGAAGCTGATAGAACCCATTGAACAGGCCAGCACGAGGCCTGCGAGCTCCGCGATGGTGACAAGACCAAGTGGGCTGGCAAGGGTGTCACCAAGGCTGTTGAGAACGTCAACTCCGTCATTGCCCCTGCTCTGATCAAGGAGAACCTTGATGTCAAGGACCAGACCAAGGTCGACAAGTTCCTCATCGACCTCGATGGAACCCCCAACAAGACCAAGCTCGGAGCCAACGCCATTCTCGGTGTCTCCCTGGCTGTCGCCAAGGCCGGTGCTGCTGAGAAGGGTGTCCCCCTCTACGCCCACGTCTCCGACTTGGCCGGTACCAAGAAGCCCTACGTCCTTCCCGTTCCCTTCATGAACGTCCTCAACGGAGGGTAAGCGATTCCTTGCTACTACTATCATCCAACATTTGCTCACTCCATGCTACAGTTCCCACGCCGGTGGCCGCCTCGCTTTCCAGGAGTTCATGATTGTTCCTTCGTAAGTTGTCCCACGCATCGAGTCTCCTTTGGCCTGTTCTGTTCCGTCAGCTAACGATTGTGAAGTGCTGCCCCCTCCTTCTCCGAGGCCCTCCGCCAGGGTGCCGAGGTCTACCAGATCCTGAAGAGTCTGGCCAAGAAGAAGTACGGCCAGTCCGCCGGCAACGTCGGTGACGAGGGTGGTGTTGCCCCCGATATCCAGACTGCCGAGGAGGCCCTCGAGCTCATTGCTGAGGCCATTGAGAAGGCCGGATACACTGGCCAGATGAACATCGCCATGGACGTTGCCTCCAGCGAGTTCTACAAGGAGGACGCCAAGAAGTACGACCTCGACTTCAAGAACCCCGACAGCGACCCCACCAAGTGGATCACCTACGAGCAGCTTGCTCAGCAGTACTCTGACCTCGCCAAGAAGTACCCCATTGTCAGCATTGAGGACCCCTTCGCCGAGGACGACTGGGAGGCGTGGAGCTACTTCTACAAGACCCAGGATATCCAGATCGTTGGTGACGACTTGACTGTCACCAACCCCCTGCGCATCAAGAAGGCCATTGAGCTCAAGGCTGCCAACGCCCTTCTCCTCAAGGTCAACCAGATCGGTACCCTCACCGAGTCTATCCAGGCCGCCAAGGACTCCTACGCCGACGGCTGGGGTGTCATGGTTTCTCACCGCTCCGGTGAGACTGAGGATGTCACCATCTCCGACATTGTCGTCGGTATCCGGGCTGGCCAGATCAAGACCGGTGCCCCGGCCCGTTCCGAGCGCCTTGCCAAGCTCAACCAGATCCTCCGCATCGAGGAGGAGCTTGGTGAGAACGCCGTCTACGCCGGTGCCAACTTCCGCAAGTCTGTCAACCTGTAAAGTGGTTTAGCGATTACGAAGATGAGCTTTTGCGTTCCATAGTCCGATGGTAGTATTCTTCCCGGAAGACTCGGCAGGACTGGGGTGAAAAAAATTGATGAGAAACGTCTGGCGTATAGGAAATGCGCAATGGAGGGATGAATGGGAGCATCGATGATGAAATTCGTAGCTTACCGCACTTTATCCTAAAATGAAAAAAGAACAAATATCCCCCAATGTTGAGAGCTTCAGAAGGTGCCTGAGAGGTCACCCATGTTTGATGCCGGCGATTAGATCAAAAACAACCTTATTACAAAAGAGCATCGACCGCCCTACCGCGAGCTTTGGTGAGCTCCGATATATAAAGATAGCTCCATGAGCCCCGCCAATATTGACCGCGTGAAAGATAAGGTCCCTGGATGGCACTGTTTAGAGCAACTTTTTGGTAGGCGTCGTCGGCCAAGAGTGGCATTATGTAATACAAGCAGCTAAGCTCTGACGCTTGATGCGGCTAGCGCTCTTTTTCCTTTGACCCATCAGATTCAGAAGACGTGGGTGTGGACGTGGAGCTGAACACACGCACACATACACACACCGCTCAGTGCACCGGTACTACACTCAGCTTGTGGCCCAATCACTTGGATTCAGGCTGGATGCTGCAAGGTGTGCCATGCCTGGGCTGAAGAACTGCAGCAAAGAGTAGCCTCGAATTGCCTCGGACGACAAAAGTTGGCAGCCCGAGAAAGGTGAGAGGCACCGTGCACGACTTCAAACTCCCGTCCCCCCTTCCTCAGTACCTAGGAGCTACGAGTACACAGCCAGCTAGAAGGCTTGCTAGCGCGAGTGCTGGTTTATCTCAGTCTTCTTCACCCATCAATTACGGATCCAGTTGATGTTGCAGCGTACATTGCAGAAGCTTAGGACAAGACTGTTCGGACACAGCCGGGCGTTTGCGCGACGCATGTGTCGTCATTCATGAGACTACACACACCAGACGAAGAAAGAGGAATTCCTGAACAACTTGCGAGCCAGCAATATTGCCGTGTCGCAACCTCGACACCGAGTCAGTGTGTACTACTTTCCTTCTCCTTTGTCCTTCTCTTCTGTAATGGCCTGGCGTATCTCCCCTCCGCTGCTTCTGCGGCTCTCTTCATCACTATACGCAGTATCCCGTACTAGACGCGGCCGATGCTTCACATGCAGCATGCCGCCGCTGCCGCTGCCGCTTCATGAATGCTAGTTCTGGCTTAGAATCACATTCCGCAACATTCCACAACTTGACGCGCGGGCGATGCTTTCTTTGCCTTAGTTACCCCAGACCACCTTGTCGGGCTCAGGCTCGCATTGAAAGCAGATGTGCTTCTACTTTTAGCGTCCCCATGCACCGTGGAGCCAAGAGCCGTGTCGTCCCCTGTCCTACTCCATCCGCATCCTATCTAATATCTACCTTACCGATATCTGCGTCATCTCTGCTATCTGTGAGGCGCCGACATTTGTTGTCTCTTGCGGTCACCCTGCTACCAACTCCCCACCACCACTCTAGGATTTGTTGTTGTTAGTGTTGCACCTCCTGGCTGTAACTGACTCCCCGGCTATCTAGTATAACAACTTGAGCAGCCCACTCGGATTGTGACAGGCGAGAGCGTGGGGGCAGCCCCTAACTTGCCACTATCCACGTGGGTGTCTCGCGCCGTCTTCTCACCATCACCGCCAGTTTCTTCCGCCAAACATCCCATAGCTCACTTATTACGTACGACTGAGCTCTGTCTACACGTTAAATGTCCTATCGATCCTAGCTCCAGCCATATGTCACATCACCGTCGCCTACGCTACATTCTATCCCATCACGAAGGGAAGTTCGATACAGTCCGGCCATACTATGTCGGAGCGCACCCGACGGGCACGCCTCCAGCTTCCGGAAGAACGGCCGCTGCTGCAACGGAACCGTGCCAGTCACACCTCTGAGATTCAAGTTCCTCTCTATGGCTGCATGGTCAATCCTCACAGCCACTTACCAGTATACACGAATATTCACCGTATACGACGAGACATCATCTCCATTGTTGAAGACTATTTGAGTTTGGAACAACTTCGTGATGTGCGTATCAACATCGCCGTCGTCCGCCCACTTGTCGACAAATTGTATGAGCTCGACGACATCTCCATAGGTATGTTCAAAGTCATCCGTCTCTCTCACCTCGATCTTCAATCTCGTAGAAACCGAGATCGATCTCGATTGCGCGGAGTCGTTTTGTTGCAAATAACCTGACTGTCACAAGTGTATTGCCTGCTTGTGAACCGTGCTCAGTTCCTATATGAGCAATCTCACTTGAACAATCGGCAAAATGTCAATTACAGTCGCGCAGCTCTATGCGAGCTGGTGGCAACGCGGATATTGAGGCGCTTTAGCGAGGACAATGAAGGGCCTGATGGTTTAGTGCTGCTAGCACACATACTGGTTGCCGGCTTTGAGCCCTTTCAGATGGCACCGGCCGGGATTCGTGAGGCAGCCTCGACGGAGTCCTATCGCAGCTACAACCGCATGCTTCCTTCGCTCGAAGTTGCCATCTTGACTGAGAGTAAATACTTCCTCAGTGCTACTCCTTGCCAGAAAGTGTAGGTTCTCGCCTTGCAGATTATAGTTTGGGGCAGACACTAACAACGGTCTCAAGCGTCGATGCCATTTACGAAGGCCGTATTGTCTACACTCCTTCGAGCTTTATGGACATTATTCCAGACCACTACAAACTCAAGCCTATCTCACTCTACAACCCACGCGAAGGGCCACTACTGGACCAATATCGACTCCTTGTGCCTCGTACCAGAAACATTCTCGAGGTTTTCCAGTTCCTGATTCTGCTGGCGCTCTATCTCTTTGTCATGGCCGAGCGAAAGCCTGAGACTTTCACCGTCTTGGAAGGTTGTTTCGCCGTCTATGCCTTCGGGTGGTCTCTCGATCAATTTGCTACTATTTTGGAGCATGGCTGGTAAGAGAACCCAACTCTTGTTACAAACAGCAGCGTCACTCACGACAAGACAGGCACGTTTACACCCAGAATCTGTGGTCCTTCCTTGATGTTGGCTTCATTGGCATCTATGTTGTATACGCGGTACTGCGCATCCATGGAGCTCGAGTCGGAGAACTTGTTCCAAAACAACAAGCTCTCGACGTACTTGCGATGGGTGCCCCAGTACTGGTCCCGCGTCTTGCCTTCAACTTGCTATCGGATAATCTGGTGTTTCTCTCCTTGCGGTCCATGATGTCGGACTTTGTCCTTCTCACGTTCTTGTCGGCATGGTGTTTCGGTGGCTTTCTACTGTCGCTTCTGTGGCTTGGTGAAGGTGCACATCCTCCAGTGTAAGTTGCTCCAGGAACTGGCCTACCTTGTACAGCTTCTAATCCAACTGTAGCACTATCAGTAAGTGGATGCTCTGGATCTGGTTTGGACTTGACGGGACGGGCATCAACGAATCGGTAAGAATCCCTTCTTCTTCGCCTATTTTTCTATACGTCAGGCTTAATAGTAATTTCCACTAGGTTCAATTTCACCCCATCTTAGGTCCTGTCCTAATGGTCGCTTTCGCCTTTCTGGGAAACACTTTGTTCCTCACCATCCTCGTCTCGATGCTTTCCAATACATTTAGCACGATCGTTAAGAACGCGACTGCAGAGATAATGTTCCGCAAGGCCGTCTTGACCCTAGAAGGAGTCAAGGGTGATGCCATTTTTGCGTACCAGCCCCCCTTCAACATCCTGGCCGTCTTCGTCCTTATTCCGCTCAAATTCATCCTCACCCCGCGATGGTTCCATAAGATACATGTAGCTAGCGTTCGGCTAGTCAACCTTCCGCTACTACTGATCATCGCGGTGGCAGAACGCAGAATCCTTTGGCCAGCGCCGCAGCCGGAGAAGAAACAGTCTAGCAGCCTTACGCTGTACCCGAGGGTCAAGCAATGGTTCTGGGAGAAGTGGCGCATAACGGCCCACCGCGACATAAGAGCCGTGTTCGACCTACCGCCGCCCGAGTCCGTCGAGGAGGAGATTGCGGTGGACGACGAGCTCACGCACCATCTCATCCGGCGACAATTCACTCGGTCAATTACAAATGATACCATGCGGAAGAAGTCGCCTCTTAGGAGAGATTCGATGTTCCCGGGCGTGTCGTCCAAGTTGCGCGGGTCCTTTACGGGAAGCGAGGACATGCAAGACGTCAGCAGCAGGTTGGATTCTCTCGAGCAAACGTCCCTGAGAATCGAGGCCTTGCTGGCGCGCATGCTGGACGCCGAGGATTACTCTGACCGAGGCTTCGGTACTGGGGAGAGCAGCACCCTTCGTGATGGGGAAGCGCCTCTGACCCAGTCACCGAGTTAGCCATGTAGTTGTAGTGCAAACATTGGCAGACACGGGAGTGCAAAGTTCTGGCGTGTGGTGATGTTTATATAAGTAGAAAGCATGCCTAAAAGTATGGAATCAAGTATCTTCAAAGGCAATGCTGCTCATGAGTAAACAACACATTGGGAATATCTTGTGCCTGTAATCTGAAGTAGG
Source organism: Colletotrichum costaricense (assembly GCF_030867565.1). Lineage (NCBI taxonomy): Eukaryota > Fungi > Ascomycota > Sordariomycetes > Glomerellales > Glomerellaceae > Colletotrichum > Colletotrichum costaricense. The sequence continues at coordinate 1,835,832 of NW_026848236.1, read as the reverse complement.
AAGTAGCATCTACCTAGCCCGCACGTACCATTCCACCTTCCTAAACTTCAGCCTTTGTCCACACTTCCCTACCTTCATATCGCGGCAATCGAGACCAAGAACACCATAAACAAGACTTTTCTTCGACGTCATCATCATTGCCATATCATACCCCTCCAAAAAGGAAAGATGTGCGAAGTCTTCATCTACAAGCACGTCAAGTGCAAATGCGTCTGGGGCGAGATCGCCGTGCAATGCGGCCCCGGCATGGGCTACACGACATGCGGACAATTCGGCAGCGGCATCGCGAAGAGGCCTCTGCGGCTCCAAATGGCGGACAAGCGGCCGTGTCCGACGCACGACCTGTACGGGCTTTACGACCGCAACCATGCGCGGGTGATCAAGAAGATCACGCACGGCATCAAGATCGGGGCGGGGCCGAGTAAGCAGGACGCTGGGATCGAGGTCCCCTGCTGCGCTGTCATGTGAAGACGGTGGAAATTTACGGATATCATGAAGGCGCAAAGTACAAAGACGAAAGAGGCACGTGGGAGGGTTGATGTCTGGGTGGATGGAGTTGCCAAGCTGGGTAAGTGAAGCTGGTGACCGGGGGGGAGGCTGAGGCGCAGATGGGTTAGTGCTGGGGCTAACGTGTATTTACCCAGGGCCAAGACGCGATGACGATTCTAGCTGATGGGAATTGAATGGGCCAGGAAGTTTCTCCTGCGTGGTTCGAGTTTGGGACCCGAGGAGAGAAGGCAATGGCGGAGGGGAAGCGAGCAAAAGAAGAAAAAGCGAAGTTATGGAAGCTAGGCCGTTGGGGTTTTCGGGGTCGGGGTAGCTCTTCCGAAGTCGACTGACTAGGAGCCTTCTGAAGGGGAACAATCAGCAGTAGCATACGCTGGTATCATCTTACTACGGCTCTACTGCGTAGTGATCAGTGATCACTAAGGTGGCAAGCAGCTTTCTCATGTTGACTTGAGTCATGGAATTAACGTTTCTACCGCATAGAGAGGAGTAAAATTGCAGGTCTGAGCTGGTGAATTACCCACTAAGAATTTATCAGTCCTCGACGAAAGAGCTGGGAAGAAGAAGCAAGGGCAACCCGAACCGGTGAAGTCTTTCATGGAACATGGATACCCGAAGCAGTGCCGGCCGGACCTGGGAACTGTTTATTTCCCCTCTTTTTGGGCTTCTTTCCAAAAAAATTACCTACCATCTCCCCACCCTTCTTTCCCCGATTCACCCCACGCTTTCCTGTCTCTCTCTCCCCATGCGGGGAAATGAGAACATCAGACGTTTCTTCGTTCACTTGCTATTGGCTTACTCAATCATTTGTTTTGAGGCTACACCGTTGTTTTCATCCTTCTATTACAACGAGCTGTAAGTCATGTAAGGCACCTTGCGTGACCCAGGAAAACCTTCCTACGATTGGTTTCTTCTCTATCTTAACACCGGGACGTGTCCCCCTTTCCAAGCCAGACACCCAACGATAATTCCTGCCCCCCAGTCAAGGTTCTCTCCGCTAGTGCCAATTTCTCCGCATGTCGCTGTTTAGACTCAAGATGAAAGGGGTCACATTGTCGAAGGATCCATTGAAGTCGTTCGGGAAGACGTTAGATTGGTAGTCCGACCTAAATGGTCTCCCCCAGAGCTTCCCCACACCCAAGCCATGGATGAATATGTCGGCTTTCCTTTTAGCCTGAATACCATGGTCAACCCCATCCGCTCATCACCGCTGTCGGCCGGTTGCATTGGGAACCCGGGAGCCCTTGGAGACTTCGGACTTGACAAGGCCTGGGTTGTGGGAAAAATGATGTTTTCCTGTTCCTGGTCCTGCGAGTCCCGCAGATTTGGGAATCCCACCCCAAGTGCACCGCTCGCGTGTCGATGAACAAACCAGCGCTTCTTCTTATAAGCTCGCGCACCCCCGATCCCACCATGTAACAGGTCTTTTGGAGCAAGTGCTTCTCTCCAACTGGTTCTTCTCGCCAGCAGCACCTCTTTCCACCGACTGCACGTCATGTGGAAGCTTCTTTTTCTTGCCTCTCTCGGCCTCGTTGCCGCAGAGGACGGCCTCGACGGCTGGTTGCGTTACGCTCGCCTACCAGAGTGCAAGTCTTCCGGCGTCGCCGAATCTCTTCCCTCTACCGTCATCGGCCTCAATGCGACAGAAAATGGCCCAATTGCTTCCGCCTTGTCCGAATTGACCAAGGGCTACCAAGGCATCCTCGGTAAAGACGTCTCTATCGGCCAGGACGCCTGTGCTGCTGCTTCCGTTGTCATTGCTACTGTTGACGACTACGTTGCTGCTTGTGGAAGTGAGGGCATTCAAGCGGACCTCATTGAGGATGGCTTCTGGCTTAGCGTCAAGGGTGATGGTGTCAAGATTCTGGGACAGAACGAGAGGGGTGCTCTCTACGGTACTTTTGAGTACCTGAGCCTGTTGGCCCAGGGCAACTTCACCGAGGTGACTTATGCGACAAACCCTTCTGCTCCTGTCAGATGGGCAAACCAATGGGACAACATGGATGGCACAGGAACTCATGGCAGCATTGAGCGTGGTGTAAGCAATCTTCCCTCCTCCTCATTCTCCTCCTCGGACCATCATTGAATGCGAACATGTCTGACTTGAGTAGTACGGAGGTGTTTCCATCTTCTTCGAGAACCTCAAGGTCGTCACCGACATGACCCGCGTCTCTCAGTACGGCCGTCTGCTGGCGTCCGCCAGAATCAACGGTATCATCGTCAACAACGTCAACGCCAATGCCATCCTCCTCTCCCCCGAGAACATGGACGGGTTGAAGAGGATAGCCGACGCTTTCAGGCCATGGGGTGTTCAGGTGGGCATCTCCCTCAACTTCGCCTCACCCCAGACATACGGCAACCTTTCCACTTTCGACCCCCTCGACGAGACTGTCATTGCCTGGTGGGGAAATATCACCGATGAGCTCTACGCGCGCATTCCCGATATGGCTGGATACCTGGTCAAGGCCAACTCAGAGGGTCAGCCCGGCCCCCTGACCTACAACAGGACGCTGGCAGATGGCGCCAACCTCTTCGCCAAGGAGCTCAAGAATCACGGCTCCAAGAAGGGCATCGTCATGTTCAGGGCCTTTGTCTACGACCATCTCACGCTGAACCAGTCCGATTGGCGCGCTGATCGTGCCAACGCCCAGGTCGAGTTCTTCAAGCACCTCGACGGCCAGTTCGATGACAACGTCATTGTCCAAATCAAGTACGGCGCCATTGACTTCCAGGTCCGGGAGCCCGTGTCGCCCCTGTTTGCCAACTTGAAGAACACAAGCATGGCCATCGAGCTGCAGATCTCCCAGGAGTATCTCGGCCAGCAGGATCACTTGGTCTACCTCCCTCCTCTCTGGAAGACGATCCTCGACTTTGATCTGCGCATTGACGGTCAGCCTTCTGTTGTTAGTGACATTCTTTCTGGCAAGCGCCTTAACAGGCCTCTCGGCGGCTACGCTGGTGTCATCAATGTCGGCGCGAACTCAACATGGCTGGGAAGCCATCTGGCTATGTCCAACCTCTACGCCTACGGCAGACTTGCGTGGAACCCTGCTGACGACGTTGTTGCCATTGTCCAAGACTGGACCCGTCTGACATTCGGTGTTGACCGCAAGATCGTCGACACCATTACCAAGATGTCCATGGAGAGCTGGCCCGCCTACGAGAGCTACAGCGGCAATCTGGGCATCCAGACCTTGACTGATATCCTCTACGCTCACTACGGTCCTAGGTAAGCAAAAATACACCCGTCCTTCTTTTCCCCCATGACTAACTCCAAGTTCAGCCCGCGCAGCCAAGACGGCAACAGTTGGGGTCAGTGGACCAGAGCAGACGGAGACAGCATCGGAATGGACCGTACTGTGAAGAACGGCACGAGGAACGCAGGGCAGTACCCTCCCGAGGTGGCGGCCATGTACGAGGAGATCGAGACGACCCCCGACGACCTGCTCCTCTGGTTCCACCACGTGCCCTATACGCACAAGCTCAAGAGCGGCAAGACGGTCATCCAGCACTTTTACGACGCGCACTACGACGGCTCGGCTACGGCGCAGACATTTGTGCCGCAGTGGGAGTACCTCAAGGGTCTCATCGACGAGGAGCGCTACGAGCACGTGCTGTTCAAGCTCAAGTACCAGGCCGGTCACTCCCTCGTCTGGCGCGATTCCATCAACAATTTTTACTGGAATAAGTCGAGCATCCCCGACGAGGCGGGACGCGTGGGCAACTACAAGTACCGCATCGAGGCCGAGCACATGACGCTTGACGGATACAAGGTCGTCGACGTCGACCCCTTTGAGGCGGCGTCGGGTTACAAGGCCATCGTGACGAGCTCCAACACGACGGCCGGAACGGCATCCGCCACGGTCGAGTTCGAGACCGGAACATACACCCTCGCTGTCAATTACTTTGACGTCATTAGAGGCAAATGCTCGTACGTCGCGTACATCAATGATGTCGTCGTCGGCCATTGGAGGGGTAACAGCGAGGAGAAGTTGGGCCACTGGCCGTCCGAGTTCTTGGATGGACACTCTGCCATCCGCGTCAACTTCCCTGGCATCAAGGTGACCAAGGGCGATACGCTGAAGATTGTCGGTACGCCTGACGGGCCCGAGGTCGCTCCTTTGGACTATGTCAGCTTCTTACCTGATGGTATTATCGACTAGACATGTTGTTGGATTTTTGAGCAAGCAGACATGATTTTGTAGTTAACATTCAAGATTTATGAATTCTTCATGATTATATATTTACATCTCAATCAAATTGTGTACATTTTGGAAAATCTTCTTGGTAACCGCAAACGCATTGTAATGCAAGTGGGTGATCGTGAATTTGTTCTGTGGTTGGCGTGAGTGATGTGAACCCCACAAATTTCATCCGACAAAGGTATCTTGGATTTTGACCTCATCCCCGAAATTTTCATCCAGCCGTCGTCTCTCGAGGGTCAAACCAGCAGCAAGCACCCTTCACAAAGCCAAGTACGTAGCAAGTATCAACGAAGTCCTCATAGCGACCTTGTATGCCGAGTCGGCTTCACGGAATTAAGACCCAACTCTACTTTGTAAGAATTCATCCACTCACTCTTCATCTCACTGAGACTTACACACCCTCTTGGGCCTCACCCAACATGCTGCCCACACCAGATACCTCCCATGTTCCGTTTGAGCGTGTGTACGAGCCAGCAGAGGACTCGTACCTCCTCCTGGATACCCTCTCAGCCTCGTCAGAAACCTCATTCCTCACATCACGCTTTGGCGGCGAAACATCATCATCATCATCAAAGTCAAGACCAGCAGCCCCACTGGTGGTCGAAATCGGCACCGGCTCCGGCGTCGTGATAGCCTTCCTCGCCGCCCACGCAGCAACCCTCTTCGGCACACCCACCGTCCTCACCGCAGGCATCGACCTAAACGGCCACGCCTGCCACGCCACAACCTCCACCGTCCGCCGCGCCGTCGCCGACAACCCGTCCACGGCCTCCCCTCCCTCCCTCTGGCTCGGTGCCTCCCTGGGCGACCTCACGACCCCGCTGCGTCCGGCAAGCGTCGACGTCCTCATCTTCAACCCGCCCTACGTCCCGTCCCCGGAGCTCCCCGCGCAGTCTTCAGCCACGCTCGTCGCGGACGCCGGCACAAAGACGACGTTTGACGAGGATTCGTATCTGCTTTCGCTGTCGTACGCGGGCGGGCGGGACGGTATGGAGACGACGGATCGGTTGATTGAGGCGCTGCCTGGGGTCTTGAGCGCGAGGGGGTGCGCTTACATTCTGCTGTGTGCGCAGAACAAGCCGGACGAGGTCAAGGGCCGGATTGAAGGGTTCGGGGGCGGGTGGAGGGCTGTCACGGTTGGGGAGAGCGGGAAGAAGGCTGGGTGGGAGAAGTTGCAGATCATTAGGGTGTGGAGGGAGACAGAGATGGAGGAACAGTCTACATAGAAACGTAGGACATAGACAGCTCTTGTATCTTGACATCTTGTTGACCTGTGTACTTCTTCATCTCAGTCGCATGCTCGTGCTGGCGAGCCTCATGGCACACTCAGTTGCGAGATCTGTAGTTTCATTTACTGGAATTGTATTCTTTTTATTTCCTAACCACCCTCAACGCCTGAACAGCATCCGGTTGGTCTTGATGTGTAGGGGTGCCCGTCTTTTTTCAAGCTCGAGGCCCGGACTGTAAAATAAAAAAAAAAGTTTCATCGACGGTCCGTCGTCCCTAAGGGGGTTGGGCATAGATATTTCCCCCCTATGAAGAGTTTCTTCATGATTCACGAGCACTATTTCCGTCTTTCTTTCCCTGAGGCAAGCAGGAAACCTTTCTCGGCGCCCATAACAATTGTCGGTGTCGACCCAGTAACAACAGGTGTCGACGGTCGGCCCTCGTCGAAAAAACAGCGTGTCTTCATTTTGTCCCATTAACCCCAGCTCAACCACGTCCGCGACCGCGTCCCCGACCACGGCCTCTTCCTCTGGGGCCGCCTCTTCCTCCGCGGACGGGACCGCCGCGCTCCGCCTCCTTGCGCGCCTTGTTCTTGGGCTTCGGTTGGTCGTCGATGAGCAGTGTGTCGAGAGGCAGCGAGTCGGGCAGGATAAAGTATCGGATCGTCGAGCCGCGGATGTTCATGGTATCGAGCGAGACGGCGTCCTGGCCCCGCGGTGTCATCTTGACTGTGCGCAGCGCCGTGTTCATCTGCGGCGAGACCGAGGTGATGGTGCCGTGAACGATGGTGCCTGTACGCGTCAGTATGCGGTCTAGCAAACGATATGCAGCGCTTTGCGCATTTTTCTAGAGCCGCAGGACAAAATGACAAGAGTCTACTAACCATTCTTGAGTTCGATTGTCACCGTCTCATTGGCGCATTTCATCAAAAATCTAGTTGTTGGAAGTTCTGGTCAGCTTTATTTTGGCCTCGTTTTACGGCGAGCAACCTTCTGCATCTCTGAGAAGGAGGGCTCAGCACACAAATTGACGGCAGAAGGAGGGAAAGGGTAATCAATTGCGCGTACCTGACGAGTTTCATTTTGGCGGCGGCGTTCGTATGTTGAGCGTGTCTTTCGTCAAATGCAAAGACGACTGGATGCGAGACCTCGCGACTGAGGTTGGCAGTTCTGGGTGACGGAAGGCTGAAGCTTCGGAAAAGCTGCTATCCCGTTTCTGGGAAGTGGGTCCACGCTCAAGGTGAGTCTTTAGTCTCAGTCCACGTGACTGGTAGCTTTACTTCTTAACTAGTCAACTTAATGGCGGAAAGTCAAAAGCAAATTACACATTAAAGAGCAGCTATCTCTAAGTCCTCTAATCAACGGATCCAGGATAATGTTCCCGTAACTAAGTCTTTTCCTAATCGTAACGCAGAGAAGGCATCAGCCGAGGCTCAGCACAAACCTCTCCACCATCGGCCCCCATTTTGGAAGCTCCCACTCGTGTCTAGATGCTTGAACACGAGCGCTTGCGATCTGGATGTGTAGGCTATCTATCTTTGTCGCTTCAACTTCAATCGATCCTTCCGCGACAATCCGAACTTGGAGACGTTCTTCGAGAAATGGTACGATCTCATCAGGTTCAAGCCCTGAGATAGTTCTCGCCCAAACCATATGCATCAAGGCCGATGTCAGAGGAACTGTTCCGGACACGTGGTTGCCTGAACCCATGTTCTTCATCGCAAATACGCTCATTGATCCGACGAGATTCGGTGCAGATGCCCAAGAAGGGGCTTCTTCGGGAACTTCACCTAGGAAGAAATGGATTGCAAACGAGCCATGCAATGCTCCATTCTGAACATGAATATTGGCGACCCATTCGGTGTACATGTCGTCCTCAGTCGCTACTTTGGTCTCAAGGTCAGGGTCTTGTGAAAAGTCTAGCACATGCTTTGAAGTAGTTCCCTTTCGAACTTGGGATAGCGGCCCCCCCTTTCTTTTGGACGCTACTCTCCGTTGCTTCCGGGCCAGACCTGAGGGGCTAGATGAGCCGTATAGTCTGTTGATAGTTGCTATGAGGCGAGCTTGTTCCTCAGACTTGTGGATTCCCAGACTCGGGTTCGTTTCTGCGTACGCATATCCGAAGGCCGTAGTGTCTCTGGCCATCGCCGAGTTCCAAAAGGTGCCATTGGCGTCCGCATAGAATGGCTTGAGTTCCGTGAGCCAGTTTTGAACGGTCCCTGACGACATGGTAAAGGAAGGCTCCATTGCGATTTGAGAAGTGACCCAGGCGGTAGGATACAGAACTTGCCACATGGCGACTATTCGTTCCACCATAGCATGGTGCAAGAAGAACACCGGGTCGAATGCCGAATACTGAATGTAATACAGATGGCCGCGGTCGCCCACCAACACGTGCATTGCATCGTGCAAGGCCTCTACTGAGTCGTACTGCGTCTGATTTGACGCCATCCCCCAAAATTTGTTACTAAAGGGTTCAAAGTCCTTGTAATTGGAAAGGAGAGTATAGAGTCGTTGCTGAAGCGCAGGTCTGGCATGCTCAATCGAGTGCGCTATGCTTTGGTTGTCCGTTGTCTCGAAGGGAGCTCTCATTGTCTCTGTCCAATGGGGAAACTTATACTATCAGGATTCTACTCTTTGATCAAGTGGGAGCCACTACTTACATCGCCTTGGGAAAACACCTGCGGGTCCAGCGGCCGGAACTTGTAGCTGTATAATGGGTTGGCAATGGTCTGCCATCCGTTAGGGCCATACACTTGAATTGCAGGCTGCTCGAATTCAGACAAGTAGACGCTTTCTCCGAGCGGCGGTGTAGTAGCCCAGTCCCAGTATGGGATTCGGAAGTCTATCGCAGCGGCTTGGTAGTAAGCTCGTTCCGTGGGGTCTGGGAACCACGAGGCAATCATCTGTATGAGTTGAAAGAGAATTTGCTACTACGATGTTAGTCGTTTTGTGGGTGGCGTCACAACTTCATGGGATCTGACCTCGTACAAAGCAAGATATACGCGATGCCACGATGGGAAGAGAATGGACATGTGGGTGCAGTAGCCCCTTTCTTCGCCTCCCGGTACGCCGGGCACGCCGTTCCAGGGGACGAAAGGGACGCCGTGAATACCTGCTGTATATCAGAAAGCTAATCGACGCGATAGTGACCACTCAGTCTTACCTGCGATCTGATACCACGATAGTTGTTCGCTTTGATTCGTAAACTGAAACATGCTTGAAGCAAGGAGGAAGAGATTCCACTTGAAGGGGTTCTCCTTCAACTCTCTGATATCGGGGCGGTTAGGAATAGTTCCGTTTATGGAAGGCAGCTTGGTAACAATGATTGGATCCTGTGTCTGGCGCTTGACCACTTTGGCCGCTTCGAAGCCATAGTCGTAGGCCGGGGGAGAGGGTATGGCCGCTGCGGCGGTAGCGAGGAACACAAGAGATAGAAGCATGGCGCAACGAAACGCCTTTCCTGCGTCCCCTTTGCTGCAGTCGGCTAGGTTAAAGCCAAGAGTATGAGAAGGTTGACAAGGACGATGAATATTAGTGTTCTCGTAGGATGGTGCTGAGACGTGGTAGATGTCAGAGGGTCGAAGTATGGGCTGTCGAGGTCGATCAAAACTTCGGCACAGCCAGGTTGCCTTGAATAAGGGAATCAGGTGTGATGATGACAGCAAGATGAGCGTGTTCAAAATTCCGGGATTGTTTGGATGTTGATGAGTGCCAGACTCGACGTCCAAGTTGTGGTGGAGATAGCCTGGCCAAAAGGAATTTTGAAAAGGACGGACCGAAGGACATTTCCGTGCCAATTTAGTGCAATTTGGACTGAAGCACACTTTAAGGTAGTCACGGAAGGCAAACAGGATGCGAGTGGCACGCCGCATAGCCGTGGTGGTATGGTGCTTGCGTCATTGAGTTCCTGGTTTCCAACCGCAATCTCTAGATTTGGGAACAGAGTCATTCAGGAAGGTGTCGGGACGAGGTACCTCTGCACGACGTAATCCGAAGCTATTAGGGGAAAGAGAGACGTGACAACCTAGGTACTGGTGAGAGAAGAAGACTGAGGCGGAAGGCACAGGTTTTCGCCCTTGGTATCTTCCTGCCACAAAACGTGCCGTGCCTTCTTGACCAACTACAGTAATGTGATATGGCGTACCTTCTCCCAAAGCTCCAAGAAACATCACTATCGTACCTTGTGTAAATTGCTATCCAATCAAGGACTGGTTGAAGGGTATCTCACATTGATAGCTGAGAAGCAGGGCGCGGTGACACGTCAAGCCAGGTGGAACTGTTCAGACAGAGCAGGAACTCTCAGAACTGATGTCTTTAGGTGGACGAAGCCTGATCGGTATGAAGATTTCACTGACTCAATCTCAAACATCTTGGTTTCCCACGGCGGCTCATGGCATTTCTATATCAAGCCACCCTGAAGGTGAGCTACAACAGCTTCTGTCTTACCTCGGTTTTGGAAAGACCACGAGAAACCACAATCAACAACTTTGGATACCACGAGGCTTCTCAGGTACGTCATGAGTTTGGTCAGCCAAATTTGCGCCATCGTTGACGGAGACGCAGAGAAATCTCTCAGATCTTTGCCGCCAATCGACGGTCAGACTCTGCACAAGGCGGCTGCCGACATTGTGTGTACGATGTGCGTCCAAATGACTGTTTGTTGATTCGGTAACCTGCATGAGACAAACGGTTCAGCATCTGATTGTAACCGCTCTACACATGTTGATGTTACGTAGTCCACGCTCACCATCTATGTCGATTGTCAAACCCCTTCGGAGTTCGGCTTGGAGTCTTGAACGCGAAGCTGAGACTTGATTTAGGGGTTGAATCCAAACATGAAATATTGATAGGGAAACCCATCACTACTCGGCGAGATCCACTCTGACCAGCATTGTGAACCTTTGTCCATTAAGAAGTCATAATGTATGTACAAGGTGGAATACATCTTTTGTCTACCGAAACGCCGTCGATCTAAGCCTCTAAGGTAATGATTTCATGGGCTTCAAAGGGCCCTTGCGAGGCGCATCCTTGGAGTCGATGCGGTACTTCAGCTTGACACCCATAGCTGCCAACTCCACGTCTAGGAACTTGAGCGCACCCGGAACAACGACAACCGTCGTGTTCTCGCCTCCGACCCACTGGTTGCCCTGGCCATCCTCCCAGATCTCTCCCTCTACCTTGGCGGCGCTCTCCGCGTCGCCGGCGTCGAGGCGGGTTGCGCAGTTTCTGCAACGCACTGTCGTGACTTGCTTCTTCTTACCCACAAAAGGTGACACGGTTGGTTGGACTGAGAGGAACGAACCACAGCTTCGGCAGATCCAGGATCGCGTGTAATCGGAACAGTTGAGCAGACGATCCTGCAGCAGGAAGGCCGTACCGTGAGCGAGCAGCGCGTCACGCTCCATCTCTCCCACACGAATACCACCACCACGCTTTCTACCCTTGATGGGCTGGCCGGTTGTCGGTACGACTGGTCCCGTCGTTCGCACTTGGTACTTGTCGTTGACCATGTGACGCAGACGCTGGTAGTAGACGACACCAACGTAAATGTCGGCGGCCAGTTCCTCTCCCGTGATACCAGAGTACATGGGCTCGTTGCCATGGTAATTGTACCCGGCCTTCATCAGCTGATGACCAAAGTAGTCACCGGCGGTGTTCTCCTCGTTGAACTTGAAGGGCGTGCAGTCTTGTGCCAATCCGTGGAGCGCGCCAGCCTTTCCAGCCAGTGACTCGACGAACATACCGATTGTCATACGAGAAGGGAAAGCGTGAGGGTTGATGATAATATCGGGTTGGATACCAGATTCTGAGAAAGGCATATCGACAGCAGGCCATTTCTGGGAAGCGACACCCTTCTGTCCGTGGCGAGAAGAGAACTTGTCACCGATGACCGGGGATCGGGGAACTCTGAGCTTGATGGAGATCGTCTGGGCAGGCTCATTACCCGACTCGCTACCGAGCACACGTACTTCCTCGACAAATGCAGTCTCAGACTCCTTGTACTTTTCATAGTGTGTCTGTCCGTCCAGGTTGATCAGCTTGCCGCTGTAGTCTGCTGACACCGTGTGCCATGCGCAGAGTACATCTCCTTCTTGGACCATGCGTCCAACGTAGGGCAATCCGTCCTCATCAAGCAAGCCACGATAGAATCCCTTGACAAAACCGCCGGGGGCGAAACCGAAGAGCTTGGTGATATTCTTGGTGGCTCGCGTTCTCTGTTCTTCCTTCAGCGTGACCTTCTTCGTCTTGTAGATGGTACCGTGTCCGAATCCTCTTTCGTGTGCCGACTTGTTCAAAATCATGGCGTCGTCCATGTCGTAGCCAGTGTATGAGATAACCGCTACAACGGCGTTGAAGCCGTTGGGGAAGTTGTCGAATCCATAAGCGTTGTGTAGAGGCGATCGTACCACCGGTGTCTGGCCACTCTGAATTCTGTACATCTTGTTGTCCGTGCGGTGCCGAAGAGCCGTTGCCGGTGTTCCCATGGTTTGCTTACCCATCTGACATTGGTACATGTTTCTGGGGGACTGGTTGAAGTCTGAGAAGGGCGTCATGTTGGCAAGAATGGAGAGCATGTTGGTAGGAGTTTCTTCCACGTGCGTCGACTCGCCTGACACGATTTCGTTCTCAACAACGGCGATAGACATGTAGGGTTGCTCGTAAGGCCCCACAAAGTCCACCTTATCAAGAGGAAGATACTTCACGGGTCTGACCATACGCGCAGGCGCAGAAGACAAGTAGATACCAGGGTATGAACCGCCGTTTGAAGGCGGGACGTATCCAATTTCCAGTTGGAGAGGAACGCCGTGAGTGCCCTCCACCTTCCAGAAACGGAGAGTGTCTGCAATTCTGAGAGATTCGCGAGGTGTGCAGAAGCCGATGAGCTTGCCATCAAGCATGATGACAACGCTTTCATCTGTAGCCGCAGAAGACGTCTCCACAGCTCCCAACTCCGCCACAAGGCCAGGGATCTTGGAGGCGTCGACGGACTCGGTCATGATCTTACACTTGTGAGCCAGATGGTTAAGCAAACCGCAAGGCGAACCATCAGGAGTGTGTACGGGGCACAGAAAACCCCAAGACTCGGGCAACAGCTTTCGGACCGTTGTCGTCTTCAACTCGGCGAAGAAGGCACCTCTGTGAATCATTCGGAAGTGACTGATGAAACGGAGAAAGTTGAGCTTTTCCGCAACAACTGTGAAACCGGCTGTCTGTTGCAAATCAAGACCAGAAGGACTGGTCAGATTACCTGTGGAAAGGAAATATTCCAGGCCGTTTCCAAGGTTCTCATTGGCGTGTCTGAAGATATTGGCAGGGAACTCCTTGGCGAAGTCCTGCGATGTGAAGGGGGTGGCCGGGTGCTTTCTGGTCCATTCGCGGAGAGACAATCTGACAGCAGTCGACAGGAACTCTTCAAGGCGCTCCTTGATGATCATGCCGTACAGGAAACCGCCAAGAAGGACCTCCTGGTTTTGGACAGCATCAGGGTTGTCGACGGCGCAGTCGCCTGCCACGAGAGCATACAGCTTTCTGATCATGAACAACAGCATCTTGAACTTATCGTTGTCCTGCTTCTCGGTGACGTTGATGTTACCAAGGTGAACAAGAACAACCTTGCGCAGGAACTCGGTGCCGACATCGTAGTTGGACATGGTGTCGGGTACACCCATCACCACGCGGAACTTCTCTCCCAGGTAGGCTCTCGTCTCGGTCTTGCTGTAGAGTCCGTATGACTTGTAGGTTCGGAGCAGCAGCTCGACACGGTCCGTCAAGAAACTGTTCTTGGCCGACTTCGTGTTGGAGAGACCAATCAGTCCTTCGAAGATGTCGCGATCGTTTGTGTCGACGAGAGCCTTAAGGACCATCATGACCGGTACAAGGTACTCGTTCTTCTTCCAGGAGAAGCGGAACGTCATGTTTCCGTCACTCAGGTAGTGCAAAACGTTGGTCTGAGATGTCTCATCAGGTCTGACGGATCGGACGATGATACCATACGGGGTGTAGCCTTGGCCTCGGTTTTGGAAACTCGGTCGGTTGATCGCCATGGGGAAATTCCTTCGGTTGACTTGCAGCAGTCGAATAATCTTTTCGATACCGTTGACGATAAAGTAACCGCCCAGCTCTTCGGATTCCTCCTTTCTTTGCACCAACTGAGCCGGAGAGTTGCCCTCCAAGTGACATCTGTTGGACTGCCAATCCCCCATTAGCACCCCGCCGTCAGGTTTGCAATTGGTGTACAAAAGCACTTACCTTGACCATAATTGGCACCTGTCCAAGCTCGCGCACAAATTCTTTCGGATCACCACCATTGACCCTGTACTCGAAGGTGGCGGATAGCCTGCCTCGGTACGTCGAATGACGCTCTCTGCATTCGGAGGGCAGGATTTCACGATTCCTGGCGAACTTGTTGGAGGGGGGTAGCTGGGACTTTTGCAGCGCTACACTCTTGATCCGTACGGACAGGCGGTTCTTGCCTTCGAGACCCGCCCTGTCGTCGCCATCAAGATACGTCTTTGTGCCAATATCCTCTATGCCTCGAGCGAGGAGGCTCTTGTCGTCACTTGTGAACAAGGCATTGAAGGAGTCGATGTGAGGGCTCACAGCCTCTTGCAGGGCAGGATAGGCCGTGTGATCCTTCGGGGGGTTGCGAAAAAGGTTCTCGCGACGAACGGTATTGTATTGGTGATCCCACTCGGTGCTTGTCGCTGATGGCGCCATGTTCGCTCTCTCGTTTGCTTGCCTGCGACTGCGATTGTTAGCTTAAGTCTTGACTTCTTCCTTAGTGAATAATGGCTGGCTCACGGGGGACTATGTCATGTGGATGTAGCAATATCAAGGACTGGTCTCCCTGGGCAAGACAAACGCGACAGAGACAAGGAGGGCGAAAATGTAAACTTCTTCCTACTGCACCGGGTTTCTGGATCGCAGAGGGTTGGGATGCGACAGTCGGGTCTTCGGTGAAAACAAAAAAATAATTATGGAGATTGGAGCGGAAAAAATTGCATCGTCCAATCATGGCGCGGCATCGTCGAAACTGCAGGCCGTTATCCAAGACAGTGCGAGGACGTTGCTTTATCTGAGGTGCGGGGCCCTGATCTTGAAATGCTCGTCCGGAATGGAGGGCCCGCGTAGACGGAACCCCACTGTCGCGGGATTGTGCACCCGGGACTGAGATGCTCTCGGCGTTCCGATTATGAAAGGCGCCCGATATCCACGGAGACCGACCCACTCTTGTCCGTACGCCAGCCTCCATCTCAGACACGGCCTTGCTCTACTTTCTTATCTTGTGGATGCCGAAGTTGATTAGTCGTAGAGAAGGGATATTGCGTGTCCTGCAGCTTTCTTGACTGTGACACCAATGGTTCGTAACCTCTAATTTGTCACGAAATTTCAGTCACATTTGACTGGACCCGGTGGGTCACTCAACGTGATGTGAACCCGACAGCTGGGAATGGCAGGCGGAAGTGGACGCGTCAATGGTTGGTGGCTGTCATCGCCCGGGTTCGCTGACGGAACTCTGCTCTATTCGTCTGATGATCGAGATGGTACATTGGGTTGGCGGCAGCGCCATGCCGCAATGAACTTGAGTGGTCATATTAAGTCGAATCAGCACAGCAAATTCTGACATAGGATTGTAGAACCCATCCATCCAGGGAAACCTTTCAGCAAGACGGAAATTTCCAGCCCGAAGTGGGATCCGTCAGGCAAGGTAAGCAACCTTCACTGGGCAGCCTAAGGTGTAACAGTTCTCCGCACTAATTGGAAGGTAGGGTAGCAGAGAGGTGAAGTGAGGTAGGTGAGGTGAGGTAAGGTCAAGTCAGGCCCGGCCTTTAGGCGTAAAGTGGTCATGCCGCACCACCGAAATCGTTGGTTCTCACTAATACTCGCGGTGGATGGGTACCCTCCCCGCCGAATCTAGATTTCGGGAGTCTCCTAAGAATGCAACTAGCAAAGGAAGACTCCTAATTAGTAGGGATTACAGCGAGCAGCTGGCGACTTGCAGCCCAATCTACACTAACTGGGGCCCGATTCACCGAGGCTAGGAGCTAAGGCATCTCCATGGACATTCTACGTGAGATAACCCCCACCGAGGTCCTCGCGATACATACTTCTCGCTCTCACTCTGTGTAAGGTAGTCCACGGTCTCCGCGACTCCGCATCCGTCATGAGATGATGACAGGGTGATGCCCGGAGGATGCATAACATATGCTGCCGCCCTTGCCTCTTGGCCTCTGCCTGTCTCACCTGCCAAGCCCCTGTCCTCTCCAGCTTTTGGTCAAGGTTCCGTACTTACGCAGTAATATCTCTCCATCTACCTCACACCTCACTAAGCACACCAAGGTAACTGAGCGTAATGAACAGTACCAACACCTACTGCTTGTGTAATGACACCACCTTAGCTCGGAAGAGAATATCGCAGACATCAATTACGATTTTCTTCTGTCCTGTAGTAGGGAGTTCTCTCGAGCCTTGGTCGTCAGATCACCCAGCCAGCTCAGCGCATTTGTTCTGCCAGACTATTCACAAACGAATGGGCAAGTTCCCTTCTTCTCCCCCGCCTACATCCTCTATTCTCATAGTCCCTTCCACGCCCACTGACAACGGGATCTAGAGAAGCGTAGAAAGTAAGACAAGGTAGAGAAAACGGAGATTATTTCACCTTACCTAAGGTAAGGTAGGTAAGTACCATTCCATTCCTTAGCTTAATAAGTGCCGCACCTTCCATTGGGCGTAAGACTGAAGCGACTTACTGCCTTCCTTGCCTCAACCTTCCCTCCCGTACCGGGCATACTAACCCCCAGCCGTGGAAGGTACATCTTACGGAAAAGGCTCCTGCCTTCCATGAATATAATTGGGTTGTCTGCGGCTTTTGTCGCCCGCGTGCTTGCCTGCCTGGAGAAAGAGCCCAGCCTGCCTTACGGTCCATCCCTTTCATTACCTTACCTTACTTCACCTAGTTTACGGCCATTCCCTGACCATGCGCCGTTGTTGCTAAATACTCCCGATCTGCATCCTGCTTTCCTAGCAAACTCGAGGCTTCCATCTCATGGCTTTCTGTTCATCCAGCCCGGTCCGCCTTTCACTCAGCTCGCGCCATCGAAATACCCATTTGGCTACCTCTCAAGGTCGAGCCTGCATAAATTCTTCGTCCCGCTTGCAGAACCCTACCCAACCTCCGTTGCTGGTGATCCTTCCAAAAGAAAAAAAAAAAAAAAGGTAGCCACCAACAAACGCCTTTGTCGGCGAGCCGCCCGTTTCTCGCCTCGCCTCTCATCACAGTCACAACGTCATTAGACGCCCAACGTCGACGACCATTCTCCCCTCTCCTTGCACCGTCCTGCCTCGGCCCGCACGCAGTCAGCCCTCGCAGGTTGCTTGACGGGGATTGCCAGACAGATCTGGAGTTGTGCCGCCTGCAACAATCTGGGTTCTCACGCGCCCTTCATCCTTCCTCTCACCTTCCCCTTGTCGACATATCTTTCTTCATTGGGGAATCTATCTACCATCTACTCATCTACCCGCAACCCATCCACCCGCAAACGCGACCACCTGAGCAATCTTACCTTGCACACCTTACCTTACCCTGAGGCCGACTAAACAACATCCGAGGTGGAAAGCCAGCCTTCGCGCCCACCGCATCAATTCGGGGCCTCCTTTATTACCTAGCCTCCTTTATTACCTAGCCTTGGAAGTCTGCATGTCTTGGCCTTACTTTGGACACCACGGTTCGAATCGCTGCAACCCTTCAACCTAAGCCGGCTAAGACCGACTTGGCCCACCCATATCGGGTTCTGGTGACTTCCAGGACGTCTAGGCTATCGCGCCTCGTCGCCGTCTACCTCTGCCTACCTTAGCCGTTCGCCCACCGGATTACAAGCACCATTAATTTCAACCATACGTCACATCCCCTTCATTTGACATTGGCATCCGGGAGCAGATCCACGAGCTTTCACACCAGGTCACGGAAGCGTACTTTAGTCAAGTCATCCACTTCTGCGAGAGAGATTCATCATAGTCGGATCGAGCGCCGTGGTATTGAACAACCGCCTCGTAGGCTGGTCCTTGTCGAAAATCACCCTTCGCCGCCGCCGCCACGTTCGCATCTCATCCCTGCTACCGCTGCCGTTGCTGTCGTCAGTGGATTGACTTCCATGCCGCTGCCGCACATAACGTACTGCAAAGGCACTCACACCCGAAATCAGGTGCACCGGCACCCGGTTGACCTACAATTTCGTCCCTGATCGCAGCCCTTTCTCGCGCCTATCGTGGAGAGATCCACATGATCCGGTAGAAGCAAACGAATGAAACCCTAGTCGTTGATCTTGTAACCGCTGCAGACCCTGTCAACGCGGTTATTCCCAGTCGCCTTTTCATCCCCAACCGCCAATTCTTGCGACTCCAAATTCGGCACTGTTCATCCTACAGCTTGTGCCCCTCCCCTCCCGACCCCGGTCCCCCGACCCCAAGCTTGAGCCGGATCCAGGGTACTCAGTCACTTCCACGACCCTCGCCATCCCGTCTTTCTCTGGTGGGGACCTACTATACCTTACCTTACCTCACAGGCTGCTCGAGGTACCTCTTCCGGCCCCAAAGGGACAGACCAGGCCAGGCCAAGCGTCACCTGCGCTCTTCTTTTCTGGTTCCCGCCCGCCGCCTGCACTGTCTGCACCTGCATCTGCGCCGCAACTTGCTCCCAGTTCCAGTGTCGTCGCCCGCCAACGAGAAACCAGCGACGCCCATCGAGCCTCTCTCTCTCTGTCTCTCCCGCCCCCATCATCGCACAGAGCAGAGCAGCAACCTGTGCCGCCATCTCCCACGTCGATGCCAGCGACATTTGATTTGCGACATTTGGTCGGTTACCACGGGTCATACGAGACATTTTTATTTCCAATTTTCAAAGGCGTCTGAGCGCATCGAATACTTAAGCATCCAAATCACAACTCCGCACCCATCCTTCATCCCTCTCCGTCTCTCACCGTATCGAACTCTCTTCCGAACGAAATAGTAATCGCCGCGCCACCGACCTTTCTCCGTTGCGCAACATCTATTGCCGTTGCGCTGTATCCGGATCCAAGATCAACACACGTTGGCGACACCTCTTTTGGCCACCTACGCATCCTATACTACCTCCTCCACACCAGCGCATCGCGCTCATTATACACCACCACCATGGCGGGGCTTTTCCGGAAAGTGTACGACTGGCTGTTGAGGACGTTCTGGTGAGTGCACTTTGCTTCCCGCGATGAACAGCGGGGGTGATTTTCAGCGATGGACGGCCCGCGCGCTCTGACCTTACCCCGCCGCGCCCACTTTGCCCTTACCCTCGATCCTCGGGGATGGTATCTTGAACTTGAGCTGACTTGCGACGACAGGGCGACAGAGATGGATGTGACGATGATCGGTCTCCAAAATGCGGGTAAGACGTCTCTGCTCCGCGTCCTCGCAGTAAGTGAATCTTTTCCTACATTGTCAAGTTTTCCTTCGCACCAAAGCCGTTCGCACGCTGACATTTACACTTGTAGGGCGGCGAGTTCACCATCGAGTAAGCGACCTCCGTTTCTTCTTCACCCCTCAGAACTGCCTACTGTACCATCTCTGGTGTAATCGGTCTCGGCTAGCGGCATCTTCGGCTAACTGATATCTTGTGTAGCTCGATCCCGACGGTCGGATTCAACATGAAGCGGGTGCAACGAGGACACGTTACACTGAAATGTTGGGATATTGGTGGCCAGCCCCGATTTCGAACGATGTGGGAAAGATACTGCCGTGGCGTCAACGCTATCGTCTTCATCGTCGATATCGCTGATATGGACTTGCTACAGCAAGCTCGGGAGGAGCTTCATGCTCTCATGGACCAAGCTTCTCTGAGAGAAATCCCACTACTTGTTTTGGGAAACAAATCGGACCTCCCGCAGAAGTTATCGGTGGACGAGCTGATCGATGCGCTTGACCTCAAGTCCATAGGCCACCGCGAGGTTTGCTGCTACGGCATCAGTGCCAAGGAGGAGACCAACTTGGACGCTGTGCTACAGTGGCTGATGAAGTGGGCGAACAGGTGATGCGTAATACTGACGCGCGTTGGATGCCTCGATCCGCCGCGTTCCCAGTTGTCCCGCCCTGCCGTTCCTTCTCGATCGTATTCCCTCTGGGCTTGCGGGCTAGTGGATTCGAAAGGGCAATACTATTACTGAAGACGAGGGGGTTTTATGCGGCATGGTGTTCGTTGTCGAGACGTCGTTGTGTCGAAATTGTCCGCCAAATCACGGATCTTCTGACGTTATTAGTTGGTCTGCGACAGCATTAGCAGCAGTAAGCGTGCCAAGTCCCCCATGGCGTTTTCACCATGTCCCATATATCGGAGCGGGAGGGAAGGGGACTGTTTTCAAGCGATAATTTGGACGGCATGTCTGGAAGCAGGGCGCTTGCCTTTGATTTTGAAGTTAGCACGCCGGAATTTCCAGTCATTTAAAGGTCATCCAACCTAGAAATGCTGGTACGCGGCACCGCTCAAGCGAGAAATAGCAACGTAGAAAGGAGCAGAGCGGGGTATAAGTGGGTGGCCATGACGATGCTACGAAAGTAGACGAATGAATATCATGACTGATGTACGATCGCTTGATCTCCTGTCCATGTTTGATTTGTATGAGGTTTTCGCTGCCACACCAAAGCTCTGCGTATATGAAGAGGGTGAGGCGCTTCACCATATAATCGACATGAGCTGGTCTGACACACAGCACCGGCGTGTGGTGGTGTTGAGAGAGAGTGAAGTACAAGAATTGAGAGCTAGGAGAGGGGTAGACGACAGAAGAGAGAGAAACCAAAGTAGAGAAGGTGGGATGTCTCGAGAAGAAAAGTAAAGAGAGGAAAGAGAGGGGTCAAAAGAGAAAGGAAAAAGATATCAAGTTTTTTCGTCAGTCTCTATTTTCTCTCTCTTTCTCGTTCAGCAGTGGCAGTCTTGCTCTCTCTTATTGTCATTCCCTTTTGCGCAGCACACAGACCAGAGACTGCCAGCGCATCGCGCATCAATGCATCGGTTTCCATCTGCTGCTGGCGCGACGTGATTGGTCCGCCAACCGACGCTTCCGCACCCCTTTGCTGCAGGGCCCATGGGGTGAAGGACGGAGAGGAGGAGGGGTGATTTGATGCCCGTTACGCTGAGGTGCTCTCTTGTCTCTTGCGTTGTGTCTTCAATGTCTCGGAGGTTCGGGAGAGAGAGTGAGGAATGTGAAGTTGAAGACGTAAGGAAACCCGAGTAAGGTAGATTAGGCAAGTTGATTAAAGGAGAAGACGGGTTGAAAAATAAACGAGAGCTGAAACTAAAATGTGCCCTCTATTGGAAATAACGACGTATTTGGGGGGAGAGGGCAAGAAAATCCCCCTCCCGCAGGACCCATTCAATGAGCGATGCCACGATGTGTTAGCCAGGGATGGCCTGGTGATGCTTGGGACGCTAGAGGTGGCAGAAGTGCCAAGCGGACAGGACAGCTTGCTTGCCATCGTCAACCCCACACTCACTAACTGGGCACCGGTTCACTCGCTCACTCTTGGTCACCTTGGCTATTTGCTTTAGATATCTGGGAAGGCAAGAATAATCTCCTGCCTTTTGATTTGACTCATTTCACCTCACTCATCTTCTTAAATTCACAGTGAGCGAGTGAGTTAGTGTATGGCATTCGGTGAGCCCATGGCTATTGTCACGTAAGGTGAATATGGAATGTGGAACTCATGTACCCGCTGAAATACTCATTGCTCGCTTGCTCATTCGATGTAATCCATATCACCGCAATACATCTTTATCGAGGAGCTGGAATGCCTCTCACACCATCCACAAGGCAATGCGGCACGAGCATGAGTGTTGAGAATGTATTGTACAGGGCGTTAAATTCTTCTAGTGCTCGAAAGGGCTTGCCAGGTGCCCTCCCCTTTGGATCTGCCGGCCCTCCCTCCAGGAAAAGACGACGATGCGATTCCTCCATGTAAGCAGTAACTCCATGCTAATGTGCCCAATTAAAACAAAATGGAAAATGACAAACTTGACCAAAGAAGTAAGAGACGGGAGTTCAGGACGGTCATGGGTAGTCGGTAAACCCAGCTGAAGGCCCATCCCTATTTACCATATAACCAAACTTTTCCGGCTCATCCAGCAGAATACTCGGCATATCTGTATTATTTTCGAGGCGCACAAATTGGTCAACGTCTCGGCCCCAAAGGTCTTTTCCGTTCCTAATGGCGTCCGCTATACGGTCCTTGTTTCGAAACCTCTCGCCATTCATCCACTCGTGGGAGAAGGACGACATCTTGGTGAGGAACTCATCGACAGTGGCGAAGCAGCTAGAGCAGTGCCAGCAGGCGTTCCCGAGATTCGCCTTCTCGAGGTCGTAAAGCGGCTTGAAGCCCCCGTCTCCCATTCGGAGGTTCGCCGGCAGGAGCGTGCGTGAGCCCTGGTAGTAAGTGGCTTGCGGGTGTTCCCACTCAGGTCCCGTGTGGAGGAACTGGAAACTGTAATAGTAAAACCGGCTACGCAAGGTGAGGCGACGGGGGAATTGGCACGTTCGCAGTAGCAATAGTGTCTCCGGTCGAGCAATCTCGTCAACGTCGGCGACGAGAATAACGTCCCCGTATACCGGAGCCTGCTTTCCGACGAGCCTAGGCAACACTTGGGTGTACATGGCGTTGCGCTGTAAGTCTTCGTAGTCCCACGACCTTCTCGGATTGAAATCTGACGGGAATTCGAGCTCGTGGTAGATGAGCTTGTCATGGTAAGGCTTGAACCGGTCCCAGTTCTCCTTGATCGTGAGCGGCTTGGGCCTGCCAGTAAAAGTCTTTGGAGACTCAACGATGACAAAGTAGTCAACGTAGTTGTAGGTAGAGTTCAAGCGTATTTCCATCCAGTCGAGCTCTGTGTTGACCATGAACAGGTCGTATACCTTTCGCTGGCCAGTCTCTGACTGGGGAGTGAAGACGGGGTAACCGTGGTGCTTGCAAAACTTGGCAGCAGCATCGGAGGAGTAGAAGCCATGATGGTCGCTCTTGTTACCGAAATTGAGACCGCCCTTGGGAAGCTTAAGGGACAGGTCGAGGTTCGATATGCGATGGTCGAATCTGTCAAGTGCAGGATGTTGGCTAAAGTACAAAATGAGGCAGATCGTTATCGCCAACAAGAGTTTCAGGATGACAGGAAAGCCAATGTGCCATTGAAGAACCATGGTGTCGATGGGTTAGGTGTTGACTGACAGATGGCGACCTGAGTAGGAAGGGCAGATGTTCTGGTCTTGAATTGTGGCGGCGAGGCCGTTTCGTTTCACCTCTCAAAATAAAGTCTGGTGACCGGGTTTGAGATACGGCGAATGCAGCCTCCACCCTAGGCCGGTGTTACTGGTAGAAGCGTGAAAGGAAATCCTAGCCGGAAGGCAGTGTGAGGAACACAGGCTTTGCAGAGCTGCTCAGATGAGAGCATCCGGGCCACGGATCGTTTGATGGCGGGAACAGCCTTGTCGCATATTTTCAGAACTGGGGAAGTGTGAAAACCCCAGGATACCAGGGGAAGAAACCGGTAGGTATATAAAGTGTATGAGTATTTGGAGGCTCGGACAGGCTCGAGCACCGGTGTCACCTGTGAAATATGAAGTAGCTTGAGATGCCAGAGGAAGGAGCGTGGGGGGGCGAGCTGAAGCAAAGTCAAGCAAGCACACGCGCTTTAATGAAATAAACGTTTTACACTAAGGTAGGCAGAAGTTCTGATCAAAGTGGCACACTCCAGCTGGGCGGTTTACCGGGGAAAGCCTCAGCTATGGGCAAGTTTAGGTTACCACAAAGGTAGCACTAAATAGCGCGATGGCGGGCGCTTCATAGTTCACACGAACCAAGGGAGCCCCTGAAATTGCGTTGAAGAGCAGATCGGTCGAGTTCCATTGTCGAAATTGACAGGCACATGGCGGCAACATGTCTCCTCTCAGCTCGAGGTGGATATGAGTCTCCCATGTCTTGCACTTGCAGACATATGTCCACCCGGGCTACAATTGCGCGTGTGTGGCCTGTTGTCCAGGAGTGTTTGGAGGAATGGTAAGCTTGGCCGGCACATTGAGATACCGTCCGTTCGGCCTTCCATCTTTGACGTTGATGAGTCCAGGATCAAGTGTGGGACCAATGCCGCTTGCGTTTTCTGTTCATGTAGAAACGCCGAGAAGATAACTCTATTTTATGGTAGTAGATCAGACGAGCCAGCCTGAGAGGAGGAAACTATACAATCTAAGAAAACATATACTGATGTTCCCAGCTCAAGAATCATTCTCTTAATGGCCACCAGCACTCGACTCGCCCTTGATGGGAGGTGAGCTGCAAGATGAGCGCGAGAAGGCACGAACATCCGTGGTTCCGTCGTGCGTGGGTAGTGTGAATGTAGAAGATGAGAAGCAGGGGACGTCCTGCGTGATTGGTGCCGCCAACAGGGGTGTAGCAAGAAGAAGCTTTTACCAGGCCGAGTGGGGTCTAGTCACTCCTGACCAGTGGCCCTACGCAGTCGTATGTCTCTCGAACAGGTGAAAGCGCGACAAAGATAAAAGCTGGGCATTGCTGCGCCAAGGTCAACGACGGTAGCTGTCAGCATTGTCGCGCTCCTTTTCCGACGATCAACATGGTATGGCACCGAATGTGCTGAGTAACGCCCCTACGCAAGCTGTGAGGCGCAATCCATCGTCGGCGGAACTCCACCGTCAACAGCACCAGAAAAGGACTTTGATGATGGCTGCCTGTTGCGGGTATACACGATGCCGTATGCTATGGCCTAAGAAAAAATTCAAAAGTTCACGATCCCTCATATTAACCCCCCACCTACTCCTGAAAGACAACACAAGCCAAGGTGAAGCTTTCGTCTCAATACCTGGTCAAGAAAGGCCTTCAGAGCTTGGTGTGTCTGAGCAGCCACTGTCCCACCGCCCAGGTTTCAAGTTCTAGCAATGCCATCACGGGCCAAGCCCAACGGGCCCCAGCTTCGAAGCTTGCTCGATTCAAGCACCTATTGGTCTGAAACAAAAACATTCTTCACCGCTGGAGGAGGCTTAGAGCTGAGATGTCAAGACGCCAAGCTGGTGTTCCTGCGACATTTGAAATTATACCGAGTAACGACCCTTTAGGTATATTGTAGCCTTCTCCAATTTTTCTGTGAGACGCATTAGCCAAACCATCGCATGTTAACTCATTACTCCAGAGCCCCCTGCGGAGATCAAGATAAGATAAGCAACATCAAAAGAGCGCTTGATGTCAAACGCCCCGGCAAGTCGATGCCGAGCCAATAGGTACATACGAGCAAAGCTACGTACGAATTACATAGTTACGTAGTCAGCACGGATAGTAAGTACTTAATTACTGACATGAATATATGCGGAAACAGAAGCAACTTGATATACCATCTCTGAAGTAATTAAATGGTAAATTCCAGTAGCACGGATTTACACTCAGCTTTGTGGTCCATTGTTACTGTTGTTGGGCAACTGCCAAGCGTCCAAGACCATCCGTACCTCGGAACTTTCTTGTGGTGCTCCACTCATGACAACGTCGCTGGTTGTTCCACAGCGACCCCGACTCCGACCCCGGACTTGCCAGTTAACGCACCGATACTGCGTATCTGTATGGAGAGCTTGTATACAACCGGCCCACGAAAGCATCTCGTCCCGGCCAGACCCCAGAAAAGATGAATTTGGCAAGGAGAACGAGTAAGTCTAATCCTGCTCAGAAAACAGCTTCATGGTACCAGACACCTCGCTGTTCAATGCCAAAGCACTAGAAATCACTCAAATAAGAGCATCCTACCTTCTTGAAGCTCTTGAAGCCAGGCCGGAACACTAACCAATCGATCACCCACAGTTCCATTCGCCTTGCGCGCGGCATTGAGGCGATCTCATAACCAGCCAACCCCGCAGCTGTCAACGGCCTTCAACGCCCTCACCCGCCACACGCTTCCAGGCTTTGCCGCATCCATCCACACATCATCTCCCCGACCAATTTCAGGAGCCATGTCCCCATCTGCTGTCAGTAACACGAGCAATGGCACTGCTGGTGCCCCTAAGCAGAATGCTTGGGCTGGTCATCTCGGGGCCGCTGGCTTCGACCTAAGAAGTAAGTAAGGACGTCGGCTTAATCAAAGATTGGTAAAGTAACCGTAATTACAAGGCGATACTATGACCACTCCGACGGCTTCGATGCTTGCTGCCATTCAAAATTGCAGTTTGCTGGACGATGTTTTCGTGGAAGACCCCACAACGATGGAACTCGAATCTCACGTCGCAGCTCTTGCTGGCAAGGAGGCCGCTCTCTTGGTTCTCTCCGGGACCATGGGGAACCAAGTAGCGCTCCGAGCCCTCCTCACGCAACCTCCATACAGCGTCTTGAGTGACCATCGCTCACATATTATCAAGTATGAGGCTGGCGGGTTCGTGCATCCCCCTTTAGCTCCCGTACCGTGCGACATCTACTGATTGGTATTCGTCAGCGTTGCTTCGCTTTGTGGCGCCATGATACAGCCCGTGGTACCACGTAATGGAGCCTACCTGACACTAGAGGACATTGAGGCCCATGCTGCTCTCGATGACGATGTCCATACCTGTCCTACCAGGGTCATAAGCTTGGAAAACACCCTCGGCGGCGTGGTGACCCCCCTGGCCGAGGTCAAGAGGATCGCAGAGTTTGCACGGAAGAACAACCTCAAGCTTCATTGCGATGGGGCCAGAATGTGGGAGGCCGTTGCCTCTGGAGCCGGTAGTCTCTCCGAATACTGCTCACTATTCGACACGGTCAGCTTGTGCTTCTCAAAGGGTCTCGGTGCTCCGATTGGAAGCATCGTTGTGGGCGACGCAGCGCAAATCAAGCACGCCCGCTGGGTGCGCAAGTCTATCGGCGGTGGTCTCCGGCAGTCTGGAGTGGTAGCAGCTCCTGCTAGGATTGCCGTTGACGAGACGTTCGGAAAGGGGCCCAATGGCGAGGGTGGTCTTTTGAAGTCGTCTCATGAGACCGCAAAGAGAATCGGGGAACTCTGGACTAGTCTCGGTGGCAAGCTTACCCTTCCGGTCGACACCAACATGTGCTGGCTTGATTTAGATGCTGCTGGGTGCAGCACCCAGGACTTCATCGCGTTTGGGGCGGAATTGGGACTGAAGCTCATTGGCAACAGATTGGTTATCCATTATCAAATTGCCCAGAACCAAGACAGGGTTCTGCCTAAGCTAGAGCAAGTCTTTCGGCGAGCTCTGGAGGGCGGTAGTCAGACAACAGGAGGGGAGAAGGGCCCAACGAACATGTACCAGCCGCGTTAAGATTGAACGTGGTTTCTTGGGTTTTCTTGGACTTGATATTCCTCATACGATGCCAACTTCAATCAACGATGTTACGTCTCTATGCTCTAATCATCTGAGGCTGTCACAGCTTCGGCCTTCGTGTCAGTTGACTATGACCCGAATTGCGTGAAGAAAGTAAGCCTTGCTGGCTGACCTTTCAGGGTTCTACTTAGGGCAGCTGATGTAAGACGAGCGACCCTTGCTTCATCCCTGTCGTCTCAACAAGTCAATCATTGTGAAAGACAGGGCAACCGTCCAAAATATCATGTATGGCGAGCAAAACCAGACATCAAGCTTGAGGTCTGCAACCAAACTTTGGTGTGCAAAATATCGAAAACGAAATCTATCATTCAGGGTGGCCCATGATCAAGCCACTTGGCATATGTCATTCTCATGAATAATATTTCCTACGCGCCGTCGGCCTTGACACGAGAACTCCGTTGCCGATTGCAGGTTCTGAAAGAGGTGTATACACATTCAAGTGCGGTAAATGAAGATGGCTCTGGCGCGAAGTGAAATTCAACCGTAATCAAGGTTGCTGCGGCGCGCTGCACGAACGTGGATCAGCTTTGCAGGCGTTTGTACATGCAATGCCGGCTTGAAGTGCCGATGAGTAAAATGACTGAGAAGTCAAATGTAACATATCATCGAGAATAAAGTACCTACATATTGATAGGGAGTTGGAATAGGACAGCCCCAGTGGTCGTTGGCCAATATTTAATATCAATGTGGTCAACCCTCATCCCTCAAGATGCCTTCAACTCTCGAAAGCGAGTGGTTGTCGTAAATCAACTTGTGGGAGTTTCAAGACCGATGGGAACGGGATTTCCTACGATTACACGTCAACAGATGTAACAAAATATTGGGTTTCTCCCACACCACCTGAGAATCTCGCTTTCGCTCCTCTCCAGGCACAAAAGCTACACAAGGAGGTAGACCCTTGGGCAAAAAAGTTGAAAGTACGGAGTACATCGCTGGCAATCGTTTTGTTGCACGTGGGGAAGCATCACTCGCACATCGCCTGCGCCTCCGTGTCTCGACGATGGGCAGACAGCAGGAGAAGAAGAAAGAACATGCAAACGCGGAATATTGAAGACCTCGAGGGTTACTCCAACGCCGCTGACATAGTTGTGTGGACAAACGTACAGGTGGTAGGTATCTGTATTCGAATGCATCAAGACAACGTTCGGAGCAATTTCCGGAGGAGTGTGGGGAAAGCTGTATCCGGGACCGCCGAGCTTCTCCGCAGAGCCCGGCTCATTTGTCCAATAACAATTACCGCATGGTCTGGCGAGCACCGAACAAAGCCTTTAATACCCCGCCAACAGGCATTCTTACCGCAATTCCCAAGACAAGACTAATACCAAGTTCGCAAGATCCCACGGTCATCCTTG
This sequence comes from Colletotrichum costaricense, assembly GCF_030867565.1. Lineage (NCBI taxonomy): Eukaryota > Fungi > Ascomycota > Sordariomycetes > Glomerellales > Glomerellaceae > Colletotrichum > Colletotrichum costaricense. The sequence continues at coordinate 1,807,168 of NW_026848236.1, read as the reverse complement.
CTGACGTCACAATACCTGTCGGTCCAAGTGGGATGACATACGATGCTCGTCACCCATACTTTCCGCCTACCCTTGCACCAATACGCCTAGCCTGGTGGCACATCATGCTCCTGGACGTTTCTGGAGCTAGAAGCTTCTCCCAGAGCTGAGAGGAAACAAAACAGGCGGCCAATCGGTGCTATGACGCTCGTACCGCGGCTCTACCACGGCTCCCCAAAGGACTGGATCATGCGGGGAAAGCTGCACGTCGTCTGCAAGCAGGACCGGCGAAGCCAGCCAGCCAGCCAGCTTCATTTCTCGGTGTCTGTCTCTCTGCCTTGCTCGACGTGACAGCGCCCTTGTCTCGATTGGTAAAAGTTGCGTGTTGTGGCGTCCAACGTGTCGTCTGCCATGCCGCGAACCCAAGATGCCTGCGATGGCGCAGAATTGACTCGGACCCAGCATATTCCAAGCCCAACGGCGCCGAACAACGGTAACCTTCTGCTCGGCCGCCCACGTAAATCCGCAGGAAACGAAGGAGTTTTCAAAATTGTGTTGGTCATTATGTCTAACATCCTGGGAAAGCCTATGTACATACATTTGGGTTCACTGCCCCCTGGTACCGGCCCGGGTCTGCCCTGGCCTTGCTGCGGTACTTGCCCATCTCAGGCGACCGACGATCCCTCCTGGCGACGAACCCGTCCAAGCTTCCCCTCCCGACCTAAGGCAAGTGAAGCTACAGCCGATCCTGGTGGGTAGCCTGGCAGCTTCCCATATGCATAACGTGCTTCCCTCTGTGCCCATTTATACCTGGTCGTAAGCCACTTCATCCGAAGTGAACACCTCGTCTGCGTCCCTGGATCTACCCGTTCAATAATACTACCATTGTGTATATACTAGCTCCTCCGAGAGCTCAATTGAACGCCATGGTCAACTTTGCGCTGGCCCTCGTAGCTGTAGCTGTCTTGCCTCGGACAGCTCAGGCTTTGTATGAGAATGGGTCTGTTGTCGCTCCTTGCGACTCGCCCATTTACTGCCATGGCGACATCTTGAAAGAAGTTGAACTGGCAAGACCGTTCTCAGACTCCAAGACATTTGTAGACATGTGAGTGCCCATTGACACCACCATGTGACCAAAATTCGACCTAGGCTCTCTACTGACATTCATCCCTACTCGAAAGGCCTGCAATCAAGTCCCTGGAAGAGATACAAGCAGCATTCAACAATCTGTCGAAACCTTTGAGTAATAATACTGCACTCAATGACTTCCTACGCGCCAATTTCGCCGCAGCAGGTGGTGAACTCAAGGAAGTACCCAAGGACCAATTGAAGACGGACCCAAAGTTTCTCGACAAGATCAACGATACAGTGATCAAGGAATTCTCTCAGAAGGTCATTGCCATCTGGCCGGACTTGACCCGCACCTACGCTGGCTCTGCAAGCAACTGCACAACATGTCCAAACAGCTTCATCCCAGTCAACCACACCTTTGTGGTTGCCGGAGGCCGATTCCGCGAGCCTTACTATTGGGACTCTTTCTGTAAGAACACACTACTAAAGTTCATGTTCGTAGGGCGAGTTGTCAACTGACTTTCAATGCCATGTAGGGATTCTTGAGGGTCTCTTACGCACGGGTGGCGCTTTCACTGAGATCTCCAAGAATGTCATCGAAAACTTCTTGGATCTCGTGGAAAAACTCGGGTTTGTGCCCAATGGCGCTCGAATCTACTATCTGAACCGTTCACAGCCGCCATTGCTGGCACAGATGGTGCGCCTCTATGTCGAGTATACAAGCGACCGGAGCATACTAGAACGCGCAATCCCTCTCCTCATCAAGGAGCATGAATTCTGGATGACAAACAGAACTGTTGAAGTCAACAAAAACGGGACTACATACACTCTGAATCAGTCAGTAAAATATCAAGACCTTCAAACTTAGTAGCTTGTAGCTAACATCAAGGATCAGATACAACGTCACCAACACACAACCAAGACCCGAATCATACAGAGAAGACTACGTCACTGCTTCGAACGCTTCCTACTACTCAACCAACGGAATCATTTACCCCGAGGTCGAGAAATTGAACGACACCGAAAAGGCCCGTGTGTATGCCAATCTTGCGTCCGGTGCAGAGAGTGGCTGGGACTACAGCTCACGATGGCTTTCTCGACCTGCAGATGCGGCGAGGGACGTCTACTTCCCTCTCCGATCTCTCAACGTTCTGGAGACTGTCCCTGTGGAGCTGAACTCCATCTTGTACTGGAATGAGATGACCATTGCTGCGCTACTCAACTCCACAAACAACGGCACGGGAGCAGTGGCTTGGACTGAACTTGCCACCAAACGAAGTCAAGCTATGTACGATTTGATGTGGAACTCGACCCTTTCAAGCTACTTTGACTACAACGTGACATCAGGAGGGCAGAATATCTACATTCCGAAAGATGATGATGCCAGCACTCTTGAAACGAACACCGCCGAAGCAGAACAACAAGTTCTCTTTTCGGTTTCCCAATTCTACCCGTTCTGGACAGGAGCGGCACCCTCTCACCTCAAGAATAACCCTTACGCGGTAAAGCAAGCCTACCAGCGTGTTGAGAAGTATCTAGACATCAAGAAGGGCGGTATCCCCGCCACAAACCTCAAGACAGGTCAACAGTGGGATCAGCCCAACGTCTGGCCGCCCTTGATGCACGTTCTTATGGAAGGTCTCCGCAGGACACCTGCCACCTTTGGAGAGTCGGATCCCGCCTGGCGTGATGTCCAGAGTCTCGCCCTCCGCCTCGGGCAACGGTACCTGGACTCTACCTTTTGCACCTGGTACGCTACGGGGGGTTCAACCAGCGAGACTCCTCAGCTCCAGGGCTTGACCGCCCAGAGCGTCGGAACCATGTTTGAGAAGTACGGCGATAACTCAACCAACGTTGCGGGTGGTGGTGGAGAATATGAAGTGGTTGAAGGATTCGGCTGGACGAACGGTGTTCTCCTTTGGGCCGTTGATGTGTTTGGAAATGACTTGAAGCGGCCCGACTGCGGGAACATCACCGCAGCCAACGTGCATCCCGCTAAGAGAAGTTTGCCTCAACGCGCGGTAGAATTAGATTCCTACGATGCTTCATGGATCAAGAAGTTTGGTAGACGCGCTGAAGAGGCCGCAAGGAGGGTGTAGAGTCGAAAATGAGCTGATCTGCGATGACAATATTCTCTTAGTGTATCGCGATAGTATCACAGTGTTGAGGCTGTCCAAATGGGGATGCCGGTATGCTTTAGGAGCGCCATCAGGCTAATAATATCTTCACGACGTTTACGTAGACTCACTCTTTGAGACGTTGATCGCAGTGCTCTCTACCTGGCGTTGACGCAACCAAATGTTTGCCAACGACGTAGTAAGTGAGCTAGCCCATAGTGTAGACCTCTTCGACTTGAGTCAAGATCCACCTGAAATTGCTCTCATAGATGAAGCCGAATGGTAGAAAAAAAGTCTGGCCCTAAGCTGCCTCCAGTTTCTGTCAGTCGTCTTCGATGTTTGCTGACCTGCTACGCAGGTGCCCGAGCTTGAGACTTTTACCGAAGTATACAAAGCGCCCAACAATGACCCGATATTTCATGGAACCGGATGATATACCAAAAACCACCTGATCCGCTTCATGTCGTGAAGATAAGAGTTGAAGCTGCTCTCACACATGGAAGCTGGCTTGCTTGTTATGATGGGCCAGCTCTTGCCAGATGGTGACAGCTGACGACTTGAACAGGTAAGTAATCCGGGGGTGGACTGTGCGCCTTTCAGGTTGATGACGGCTCGAACGAACCGGGAGTTGCCTGAGGTGCTTGCCAGCTGCCGCCGCGGGCACACTCCAAAGCCGAGAGCACCGGCCAACACCATTTTTTGAGCTCCGCCAGACGAACCGTGACGTTGAATACTGATCTGACAAAGCTCCACCATCTGCTTTCCTATTCCGAAGCTCCAGCAACCCACAGTCAATCGACCGCAAAACAGCACCGATCGAAGCTCCCTTGCCTCGAGCTGAATACCCATCGAACCGACGCGCCGCGCCCACGCTCGAACTTAATCATGTCTGGAGGAAGAAATCCCATGGAGGAGGCCTACGAGCGCTTCAGGGCCGTCGCTCAACAGCAGCAGAAGCGCGGCGGCTTCGGCGGTGGCGGCATGCCCGGCGGCCCTCGCGGCGCTGGCATGGGACTTGCCGGTCTGGTTCTTTTGGGAGGTGCTGCCTTCGTGGCCCAGAATGCGCTATTCAACGTCGATGGTGGTCACAGAGCGATCAAGTACCGGAGGACAACGGGTGTGAGCAAGGAGATCTACAGCGAAGGTAGGCTGCACCCCTCCACACCATTTGAGGAGGCACCGTTCCCCTTGATATTGGTAATGAAAATGTGCTGACAGTTTTTCTCTTCTCAGGAACCCACTTGATCATCCCCTGGTTCGAGACCCCCGTCACCTACGATGTTCGCGCGAAGCCCAGAAACGTCGCCTCTCTCACCGGAACCAAGGACTTACAGATGGTCAACATCACCTGCCGTGTTCTTTCCAGGCCTGATGTTAAGGCCCTGCCTCAGATCTACCGCACTCTCGGCACAGACTACGACGAGAGAGTGCTTCCATCCATCGTCAATGAGGTTCTGAAGAGCGTTGTTGCTCAATTCAACGCTTCCCAACTCATTACCCAGAGAGAGATGGTTGCCAAGTTGGTTCGCGAGAACCTCTCCCGCCGTGCTGCACGGTTTAATATTCTGCTGGACGATGTGTCCCTGACGGTATGTAAACGACACTCCAATGAAACCCCCATGATGCCTTGCTAACTATTTGCCATAGCACCTTGCCTTTTCCCCGGAATTCACAGCTGCTGTTGAGGCGAAGCAGGTTGCCCAGCAAGAAGCTCAGCGCGCGGCGTTCGTTGTCGACAAGGCTCGCCAGGAGAAGCAGGCCATGGTTGTCAAGGCCCAGGGTGAGGCTCGCTCTGCTGAGCTTATTGGAGATGCCATCAAGAAGAGCAAGGCCTACGTCGAGCTGAAGAAGATTGAGAACGCGCGCGCCATTGCTCAACAGATGCAGGAGTCCGGCAGCAAGAACCGTTTGTTGCTTGACTCTGAGGGCCTGGGCCTGAACGTGTTTGATGATAGCGAGAAGAAATAAGGCATCGGCATTTGGGCGCGGATTCTCCACACTGTACTCTTACAACATCGAAAACTGGCATGGACTTGTATAATAATGAAAAATATCGCCTCTGAGAGCTTCGAGAACACTTCATCTGCAAACGTAGGAGGCTCGAAAGGGTTGGTGGAAAATCCATCCATGTACAACAAACAGAACCGCTTCAGTAATTCTGGTACAGCACAATAGAAAATTCCACACCGTGAATGTCCCTCGTTACGTTGCTCATCTGTAAAGTACTTTACAGTAGCAAGCTTGCTACGTTTGGGATTGTCTTTCGTATGTTGAAGTACTTTCTTCGACAGCCGTCGATCCATTCGCAGCACAGGCCGTCGGAACTGGTGGATGCCTGCACAGCGTTAAGACGTGCCTGGGGTGGGCCCGGGCATCTCAGAGGTCCCCTCCCCTGCTCAGCTTACAGAAGGGCCCCTCCCCCACCACGACTTCCTGCCTGCGGATAGCTCGAGACTAATCGTACAACCGTCACATCCTCAACCAACAAACCGCACGACCCCGCCAAGTCGAATTCGAATACTACACAGCCTCGCATTTTCTACCTCCCCTCGAAACCAAAACCAAGCCCATAGATTGTTGTCGCCATTTCACACACGCCACAATGTTAATCAAGTATGCGCATCTCTGTCCTCCGGACCTCTGGAGGCGGTGACCCGACTGTACCCATTCGAATAAACTGCTTACGCCAACTAGGGTGCGAACGCTTACCGGCAAGGAGATTGAGCTGGACATCGAGAACGAATACAAGGCGCGTACCCATCCGACACATTGCCCACCGAATACAACGGACGGGGACAGAGAGGTGGAGAATAGAACGCTGACCAACCTTGCAATAGGTCTCTCAGATCAAGGAGAAGGTTGAGGAGAAGGAAGGCATCCCGCCCGTGCAGCAAAGACTCATCTACGGTGGAAAGCAAATGTAAGGTGTAATCCTCTTGGAGCGTGAAATCATGCTTCCGCCAGTGTGATGGGGCTGGGGGAGCTTGGGAGAATTTCCTACGGAGACCATTCCGCTGACAAGATGCTTGAACAGGGTCGACGACAAGTCCGCATCTGAATATGGCCTCGAGGCTGGCGCTACATTGCATTTGGTTCTCGCCCTTCGAGGTGGAAACTAGATCTGTCTCTGGCAATGGCTTTGAGCATGAGAAGACAGGCCAGTAAACAATACGCAGCTCAGGTGTTTTCAGCGTTCTTGAGACGGAGCATTCATCGGCTACAGAGCCGATAGGGGATGATATGCAGTAGCGACGTCCATTTGCGACATGGAAGTATAGAATATTGCCTGTCCAAAGGGTGGGGGTTCTCAAGGCAGGCTAGAATGCCAGGCTTAACTCTCAAAAGCTAACTCCTGGATTGGGATTTGGCACCAAGGGAACCAAAATCTAGCGTGTAAAGGCAGCCTGCGATAATCCGCACATGGAGAATGAAGTTAGTCACATGAACACAGCATGGGATCAAACAAATGGTGCTGAGTTGAAAGCCAATGCACGGTCAAGCATCTTCAAACGAGTTCAATTTCACCCTGCCATGATGGGCAGAACGACCATGCGAAGCCTGAGGGTATATACCATAACCTACCCAACGCCTGAATTCAAATGCTATGTGACCTGTCCCTATACCAACGCCCGACGACCTTTCATTTTACAATACTCGTGATTCCTCATTTTAGCCATACCTGATTATACTGTCCTTCAGCGTCTAGTCTTCTTTTTCGGCATGAAAATGTCGACAGCCTTTCTCTTTCTGGGCAGCTCCTGATTACCCAGAATTGGACGAGCTTGTTGCGCTTCGTCCAACGACGCTGGCAAAGGAGGAGATTGCGGGCCGCTGTTCTGAGCAAGTACTTTGTGCGTGCGGGAATAATCCATACTCGCAGAGGATGATGGCTCGGGTCTGGTTGGTGGACGCTCAACTCTGATATTGCTTTTGGGCCGAGCAGCGTTTCCGAGAATACCACCCCCACGTCGCAAGCCCGATGTTTGCGAACTAGAGGTAGATCTTGCAGATGTGGAAGAATTGCGATCCTTGTATGCTGAGGATTGGGAAGGGTTTGTAGGCATGGAGGAAGCTGCCGTATCCCGACTGTGGCGAGAGGAAGATACTATGTTCTTGTTCTTCTTCGGCGTTCCCTCATCGCTGAACAAATCACCGTCTTCGCCGTCTGATGAATCGGAAACGTATGTGGCTTTGGACTGGGGAGTGACATATGTGGAATGTGTGGGCGGGCGACTGCTGGTAGATGTTGGCCGAAAGACTGGTTGGCTTGAGATTCGGTGCTCAGCAGCCATCGAGGGCGGGGCCTGTTTCAATCGAGGGGCCCTGATCATGCCAGTTGGTACAGCCATGGTGCTTCTTATGCCGACAATCTCTTTAGCCTCTCTACGGGCTTTCTTCATGACGCTGGCGCCCGTCGTCATCTTCATTCTGCTTCCGGCGGCCCAGCTCAGGGAACTCGGGAGCTCCCTCTTTCCTCGAGGCTGCGTTGAAAAGGTGCGACCGGTCTTGGGTGGCTTGGGCAAAAACCTAGCGAACTTGGGGTCTACGATTCTGCTGACGTTGTTGTCCTTCTTCTGCTGGAGCCCCTGGACCCTGGCGAGAAGCTCGGCCTCAGCCTGTTGCTGAGCCTCGCGGCGTTCCTCCGCATATCTCTCGTATATCTTGTACCACTTTGACGGATTCTTAGGCGCGTAATTCTTTTCGTGGCTTTCGGATGGAAATTCCTTCTTGATAAGGCGCAGCCAAAGCTCGGAGGTTTCGCCCTGTATGAAAGGGGAGTTGAGCTCGATCTCTCGGAGCTGAGCCGGGTTCGTGACTCTGAGGAGGATTTCGCGAACATCGTGGTATTGGAGGGCGTCGCCATTGCCGACACTGCTGAGTTCTGTGATGTGTCTCTGGCACATAGCAATGCACAGTTCGGCAAGTGACTTAGTCGGCGCCATGGTGAGTGATGTAGGTGAATTCTTGAAGAGGGCCTAGCTGATGGTCGTTGCCGCCGTGATGAGAGCGCTCGGTCGTAAGGTCGTTGATGGGGAACTGGCGAATCGCAGGCTCATCGTTCAAATAATGGATGTAGTGTGTATTTAGGTAATTCGAATAGTAGGTTATTGTACCAGAGTGTTTCTGTCTTGCTAGAGGGGACCCCTCGAGGCTCTGTGGTAACAGGCCGAGCCGATAAGAAGTACTATACTCAAAAATCAGATATTCGTTGTTGCTGGAGTATGTAAGTGATGGCGGGAAGTTGCAGGTGGATGGGTCCTTTTAAAGAGGTCACGAACACTGAAGTGCCAGATCCGTAGTGGGGCATGCGGCTTTTAAGTGGCTCCCAAAGCTGACCTGGACGGGCCCTTGTCATAGAGCTAAGGTACCTAGACCGTGACTGTCACTGGGGTACCTCGAAGGATAAATGATGGCCGGGCTCATTGCGCAAATAGGTTTGCTTCTAATAATCAATGATTGAGACCTCCGGGCTCGGACATTTGACTTGCTCATATTACGAACCAAGGCAGATGTCAAAGTATTATGGTGTTAGGATTTGGATTCGAGAAATAGTCGAGTGGCATGGTAGGTACTTGAACCTCCAAAAGTCGAGGTTGGCTCCGATTCACCCATGTCACATGATGACTGAGCTAGTCTACTTCGGGGCACAAAGGTACCTCCAGGGCTACTGCATTGAGTGGATCTTGACTGCCACTCGTAGCTTCTCTGTTGCTTGCTGTGACGGAGCTAAGATAGATGTGGACTATCCTGATCCCTCTGCCGTCATTGCAAAAAACACCAACTCTTCCTCGACTTCGCGACCTTGGATAGCAACGGAGCATTTGAGGTAATCCCGAATATTCAATATGGCGGACTCAACATACATCAAGCCGGAGCCATATATCAAGCCCGATCCCGAAGCCATACCTGCCGCTCCTGTCGACGACGATGACCTATACGAAGATGCTGGCGATCTGGAGTTCTTCGACCAGTTCGGTGATCAAGGCTCCTTCGGCCAGGCATATCTAGCACGCGTTCCGAAGGACCTGTGGGAAGCATGGGATAGCTTGCCGGATGACGCAGAAATCGAGATTGGCACCATGCGACAGTGGGATGTGGTCCGTCCAGATGGCAGCGTTGAGGTACTGTGATATACGCGACGCGACAAGTCTGGATCGACGGTTGAGCTAACTTTTTTTGCGCAGCACCGTTTCAAAATGTTACTCAATTCCGACCGCGCCGAGCACCAGCTGATGCCGAAAGAATACGACTTAGAGATGGGCAAGGAGATCGCGCGCAGCACGTTCGTTTTCACCGAGGAGGACCTACCTGGCTTCAAGGCCAAATCCAAGGCGCGAACAGATGCTGCAAACGCTGGCATTCCGGCTCGATTCCTGAGACCCAAGACGGAGAAGGTAGAGAAGAAACCATTCGAGAAGGGTCGCAAATGGCAACCCTACTACCGCAAAGCGATCCCAAGTCAGTTTGATGCTCTCAAAGTGGCGCAGATCAGCGGCTAATTCAACGCAGAGAAGACAAAGATTGCCGCTAGGATCCAGTACGAGCTGGCGTGCAAGCCAGTCGATAACGCGGAGAGCCAGGCAATTCTTCAACGGAAGCAAGTCGAGGCTCAGCGGCCCAAGCATACCCTGCAGATCATGGAACAGCGCGCAGCCAACAGCATTATCCACCATGGCTCTGCAGCTGCGGTTGAGAAGTTTGGCTCCTTCATTGTGAGTAGCACTCAGTGGGAACTGGTAGATCCAGTACTAATGGAGAATAGAAAACGTCTGCGCCTACCAAGGCCACCAAGCCGAAGAAATCCGAAAACAGATCCGCCCGCATGTCGGAGGAACAACTGTTGGATGGTCTCATGGAGGCTTTCAGGAAGTACGAGTACTGGAAGATGTCGATCCTCAAGGCTAGATTTGACCAGCCCGAGGCTTTCTTACGCCAGACATTGGAAAAGATAGCGGTACTTAACAGGTCCGGCATTCACGCCAACGAGTGGTCGCTTCAGGAGCACTTGAAGAGCATGGCGTCCGGCGCCACTAATGAGACGGCACCGGAGGAAGCCGCCGCAGAGGACGACGATGACGAAGTGGTTATGGAGGATGTTGTCTAGTGACCATTCGCAATTATACACAGATCGGGCACAGGAACCGCAGGGTATCGCAAGGCGTTTGGAAGGGAATTTTTTTTTCGCATGGAAAGTCTTGGATGGAGGTGGCTCTTACAGTTAGGGACTTTTTGATACCCCCTGGGACACTAGGTGACGACACACGTGTCGAAGGGTTTGCAGCTGTCCCTCCCATCACAGAACGATAGAGCAAAACAGAGAAAGCGATATACACTCTGCCTGGGATGCACTCGATGAAGTCCACATCCGATGGTGGTAGCAACAGAGTGTCCACTGTCCCGACTATTGACATGAGCATGGCTGTCTTTCTTTCCTAGTCCAACACCACTTGTGATCAAAGTGGGCAAGTGGGGAAGTGCACAGTCATCATCACTCGACTTCATCGGCTTGGATCCAACTAAGCCAATCTTCCCAAACACAACGTCAAGACCGCGCTATATCACGTGTTGCGGAAATGCCCCCTTTAACTCCCATTCTCGTGTTGGACTTTGATGGTACCATTACGACAAAGGATACGATTGGTACATTGGCAGAAATCGGCCTCCAATTCCAGCAGCAGCGCGGGGTTGATCTCTCTTCAAAATGGCAGCAGATCCTGCTAGATTACAGCAAAGACCATGCCAACCATGTGTCCACGTATCTTCCAATCGCAGATGACAGATCCTCGCTCAAAGACGAGCTCGCCTTCTTGCGGGGTCTGAAGGAGGTTGAAATGCTATCAGTCCAGAGAGTCGAGAGCTCAGGCATCTTCCGGGACATCGGCCTGGAATATCTTACACTTGCCGGTGAAACTTGTCGAAAGGAAGGGAGAGTCAAGTTAAGGGATGGTTTTGCGGAGCTCATGAATGCTGCCAGAGAGAAGGGCTGGTCCGTCGCAGTAGTCTCCGTCAACTGGTCTAGATCATTCATCAAGGGTGTCCTCTCAGACTATAGCGTCGACGTTGTCGCTAATGAGATCGAGCTGAACGGAAGCATCTCAGGGCCGGAAGTAGCAGGCTCATCAACAAGGCAGGCATCTTTGATGACGTGCGAGGATAAGCTGCGAGCCCTTCGAACATTGGCGGCTCGGCGAGGAGTAGAGGATGTTGGGGCGCTGGTGTATTTTGGCGACTCCACTACGGATATTGAGTGTCTTTTGGCAACCCGAGGAGTTGTGATATCGTCCAACGCCGAGTCGAGTTTGATGAAGACTCTGAGGAGAATAGGGTACCAAGTGCCAAAGGTGGATAATGTCCAGGCGCCCGAAGGCACAGCATGGGCATCAACCTTTATAGAGGTTCTCGAAAGTGAATTACTATCTTTCAAGAAGTCCACATAATAAACCTCTAGTCTTCTAAACAATGCTAGTTGATCCTTTGGTCGTGACGATGTTATGTTAGGCAGTGCTGTTGTCTCGCATCCTTTGTTCAGACATCCCACCTGATAACCACACAAGATCTCGATCCCCTTTGTTAACTTTGGTAGAAAACATCAGTCAGAGGCCCGCGAAACACCTACATGTCTAGAAACAACTGCAGTACTTTGGGTTTCGATTCATGTTCGACCTAGGCAGGTCATCTATGCCACACGGTCTGACGTCGAGCATATAAGCGTGTCGAGGTTCGGGTCGAAGTTGCCATGTCAGATCTCTACTTCAACCACAAAACACCAGTAAGTCCAATCCCGCTCGACTTTTCCGTTTCCACTACTCTTTTATCTAGCAACCATGTGTTTCTACCGTGCCACCGTATACGAGTGCAAGCACAGTGAACTCGGCAAAAAGGTTACAGTCTGCAAATTGCAGAGGGACCTCCTCAAGTACACGGAAAGTGCTACTAGTCACACATGCATCGAGCGCCGTGTACACTCGATGAACTGCGTCCGGAAGGCTGGAGTGTGTGACAAGTGCAAGCGTCTGGACACACTCAGAGACCGCACGGCAGATGCGTTCAAGAGCCTACAGAACACGCTACGAAAGCGCAACGTTGTCGATGACGATTCTGGGGGTGATGGCCTTAGAGCTCTCGAGACCTTTGAGGCTGTCGAGGTCCCCAAGGTTGAACTTGATTCGGATGATGATAGTACTGCAGCTCACGAGATCTTTGAGCTTATCCCGACTCCTAGGCTTGACATGACCCCTGACGAGCTTGATGACGAGGGTGCCACTTCATCGAAGGGAGAGACCTCTGCGGCTTCTGAGGTCTCGGAAACCTCTGAAACCCAAGGTGCCTCTGAGTCTTCCCGCGAAACGGTCGAGGCTATTGACACAACCAAGAGTATTGTCGAAGATGAGGCTACGGGAGAGCCGCAAGGCTCTTCTACTTGATTACCAAGCGATGGATGTTGGAATTTTCCGTAAACCCACTCAGAAGACATCAACGTCGTGCACTGCCAAGTCTGATTCCTTCTTGCTTCGTCCTGTGTTGTATTGTTTCCCATACATAATTTAAAATTGAGTTGGCTGCTGATAAAACACGTGAGATTTTGCATCATTATACCACCGCTCAGTGAGGATGATCTTCTCTTTGATGCTCTCTAATGTAAGTGGCATCTGGTGATATCGCAAAGCATGACGAGGAATTCTGGAAGGTGATCTCGAGTGGCTGAGTCGAGCCGCATTGCGTGAGACGTAAGCTGCATGTCCATCATTTTGATAAACAAACCCGGGCCGAGGCTCAGCAGGAAGCCTCCGTAACAGGCAGAGGGCTACCGTTGATGATGGATGTAGGGCTTAAATCCCGGCTTTGGTGTTCTTTCTCTATAGATGCCACGCTCGGCTTTCAACTGGAAGCAGATTATTTTCTCGCGCGTTAATTGGAATGAATACGGCAAGTAAAGACTTGGAGGTCTATGTACGGAGACAATTAAGCAGAGCGAAGGTCAGAGGCTTCAGTACCTCGATAGCCACCACCACGAAAGATGACAAAATATCAACAGCATGGCGATCTTTTTTACAATTGGGGAAACATAGTACAACGGGAGGCTGGGATACGTATACTTCGACATCGAGACACAGTAAATCGTATGTGTTCTGCCTTCATGTGCATCTTGTCATCTGTAAAGACTTGCAAGTTTAGCTGCTCAGAGCGTGAGGCATACCGCAAACGAGACTTCACCGCTCGCTTCTGAGTTGGGATTTCGAGAGGTAAGGGTGGCGCGGACCACAACCGTGGCGAGAGGTAAGATCATACCTAGGTCCCGTACACCGGCATTGGTCTCCGAGATGCGGGCCCGATCCGGTCGAGTTACATCGGGAGATGCAAGGCCGCCTCACGTCTGGAATGCTCGGGAATCGCCACACTGGGGCTCAGATTCCTCGCCTTGTGTTGGGATGACTGCGGGTTGAACTCCCAGTAACGTAACGCAAAGCAAGCTTCGCCCCTCGCGGGTTTCCACAAATTCGTAACCAAAACAAGAGCAATCCTACAATAGGAGAAACTTGTCACGACACACTGGCAGTATCGTAGCTACTGGCATTGCGTGGGCCTAGAGTCAGCTCCTCCTAGCAGGGCCTGGGTAGGAGCGGCGAACCTGTCGAGGAGTAAAAGGCATCCGACGGCAAGAAGACTGGATGAGACAATTCAGACACGGCTGGGCCAGGTGTCAGATCACCTTTAGACGGGTTGCAGTGCCGACAAGCGAGCGGATGTGCCAAAACACGACACGCAAAGCATTGACAGAAATGTTTAGAGGTGTGCAGACTCGTGTGCGATCAAAACTCCCAATTCTCGGTTTGGACGGAGGGGACTGTTGAGGCGCAGACATGGATGAGACCGGTACGCTTCTCAGGCTCCTGACGAGCTTTGTTGTTCACAGGGGTTGTTGTGTAGGTATGTATCAGTCGGGCCAAGCGATACAAATCATCCGATGGCACGAAGGGTTTGAGGCTTCAATAACCCCATGTGCCCGCTCACATACTGCAAACGGCCGTTACAATGTGCGTTGCTTCGAGTCGGCTCAGTCTGTTGAATGCCTATCGGTATAGGGGGCCTAGAAACGAGGTAGGGAAACTTGGCATGGAGTCGTCTTCGTATGACGGACGGACGAGCATTGAAGACAATGAAAACGAGGTGCATAATGCAGGCTTTGTTCAATGAGGTTAGGTGATTTAAGATACCAAGCGATGCAATGCAGAGAAGCCGGGGGTGGGCCGAGGATATTGGCGTTTGGTGTTTGGCGTTCTAGCCGTCAACATGGTGTACACTATGATGTTGGAGCTGGAAAGACCGTGCGTACCTAGGTGAGGGTAAGGCTGGCCAAGGAGGTTTGAATTGAATGGCAGTGATGCATTTGGTGTGCCAGAAAAGGAGCCATTATGTATATAGATTTATGGTCTGAGTGTTCCAAGTTGACGGTTAAACGATCCAGGAGCTCTCCTGGAGCAAAGTAAGCCACTAGAAACGTATCTCGGCGAGGACGGGTTTTGTAGCAGCTGGTAAGCGAAGTAGTTGCTGCGCAAACGTGGCATAGTTCGGATGGGACTTTGTGGAACAGAGAAACGCGGCTCTAGCTGTGATGAGATCATTAATATCCGCACACTAGAGTGCATACTATAGTGCTGTATAATATTGGTGAGGGTGGGGATTCTGAGTAGGAGGCGGCATGACAGAGGCAGTGGTGTCCTTGGAAACTCAGATAGGGTTGCACCCAACGCTAGATCACATCGACATCTCAGGCGATCCAGAGTCGACTCCTCTATCGGGTTGTCATCGAGTATATTGACAGCTCGTAGCTCAGAGAGGTGGAAAAGAGCAATGCTCTTACAGACAGCATCAGTGAAGTGATTTCTCACCTATACTCCTTGCCTTCTCCTGCAGGTACCTGGGCTCTGCACAGGAGTTCCCAGCTCGGTCCGGACGCTCGCCAAGGCAGAAAGATTCATGCAGGATGAGGAGAGACCGGGCGTGCTTCGCTCCCATTGAGGTGTCATTGACACTGAGAAGGAGAGGCATATCTGAATCTTGGTTTCGAGGCGTCCCGTCGGCTATAGTACATGGAAAGGAAAGGCTAATGTACCTGTGTATCCGTAGGGCGTTGGATCTTTGGGTAAGGTGCACTTCACAGTAGGAACCAATGGCGGCCTGTCTAAGCTGCTTAGGTGTATATTTACGTAAACCTACTCTTCACACTAACGACGTGCATGCATGCACTTTACCTCGAGGGGAGGCACCCCAGATGTTGTACCTGCCTTACCTTATTTGATTTGATTCAGGTACCAACGTACCGCATCTGGCTCGACTTCTAAGCGCTAAGGTAATCGGTAGCAATCTCACAATCACCGAGAGGCCTTGAACCTCTGGCGTGGTTTGTGATTCGAATTTTGGAAGCCTGAAAGCCTCCAAACATAGAGCTGTGCATAACACTCGGACAGAACGGATACGGAAAAGTCATCGCAAGTTGGTCGCCACGGGTCACCCTGGAGATCAGGAGGTACATTGCGGAGCAAGTTGGCGGGAGTGAAGCAAATTGCGCCAACTGGCAACTGCTTGTAAAGTGGAATACAGGGGGGGGAAGAGGAGACGCAACTTGCAAATGGAAGGCTGCTTGCACCCCGCATCCGCGTGCGCGCAGCACGCGGATATCAATCAGGGTCTGGCGGCATCGCCGCGCCGGCCCTCTATTCGCAGGGGAAAAAAGGACATGGAGAGTGGAGGACTATGAGTTGTGGAGGCTGGGCCGGTTGCCGCCGCATCCACTTGGAGCATTGCAGCAATATAGGTACCGTCCAGTCCTGCATCCTCGAGGCAGTGTCTGCGTGGAATATGTTTCTTATGCTGTGCCACGAGAGATGTACAGAAACAGAGATTGTGCTGACGACCGACCAGAGACGAGACAGACTCTGTACTTACCTCACTGTGCGGTGCTGGGAGACGACTACCTAGATTCATGGCAAGGTAAGGAAGGTATGGTGCATGACCAGCACACAAGCATCTGACAATCCCAGTCCCCTGCAGCAGCGCTTTCTGTTGATCGTGACCAAATGGTTCGCCGTAGCGGGCGCCGCTCTGAGGGGTCTGAGTCTTGACTCTGCAGTACGGATACCAACCAATGTGCCAGTCAAGTAGTAAGCTAGGCAAGCTTGCTAAGGCTCGGGTAAAGACGACCTGGGTGCCTCGACAAATTTGGGTGCCCATTATGCTGTTTTCCTGCTGCTGCATAAGGTATCGAGTCCAACTCAATCAATCTCATCTTCAGCGCCTCTCATCTTTTATTAAGGGTCGCTTGCCAGAAGGACATCCCCCTCCCAACATCCACTCGTCCCCGACACAACAAACAACCTGCGGACGTCAAGTAGATTGCTAATACAAGCCAGGGGAAAGGAAACAGAAAGAAGCGGTCCGTTACAGGCAGACAAAGAGCCATGTGTAATATGCGGCGTGCAGCGTGCAGCAGCGGTTTGCCGATGGCCTAAAGTGATGGCGCCCGCCCCCCTCCTCTGCTTCATTACCATGCGCAGTAAGGCAACTTACGAATACAGCTTACTCCTGAGCCCTGTGCCCAAGTTCTCGGTGGTTCTGGGCGTGCCCCAAGTCCCCTAACCGATTAGATACTCCCCATACTGGGCTCAGTAGGCTAAAGTGTCTTGGGTGCCAACCGCGCCTTAGTAACCTTCCCCCCCCACCCCCTTTCCTCATGGCTTGGATGTATACATCCCCACTGTGATTGACAGAGAATACCTCCCCAATGTACTTTATGCTCGTCACGTTTTCATGTATCATGCGTCTCCCTAGGTACTTGCCTAGGTTCCTAACCAGTGCATTGCTTTACAAACTCCCTATCTGCCTTCCATCTCCCGCCTCTCCGCCTCCAGCATCCGCGTCCGTCCTCTCTCGTATATCTCCGGGCGTGCTATGGGCACCCCCGGCTACCCTCCCGTCCCTGCCCATCTTCCCTCCTTCAGAATCAGGACCCCTTCGTCAGCCGCCCAGGGCCCTTCTTCTCATTTGCAACCCGGAATGCGTGACTCTGCTTGACACCACCGCCTTTTTATCCTTCATATTGCTGCCCTTCTGCCCATCTTCTCGCCTATTCGTCGTGCCTTGTTTATTTGTTTCGTCTCTCTGCTCCTGCCCTGTCGTTGCTGCAGTTGCAACTCCGCTCCTACCGATCCCATCGACTCTTGCCCTCTGCCTTCCTCGACTGAATTCCTCTCTTTCACACTCTCTCACCAATCCTCCTCGCTCTTCTGCAAACAACACCGCTCGAGAACAAACGATTCTTTTCCCTTCAAGGCCCAACCCAACGCCAAAAGTTTCAATCGATCTAGCTGTCGATGCAGTTCCACACAAGTACGGCTTGCAACTGATTTGTCCGACCGGTCTCCACGCCGAGCTCTAGTTGTTCCCCCCTCGAGACAACAACCGCCCTCAGAAACTCGTGCAACCTTCACGACGAGAAAGGAACCGATTTCCTCCGCAGTCTACAAGCTCAGTTCCCCGCAGCTAATGTCGCCCTCGCCAGCCTGGCACATCGGACTCTCCGACATACAACATGGAGCCCGTTCCCGAGACTGAGAGAATGGAGGAGTTCCGATCCTCACCACTTCCCTCGCTCCGTATACAGAACCCGACATTACTCCCTCCTGCCGTTGCCGAGCCTGAACCTTTGCGAAAGCCCCCGACTCTCCGCCGCCAGACTGATCCCAGTCCTACTTCTCCGACTACGCCATCTTGGACCTTTACCCCTCTGCCCTACCGACCACGTACTACCTCGCCCTTGTCCGGTCACCACACGAGATCTAGGTCAGCAGCGAGTTTGGCCCCTCCCATGTCTCGCACCCAGTCTATGCCTGGCGTCAATGGCGCCGGTCACATCCTATTCTCCCCTCAACTCCGCCCCGCCAGTCCCTCCGGATCGCCCGCCCGCGTGCGAACACCACGGAAGCCTGTCGACGAGGCATTCCCGACTTCACCTATCCGCGCCTCCGCCTTAGATCCCGATCGACAGACTGCAGAGCGATACAGTTCTCCAAACCTCATTGGAACGACGCCCTCTATGGTCCTGCCCCGACATCGCCGCCCTTCCTCACCACTGCGGAACCCTGGTACTGCCAACACTCCCTCGTTCGCAATGCCTACCACGCCTACATATACATCGGCGTCGTCTTCGCCATCTCTACGAGGATACGACTCTCTCTCACATGGCTACGGAGTCTCTCCTTCGTTTCCTTCCTCGTCAGTCCCGTCGACTCCGACATCTACAAGATCGAGAAGCCCAAGCATTTCTAGTCTGGAAACTATACCAGATTCGCCTGATGCGGAGGAGGCAGCTATGGAGGCAGAGAGGATCGCCCAATTGAAGGCTGCCGCAGACGCCGCAGAAAATGGCGATGCTACTGAGGTGAAGGGCAAGAGCGGTCTAGACGCGCCCTTACGTGGCAGAACTTTAGGAGGGTTTGGATCGAGAGACAAGCGAAAGCGCTGGAGTGTGTGTGGCGCTGAACGACGACAAGATCTCGACTTGGAGACGATTTGGGAAGACTGAGAATTTGGAGACCTCAGAACAGAACGTACATCGCAAGTACGGACGACAGTGAGGCAGACACGTACCGAGAAATACCTCAAAGGCTGGAACAAAGCGAATCGTTTTGAGGTCTGCAATGGCGTACAATTCCCGACACTCATTTGTGCCGAGTGTCTGGATTTCTTTGCACTGCATTTAGCATCGACAAGGTTATGGGCATGGCGGCGTTCAGTGAACTCCTTCTGATACCCTACACTGCATTTCAACTCCCAAAGGGCATGACGGAAAGATTGTAATCATATTTGGTTTCTGTACTTTACTACAGATGGGGGTTTTAACCCCCTTCCGACGGGACTCGACCCTCTACTTCGAGAAATGGCGTAGGAGGTCTGCTTGTTAATGAAATATACCACATTCATGAACTTTATTCTCCCTTCCTGAGGCGTCTTGCCGACAAGCCGTTGTGTTCTAATGTTTTGGCTCATTGCGACGATGTCTTAGCCGTGGTCGCTTGAAAGGGTTGAAAACAGCCCCCCTTGCGTGATACTATCATCCCCCCTCCCACTTCTTCAGGACCCGACTCTCAATAGACAGCACCCATAGTCTTCCCTCTATTCTTGAGCCCTCCACATCTTCTGGGAACCAAGGGCTCGAAGCCTCCTGTGATGGAGATCATGCAACTCCCTGAAGATCTGAGCGATGACAGCGACAGTGTATAAAGAAGGCAATGGCTTTCACTTCAAAGGTCTTGGTGTATCAGGCAACTCAGCATCCATCCAGCTTGACACAATACCCTACAGAAATTGTTGTTTTGAGTATTCATTGCTCGAGCCTTTCAGTGTCTTCCTATTGCTGTCCAGATCATTTCTCAACACCATGCAGCAGAGCCTCTTCTTGGGCATCTCCGCCCTTCTCCTCGGAACTGCGGTAGCAGCTCCGAAAGGTTCAGACGAACAGGTGAGATTTACAAGAAACTCGAATCAAATCTTAAGAGATGGATAACTTGCTAACAAAATTGGAAACCAGGTTGTCGCTCACATCGTCCGAGGCCCAGACTCCCAACCGTACCTAGAATCGGGCGAATGGGTCCGTCCCATCGCCGCCCGGGGCCGCTCCCGATTCCACTTCAACGGCACCTCCAACGGGACTTCGTCTGCTGTCGGCACGGGCACCGCCGCGGAGACCGCCAGCAGCACTCACTACACCCTCTCGTACAACACCTCGTCCACCGCTTCCGCCTCCTCCTCGTCGTTCCACGCTTCCGGATGCCCCGAAAGTGTCACCACCTCCTTCACCACGGTGGACGTCACGTTTTACATCACGGCGACGACTTCGTATGGCGGCAACTTGACATCGTCGAGGGGCACCGGCACAGCCTACCTGCCTTCGTCTTCGTCCTCGCTGCCTGCCAACTCTACCAGTTCGAGAGCAGCATGGAACACCACCTCCTCGACTTCCATGATTCTCTCGACCGGCTACACTTTGCCCGTAAACTCAACAACCGTTTCATCCGCAGCACCGTCCGAGTCCCCCTGTCCTGACGACACCGCCAGCACCCATCAGCCGTACCCTAACATCACGTCGACATACTCCAGCTCATCCTTGACGACCGGGGGTTCAGATGGGACCGTCACCTCCGTACCCGTCTGGCACAACACCACGTCTGCGGCCCCCTCTCAGACAACCGAGCCTTGCGATGATGATATGAGCTCTACTTCCTCATATACCAACTCGACTTCAACGGCGTTCAGCAGCCAGCTCAACTCCACGGCGCCGTGGTCCACCAAGACATCCACCAGCGCGGCCGTGGAGACGCCTTGTGACGATGAGACCAGCACCGGAAGCACTGTTCCTACATTCACATCTAGCATGCCCGTCGCTAACTCGACTACGACGTACACTCTCTCGACAAAGACTCAAAATGGGACATACACCCAGTCGGCCACCACCTCGGCCAGCGCCACGACCGAGCCATGCGATGACGAGACTACCTCCAGCGCCTCGATAGCCCCAACATCGTCCAGCTGGACAACACAGACGCCCAATGTGACTCCCTTCCTCCCCAACACCACCAGCAGCATTGCCACGTCCACCGCCCAGGCGACGACAGCCTTCTCCTCCGTCATTCCGACGGAAAGCTGCGTCATCGACACCTCTATGGCGCCCATCACCACCGCCTCGTTGACCACGGTCCCTACCTCGACGACAATCCCAACAAAAACAGTCTGCCAAAACGACGCGCCGACGGGCAAGCCAATGCCGGGCAACAACCACTGTGGCGTCCATGGCTTGCCGGTAGGTAACTACTTCCTGGCTCGCTTCGTCAACAACGCCCCCAACGTACCCGTGACCCTTGAGGGCTGCTACCAATTCTGTGCTGTGAGTTGATAATTCTCCCTCCCCCCCTTTCTGAGGAATCCAAGCCCAGCATTGCTGACAAGACTCCTACTTCACAGAGCGTCATGAACACCACCGACGGCTGCAAGTCGTACCGTTTCTACCCCGAAAAGGGTCTCAACGTCCCGCGGTGCGACCTGTATGGTAGCACCGTCGCTTACGCGCTGGACTCCATCGACAACGACCACCCTGATCTGTGGTTCGATCTCACTTGCGGCTCGCCCTCCAGTGAGCAGTGGGCGCACCTTCCAGGTATCGAGCGTCTTCACGAGCTCGGCCTGGTGAGGTAGATATATACCTTACTGGACGGCGACTGAGGCGGCTTGTGTTTAGAATTGAACATACAAAATACGAAGGATGCTGTTGGAGCATCGTAATACAACTAGAAAAGAGTAATAGGGGATCTGTCTCCACAAGATGGAGTGGCAATTATGGAGAACAACTCATAGTAGTGCATAATAGTATAATCAAAAAGGTTCATTATTCGTATCTGTCATGGCTTTTTTCTTCTTCATAACTTGCCATATGGCAGCCCGTCATAGACATCTAGTCAAAGGGTATTCGCCGCAGATTATCGCGGGCCCCTCTCTTCCTCATCTCTTGAGCAGCGGCGACACTGCTAGGGACCTTGATGCCGCAGCAATCACCCCATCCGACATGTTGATGCTTATGCTTGCTCACATTCCCCGGGTTAATCTCGCCGCTTTCCTCTTCATGCTCTTCGTCGCCTAGCTCAAAGTCCTGCTCTGTGGTCATCCCATCTACTGCTGGAATAAGTGAACCGAACAAGAAGTGTTGCATGACCGGCAGTTTCCTCAAAACCTCGGCGACGAACATTCGGCGCATACCACCCTCCACCTTGGTCCATGACTTGGAAGCTGAGATATCGTCCAGCATGGGGCTGTGCCATCGTAGACCCTTGACCGTTTTCGTATCGTTGACGAAGTTGACCTGGCCAAGGTAGAGATAATCTTGACTAAACTCCTCCAGTGTGAGGTCTTGGTGGATCGCCAATGGTGTGATGAATGGATGGTGCAGAAGCTGCGAGGCGCCAAATAGAAATGGAAGAAACTGGTAGTCATCCAAGCCCCATACACCGTGTGAGCCAGCGGGTTCCAGATAGTACGTCAACTGGATGTTACGCATGACCTGCAGGTACCGCTCAAAAACCCTGAGGACCAATGGTCGGAAGTCGCCCTTGGTGATGATTCGAAGTTGGTAAAGGCATAGGAGCCACATGATGAAGTTGAGCTCATGCCCTGAACCATAGTCTATACGTTGCCTGTTTCCAAAGGAATGCTCCAGATAGACCAAGACCTCAGTGTTTGCGGCCTCGCCGACGCCTAATCCCGTCTGCCAAGCCGCTGCCTTCTCTTTCACCAGGTCTAGGAACGTCCGGAAGGCTTTGTTTCCAAAGCGTGAGCCCTCTTGATCGTCGGGGGGAGCCTCTTTCACAAATCCATCTACTTCGTCGAGTATGCCGAGGATCGACCGTAGCGTAGGGGCGAGTTCGCTATCTTTAACGGCAGAGCGAGGTGTATCTTCGACGGATTCGGAGAGGCCAAAGACGAAAGCTAGAACCAGCGTGTATGTCGGAGACGACAGGAACAGCTCGTGGTCTTTCTGGGAAAGGATCCGTCGCGAGGGAGTCTTGTATTCGTGGTCATCGAGGCCTAGTGGTGCGGGCAGAGCGGGCGTCTCGGGACGTGGTGTTGGATTGGAGGGAGTTGGTCGACGTCGGCGGGGTTCTAGCTTGGGAATCTTATTACTCAAAGTAGGCACGACTGTCGTGCCGGCGTGCGTTGCAGTATCTGCTGAAGCCATGGCGGGAGTGGGAAGATTCGGGAACAGATATTCAGTGATAAAGGAGTGGTTGTGCAGCCAAGCTTGGCGGAATATTGAGTGATGTTGAAGTCGAAGTGAAGCTTAGAAAGCTCACTGTGCTGAGTACGTACATACTTGTCTGGTCAATGAAGCAGCCCCCCACCTGAGGTAAGGTAGGTAGGTACGGAGTACCTCAGGACGTACCTGCCGACGCAGATCTTGATTGCAATTGGCCTGCTGCTGAGAACTTTGCCTCGAGACAGGTACGTACCTGTGGCTCGCCAACTTCATCCTAATTTTTCCTCCCGGAAGTTGCTTGAGGCAGGATATACAGGTTGTCGTTGTACTAATTCGCACTCGCTTTTCGAGCAAACCTCAAGGGAGAATTCCTAACTCACCAGTTCATTCCCTTGTTCTCATTCGCCAACATTGCCGCATCACCATTCGCCATGACTCTCAATTCGAACCCCCAGGCCCGCATCTCACATCTGCCGCGAGCAGATGGCTCGGCAACGTTTTCAAGAGGCGGCTATTGCGTGGTTGCGGCCGTCAATGGGCCGATTGAGGTCCAACGACGCGACGAAAACCCCTTCGAATCAGTCGTTGATGTTGTCGTACGACCTGCTGCAGGGGTCGGAGGTCAGACTGTCTTTCTTCTGGCACCTTGTGGTCAATTTTGCTCATACTCGTGACGACTATTTAGGCACAGGAGAACGCCAACTCGAGAACATTCTGCGGTCGGCCCTTCGCCAGCTGATTCCCGTCAAAAACTTCCCTCGATGTCTTATTCAGGTTACGCTCCAGGTGACTGAGACGCCGCAGAATGACTATGCAAACAGCAAAGTAATACAAGCTCAGTCTGTAAGTAATAAGTCCATCTCAGATATCTCAAAGCCACCGCCCAGTGTCGCCTATTGAGTGCTGTTGCTGACTATCCTACTCTACTAAAGAGTCTGCCTCTGCTACCGGCTCTCTTTCACAGCGCCATCCTGGCCTTGCTGTCGGCTGCTGTGCCTTTGAAGGCTATTGCCACATGTGCCACTTTGGCCGTTGTCCGGAAGGGTGACAGGATCATCGCTGACCCGTCTCCTCTGGAGATTGACCAGTCAAAATCGCTTCACGTTGTCATCTTCACGTCGCAGAACGACCTGTTGTTGTTGGAGAGTGAGGGGACGTTCTCCATGGCCGAGTGGGATGAGGTGATCAACAAAGGTCAATCAGTGTGCAGCCAACACCGTCAAGCGGAGCTAGGTGTCGCCATGGACGATGACAGCCAAGACGCAACCGACATGCAGCAGTTCATCCGGACCGTCATGGAATCAAAGGCTGCGTAAAATCAGCCCATCAATCGAAGTATGCAGGGTCTTGGAACCGCCGAGCGACAACCGAGGCGCGGGTGGTTCCTTATTCAGGAGTTCCAGTGAAGGAGGGATATCGACACTGGCTCAATGTAATCGATGGTGAGAAGGACGATACCAACGAGCAACGCGCGGCATCGACGTCTCGCCTCTAGGCATCAGGGACTGCGTCCTTGTACCAAAAGGGGTGGTCTGGATTGGTTCACTCAGTTATCAACGGTGAGAACGACAGACTGGGGAGAGTATCGAAACGAGACGGCCGACGGGGTGGCAAGACGAATTATCATGAGGTTTCCTCAGGGGGAGAGCAACGATGACAGCACCCGGAAACACTGTTGGAGCTGGGAGCCGGGGACCGGCTCGGCAATGGGCCTCTTCACAGGCTATCACTTATCACAAACGTCAGAAGCAGTAGCAACATGACACGGAAGACAAGGGCCAGAAAGTCATCTCGCGGCCGATGTTGGGAAAGTAACTTATCCGGGTCAGGTCGCATATCAAAGTTAAGTAAAGTGGATTGGTTGTTATCGACGGCGTTGTTTGACCTGTTTGAAGGTCGCTGAAAATGCGGCGTGAGGCGGTGTTTCAGCTCGATCTCAGGGGTCCTGAAGCGGGCAGGGGCACGGAGAAACCTGCGACAATGACAGGCCTCGAGGTTAGGAGCTACCGGGTGTTTCTGACCAGTACGTCTCCCGTCGCGGTGTTACCTTTGACCTTCTCCCGCCTGCGGAGGAAACTGGAAACGGCTCCGTGACCGTCTTCGGCGGGAGGGAGGATTGGGTGTCCTGCCTTTCTGCATCGGTCGGCACTGGAAAATGACACCATTTTCCAGTGGGTGGAGTATCTCCTGTTTTACCTGGCGTACCTTAAATGCCCAGGCCTTCGGGTACCGTTGGTAGAAATTCTATTACCCTGAGAAGATCTCCCAGGTTATCAAGTCACTCCGTGCCTGAGATGGCGATGCCAAAAAACCATCCACGCAATAGTCTGGGTACCTATGAAATATGGTGACCAATGAGTAGTAGCCGCCAAGAGCCACGGTTGGATACACCATACGAAGCGGCATGGTATTATATTGACTCTGCTCGGGGTGGCTTCGGGCCAGTTTAAGCATAACTGATGTTGGCATGCAAGTAGGGTCGGAATGCGGTAGTATGGTATTCGCGTCTCATCTTCCGGAGCAGCTTTCCTATCGTCTCCTTGCCTTAATTGCAGAAGCTCAAAGCCATGATCTTGGACTCTTGTCTTTCATCTTCATTGGCCTTCAGTAAGCAAAAGGAGTGACTTTTATCGTTGCGTATGCATGTGTTCCAGCTCGGTGGACCCGGGCCTGTGACCGCTGTTCCGCTTAGCAGTTTGGGCGAAGGCAGTGCCGCAGAGCTTCTAGAACGTCGTGCCAGGAAGGCAGAGGCAGAGGTACCTTGACTTATCAGCGAGGAAGTTTCCCTATACAGTGTGATAACAGATTTTTGGGGTGTACCAAACGCATGTGTTATCCAGTAACATGGGCCGGGTAACCGCCAGCCAAGGAGGTCCATGTACATACAAAAAATAATAACAAGGTAAGGTGGGAAGCGTGATGAGGTGAAGTAACCTAGGTGCTTAGGTATTAGGTAAGGTAGCTCTGTCCATGGCGGGCCAAAAAGCAGGCGGTGTTTGATCCGCATTAAGTCCAAACCAGCTCGACTCCTCCTTCCTTCTCCATGCAACGCTGATGATAACAACAACAACAACGAGAACAACGGCGACAACCTAGGGACATGGGATTGTGCAACAACAGCAGTACGGGAGGTGGATTGTTGTCGAAAGCAGCACATCCCTCATTCGTACGCTCTGCAGGTTCCCACAGACAACGGACGGGAAACTTCATCTGCCATGTCTCTAATTATCTGATATCACCAAGGACCTCTACTATTTGTTGAACACATCAGTGCTGGTCCAATATCATCTTGGCTAAGGCATCTCAAGGTCAGGTTCGTTCCGAGGAAAGTCTTGGCTTTCGGTTCTTCTTACACCTGGCCGATTCTTGTCGTCGCATCCCCCACTTCACTCACTCACCTCGCCGGCGGTCGACGTTCTACCGGGTGGGATGCTCCAGATCTGCAAAGAGGTTTTCTCCCTGGAGTTCGACAAGCCATGATCTCCTCTCCTAGCAAGCCGTCCGTTCAGCTATTGGATATCTCGGCGCTCCCCAAAGGTAATCGAGCCGTCCAGCAGCAATCGGGCTACCTCAGACGACAGCCTCGATCTGCAGATATCACACACACCTATCTACCACTGACCCTTGCTTCCTCTCTTCCTCTATCTTGCTGTCATCGGTGGATCATTGTTGCCGTCTCGGGAAGCCTAGGACCGCCCAAGCCGAGCAGCAGCAGAGAGTCAAGGCTCACGTCCTCGAAACACACTGGCATAATGCAGTCCATCACTGGAAGAGGATCTACCTAGATATTGCCCCTCGCTCAGGAACAGGACACAGGCCAAGTTGCGGCCTGCGTCTTCCAGCGGAAAGTTGAGGCCAGACCCGGCGGCGAATACACACACGCGCGCACACACACACACACATATGCACACGCACATGAAAGAAAACTCGCATGCCGTACCTTACTCGACTACAAACGAGTGATTCAGGAGAGAGTCAGAAGAGATGTTGCCGCCAGGATTTGTATAAGGTAGTATGGGATATGGGGAAAGACTTGTCATTTGAGACGACGGGAAACCGGACAGATTGGTTGTTTCGCCTCCGACAATCCTGGCCTAGCGGCGTCCCAAACATGAGAGTGAGACTGCGCAAGCACCGGTCGATCAGGGCAAAGCAGAGACCAGATTGAAGCCGCATGGCTCTTTGGTTTCTACGCGTTGTGCGGATACCTAACCTCTGTCCAGTCGATAGCCACGGTTTTGGTGTTATCGCAATAGCCACCGGACCATCTATTGTGGCTGTCGCACTACCGTACGGGCATGCTTCCCATGCTGCCTCAGTATCGTGATCGCATGAATTGCTCTTGTCATTGGATCCAGCGAGCGCTAACTATTGTTACCGCTTGTTGGAGATAGTTCCACGTTGAACCCAGTCTGGCCTATGGTGTTAATTCTTCTCAATATTTCAACAGAAAGTAGAAAGTTCCAGTCAAGGGCCTCCGACAAATACAGTCGTGCACAGATCTGAGGCGACTCGATGGCTGGATGTCGGACTGCCCGGTCTTTCTTACACTTTGTGGGTGATCATCGATGCTACTACATGTGTACTAAAGACAGGACCAAAAAGTCCAGACAAGAGCTGATCATGGCAGACCGAGGGCAACAACAATAACAGCAACAACCAGTAAAGAAAGAGGGGCCTCCCTCGTCTCGTCTGTTGGCGTAAAGGAACATAGGCTCGAGTTGCAGAGTATTCGGTACCGTCACAAGTGCGACATTTGTGGCGACCCGAGCGGGTACACGATACACTTGGTGTCCCGTCTCTTGTTGCCTCTCCTGGACGCTGGCCGCAGCTGCAAAAGGGGTTGCTGTGCGTGAGGTGCAGCGGGCCTGCAGCGTGCCGCGTGCCTGTCAAGACACGGCAGCATCTGGCTCCAAGGCGCCGGTAAGGTATGTAGACAGTGGTAATGTAAGGTAAGGACGTATATACGCAATACTCACGGGCTACATCGGTCTCCGCACAGCAGGCAGCCCTCTCAGTATTGGCTCACCACGATCCAACGGGCCTGCCTTGGCTAGGGACTGGGGACCAGAAGACGTTCCCGGCCCACCACGGGGGCCTGCCAATGTCATGCCGCCCCTTGTTCGTCTCCCTTGCCCTCTAGAGAACCTGGCTTTGCAGAAGAGGTTAGAGGAAGAGACGTTTGACTGGGGATCGCCAGGGATGTGGACGGGGAGTACGTATCGACGTTTTACCACTCGCCGCACCTTGCTTGCTTCGCATCCTCTCGCTGGCTGGCTCTCACACCCGTATACTTCATCATAAGCCCGATCTTGTCGAGGAACCAGTCCTATCTCTGGGTCTACACGTGTATCCGTAGCATATGGATGCATCGTAACATGCCTACCTGAGTGACGACTACGGGTACACCAAGCCATTATCGGATAGAGTCCGTAGATACGTATCTGTGCTCCAGGCCACCGATTGCCTGGCCTCCTGGCAGCAGGATGTTGCATGCAACATGGTAAGGCGCGTACTGCGGGTGCTGAACCTTGGAAGTTTGGAGGCTGCCAAAGATGATAGTAACACGGTTAAGCATATGGGTCATGGATGTGGCTAAGGAGTAGTAGGGTATTCGTAGTTCGTAACTTCGTCCTTCGTGACTTCCAACAACATGGCCAGGGCGGATAGAAGAAAAAGGTAATAGGTTATGGATCAGGACTGGGGGGCAGGCACGGGTACCGAGAGGGAATAGAAGATTGGCTTCTTGATGTCCGTACCTTACACCACCTGAAGACGGAGTAGGGATACCTCTTGAAGAAAAGTCAAGTGGATTATTCTCAGCCCGTAGTAAAGTAGCAGAACAGGGTGCCTGAGCTTGGGCGTTGTGGCGGGAGCGCCCTTTGTCGCATCACATCCATCCTGCTGCTCGATTCGATCGACATCAGACTGAAAACAATGAAAATGGAGAGGGGAGAAGGGGGGGGGGGGGCTAAGGGGAGGAGAGGGGAGAAATGTCTATTGTGACTTAGAATATTAAAGCTCCTGCACTGCTGGGACGAATCTTGAACTGGCCTCCCCTCTGTTCTTTTGTCAGTCAGTCTGGTCACTCTCTTATTTCGTCTTCGTTTGGTTTATCGCTCTTCTTCCTCTTCCTCCTCCTCCTTCTCTCTACCACCACAAACTCCTCCTCTTCTCCCCCCCCCCCCCCCCCCCCCCCCCCCCCCCCATCCCCCCCCCCTGCTCCTCCTCCCCCTCCCCCCCCCCCCCCCCTCCCCCCCCCCCCCCCCCCCCCCCCCCTCCCCCCCCCCCCCCCCCATTCACCCCGTTCCTTTCGAAGCAGAGCTCCGGTAGTTCTAGCAATTACCTCGGCCGCTACGTCTTCTGGGGCATTGTTCATAATTCTTTGCTTGACTACCTCTCTTTGCCTTGTCTTTGCATCAGATACCTTGCTTGTGCACTGCATTGCTATCATACCCCTTTTCACTTAATTACTTCGTTGCGGCTGCTGGCTTTTCATCGCTTTTTATTTGATCGCCTTCGGTTTCACACTGTCGACTCGGCTCAGTTCTCGTCATCCTCAACCTCAAGACGCCCCATCCGGACTACCAAGAACCGACCTGCCAGACGAGTAGTTTATCACTCAGATTCTGGTTAGTCGTCACACCCGACTGCAACATTGTCAGACAAATCAGCAGTCATCAGCCTGGTTTAGTTATCCGCTCCGAGGCGGCAATTCGACTCAATTTAGCGTCATTCGTTCCATCCGAGACTCCGTCACACCCGAGTCACAACTCTGCAGGAATTGCCCAGCTTACCTGCACATCGACCTGCATCTCTAGAGGGTGCGTGAGAGAGCAAAAACAGGAAGACAGACAGTCTCTCCGAGCGTAGAGCCTAGAGTTACGGTGTCCATCTCAGTAAGATTGCGAGGTTGCCAAGCTTGCGAAAGCACCGACTATTTCCGTTTGGACACTGTTCTGAACCTGTGTTCTACCCGACATCAGAGACGTTCTGAACACACTTGTACGAGTTTGTGGTAAATCCGCCCAGTACGGATACCCGTTCCATCACGCAAGCAACGGTCGTTCAATCGCGGCCTAACACAAGGATCTACACGGCAATAACGCCCATCAGTACTTGACCGATCCCATCGGCGTCGGTGGTCCGTAAGGTCCGGTTGCTCCCAGTTTCCATTTCCTTGGACTCTGGAGTCTAGAAAGTTGCTTGGTCGACCTTCTTTTGTGTGTGGTCTCCACGTTGTAGGAACAGTTCTCTGGTACTTGCTACTTCTCGGTTCGCCAGCAGTCAGTTGTGTCTGCTATTACCGCTTGGTGTTCGAACTTCGCTCGGCCTTAGCGGAAAACAGGTCCCTGCCACCACCCGACCCCCTGCCCACTTCCACGGTTCGCCTACCAAGTCAGAAGTACCCACCTTGAGGTACTCGTGCCTTCCACCACATACCTTACGGAGAAAGGTACTTAGGTTTTCTGCCGTGCAGCCCAGGCCCCCGGAAGGTGCTATTATTACTCTTTCGTCACTGCCGCTGCATTATTTTTTGCGACAATTAATTACCACCTAGCCGTCCATCGCTCACTTTCCGGCCATTCACCCACCTCAACTCACCTTGCACCTTGGATCGGTTCACGCGGTACAGAGTACTTCGCTCCTCCATCCATCACACCCATACCCCGATCTCCATCCACCTCTCTCTCACCTTCCACGCCCCGTCGGCGGAGATACGGCAGTGCCACTATTCTTAACCATGTCGGGCTTCGTCTCCTCGCCCACCGCCCTGCACCCCGCCCTCAGTAATCCGAATCCGCTTCCGCCGCCAGCGCCATTGTCACTGCAACAGCACCAGCCGTCCGCGTTGCCGTCCTCGTCGCCCTCTTCCGACCCCCATGGAGTTAAAACCTCGCTTTCCGACCGCCCCAAAAGCTCCAGCGCCAGTGTCAGCACCACTACCGTCCACGACCGACCTCTCTCTTCTTCCGCCTCCACCTCCAACTCCGTCTCCCATTTACACTCGCACACACACTCGCACTCTCTGTCACTGCATCGCAATGCTGCTGGTCCGGTAGCAGAGGAGGAACCCTACGCTGGCGCCCAAGCCGGATTTCCCGCTACAGCTGCTGCAACACAAAACCCCTCGTCCTCGATAAGAAGAAGCTCCCTATCAATAACCTCTACCGCCGCCTATCCCGAACTGCTCCCGCCTCCTCTTTCCAAGTCCACCAACGCCAACGCCAGCGCTGCCGCCCATCCTCCCAAGGGCCATCGTCGCGCACCTTCCCACGAAGTTCCCCGCCAGACTATTATGAAAGCCTTGGCTTCGGTTGTTCGCAGAAATAAACCCGAAGCCCTCTCACTTACCGGCATGTTGTCCCAGCAAGGCGGTTGCGACAACCGCCCCGCCACTTCTTCGTCCCAGAAGCTGGCCGACGCCTTGAATGAGCTGGCCAACCGGAGCATGACCCCCACCACCGCCTTACCCTCCTTGCAGTCCCCCTGCTTCTATCACAACCGATTCGATGATGCCGTCAACATCGACAAGGTTCTTGAGGAGATCAAGAATGACGACTGCATGTCACACTCTAGGCTCGTGCAGACAGCCACCGGCGTCCGCGAGGTCTCCAAGCAGTTGCAACGTCGCCCCATCAAGCGCGCTGTTCGCAATGTCATGATTGTCACCAAAGCTCGCGATAACCAGCTCGTCTACCTGACCCGCGAGCTCGCTACCTGGTTGCTTCGTACGCCGAGGTACGGTGCCGACGTTGGCGTCAACGTCTATGTGGACGCCAAGCTGCGCAACTCTCGACGCTTCGATGCCAATGGCATTGTTGCAGAGAATCCTGCGTACCAGGACATGCTCAAGTACTGGACGCCTGATTTATGCTGGAGCCAACCTGAGAAGTTCGACCTAGTCCTTACCCTCGGCGGTGATGGAACCGTTCTCTTCACGTCATGGCTTTTTCAGCGCATCGTGCCCCCCGTCTTGTCCTTCAGTCTGGGCAGTCTCGGCTTCTTAACGAGCTTCGAATTTGAAAAGTACACGCAGCACTTGGACCGGATCATGGGTGACGAGGGCATGCGTGTCAACTTGCGTATGCGCTTCACCTGCACTGTCTATCGTGACGGCACTCTTGGCCAAGAGGCGGAGGAAGGAGAGCAATTCGAGGTTCTCAACGAACTTGTCATCGATCGCGGCCCATCCCCATACGTTTCGAACTTGGAACTCTACGGCGATGACGAGCTCCTCACTGTCGTGCAGGCCGACGGCTGCATTTTCTCCACACCGACAGGATCAACTGCTTATTCTCTTTCGGCCGGAGGTTCCTTGGTACACCCCGACATCCCGGCTATTCTCCTGACACCCATCTGCCCGCATACCCTCTCATTCCGCCCGATGGTTCTCTCTGACACGATGCTCCTCCGCGTGTCGGTGCCGCGTAATTCGCGCGCAACGGCGTACTGTGCCTTTGATGGCAAGGGTCGTGTCGAGTTGAAGCAAGGAGACTACGTCACCATCACTGCCTCACAATACCCATTCCCTACAGTTGTCCGAACACAGACGGAGTGGTTCGACAGTGTTTCCCGCACTCTTCGCTGGAACACGCGCGCCGCAACGCAAAAGGGCTTCGACCCCTCTGCTGGCGGCAGCCTCTGCCCATCTGAGGACGGCAAGGATGAAGATCCGGAGTGGGACATCGACACTGACTCGGCCTGCTACGCTAGTGAGGACGGCAGTATCAGTGCGAGTCCCTTGAGAAGGCAGATGAGTCTGCTGGGCATGTGATTAACGGCCGTTTGTTTATTCGTTAGAGACAGAGCATCATGATTCCCAACTTTCTTCAAAACCACAAAACAGGCATCTCGGCTACGCAAAGCAGCACGCTCTGTTCTGTTCGACTATTCTGCACTACACCTTCGCATTTCTCCCCACTAGCGAGGAGGGTGGGCTAGACTAAGATGCTTTGGCATCTTTTATTTGTTTGTTTCATAGACTTGAGCGATTTCGCAAGGCATAAGAAAGACAGGAACGCATGGGACGCACACTGCTGTGTGTGCGTGAATGGAAAGACTGAGACCTGACATGCTCGAATGAGCAGTGTTGTCCAACGTCACCAGAAGACGAGGGAGATAATACCGGTATTGGCACTGGCACGGTATATACTTGCATGAGGTAGCTGTTGTGTGCGCAGGCCAACGTACCCGCCCTCCTCTCAACTTGAAAGAAGAGAGGGGAAGAGGATGTCGATCCTCTTGCGACCAGCGAATACATAGTCTCAAGAGAGAGAAAGAGAGATAGAAACAAAGAGAGTGAGATAAAAATCTCACCAGCATCTGCGGTTGGTGGTAGATCCGACCAGCAGGTGTGGTCACGTACCAAACAGCTTTTGCCACGAATATGAACCTAGATCCCTTCAGCCCTGTGCCTGACTCGAAGTCACCTCTTTTCATGTATTCCTCCCAAACAAAGAGCGTATGTATTCTTGACATTCTGCAACAGTAAAAATGAGGTCTGTTTCTGGATGAGCATGAACATCTGGGTTATCGTATTAGAGCATTGAGAATCCATACCTATCTATGGAGACAACAATAAGATGGCACCTTGGTTTACACCCTTGTTC
This sequence comes from Colletotrichum costaricense, assembly GCF_030867565.1. Lineage (NCBI taxonomy): Eukaryota > Fungi > Ascomycota > Sordariomycetes > Glomerellales > Glomerellaceae > Colletotrichum > Colletotrichum costaricense. Next base: position 1,773,587 of record NW_026848236.1, on the reverse strand, counting down.
ACACAGCGTCACACAGACACCAATTAACACTACTCGGTGATCCGAAGCCAAAGAGACACATCAGTTATGTTGTTAGTTTTTTTTTTGTGTTTCATTGCTCTTTTAATGACTTGCTTCGTCGTGGCGCCCTACAGGCTTGGCCAGAACATAAACATTGCACATGTATAACCGACTTTGCAGAGCCACATCTACAACCAAATCCCAAGACGCCATTTGCTTGTGATAATTCCAAGCCCCAACACAACACCAACACATGAGGATAAAGACGGTACTCCTTCAACTGATACGCAGTGCGACATTAGAGAGCGAGAGCTGGGTTCCATCATGTCGGTCATGGCTCCTGCAAGAGACGACAGAAGTATAGAACCTTCGCAAGCGATAGATAGTATGACCGGCACATCCATCTCTGAATTTGCCGGGCTTCCAGCCATGCTTACTGTGTCTTCCTGTGTCGCAACTCGCTTGACGATGGGGCCACTGCCCATGTTGTTGGACTTGCATCTGTCCGTTGCTACCACGGAGCCGACTGAGTGTCCACAAGGGGGCACAACATAGACACTCACTTTTTGTGTAGATTACTCCCGACGAGAGTGTGAAGCCGCCAACCTCCACGCCAAGTTTCTATCGCCAGGCACCTTGGCTAAGAGATAACAGACCTGCGATGCAATCCATGTCGCCCTTCTTGCTTGGGCTCACATCGCCGCCGCGCATGAAACTCTCCACCTCGTCTGCGCCCTTTGTTGTAGGCGAGCTTGAGCTCTGCTCATCCTCGAATATGGTGACATATTTTCCGGATCCTCGGCATCCCATAGCGGGCATCGTTCTGGCCCGGCTGCTGCTGAATATAGCAGGCCCGGGATGGTCCTGTAAAGTACGACCTGTTCGTCTCGCATTGTTCTGGCTGTCAACGGTAGCCGGCAAAGGTCTTCGGTCATTAACTGGCGGCAACCGACGCATGTTGCCTTGGTTCTCAGGTGTCCAATTCTCCTTATCAGAATCACCCGATGGAGATATCAGCATGTCCACCTTGACCTTGTCACCCAGGCTTTTCTCTTCACTTGGTTGAGATACGGACTCCTCGCTATCAGTGAATGATGTTTGCATTCTAGCCATGCTGGAAGATGTGCGACAGAGCTTAGGCTTCTTAGCCTGTTGAGGTCGAGAAGCCGGCCTACTTGCAGGACAGTTCCGTTTGGAGCTGTTGTTTTGAAGAACGCCGCTGGTTGAGCGGAGAAGACTGATGGCAGCGACAGCAGAGCCATTGGACTCATCTTCAGCTTGCGTCGTGAGCTCGTCACGAGTATCAGCATCACAGCACAGCTCCCATGCGTGGGCGTCACGAGATCTGCCTCGTCCCAGTGCCGGTGGCAGCGAGTCAGTGAGGGCTGTTATGGGTGGTAGAGTCACGCTAGGGAGGGCACTGTGACTGCGCTGGAGTGGTCGAGCTATTCTGGGCTGAGGCAAGGCTGCCAAATCCGAGAATAGCTTCGTAGGCTGAAAGCGAGGGGGTGAGTTCTCATTAGAGACAAGCTCAGCTTTGCCTTCGAGCGAAAGCGACAATCGCACCTGCGACTGTTGCGACGATTGCGGAGAGGGCAGGGTTTGTGATCCATGTGCAGGCGGTGAGCAAGACGCAGGTGTATATAGATCGGATCTGCATGATATATTAGCTAAACGACGGTCCACGATGAACTGAACGAGACATACTTGGGGGTTTCGTCAATGCTGCGGTTGAGCGTTGAAGGGGTTGAAAAGGCACTTGCTGCGTTCCAATGAGACGATGTGAAGAACCCAACAGAGTTTGAAAAAGAGGATGACCCTGTTGAGTGAGGCTGAGACGAGGAAGCCGTGACTTGGGATAATGGCGTCTCCAAAACCGTCGTCTCAGGACCGCCACTTAAAATGGACGGTGTTGCGTGTTGAGGCTGTTCATCCGCCTCGTCTCCGCGCACTTGTATAGCCTTGACCGGAGTCTCCGCAGGCACGACAGCGTTGATGGGAGCTGTTTCTGCCACTGGCGATGCTTGTTCTTCCGGCAGGGAAGAGGTGTAGGCAACTGGATCCGAAGAGAGTATCTGCATACCACCGTACCGGAGGGCAGCAATCTCCTGAGCGGAGAGGGGCCGCGACTTGCGCCTGTCATTCTGTCGACGATTTTGGAACCATATCTACACGCTCGCAATCAGCACCAAGCGCGACCGTTGTCGTACCGGCAATGTTATCAAATACCTGGACCTCCTTTTCGTTGAGAGAGACGCGCTTCACTATGTCTAGGCGTGCTGCCTTGTCTGGTTTCGGGTTCGCAACATAGGCAGCCTCAAGTATCGACTTGTCTTTGGCACTACAGTGATCAAACAAGAGTCAGTGGCTGCAGCACAAGAACGCGTAGCAATTGGGGCCAAGAACAATGACATACGCAGTTCTCTTCCTCTTTCCCTTTGGGTGACGCTCAGAGTCGGGATTTGACACCTCGGTCTTGACAGACGAAGAAGGCGCGAAGTCGGGGGTTTCTGTCCCAGTTGCAAGAGGCTGTCTGGTAGGAGTCTGCGCGGGTTGATCTGTCCGGAAGGAGGATTCGCGTGGAGAGGGGGAAGAAGAGGACTGCGGTGCTCCAACCAAGGCTTGAGAGGAGATGTCGGAGACAGACATGGCGGCGGTCGAGGCTATGAGTAGTAAACGACAGTCATGATCTGGGGTCGGTACAACTGAACGAGGAGTCGCGAGCCGGGGGCGATGATAGAGAGCGTGCACTCAAGGAAGATTGGACGAGACACGGGACAGGCGTGACAATAAAGTGAATTGAAGATAATTGTAGGACTGCAGGCAAAAAAAGTTGGGAGGAGAGTAAAGTAAAGAGGAAGAATGACGAAGAGAGGCTTCCAGGAACGGACGAGGTGGGGAAGCGAGAGTGTCGAGACACACGAGGCGCGGTTATTCGTCGCAATTAAGGTCAGGTACGGTCCAGGTGAGTTGTGGTGCCTTCCACTTGGGTTTTGGTGTTGAACACGGCGCGTCTGAGAACCCCAACTAGGGAAAGGCACTTACACGCTAGAGACGTGGATAGTGGAGTTGCAGATACCCGGCCAGGGTACCGTAGGTACTGAGCTTGGTCAGAATACCGGCTCAGTGCAGTGATATAAAAGTCTTTCTGAAATTCATGTTGAGCAAGTATTTATAAAAAAGAGGTGAGATTTCGCTGCAGATTCAAGAAAACTCGTACTGACGCGTAATACTCATCATATTTAGTCTTGAGTGTAATGTGAAGTATTTGAGTGAGTAGCAAGTGATAATCATCTACCAAGTACCGTATCACTAAGCCTACCAGGTCAGGTACCGCACAACAGCGCGATCGCGGCACGGATCCGCAGACCCACCAAGTCACCTCCACGTCTGTTTTTGTGTGATTTACCACCTTACGAATACCTCGCAGCAATGTTTGCGCTCGAGCATCAGGCGCGGCATACTTCCATCTACATTTATAGGCCTCATATTCCATGGCCGGACGAATGCGGCGCAGACAGTCTGTAAGCCAATCCAAGTACACATTCATCTGAATTGAGCAATGTCGTTCGCAAGACATAGCCAATACATGCACGTACTTCAGCACATGGCTTCATGTTCACTGACCCAAAGGTCCGTTGTTCCTTGCTTACTTAAAATCAAGTCTACGCGCTCAATGTAGGTACCTAGCTTCTGCAAATTAGTGTCATAAGGTAAGGTACGAATAGCCTACGCATAAAAGGCTTGGACCAGTCACGTCGCGCGTCTGTTTTCAATTGGGAAATAAAACAAAAACAGTCTACTTTCCATCACCAGGGGCTACATACACCGACAAGATTGAAGACAGACCCTAAAAATACCTAACACCTTAATCATTTGCGGTCCGCATGAAAATTACAAGCACGCATCGAACTCTGCTAGTCTTACCGTTGACGACCTGACCGATGGACATCCCTTAGTCCACTCGCTCTCTCATCTTACCTCCACACCTCTCCTCCTCATTTTCTGGACTTAGCGTGCTTTTGGTCTGGCGCCTCGCCTGATGAACAACGCGCGTATGCATACAAGTCTGCCTCTCGCGCCGTATAAGCTGTTCGTGACATACCGGATAAGAAGCCCATAAGGCCGAATGTGTGAATCGTATCCAAAAAGCGAAGTAGAGATTGGTCATGTGCTGCATTCTGAGATACCACTCTTCGTCATTTTTACATGCCACCACGCGCGTGCAAAACACCCCGGTTCGACCTGAATTCGATACTATGCTTCCGTTAGCGGTAGAACGCGAAGGGCAACTGGTCGTCGCTTGTGCGTGGTATTTGACCCCAGACCATCCCTCCTCCGTGTACCCACCCTGCCGCATCTGACCGAGTCTGCTCGGGGACCATGGAGCCTGGCGCGAATGCGAATTGAGGCATGAAGGCTGGAACAATATACGTACACACTTGATTGAGTACGGAAAACCTTTGTTCTCCGTCATATACCAATTAACGCCCACCTTGCCCTCCCACCTCGAAATACAGCAGACCCAGTGACGCGCGTGGCAGTTGGCACGTAAGCCGCACTCAGCAAAAGAATCTCCATTAGAATCCATGTCCTCCTAAGTCCCGCTAGCAACTCTCGGTTCTTCCGTCAGACACCAAAGTTCCGTACTATCATAGATTAACACCCAGCCACCTCCCCGACAAACAGACACCCAGACGCGTCGCTGGATCCCGAGTATTTAACACACCAGCACTTCTGTTACTGGTCAACCAAAATCGCGTTCAAAGAAGCGAACAGTGGGTATGCACTGACTTTGACAGAGTACACGGTATCGTGTACATCCAGAGGTGGTTGGTGACCATCAGAGACGGCCCCGGACCCTTGAAAACACATACCGGAATCTGGTACAAAAATAGTGCTTGCGGCCACAATACAGACCCATTTGTGCAAATGCTCAGGCTCCTCTCAATTCGAATTTCAGCTGCTAAGTTATTCGGTACAGCTACCTGCCTTGCGATTGTGTCTCCAACAACTGAATTGTGTTTGCCGAAAGCTCAACCTACAAGGGCTTCCATAGAAGTTCTTTGTTTCTATACTGCATTCAAGAATACCAACTTTGGAATATATTACACAGGACGAGTAACCGTTCCCACCTCTCACCGACACTCATCGAAAGGCAAAGCAATATTCTGGGGTCTGGGCCCTGGACTTTCCATTTAGGTACTTCATTCGGTCTCACTCGCAACCTGGGTCCGTCACATTATCGTCAAAGGTACTACTTACTTTTGTGCTACTTATGCACCTTTCGAGATATCTGGAACCCACTTATTATCTCTCACTCAGAACATGATGTGACGTAGCGTGGTTGAGTTGCATGATGTGGTCCTGACGAGACTATGTTGTTGACCGTTTCTCTACCTGCCTTTGCGGTCCTTCTTCTCTCTCATTGTCTGTCTGCGTGTCTGTCTGTCTGTCTCCCCAATCATGCCTAGCTAACCATTGAATTGCTATCTAATTAAGTGCATTGCGCTGTCTGTCGAGGTACGGATACGCATAGTAGAGAAGAGGACGAGCGAACCCGAGACACCTTGGTGGAAATGTAAGGACTCAGTGTTCATCTTGTAAGGCGTCAAACTACTCAAAGTATGCTGGTCGTCTCGCAGCAAGTGTAAAACCCTCCATCCAGCTCCGAGTCTACCATACGAACCGGCCGTGCCGTCTTCTACCATAATGACCGTGACCAGCTATTGCCGGTCTGCGCCAGAGAATTTCGGTTCACGACGTCCTTTCAACCGTTCCACCGCGTTGGGATCATGTCCATGCCGCGTCTCTATCTTTACAAGTCTTCGTCCGAAAGCTCACCGGGCAGAGGCATGTTGGCGGCCTCGTCCATCTCCTTGCGGTACTGCTCGAGGAGCTGGGCGTCGACCTGAGCGGTGGGGGGGGCGAGAGCCGGTGCAGCAACGAATTCCTGTGGAGCAATTAGCATGAAAATTTTGGAGGCAGAGACCGGTGCAGAAGATCGTTCGGGAGCATACCAAAGCGGGGTTGCCGACAAGCTTACGTGCAAGCCAGAGGAAAGGCTTCTCGAAGTTGTAGTTGGACTTGGCAGAGATATCGTAGTACTGAAGGTTCTTCTTGCGGTGGAAGGTAATGGTCTTGGCCTTGACCTTGCGCTCCTTCACGTCGACCTTGTTACCGCAGAGAACGATGGGGATGTTCTCGCAAACACGAACGAGATCGCCTAGATGATCCTTGTTAGTTGGGCTGGTCGTTTGGGGTCAAAGACATAGATTCGAGTCATGCCGATCCAATGGGTGCCACGTACGGTGCCAGTTGGGGACGTTCTTGTATGTGATACGGGAAGTGACATCGAACATGATGATACCGCACTGGCCGTTGATGTAGTAACCATCACGGAGACCACCGAACTTCTCCTGGCCGGCGGTATCCCAAACATCGAACTGAATCTGACCAAAGTTCTGCGCGCGCTGAGTTAGAGACCGGCGACCGATGCTATAGGGGAACCAAGCCGATGGGAGGTACTTACCGTGCTGAAACCCAGAGGGTGGACTTCGACACCAAGAGTGGCCATGTACTTCTTCTCGAACTCACCAGTCAAGTGACGCTTGACGAAAGTGGTCTACAACGTTACACACTGTTAGCAACGCGATAGAATGGAGGGGGGAAGTGGAAGGGAATGCTATCGGCTGAAGTCGAGGGGTCGATGTTGGCGAAGAGGGCAAACGATGCTGTCGGGCGCAACCTCGATAAGGGCCATGGGGGACGAGGGAGTATTAGAATCACCTTTCCGGTACCGCCATCACCGACAAGAACGAGCTTGAAGGTAGGAGTCTGCTGAGTTTCGGCCATGTTTGCTATCGGTGAAGGAATCGGATCGGTGCGAGTTAATTGTAAACAAGCGGGGCTGATCGCGAGGTTAGCAGCTGGCGCAAAGCGAAAGAAGGCAAACAAATGGAGAGATTCGTCGACGTGAAGGCGCAAACCAGCGTCGGCAAGGGCGCGGAGTAGATGAATTCGTACCGGAGAGAGGGATGGGTAGTGGGCTGTAAACTTTTCGACGAGTGGAAATCGTCACCGACTGATCGACTTTAGGGGGGGGTTATGTTTTTGAGGATGGCGGGGGAGCTTGCAAGGAAGCCGTACTTCTTAAGCGAAAAATTCAGTCAGGCAGGCCAACGAAGTCGGGTAGGCACGATTGGGCTAGGCAAGGGTCACGTGCATCGCTGTCTCGTCATAGTGGGGTTCCCTTTCAATGGGCGACGGCAAGTACGTCTCTTTCCATTTGTTCTTTCCTCCGGGCCGCTTCCATTTGGGTGACTGGATATTTCCTTGCCTCCTTCAGCAACAAGTTGGGTTCCATTGCTTCGGATACTTGAAGATTAAAAACCTTCGCCGGCAGATCGCTCTCATCAAGAACCCCAAGGTAAGAAATTTCACACAGTTTGGCGGCGAATGCATACTTGACGCGCTCGACAACTCTCATGCTCGTATCATGGAAACTACCAAAATAATTTTCGAGGTCCGCTTTTCCGTCACTGCTTACCTTAGGCGTGGGCGGTCAATCCAGACATAGTACCTAGGTACGGCACCTTTGTTAGCCATCCATTGACATTCTTCTTTCTCACCAGAACATGCAATCATTATCTCAAAAGTAAGTAGTGCCAACATCATCCTCCGCCACACATCTCACAAAACCCCTTAAACATTCGACACAGGCAGCTGTCCCATCAGGCCGCGACTTGCTTTGTAATCCAACTACCACTTTGCCTGTTCCTAATCGCTGCCTGTCCAGCCATGGCAATTATCTGCCTAATGGTTCATCTAATGACCGCAGCCGATGGCTTACACCAGGTACCTAGTCATGCTAGTGAATCCAGAAGTATGCCGAGCCACGTGGAGTCGAAGCGGCCTTTCGGCCAGTTAATTCTATCTTTCGGGCACCCAAGGCATTAGTGACTCTCACTGATCGTTCTCAACAGCGCGCAGCCGTGTACTTTTCGGAATGAATCTTCGTGTCTTATGTCAGTGAAGTTGTCGCGAAACATGTCGGCCTACTGTACATACGGCGATATCAGATCCTTGTTTGGTCGCTGCAGCTGAAGCAGTATATTCCTCTCTCACAAAGGTAGGATGTGACAGCCCAGCAAACCTCTGCCACCCCAGTTACGTCTCGGAGTGAGTGTTACGTGCAGCTCCTCCCGCGCCCCTTGGCTGGGTCGAGATATCCTGACTAGAACAGGTCGCTTTGTCTGGTTAATGTCATATCCACACGAGTGTCGGGCAATAGTCAACTTACACCTTCATTCCCTTGCACGCATTCGGCCACCTTCTTGAGATTGTCGTGGTTTGAGCTGTTGACGTAGCCAAATATGCGAATTTGGTCATTCGGCTTTAGGCCAGCTAACTCAGCTGGGCTCCCCGGAACCACAGCGTTGACCTTTGCGAATGGCTCCTCCAGCGGCTGAGATGCTGAATGATCTGCCAGGGTGTTGTCGGAGAGCGGAACTTCGGGTTTCTCCTCTTCTTGCAAGCTGGCAAAGTGCTCATGGAGTTGTTTCTCAACCATGGCCATGAGCTCCTTGTAGTCATTGCGGAGGTGGATGATGCGGGCTCTGGTAGTACGCACTATTACAATCAGCAGGGTACTAGATCTCTGCCACCAGAGGAGAAACACCTTGAGCAATATCGAGATCGGCTCTTGGAAAGCCGTCTTGAGTTGTGAGAGGTGTGTTCATGTCAACCCCGTGCTGGCTCACCAATCAGCTGAATACTCGCTTCTCCATGTTCGTCTCCGAACACTGGAGCGGGGGGTCTTGAAATCACAAACAGAGTCGAGGACTGCACCCAAAGCTTTCAATTCAGCCTCCATGTTTTCTTTCTTGTTCTGTAGCTCGGCAAAAGAGAGGCGACCAAGGTCACCGTTCCTCGACGTATTGCTGGCTGGGCCCGAGGGCACGGTTGGAGCGTGTATGTTGTCCATCCTGAGGGGCAATCCCATAGCTGACCGGACGGACCGATAGAAATGCGAGGGGGCTTAAATGCGATGAAGAGTCGGTTTCTGACTTCTTGCAGCGATGGCAGACGACTTCGTTCATGTGCCCAGTATTTGAGCTGGAATTGATGTTGGTGGACCTCAACTTCACCCCTCTATGTTGGGGTATTGCATCGACATAGAGGACATCCAATTGTGAGCCCCGCGCCCCAAATCCTTGGGCAGCGTCATGGGGACCTGCCTACGTAGCTACCTACCTTAGCCGGGTATCGCAGGTGCTTAGGTACCTGAAGAAGGTGCCTGTCCAGCCTTAGATTCATGGGCCGTGCCTGCCTTAGGTATCTTGAGTGCTAGGGTAGGTACCCAGCATTGTGACTCCATGCGCTGACTAACTCACAAGACCTGATGGAGCCTAGAATCACTGCTGGTACCTGAGGCACAAGAAGCGGTCTAACTGGAACCCCGACGCGTCCATTCAGCGACCCGATACAGAGCTCTTAGTTCAACCCCAGCCAGCTCCCGATCTCCTGCTAGACTGTCCTTGTATCGACGTCACAGTTCCATTTCTTCTTCCTCCATCCTCTTACCCCGTCCGCTCTTTGCCTCTCCGATCATCATGGCGACCGGCGTCGACGCAAAGCTCCTAAAGTCCACCAAATTCCCTGCGGAATTCAATCAAAAGGTTGACATGCAAAAGGTCAACCTTCAGGTGATGAAAAAGCATGAGCCTCGCCTTCCATTGTCATTCAATTGCTAACTGATCTCTTTCAGGTGGATAGCCAGCAAAATTTCCGACATCCTGGGAAGCGAAGATGACGTTGTTATCGAGCTTTGTTTCAATCTGATCGAAGGGCCCCGATTTGTCAGTATTGTCTGCCTCGACCGATTCTCGCGATTATCTTCTGACTTTCCTCCAGCCAGACATTAAAGCTTTACAAATACAACTTACGGGCTTCTTGGACAAGGACACGGCGCCATTCTGCAGGGAACTATGGAAGTTGTTCTTGAGTGCCCAAACAAGCCCTCAGGGTGTGCCCAAAGAACTTCTAGAGGCCAAGAAGCTAGAGTTGATACAAGAAAAGGTACGTATCAATCTTCATCCACAGCCAAGGACAGTCACTGACATAGACCAGATGGAAGCCGATCGTGCTGCAGACGAGGCACGACGCCGCCGAGGCGATATCGACAGGCGTCAACAAGATGGCCCGGCACCGAGAGATAGGGATCGCAGTGAACGCGGACGCGGCCGCGGCGGCGGTGGAGACATGCGGCGTGGTCGCAACAGTGACAGGGACTACGACCAAAGAGGTAGACACGGAGGACGGTTTGGTAGCAACAGGTCGCGCTCACCGGCTGCGAGGAACCGTGATCAGAGGGACAGAGGCTTGTTCCGTGGGTCCACTAGAGACAGCTATGTCCCAAGGAATCGCGGTCTCGATAGCCGAGTATCTGGCCGTCGTCGCAACGACACGCGCTCTCCGTCTCCGGCATCCGCCACCTCACGGTCGCGCAGCCCCGATCGCAAGCGGAATTTTAGTCGTGGCTCGCCCCCGGCCCCCGCCCGACGAACTCGTCGAGAACGCAGCGTATCCAGCCCCAGGGCTACGAGAAATCGATCGGCGTCGCCGAGAAGAAGCCAGGGGAAGTATCGCGAATCACGAAGGAAAAGGAGATCTTCACGAAGCCCTTCGACGCCCTCAACATCGCCTGATAAACGGGCGGCTGCAAAGCGCCGTAGATACTCCTCTTCACGGAGTCGTTCGCCAGGTCGTGATAGACGATCCCGCAGTAGAAGCTCGAACTCAGCATCGTCTCGAAGTTCTAGATCACGCAGCCGTAGCTCTACGCGTCGAACCTCTCGGGGACGTGCAAGTCCGAGATCTCGAAGCAGTCCCCGACATCGCCACGATAGTAGCGTCTCTCGCTCTCCGGATCCCAGCGCTCGCAGAGCAACAGCCGATGATATTAACGAGACTGATCGCGAGAGCAGGAGAGGCCAAGGAGAGGGAGAGGGTGAGGCAAAAGGAAGCCGGAGACGCAACTCATAGCCTCGCTCATGGAGATCGGCTGATGACTCTAAGAGGTGACTTCCAAACTTTGCACAACTTTAAACAGGCCGATTCCTGCGTCACAAGACGATAGGTGGGTGGCGATTCTTGGAACGAGATCCGACAACTCAAACAGGTCTGGCTAATCTGATACTGGCACTATGCAGACACAACGTTGCCAGGTCTTCCAGCAGCGTTGGCGAAGGCAGAAGATCACGGGAGAATGATAAAAAAACAAGAGACGCTAAGCTCGCATTTCGCCTCATTTACAAACGGCTAAGGCTAATCGTCTAAGAAGTTTTGCTGCATACCTTACACAAACATACGAGCTCGCTGGTCAAGGGGGTTGAGGGCCCAAGGCGAAGCCGTTCGCTCAATTTGGTACGTTGACTGTATCTTCTCGAGTCCCATAGACATAAGGCACCTGAGGGATTCTGCCTACCTCTTCCGTGATGGCTGTTTACACAGCTCGGTCTCTACTACCTTGCATTTCTTTTGTCCAACAAAGTACCAAGAATGGCACGACACAGTCATGATTATAATTAGCTATCCCGTTTTTTACCATCACCGTTGCTGTTTGATCCAAAGTCAAGTACGGCCTTGAAGAGGGGGAAAATTACCAGACTTAAGTCGGCGATGACCACACATTCGTAAGCTAGATAGCCATGATCTTCCCAATTAAACTAGTCCCCAATCTTAAAACAGATTTCCCTCCTACATTCCAGACGTAGGAATTGGATACGATGCATTGGCAACACTAGGTACTAAGTGCCTGTGACATCAGCCTTTCGTTCGTGGTGAGGACGTTGATCTGTAGCCAAGCTAAACGCCAGGTTCACTTCCGATACTCAGTCGTTGACCGTATGCACCGTTTCCCGATGCGCAAGAGCGAATACAGCCGTCACGAACATCATCTACATTAGAAGGTGAAATCTTATGGAAAAACTGGAATTCCGCATCTTGGCAAACTCAACTACCTTCGCGGAGGTACCTACTCACGTCAAAATACGGTGGGAGAGCCAAGGTACCTTGAGGCTTGAGCATGATCCGACTGGGTACCTACCTAGGTAGGTAGGTCTCCACTCGTCCATGAACGGCGCCCTGTAGCTCCGTGGCTCCGAGCTAGCATTGGAAACTACCTTAATGCATGGAGGTACAACTCAACATTTAACCACCACTTCAATCCATTTCATCGGCCATTTCAACTTCCTTCCTCTGCGTCCCGTCACGTCGGTCAGCCGCCCATCGCTCTTTCCCAAAATCATGTTACGGGAACTGAACGAGTAGCGGTGGCATTGTTTCTTCTTACCCCCAAGCGTATGTGTCCGCTCACGCCTAACGTTCCTCGTTTGGAGTGATCTCCAGGGAAAGAACTGTAGGTCTGGAGGCTCCTGTGTTCCCGACGTTCATTACTACTCTCAGACTGTATGAGGGCCATCTCAGTATCATATTTCTCTTAATCCCACGAAACCTTGGGTTCTCATAGGTGTGAGGGCCATATTTCCATCCGGCAGGCGACTTTTGAGTCGGGTCCGAGACACAACGAATTGACAGTAGATCATTCGTTGTGTGACCTTCAAGCTATCACGATTTTCAGATCTGACAAGTGTACAAGCTCTCCAATCTCTCCCAAGCTCTTTCTACTCTACCTTTCACAGTTGCTATTGGCAATCTAACCCATCACACCTTTCCTGTTCTATCTTGCGTTCTGGCCGAGGTATCTCATCCCCAAGAGAGGCTGCAATGGAGCTTTCCTCGTTGCCTCACAGTCCAACTGAAGACGATGGCAAAACTGCTTCATCTCAGGCTGGTGCACCTTCAGACGATGTGAAGTTCTTCACACCAAGGAACGATTGTCTCTCTAATGTCAATACGTTCGACCCAGCCGCCATGAGCTTGCAGGGTCAGTCGAGCAGGGACAACAAACGAAAGGCTGCTCAGAGCATTGTGGAAGTCAGTGATACTAGTCAAGACCTAGGCACATCCAAGAGGCTGAAGCTTGAGGCTATGAGGACCAAGTCGCCTCAGTTGCCTGGGAATAGATCACTTCTTCCCTCTGGAATATGGCATCGAGTTTTCGCATTTCTCCCCCCTAGGAGCTTGGGTACCTTGCTACGAGTTAACAAGCTTTTCAACGGGTATCTTGATTCTCACTCCGCTTTCGACAACACTGCTCTTTACCCGGAAAATGCGAGTCTCTTCAAGCCAATGAAACCAGATACAGTCTGGCAGCAGTCAAGGAGATTGCACCATCCCAGAATGCCCTCTCCGCTGGGGAATCGTACTGAACTCGATATGTGGCGGCTATGCTGCACCAAAATCTGTCAATATTGCGGTGTTACAAATTCGATTGATCAACAACAAGAGAATGCTGATCCCTGGCGTCCAGGGCCTGGAGTGTATGGTCTGGCAACTGTATTTGCATTTGGCGTCACCTGTTGCGGTCCCTGTCTTTTGAAACATTCTGTGAAGGTCTGTTTGCTGCTTGAATCTCGTCATCTTTCGTCTACAAACTAAACGTTCCATAGGAGATCGACCTGTTACTTTCTTCCACAACCCCATCATCCCTCATCCCAGCACTCGCCTCTGTTTTCGTCACACCCGAACTGCAGGCCATTCCATCGAGCACTTTGGAAACCAACGTGGGCGATAACAAGCTGGAGACTACAAAATTATACTCAACCTCCAGCATCACTGCCGCCAAGGAACAGCTAAACGTGGTTCAGAGCCTTGGGACAGCAGCCGTCGAAGAGTGGCTCAAGGGACTAGGCGCCCAGGGTAAAGAACACAGAATTGATGCATCACGATGGGAGAAGTGGGCAGCGGCTGGCGGTCTAGCGCAAATGTGCCGGAGCGTGCAAACTATGGGAAACGGGAGTATTGATGAACTGGCGCAAGACCAAGATCACGAACCACGAAAGTCCCCTCAAACTTCTTTAGAGGACCGAGATTCCGAAGGCCGCAGTAGGTCAGATAAGACCCACGAAGAGGCTGCCGCGCGGAAGGCATTACGGCGTGCTGAAATCGAGCGGCGCGCAATGTTACTCGACCCTCCTCTGCCACCCAACGTTGTTGTCCACATGCCTTCTTTCCAAGCAGCCATACAAATCACGGCCGCCTTGGACGAGAATGCGTGGAATACCCTGAAGCCCAAATTGCTGTCTCAACGAGCCGATGCCGAGAGGAATATCAACAGCAGTCTTATTGAATCTCGGAGCTCCAGCATTGAAACGAAGGTCGAGACAACAAGAGAAGTGACAGATCAAGACTGGGACGATATCCAAGGTCCGGTACGAGCGCGAATGTCAAAATATGCCGACGAGATCATCCGCGGTAGCTGGAATAAGGGTCGCAAAGTCAACAAGGAGAATAGCCCACGTTTTGCAGCGGGGGTCCTCCTATCCGTGCGGTCAAGATTCTACGCCGATGTTGCGAAAGACGCTGCGGATGCTATCGCAGCAGGGCGGCAGCCTGTTGTTGATCCCCAAGGTGGCCCCTTTACACAGAAGCTCACTCTGGAGAACATGAAGTGGGTGTTTGATATGAAGATCAAACAGCATACCGAGTCGTATAGGAAGGAGTTGTTTCTTTGCAATGGTTGCGAAAGTCATAGGCTCTACGGATTTGAGGGGGTCATACAACACTATGCCGCAAAGCATACCAAGGCCCTCAGTCTCGGCAACATTGTTGTTCACTGGAGAGCCGAATGGCCAGAGCAGCCCATCTTCAAACCCAACGGCCGATCGACCAAAGGTTCTCAGCAAGCCGCAGGAAAGGGAACCGCCCAAGGTCATGCGGCAACAGGACCCCGGCCACCTCAAGGTCATGATACTCTTAGTCGGAGTGGCAGTCTCCTACCTAGCCCTGTGCACCGTTTTCCTTCTGACCAAGTTCCGCCCCTTTCCTATCACGCACCACAAGCTGCCCCGTACAATCCGTTACCAACATACAGTACGGATGCCAGCATACCGCGTGCGCCCTACCTACCGCCGAACTTTGGGCCGTCTGGAGCCCCCCAATTTTATCCTGTGGCATCTCCTAGCTTTGGACCCATACTCTCTGGCCCACAAGAGCAACCTCCGAACATGCTAGGAGCACCATATACTGGCCAACCGCATAGCACTCTTCCACATCAAGGCAATCCTCAGCCACCGTCTGCTACACCTCAAGGAATGCCCTTTGCGTCATCGTACACCACTCAGTTGGAAAACTTGGCTCGGATAGCGAGAGACATTTGGAACTCGCTTAGCACAACCAGGGATTTACCTGGGCCTTTGAGAGTATACATCACTATACACCATGTGGTCAAACGTTTCTGGCACAAATTTGGCGAGCCTCCCTTGTTGCGGATGTTTAACGATGGCTTATCAAACAACAAGGCTATGCGTCCAGTTCGCAATATCAACGGACTGAGGTGCAGATCCTGTACATTGGGTCTAGGGCCACCAGTCAATCCAGAACGCACCATGTTCTCGCTCCCGCAGCTCGTCAATCACTTCGAAAACCAGCATATCGGATTGCAGCAGGTCGGGCACAGGAGTGGGCCAGGCCTCGATTGGACACAAGATATGATCCTTATGCCGGATGTATCAGAAATTCCTGACTTGAAAGCCATTATTGGCGGCAAGGGACACAAGTTCAACATAGTCAATGAAGCAGTCCCCTGGGTCTTCAATAAGCCCAACGGACCCACACAACAATCTGGGGCCGCATGGCCTTTAGGTGGGATGGTACGGCCCAGCGATTCAGATCGAACCACGGATGATACTTGGCACACCTATGCCACGCATGCAGATGCTTCCAGTCATGAACGCAACCCCTGGCATGGTCCTGAAGCCATTCGAGAATCAGCGATCGTGGGTCAAGCGCAACAACGCCGAGACACGCAGCCGTCAACGGAAGATTATAATCGAAGATCCGCAGCGCCCCCGTATAAGCCACTGGTCACTCCTCATGAAGCACACGAACCAGGACGCATCCTTCGGGTCTCAAACATTGACCCTTGCCGACAAAGCTCTTGGGGCGCTTCTCCGACAGAATTTGATCGAGAGGGCCGCACCATTTACTTTGACAGTGGGCATTCTGCAGGTGGCTACAAAACGGATCATTACATGCCGTCAGGCTACTTCCCAAACCGTACTTCAGCATCGCCCGACGAAAATCGCCATGGGTACCGTGAGCAAAGTCGAGCCCCTGATCGAGTCCTGGTCGAACCTCGGTATGGGCATGGTAGTAGATACCCCGAAGGGGAGGAAGAGAGAGTCAATCGTACGTTGGATCAGTCGAGGTTGGTTCGGTCACGCCAATTACTCGACCGAGAGCAACTGTTACCGCAGGACACAAGGCCTGGCCCAGCAAGATATGCCCCGGTAATTCCTCATTCTTCAAGGGCTGCTGAGCTGGATTCTACACGTTCATCAGCGGGGGATCCCGATGACTTTAGCTTGACTGCTGCTCTCGAGTCGCATCTTGCTCAAGATCGCGACGCGCTGGCTCGGGTACCCAAGGCTGGGCTGCTGGAGCGCGAGGTAGTTCGTCAAGAGCGCCGATCCACAGCGCGCGACGGCCCCCCATCGGACTTTCCCAATTACCCTGAACAACGACACATGGAAGTAGAAGTTTTCGATGACGCTCGCCATGGACACTCCATGCAATACATGGCAGAATCGCATGGATCCCGTCACACCGGGCATGCTTCTGAGGTGTCGACGTACTACCACAGCCCAGCGGTCCCTCAAAATTCAGGTCGGAGCAGCGACAATCGCAGCACAACGCGCTACGCGAGCGCGACTCGCCCTCAGTCTGCAGGTTACGAGGAGACTTATGAGATTGTGCACGTACGAGATGCAGAGGGAGAGTACATCGTTCGTCGGCCGATTCTACGAGAGCGAGAAACGCATCGGGTTTTGTACGAGGGTGACACTCATCACCATCAGAACAGAGGATCATACTCACACCGTAGTCACGATGCTCTGTACGACTCGATGGACCAGACTCCTATCCCTGGCGAGCGGCGAGATGCTTCCCAAATGCACGAAGCTTGCACTGCAAGAGCCCAATTCATGATTGCTCCATCATCGTTTGCAGAATATGACTCAAACAACCCAGCGTCCATGTCAGATCCCGGCGCTAAAAGACCATCAGAGTACTAGCCAGACAATGTACCTCTTTAATGGGATAGGAATAGCATAACACAGTAGTCAAATGCAGCCGAATAGCACCATGCTCTACTTATTTTCCTCGTACCCAAATCTGTTTTTGTTTCACGAAAACCGAGCATCAAGCCTGACTCCATGTGATTGCAACGGATAAATGGGCAAAGAATGCTTATACAGGAGGCGAATCTCTCAAGGTCGGCATTCACATTCTCTGGGTGCATTATAATATACCCATAGCTGAATATTAGTCTGACTTTATTGAAGTTGAGGATCTTCTATTACACACTTCTTCGACACAAAAAGGTACATGATAGGCACCCAGCAGACTGAGATGAGGTACAGCACAACGATCATGGCATCGTTTCTCAGACATCCATGAGCCTTTTCCATCGGAAACGCCCCCTAACGTAGACCTCGCCTTTTATCCGCCTGACAACCCCGAGAGTGTATATCCGTGTGCGCAACACACACTGAGGTAGGAAGTGGGGAAGAAAGAGAGAGAAAAGGAGGTAGGAAGAGGCAGAGAGATACAGAGAGATAGAGAGGGCGTTAATGCAAACATGTGGCGCCGGTTTCGCCATGTCTGTTTCTTCTTTTCCAACACGTATCTATAACACTTCACCAATGATCTTGGCCGCCTCCCTGTACGTCTGGAGCAGCTTCTCGCACTTCTCACGCTCCTTCTTGACACCGTCGTCTTCGTACAGAAGCTCCTCAAACAGCGCCTCCTTGTAAAGCTCGCTGACAAGTCGGTTCTGGACTACATCCTTGCAGTGGTTCACCAACAGGTGCATGACAGCCTTGGGAACTTGATCCGCAATCGACTCGCGCACGATGTTGAAGTAGGAAGAGATAAGTGCTCGGATAAGCTCTGTCTCCATGGCTTCTCGTTCTGTCATGGCTGGCTCGCCACTAGCCGTACCCTGGAGATTGTATTAATACTCATCAATGAGAGAAAAGGAAGAGAGAAACCTACGAAGAGGGAGCCGTAATCTATGGATTGCTGGGGCTTGCCAAATTCCAGCTCGTCCCGGGACGAAGCTTGTGCTGGGGCACGCAAAGCCACTTTGTCTTCAGCTCGCCGGATGCTCTGTGAAAATGTGGGCTCAGAGCTCTGGCTAACGTGCCGAGCGATGGAGGAGTTGGGCGATGATGCTGCTCCAATCGCCGAAGCACCATCCTTGCCGAAGAAGTAGGTCAAGAAAGAGTCGCGCGCGCCGCCCAGGCCCTTATCATTGAATCTTGACGGAGAAGCTGATCTTGCTCCGTTGAGCGCCGCATTCAGACCGGTAGCGCCGTTCTCCCGTACGCCGGGTGACAAGCTGCGCGCGCCCTTAGTTGCCTGCTTCCGAAGAGAATTCGATTCGGCCTTTTCGATGACAGCCGGCTCTTCCTCCTCGCCCTCCGGGCCTTCGGTGCCATTAGCGCCCAACTCCTTGAGACGCCTCTTCTCCCGTCTTTCTCGTTCTTCCTGAATCAAACGCTTTCGCTCCCTCTCCTGTTTATTGCTCACAACGTGACTCATGGCAGCGGCGGCACCCAGGAAGTTGGGATGGTTAGTGTTGATGTACGCTCTTTGGATCGAAATCAAAGACTCGACATAACCGGAGGTCGGCCCTAAGCGTTCTCGCAGCAAGTCTGACACGACCTCAATCAGCTTAGCTTGCAGTCTCGGGTATCGAGACAGTTCAGTTGAGCCGCAGGTGTGACAAATCTTGATGAGCTCCTCGTAAACAAGCTCTACACATCGCTGACTAGGAATTTCGAGAAGCTTGATCTGAGGCTTGACGAGAAGGTCAAAGGCCATTTCGGGTACGAATAGACTGGGACGGGGACCGGTGGAATTGCGAATGGCTGTTCTAATATCAAGGGCCGAAAGATTCGAAGTCGGGTCGATGGATTCTAGGGACATGCCAAAGACGGAGTTGAAGATGTAGTAGATACGAGCACCGCCGCAAAGCTCCTTAGTCGATATTTCAGTCGACGTACCGTCAATGGATGAGATGAATGATGTGGCAAAGCGTGTCATTTGCTGCAAGATGAGGGATCCACGGTGCTCCTTGCCGCTAAAGTGCATATCGCCATAGCTTGCCAGTTCCTGTTGAGTCTGTCCCATGAGAGTGTTAAGGCGAGCTTTGATATCCGGCATGCGCTCGCGAATGTGAGCCATCAGAGTCGTATTCAGCGTCTTGGCCAGGTATTGAGTGCCGCATCGACTAGCAATGTTCCGGTAGGCGGGGTGGTGCCTGAAGAACTCAGATTCAGCCTTGAGAGCCTCCTCCATGGGCTTGGCGCCCTGAATGTCCTGCTGAGAGCGGTTGACAACACCGATGAACCCAAGTTTCAAAGGGTACACGCGGCCAGATAGGATATCCAATGCGTTCGTACCATGATCCATGAGGTCCACCTTGGTAAGCACGCCAATCGTCCTCCTACCAAGAGGGTCGACATGTCGTGCGAGTTTAAGAGCCTCCGAGTTCACAATATCAACATTGGCAGGAGATACGGCAAGGACGATACTGTTCGGCTTGGCGATGTACTCGGAGATCAGGTTCCGCGTCTGCTTTTCGATGTCTGTAGGTTGATCGCCAATAGGAACCTAAGAGCTTGTGTTAGAGTATGCCAGGCGTTTGACGCTGAGCACTGAGGAAGGCAAGCATGGTGGCATACCTTTGTGAGGCCGGGAAGATCAACAAGTGTCAGGTTGAGCACATGTGGCGAGTAGATCTTGAGGTTAATGGGCTGTCTGTTAATGCCCTTGTTGTTGCCCGCCACTCGTGCTGTTTCGTTCTCGATCTCGCGCTTTACATCCGAAAAGTCGTTGAAGCGGCGGTTTGGGATATGGTGGAACTCGGCCCATTCGGATCGTCTGGCAAGGTCGGGAGACCTGTAGGGGTCGGAGGAAGGGTCGAGGGCACTCTCGTCCTCAGATACGTTGATGAGTTGTAGGATCAGGGGTCGTCGAGTACAAATGCCACTGCCGCGGGGCAGGAAGTCACGACCGACAATGTTTTCGAGGACGGAGGATTTTCCGGCTGACTGCGAACCAACTACGACCTGCTCAAATGTTAGCGATTGGACGTCTAGACAGCTCATGCACCATGACTAGACGACGTACAATTTGGGGGAGATCGAGCGAGTCACTGCCAATAGTATTGAAGACCAGGTCTTGCAATTTGTTGACAGTGCCGAGAAGGTCGTCTCCGAGGGACGCCATGGTGATTGGGTGACGCTAGGAGGTAGAAACTCCCACAAAATCGGGTTGGAAGAGGTGGTGGTGGTGAGGAGTGAAGCACCCGTGGATGTCGAGGAGAGCTTCGAGAGGCGAAATAGTGGAAGCTCCTGCACACGGCGAAAGGCCAGGCCGAACGGGTAGTCTGCAGCGCAGGGCGACGCAAAACAAGGCAGGGCACCTAGTGCAGGTGAAGGGAGCAAGCGCAGGCTCGTCGGGAGTGATCGGCTGCCTCTAGAGGTTGAGGGCGAGGCAGAAGATGAAGAAACTACAAAATTAAGAACGAAGCCCCTTCAGGCGAGATGGAATTTTTGGGCGAAGGGGGGCTTTGCTCGAGCCGATGCGCGTAGATGCTCTCCGGCGTGTCGTTCAATTTCGAGAATTCATGCGCGATCCACCATGTCGCCTACGCAGAAGGCTCCAACAAACGACAAGGCACGTAATGCTTAGCTTGGTACAGTGGAGGAGATGGTTCCTAGTATTAGCTAATACACATCCATGGATCCGCTAGTCCCTGACACCTCAGGCTCGGTTACATCACTATCAGTACCTACCTTACTCTGTATGAGCCAGCATATTCCAAAATAAGCTAATTCAGAGGGTGAGGAAAACAATTATTGCGGTGAGGCTTTTCCCAAGAAGATGAAGAGAAAGATATCTTCCATAACCTTTCCCCCCCTTCTATCGCGAAGAGGCTTTGGGGTTTTTTTGGTCTTTTCTTCCTCCCTGAATTTGTATGCAGGTAGCCGGCGGTTCCATCGGTGCGCGCACTGGCGAGTGTTCAAAAGTAAGAACGGATGCATCAACGAAAGTTTCCTCTCTGCCGGAATCTTCCAGTAGCAACACCAGATGTAAGAGAAGACCTACCTATTGGATTTTGATTCTGTGGTTTGTACCTATTCGTACGCCTTCGCCCCTCAGCTACCTACCGTAGATTGCGTAGCTAGTTAGTTACCTTGGGCGAGGGTTTTTCTTGAGGTACTTAGTGACAGGTGCTATGGAAAAAGCCATAGCGTCCCGTCGTAGACTCTTGGGTGTCACTGGGTGCCAAGGAGACTTTAAGTTGCTGTTGGTACCTCAGGAACCTCACAGAATCGACCAGTATCATTCCACCCGCCTTTGTCGGACCTCCTTCTACGTAGCTATTGATTCCACTACAGAGCCAGCGCATGTGAGCCTTTCCGCAACTTGAGCAAAAGAGGCAATCGAGAACCGCATACGTGAGGTAGGCGATACAAGCATTTAATACCTGCACAGGTAAGTCAAGCTACGGCGCCGTTCTGCCCGAGCCCCGGACACTCAGATTTCTCACCCTCAATGCTCAGGCTCAGATAAAGATACCCAGGCACAGCAACTTCTTCACATCAACACAGCAGCAACTTCTCAAGACAACCTATCAGCTAGAACTGTGTTGAATCATTTGTCGTTATCGAATCTCACCCGCGTCATCTTTACCATGAGTCAACTTGGTGGTCCAGGTTCTCGACAAGCCAATGCCAAGCCTATTCCGTTCGTACCTGACCCGGCCCTTCTTCACAACAGCCAATGCGATATGTAAGGTGGTGCAGTGCAGGCTAACGTGTGACAACCATTTGTTTTGTTACCCAGTCCTCAACGTGGCAGTTTCCCACTTGATCATGATGGTGAGTTGCGAAATGTGTGCCCCAATCGATTGCGTCTTTGAGGTCCTTGGCCTGCTAATGCGCACCCAATCAGGCGAATGCAAGCATGTTATAGCTACTTATCTCGAGTGCATCAAGAAAGTACGAGGGGTGAACGACGCTGAATGCCGCGACCTTGCTAAATCCTACCTTGCATGTCGGATGGATCGGTAAGTCTGCTTTTCACTATGCGACTGTGGACGAAACGACGGACGACATTCTGACTACTGTTGACTTTGGCCTCAGAAACCTCATGGCCAAGGACGAGTTCAGAAATCTGGGTTTCGACAATGGACCGAAACCAGCAAACGACCCAAACGGTCTGGCTTTAAGCCAAGCTCAAGCCCAGGGAAGTACTGGCAAGGACAAGGACGCAAAGCCCGGCGAATTGCGATGGTAATATCACGGGTCCTTGGAGGCTCTTCAGTCGATTGCTCCTCTACATGTACATTATTCACGGAATTCATACCAAGAGGGCATTTGTTTGCATTGCAACGAATTTGTGGGGGTCGTCAACGACGTGGTTGCTTGACAACGCAGATGTGTGAGAAATTGTCAATATTTGAGCCATTATGCGCGGCAAAGGAAGTCATGCACTCTAACAACGGACCCAGTAGCACTACGCTGGGGGGCGTCGCCCTGTGCATGGTAAAGCCCCAGGCAAGGGACGGCATGTTTGTTTACGCAGAGGCTGCACTTGGTCTAAGGCACTACTTACTTTTGTTACTTTTGACCCAGACCGACGCGCTTGCTTTCGGGACAAACTGGTTAAGACATGCTGAATTGCCCAAGATCTCAATTCTCAGATATTTAAGGTAGGTATGCAGCTATCTGATGGGGCACAATGGCGTATACAACTGCTCCTGAGGGCTGTGTGGAATACAAAACATGAGACGTAAGGTACATTCAGCATGGAAAAGATGTTCACATAGTGGGGCTTAAAAGAGGGAATGTGGTTTCTTTCAAAGAAGTCGACACAGGATCACGGGCATAAGCCATCATCTGTAGGCGTCTGCCACTGTGGAGCTGTCATTGTGGTTGTTTCCCTGAGAAGTGCTGGGAACATGCACGTCGCGAGGGGCTAACCTGGAAGGGCATCAGGTCACACTGCACTGAGGTGACTCCCTCAAGTACCGGGTGTGTTCCCGACGACGGCACAGAGCCCCCTGCGTACCTAGGTAGTGTAGCCGGGCAGGTCAACTTAAGCTCACCCAACCCCGTCGCCCTCGATGTTTCGTTGTCGCAGAAGAGAGAGTCATCGTTGCCCCGACAACATCCCACGCCAAATACCTCCCCTTACCTTAGCTACGGCTGGATGGCTCAAGTATAACTTCATCGCCGTCAATCGGAAAACCCCTCTCTCAGAGTGTCACTAAAAGACTAAGTCTTGCCCTTTCGTTCATAAGTAGACGCATCATCGTCATCTATTCATCTATTCGTACATCCATAGCCAAGCGAATCCACTAAACCTTCACCGCATGTTCCCCAGGCACCGCATCAATCTTCACCCTGTTCCCACTGCCTACTGCCTACCGCCACCACCATTTCCTGTCTCCACTGCTTGATCGACGACGTGCTCGCCGCACGCCAGCTCTCCAGCATGCATCGCAGAAAGAGCACTGAGAAGACGAGAAAGGTGACTCCTCCATCGCCAAGCTACATGAATAACGAACAATTCGGTGAGAAATGCTTCTGAGTGCTTCTCTTTTTCTGCCTGTCGTGAATGCTAATCCCAACTTCTTAGCTGCCTACTTGGCAAACCTCCGATCCAACAGAGTCGCCCGCCCCGGCGGAGCAAGGCCACTGCCGCCTTCCTCTTCAAGCATAAGATCAAAACGCCCTTCAATCGAACATAGCGTTTCCGAACCCCTTCCACGAAGCGAAAGTCCTGCACTCTCCACTCCAAGTTCTATCAATGTACCATCGCAACCGCATCCCCCTTCTGTCAACGCCAGTGTATCATCCCGTCATTCCATTCCGAGCATCCAAGGACGGGAGTATCAACCTTACCGCCCAACATCACCTCTGAAGCCTTCTCAGGTGGTGCCGACTGCCACCTACATGGAAAGAGGACAGCGATGGATGGAAAAGGAAGAGGCCGTGTCACTTCGACATGCCATGGAAGACATGTCTATTAAGAACGGCGAACAACCCGTCGAGGATGAACCCGTGGAGACGCCAGACGACGAAACACGTATCTATAATGCTGCACTCGACGAGGCCTCAGAACTGGTCTGGCGGCATCAGAATGGAGTCCGCCCTCCTGACAAGGACGCACCGTATCGGTACAAGCCTCACCTCAGAAAGAACAGTTATGCTCATGCTCGCACCGCAAGCGTGAGCAAACATGCCGACGGCGCCCATCCATCCGGCCTCGCTAGGGACAAGTCCAGGTCAGTTTCTGGCAGCTCTACCGACAGCGATGGTCACTCTCGGCGAAGTCGACCTTCCTTGGCTTTGTCACGGAATAGCGTTGGGGGGGAGAGTCAGAGTCCCGACCGGCCTTCGATGGACTTGGGAACTTCAGGGCCAGCCGGTGCCAGACCCCTTCCGAAACCCAGGAGCTCAGGGCAGCGTCGCAGCAGTATGAAGCGGAACATCAGCGGCGAAGTTCAAAGGCCATTTTCCGGTGATCAGATTTGGGAAGAGCCAGAAACCAATGCCCGGGAAGACAAGGCCAGGACGAAGCCAGCGTCGGCAGCAGACTTACCTCTGGTTGACAAACCAGAGAACCCCCAGAATCAAGTCCGATTTGCTACAAACTCACAGGCGGACCGCGTTGGACCCTGGAAACCCAGGTGCAATGTCGAGATTCAACGGAACCCACCGTCTCAGTCACGCAACCCACAGTACACCATCAACACTTCGGTTCCGAAGCCTGTGGTGGACGACCATATCCCCAAGAAGAACGGCATGGAGATACGCAGTGAAGATATCCGAGGGGCCACAAGTATGAAGCTGAAGGACCGCAGCGCGAAGTTGCCTACACCCACGGCTGTCAGTGATCGCCCTGGTCGGCCGATTGTAAGCTTCGACTCGAAGTGGAAGGCTCCAGACGAGAGAACTGATGCTAGGCCAGGAGCCGCGAGCCAAAACAACCAGCCGATGGAAATTCCTTCTATCGTGGTGGCGTCGGAGGAGCCTCCGTCGGACAGAACACGCAGCAACCCGATCGTTCCGGTCATAAATATTGACGGGACAGATGAGCCACCTGCTTCTAATCCTGGTATTCCTTTCATAGTCACTCCCGACGACGATGAATCTTCGAATCCGAAGCCGCGGCCCTTGCCTGACCCCAAGACAGCATCCAGAGGGCACCCTTTCCGGCGCCCGCAACGTCACTGGTCACCAGCCCCTGCCACTAGCAAACACTCAACCGCTCTGTGTCACGAATGCGCATTCCCCATTGAAGGTAGATTCGTCGCTCTGGGCGGATCCTCAGAGCGCTTCCACCCCCAGTGCTTCAGCTGCTTTGCTTGTGGTACTGGTCTAGAAGCCTTGGAGATTAGCCCAGAGCCAGAAGCTCATCGCCAAGAGCGCCTCGACAGAATTCAACGTCGCGCCCATGGCGAGGTGTTGGAAGAAACGCCAGGCAAGACCATGGCCGAAGACGGTGACGAGCGCCTACGTTTCTTCTGTCATCTTGATTGGCACGAACTTTACGCACCGAGATGCAAACACTGCAAGACACCCATTCTCGGGGAGCACGTTGTCGCTCTGGGAGAGCATTGGCACTACGGACACTTCTTTTGCGCGGAATGCGGCGATCCATTCGAGAAAGGCATGACTCATATCGAAAAGGACGGGTATGCGTGGTGTGTCAACTGTCAGACAAAGAGGACGGAGAGAAGGGCGCCCAAGTGCAAGAAGTGCAAGACTGCTGTCATCGGACAATACATTCGGGCGCTGGGCGGTGAGTGGCATGATGAGTGT
Source organism: Colletotrichum costaricense (assembly GCF_030867565.1). Taxonomy (NCBI): domain Eukaryota; kingdom Fungi; phylum Ascomycota; class Sordariomycetes; order Glomerellales; family Glomerellaceae; genus Colletotrichum; species Colletotrichum costaricense. The sequence goes on along the minus strand of NW_026848236.1, from coordinate 1,747,557 downwards.
TTCCGCTGCGCTTCTTGCCAGGGCGGTTTCGACGACGGCCAAATTTTTCCTAAAGAGGTTGGTGACAGGGTCATGGTACTATGCACAGGATGCCGCATGATAGAACTCAAGGCATAACGATGTAAACGAGCAGACTGCAGAATTGGGCGTTATTTTGAGTTGTCTAGGATAGGAGTTAGGATCAAGGAATAGGGGAAGCGTTTGCGCTTTTGTTGTCGATTAACATTCTGTATTGTTTTCAGCTTGAGTAATGGCATAGCGTTTGGCTGGATAAGGTACTTTAGGGGGAAAGGTGAAGAACAAAATAAAGTGGTAAAAGTCATAATCGTCATTGACTGTCTTCATATGGCCCTATTAGGAGAATCCGTTGCATCCATGTACGCCATTTGCGACAGCCGAGGCCTTCTCAAGAAGCAAGAAATCCATCGCTCCTTCGACTACTCCCACCATGTATTTTCCCGTTATTCTTGCCTCCATTTGACTACAGGGAACCGCCGACCTGCTCCTGGTGCACCTCGAGAGTGTCTCCATCCGCCATCTCGAGCTGATAGTGCCACTCGCGTTAGTATCGCATACAATGTCGGAGGCAGCCGCGTCGCCAACGCTTACCGTGTCTGGGGTATCCGTGGGTTGGACACGCTGGCCCTCGAAGAGGAACCGAACAGAGTTCATAGCCTTGCCTTGTCTCTCGCAGAAGGCCGTCATAAGCTTGTCCAGCTTGGTCGAGCGCTTGATCTTGAAGAAGACTTCATTGTTGTTGTCGGTAACCTTGATGTTCAGGTGCTCGACGGCGGGCGGAGCATCTTGACCGCCAGCAGACGGGCTTCCGTTCTCGTGTTCGCCAGACATTTCGTGATTATCGCTGACAGGGTAAAAGTCAGCAACGGCACAAGATTGTCGTGGGTCGTTTGAACTTTGGAGGGGTCAACGGGAGTGGGTTGATAGAGGTCGAAGCAGGGATATATTGCTGATGGATTGGTGTCCACCTACTTTGCGCTGCAGGGCGTATTCGCGATAGTGTGAGAGATCGCACGTGTGTGGCTGTGAAAGCTCGAGAGTTGGGCTTGTGAAGAGCGCGGAAAACAAACACGCGATATTGTGCAGAAGGTGACTTGTAGAGTTGACGAAAGGCGGAAGGTGGGGAGCGGTAGTAGGAGGCGCAACTGAGTCCGAAAGACAGGCGCTCTAGGTACCTACAGAGGTCGGCAGAGACACTGGGCGGAAGTGGGATGGGAGGCGACTGATTGGACAAAGTGGAGCCAGGATTTTCTAAGGCTTACCTTAGGTAGGTATTACACCTTCTCACCCCAGATGTCGCCTGCCTAAGCCTCAAGGTGATAGTGAAACTTAAGTCAGATACCTTCTTTCCTACCTACACCAACACCTCAATTTAGGTACCTTACCTTACCTTAGTTTTCATCTGAATATTTGCCCCTTCCCAGAGTTTCGTGGAACTCATACACGTAGGTCGGTATTCGAGCATCCTCCTTTTTGTCTCCCGTCATTGCATGATTCAGGTGCTCTATCATTAATAAGCATATTTGAGAAACAATCACGAGGTTGAGACTCAATGCCCATGCTGGCTCTTTGCTAACATATTCATTGTCCACCAGGACCGGTCGCAACTTCGACGTTTGGCCTTGAGCAACGCTGCCGTTACCGATCGTCATGGTAGACTCTCCGACACCGCGTCGTGTTACGATGTAGCTGCTGACAATCCAATGCAAGGGTCAGAATGAGGACCTGAAGGCGAATCCGCCCTGCCATCCTCGTGCTGTAGGTCCATTATCCAACCCATGAATCAACTTAACAGATCCAGCGCTGACCTAGTTCCGCGCAGTGCGCTATTCAGGGTAGGTCTTGATCATGCAATTCTCCATGGCTTCGTTACGATTCAAATACCAGGTGCAAGGCTGAGTCGGCATTATTAAATCTGACTTGGGCTCGCAGATTGCTTAACCAAAAACGGGTACAAGGAGGAGAAGTGCCAGTCGGTGATTTTGGCTTTGTACGAATGTTGCGAGGCTTTTTACCAGTCAAAAGGAGACAGCGCTACGTCGGCGAGCTGTCCCAAGCCAGATCTGCTTCGACTGAAACTGTCGAGAATACGTGAGGAGTCGCGCGAGGCCGTTTCCCAAAAGTAGCCAAAGGGATGCTGAAATGTACACTCTTCCATAGATATACGTTAACCCGAGTAGAGAAATCTGGCAACATTCAAGAAAGAGGGAATTCTTCTAGGCATTCGTTGAGCGCGCTGAGAGACCCCGTAGGATCTGAACAAGCATTGAGTGCTTATTCCGAGACTCTAATACAAAAGCCTTGACATTGAAGAAGAAAGAGAGAGAAAATTCAAAGAAAATTTCCAACTGTGTGTGTTGATAAAGGCTGCTAAAGCGGGTCCATACTGTGTTTTTACATGTATTTACACAGTCAATCTCTGGTCTGTCCAAGGCATAGGTCTGGAATAGGTATGCACACAGTGTTTACTCCTGCCCAAAGTTTTGACGCGACGCGCGCATCTAGGTACTGCGCGCACGGGCCAGCTAGGCGCTAGCTTGCCTTTCGCCTGGGACGCCTGTCGCTCCCGGCGCCGCAAGGTGAGGTACCTTAGACGCCTCATTGAGCTGCCAGCTGGTTTGTTTTCATGATTTTTTTCCCGGTAGGATGGGAGGTCTGATCAACTATCCCAATCCCACTATTCGAGTCTGTTCCTCCAGCCTATTTCCTTTTTCCTCTATCCTCAGAGTCGATACGTGGGAACTTCTTCAATCTTGTCGAGGGCCTGGGAAAGTTTCTGCGCGCAAGGGCTTCTTAGGTTGCAGCTAGTTACATCTTTGGCGCTGCAAAGCACCTTGCAAAGTCATTTATGCCGCAGCATCCATGACTTGATATCTCCCCGGCCTGGAAACACAGACGCCCACAATCATTGACAGATTGTAAGCAGACGAGTCACTGCATAGTCTCACTTCGTCCGCAAGTTCTGTTTTGGCTAATCACCACCCACTAGGATCGCATCGGGACTCCATATTTACCCTGGTCCCATGCGCAACCTTGCCGACGACCAAAGATCGACCATTCCACATTGAAGTTAACGAGGCGACCGGATACCTTCTGTTCCTTGTGCGCAAACTTCCGATCAGTATTCCCCTAGATTCCGTTCCCTTCGACAACGATTACATTCCCGAAAATGGACGGAATCGGGCCTGAAGTTGAGGTGTTCGCGAACATCCTCGACGATTGCCTGGCAAACCAAGGCACCGATGAGGACAAACGCGCAAGGGTCTTGGGGCTCGTAAACGCATACAACGATTATGCCGCCGAAAAGCTTTCGCAGCTGCGCAAGCCACGCCGTCAGGGCTCAATTGGCGACAATGAGATGGACCTGGACGATGAAGAAGAGGCAGAGGCTGCGGCAGATTCAGAAGAGATTCGAGTATGGGAGCAAGAAAGACAGACATGGGATCTCGTTCGTCGCCTTATCCCGCTGAGATATTCTATTCGATCTTCGACGAACCAGGAAGCTACGTACAATGGAAAAGATTTGTGGAGGGCATTCCTTGCGAACGACCAGTTGGCCACAGAGAGGAAGACCATTCTCGAATGGTTACAACAAGGCGCGAGAGCTGGCCCCGACATCGACGACCTCGTACGAGATCTCCAGCAAAACGCTGACAGAGGAGACATCATCGCTCACGGTTGGATACACACAAGGTCTGCCATCAAGTTGCAGAAGAGTGTGATTGGTTCTTCACGCCCGCTTGATGTGCATTTTCCGGAGGTCGCACGCTCTCTAGTCAACTCAGACAAGGCGCCACTTGTTGCCGAACTAGACCCAGACTCTGTGATCAGACAGGGTCGCAAGTTGGAGCCACAGGATGAGTACTTTGAGAGGGCTATTTGGGTAGGCTGCTTCCAGCTGCTTCGAAGAGGCTGTACTGTGGAGACTACGCGGGAGTGGTGCTTGGAGAGGACGGAGGTCTGGAGGGCTGTATCCATGTCCGCCTTACCTCTTGCAAGTGACCACGGCGAGACCACGCTTGTCGACGACCCTTCAGCGCTTACTCTGTGGAGACGCATGTGTTTTGCTCTTGCTCGCCAAGGAGGTACCGATGATATTGAGAGAGCAGTATATGGGGTGTTGTCCGGAGACATCCCCAGCGTGCAAAGAGTATGCCAGACTTGGGACGACTTCATGTTCATGCACTACAACGCTCTGGTTCGCACGCAGTTCGACACTTTCCTACTCAGCCAATGCTCCCCGGAAGCATCGGCAACCATTCGCTCATCATTCGCTGCTTTTGACGCAGTTCAGTTCCACGGCGATGCCGCCACGTTGGAGCAACGCCTGATCCGCAACCTTGAGACAAGCCCGCACACAAGCAAGGAAGCTCTGGAGCCTATCAAGGCACTACAAGCCGCCATTATCTCCAAAGACCTCCAGCGACATTTCTACGAGCAGGGTGTGGCCATCACACAGAAAGCGAATTCCAAGGAGGCATCTGCGCTCATGCCCGATCACAACTGTCGCAACGTCGACGTAGTGACGGAAAAGTTCGCCGACATCAAAAATCCCGATGGCCTGCGAATTGCTGTTCATGCACTCATCATCTTCGATACGCTTGACAAACTCGGCACTTTGAAAACAAATACCGTAACAATGAGCTCAGATCATGATCGTCGTGAATTGCAAGAGAACACGATTACGCAGTATATCAGCTTGCTCCGACTAGCAGGCTTGGAGGAGTTGATACCACTGTATTGCTCCAGGCTTCACCCATCGAGAGCCTTCCAAGTGTTAAGCACAAACCTACTTCCCATCACCGATAGCGAGGCTCGTCAAGAGCAGCTCACCTTCATTCACAAAGCAGGACTGGACGTGGTGGATTTCGTCAAGGCACAACCACAGTTCTTGTTCCAGACCTTGGACTCCGATACTGCGCAAAACGATGCAATGCGGGAGTTCCAGATCATGGACGATGGCCCGGCGTCCTTGAAGTACGGGCGTTCCATCAAAACAGACTTCTTCGGGGAAGATCCCGAATCCATTGACGCGGTCGACGAGCGCTTGATCCGGTCAGTAGAATGGCTGCTTCTAGTCAGCGAGGCCTGGCCATATGTCTTTTCTATCGGCGTGGCAATTTACAAGCACTTTCTAAGTATGACCCTGCCTTTTCAAGATAGATGACGCCTATCAGCTAACTGGAACCCCATCGAACAGAGACCATGCATTTGAATGCTGCCAGAAGCTTCGCAAATCGTGTGCCATTCGACAGCATTCTGCGCATGCGCTCAAGCGACTTCCCTGAACAAGCAGAAGACGAACTCTGGTGGACGCAAGATGGAGAATTCTGGGTCAACCAGCTCGAAGGCGCGGGTGCGATGGACCTCTCGCCAAGTCAAGTAGTATCGGACGCCAAGGTCTTACGGGAACTTGAGTGTCTCGTCAGAGCCTTGGACACAATGGAGACTGTCGCTTCCCTAGCGGAACTGTCAAGAGAGTATGTCAACCTGACCTTTGGCTACAACATCTTGCTAACCACTTGCAGGGACCCGTCTGTCAAACGAGATTTCTGGGCGAAGGTTGGCAACGAGGTCAAGGCGGCCAAAGAACACGTGCGACCGCTACTGGTTGACTGGCTGGGTGATCAAGGTAATTGCTACTTAACTCACATCTTCCAGATAACTAATCCGTTCGTGACAGAGGATCAAGACTTACAAGCGCTGCGGGAAGCATATCTTCCCGAGACGATCCTCGCTTACATCAGCACGCTCCATTTCGCCGGCACGACGCTGACGAGGGATAACTTTTTGGAGTGTATGGAGCTGGCGGCCACTATTGCGGAGAAGGGCTCCGATGTGGCAGAGTGCTTCGCCAAAGCTAAGCGAATGAAGGAACTGGTCGAGTGTTTTGCTGCCTGCAGCAAAGCTCTGGCCGTTGCATCGGGCGAGAAAAAGGCGGCCAATTCGAGTAGCAAGAAGCTACGGGAAATGGGATGGTCACGGGATCTTTGGTCCGTAAAGCACTGAATTGGGCAGTCTACTGGCGAGTCACAATGTTTGTTAGGAATAAGGAATGGGGATCTGAGGCCTCTACTAGAGATGCGTTACCTCTACATGAGATTCAGCTAGCGCGTGGCTTACCGCTCACGAAGACTTCGGCCGGGCGTGATATGCCTCGAACACACCAAGGTCGTTCAGCTGCCAAGTTGATCAATGCAGGGAGGCGATTAATTACATCGAGACTTGCAGACTCACAAATAAAAGAGTATCACAGCAAAAAGTCTATTGAAAAAACTGCGTATTTCGTACCTCTTGAAGCCATTCTTGTGTTGAGTTCCTATTTACAATTGAGTATTCCGTACAGATATGTGTTTATGGGTATGATATCATAAAACGCAGATGTGAGCTTAACTATACAACATGTACAATTCAGTCACAATTTTAGTTTTGATTGGTTAGTTTCATTCATCCGCTGTGGGGGCACCTGACAAGGTCCTTGCTTAACGTTGTGAACCTCGCACCCCTCTGCCTGATGAACCACAGCCACATTCCGTCTTGTAGAACCACCCCGCCCAACGAACGCTGACATCTCTGTAGTTGGAAGATACCTTGCCTTATACTTTGATCAGCCGACCAAGCGAGTCATTGGCCTGAAGATTTTCCTGGGCCTTGAGAATAAGGATCATCTTGTTGTAGTCTTTAATCGGCTGCGTGTTTATGTCCACATCATGCATGATCCTCCACCACCGGTACTCCCACCCAAGCCGGGTAGCCACGACACAAGTCGTATAGGCACGCCGGTTATGCTCAACTCGCCCCGGCACGGCAACGGTAACGGCACCGGGCCTGATGTGGAGAGTGCAGGTGGGAGCCGTTTGAACCAAGTCTTTCAGCCGGCCGGGCTCGAAATAGCCCGACCTGAGTCTGTGCCTGATCCGGGCGAACATTGGCTTCCCAAGGTGTTGCAAGACAAGGCGTACGTTCCTGGACATGGCAGCGGCATCACCTGCTGTTCGTTGTCTTTCTCCCGGCTGATGATGGTATTAGAAAACATGACCTCGCTGATATAGCGACCAATGTGGACCTGCTTAATGCCCTTGCACATGCACCAAGTACGATTCACCCATCTCTCTCGTCGTCTCATCAGGCCCTTCAAGCGGCCTTGACCGAAAACCTTGAGCTCGCGTCACGGCTTGTGGAACTCGAGGCTCGTCTAGCCCACCAGCGCTCCACGACTCAAGCGCAGCTTCTTTCAACACATGCGCTCGAGCGCCAGTGGCGGCAGAAGCAATCCGATATGGACCACGCGTTAGCACCCTTCTCACCGGCTGCCATGTACCAACGCCTGGGGCAAGGTGTCCATGAGCAGGCCTCGGTATGCCATGTCTTGGAGGAGAGCTTCATCGACGGAGAGGGAGATGGCGCGTATGCGTCGGAGAGAGAGACATTGGACTGGATCAAGAGGTACAGAGACGCCAAGGTACTTTATTATCTTCGTCAGGAGAGGAAGGAGCGGTGGGACGAAGGTCGCGTTGGTGGCTGGAGATGAAATGAGTGCGATTCCAGTACCTGGTTCAGTGGAATGCTAAGTGAAGGTGGGAAAGGAATGAGGCAGTGGAAATCGCAGGAGGTGGTGATCCTCGCGGGTTGGAGCTAACCATACGGCTGTATCGAGAAACGGGAACCAGCACACGAGCACTACATCAATGGCATGCCGGCGGTTCTCTCTGCTGTTTTCTACTCTTGCTTCTCGATGGCGGTATTGGCGATGACAACGCAATGCAAAGGACCACGTCTAGCTAGCAGATATCTGAAAGAAACATTATATGGAATACAAGAAGGAAAGAAAGTACGCAGGAGCAGTAGCCTACAAACTGAATGGTACTCGCAGAAATGGCTAGAAAATCGCTATGACGTGGAGCATACAATTCCTGTCTGTGTCGTTCTGTAGCCCGTCTACGAATGTATGCTACACGCTTTCAGCTACTACTGTCGTTCCCCAGTTTCGCACACACACACACACACACACACACACACACACACACACACGACATACCTCCAGGGGACATCACAAACCCCCTGACTGGGATCGTACTCAAAGTCGTTGAGAGTGGAAATGATGTTGGCCCAGAAGCGATCACTATCTTCAGGCGAAGCTGAAGGGACTCTTTTTCATCTCAGGACTGCGAGGGCTCATCGGGAGTGCAAAAAGTTCCTCCTCCTGGTCCTGTTCTTGCTGTCTCGGATGAAGATCAACCCCTGCGAGCATGGCGTCTAACGATGCCGAAGCTCCTAGGGACAGGTTACCAGTAGTCGTCTCCCGAGCAGGGTGCGAGAAGGAGTGAGCGGCTATGTCATTGGGGACGGGCGAGAAAGACACAGGCTGAAGATGCGTGTTCTTGTCTGCGAGTCTCTAGTTAGTTATGCTTGGTTGATATGTTACGCAGGTTATATTTTGTGAGTCATCTCACCAGCCGAACCAGCAATTAAATCTGTTGCAGAAGTCGCGAGCTTCAGCCCCTTCAGCTTCTCTCCCAGTCGGCTACCGGTCAGGGGTTGAGGAGAGATGGGACTCAGTAGAGTTTCTGAGGCAGACATCGTCCGGCCTTCGACGATGTTATTGGGTTTTGGAACAATACCGAAGTGATCGACAACCCATTGCTGCTCCCGGAGCACCATTTCTAAGCCGACGCTTTCGGTATTTGTCATCTTCTCGGCATCGATCTCTTCTTGAAGTTCACGAAGTCTCTCCTTGGCCCAGATGGTGTGAAGAACCCCGCGTGTTCCAGTATCTAATTCACTGGCAACCAGGCTTGGCGGGAAGATGGCAGGAAGGGGTTTGATGGTGAGGGATGTACCGTCAGGATGAACAATGGAAACGGTGGGAGGAACATTGGCACCTGGTGGAAGTAGGAAGTACGCCCGTTTATGCGTTCCTTTGACATCGTTACTTGCTAGAAGATGGTTTGTCTTGCCATCCCACGAAACCTCCCATGCCTTGGCTGGCGGTGGTGAGAGTTCGGATGCCGGCGAGGAGGAAGAAGGAGATATCGAGGGATCCCATTCTACCATCAAGACTTTGGTGCCCTCATTACCCTTGCCTGCCTCGAACTCGAACCGGGCAAGGGCAAAGGGCGCAGTGTTGGCGGCAGCGTCGGGATTGGTGCTTGTTGTCGGTCCGGGAATATGCACTCCCATCGACGCCACTCGAGGTGGCGATGAAGCCCGAGAACTACCCGGCGTTGCCATCTCTTCGTCTCCTTCCGGTCCTGACCCTATTGTGGTCCGGTGTGAGGTGGGTTTTGCGGACACGACGCGGTGCGGGGCCGGGCGTTTTGCGGCCTGCTCAAGTACCGAGGCGTGTTAAAGACTCAAACTACCCATGCATAGCGTACTTTCCCCGTCAGCACCGGACAGGAAAAGCAGAACGTATTCCCGGCCAGTGGAAACAACCCGACCGAGTCTACCGTGACAATTATTTGCAGCGATTGAGCCGTGGTATGGGTTCTAGGTGATTCACCGACAGTGAAGTCTTGTCTCCGGCAAAGACAAATGATTTGAGACGGAAGAGAAGAATGAGGTGTTTCGCACTGGTGTAGATAAATCGGCACCAACCAATGATTAAGATGAGTTTAAAGGAGGAAGTACCCGGACTTGGTGACGAATGGGATGCGGAAACGGAGATAGAGATGGATGGAATTCGATCAGGTTCGGGCCGTTGTGGCTGAGGAGATTGACGCCACGCGCGCCCAAGAGGATTTTCTTATTACTTGCGAGGATACATATGAAGCATCACTTATTTTCCGAGTATACAATCGAGCGGCCTTCAACTACAGTGTAGGTGTCATGGCGGGAAACGAATTGTGAATCAGCGTTGGAGCAGGGCCGTATACGTGCCTAGGGCATTCGGGCGTATCGCGGCATCCCAAGGTCCCTTTCATTGTCAAGGCAATAGTGAATAAGAGAGATACGGGGGAGACAGAAAACTACGAAGGGGCCTCTGTCTCCCACATCAGCTACCAAAGTGAACAGCATGTATTGTCACTCGAATGGTACGGTTGGCCTTCAGGGCCGTGTGGCTGAGTCGCGTGTGGCTGTCAAAGGGTGACACAAACCCGCCACGGAGTAGTAGTTTGTCCTGACTCCTGACCCTGGGCTCTGGAGCAGCTCAGAGAGCGGAGGAAACGCGGAGTAATATGGAGGGAATGGGTCTGGAGGTACAAACATTGTGTAAATTTTTCGGTAAAGCTGGAGAAGTTTGAGAGGGGAGTTGCAACCTGTGACCTCGGGCGGGGAGAATCCCACATATCCACGGGGCATTCTCGGCCGATGTCGATGCCATTGCCCGCTAGTGTACGGATACTGGGGGGGCTGGCCTGGCCAAGAAATATGGCTTCATGGTCGACCAACATGACGGGATTCAAGTCTTCATCTCACAAACGCAAATGATGATGGCGCGCCACCACCAGACGCACTCAAGTTACGGGTTCTCTTCTCGCGAGCATGCGGGTTATGTCGCTCAATTTCTGCGAGGCTTACATAAAGAGGTGCGGATAGGAAGTTCTTACCCTTGAGATTGGCTCGGGAACACGGAGAGAAGTCTCACAAACGTAAGTAGATGTACGGATACAGTCCCGTATCTGTAGGGTAATATACGGATGATGCAGTACCAAAAGTGGAGCGAGGTGCCTTCCTCATCCAGTATTCCGTAGCGCTCGTGACCTGATGAATGACCAACCGGAAGAACGTTGTTAAGTGCTAGAACGTCCATCTCTTTTTGCTTCAGGACGGAGTATGCCAGGGAGCCGGTAAAACGTTACTCACTAAGGTAGCCACACACACACACTCTCTCTCTCTCTCTCACGCAAGGGAAGTAGAGCGGAGCGGATCATGGATAACGGTACTCAAAGGTAAAGCAATCCACCAACGGCGGCCAGGCGGCCGGAAAACGACGTGAAAGGCTGGGGCCTTTGGGGGGAGATATCAGCTGTGACGAATGCGGAGGGGAGGCAAGGCCGAAGACTAAGAGCCTAAGAAAACAGAAAGGCCGCGGTAGGTCCGAGGGCCGCTCCACCACGCCATCTGGATTTTTTGACGGTACTTACCTTTACAAGCACCTACCTCCGTAACTACCATTTTGCACCACCAATGGCATCGAGGCGCGTACCTCAGTGACTTGCAGTGCTCATGATTGGGCCCAGTCTGACAAGAGGTCGAACTGGTACCGTGGCACCGTAGCATTTACGGTTTACTTTACTCCCCCGGTATTTGTACAATGTCTCCATCCCCCGCTGCATCGAAGGCAGCTTGTCCATCCGAGACAGCGCCTAGCCACTTGTGTCGGTTCCATCGCTTCAACTTCGGTCACTTCGGGCCAATCTACCGTGTTCCATTTGACCCCATGGGCCACGCTCAAGTTGGCACTGGTAGATGTCGGCTTCGGACGAAGTACACTAAGCTCACGAGGGTCGAGGGGTGCCAAGGTCCATCTCTATTTGCCATCCAAGGTTTAGTGTGCACTATGAACATGCCGATGAGGTGCCAGGAACTACGTAGTATGGAATTGTAGATGCAGTGTGGAACACTGTTGAGTTTTGATCTTCTTTCTCTTACATGCGTACATGCTTTTAGGATACTCAGCCCTCGAGGGAATGGGAGAATGGGCAAAAACTCAAGTGATGCAAAAGGTGCGCTCACGACGTACAGTTGCAAGATTCCTTGGGTAGGTTTGTACCTTCGACACCTTTCTTACCTGGACGAATCCACCATGCTCTGTACCCCGATGTGATTCACTGCTTGCTTTGTGGCGCCCTGTGAAGCCAAGCCAACCGTGTGCAAATGGCGAAGGCGAGAAAATCAATGAGCCTATACAGTAGATCGGCAGTGTCGGCGATGCCCGCAGCCCGCTGGCCTTCTCATTCCTGCCGGCTGTAAATTTTAACACTGCGAGAATGAAATAAAACGTGAGTCATGATCAATGGAATAGGTAGATGTCAGTACCAACATGCTCAACATGAACATCGTCTGGTTCACACTACTTTCTAGCACGCTATGCGATTGATAGATCCGCCGATAGAGAAATGTTTCCAGACTGCCACTGTCTGGTCTACCTACGGAGTAGTGCCGATAGACGTGTCTCCGTTGAAGCGTCAGGCATGGGACTGTCTCGGGCCTATTTGGTAATCGGTCCTGGATCATCGAAGTCGGTCTAAGTAGCTCTAGGGCGGCTGAGACCATGATCCATCAGCAGTAACTTTGGACAGGTGAAGCATCTATCCGCGATAGCATCGAATCGGGCTTTGCAACACAAATGAGCCAATGGAAACAGAGCGAGAGCATCTAGCCGTAGGAGCTCCGTCTCGATCTATGCCGGGCTTCTCTCCTAGATCGTTTGCACGAACGTGGTCGGTACTTCATCGGTGCATACTGTCTAGGGATACTTCTTTGCGCCCGCTGCGCCCGCTGAACCAAAGGTAGCCATGGGCCATCGCCCACTTGACGCGGGACGATGGCCGAGAAGTGCCTACGCAGTGTGTCCACAGCCAAACTACCAAGCTGCTTCATCGCGTGTAGTTGAAGGCAAAAAAAGCATGGCATACGGCCAATAAATTGGAGCGGCATCGGGCGGGCTCACCCTCAATCCCCCGGGCCCCGGGATCGACATCTAACTCTCGAGTCTTACAATGGCACTGGATAGGAAATGGAGACGGGGAAGCGCCATAGAGTCCGTAAAACAGCCGAGGAATGAAAGTCGACTGTTGAACTGCGAAATAAGAAGATACCAACGAATGGACAATCAGGTATCTGATCTGAATTTGTACGTACCTAGGTAAGGTAAGGTATCTCGCCGATGGAAACACCTGATTAGTCGCAATTGCAGTTGTCGCTCGAGTCAAATGGTTAGAGTACCTCAATCCTCCATACCTGGCCTCCATACGGATACCTGATGGCGAAATGGACGAAGAGACATTTTACGGATAGAGTCAAGATCAAGACCCAATTGTTGATTAATAAAGGAACAAGAAGCGGGAAGAAAGAAAGAAAAAAAGAAAGAGGGAACCTCAAGGCCACACTCACAGTAGGTATGCTCACTAAGGTACCAACTGACCACCATCCGCTCCGTAGAGCAATGGAACTCAACCACTCGTTAAGAAGTATCCAATGCGACTTTCACTTGCCTTACGGCTTGCCAGGCTCAGGACTGTGGGGATGAGAAGCTTCGTCCTCGCACTTTTACGGTGCTTTCTTCGGCCGCTTTCTTTCGCTTCCGCCGTCCACGCCCATCGTACTGTGGTGGTGAAGAAATAGATACACGGTAACATACCCACAATTGATAGGTACCTTAGTTAGGTTGAGTGAAGCCCCCCCCCCCCTAAAAGACCCTTCTCTGGCCATTCCCTCTCCGAGGACGCAGCCAGTCAGCGCCGTTGCATCACAGTGCCAAACGCCGCTTCGGGATCATCGACCCCCCCTAGGCCAGCAGGTGCCCTTCCTCACTTGGACCTCCACTAATTCGCCGCACATACCGCCGGGCCACCCAGAATTAGCGAACAGCCGATCCCTCTCTCGCTTTCTTGCATCTGCCTCTCTCCTGTTCCTGGCCTCCAGGTCCACCCACTTGCTCTCATTGCCTCTTCTCTATTCGTACCGCATCGTAATACCTACCTAACCTCATCATCACCTCACCCACGTTTGCGCCCATAGACTGAGGTGACTGCCAGTGTCTACCAAGTTATCCAGGCTTGGATACCATACCACCAAACGGATAGCTACGTGCATACCCACGTCGTCGCCCATAGAGAGGTTCTACGCTTTTACCCACTCTCATCCACCCACCAAGGATCCTTGGAACCTGAGCCTGACTGCACCACCACCGCCTTTCTCCCACTACCAGTACCGAACGTGCTGCCTGCCAGCGAGAGTGAGTTACCTGACTTCGGCGGGCCTCTCCAACACCCTCGCGCTCTGCCTGTGCCCCCTCCCTCTTCCTCCTCCATTTCTTCCTCGCATCCTCATATTCCAACCAACGTCGACCATCACGTTCGAAACGTCACCACCACGTTCTGCCTCTCTACAACACTATCGGTCGCCTGTCATCTCCTTATCCGACTCAGCTTTGTCACATACGCTCATTCGCCATCTTTCCTCGTCTCTTGCTCTGGTTTGACCCTCTTCGGTCCATCTCATCGGCCGTCGAATATCGATACCCTACATAGCCATTGTCGTTGATCGTCACCTTTCGCCCATCGACTCTCGAAGCCTGCCCTTTCGACGACTGTATCCCAATCGACGCCGGGCGCCAGCCTGTTCGTTCAAATCACCCCCCACGATTCTTCTCGCCTGCGAACCATCACCGATATCTTCAATGTTCAGCCATGTTTGAGCCGCGAATGCACGGCATCTTCGACTTTCCGATCCCCGCCCGTCGTTAACCCTCCCGTTTTCAACATAGCGTACCTCGACCATATGCTGGACTTCCTAGACCTCGTTTTCTCTTACTTCAGGCTGAGCCATTGTCCAGCGCGATAGCATCAACATGGATCCGCCGCATATCACCGAGTTCGCTTCCGAGCGGTACTTCAGCAAACTCAATCAGCTCAATGAGTCCCCTGCGACCCGCGATACCCAGCAGCTTCACCAATTACGCCATCCTCAGACGCCATCCTCTCAACAGTATCCCTCTCCGCCGATATCATCTCAGTCTACCTCTACCTTTATTCTGCCGTTACGAACCTACAAGTCAAATGAAGGCAATACCGAGACTCCCCGACCCTCAGACCAGAAGCGTACCGAGAAGAGCCGACTCTTCAGCCTGCGATCCAAGGTCTCTATCCTCCAAAACAAGTCAACATCGCAGGTAGACCATCGCGAACAGTATACAGCGTTCGCGAAGCCAAAGACGTTAGCCACCCTCCCCTAGAGCCAACGTACGATTGTGTATACCAATTCTAACAAATCACCAGTCAATCTCTCGGTCAATTGTTCCTAGCTCTACCTACTGAGCTTCAGATTCAAGTCATTTCATCGCTGCCATTGACGGACGTCCTAAATCTTCGCAGAGTCTCGAGATCCTGGCACACTATCGTGACATTAAATGAGGCGCCCATCGTTCGCCATCATCTAGAACATCACATCCCAACATACGCCTTGCGTCTTTATCCATCTAACGACCCCACCGCCGCCAATTTCCATCACCTATGCGGCTTGTGGCATCGT
Organism: Colletotrichum costaricense; assembly: GCF_030867565.1. NCBI lineage: Eukaryota > Fungi > Ascomycota > Sordariomycetes > Glomerellales > Glomerellaceae > Colletotrichum > Colletotrichum costaricense. Next base: position 1,732,341 of record NW_026848236.1, on the reverse strand, counting down.
TTGCACGTCGCCGCCAAATTGTCATACCTTATGTGCGAATGGATCACTAAAGAGATCTTCCTGCGAACGACGGAATCGCAGCGTCTCGAGTTCGCCCCTCAGCATGAACGTATGCGTCGTCGCTTGATACCGCTTCTTTTCACCTTATTCCATTTTTTCGAAACCTATCGAAAGCTGCACTTACAGCACATACTCGACCACAACGGTCATGGCTTACTGCACGAGCCATATACACTGAATCCGATCGAGGCTCGAATAATAAGCATGTACGACGACCAGACGCTTTTGCGAGTCCATCAAGTCTTCCCTCTGGTCATCTCGTCATTCTGCCGACGGCTACGCCCGCCATCTTATGCTGGCCGCGTTGAACGATCATTGCGAGGCTACTTGAAGGAAAGACCTCCAGATGAGGTTCACGTTGCCATTCTATGTGTTGGAGGCTTGCGACAAGTGGAGAGGCTTTGGGAGATCAAGGGCTATAACAGCAGGCGGGGAGCCGTTGATGTTTGGTACAATGGTGTCTCAAAGGACTCGATCGACTCTACCCCGAAACAGCGACGGGGTATCATGGGCATGGGCCGAAAGAAGTCCTCGATTTCGGTCAAAGATTCAACCAAGTCGACACAACACGACGGAATATCAACGCGCCGTGCCTCTCGGGCTTCTCTAGATGATCCAGTCGATCCCGATACGAACTTGGTATTCAACACAAGTCTAGCAGCCGGCATGCCCATGGGACCGCTGGAGCGTGAGCATGTCCGACACGTACTGGCTGACCTCCCTAGCTTACAAGAAATCTGGCTCAAAACTGCGGAAGCTTTGATATTGGAGCGGGGCATCGTTGAGCGTACCCAGGATATCAAACGCAATGCACAAGTAATGTTGGAATTAATTCGCGATGATGGCATTGACGAGGAGGATGAGTGGTGGTACGGACGAAGTACACCAGAATCCATTCGTCCTCCGCTCGAAGCGATAGACGAAGATGCTATGGACGGCGCATGAGAACCAGCGTGGCGTTGAGCATTTAAGGGCGTTAAGGTAGGCCTGGAATTTGGCCCAGTGCAACTCAAGCGGAGACTTGTCTTTGGATATCTTGCTTCTTTTTTTTCACATTCTCTTTGTCAGGGCCAGCATGGAGAGGGGTGCAATACCTGGGATCTGGATAAAGATACCAACATCAAACAGTTTTCCATTTAGCTTTGTAGTCTTGTTATAGCCAGGACCGGTTGGGCATCTGTTTGCCCAGTTAGGTCAAACAATTCACGCGTTCAGCAACGTGCTCTTTCCACGCATAGGCCTGTCACTGATGGCCGACTATCACATACTGGATCTTGACCGAGGTACGCCGACATGGCTGGGTATCCTTAGTAGAGGATGCTCGGAATCACAGCTGAGACGGCCACCCGCCTACTTGGCCTAACTCTTCCATGGCGCAACTGCGTAGTCAGGGGGTCAGGAATATGTTTTGAGCCCTTGACACCAGTCGGAGCAAGGTGCCAGTCGCACAGTGTACCTACAGGCGGTGCAGTAAGTGGGCGCTTGTTACATCTACGTCTTTATTTACTGACGTCTCGAAGTATGATACATGCGTTCTCTCATTGCAGATTCTGTCATGCCGCCATCAAAAGACGACTGGCCCAAGTGCGACGAGCCATACGTTGAGTTCATGTTCGGCGATGCACGCTGCATCTCTGCACCATCGACATTGTATTGTGTGGAATTCATCGCCAAGCTTGCTTGATTAGCCGTTGTCAGACTTGCCAGAAATGTCGAATCGGAATAGTCCTGGAAAGACGACATGCCCGTATTCTGTACTGAGTGTTCCTGCCGTGCATGGAATGCAGATGATTGCTGTTGTATCGGCCGTGAGGTCGAAGTCCGGTAGCTATCTCCTCGCGTGCTCGATGATCCGGTCATGTGGGTGCCATACGTAGGGTGCTGAAGGCCCACCAGCCCCTGATAGTCTCCGTCACTTGTCGACTCTGTATAGCTGTCCCCATTCTGCCCTAGTGATGACGGAATCCGGCCGGGTCCCGAGCTGCTTAGGCGGTGCTGACTGTCATTAGATCGGTTCTGTGTAGTTGGCTGATGTTGCTCTTGCTGATGAAAGAGATGTTGTTGCTGTTGCCCCTGAGCCGATCCACCTTGATTGTACATGGCTTGCCTTGATGGCATATTCAAGGAGTAGGATTCCGCTACCTCAGTCCTGTCAACTCCTTGGCCAGCGGATGAAGCTATGAGGCTTTGGCTGTATTGAAGTCGTAGATCAGACTGAGGTTGCTGCGCGTTGAGGGCTTGCTGGAGCGATGGTCGATTTGCCGAGCCGCCCATCTGGTTCCTCGGCTTCTGAAGATTATTATTATTGGCATCTGTGAGGCTGCTGTTGTGAAGGTCTGTCTGCGTTGGCTCTAACAATTGTGGCACGCGCTGCCCGCCTTGTCCAGTCTGACTGTTCTGGCTAGCTTGCGTCATTCCACTGTTTGAGGCAGCATCTTGGCGCTGATGATTCGGTAATTTCTGCCTCTTGGTCACTGGCTGATGGCCATGAGTGTGATCCTGCACTTGTAGTCCTTGAGACCGGGCCATCTGCGGTGACGAAGGGCTCTCACTGGTGATTGCAGTAAGTCTAACATTATTTGGATCTGAAGTCGAGGCATCTGTTAGCGACTCGTTGCCGGCATTACTGTCTCTGTCTTCTTGAGAAGCCTTCCGTTTGCGCTTTGCGACTCTGGAGGTTTTGCTGACTTGTTGCTTCATGGCAGCGGATTCGCTGACAGTCTCCGGTCCGAACTGAGAAGCAACATTTACCGGAATGGCCGGTCGCTGTTCGTATTGTTGTTCTCGGGTAGAGGATGTGGAACCACCAGCAGGCGCCGGCAGAGCTAAATCACCCGCAGCGGCAGGTTGTGGCCCGCTTCGTTGGTCGTTTGCATCCGATTTAGGTGGTGTTTGTTGAGATTGAGAGCCGTGGACATTTGCTGATCCTTTCGGTCGATTCTTGGATCCCTTAGGACGGCCAGGGCCTCCTTTCCGCTTCTTGACTAGCGGCGATCCGAGCTCGTCAAGACCCCCAGTCGTGCTTGAGGATTCGGGAGGGTTAACTGCTGTTGGCTGAATCATCACTGGGGTCCCGGATACACCATTCGTATCCTCATGAGCATCGTTGGCCGAGGGCACCGTATCTTTCGGTCGATTTTTCGAGCCTTTAGGTCTCCCTCTCCGCTTGGGGGCAGGCGTAGTTGTCGAGGTCTGGGCGGAGCCAGATTCCGGCATTCCACCGGAAGCACCTGGACCGGAGACTACCTGACTGAAAGCTGGAGTTTCAACCACCCGCTCGGCGTCCACTTGCAAACGCTCTCTGTCAGTATCTGCAATGGTGTCATCAATGTCAACCCAACTAGCATCCACCGCGTCATCACCTGCACTGTTGTCCGTTGTTGCTTCTGCTGCATGAGCTCTTGAAACGAGTCGTTGCCCACTATGGCCAGCTTGTTTTCCCTTCGCATTCCTACTTCCTTTGGGACGACCACGTGGTCGTCTCAGCTTCGTTTGGTGTGCGCTCGGCATTACCCCTTGGTCTAGAGCTGGAAAGATCTCTGCCAGCCAGCCAACAAAGAGGGATCCAGAACCATTCGCCTCAGCGCTGATGGGAAAAGATGCGCCGGGTGATGTGCGCTCATTGGTAATCCCTCCAAAGAATTTCAGACCCTTGCAAAGCTGATCAACAACCAGATCAGGGTCTAGGCTTCGCAACAGAGTCAAGAGTCGAGCTTGTTCGGCTATTGTCTCCACGGTCGTAAGTGTCGAGGCCCTCCTCCGCACCTGCGCCGTGTCTCCAACAGTCTCCCGAATATATGGCGTGTTCAGCTGGGGTCGGTTGAGCTGGGGGGCATTTCGTTGCGGTGTGGTGAGCGGCGTTTTAGGGGGCCACGGTTTATTGAGTAGCGGTGTTGGCTGTGGAGCATTGAGCTGCGGTGTACTAGGTTGCGGTTTATTCAGTTGCGGTTTATCGAGTCCCGATGCGTTTTGCTGCGGTTTGTTGAGTTGTGGTGCGTTCAGCTGCGGTGCGTTCGGCTGCGGTGCGCTGGGATGCGGTGCGTTGAGCTGCGGTGGACTGTTCGAGGCATGGACTTCTGGTCGATAGATAAATTTGCTCCGTCTGATGGGAATGTAACGGTCTGTCTGGGCCAGTCTGGCCGCAAGCTGCGTTCCCTCACTCGTGCGTTTGGCTGCTGCATCACGCTCCCGACTTTCGTTGGTAGTAGTGAGGTCTATGTGCATAACTCCGAAGTTCCCTTTCGTCGCGTCGGTTTTGCCCTTCAGCTTACTAGGCACAGGGTTACGTACACGTCCATCTCTATAAAGGCCCGGAATATCATCCTGTACTGGGGGGCCAGTGTGTTGCAAGACACCGAGTCCATTCGCCGCGCCTACAGCTCGAAAGTCAGCAACGCCTTTTCAGTGTTCCTGCCTGGCCATTCAACGAGCAGTAGCATTAAAGACATAAGAATAGCCTACAAACCTCCTTCACTCGTAACGCTCAGTACAGGGGTTTGTACTGCAGAACCGTTGCGAGCGCTACTATCGGTACCAGTGCCAACAGCGGTGCCAGTGCCAGTGCCGGTAGCGGTAGCGATAGAGGCATCAGCAAGCGGTGTAGGTCGTCGCGCAGGGTTTGAAGGTTGAGGAGATACTTTGCAGAAGACGATTAGTCGGGGCGCAAAAAACAAAGTGCATTGTGCTTTTTACTTACTTGCGGTTGTAGCCATGGCTGTGGATGACAGTCGCGTCACAAATTCAGCATCGTCCCTCCAAGAAAGATTGGAGCACAGCGGTGCCTTTCGAGGTTTCTGCCCCGGCGAGGACTGTTGCTAGGTCCTTGATCCGGATGGCAAAAAATACGTATGCTAAAACCCGCGAATGCAAGAGGGCATCACGAAACCCCGGATGGATCACCAAGGCGACTCGACAGCATGTGATGACTTGCCGAGTCAGCTTCTCTTTTTGATAATGCAACGACGCCAGCTGGTCGTCATCGTTGTTAGATTCGGCCAAGGTAACGACTTAGATTGTAGCAAAGCGAAAACCCTTGATCGTTTGGAACTATACAATGAAATAGCGACAGCGAAATCTGGCGATGCGCATTCGCGATGGGCGAAATACTGAAAGGAAAGATAGGGAAGAAACCAAGAACCGCGGAGCGATGTCTGGACAAATCTTACGCTTTGCAAATGCGCAGTGGCTGTCGAAGTTGGGGAGGTATGGCGTGAGCAGCGTTGGACAGCATTGGGATGTCGAGTGGAGAGATCAAGCTTGATCTTAGCAGCTTTCCATGTATAGCAGGAAGGTCTTACGGAGTGGGCTGGCACCTTATTAGATGGCAGCAGACCCGCTGGCTACCTCTCAGGCTATCGCCGAGTGAATGACGAACCACCACACAGCTTTGAGGTAACCGGCTACTGCGCCCCGCTAGGTCGCCCGCTTTCCAGGTACCTAACCGCTGATGCCATATCCACGTACCTCTTCCACCTTTGTACACCAAATCTGTACTTGAACACTGGCAAAGTTGTGAGTACCTCGTTCGCGATTCACCGTTGCGCAGGTAGGGGGCTACATGGAGCAGGCCCGTAGGCTGGCCTCAGCTTAGCACCTAAGGTAACCTCTATCTCCTCTACTCCGTACTACTGGGCACTGCTGCATTTCAATCCGCTCCGGCCCTCGATTGACACCATCTCAGCTACCTACTCATGTGCGATTTCTTGACTGGAGTTCGCAAAGTCATTGCTTACTAGCGGGTGTTGCTCAAAACCCCAGCCTCCAGGTCAGTGACAACCTCTCATCTTCTCTCAATTGCATCGACCGACGCCTAACTAACTCCGCCTACCTTCCGATAGCTCTCTCGACTTCACTTACCGTAACCTTACCTCACCTTACTTTCCTAGACCTTCCGAGGCTCTGACATAGCCGCATGGATAGCTAGCCGGCGTCCGATCCAGTCCAAGAAGCATGTCTACCAAATACGCCCTCGTCTCACTGCCTCTCGGCATCTTTGACTCTGGAGATAAAGACGATGCCCTATCCTCGTTAAGCGCTACCATTTCGCCCGAGAATGGTAGTGTTCGCCCCTTCAACATCCCCGATTTCAAAATCGGCACCCTGGATGCCTTGGTTCAGCAAGCCGATGACCTTGCCAAGCTCGAGTCCACCTGCCAGGCTGTCGTTGCAAAGGTTGCCGACTCATTGAAGTCAATCCTCGATGGTGATGAGGACAAGATCTCCCAGCAGAAGATGGTCAACGATAGTGAGAGATGTCTAGGGCACCGCCTCGTTGCTGCTGCCTGTTCCACAAATCTCTTGTACATATTACTGACGGCGGTTGTACCTCAGAGCCCACCGACCAGTACGTCAACTCGTTTTCCTGGAACAAGGTCCGATACCGCGCCGACAAACCTTTGAGCGAACTCGTCGATACACTGCAAAAGGTACGTGGAGTGAGAGGGCGTACTGGAACCAACAGCTTCGCGGCGGGATTTTTCTTTGCTGCATCCGTTTCGCTTTCGACGCGGATCGGGGTCGCCATCCATAGAGTAGGCCCGCAGGAAACTAATGAAGCGCCAGGAACTCGTCACTACCGACAACGATGTGAAGAGCAAGTTCAACCAGTATAACTCAGTCAAGACAAACTTTGCCACTCTCCAGCGCAAGCAGACGTACGTATTGTTTCCAAGGCCCATCGTTTTTCCTAGCCCAACGACGACTTGATAGCTGACAGCGGTATTACAGTGGCAACCTTGCGACAAAGTCCCTCACTCCCGTTGTCGATCCCGCCCTCCTCATCCAGGACTCGGAATACCTAGAGACACATCTTATTGTTGTGCCGAACAATGCAAAGAAGGACTTCTTGAAAAGTTACGAAACACTGGCACCGATGGTGGTTCCCCGATCTGCTGTGCAGGTCGCGACGGACGAAGAGTTCACCTTGTACGCCGCTACGTCATTCAAAAAACACAGTGCAGAGTTCCTTGCGAAATGTCGCGAGCAAAAATGGACTCCGCGTCAATACAAGTACGTGGAGGGCGGAAAGGAGGAAGAGCAACGCGAGCTTGACCGGGTGGCTCGTGAAGAGAAGAAGACATGGGGAGAGGCTCTGAGAATCGGCCGGACAGGCTGGAGCGAAAGCGTCATGATCTGGCTGCATGTGCTCGCACTGCGCGTGTTTGTCGAGGCTGTTCTCCGCTACGGACTCCCGCTCGACTATGTCAGTGTTCTTGTCAAGGTTAGCACACATCTCTCTCGCTCAAGTCATTGCTTACGATGCTAACGCGGCGGACAGACGAATTCGAAGCTGGTCAAGAAGGTCAAGACAGCGCTTGACTCTAATTACTCGTATCTAGGAGGCAACGCCTTTGGCAGAGACAAGCGCGGGAAAATTACCAAAGACGACGCAGCACTGTCGTCCGAGATGGCTGCTGTTGGTCTCGGCGGAGGCGAGGGACACGAGTATACAGCTTACGTTTACTACGAGTTTGACTACTCTTAGTTGCGTAGACCTACACAATCGCAGCATGGCGGGCGCATGCAGTCCCGCGCTTCAGACGCGACCTTGCACCGAAAACGCGTAGTATTTTTTTGAGGGGCATTAGACCGTGGTTAGAAAGCTCTGGGCTGTAGCTAGTAGGTAACTCCTAGTTCAAACAAGATGAGAACCGGCCGCCCATGCAATTGTAGGACCATACACATCAGGCCGTTTTACTCGCAGTGATGAGACCCTCCTTGATCAGCCACTCGGCAATTTGTGCCACACATTCCTCGACGCTCGACTTGTCGGTCCTGATAACAATTTCGGGCTTCTCGGGTGCCTCGTAAGGGGCTGAGATGCCGGTGAAATCCTTGATCTCTCCCGCCCGAGCCTTCTTGTACAGACCCTTGGGGTCACGCTGCTCAGCGACCTCGAGAGGCACATCGACAAAGACTTCGATGAATGGAATGGCTTCGTCGCTGCTCTGGCCAGTCTGGCTGTGCAGCTCACGAGCTACTTGACGGTCTGCACGGTACGGCGAGATGAAGGAGGTAATGGCAATGGTCGAAGAATCGGCAAACAGCTTAGCGACCTGCTGCGGCATTAGTCGCGTACTCTCTGACGGTGGTCGTACTTGGGACGGAAGATCAAGCCCAAAGGGTTGATTAAATGACCATACCTCAGCGATGCGACGGATGTTCTCATTACGGTCTTTCTCGGAGAAACCAAGATCTTTGTTGAGGCCGAAGCGTACATTGTCACCGTCCAAACGATAGGCGGCAACTCCCAGGTGCAAAAGGTGCTGTTCCAGAGCGGTTGCTACGGTGGACTTGCCAGAGGCGGAAAGTCCTGTGAGCCAGAGGGTGAAACCACGCTGCCCGCGCAGCTGGTTACGCTCAGAGCGCGAGAGTGAGGGATGCCATGTAATGTTGCTATGATATCGGAGGACAAAAATCAGCCAATTTGTTCGTTATGCCGCCAGCTGTCGAGTTGCGGACGTGAAGGCGAAGAGTTGCAGAGCATTCGCCGCAGGCAGGTGCGACGACTGCGGGGTCGGTGGGATAGCAGAAGGAAATTCATGGAGGGGCAATTTTGGTCCTGTCATGACGGAAGCCTAGATTTCCAGACTCATACTTACGTAGCCATTGTGAATTCAATTGGGTATCTGGTGGTAAGGACTAAAGGGGAGAATGGTGTTGAAGGAACGAAAGTGTGAACTAAAATCAGGCGCAGCGGCAACAATCACTCATACATATATACACACAGATGCGCTCGCATACACGACTCTCACGACAACGGACCGAGTAGGGAGGGTACTAAGATGCTTTTCACCCCACCTCCTCCCCTCCATTTTTCCCTCTCGTTTTTCACTTCACACGAGCTAAGATCACGGAGAAGTCAGCATCAGGCGATGTACCCAAAACTCCCTAACACTACAAAATGGACAGTGGCCTCATGAGAGAGGTACTTTGTCTGGCTTTGGCCTTCTCCGCACCCGGGTTCAGTGCCTTACGGATACCGCAGGGAATGATCCAATGACCTAGGATACAGCAGAAAAAAAAATCAATAGAATCCGCAACATGATGCAAGTACTTTCTTACCGGAACACTGCGAGTCTGCGCCGAGCGATGGCGTCAGATCGGCTAGAGGTGGATCATCGCTTGGCGGGACCAGCACGTCAGAGGCCTGTAATCTGGCTGGTTCCTGCCCATTGGGAGGTATTGCCTCCGACTGACCGAGTGCCGACTCCCGCTCCGTTCCCGGATGCCGCGCCGCGCTTCACGTCGGTGCCGAAACCTCCTCCGTCTCACCTAGGGACCGCTCCGGGCCACCTTGAACGGCTATGACATTACAACTGTACTCAACTAGAGTCGCGCATTTCGAAATCTTGACTAAATGTTCTGCTGGACAATATCCCTCTTCACCGGCCGTAATTTTCACTTGCAAGTTATCTATCAGCTCAAGCCAGGTCGCGGGGCTATCTATAGCGTAGTATTCGCCATACGCTACAAGTCGTGAGAGGGAGCTATTCTGCTGCGCCCACCCTCATGAGAGCCATCTATCAATCCATCCAGGAGGGCTCATGGCCTGTATTCAGAATCCGTTCCACAGAGTGTGGAAGGGCTACTGGCTCGAATAGTCTAAGTCGGATCGGGTTGAGCATGCGCTTTCAGCTCAGTGCATCGATCTCTCTCGCAAAACCCTTCTGAATTCGGTGCCGTGTCTTCTCTCTAATTGCCCCATCGCATTCTATCCGACTGTTGAAATTTTCAGTATAAGTAGAATCGAAATGTCGCGCTCTGGTTTGCGTTTGCAAAAGTCTCAAGTCGCATTCAGCTTCGCCATTACCTTTTTTTGGATATCAGTATTGTGGCTCAATGATCCAAGCAGTAAGAGAAAAAGTCACTTACAGATGCAAATCTGGGGGAGACAAAAAGCGCAGAGGCTTGCGCTAGGACGAGAGGCTCTTCTCCATCCACCGGGAGCGTTTCCAGCTGGCCCTCAACCCATGCCTTGCGCCCTTCTACTCTTGTCGTACGCGCCCGCAAAACAACGTACGTGCCTGCGTGCACTGGTTTTCTATAGTTGATCTCAAGCTTGGCCGTAACGCCCACTTTGTGTGGAAGAGCACCAAAGCAGCATCGCGCCAGACCCTCGTCCAGCATTGTAGCAAGCAATCCACCATGCACAATGCCAGGGTGACCACAAACGTCTGTGCCCAGATGGGAGATTGAAACAAGAGACTTGCCTCCCTTTTCAGTCCAGCATACAGGGGGAACTGTGATTCGACCCGGCCCAAGAAGCGTGCCGCCAGTGAGATTATGCCGCCGCAGCGCATCGGGGAGTCTCATGTGGGGCCGAGATTCAGTCATGTCGGGATTCCGGCGCATCTCGGCCGCAATAGGGTGGTTGTTGACGAAATCATTCACCACTGCGGCCTCGTCGTTTTCGGGTACGTAGGCTTGCAGGGTATCTTCATCAGACCGGGGTCTTGCCGCGTCAAGCAGACCGGGCAGTAGGGGGCTCGCCGCTGCAGCGAAACCCAGGCTCGTAAACAGCAGTCCAAATGCGCCGAAGCTGATGGCTTTGCGAAACCGGGAAGGGCTTTTCGGTTGCGATGCTGTGCCTACAATAACTGTGTGAGCTCAATGGCTAATGTTCTTGAAGGGCTTCCCAAAGCAAAGTAACTTACCTGCATTGATGCCTTGGTGATAGCGTCGGAGCCAAACCTGCTGACGACGGGCGAAGGTTTGCAAGATTGGCGCGTTAAGGGAGGCCAATGTTGCAGGCTGCTTAAGAAGTCGCCGAAGCGGAAGAAAGGGTGATGTTGCCATGGATACAGCTGGTCAATCGAGCAACAGGATTGAAGCTTACGATTGATGTGTGAGGCATAGGAGAAGGTCGAGATTGACCTTTGTCGCGGTTTGTCACTCGTATGCCGAGGCTACAGGTAGGGTAGCTTAACTGTTCAGGTGAGGTACCTTGATCCCGGCAATAAGGTAGCACAGCATCATGACACTAAACGAGACTTCATTAAGCGAACAATTGCGGAAGAAATACCTAGCCAAAAATATGTATCAATGGGGGTTTCACCTGGACTTACGAATACGGGTAGGATGGTTTCCACTCCTGGCGCTTGTCTGATGCTTTATTTTAACAGCACACTCCTCCATTCTGAACTTGGAACCATACTTTGCTGCAGATATAACATACATGTAACTTCTAGTGTCGTAGCCTCGCCCGGCCCCCTGTACACTCTACGCAATAGGGTCCTTGAATGTGATTGTATGATCAAGACAAGATCCCGGCCACATGACATCATATCTCTCTCCTTACGTAGTAGAACTATCAGACTCGGGACGGGCAGGACGGAGTCTTCGCCCTTACCTCAGTGGTTGGTTCTCATGCGGCATCGGTCCGTGTGGCTCCAGGGGTCCTGGCCAGACCTCAAAACTTGAATGACAAAGTACGGGTGCAGGCGCAAGCAACGTGACGAGCCTGGAGGCCTGGTACAGATGGATACATACCCCTCATCTGACCTTTGGCCTTCTGGTACTTTAATGAGACACCGCCGTCCACGAGGCAGTCGTTCAGTTGGTTCTGGCATTCACTGTCAACCAACTTCATCTTATACTCGTCCCATCTAACAACAAACATCACATAACGGCTGCTAGGAATTCGGCAGAAAGATATAGCAACACACGCAATGGTACTGCCTTTCATTTTCCTCCGCATGCCGAATAAGCAAACGACCTACTGTCATGTTGACACCGGCTGACCTATTGCCGTGCTCCGTCCATTCTAGGCCACGGCAGAAACCGTAGATCTGGGCGCTGTGCACGCGCCTAAGGAAGAGTCCATCAAGGTATTCCAAGAGATCGCGCACGATCTCAAAAAAGAGCTTCTCCACATCCGACGTGAGCATCAAAGTAAGTCACATTCTCCACTGGAAACAAGCCATGGACTGACACTCCATCATCAGAGCACGAGCCCGAGTATTTTCAGGCTGTTGTAAGTCAATCATCATTTTGCCACGCCTTGCCATCGCGTCCGCTCAAACAGATCCTAGCAACACCTCGACGATCACCAACTAGCCGCTTTTGGCCCGGACAACTTTGTGGCCGTAAGAGTTGCCAGTTCGGCTTACGGAATCCACCTCTTTGGCAAGGTCCGAATCCCAGCCCTACCTGAGTCGGGGCCTGCCTACATTCACTTCCGCGCCTTCGTGCCCGGAGCTGAGCCGCCAAAACTTCACAGCATTCACACTGAAGAGACTGAGCATTCGGATGGAGACAAGACGTATAGAGCCATATTCACTAAAGATGACGACCTTGAGTGGTTTGACACATAGGTAGATATGGGATGGGCCGGGAGCGAGTTGATCAGGAGTTCTCATCTCATGGGCTTTTCTAACCCAGACATACAATATGATATCTATTGAGAATTTCTTGGTCCGATTACATGTCCTCCTCCTCTGCCGCCAAGAGTTCGGCATAATCATCTGCCGACGCAAACATGGGCAAGTCCTTGAGTTTCCTCCTGGATGATCGGGCGGCGCTCTTGCTCTTCTGGCTAGTTTCCTCGGCCTCTCCAGGTACTGCAGACAGCTCGGGGCCACCCTCATCCTCCATCGCCTCATCGTCGTCTCCTTCCTCGCCATGGAGTTCGCCAGCATCTTCGTCGTCTCCGTCATCTTCGTCGCCATCCGAAAGTTCGGCGTCGGAGCCGTCAGAGAAGATAACGCCACCATCGGACTCGTCATCGCTGTCGTCGAATCCATCCATGTCAAGGTCGTCATCGTCACTCTCGATTGGACCATCGGGATGCGAGGCAGTTAAGGCCTTCCAAATCTCATCCTCTTGTTCGGCGTCATCCTCGGCACTGACCTCATCTAGTCCAGATGACGATTGTTCAGTGATCTTCTTACCACCCTCGACCTTCTTGCCCGCTTGCTTGAAGTATTCGTGGAAGAAGATATCCTCCGCTGCGACCTGGTCTACCTTCTTGTTCCAGAACTTAGGCGTATTAATTGGCGCAGCTGCACCTGAGCCAGTTCTCTTCGCGAGCCAGATACTGCCAGAATCAGGATTGCGGACCGGCTGCATGATAGATGCTCCCCTAGCAGTCTCTGCCGCCTTCGGGCTGCGGTACACAAACTTGTCGAGGAATCTGATCAAGCTATGGCTCTCTAGGTCGGGTTTAGCCATCTGCTTCTCATTTGAGAACAGACTTGCGGCCAGTAGAGACACGGACGGGTGGAAGTGAGTGAGGGGTGGTATCTGCATTCATTAGCAAACGGAGTCTCGTGAACTCAAACACAGGTACAAGCTTACAATTTCCCAGAGACAGCTGTTCTGAGCATTGCTATGTTCTGGGTTTCTTTTGCGGCCATCGTACACACTTCCTCTAGAAACAGATACATTCTGATCCTCTGCCGAGGGCTGGCTAGTCGCCTCTTCTGTGTCGTTATCCTCTGGTTCTTCAAGGAGTGCTCTAAGGTCGGGGAACTGAGTCCGCAGTTGGAACACCACGTATATCAAGCCACAGACGAAAGCAGGCTGGTGCAAGTTGAGAATCTGCAACATTCTCTTCGCAAAGGCCTTAATCCGCCTCGTGTCAACATCGGCCTTGAGAGACTTCAGAATCAGGTTCAAATAAAGGGCTTGTTTAGAGGAGTTGGCAAGTCGCGGATCCAGCAAGGATTCGTACAACGTCCTGTAGAACCTGTCGGAAGCCAGGTGCCTTGACACCGATATTTGCTGAATCAGAATTAGCGCCTGAATACTTGTGTTGAAGTTCGTCGAGTGCGCAATTCGGAAAAGAGTGTCCATTTGGGATTCGAGGCTGCATGCGAGTGTCAGTTACTTCGAAAATTCAGAAGCACAGAAACCATTGAAAAAGCAATACTTACATCGGGTCTTGCTCGGCCACGAACGGCACAGCGCGGTTGATACCTGTCAATACTGCGGTAACCAGCTTATCGGCTGTCTCCGTTGTAACGCCAGTCTCTTTGGAAGCACGATCCTGCTGACTTTCGGCAGATGCTTTGCCAAGTGCGGAACTGTTGAGAAGAGTAACAAAAATCTCAAAATAAATGCGGAGCAGTGCCTCTGCCGTGCCACCTTCGCGGTTGCTCAGTATCGTCTGGTTCAGAGTGTTCGTAGCGTGGTACTTGGCCCTGAAAGTTTGACCTGGTCGGAGTAGAACTTCCTGCTCTATGCCCTTGATCACAACCTGCTTCATTCCGGGGTGGGTGTTCTGAAGCTGAAGAAGAAGGTAGGAAACTCTTGAGGCAATCTTGCGGTCCTTGTCGCCCATTTTGTTAACCAAGAGCCTGAGCAAATTGGTCTCTTGCTCGGGCTTGTCCTTGAGCAGGCCGTAGACAAAGTCGATGGAACGGGTGCGAGAGTATTCAATCTCGTCGTTGCACCAGACCTCAAGGAGCTGGATGATCTTGAAGTATGATATCTTGAGCCAATCCTCGTAAGCCCACTGGATGAGGTGTGCATCCGTTAAGCGACCCGGTAAGGCTTGGCTGGAGTTCCAATTCTTGACAGAGGATCGCTGCAGAACTCCAATGAGACCAGGTTGAGTCTGAAAGGCACGCAGTCTCCTATTAGGGGGTAGGACTAGACCCGGACCGAGCAGATCAACCAGAGCGCCAAGAGCGCCAATGGCCTGAGCACGACTCCTTTTGGACGCAAGGCCTAGGAGAGACTCAAAAGCCTTGACATTGTGCAGTGGTGACTCTTGAATTGCCAAGGTGAGAGCAGAGACTTTGTCGGAGAGCGTTCCGGAAGACATGATGGTGGAGAGGAACTTTCGAGAGGATGATGCCAGGACGCTCTTATTGTACGCTGCCGCATCCGCCTCCAGAAGAGCGACTGCATGAGCTTTGAGAGCACTGATGACGCCAAGGAAACCATTCACTTCGGGGGACGTAGGGTCTGGGAGCTGGCTCAGTTCCGCCCCGTGCCAATCAGCACGAGGTTCGAATTTCTGGCGGGCACAGGTCAGCATATGCATGACGGGAACTTGGGTCAGGTGGCTGCTCACGAACTGCTTCTTGAACGTATCTTTGACATCCTTACGGGGAGGTTGTTGCGGTGCATGGACTTCTGCAGCTGCGTCCTCCTGGGCAGACTGGTCGTCGCTTTCACCAACTTCATCTGCCTCGCTCGCTTCGTCCTCCTCTGTCTCCTCCTCCTCCGGGGATTCTTCTGCATCCTGGGCTGTTGCTGCTTCGTGATGTTGCTGGAGGCCGAGCTGGGCTGCGAAAGCAGCAAGCTCACTCTGAAGCTTTCCGTCAATATTGGCCAGAGAGTTGGCTTCCTCAGCGGCGTCCTCGTCGTCCGAATCAATGTCTCCGATGAGCTTCAGGTCCTCTTCGTCTCCTCCCAAAGCCCTGATCTCCTCAAGGAGATCCTCGCGGTTGAGGAGCGCGCCTTTCTTGCCCTTCACCTTGGTCGTAATGTCGCCTCGCCCGCTCGTGGACTTGTCGCGACGATGGGCGTGCTTTTTCCGTTGATGCGAGCTCTCCAATGGCTCGTCGGAGACGTGTTTGCGCTTCTTGTTATCGGTTGAGTTATCTTTGACAGCTTTGCCTAGTTTTCCCTCGATCTTGGCTGTGAGATTCGAAAATGATTCCGGGTTCAAGGACACTGGCTGTCGAGCCCTGCCGGCAGATTGCCTCTTTGGCTTGCCCATCATGTATTTCAGGTTACGACCGCAGCCAAAAGAAGAGGGAGAGTCCTGGATAAATGATTGAAGAACACAATAACGAACCGTGTGAAGGAGAGAAAAATCCCCTGTGTTACACCAAAATGTACAAGAAGCAGAACCTGCAATGCAGCGAGGAAAGGTTGTCGCAAGAAAAAAAAAAGGCATTGAGAGCCAGGAGTGGGGTCAACTTTCTTATCGATAAGCAGGGACGGCAACGTGACGGGACCTGAGGTGGTCGAAGTCGTGGTCGAGCCTCCCGGTCTAGGTACGGATACCTCCTTAAGTGGAACGGTAAACCCAAATGAATGTTACCAATCTGTATTGTCATCTCCAACTTGGAGTACCCAAGGCAACTCGGAGTAAGGTAATAACGCTATAAATTCGGGTCGCGCATCCATCTGGCCCCGTCTACCTAGGTAAGCCAATTTGTCGCTAATAGCCCTCTCATCCAAAGTAATCCAAGATTGTGGTCAAACAAAATTTGACGTAGCCTCCATCACCTGGCCTCTTGTGACCCCAATAAGAGTAGATCTTGTCTTCGCGCCAGTCTCACTAATCAATTGTCCATTGCCAGCCTGTGCCATTTGCTGATTCCCGATTGACAAGTCCTCAAGCGGCCAGCTCGTTCAAGGGTTGATCAATCACCACTATCATCCCATCTTGGTGGAGGCTTTCAAGGTGAAGATATTGGTCATCGCTACTGAACCAGCAACTCACTTGAGAGTGTTGGTCAGCGAACGTGTTCCAGAGTTACCTCGTCAGCTGGCGTACTTACTTTCGACGGCAACATGTCTTTCAGTCGCGCATGGAGACTCCCTATCTTGTCGACGCCTCATAGCACGAAGGCAAGCCATGGCAACTTACCGTTCAATGGCAGTAGCCAGGTAGGTACACATATGCCTTTGAAGCAATAAACTCATATGACATTGCTTACATGCCATCAGTCATTCAGCCGCGGCTACCGCGCTGGTAGCACCAGGAATCGACTGTCAACTGTTTGGGTCCCTACCGGAGGAATGACACCTGAACGAGGCGAAGGTAGGTCTATCGCATGCTGCCTATCTCGATTGTCAGCATGCTCAATTCAGAAACTCAGGCGCCTATGAAAAGCTTGTTCGCGCCGGATTCTTGCGACAGGTAGGTGATTCGGTGAAGGGGTATTGAGATGGGAGATTTTGCTCATTCCTCATATTTCAGTCACACTCTGGCATTTTCCATCTACTTCCTCTTGGCCAGCGTGTCCAACGGAAACTCGAGGGCGTCATTGACTATTACATGCAAGAACTCGGTAAGTTTTCTCGTACACCTCGGTTGCCGGCCGCTGCCATTTACTGACGTCTGCCACAGGAGCCTCGAGAGTAGCTCTGTCAACCATTACGTCCAAGGACCTCTGGGAGAGGAGTGGCCGTCTTACACAACTAGAGGCTGAGGTCAGTGCATGCTGTCTCAAAAACCTTGATCCTACGGCTGACTGGCAAAGCTCTTCGGCTTCGAGGACCGCAAAGGGTCCAAATACATGCTGTCGCCCACCCACGAAGAAGAGATTACTACTCTAGTGGCGAAGACTGTGAAATCCTACAAAGAACTGCCCCTTCGCCTCTATCAGATCAGTGAGCACAGAAACTTCACAGACCTCTTTTGCAACCCAATAACTCATGTTGAAATCACTAGCGCGCAAATTCCGTGACGAACTTCGTCCGCGCCATGGACTACTAAGAACCCGCGAGTTCACCATGAAGGACCTCTATACTTTTGATGTCTCCGCGAATTCGGCCTTAGAGACCTATAAGAAGGTCCAGTCGGCATACACCGGCGTTTTCAAAGCACTGAAGCTGCCGGTGAAAGTAGCCAAAGCGAGCTCCGGCGACATGGGAGGCGATCTGAGCCATGAGTATCACTTGCCCACCTCAATTGGGGAGGACACTCTGGTCACCTGCAATACTTGTAGCTACGCTGCTAACGCCGAGGTCGCCGAGCCAAGGACAGCGGCCGTCGACAGCACAGGACCATGCGGTCCGACTGAAGCCCCAAGTCCTGCATCTGCTTCAATAAGGGTGTGGCGAGGCATCAGTAAAGACCGCAAGACCTTGGTGAATGCCTGGTATCCAGGCCGAAGCCAGGATGAATCTAACGGAGAGAAAGATCTCAGGATTTCGGCCATCAAGACAATTGTCGCTGATCTGGACGCAAGCACTGAGAATGCCGTATCACTGTGGCGGGCAGCTATTACATCAACGAGTTCTAGCACGGACACTGCGGCCACCCGGCCCCAAATCATTAACATCATACACTCCACATTGACCAGCAACCTAGAAGAGGTTCTACGAGAAGAAAGTAAATCATCGCCTTTGTCAGGGTTGGATGTTCCCGAAGATGGAGTAGACTCAACCATCATTACCAGAACTCAAGTTGGACAACCAATCCACCTGCTCGCGGCTCGCGATGGTGACAGATGCCCTTGCTGCGACAGTGGCGTTCTCGAGCTGCAGAAGGCGCTGGAGCTTGGGCACACATTCTACCTAGGAACTCGATACTCGGAGCCACTCGATGCAACAGTATCCGTACCAACTCGTGCGAATTCAAGTCAGCACGATGGTCAGCCAGCTTTGGCTGAGGAAAAGACACCTATGCAGATGGGGTGCCATGGAATTGGCGTCTCCCGACTCATAGGGGCCGTAGCTGAGCATCTGACAGACACGAAGGGCCTACAATGGCCGCGCGTGATTGCCCCTTACGAAGTCGTGGTGATTTCCACTCCTACTCTAGCTGAAGATGCTAGTCAAGTGTATGATGAGATCGCCACAGGGGGCATTGACACGGTGCTGGATGATAGGTCGGCGTCCTTCGGTTGGAAGCTGAATGACGCAGACTTGGTAGGTTATCCAGTCCTAGTCATACTGGGTAAAGTATGGAAAGAGACAGGTAATTGTGAGGTCCAATGCCGCAGATTCGGGATCAAAGAAATGGTACCGCTTAGAGAGCTACGCCAGCGTGTGGCAGAGTTGCTCGAACAGCTCTGAGCAGAATGAAGACCGCTAGGACGTCTCGTTGAGGCGCCCGCGACGCGGCGTGTACAAGGCATTCATGTACCTCCAAATCAGATGTCCTACCATCGTAGAAAATAGGAAATCGCCTCCAATAGCTCGTTTTAATGTCACAGCTAAAAGGTATGTCCATTGCTGTCGAAGCATCAGGGACCCGGCAACCTCTCTCTATCTACTGATCTTACCAAACTCGATGTGAGTTGGGTGACATGCGACGGCGGCCTGCCCAGACATGTCCTGCGCGGTGTGGGGCGGTCACGTGTATAGCCACCCGAGAAGTGCGACAAATGCTGTCAATAATATGGGAAGGAGTGGTGTTAATGAACGACAATCAAGTAGTCAGGCCTTGCTTCAAACCTCAGTCCCCTCCCGAGAGTTTGACACAGCATCGGGTCTCAATCACATCAGCAACCCGAAGTTTATCTTTTTGCCCTTTTGTCCGAAGTGGGCCTTCACCGTCGCCTAGGGTTCGGTACTAAGCAGGGACTCATACTCACTTCAATCATCTATCCCGACGACTTTGTTCGCCCGCAAGCCTGTTTAATCAACCATGGCCGCTCAGGGTTCCGAGAGTAGTGAGTATTTCCGGTTGAGATTCCGCCATCTCCTCATGAAGATCAGGTATACATCGTCGATTTCCGTGCTGACTCGGCTCCACAGTCAATCTGGAGACGCTGGACACACAGCAACTCAGTCAGGTCAAGAAGCAATTGGAAGAAGAACTCGAGCACTTGACAAACTCGTTCGCCCAGCTACACAGCGCACAATCCAGGTTCAAGGAGTGCCTTCGGTGTGTCAAGGCCAGGCCTGGTGCTGGCGATGGTATGCATGCCCCCAACTTTCCCGTCTTATCAGTGGCCAGCCGAGTTAACATTTCTCCAGGCGACAAATCTGTCCTGGTGCCGCTAACCAACTCCCTCTACGTACGTGGGGAGCTTTCGGATCCAAAGCACGTCATCGTCGACGTAGGCACAGGATTCTATGTCGAGAAGGTATGTTCATCAAGCCCGAGGTTCGGTCTGACCTCTGACCATTGTGTGTGTTAACGGTTACGCAGGATACCGAGTCTGCCGAACGTTTCTACGAAGCCAAGGTTCAGAATTTGATGAATAACATTCAGGACCTCGAGGTGATCGTGCAGCGGAAAACGCTAAATGTGCGAAGTGTCGAGGATGGTAAGTTCCACATGTCCCTAGGAAACACAACTGGGCAATGGGCAGCATGGTTAAGAATATACTAACGGATCGTGTGTAACTAATAGTACTAAGGCAGAAGGTTTTACAAAGCCAAATAGCATAAGTAGTAATAGGGTATTATGAAAAATAAAATACTATAACTATTATATAAAAATAGAACCGTAATTATTATTATAGTACTGGGTACTAAATAATATAGTTATTATTAAGTAAACGTAGGTATAGTTAATAATATTATATAAAGGATAATTCTTTTTAAAGTACTACGTACGTTTTATATATAAACTATATTAAATACGTTACTTATTTAATTTTATATTCTATCTTTACTAATTACTTAAATAGTTCTTAATATTAATTATATAATATTAATATATAATATTAATATATACTCTTACTATCTCGATAGACTATTTTTTTAGATTTTCTACTTTTTAACTTTCCTTTTTATAAAATTTAAGATTATTAATAATAATACTAAGCGCCCGATACTACTACTTTATAAGCTACTTACTTAGCTAAGTTTACTACTTTTTAAATAATAATAGCTTATAATAGTATAGTATTAGAAATACCCTTATTATTATTATTAAAAATAAGACTAACTTTCTTATTAACGCTTTTAACTTCGACTTATATATATATATATATATATATATATATATATTCGTTACCTCGTTTTTTTTATTAAAATTAAAAAACGCTTCCCTCGCTATTTATTATTATTATGTTATATAAGAGATTAGGCTATAAGTACTTAACTAGCGAGGCTATAATATAAATATAGATATATTATAAAACTAAAGCTTATAGAGTCCTTTATATAAGCTTTACTTTTTAAAAGGTTGTTTTATAATACGATTTATATATTAATTATTAAGTTATTAACGTTTTATTACTAATTATATCCTAAATTTATTATAATTACTCCCCCCTTATATAACTTTAGTCCTTAAAATTATTACGTAATATCTTTTTTTAATATTAATAATAAAATTATTAATATTATTATTTATAATAAATTCCTTAAGGTATTAATAATATTGTTTTTTATTTAAAAATAAAGTGTTATTCTTATTTTATTATTTAATAAATATTTTATTATTATTATTTAGTAATAGTATACTAACCGGTTATTAAGTTAATAATACGTATTTATAATAAAGTATTTTAATTATTATAATATATAAAAGCCTACTTAACCTCACGGTTATTATTATTATTAAGTTATTAAATAAAATAAAATAAAATTTTTTATTATTAATTACGTATTTACTTTTTCTTTTCCCCTTTTATTTAATAACTATTTTACGAACTTTTTCCTATATTACTATATCTTTTCTTTTTATAATATTTTAAATTTTATATTATTTTTTAATTATAATTCTTTTACTATATTATTACTAAGTATTCGTTAAAATATTTACTATTTTACGTATTTAAAATATACTTAATATTAAATATAATTTCCAAAAGGGCTTCCGTAATTTTTATAATAATACTCCTTATATACGCTACTTATTTAGTATATATTATAATATTAACGAGCTAATTTATATAATAGTTTTTTTCCGGCTTTATAAGTACAAAAGATCGACCTTAATAAAATTATGCTTTTAAAGGAAATTACACAATATAATATACTTTTTAACTATATAATACGCATAATATACCCTAAGTACGCGCTTAATATAATATAATAATTTTAATATAAAAACCGCTATATAATTCGGGATAAGTAAGCTACCCTTTTTAATAATAGCGCCGGTTAAAAAGGTTAATAATAGAGGTTAGCTATAATAATTAGCTATAATAATTAGCTATAATAGTTAGAAGCGGCCCTTAACTATAAAGGTTCTAAACTTTAATAATAACGTAGAGGTTTTTAAAAAAAGGGCTAAATAGGCTAATATTTACTACTCTTTATACTAAAGCTCGTAAAGATTTTTTTTATTTTTATCGCTTCTAATATCACTTAAAGCTCTATTTAAACTAAATAAATTTACTAAATAAATTTACTAAATAAATCTACTAAATAAATCTATTAAATAAACTTATTAATATATAAACTACTACTCTCTTAGTATATAGTTAGTAATTAGTAAGCTAAAAATACCTATCGATAAGTTTACCCCTCTCGGGCTAGGCGCCCTTAGCTAGCTCGACGCTATAACTATTATAACTAACGTAAGTATACCCGAGGATTAATAAAGTATTTTTTAATAATACGGAATTTAGCTAAGTAATAATACGAATACTATAAATAGCCGGGCTAATACGAATATTAAGATTTAATATATTAATATTAGCTTAGAAATTATATTTTATAGAGCTAAAAATCCCTTTAATATAGGCTATATTATAGATATAAAAGAATATATAAGGGGCCCCCTAACCCTTAATAAGAAGGAGTATATAATATAAGATTTAGCTATTTATATAAGCTAGTATTAAGAGGTTTTATATACGTTAAAGTAGGTATAGCTCGCCCTCTAAACGGGCGGGGGAAGGTCGGGAGTTTTAATTAGTAATTAAGTATAAAGCGTAATATACCTAGTTTTCCCTAATACGTAATACACAGTACGGCCCTAGTAGATTACTCCGTTAGGGGGAACGAGCTAATTTATATTATTAGCACTTACGTTACTAAGTATATTATTTATTTAACTTAATAAAAAAAAGTATTTTATTATTTATTTTAATATTCTACTTTTATTAGCTACTCGGGTAGTTCTCGATATTATTTATATAATATTAATATATAGTATTAATAAATACTTTTACTATCTTATTAAACTAATTTTGTTTTTAAATTTTTTATTTTTTTAACTTTATTTTTTATAAAGTTTATAATTATAGCGACCGTAAGTAATTATAACTATAAGTAATCCCCCTAACGGAGTAATTTACTAGGGCCGTACTATATATTATATATTAAGAAAAACTAAGTATAATACGCTCTATACTTAATTACTAACTAAAATAGTAATTAACTAACTCGATTATTATCTCCCTTTTATTAATAACTCCTAATCTTTTACTACTTATTTATAAAGCGAGCTTTACTTATTTTAATATATATAAAACCTCTTAATATTAGCCTATATAAGTAACTAAGTCTAATATAATCTATTCTTTTATATAAATATTATTATTACTTAGGGGGGCTTATAAAAGCTATTTAAAGTACTAGTTTATTACCCTAACCTTATATACCTCTAGCCCGTTTATTATAATTATTATAATTAAGCTAGTATTAATATATTAAATCTTAATATCCGTACTAGCCTAATTATTTACAGTACTTATAATATTACTTAGCTAAATTCCGTATTATTAAAAAGTATTTTATTACTTTTTAAACGTATTTACGTTAGTTATAATAATTATAATATTAAGCTAGCTAAGGGTACCTAGCCTAAGAGGGGTAGACTTATTAACGGGCATTTTTAGCTTACTAATTACTAATTATATACTAAGAGTAGAGTAGTAGTTTATATAATAGTTTTTTTCCGGCTTTATAAGCGCAAAAGATCGACCTTAATAGGATTACGTTTTTAAAAGAAATTATATAATATAGTATACTTTTTAATTATATAATATATATAATATACCCTAAGTACGCGCTTAATATAATATAATAATTTTAATATAAAAATCGCTATATAATTTAGAATAAGTAAGCTACCCTTTTTAATAATAATACTAGCTAAAAAGGTTAATAATAAAAGTTAGTTATAATAATTAGCTATAATAGTTAGCTATAATAATTAAAAGCGGCCTTTTTTAACTATAAAAGTTCTAAACTTTAATAGCGACGTAGAGGTTTTTAAAAAAAGGGCTAAATAGGCTAATATTTACTACTCTTTATACTAAAGTTTATAAAAATTCTTTCTATCCTTATCGCTTCTAATATTACCTAAAGCTCTATTTAAACTAAATAAATTTACTAAATAAATTTACTAAATAAACTTATTAATTTATAAACTACTACCTCGACGAGAACCTACTCTCCTAGTATATAATTAATAATTAATAAGCTAAAAATACTTATTAATAAGTCTACCCCTTTTAAACTAAGCGCCCTCTTTAGCTAGCTCGATATTATAACTATTATAATTAATATAAATATACCTAAGGATTAGTAAAGTACTTTAGAATAATATAGAATTTAGCTAAGTAATAATACAAACGCTATAAATAGCTAAGCTAATATAGATATTAAAATTTAATATATTAATATTAATTTAGGAATTATATATTATAAAACTAAAAATCCCTTTAATATAAGCTATATTATAAATATAAAAGAATATATAAAGGGCCCCTTAATTTTTAATAAAAAGGAGTATATAATATAAGATCTAACTACTTATATAAGTTAGTATTAAGAGGTTTTATATATATTAAAATAAGTATAGCTCGCCCTCTAAATAATTAAAAATAAGGAAAGGTCGGGAGTTTTAATTAGTAATTAAGTATAGAGCGTAATATACTTAGTTTTCTTTAATACGTAATATATAGTACGGCCCTGGCAAATTGCTCTATCGGGGGGGAGTAGTAGTTTATATATTAATAAGTTTATTTAATAAATTCATTTAATAAATTTATTTAGTTTAAATAGAGAGTAGCTTTAGGTAATATTAGAAATAATAAAAATAAAAAGAATCTTTATTTATTTTTTTATTCTACCTTTACTAGTTACTCGGGCGGTTCTTAATATTAATTATATAGTATTAATATATAATATTAATAAATACTCCTATTATCTTAATAGACTCTTTGTTTTAGATTTTCTAACTTTTTAACTTTCCCTCTTATAAAGTTTATAACTACGGATTATTAAAAAGAATCTTTATAAGCTTTAAAAAGTAATAAATATTAGCTTATTTAGCCCTTTTTTTAGAAACCTCTACATTATCATTAAAGTTTAGAACCTCTATAGTTAAAAAAGGCCGCTTCTAACTATTATAGCTAACTATTATAGCTAATTATTATAACTAACTATTACGGCCAACCTCTATTATTAACCTTTTTAATTAGCGCTATTATAAAGTAGCTTATTTATCCTAAATTAAATAATAGTTTTTATATCGAAATTATTATATTACGTTAAGTACGTACTTAAGATATATTATATATATTATATAATTAAAAAGTATATTATATTATATAATTTTTTTTAAAAGCGTAATCCCGTTAAGGTCGATCTTTTATACTTATAAAGCCGGAAAGAAATTATTATATAATTATAAGTAATTACGCTAAGTAGCCCGTAGGTAAGTATAGCGGGTATAGGTATAGGGTCGTAGTCCGAGCTTTATATTTATAAGCCCTTACTAGTCCGAAAAGTGGGTTACTGCCCCAATAGCTGAATAGTACTACCCTAATAGTAAAACTCTATATTAATACTATATAAGTAATATTAAGAACCGCCCGAATAGCTAGTAAAAGTAAAATATGTATATAAATAAAAAGCGTAGTTATAAACTTTATAAGAGGGAAATTTAAAAAAGTAGAAAATCTAAGAAAAAAAATAGTTTAACGAGATAGTAGGAGTATTTATTAATACTATATATTAATACTATATAAATAATATTAAGAACCGCCCGAGTAGCTAGTAAAAGTAGAATAAATAAATAAATATAAATAAAAAGATCTTTATACGTATTATAGTTATTAAAATTTTTAATTAGTAATTTAAAGAGTATTATAACGTTAGTAATAGTAGTAGTAGTAATAGTAGCGTAATAATAATAATAATAATTTAGTTAAGATTAATTAATTATAAATAAGTAAGTCCTTTTAGAATCCGGCCCGCCTTATTACGGGCCATTTTCGCCTTTATAAGCAAGCTAGTCTATTAGGGTTAATATTAAGTTTCTATTACGTACTTTAATAAGACTTTATATTAACTAATAATAGCCGGCTATAGCTAGTATAGCTATTATTAATTATTAATATTAATTAAACTTAAAATATTAATTACCCTACTACTATAATATATTAATTACCCTCTAAATAGCTAAAAACTTTATCTTATTTTCCGCCCTATTTAATAACTTTAAAATATCCTTTTTAATCCTTTTTATTTTACTCTTATATTATATTTTTAAAGTATTAATAATATTTTAAAATTAATTAAGTATTTCGAGGTTATTATATAATAGTTTTTTTTCCGGCTTTATAAGTATAAAAGATCGACCTTAACGGGATTACGCTTTTAAAAGAAATTATATAATATAATATACTTTTTAACTATATAATATATATAATATATCTTAAGTATATACTTAACGTAATATCGTAATTTCGATACGAAAACCGCTATTTAATTCGGAATAAGTAAGCTACTTTATTACTTATTAATAATAAGCTAAGTAATATACTTATATCGCGGCGCTAATTAAAAAGGTTAATAATAAAGGTCGGCTATAATAATTAGCTATAATAATTAGCTATAATAGTTAGCTATAATAGTTAGAAGCGGCCTTTTTTAATTATAGAGGTTCTAAACTTTAATAGTAATATAGAGGTTTTTAAAAAAAGGGCTAAATAGGCTAATATTTACTACTTAAAGCTCGTAAAAATTCTTTTTATCCTTATTACTTTTAATATTACCTAAAGCTACTCTTTATTTAAATTAAATAAATCTATTAAATAAATTTATTAAATAAACTTATTAATATATAAACTATTACTTAAATAGTTAGTTAAATAACTAGTTAAGAGGTTAGTTAAATAACTAGTTAAGAGGTTAGTTAATTAAAATACTACCTCGATAAGAACTTACTTTTTTAATATATAGTTAGTAATTAATAAGCTAGAACTTTTTAAAAATACTTATTAATAAGTTTATCCCTCTCGGGCTAAATACTCTTAACTAGCTCGATATTATAACTATTATAACTAATATAAATATACTTAAGGATTAGTAAAATACCTTTTAGTAATATAAAATTTAGCTAGGTAATAATATAAACGCCGTAAATAGTTAGGTTAATATAGATATTAAAATTTAATATATTAATATTAATTTAGAAATTATATTTTATAAAGTTAGAAATCCTTTTAATATAAGCTATATTATAGATATAAAGGAATATATAAGGGGCCTCTTAATTTTTAATAAAAAGGAGTATATAATATAAAATTTAGCTATTTATATAGGTTAGTACTAAGAGGTCTTATATATATTAAAATAGGTATAGCTTACTTTTTAAATAGTTACGTAAAAGAAGGTTAGGAGTTTTAATTAGTAATTAAGTATAGAGTATAATATACTTAGTTTTCTTTAATATATAATATATAGTACGGCCCCGGTAGATTATTCTATTAGGGGGGATATAATATTCATAAAATTAAACTTTTAGTTATTAAAAATATCTTAAGGGTTAATAATAACTAAGTATTTTAGTATTTTAATAATATATATTTAAAAATAAATAGACGATTTAGTAATAATAATAATAGGGTATTAATAATAAAATAATAGTAATAAATAGCGAGGGAAGCGTTTTTAAATATTAATAAAAAGAACCGAGGTAACGAATATATATATATATATAAGTTAAAATTACTTTTTAAGGTCCGCTTTACTTTATTAAGGGCTATTTTCGTTTTTATAAATAAGCTAGTTTATTAAGGTTAATATTAAGTATTTTTATTACGTACTTTAATAAAACTTTATAACTAACTATAGCTAGCTATAGCTATTATTAATTATTAATACTAACTAAACTTAAAATATTATTAATAACCCCGCTACTATAATATATTAATTACCCTCTAAATAGCTAAAAACTACCCCTTATTTTCTACTTTTTTTAATAGCTTTAGATTTTTTTTTTTAGTCTTTTTAAATTTCTTATTTTATTATAATAATACTAAAGTATTAATAATACTTAGGAGTTAGTTAAGTATTTTAAGGCTATTATTATATTATATAAGCTAAGTATTAATAATAATAATACTTATAAAAGTATATACGTCTTTTTAGATCTTTAAATTAATAATAACTAGTTTATACTCTTTTAAATAATCCTTTTATAAATCGGGATTATTAAATATAATATTAATAAGATCAAACTACTAGCCCCTAAAGTATTCCTATAGGTTAATAAGTTAGCGTTTTAGTATTTTAATAGTATATATTTAAAATAAATAGTTCGATAGTAATAATAATAAATAGCGAGGGAAGTAGTATTTTTTAATTTTAATAAAAGAAACGAGGTAATAAATATATATATATATATAAGTAAAGTTAAAAGTATTAGGGTAAATATTAATAATAAGAAAATCGGTATTATTCTTAATAATAGTAACGAGGGTATCTCTAATACTATACTATTATAAGCTACTATTACTTAGAGGAGTAATAAACTTAGCTAAGTATGCGGGTTTATAAAGTAATAGCGTTAGGTACTTAATATTATTATTAATAATATATTTAGTTTAAACTTTATAAAAGGGAAAGTTAAAAAAGTAAAAAATCTAAAAAAATAGTCTATCAAGATAATAAGAATATATATTAATACTATATATTAATATTATATAAACAATACTAAGAATCGCCCGAGTAGCTAGTAAAAGTAGAACATAAAAAATAAAAAAATAAATAAGTTCAAATTAAGAGTACTAAGGTAAATATTATAAAGTTCATATTATTTATAACAATAATAACGAGGGTATTTCTAATATTACTATTATAAACTATAATTACTTTAAAAAGTAAAGAACTTAACTAAGTACATAGTAAGTTTATAAAGTAGTAGCGTTAAGTACTTAATATTATTATTAATAATCTATAGTTATAAACTTTATAAGAGGGAAAGTTAAAAAATAGAAAATTTAAAAAAATAGTTTATTAAAACAGTAAGAGTATTTATTAATATTATATATTAATATTATATAAATAAACTGGGAACTACTCGAGTAGCTAATAAAAGCAAAAAATAAATAAATAAATAAATAAGTAAATAAAAATCTACTAAGTTTAATTAATAACACGTAGTAGAAATAGAAATGGATGTAGGTAGGTAGTAAAAGTTTTTCTATTACTTACTAATACTCGAGGCAAGCTATAGTAGCTAGTAGAAATTTTCTAATAGTAGCGTATAGTTAAAATAGCTGAACAATATAATTAAAATAGCCGGGTTTAATTCCAATTATAATAAGTTATTAATAATCGTTTAATAAATATTTCTTTTTATTAATTTAAATTTCTTTTTTTAAACTAATATCCTTAATATTAATATTAAAACTAAAATTATTTTTTATTTTAGTTACCTCTAGCTAGCTTATTTTTATAATAATAGCTATATAATTATCTTATAAAATAACCTTAATACTTTAGCTTAGTATTATAAAAAAACTCCTTAAGGCGTTATTATTATATATATTTAAGAGTTTCTTAATTCCCTTATTTTTTATAAGCGTATTACTAAGTACTTAATAACGTATATAATAAGCGAGTGGGCTAGATAAGCGAGTAGGCTACTTAACCACTATTAAGCTACTTATATTATTATAATACGTATTTCTTTATTAAAAAGAATAATAGCACTAACTAAAGATACTTAATTAAACCTAGTTATTTAAGCTATTTAAAAAGACCGAAATTTTATTATTTAGGCTATAGTAAGGATTTATAATATTAGTTATGTTATTTTAGGTCGTAGATTAAATAGAATATTATTATAATACGATACTATTCCTAACTTATAAAAATTAATTATACTTAAAAAAAAGAAGCTAGTTAAGTATATTCTTAATTCAGATTCCTAATCGTTTCTTTTTTACTTTAGTAATATAAAAAATATAGCTAATTAACTACTTACTAACTACGACGCGCTTTTTATTAAAAAGCGCTAGGTTTTTAATTTTATTAAGTACTAATTATAGCTCTAGATACGCTTTTTTTATAAATACGATTATAAAAGGGCTTAATATAAAGATTTAGACGTAATAAACGTATAGTTTTATTTTATAATAAATATAATTATAAAATACGGTATTATAAAGTCCGATCCCCCCCGATAGAGCAATCCGCCGGGGCCGTACCGTATATTACGTATTAAAAAAAACTAAGTATATTACGCTCTATACCTAATTACTAATTAAAACTCCCGACCTTCCCCTACTTCTAGCTATTTAGAAGGTAAACTATACCCACTTTAATATATATAAAACCTCTTAGTACTAACTTATATAAGTAGCTAGATCCTATATTATATACTCTTTCTTATTAAGGGTTAGGGGGCCCCTTATATATTCCCTTACGTTTATAATATAGCTTATATTAAAAAGATTTCTAGCTTTATAAAGTATAATTTCTAAGCTAGCGTTAATATATTAAATCTTAACGTCCGTATTAGCCTAGCTATTTACGGTATTTATACTATTACCTAGCTAAATTCCGTACTATTAAAAAGTATTTTACTAATCCTCGGGTATATTTACGTTAACTATAATAGCTATAACATCGAGCTAGCCGAGGGTACTTAGCCCGAGAGGGGTAAACTTATTAACGGGTATTTTTAAAGAGTTTTAGCTTACTAATTACTAATTATATACTAAGAGTAGAGTAGGTTCTTATTAAGGTAGTGGTTTATATATTAATAAGTTTATTTAGTAGATTTATTTAGTAAATTTGTTTAGTAGATTTGTTTAGTAAATTTATTTAGTTTAAATAGAGAGTAGCTTTAGGTAATATTAGAAGCGATAAGGATAAAAAGAATCTTTACGAGCTCTGAGTAGTAGATATTAACTTATTTAGCCCTTTCTTTAGAAACCTCTACGTTACTATTAAAGTTTAGAACCTTTACGGTTAAGGGCCGCCTTTAACTATTACGGCTAACTATTATAGTTAATTATTATAGCCGACCTCTATTATTAACCTTTTTAATTAGTGCTACCGCAAAGTAGCTTACTTATCCCAAATTATATAGTAGTTTTTATATTAAAATTATTATATTACGTTAAGCGCGTACTTAGGGTATATTATACGTATTATATAATTAAAAAGTATACCGTATTATATAATTTCTTTTAAAAGCGTAATCCCGTTAAGGTCAATCTTTTGTACTTATAAAGCCGGAAAAAAACCACTATATAAAGTCCGATATTTATAACTTTAATAAGACTAGCTTTATAATAAGCTAGATTATATCCGGAATAGTTATTATAAATATAAAAAAGCGTTTAAATACGAAAATAATATAGTTTAATAATCGTAAATAAGTTATAGTTATCTAGGCTATTAGCTCGTTAGGCTATAATATCCTACTATATATTATCGTTATAAATAAATATTATCTCTCTACTTAGTATATAAAATCCGGTTTATTATATAATTAGGTTATTATAACGTTTAAAAACGGATAAATAATAAATAAGAGAGGCCTAGATTAAGTAAAATACTTTAAATAGTATATAAAACTACGTATAAAAGGTCGATATTACCTCTTTATTATTAACGGATACGAAAGTTATTATTTTACAGATTTTAAGTTATATTATAAAAAGAATAATATCGTTACTTTTTATATACCGGCTTATTCGTCTTATTTATTATAGCTCTTAAATATTAAATATTTTAAATTTTTAAAAACGGTATATAGCTAAGAAATTAAAGGAAAGATAAAATAAGGTAATACTTATATTATAAAAGAGGACTTCTTTTTTATATTTTAGAGGGTATTTATATAAGTAATTATAAAAAAAAATATTTAAAGAGGATTTAAAAGAGCTAGGCTTGTGCTTTTAAGTATAAAGAGTGTACTATTTAAGCTTAATATAAAGTTATATACTCTAACGCCTCTAGGATCCCTCCTAATAATACTACTAACTTAGATTTCTTAAATACTAAATAACCTAATAAAAGTATTATTATAATCGTAACTTATTAAAAATTGAATTACTTATTATTAAAATAGCTCTTTAATTTTAATTATTAAAGCTATTAAGTATTTATTAAAGGGGGCGCGAGGATTTATATATTAAATTATTTTATTAAAGTTAGAGTATTAGATTTTTTAAAAAGAGAATAACTTACTTAGCTAACGTAGGAGGGCTAAGAAAATACGTTTTAAATAAGGAGGAAGTTTTATAATAGCTAATAAGGAAGATTTTTAGTTATAAAAAGAGGTAATAACTTAGATTAAAGAGGAAACGCGTCGGAGTAGTAGTCGTTAGCTAAGGATTAAGACGGGTTAATAATAATATAGCGTTTATAGGAATACTAGTTATAATACGTAAATATATTAAATTATTAAAGAAATATTTAAAAAAGAGGATATTAAATAGTTTTAATTAAATTACTTTTTTTAGTACTATTTATTAGTTACGAATGTGATATAGTTGCGGTCGGGTAGCCTACTCGCTTATTTAGCCTACTTATTTATTATATGCGTTAAACGATATTTGTTTTTATATTCTGCTTTTATTAATTACTCAGGCAGTTCTTAATATTAATTATATAGTATTAATATATATAGCATTAATAAATACTCCTACTATTTTAATAGACTATTTTTTTTTAATTTTCTACTTTTTTAACTTTCCCTCTTATAAAGTTCATAATTACGGATTATTAACGGCGATTAATAAACAATATATTTACTTATTTTTATTTTTATGTTCTGCCTTTGCTAGTTACTCGGGCGGTTCTTAATATCGATTATATAATATTAATATATAGTATCAATAAATACTCCTACTATCTCAATAGACTATTTTTTTTTAGATTTTCTAACTTTTTAACTTTCCCTCTTACAAAGTTTATAACTACGGATTATTAACGGATATATTTACTTATATTATTATTATTTATAGCGCTCTTCTTATTTTTTATAATCCTTAAACTTAAACTCTTATTAAAAAACGTACTCTTATTACTAACTATATTCTTAATAATAAAAACGAAGGGAATAATTTCGAATTTAAATTTAATAAGTCCTAGTATAAAGAGGTCGAGTTTAAAAAGTTTAGTAATAATTTAAAAAGTTTCTTAGTTAGTATTATAATAAGTATTATTATTTTAATATTAACGACTCGCTAACCCTTATTTATATTACTCTTTTTAATATTTATTTTTATATTCTATCTTTACTAAATACTCGGGCAGTTCTTAATATTAATTATATAGTATTAATACACGGTATTAGTAAATACTTATACTATTTTAATAGACTATTTTTATTTTTAAATTTCCTTCCTCTTTTTTATTTTTCCCTCTTATAAAGTTTATAACTACGGACTCTTTTTAATATAAATAAGCTTTTTTTAACCTTTAGTTATATTATCTTGAATGTTAATAAGGCTAGTATTATAATCTTTTTATTCTAAGTAAAAGCTTTATAATAACTTAATAAAACTATTATTGAAACTAAGGCTAAAGCTATAAGTTATAATAAGTAGTTTCCCTTTAGGGTCCGGTCTACCTTATTAAGGGCCATCTTCGTCTTTATAAATAAGCTAGTTTATTAGGGTTAATATCGAGTTTTTATTACGTACTTTAATAAGATTTTATAACTAACTATAGCTAGCTATAGCTATTACTAATTATTAATACTAACTAAACTTAAAATACTAATAATGTTATTATAATATATTAATCGCCTTTTTAATAGCTAAATATCACCCGTTACTAAATATCACCCCTTACTTTCTTTTTTTACCTTATTTAATAATAACCTCTCTTTAATATTCTTATTCAATACGCTTATTTATACTCTTTTTAAGCTCTTAATTATATTATTAAATCTAAGCTTATTTATATTACTTTATTATATTAAAAAGGTACTAATAAGGGTAATACTTATTATAATATATCTATTCGTTTTTTTATAAGTTAATATTATTTATTTTTATATTCTGCCTTTACTGGCTACTCGGGCGGTTCTTAATATTAATTATATAATATTAATATATAGTATTAACAAATACTCTTATTATCTTAATAAAATATTTTTTTAGATTTTTTATTTTTTGAATTTTCCCTTTTATAAAGTTTATAACTACGGATTATTAATAGTGATATTAAGTACCTAATACTACTATTTTATAAGCTTATTACGTACTTAGCTAAGTTAATTACCATTCTAAGTAATAATAGTTTATAATACTATAGTATTGGAAATGCCCTTATTATTATTATTAAGAATTATGCCGACTTTATAATATCTACTTTAGTATTTTTAACTTTATTTATATATATATATATATATATATATATATATATATATATATATATATTAAATCGATATTGCGGATGTAGTATCTATTAAGGCAGTCTCTTTATAGCTCGGGGTTATTTAGTATAATACTCGTGGGATTAAATAACTTCTAGTTATTGAGGAAGCCCTAAGGGTCGACGAGCTATTAACGTCTTAGTATTTTAATAAGGTATACTTAAAGTAAATAGTTAAATAGCGATAGTAATAGTAATAGTAAAAGAAGCGTTTTCAACTTTAATAAAAGAAACGAGATAACGAATATATATATATATATAAGTTAAAGTTAAAAGTATTAGAGTAGATATTATAAGGTCGATATTATTTAATAATAGTAACGAGGGCATTTTTAATACTATTATTATAAGCTACTATACTTAGAAGGGTAGCTAACTTAGCTAGGTATATAGTAGGTTTATAAAGTAATATCGGGTACTTAATATTACTATTAATAATCCGTAGTTATAAACTTTATAAGAGGGAAAGTTGAAAAGGTAGAAAATTTTAAAAAGAAAAATAGTTTAACGAGATAGTAGGAGTATTTATTAATATTATATATTAATACTATATAGATAATATTAAGAACCGCCCGAGTAGCTAGTAAAAATAGAATATTAAAATAAATATATATATATATATATATATAGTAGTTTTTTTTCCGGCTTTATAAGTATAAAAGATCGACCTTAATAGGATTACGCTTTTAAAAAAAATTATATAAGATAATATACTTTTTAATTATATATTATACATAATATACCCTAAGTATGCGCTTAATATAATATAGTAACTTTAATATAAAAACTACTATATAATTTAAAATAAGTAAGCTACCCTTTACGTAGTAGCGCCGGCCGGAAAGGTTAATAATAGAAGTTAATTATAAAAGTTAAAGGTAGCTTTTAATTATAGAAGTTCTAAACTTTAATAGTAATATAGAGGTTTTTTAAAAAAGGGCTAAAAGGGCTAATATTTAGCTACTTTTTAAAGCTTATAAAGATTTTTTTATTTTTATTACTTTTAAAATTACCTAAAGCTACTCTCTATTTAAACTAAATAAATTTACTAAATAAAGTTATTAAATAAACTTATTAAAATATAAACTACTACTCTATTCTTAATATATAGTTAGTAACTAGCGGGCTAAAAATGCCCCTTAATAGGTCCCACTTTCTAAGGCTTAATAAATTCTTAGGCCCCCTTAACGCCTTAGTTATTATAATTAATATAAGTATACTTATAAAATAGTATAATACTTTTTAATAATACGGAATTTAGCTAAGTAATAATATAAATATTATAAATAGCTAAGTTAATATAGACGTTAAGATTTAATATATTAATATTAACTTAGAAATTATATTTTATAAAGCTAGAAATCCCTTTAATACGGGCTATATTATAAAAGTAAGGGAATATATAAAGGGTCCGTTAATTCTTAATAAAAAAGAGTATATAATACGGGATCTAGTTACTTATATAGGTTAGTATTAAGAGGTTTTATATATATTAAAATAGGTATAGCTCGCTTTTTAAATAAGTAGTAAAAGGTTAGGAGCTATTAATGAAAATGAAATAATAGTTAAGTTAATTAACTACTATTTTAATTAATAATTAAGTATAGAGCGTAATATACCCAGTTTTCTTTAATACGTAATATATAGTATAGCCCCGGCGGATTGCTCTATTAGGGGGATATATATATATATATATTCCCCCCCAACGGAGCAATCCGCCGGGGCCGTACTGTGTATTACGTATTAGGGAAAACTGGGTATAATGTGCTCTATACCTAACTACTAACTAAAATAGTAGTTAACCGACTTGACTATTGTCTCCCTTTTATTAATAGCTCCTAACCTTCCGCTACATAAAGTCCTTTTAAGTTCTAGCTACCTATAGGGCGAGCTTTACCTACTTTAATACGCATAGGACCTCCTAGTACTAGTCTACGTAAGTAGTTAGGTCTAGTATAATTTATTCTTTTATATAAGTATTATTATTACCTAGGGGGTCCTATAGGAGCTATTTAAAGTACCGGCTTATTACCCTAACCCTATATACTTCTAACTTATTTATTATAATTATTATAACTAAGCTAATATTAATATACCGGATTTTAGTATTCGTACCGGCCTAGCTATTTACGGCGCTTATAATATTACTTAGCTAAATTCCGTATTATTAAAAAATACTTTATTACTTTTTAAATATACTTACGTTAGCTACGATAGCTATAGTATTAAGCTAGCTAAGGGCGCTTAACTTAAGAGGGGTAAACTTATTAACGAGTATCTTTAGCTTACTAATTACTAACTATATACTAAGAGTAGAGTAGGTTCTTATTAAAGTAGTAGTTTATATATTAATAAGTTTATTTAGTAAATTTATTTAGTTTAAATAGAGAGTAGCTTTAGGTAATATTAAAAGTAATAAGGATAGAAAGAATCTTTACGAGCTCTAAAGAGTAATAAATATTAGCCTATTTAGCCCTTTCTCTAAAAACCTCTACGTTATTATTAAAATTTAGAACCTCTACGGTTAAGGAAGGCTACCTCTAATTATTACGGCCGACTATTATAGCCGACCTTTATTATTAACCTTTCTAGCCGGCGCTACTACGTAACGAAGAGGGTAGCTTACTTATTTTAAATTAAATAGCGGTTTTTATATTAAAATTATTATATTATATTAAGCGCGTACTTAGGATATATTACGTATATTATATAGTTAAAAATATACTATATTATATAATTTTTTTTAAAAGCGTAATCCCGTTAAGGTCGATCTTTTATATTTATAAAGCCGGAAAAAAAAACTACTATATATATATATATTTGTTATTTTATTTATTTTATTAAAGTTAAAAAACGCTTCCCTTACTATTTATTATTATTACGTTATTACTATTGCTATTACTATTTAACCGTTTACTTTAAGTATATTTTATTAAAATACTAAGATACTAACTTATTAACCCTTAGGGCTTCTTTAATAGCTAGAAATTTAGTTTTATAAGTATTATACTAAACGACCCCGAGCTATAGAGAGACCGCTTTAATAAATATTATATTTATAATATTAACTTATAAAAAGTAAATAGATATATTATTATAAACATCGCCCTTGTTAATACTATTTTAATATAAAAAGTAATATAAATAAGCTTAGACTTAATAATATAATTAAAAGTTTAAAAAGAGCGTAAGTAAGCGTATTAAATAGAAATATTAAAGAGAGGTTATTATTAAATAAAATAAAAAAAGAAAGTAAAGGGTAGTATTTAGTTATTAAAAAGGTAATTAATATATTATAATAGCGGGGTTATTAGTAGTATTTTAAGTTTAGTTAGTATTTATAATTAATAACGGCTATGGCCGGCTATAATTAGTTATAAAGTCTTATTAAGTATATAATAAAAACTTAATATTAACCCTAATAGACTAGCTTATTTATAAAGGCGACGATAGCCCCTAATGAGGCAGACCGGACCCTAAAAAGTAAGTTAATATTATAAATATTATATTTATTAGAGGGAATTAATATACGGGCGTTATAAATTAATATACGGGCATCGCTCTTATACGGGCATTACTATTTAACTTTTTAATTAGTTTAAAAAAATAGTACTTTTTTATAAAAGTAGTAAGGGTAATTATATTAACATAGCTATTCCTACTATCCTCTTTAACTTAAGCTTTAATTTAAGATTTCTAAAAGTAAAAATACTACTATAACTTACGTACTCGTTTAGAACCGCTATATTACTTATTTAAAATTTATAAATTCTAAATAAGCTAATAATCTAAGCTTTTATAAATTTTAAATAAATAAGGCTTTTTTTTACTATATATTTAAAATATATAGAAAGTAAATTACAATAACGTCTACTTAACTACCTCTTTTAATATAGTTATAATAATATATTATTATTATAAATTACTTTTTATTAGCTCTATATTTTTTTAATATTAGGCTATATCGGCTATTTATTTATATAATTCCTTATTATCTTCTTCTTATTAAGAACGCTAAACTAGCTCTTTATTTATTATTAAGATAAGCTTAATATTTAGTTTTAACTTAACTAACTTATTTTTTTTATAAGCTTAGTTAGTATTAACTTATTTTTATTCTTAAATAAGCGGCCTTACTTTTTATTATTAATACCTTAGTTATTATAAGTAGTGCGGGCTTAATTAACTAACTAGCCTTTTTTAAATAAAACTAATTATAATAAAATAAGCTATATTATATTTCTTAGTTTATTACGGAGGGATATAATAATTTTAAAATTAAGGATCTAATAATATAGATTTAAAAAAGATATTTTTTAAAGATATTACTAAGAGTATACTTTTTACTTATTAAAAGTAATTAAATTTAATATTTTAAAGTAGATTTTATAGTAATATAAGATACTTAGTTTAATTAAAATAGTATAATTTAGATTATAAGATCTAAAGGGGTTTAAGAATAGCCTTTTATTAAATAGTATTACTTTTTTTATAAACTAGCTTTATATTTTAATTAAAATAAGATATTTTAAAAAAAGTATTATTTAAAGTTTATTTAAGTACTTAAAGTA
Source organism: Colletotrichum costaricense (assembly GCF_030867565.1). Taxonomy (NCBI): domain Eukaryota; kingdom Fungi; phylum Ascomycota; class Sordariomycetes; order Glomerellales; family Glomerellaceae; genus Colletotrichum; species Colletotrichum costaricense. The sequence goes on along the minus strand of NW_026848236.1, from coordinate 1,693,534 downwards.
AATATTTATATACTCCTAGCTTATAAATACTTTATTTTTTATATTAGCTTAGTAAAAGCGTAGCTCTTAATTACTAATTATATCTTATATAACGTTAATAAGCTAATATAAGTAACTAAGATTATTTAAAAAATAACTCTTAATATTATTATTACTTAACTTAGTACTAGAGGTAATATAAGTACTAAAATTTTAGTATTTTTAAATAAAGTAACGGGCTTATTATGCTCTTAAAAAATAGGTATATTATATAAAAGTACTAAAGGATTAGGTATTAGTTATTAAACTTTTTATAGAGCTTAGTTTAGGCTTTTTCAAGAATATACTTAGTTTTAGTAAAAATAATAAGCTTTTATATTATAAGAACTTTATAATATATATAAGGGGGGGGGGGCTTATTAATAAGTATATTAATATAAGCCTTATTTTTATTACTTAGCGTAATTATTATTTATATTAATAACTAATATCCCTCGTTATTAGACTTATTACTATTATTATTATAACTACGGTCCTTAACCTACTTTTACTTAGCCCTAAATATAATATTAAAGTTAATATAATAAATATAACGTTATTACTAAACGTCCGGGAACTGCTCGTTTAGTATAGTTTTTATTTATTTATCGTAGTTTATAATAATAATAATAAAGTAATAGACTAAGTATCAGTTTATAAATTAGTAAATATTTATTAAAAAAAACCGGAAACTTTCTAATTTCTTATTATCAATAAGGCTAAACGCGGCATTATAAATAAATCTAAAATAAGTTTACTTAGTAACTTAGAAAAAAAAGAGCTTAAAGTAATTAGTATTCTAAGTATTATTAAAGCTAATTACCTTAAAGAATTACTTTTATATTTAAAAATAATAATAAAAAGTTTAGATAAGGCTAATAAGGCGGTTTAGCTCGTTATTTATTTATTTAATAATATATAAGATCTCTTACTTATTAAATAGTTTAATTAACGTTATTATTAATAAATATCTATTTAATTTCTCTTAGTTAATACGGGCTCTAGTATTATAAATATTTTATTAAGTAAATAAGGACTTTAAGAACTATTTTTAAATAATAATATATATATTATAAACCCAAATCCTAACTCGTTAGCTTATAGTTTTAATAATATCCTTAACTATTTTAATAAGTTTATAATATAAAGGGTATATAAAGGTTTTAAAACTAGGGCTATAATATTATTAATTATACTAAGGATTTAAATAATAATATAATAGCTACTTATCCTCTTTTTAAACCTTAGTAATAACTTATTATTAATAATTATATTTATAAGACTTATATTATTAAATATTAGTATTTTATATAAGCCTAAGCTTATTAAATTAATTATATTAAAAAGTATATTAAATAATTCGGCCCCGAGCTTTATACTTATTCTGCTTTATAATATTAAATTTATTAACTTTTATAAAGTTATTAACTTAATTAAAAAAGGTACTATAAGTTTATTTTAAATTATTAAGAATTAATAAGTTTAGGATTTTAATTATAAAAAAAGAAGAAGATCGGTTATTTTAAATATAATAAGAGGTTATAGTTTAAAAAAACGCTTTATTTTAAGTAAAAGATAGCTATAAAGGTAAATAAAATAATAAGTTAACTTAGGGACCCTATATTTATTATTATTAATAAATATATTCTTATTATTAAAATAATATTCTTATTAATTATTAATTAGTCTTAATAACTTATTTAATGAGTTAAAGAGTATTACTAAACTATTTTATTATAAAATAAGAAGGTTATTAAGATTATTTATTAAAGGGAGAGGGGTTATATTCTAAAAAAAGTTATAAAAAAGTAGTCCGCTAAGTTTTTATTATTTCCTTAAGAAAATAATAAGTAAGGTATAATATAAGCTCTATATTAAAGTAATTATTTATAAAAAGTTACGTATTTTATAATATATTAACTAAGAGCTTAATAATAAGGTTATACTATTTTTTAAAATTATTAATTTTATAAAATTAGTTAATATTAAAATAACTACTTTTTAAAAAGGGAGATAATAATAATTAATTAAATAATAATAAGAGGCTATGATTAATTAATAGTTATTCTTATAGAGAGAGAAGTTGTTTAATAAGGGTATTATTTTAAAATTAGCCTTAGGGAACGTTTTTAACTCTAATTATAAAAGTTATTATAAATAAATATTATAAGTTAGATTTTGAGGTTTAATAATATAACCTAAGTATAAAAAGAGTAAAGGAATAAAGGCTTAGGATATTTTATAAGTATTTAGTAAAATCTAACTATATTAATAAAAGATTTTTAAACTAATTAAAAAGTAAAATAGCGATGCCTATATAAGAGCGACGCCCGTATAAGAGCGACGCCCGTATATTAATTTACGACGCCTATATATTAATTCTCTTATTAAAATAGTCTTTCTATATCTCGGGGTCGTTTAGTATAATACTTATAGGATTAAGTTTTCTAATTATTAAAGAAGTCCTAAGGATTAACGGGTTATTAATAGCGTCTTAGTATTTTAATAAAGTATATTCAAAGTAAATAGTTAAAAAATAATAGTAATAGTAATAATAATAGCGAGGGAAGTAGCGTTTTAAATTTTAATAAAAGTAACGAGGTAATAAATATATATATATATAATAAATATTAATAATAAAAAAGTAGGTATTATTTTTAATAGTAGCAACGAGGGTATTTTTAATATTATACTATTATAAGCTATTATTATATAAAAAAGTAGCTAACTTAGCTAAGTACGCGGTAGGCTTATAAAATAGTAGCGTTAGGTACTTAATATTACTATTAATAATCCGTAGTTATAAGCTTTATAAGAAGGAAAATTAAGGAAAATCTAAAGAAAATAGTTTATTAAGATAGTAGGAGTATTTATTAATATTATATATTAATACTATACAATTAATGTTAAGAACCGCCCGAGTAATTAGTAAAAGTAGAATATAAAAATAAATAATAAGTAGTTTAATATTAATAAGTTTATTATATAGTGGTTTTTTTTCCGGCTTTATAAGTATAAAAGATCGACCTTAATAGGATTACGCTTTTAAAAGAAATTATATAATATAGTATACTTTTTAATTATATAATATGCGTAATATATCCTAAGTACGCGCTTAATATAATATAGTAATTTTAATATAAAAACCGCTATTTAATTTAGGATAAGTAAGGCTATTTATTAATAATAGGTTAAGTAATATATTTACGTAGTAATACTAATTAAAAAGGTTAATAATAGAGGTCGGCTATAATAGTTAGCTATAATAATTAGTTATAATAGTTAGCTATAATAGTTAAAAGCGGCCTTTTTTAACTATAGAAGTTCTAAACTTTAATAGTAACGTAGAGGTTTTTAAAAAAAGGGCTAAATAGGCTAATATTTACTACTCTTTATATTAAAGCTTATAAAAATTCTTTTTATCTTTATCGCTTTTAATATTACTTAAAGCTACTCTCTATTTTAACTAAATAAATTTACTAAATAAATCTACTAAATAAATCTATTAAATAAATTTACTAAATAAATTTACTAAATAAACTTATTAATATATAAATTATTATTTTAAAAATACCCGTTAATAAGTCTACCCCTCTTAGGCTAGGTACCCTATTTAGTTAGGTCGACGCTATAGTTATTATAACTAAAGTAAGTATGCTTAAGAAGTAGTAAAATACTTTTTAATAGTACGGAATTTAGCTAAGTAATATTATAAGTGCTATAGATAGTTAGGTTAATATAGATATTAAAATTTAGTATATTAATACCGGTTTAGTTATAATAATTATAATAAACGGGCTAGAGGTATATAAAGTTAGGGTAATAAATTAATACCTTAAATAGCTCTTATAAGACCTCCTAAATAATAATAATACTTATATAAAAAAATAGATTATACTAGACCTAGTTACTTACGTAGGTTAGTATTAAGAGGTTTTATATATATTAAAATAAATAAAGCTTACTTTATAAACGGATAGTAAAAGGTTAAGAGCTATTAATAAAAGGGAGATAATAATTAAGTTAGTTAACTATTATTTTAGTTAGTAGTTAGGTATAGAGCGTATTATACACAGTTTTCTTTAATATATAATATATAGTACGGCCCCGGTAGATTACTCCGTTGGGGGGTTATTATTATTTATATAATAGTTCTTTTTCGGCTTTATAAGTATAAAAGATCGACCTTAACGGGATTACGCTTTAGAAAAAAATTTATATAATATAATATACTTTTTAACTATATAATATATATAATATATCCTAAGTACGTACTTAACGTAATATAGTAATTTTAATATAAAAACCGCTATTTAATTAAAAATAAATAAGCTACCCTCTTTAGTAATAGTACTAATTAGAAAGGTTAATAGTAAAAATCGGCCGTAATAATTAACTATAATAATTAGCTATAGTAATTGAAAGCGGCCTTCTTTAATTATAAAAGTTCTAAACTTTAATAATAACGTAGAGGTTTTTTAAAAAAAAGGGCTAAATAGGCTAATATTTACTACTCTTTAAAGCTTATAAAAATTCTTTTTATTCTTATTATTTTTGATATTACCTAAAGCTACTCTTTATTTAAACTAAATAAATCTACTAAATAAATTTACTAAATAAATCTACTAAATAAATCTATTAAATAAATTTATTAAATAAACTTATAAATATAGAAACTACTACTTTAAAGATACTCGTTAATAAGTCTACCCCTCTTAGGCTAGGCACCCTCTTTAGCTAGCTCGAGGCTATAACTATTATAGCTAATATAAATATACTTAAGGAGTAGTAGAGTATTTTTTAATAATACGGAATTTAGCTAAGTAATATTATAAATATTATAAATAGCTAGGATAATATAAATACTAAGATCTAATATATTAATATTAATTTAGTTATAATAATTATAATAATAGGGTTAGAAGTATATAAAGTTAAAATAATAAGTTAGTACTTTAAATAGCTCTTATAAAACTCCCTAGGTAATAATAATACTTATATAAAAAAAGAGATTATATTAGACTTAGTTATTTATATAGGCTAGTATTAAGAGGTTTTATATATATTAAAGTAAGTTAAGCTTATTCTATAAGCGGGCGGTAGAAGGTTAAGAGTTATTTTAGTTAGTAGTTAAGTATAGAGCGTATTATACTTAGCTTTCTTTAATATATAATATATAATACGGCCCCGGCGGATTGCTCTGTCGGGGGGCTATTATTATTTATATTAATTACTCTATAAAAATAAAAGTTTTAAAATTATAAAGAATTAGGCTATAAGTACTTAACTAATAAAATTATAATATAGATATAGACATATTATAAAACTAAAGCTTATAAAATCCTTTATATAAGCTCTACTTCTTAAAAAGCTCTTTTATAATACGATCCGTATATTAGTTACTAAGTTATTAGTGTCCTATTATTAGCCGTATTTTAAATTTATTATATATTATTATTATTACTATTATTATTATTAGTACCTAGCTTATATAATATAATAGCCTTAAAATACCTAACTAACTCCTAAGTATTATTAATATTTTGATATTATTATAATAAAATAAGAAGTTTAGAGAGATTAAAAAGAAAAATCTAGAGCTATTGATAAGAAATAAAAAATAGGGGGTAGTTCTTAGCTATTTAAAGGGTAATTAATATATTATAATAACGGGGTTATTAATAATATCTTAAGTTTAGTTAGTATTAATAATTAATAATAGCTCTAGCTAGCTATAATTAATTATAAAGTTTTATTAAAGTATATAATAAAAATACTTAATATTAACCTTAATAAACTAGCTTATTTATAAAGGTAAAGATAGCCCCTAATAGGGCGGACCGGACCCTAAAAGAAATATATTATTTATATTAAGGGTACTAAACACCTTTAACATGATAACTACGTATATTTGATATTAAAAGTACTAAACGCTTTTAATATATATAAAAAAGTTAAATACTAATAATATAATATATATTACTTAACGTTTATATATCCAAATTTTAAATAGTCTATTGAGATAGTAGGAGTATTTATTAATACTATGTATTAATACCGTATAATCGATATTAAGAACCGCCCGAGTAGCTAGTAAAAGCAGAATATAAAAACAAATACCCAAATTTTAAATACTTAACGAACCCTTAAATATTTTAATACTATTAAACTATCAAGTAAGATAATTCAATACTTCAAAATCCTCTTATAAACATACTTTTTATAATAAATTAAGTTTTTTAAATAAATATAATAATAGTTTATTTTATTTTAAGGTTTTAATTATATATCTTTATTCTTTTTTATATCTTACTTTTACTAACTACTCGGGTAGTTCTTAATATTATTTATATTATAGTAATATATAATATTAATATATCACCCCGATAAAGTAATCCGCTAGGGCCGTACTATATATTACGTATTAAAAAGAACTAAGTATATTACGCTCTATACTTAATTACTAACTAAAATAGGTCCTAACCTTTTATTATATAAAATCCTCTAAGTTCTAATTATTTATAGAGCAAACTTTATTTATTTTAATATATATATAACCTCTTAGTACTAACTTATATATAGTGGTTTTTTTCTGGCTTTATAAGTATAAAATATCGACCTTAACGGGATTACGCTTTTAAAAAAAATTCTATAATATAGTATACTTTTTAGCTATATAATATATATAATATACCCTAAGTACGTACTCAACGTAATATAATAATTTCGATACGAAAACTATTATATAATTTAAAATAAATAAGCTATTTTACTACTTATTAATAATAAACTAAGCGATATATTTATATAGTAGTACTAGCTAAAAAGGTTAATAATAGAGGTTAATTATAAAAGTTAGACATAGCCCTTAACCGTAGAGGTTCTAAACTTTAATATTAATATAAAGGTTTTTAAAAAAAAAGGGCTAAAAGGGCTAATATTTAGCTATTCTTTAGAACTTATAAAAATTCTTTTTATTTTTATTATTTTTAATATTACTTAAAGCTACTCTCTATTTAAACTAAATAAATTTATTATATAAACTTATTAAATAAACTTATTAATATATAAACTACTACTTTATTAAGAACTAGTATATAGTTAGTAATTAGCGGGCTAGGATTTTAAAAATACCCCTTAATAAGTCCTCCCCTCTAGGGCTCGATAGATTTTTAAGCCCCCTCGACGCCCTAGCTATTATAACTAATATAAATATGCCTAAGGAGTAATATAATACCTTTTAATAATATAAAGTCTAGCTAAATAATAATATAAACGCCGTAAATAACTAAGTTAATATAGATATTAAGATCTAATATATTAATACTAACTTAGAAATTATATTTTATAGAGCTAGAAATCTTTTTAATACGAGCTATATTATAAATATAAAAAAATATATAAGGGGTCCTTTAACCCTTAATAAAAAGGAGTATATAATATAAAATCTAATTATTTATATAAGTTAATATTAAAAGGCTTTTTTTATATTAAAATAAGTATAGCTCGCTCTCTAAATAAGTAATAAAAAATCGGGAGTTTTAATTAGTAATTAAGTATAGAGCGTAATATACCTAGTTTTTTTTAATACGTAATATATAGTACGGCCTTAGCAGATTACTCTATTAGGGGGGTACTAACTTATATAAATAGCTAAGTTTATTATAATTCGTTTTTCTAATAAATATTATTATTGCTTAGAGGAGGGGGGCCTATAGAAGCTATTTAAAATATTATTTTACTATTTTAATTTTATATATTTTTAATTTACTTATTATAATTATTATTACCCCCCCGACGGAGCAATCCGCCGGGGCCGTACTATATATTACGTATTAAGGAAAACTAGGTATAATACCGTCTATACTTAACTATTAAGTAAAATAGCTCTTAACTTTTTATTATATAACTACTTATAGGGCGAGCTTTACTTACTTTAATATATATAGGACCTCTTAGTACTAGCCCGCGTAAGTAATTAAGTTTAATATAATCTATTCTTTTATATAAGTATTATTATTACTTAGGGGGTCCTATAAGAGCTATTTAAAGTACTAGTTTATTACCCTAACCCTATATATTTCTAACCTATTTATTATAATTATTATAACTAAGCTAATATAAATATATTAAATTTTAATATCCGTATTAGCCTAGCTATTTATAATACTTATAATATTACTTAACTAAATTCTATATTATTAAAAAGTACTTTATTACTCCTTAAGTATATTTATATTAGTTATAATAATTATAGCGTCGAGCTAGTTAAAGAGGGTGCTTAGCTTAAGAGGGGTAAATTTATTAATAAGTATTTTTAAGTTCTTATTAAAGTAATATTTTATTTTAATTAACCTCTTAACTAATTATTTAACTAGCTATTTAAGTAGTAGTTTATATATTAATAAGTTTATTTAGTAAATTTATTTAGTTTAAATAGAGAGTAGTTTTAGGTAATATTAAAAGTAATAAGGATAAAAAGAATTTTTATAAACTCTAGTATAAAAAATAATAGATATTAGCCTATTTAGCCCTTTTTTAAAAAACCTCTACGTCGTTATTAAAGTTTAGAACCTTTATAATTAAAAAAGGCTATTTCTAACTATTATAGTTAATTATTATAGCCGACTATTATAACTAACTATTATAGCTACTTATTATAGCTAACCTCTATTATTAACCTTTTTAACTAGCGCTATTATATAAGTATATTACTTAGCCTATCGTTAATAAGTAATAGGGTAGCTTACTTATCCTAAATTAAATAGCGGTTTTTATATTAAAATTAATATATTACGTTTAGCGCGTACTTAGAATATATTATATATATTATATAATTAAAAAGTATACTATATTATATAATTTCCCTTAAAAGCGTAATCCCGTTAAGGTCGATTTTTTATACCTATAAAGCTAGAAAAAAACCACTATATAACTATTATTACTAAGCTAATATTAATATATTAAATTTCAATATTTATATTAACTTAGTTCCCCCCAATAGAGTAATCCGCCGGGGCCGTACTATATATTATATATTAAAGAAAACTAAGTATAATACGCTCTATACTTAATTATTAATTAAAATAGCTCTTAACTTTTTATTACTTACTTATAGGGCGAGCTTTACTTATTTTAATATATATAAGACCTCTTAGTATTAACTTATATAAATAGCTAGGTTTAGTATAATCTTTTTTTTTATATAAGTATTATTATTATTTAGGGGGTCCTATAAGAGCTATTTAAAGCACTAGCTTATTACTCTAACCCTATATACCTCTAACCTATTTATTATAATTATTATAACTAAGCTAATATTAATATATTAAATTTTAATCTTTATATTAACCCAGCTATTTATAATACTTATAATATTACTTAGCTAAATTCCGTATTATTAAGAAGTACTTTACTACTCTTAGGGCGTATTTATATTAGTTATAATAGCTATAGTATTAAGCTAGCCGAGGGTACTTAGCCCGAGAGTAGTAGACTTATTAATAAGTATCTTTAGCCTACTAATTACTAATTATATACTAAGAGAGTAGTAGTTTATATATTAATAAGTTTATTTAGTAGATTTATTTAGTAAATTTATTTAGTAAATTTATTTAATAAATTTATTTAGTCTAAATAGAAAGTAACTTTAGGTAATATTAAAAGTAATAAGGATAAAAAATTTTTTACGAGCTCTAATATGAGTAATAAATATTAGCCTATTTAGCCCTTTTTTTAAAAACCTCTATATTATTATTAAAGTTTAGAACCTCTATAGTTAAAAAAGGCTATTTCTAACTATTATAGCTAATTATTATAGCTAACTATTATAGCTAGCCTTTATTATTAACCTTTTTAACTAGCGCTACTACGTAAGTATATTACTTAACTTATCGTTAATAAGTAATAAGTTAGCTTACTTATCCTAAATTAAATAGTAGCTTTTATATTAAAATTATTATATTACGTTAAGCGCGTACTTATGATATATTATATATATTATATAATTAAAAAGTATACTATATTATATAATCTCTTTTAAAAGCGTAATCCTATTAAGGTCGATCTTTTGTGCTTATAAAGCCAAAAAAAAAAAAACTATATTATATATATTATTTATTTTTTTTATTCTGCCTTTGCTAGTTGCTCGGGCAGTTCTCGAAATCGATTATATAATATTAATACATAGTATTAATAAATACTCCCACTATCTCAATAGACTATTTTTTTTAGATCTTCTAACTTTTTAACTTTCCCTCTTATAAAGTTCACAACTACGGATTATTAATAGCGATATTGGGCGATAAGTTAATATTATTAATATAGTATTTATTAAGGTGGTTTTTTTTATAGCTCGGGGTCGTTTAGTATAATACTTATAAAATTAAACTTCTAGTTATTAAAAAAGCCCTAAGGGTTAATAAGTTATTAATAACGTCTTAGTATTTTAATAAAGTATACTTAAGCGTTTTTTAATTTTAATAAAGGAAACGAGGTAATAAATATATATATATATATAGTAGTTTTTTTTTGGTTTTATAAGTATAAAAGATCGACCTTAACGGGATTACGCTTTTAAAGGAAATTATATAATATAGTATACTTTTTAATTATATAATATGCATAATGTATTTTAAGTACGTACTTAACGTAATATAGTGATTTTAATACGAAAACTGCTATTTAATTTAGGATAGGTAAGCTGCCCTCTTCGGCTACTTACTAATAATAAGCTAAGTAATATATTTATATAGCGGCGCTAGTTAGAAAGGTTAATAATAGAGGTTAGCCGTAATAATTAGCCGTAATAATTAGCCATAATAGTTAGTTATAATAGTTAGAGGTAGCCTTTTTTAACTATAGAGGTTCTGAACTTTAATAATAACGTAGAGGTTTTTAAAGAAAGGGCTAAATAGGCTAATATTTACTACTTTTTAGAGTTCGTAAAGATTCTTTTTATTTTTATTACTTTTAATATTACTTAAAACTACTTTCTATTTAAACTAAATAAATTTACTAAATAAATTTACTAAATAAATTTACTTAATAAACTTATTAATATATAAACTATTACTTAAATAGCTAGTTAGATAACTAGTTAAGAGGTTAGTTAGTTAAAATACTACCTCGATAAGAACTTAAAGATACTTATTAATAAGTCTACCCCTCTCGGGCTAGGCACCCTCTTTAGCTAGCTTAATACTATAGCTATCGTAGCTAATATAAGTATATTTAAAAAGTAATAAAGTATTTTTTAGTAGTACGGAATTTAACTAGGTAATATTATAAATACTATAAATAACTAGGTTAGTACGGATATTAAAATCTAGTATATTAATACTAGCCTAGTTATAATAGTTATAATAAATGGGCCGGAGGTATATAAAATTAAAGTAATAAACTAGCGCTTTAAATAGCTCTTATAGGACCCCCTAGGTAACGATAATACTTATATAAAAGAATAGATTATATTAGACCTAGCTATTTATACAAATTAGTATTAAGAGGTCCTATATACGTTAGAATAAGTAAAGCTCGCCTTATAAGCGGGTAGTAGAAGGTTAGGAGTTATTAATAAAAAGAAGATAATAGTTAAGTTAGTTAACTATTTTAATTAGTAGTTAGGTATAGAGCGTAATATACTTAGTTTTTTTTAATACGTAATATACGGTACGGCCCCGGTAGATTGCTCCGTTAGGGGGATAAATATATATATATATATACGAATTAAAATTAAAAGTATAGTATATATTAATAAGGTCGATATTATTCTTAATAATAGTAACGAAGGTATTTCTAATACTATTATTATAAGCTATTATACTTAAAAAGGTAGCTAACTTAGTTAAGTACGTAGTAGGCTTATAAAGTAGTAGCGTTAAGTACTTTATATTATTATTAATAATCTATAGTTATAAACTTTATAAGAAGGAAAGTTAAAAAAGTAAAAGATTTAAAAAAATAGTTTATTAAGATAGTAGGAGTATTTATTAATACTATATATTAATATTATATAATTAATATTTAGAATCGCCTAAGTAGCTAATACAGGCAGAATATAAAACTAAATATTAAAATTAGAATAAATTCTTATTAAATAGTAGTTTATATATTAATAAGCTTATTTAATAAATTTATTTAGTTTAAATAGAGAGTAGCTTTAAGTAATATTGAAAATAATAAAAACAAAAAGAATTTCTATTAGCTTTAGTACGTAAATATTAGTTTATTTAGCCGTTTTTTAAAAAGCCTTTATATTATTATTAAAGTTTAGACCTTCTATAATTAAAAAGAGCTAATTGTAATTATTATAACTAATTATTATAGTTTATTAAGATAGTAGGAGTATTTATTAATACTATATATTAATACCGTGACCCTTTAGGGTCGGGTCCGCCTTATTAGGGGCTATCTTCGCCTTTATAAATAAGCTAGTTTATTAAAGTTAATATTAAGTTTTTATTACGTACTTAATAAGACTTTATAACTAACTATAGCCGGCCGTAGCTATTATTAACTATTAACACTAACTAAACTTAAAATATTATTAATAACCCCGCTATTATAGTATATTAATCGCCCTCTAAATAGTTGAAAACTACCCCCTACTTTCTACCTTTTTTAATAACTTTAAATCTTTTTTTTTAGTCTCTCCGAATTTCTTATTTTATTATAATAATATTAGAGTATTAATAATACTTAGGAGTTAGTTAAGTATCTTAAGGTTATTATATTATATTAGCTAGGTACTAATAATAATAATATTTATAAAAGTATATACGTTTTTTATTTTTAAGTTAATAATAGCTAGTTTATACTCCTTTAAATAATCCTCTTATAAATTAGGATTATTAAGCATAATATTAGTAAAATCGAACTACTAGCCCCTAAGGTATCCCTATAAGTTAACGAGTTAGCGTTCAATATTTCGATAGTATATATTTAAAATAAACGGTTTAATAGCGATAGTAATAGTAATAGTAATAGTAATAATAATAGTAGTAATATAATAATAATAAACGGCAAGGGAAGCGTTTTTTTAATTTTAATAAAAAAAACGAGGTAATAAATATATATATATATATATATAAGTCGAAGTTAAAAGCGTATAAATATTAATAAAGTCGGTATTATTCTTAATAATAATAACGAGGGTATTTTTAATATTATATTATTATAAGCTATTATTACTTAGAGGGTAGTAAACTTAGCTAAGTAAGTATAGGCTTATAAAGTAGTAGTATCGGGTACTTAATATTGCCGTTAAGAATCCGTAGTTATAAACTTTATAAAAAAGAAAGTTAAAGAGTTAAAAAAAAAATTTTAATTTATTAAAATAATAAGAATATTTATCCCCCCGACGGAGTAATCCGCCGGGGCCGTACTATGTATTACGTATTAGGGAAAACTAAGTATAATACGCTCTATACTTAATTACTAACTAAAATAGCTCCTAACCTTTTACTACCCGCCTATAGGGCGAGCTTTACTTACTCTAATATATATAGGACCTCTTAGTATTAACTTACGTAAATAGCTAGGTCTAGTATAATCTATTCTTTTATATAGGTATTATTATTACCTAGGGGGTCCTATAAGAGCCGTTTAAGGTACTAGTTTATTATCCTAACCCTATATATTTCTAACCCGTTTATTATAGTTATTATAACTAGGCTAGTATTAATATACCGGATTTTAATATTTATATTAGCCCAGCTATTTACAGTATTTATAATATTACTTAGCTAAATTTCGTATTATTAAAAAGTACTTTACTACTTTTTAAGCATATTTATATTAGTTATAATAGCTATAGTATCGAGCTAGCTAAAGAGGGCGCTTAGCCCGAGAGGGGTAGACTTATTAATAAGTATCTTTAGTTTACTAATTACTAACTATATACTAGGAGAGTAGGTTTTTATTAAGGTAGTATTTTAATTAGCTAACCTCTTAACTAGTTATTTAACTAGCTATCTAAGTAATAGTTTATATATTAATAAGTTTATTTAGTAAATTTATTTAGTAGATTTATTTAGTTTAAATAGAGAGTAGTTTTGGGCGATATTAAAAGTAATAAGAATAGAAAGAATCTTTATAAGCTCTAGTACGAAGAGTAATAGATATTAGCTTATTTAGCCCTTTTTTTAGAAACCTCTACGTCGCTATTAAAGTTTAGAACTTTTATAGTTAAGGGCTACCTCTAACTATTATAGCTAATTATTATAGCTAACCTCTACTATCGACCTTTTTAACTAATACCGCTACGTAAAGGGTAGCTTACTTATTCTAAATTAAATAGCGGTTTTTATATTAAAATTATTATATTACGTTAAGCACGTACTTAGGATATATTATGCGTATTATATAGTTAAAAAGTGTACTATATTATATAATTTTTTTTAAAAGCGTAATCCCGTTAAGGTCGATCTTTTATACTTATAAAGCTAGAAAAAAAACCACTATATAAGAATATTTATTAATACTATATACTAATATTATATAATAAATATTAAAAACTTCCTAAGTAACTAGTAAAAGTAAAATATAAAATTAAATTAATATTATATAATTAATATTAAAAACTACCCGAGTAGCTAATAAAAGTAAAATATAAAAATAAAACTACTACTTATTAAAAACTTATTTTAAAAATACTCCTTAATAAGTCCCCCCTTCTAGGGCTTAATAAATTCTTAGGCCCCCTTAACGCCCTAATTATTATAATTAATATAAATATACTTAAAAAGTAACGTAATACTTTTCAATAATACGGAATTTAATTAAATAATAATATAAATATTATAAATAGTAATCCGTAGTTATCAACTTTATAAGAAGGAAAAATAAAAAGGAAGAAAGAAATTTTAAAAAAAAACTAGTTTACTAAGATAGTATAAGTATTTACTAATACTATATATTAATATTATAAAAACAATATTAAAAACCGCCCAAGTAACTAGTAAAAATAGAATATATAAATAAATAATATCCCCCTAATAGAGCAATTCGCTAGGGCTATACCGTATATTACGTATTAAAGAAAACTAAGTATACTACGCTCTATACCTAATTACTAATTAAAATAATAATTAACTAACTTAACTATTATCTTCTTTTTATTAACTCCTAACCTTCCCCTACTTTTAACTATTTAAAAGGCGAGCTATACCTATTTTAATATATATAAGACCTCTTAATACTAGCTTACGTAAGTAGCTAAATCTTATATTATATACTCCTTTTTATTAAGGGTTAAGGGGCCCTTTATATATTCCTTTATATTTATAATATAACCCGTATTAAAAGGATTTTTAGCTTTATAAAATATAATTTCTAAATTAATATTAATATACCGGATTTGTTTATCTATATTAGCCCGGCTATTTATAATATTCGTATTATTACTTAGCTAAATTCCGTATTATTAAAAAGTACTTTATTACTTCTTAAGTATATTTATATTAACTATAATAGCTATAGCGTCGAGCTAATTAAAAAGGGCGCCTAGCCCGAGAGGGGTAGACTTATTAATAAGTAATTTTAAGTAAGGTTCTCGTCGAGGTAGTATTTTAACTAGCTAACTTCTTAACTAGTTATCTAACTAGCTATTTAAATAATAGTTTATATATTAATAAGTTTATTTATTAGATTTACTTAGTAAATTTATTTAGTTTAAATAGAGAGTAGCTTTGAGTAATATTAAAAGTAATAAGGATAAAAAGAATCTTTACGAGCTTTAATATAAAAAATAATAAATATTAACTTATTTAGTCCTTTTTTTAAAAACTTCTATATTACTATTAAAGTTTAAAACCTCTATAATTAAGGAAGGCCGCCTCTAATTATTATAACTAACTATTATAGCTAACTATTATAATTAACTTTTATTATTAACCTTTCTAACTAGCACTACTATAAAGTAGCTTACTTATCCCGAATTATTTATTTATGTTTTCTGCCTTTGCTGGCTGCTCGGGCGATTCTCGATATCGATTACACGGTATTAATACACAGTATCAATGGATACTCCCACTGTCTCGATAGACTCTATCCCGAATTATATAATAGTTTTTATATCGAAATTATTATATTACGTTAAGCGCGTACTTATGGTATATTACGTATATTATATAATTAAAAAGTATACTATATTATATAATTTCCTTTGAAAACGTGATCCCGTTAAGGTCGATCTTTTATACTTATAACGCTAGAAAAAAACCACTATATAAATAAATAATATACGTAATATACCCTAAGTATATACTTAACGTAATATAGTAATTTCGATATAAAAACTATTATATAATTCGGGATAAGTAAGCTACCCTTTATATATAGGTATAGAGCGCAATATACTTAGTTTTCTTTAATACGTAATATATAGTACGGCCCTAGCGGATTATTCCGTCGGGGGGGTTTATAATAGTTATATTATTACTTAGCTAGTTTTTATTTCTATTTTTATTTCTTTTTTATTAGCTACTTAGGCAGTTTTCGATATTAATTATATAATATTAGCATATAATATTAATAAATACTCTTACTATCTTAATAAACTATTTTCTTTATATTTTCTATCTTTTTAACTTTCCTTTTTATAAAGTTTCTATAGTGGTTTTTTCCCGGCTTTATATTACGGCGCTAGGCACTAGGCCCCTTAGTACCTAGGCCTTAGGTACCTAACGGACCCCCTATAGGTTATATAATTATTAAACTACTAAGCTTAAAAACTTAGCGCCCTAGATTCTACTTATTAATTTATTTTTTTCCTTTTTATATTAAGTTACGTTTATTAAGTTAATATAATAGCGTTCTAACTTACCTTAAGTTCCTTTTTATAATATTACTTAACGTCGTTTATAAACTTTATTTTTTAAAAATAGAATAATAATATCTTAACTTATTAATCTACTATATTAATAACTACTTTTATTAAAAAAAGCGTAATACTAAGTAATAGCTAACTAATTAACTATATAAAATAATTAATACTCCCTAAATATATATACCCCCTTTACTAAACGCTATAATTTAAAATAAGAGCCGAGGAGTATAAATATCTTTTTATATTAATAATTTTTAATAAGGTTATTATTTATATAAGTAATACTAGAGTATTATAAATATTAATAAGAATACTAAACTCCTTATATTTAACCCCGAGGTTAATCTCTTTAATTAGCCCGTAAAGTAGCTCTTATTTTTTATTATATAAACTAATTACTTTAAGTACTTTTATTATATTATTAACGAGCTTATATTCCCTACTTAAATTTATAATAAGGGCCTTTTTAATAATATTAAGTAATATAATACTAATTTTAAGTTTATTTAAGACTTATATAATTAAAATAAGGGCGCCGCCCTCTAGGCCTAAGTTAAGAACTAATTAAAAATATATATTACTTAGTACTATTTTAAATAAGTACTTATTTCTATAGTTAACTAGCTAAGTAATAGTACTAAGCGGCTATATAAAATAATTAAAAAAAATATTAAGGTTATTTGTTTTACATTTCTACTTTTACTAGCTACCCGGGCGATTCTTAATATTAGTTATATAGTATTAATATATAATATTAATAGATATTCTTACTATCTCGTTAGACTATTTTTTTAAAATATTCTTTTACTTTTTTAAACTTTTCCTCTTATAAAGTTTATAATTACGGATTAACGATAATATTAGGCATAATACTACTACTTTATAAGCTATTTACTTAGCTAAGTTTACGGCCTTCTAAGTAATAGAAGCTTATAATAGTAATATTAAAGATATTATTATTATTATTAAGAATAACTAGCGCCGACCTTATATCTACCCTATTTTAACTTTACTTATATATATATATATATTTATTACCTCGGTTTTTTTTTATTTTTTTTATTAAAATTAAAAAACGCTACTTCCCTTACTATTTATTATTATCGCGCTATTATTATTACTATTACTATTATTATTGCTATCGCTATTAAATTATTTACTTACTTAAATATATACTATTAAAATACTAAAATACGTAGTTATTATCGACCCCTAGGGCTTTTTTAATAACCAAAAGTTCGATTTTATAAGTATTATACTACCCCCCAACGGAGTAATCCGCCGGGGCCGTACTATATATTACGTATTAAGGAAAACTAGGTATAATACGCTCTATACTTAACTATTAACTAAAATAGTTAACTAACTCGACTATTATCTCCCTTTTATTAATATCTCCTAACCTTTTATTATATAACTACCTATAAAATAAGCTTTATTTATTTTAATATATATAAGACCTCTTAATACTAGCCTATATAAATAGCTAGGTCTAGTATAATCTATTCTTTTATATAAGTATTATTATTACTTAGGGGGTCTTATAAAAGCTATTTAAAGTACTAGCTTATTACCCTAACCCTATATATTTCTAGCCCGTTTATTATAATTATTATAACTAGGCTAATATTAATATACTAAATCTTAATATTCGTACTAGCCTAGCTATTTATAGTATTTATAATATTACTTAGCCAAATTCCGTATTATTAAAAAGTACTTTATTACTTCTTAAGTATACTTATATTAGTTATAATAGCTATAGCGTCGAGCTAGCTAAGGGCGCTTAGCCCGAGAGGGGTAAATTTATTAATGGGTATTTTTAGAGTTTTAGCCCACTAATTACTAATTATATACTAAGAATAGAGTAGAAGTTTATATATTAATAAGTTTATTTAATAAATTTATTTAGTAGACTTATTTAGTAAATTTGTTTAGTAAATTTATTTAGTTTAAATAGAGAGTAGTTTTAGGCAATATTAAAAGCGATAAGGATAAAAAGAATTTTTACGAGCTCTAAGTAATAAATATTAGCCTATTTAGCCCTTTTTTTAAAAACCTCTATGTTATTATTAAAGTTTAGAACCTCTATAGTTAAGGGCCGCCTCTAATTATTATAGCTAACTATTATAGCCGACTATTATAACTAACTATTATAGCTAATTATTATAACCGACCTTTATTATTAACTTTTTTAACTAGTACCGCTACGTAATAAAAAGGGTAGCTTACTTATCCTAAATTAAATAGCGGTTTTTATATCGAAATTACTATATTACGTTAAGCGCGTACTTAGGATATATTATACGTATTATATAGTTAAAAAGTATATTATATTGTATAATTTCTTTTAAAAGCGTAATCCCGTTAAGGTCGATCTTTTATACTTATAAAGCTAAAAAAAAAAAACCACTATATAAGTATTATACTAAAGGACCCCGAACTATAATATAACTATTTTAAAAAATACAGATTAGATATTATTAACTTAAAAATCGAAAAAATATGTATTAATATAGTTATTATCTTAATAAACGCCTAGCTTATATAATACGGGTTTAAAGTACTTAATTAACTCTAGAGTATTATTAATAATTTAAAAACGTAGTATAAGAGTAAGTTAAAAAAGACTAAAAGGGATATTCTAAAGTTATAAAATAAAATAGAAAGTAGGGGGTAGTTTTTAGCTATTTAGAAAGTAATTAATATATTATAGCGGGATTATTAGTATTTAGTAACGGCTATAGCTAGCTATAGTTAGTTATAAAGTTTTATTAAAGTACGTAATAAAGATACTTAATATTAACCCTAATAAACTAGGTTATTTATAAAGGTAAAAATAGCCCTTAATAAGGCGGACCGGACCCTAAAGGGTTAGCTAGTCTTTATATTATTAAAAAGTAATATACTACTCTTTAAGTATGTTTATGTTAGCTATAATAACTAGAGCGTTAAGGGAACTTAATTTATTAAGCTTTATAGGGGGGACCTATTAAGGAGTATTTTTAATAAAGTAGGTTCTTAATAAGTAGTAGTTTATATATTAATAAGTTTGTTTAATAAGTTTATTTAATAGATTTATTTAGTTTAAATAGAGTTTTAAATAATCTTAAAAATAATAGAAATAATCTTTTTTTATAAGCTCTAGTACGCTAAATATTAGCCCTTTTAGCTCTTTTTTTTTAAAAAAAAACCTTATATTACTATTAAAATTTAGAATTTTTATAATTAAGCGCCGCCTTTAACTTTTATAACTAACTTCTATTATTAAGCTTTCGAACCAGTACTATTACGTAAGCAAAGAGGGTAGCTCACTGATTTGAAATTATATAGTAGCTTTTATATTAAAATTACTATATTATATTAAGTATATATGCCCCCCAATAGAGTAATCCGCCGGGGCCGTACTATATATTACGTATTAAAAAAAACTAAGTATAATACGCTCTATACCTAATTACTAACTAATATAATAATTAACTAACTTAATTATTATCTCTTTTTAATTAATAGTTCTTAACCTTTTACTACCCGCTTATAGGGCGGGCTTTACTTATTTTAATATATATAAAACCTCTTAATATTAGCCTATATAAATAGCTAGGTTTAGTATAATCTCTTTTTCTATATAAGTATTATTATTACCTAGGGGGTTTTATAAGAGCTATTTAAAGTATTAGCCTATATAAATAGCTAGGTTTAGTATAATCTCTTTTTCTATATAAGTATTATTATTACCTAGGGGGTTTTATAAGAGCTATTTAAAGTATTAGCTTATTATTTTAACTTTATATACCTCTAGCTTATTTATTATAATTATTATAACTAAATTAATATTAATATATTAAATCTTAATATTTATATTAGCCTAGCTATTTATAGTACTTATAATATTATTTAGCTAAATTCTATATTATTAAAAAGTACTTTACTACTCCTTAGGTATACTTATATTAGTTATAATAACTATAATATTAAGCTAGCCGAGGGTGCTTAGCTTAAGAGGGGTAGACTTATTAATAAGTATTTTTAAAATAGGTTCTCGTTAAGGTAGTATTTTAACTAGCTAACCTCTTAACTAATTATCTAACTAACTATTCAAGTAATAGTCTATATATTAATAAGTTTATTTAGTAGATTTATTTAGTAAACTTATTTAGTAGATTTATTTAGTTTAAATAGAGAGTAGTTTTAAGTAATATTGAAAATAATAGAAATAAAAAGAATTTTTATAAGCTTTAAAAAGTAATAAATATTAGCTTATTTAGCCCTTTTTTTAAAAAAAAACCTCTACGTTATTATTAAAGTTTAGAACCTCTATAAATAAAGAATGCTACTCTTAACTATTATAGCTAATTATTATAACTAATTATTATAGCTAACTATTATTATTAACTTTTCTAACTAGTACTACTATAGGATAGCTTATTTATCCTAAATTAAATAATAGTTTCTATATTAAAATCTTCATATTATATTAAGCGCGTATTTAGGATATATTATATATATTATATAGTTAAAAAGTATGTTATATTATATAATTTCTTTTAAAAGCATAATCCCGTTAAGGTCGATCTTTTATACTTATAAAGCTAGAAAAAAACTACTATATAGCTCGGGGCTATTTAATATAATATTTATAAAATTAAATAACTTTTGTTTTTATATTCTACCTTTACTAGCTACTCAGGCAGTTCTTAATATTGATTATATAGTATTGATATACGGTATTAATATATACTTATACTATTAAGTTTTGCTATCTAAGTAATACTATTTAGCTAACTAGGTAGTACTCTACTTTAATATAGCCCGTATAGCTAACTAGAGGCTAAGAAACTTTTAATATACCTTCTCCGATTTACTTCCTATACTTACCGCGGGCCTAAGCTTAAAATCTCTACTTCTTAAATACGTACTTCTATTACTACCTAATATATATACTTCTAATTATACTTTTACTTATTTATTTCTATTTCTACTTAATTACTTTTATTTTTAACTTCTATTATTACGTTATTATTATTACGTAGTTAATTAGTAATAGATTTATTATAACTTTTAATACTAGAGGTCGATTTAGTAGGCCCTTATAATAATACTACTCTTTTTTTATATATTAAAAACCCTCTTATAAATAGCGCACTTATTAATTTAATTAACGCCCTTATAACTACCCTCTAGGCTTTTACTTATAATTATAGCTTCGTAATCGTTTATTATAATAATTCTAATTACGTTAATAACTAAGCTACGTACTATATTTTATAATATAACCGAGACTTAGTTTATTAGACTAAAAGTATTAGTTTTAACTAATTAAAAATATAAAAAGTTAGCTACCCTTAATAAAGTATAGCTACTACTTATACTTAAAATAAAAAGAA
The DNA here is from genome assembly GCF_030867565.1 of Colletotrichum costaricense. Classification (NCBI taxonomy): domain Eukaryota; kingdom Fungi; phylum Ascomycota; class Sordariomycetes; order Glomerellales; family Glomerellaceae; genus Colletotrichum; species Colletotrichum costaricense. The sequence goes on along the minus strand of NW_026848236.1, from coordinate 1,671,301 downwards.
ATAGACGTTTAAAATTAAAATAAGAGATTATAACTACGGCCCATCTTTATCCTTATTAATTTACCCTATTTATTATTAGCTTTTTTCTAACTAAACCGCCCTTATTAATAGCTTATTAAAATATAATATTATTAAGCTTTATAAGATCTTTATAATAATCCGTAACTATATAAAGGTACTATCGTACTTTAAATAAAAAGATATTTATAATAAGTAATAAAAGTAGTGCCTCGATTACTTTATTAATAGAGTTTTCCTATCCGGGCAGTACTGTTTGGCTATCCGGGCAGTAATCCACTTTTTAGACCAATCAGAGCCTGCCGTCTAAACTCTAAACTTTTTGCCCCGCTGCACCTACCCACGGGCTACCTAGCGCATATGCGCCGTAATTACGTAAGGCAGCCGCAAGTACGTATAGTCGTAATTACCCACGGTCGCAATTGCCTACGGTTGTAAATGCCCACGGTCGTAAATGCCCACGGTCGCAATTACCCACGGTCGCAATTGCCTATAGTATTAATTTCCTGCTCAATTACCTACTTATTTGTCTATTTCTATAGGCAATTGCGACCGTAGGTAATTGCGACCGTAGGCAATTGCGACCGTAGGTAATTACGACCGTGGGCTATTGCGACTGAACGTGCCTGCGGCTGCCTTACGTAACTGCGCCGGGTGGCCCGTGGGCAGGTGCAGCAGGTGCGGGTGTGGGGTCATGGCCCGAGCTCTGCAGCTATAAGCCCTTATTGGTCTAAAAAGTGGATTACTGCCCGAATAGCCAAACAGTACTGCCCGGATAGCAAAACTCTATTAATAAGACCCTTATTTAAGTAGTTTTTTATAATATTTAGACCCGTAGCCTCTACTACCGCGTTTTATAAAATAAAAAAGACCCCGACTTACTTAAGGTTATATTATAAACTTACTTATAATATAAGTAAATATAAAAGCGCTTTTTATAAGTAGTTAGCTTTAATAATATATATAAGATTAATAAGTTTAAAATACCTTTTTTTTAAATTGTTAATACTATAAATACTAGCTCGCTATTTAACTACGCTTTTACTATTATTTTATTAAAACGCTACGAATTATATAACTTTTTTATATAATTATTTAATATAGTTTAATAAGAGGTAAGAGCCTAGGTATTACGTATAGCTATTACTAATTACGAAAATACCCTGCGCTCGGCCCTACTCAAGGTCCTACTTATTATTTAACTCTAATTTTATATTTTTATATTAATATAAATATAAACCTTAATATTAAATATAAATAGCTAGGTAACGGTATTATAAAAGTTTAAAAAAAGTTCGATATTAATAAGGATAAGGAATTTATTAAAGCATTTATGCTAGCCCGTAAGGAGTAAAAGGCTATTATTATTACTACCCTCTTATTTATTTTTATATTCTGCCTTTGCTAGTTGCTCGGGCGGTTCTCAATATCGATTACACAGTATTAATACACAGTATCAATGGATACTCCCACTATCTCGATAGACTTACTACCCTCTTATATAACTTATAAACTATAGTATTTAATAAGATCTTATATATTAATAAATTATTTACTACTTAGTAACTTAAGGTTATTAAGTTCGAGTATATACTTACGGGCTTTTATTAGCTATAAGTATACGTACTCTATATAAATCTAGAAATTAATTTTAATATAGCCTAAGGAAAGCTCTAAGTAGATTTTACTAACTAGATTCTAGCTCTTTTATACTTAATTAATACGTATATCCCCCTTTATTATTAATAAGCTTAGTACTTTATTAATTAATATAAGAACTTTAATATACGTACGAACTTATTTATTAAAACTACTTATAAAAACTTAAAGTCTTATATTATTATTAGCTTTATAAACCTTTATACCGTTTTTTAAGTAATTAACGAAATACTAGTTAATAAGGAAAGGGGGTATATTAAGGTTATTATTATTATAAAGTTTTATACCCGCTATAAGTATTTTTATTAACCGTAGTTTAGTAATATAACTAAGTAAGTAGGATATAAAGCTCTAGATCTTATAGCTTATTAATACTAAATTACCCTTATTATAATATTATTATTTAGTAATAAAAACCTATCCGGTTTTTAGCCTTATTATAAGCGCTTTACGAACTAATATAAACTACTCTATAACTATAAAATCCTCGAGATCCTAAAGACGTCTAGAGGTTAGTTAACGAAGTATAATATTTATTTACGTTAATAACACAAGTAGCTCCTAATATATTAATCTATTTTATTTATAAAACATATATTAACCTCTTTAGGATTTTAATAATACCCTAATACGAATTAAAAATCCCTATATTATAACTAGTTTATATAAGCGGCTACGTAATTAAAAGATTTTAAATTTAATATTTATACTTATAAGTAATATCTTATTATTAAATAGCTTCCCGTTAAATAGCTTATTATTATTAAATAAATAGCTTAAACTACTTTATAAAACTACGAACCTAGCCCTATAGTTAATAAGGGTAGGTATTTATTATAACCGTTTAGTATTTAAATATAATATAGAGGACGAATTAGTAACTAAGCTATTATAAGAGATTATTTAGGATTATATTATAATTAGAAAAGATATTTTAATATTAATAAGATATAATAAACGTTATACTAAGTAGTTATTAATATTTACGGTACTAAGGAATCTCTAATTTATTTAATGAATTAATAAAAGGCCGTAGTCAAGAGTAGTTTTAATAATTTTAAAAGAAATCGAGATTTAATAAAATCTCTCGATTACCGTAATAAAAGCTAAAATAATTTATAAATTATATTATTTTACGTAAATAACTAGAAGTAATCTAAGTGCCCAGGTAGAGTATAGGGAGATTATATTAATTATACCTAATATAAGATGCATAAGTTAAAAAAAAAACTTTAGTAATCTAGACGCTATAATTAGCTAGAAAAGTAGAGTACTACCCGGTTAGCTAAATAGTACTACCCGGATAACAAAACTTATACTATTTTAATAAACTATTTATTTAGATTTTCTACCTTTTTAACTTTCCCTCTTATAAAGTTTATTAATACGGATTATTAACGGTAATATTAGGCCCCTAATATTACTACTTTATAAGCCTATGTACCTAGCTAAATTAGCTACTTTTATAAGTAATAATAACTTATAATAATATAATATTAAAAATACCCTTATTACCGTCGTTAAAAATAATACCGACCTTTTTATTACTAATATGTTATATATATATATATATATATTTATTAATCTTGAACTTTATAAAAGGGAAAGTTAGAAAGGTAGAAAATCTAAAACAAAATAGTCTATTAGGATAGTAAGAGTATGCACTAATACTATATATTAATACTATGTAAACGATACTAAGAATTACCCGAGTAGCTAGTAAAGGCAGAATATAAAAAAATAAATATATATATTTATTACCTCGTTTCTTTTATTAGAATTTAAAACGCTTCCCTTATTATTATTATTATTATTACTATCTAACTATCTATTTTAAGTATATTTATTATAATACTAAAACGTTATTAATAACTTATAAACTCTTAAGGCTTTTTTAATAACTAGAATTTCGATCTTACGAATATTATATTAAATAACCCCGAGCTATAAAAAGATTATTTTAATAAATTTATTTTTATATTCTGCTTTTACTAGCTACTCGGGCGATTCTTAGTATTATTTATATAGTATTAATATATAGTATTAGTATATACTCTTACTATTTTAATAAACTATTTATTTTAAATTTTCTACCTTTTTAATTTTCTTTTTTATAAAGTTTAAGATTATTAACGGTAATACTAAGTACTTAATACTACTACTTTATAAGCCTACGCACTTAGCTAAGTTTACTACCTCTCTAAGTAATAGTAGCTTATAATAGTATAATATCAGAGATACCCTCGTTATTATTATTAAGAATAATACTAATTTTATTAATATTTACCCTAATACTCTTAACTTTACTTATATATATATATATTCGTTACCTCGTTTTTTTTATTAAAATTAAAAAACGCTTCCCTCGCTATCTATTATTATTATTATTAAACCGTTTATTTTAAATATATATTATTAAAATCCCTTTGGGGTCCGGTCCGCCTTATTAAGGGCTATCTTTGCCTTTATAAGTAAGCTAGTTTATTAGGGTTAATATTAAGTTTTTATTACGTACTTAATAAGACTTTATAACTAACTATAGCCGGCCGTAGCCGTTACTAATTATTAATACTAACTAAACTTAAAATATTACTAATAACCCCGCTACCGTAGTATATTAATCGCCCTTTTAATAGCTAAATACTACCCCTTACTTTCTCCTTTTATTTTATCTAATAATAACTTCTCCTTAATATTCCTATTTAATACGCTTATTTACGCTCTTTTTAAGCTCCTAATTATATTATTAAGTCTAGGCTTATTTATATTACTTTTTTATATTAAAAGGGCGCTAATAAGAGCGATACTTATTATAATATATCTATTTATTTTCTGTAAGTTAATATTATTAATATAGTATTTATTAAAGCAGTTTCTTTATAGCTCGGGGTTGTTTAGTATAATATTTATAGGATCGAACTTCTAGCTATTAAGGAAGCCCTAAGGGTTAATGAGTTATTAATATCTTAGTATTTTAATAAAGTATACTTAAATAAGTAGACGGTTAGATAGTAATAGCGATAGTAATAATAAGGGAAGCGTTTTTAACTTTAATAAAAAAAACGAGGTAATATATATATATATATAAGGTAAATATTAGTAATAAGAAGGTTAATATTATTTAATAATAGTAACGAGGGTATCTCTAATATTACTATTATAAGCTATTATACTTAGAAGGGTAGTTAACTTAGCTAAGTACGTGGGCTTATAAAGTAGTAGTATCGGGTACTTAATATCGCTATTAATAATCCGTAGTTATAAACTTTATAAAAAGGAAAGTTAAAAAAGTAGAAAATTTAAAAAAACAAAATAGTTTATTAAGATAGTAAGAGTATTTATTAATATTATATATTAATATTATATAATTAATATTAAGAACCGCCCGAGTAACTAGTAAAAATAAAATATAAAAACAAATATACTAAGTCTTTTATAATACTTAATTTTTTATAGGGAATAAAATATGCGAACTTAGTAAGTCAATTAACTATAACTAAGATATTATTATATTATACTTCAATAAATAATTCTCTAAACTTCGGTAGTTTAATAATAAAGTCTTATATAATTAATTATTATGCTTCTATTAGTAATTATAATAGTTATAGCTTATTATAAAGTTTATATACGCTATTTTTTTTTATAAATAATATAGTTTTCAATTATTTTCATAATTTTAGTATATATAGCGGATTTATCGTAGTATTAGTAAATTCGTTTTTATGTTTTAATAATTTTTTAATAGCCGTATATTAATATATTATAAATTTTTATAATAAGTTTAAGTATTATTTTTTTAATTAGGCTAGTACTAATTTTTTTAATTATTATAAGAAGTTTTATAGTTAGTACGAGGTTATTATCCTTTTTCTATTTAAAAATAACTTATATTTTTTTAAAGACCGTAACCTCGTAGTTAGGTTTTTTATTAAAAGCGTTTATTTTACTATTTTTTAAACCTTTTTAATAAATAATTTAGAAATTATATTTAGATAGGAATTCGCTCTATTTAACTTATTATTTATTTAGATTTTTATTTATTATAAAGTTTATAAAGTTTTTATAGTTTATATAAATTATAATTTCGTATTTAGTTCTAAATAACTATAGTTTTTATTTTTAAAATACTTTAATAATTATTATTAGTTCTTTATTATAAATTTACTAATTTAATTCTACTCTATAAAATACTTTAGAATAGAAGTAATATAAGTAAAGCTTTTTTTATTTATTTTATTAAGTTCTACTAGGGGGGCTGTGTCAGTTGGCTGGGCGGGCTATGTCCCACTTTCCTAACTAATAGGAATCGCGATTTTTTCAGCTAACTACGGTAAGTAATTAATTCTAGCTTTCTATTACTAGCCTCGCGCAGAACCGGCTTATAAACTTATATAATTCGAAAATTATTTTAGCTTTTATTATAGTAATCGAGAGATTTCGACGAATCTCGATTTTTATTAATTTTGACTAAAACTTCTTTAACTACGGCCTCTAATTAGCTAACTAAATTACTAGAGCTAGCGGTGCCTCTATCGAAAAGTCGCAATAGCTTTACTTTTTACGGGCGGCGACGTAGAAGTGGAAGTAGAAGTAGAAGTGGAAGTGGGCAATTAGTAGTAGTGGAAATCGGTCAGAATAACCCCTGGCCTCTCATTAGTCGAATTAGTTAGGAAAAGTGGGATATAGCCCGCCCAGCCAACTGACACAGCCCCCCTAGCAGAACTCATTTTATTATCCTAAAACCGCTTTTATAATAAAGTTTAAAGCGTTAATTTCGATTTTAAAAAGTTTTTAAGGGTCTTAGATTATAATAACTAGTTTAAAAACGACTATATTTTTAATTTTAATAAATACTTTTTTATATTTAGGATCCTAAATAAATAAAATATTTTTTCGTATTAAGTTATTAAAAGGTCTAATTTTATTAATATAATCCTTAAGGAATTATTAATAAAAGTTAACGAATTTTAAGAATTTTTATATATCCTTAACGTTTTATAATATAGGCTAATCCTTAATTATTATTTTTCTTAATACTTATATATAGATTTATTTTAATATAATAATATATTTTAAAAAGTCTATTTTTTATATATAAAACTCGTATTTAGAGGGTTTAGTATATAGTTTAGTATTTTAAAGTTTTTAAAATACTATTTAAATATATTTTTTATATATTTTAAAATTAGGGGAGAAGATAAGAATATTATTAATATAGATAATAATAAAAATATTAATATATTCCTAGAGTATATAGTTAATTATTATTTAAAAAGCTATTAGAGTATTAATAAGTTTAAAGAGTATAATAAGGTACTTAAAGAGTCCTTTATAAGTTCGGAATATTATCTTTTATTTATCTATTTTTTTAATCTAAATCTAATTAAATACTTTTTTAAAATTTATAATAATAAATTAGTTAGCTTTATAAAATAAATTTCTAAGCTTAGTAATAAGTAATAAGGGATAGTAATTCTTTTTTATAATTTCGTTAAGTTTTTTATAATTAATAATAAGTTATTTTTTTTATTTATTTTTTAATATAAAGAGTAGGGGTAATCCTATAGGAGAATTCGATAATTAAATATATCCCTTCTCGAGTTCTTTATTAATATATTTATTAAAATACTCCTATTTCTTTTAATTTATTAAGTATATTAAAAAAAACTTAGGTTATATTCCGTTTTTAAGTTCGATTTTTATATCTTAGTTATTCTATTTTAGTAATCCTATTTCTTTAGGTTTTATAAATAGTTTTATTAGTCTATCGAGATAGTAGGAGTATCTATTGATACTGTATATTAATACCGTATAATCGATATCGAGAATCGCCCGAGTAGCTAGCAAAGGCAGAAAACATAAACAAATAAATAGTTTTATATATATTTAGTACTCTTTAAGTATAGTTTAGAGTTATTATAATCCTCGATTATTAATACTAGTTATAAACTTCTTAGAGCTTTTTATTATTTTAATAAAAGCTATATATCGTATTTATTCTCGTTTTTTAATAATTTTCTAAAGTTTATTTAAACCTTTTTTTTTTAAGTTATTTAGTAATTAGATTTTTTTAAAAAACTTAGCTAGTAGTCTAATCTATTTATAAGTTATGTTTTATAACTACGAGATTCTTAAAATAATATAAATATTTCTAATCTCCGTAATATTATATTATAATTATTCTTATTAGTTATTAATATATATCGAGAGGTATATAGTTTTTTAATTAATATATTTATAGTTATAGTTAACTCGTTCTTTTTTTATTATTTATAATTAATATAAATTATCTTTTTATATTTATAATAAGTTAAGTTTATTTACTATCCTTAGTAAAATATAAGTTTTTTATATACTACTATTAATAATAGCTTTTAGTCCTCGTCCATAAATATCGAGGTTAATTCGTAAATATACGTCGTTACGTTATTTAGTTATATATAAGAACTTTTTTTTATTCTTATTTTTTATTATTTTTTTATAATTAGCTTTTTTAGTTTTTTAATATACGCTTTGTTTATTAAGTATCTTATTCGCGTAGTTCTTATTATTCTTTTTATACCTTAGCCTTTTTAATATAATAAACTTAATATTAATCGTATTTATAATTTTCTTATTTTATATATTTACTATTAAGGTATTTTATAAAAAAGTTAGGGTTTAGACTAAATATTACTTTATTATTATTATTAAAGCTTAGTAATATCTAACTAAGTAATTAGTTTTTTATATAAATATTCTTAATAAGTTTATTATTATATTTTTATAAATAGAAATAGCTATTTTATATATATACGAAGTATTAGAAGTATTTATTATTTAGGTACTCTATTTAAAATAATATTTTATAAAAAGGGTCTTTAGGGTTAAGTAGAGAGTAGTTTTTATTTATATAAAGGGTTATTATAACCTTTTTACGTTCCTTAGTTTTATAAAACTAAATAGTTTAATCATTTCTAAAGGGATAAATATATTTATATTATAGTTCGTTATCGTTTTTTTTAGAACTAGTATTATTAATACTAAGTAATATTTTATAATTAATCTCTATTTAAGTACGTTATTAAGTAATATTACGAGGTTTATTTAAGTTATAAAATAGTTTTATTTATTAAAATAAAAAGAACTAGTCCTTATTTTAATATCTTTTTCTTTTTAAAAATTAAAATCTTTTTTTTTTTTATATAGTGGTTTTTTTTTCAACTTTATAGGCGTAAAAGATCGACCTTAACGGGATTATGCTTTTAAAGGAAATTATATAATACGGTATACTTTTTAATTATATAATATATATAATATACCCTAAGTACGTACTTGACGTAATATAATAATTTTAATACGAAAACCGCTATATAATTTAGGATAAGTAAGCTACTCTATAGTAGCGTTAGTTAAAAAGGTTAATAGTAGAGGTTAGCTATAATAGTTAACTATAATAGTTAGCTATAATAATTAGAAACGGCCCTTAATTATAGAAGTTTTGAACTTTAATAATAACATAGAGGTTTCTAAAAAAAGGGCTAAATAGGCTAATATTTATTACTTTTTTACTATACTAAAGCTTATAAAGATTTTTTTTATCCTTATCGTTTTCAATATTACTTAAAGCTACTCTCTATTTAAATTAAATAAATCTACTAAATAAATTTATTAAATAAACTTATTAATATATAAACTACTATTTTAAAAATGCTTATTAATAAGTTTACCCCTCTTAAGCTAGGCGCCCTCTTTAACTAGCTCGACGCTATAACTATTATAATTAATATAAATACGCCCGAGGATTAGTAAAGTACTTTTTAATAGTACGGAATTTAGCTAAGTAATAATATAAACGCTATAAATAACTAGGTTAATATGGATATTAAGATTTAGTATATTAATATTAGTTTAGAAATTATATTTTATAGAGCTAAAAATTCCTTTAATATAGGTTATATTATAAACGTAAAGGAATATATAAAGGGCCCCTTAACTTTTAATAAAAAGGAGTATATAATATAAGATCTAATTACTTATATAAGTTAATACTAAGAAGTTTTATATATATTAAAATAAGTATAGCTCGCTCTTTAAACGGGTAAGGAAAAGTTAAGAGCTATTAATAAAAAGAAGATAACGGTTAAGTTAGTTAATTTTAATTAGTAGTTAGGTATAGAGCGTAATATACTTAGTTTTCCTTAATACGTAATATACGGTACGGCCCCGGCGGATTGCTCCGTCGGGGGTTTCTTTTTTTTTATAACTCTAAAGTTAAAAATCGGTTTTTTTAAATACTTCGATCTTATTTTTATATATAAGGTCCTTAAGCTGTTCTTTAATTCTATAAATAAATTTTTATTAGCGTTTACCTATTTTATTATATAAATAAGCTTAGTTAGAATTTTGTTTAAGTTAGTTTTAAATTTAATAAGTAGTCTTTAGTTTATATAGTTTTATTATATTATATAAACGAGGCCATTTATAATTCTTTTTTATATTAGATCTTTTTTTTTAAAAAATTTAAGGAGCTACTCCTTTATATTAATTAGGAGTCTTTGCTTAATTCGTTTTTTAAAAAAGTAAAATATATTTTTTATAATAAGGTCCATTTTAGCCTTTTTTTTTATATTTTTATAAATTTAAAAAAGTATAATAATATATTCGAGATTATTTTTTTTAAAAATATAGGGTTAATAAGCGGGTATTTCTTTCTTTTTTTATTACTATTACTGAGGTTTTAATAAAAAGTAGTATAGTATTATATTTAGCTCATCTTATATTCTTAGGTTATTTTAAGTACTATTCTATTTATTCTTTACTATTTTAATAAATAAGGTAGTTATTATCGTAATAAGCTATTTATAAGAGTTACTTATAAAGGACTTTTTTATTTATAATATTAGCTCGTTTTTTTAAAATAAGTTAGTATCAAGTATACTTAGGTTATTAATAATCTCTAGCTATATATCTTAGCTTATCCCCCCGACGGAGTAATTTACCGGGGCCGTATTGTGTATTACGTATTAGGGAAAACTGGGTATAATGCGCTCTATACCTAATTATTAACTAAAATAGTTAACCGACTCGACTATTATCTCCTTTTTATTAATAGTTCTTAACTTTTTATTATTTACTTATAGGACGAGCTTTACTTATTTTAATACGTATAGGACTTTTTAATATTAGCTCGTATAAGTAGCTAGGTTTAGTATAATCTATTTTTTTATATAAGTATTATTATTACTTAGGGGGTCCTATAAGAGCTATTTAAAGTACCAGCTTATTACCCTAACTTTATATATTTTTAACCCGTTTATTATAATTATTATAACTAAGTTAATATTAATATACTAAATCTTAATATTTATATTAACCTAGCTATTTATAGCGTTTATAATATTACTTAGCTAAATTCCGTATTATTAAAAAGTACTTTATTACTTTTTAAGCGTACTTACGTTAGTTATAATAGTTATATATTACGACCTAATATACATAACTAAGACCAGGGCCTGCCCCGTAGGCTTATAGTAGCTATAGTATACTATATATATAAAAAAACGAGAATATAAAATAATTTTTATAGAACGGAAGAACTATAAATAAGTTATATATAAATAAGAAGTAGTAATTACGTAATAAAGTAATTATTATAATTACTCTAAGTAAGCGCTTATTAATATTTACTAAGTAATTACCTAACGAATAAAAGTAATTACTAATAAAGGATATATTTATAAGTAGACTTATATATAGTATAGACTTAAGCCGGGCTTAAAGATAAACTTTTATAGCTTCTTTAGTAATTAACTTAGTATTAGATCTTATAATTATTTTTAGCTATTTTTATTAAAAACCTCTTTTAATAAGACTATAATTAATTACTAAAGCCTTATTTATTTTATAATTTATAAATATAGCTCTAGGGAAGCTATTTACGACTATAATATTACCTACTTAGTACTTATAGCCTTAACTTTTATTAATATACTTATTACGATAAGCTAGCTATAATACTTTAATTACTTCTATTTAATAAGTTAACCTTACAAAACTTATTAAGTAGTAAAACGAACGACGATATTTTCTAAAACCCTAAGTACCCCTTTATTTAACTCTAAACGACCCGTTAACTTAGTTAGTAAGCTAGCTAGGGTTAAAAATAACGAGATATTTAATATTACTTACGATTTTAATAATAACGTAGTTTTTAAAAAAGTAAATTATAAAAAAATACGGTATACTATTAAGAAAAATAATAAATAGAATAAGGAACTCGCAAAACTCTTTAATAATAACTCCGCTTAAATAGCCGTAACTCTAACTAAGAATAATAAAAATATCGCCGCTCTTTAAAATATAGTTAATAAAGCTATAACTAACTTAGAAATTAAAAAAAGAGAAGTAAACGATTTAAAATAAGAAGTTAGAACTTTCCGAGCTACTATTAGTATTATTAAAACTCCTATAAATAAATAAGAAAAACTTAAACTTAATATACTTATTATTTTTAATAGAACTACTAAGTATTTTAAAGGATTTTTAATTTAAATTTAAACTTATTAAACGTTTTATATTATTAACTTCTATAATAAAACTAAACGAGTTATTTATATAATAACTTTTTTTAGAGGACGAGCCTTAGAGTAGTTCGAACCCTTTTAAAAAGAATTCCTTAATAATAATAGTTATTTATTATACTATAAAGAAAAAACCGGAAATATTTTTAATAATATAGTAGGATTTTAGAATACTCTTAAATCCTTATTTTAAAACCTTAATAAAAAACGATAAGTTAAAAAAAACTTAGCTAACTTTTAATAAACTAAGTCTGTTTTATATTATATTACTAAGTTTAAGAAACTTATAATCCGACTCGATTTTATTAAAAAAACCTATATCTTTTTATTTTACTAAGGATTAAAAGATAAAGTTAAGGACGAACTTAGTAAAATAGAAATATTAATAAAATTCTTATAGTATATCGAACTCGTTATTAAGATTAATACTCGATTATATAAATAACATAAAAAAAAAAGAGAAGTACGACGCCCTTAAGCTAACTCTAATTAAAGATATTAGAACTACGGTAAACTACTAAATAACTACTAAAATAACCTAAGAAATTAATAATAATAAAATACGTTTTATAAATAATACGGAGGACTTATAGACCTTAGTATTACTAAATATAAAGAATTATAATAAAAAAAGGATTTTAAATACTATAACTATAATAAACTAGGATATATAGCTAGAGATTATTAATAACCTAAGCGTATTTAATACTAACTTATTTTAAAAAAACGAGCTAATATTATAAATAGGGAAGTCCCTTATAAATAATTTTTATAAATAGCTTATTATAATAATAACTATCTTACTTATTAAAATAATAAAGAATAAATAGGATAGTACTTAAAGTAACTTAAAATTAAAAAACGATCCGGGTACGATACTATACTACCCCCTATTAAAACCCTAGTAATAATAATAATAAAAAGAAATACCTACTTACTAACCCTATATTTTTAAAAAAAAATAATATTAAGTATATTACTACGCTCTTTTAGATTTATAAGAATATAAAAAAAAAGGCTAGAATAGACCCCGTTATAAAAAACATACTTTACTTTTTTAAAAATCGAATTAAATAAAAAATTCTTAGCTAATATAAAAGAGTAACTCTTTAAATTTAAAAAAAGAGGACCTAATACTAAAAAAATTATAAATAGCCTCGTTTATATAATATAATAAAACTATATAAACTAAAAACAATTTACTAAGTTTAAAAAAGGACTCGATTTAAATAAAATCCTAACTAAGTCTATTTATATAATATAAAAAGTAAATAATAATAGAAAGTTTATTTATAAAGTTAAAAAATAGCTCGAAAACCTCTTATATAAAAATAAGATCGAAATAATTAAAAGACCGATTCTTAATTTTAAAGTTATAAAAAAAAAAAAATTTTAACTTTAAAAAAGAAGATATTAAAATAGGACCTAGCTCCTTTTATTTTAACAAAATAAAATTACTTTATAATTTAAATAAACTTCGTAACGTTACTTAATAATATACTTAGATAAAGATCGATTATAAAGTACTACTTAGTATTAATAATACTAGCTCTAAAAAAAATAATAAAAAACTATAGTATAAATATATCTATCTATTTAAAGATAATTAAATTATTTAGTTTTATAAGATAGAAAAACGTAAAAAGGTTATAATAACCTCTTATATAGATAAAGACTATTCTCTATTTAATCTTACGGACCCTTTTTATAAAAAACTATTTTAAGTAGAATGCCTAGATAATAAATACTTTTAGTACCTCGTATATAAATAAAATAGCCGTTTTTACTTATAAAAACGTAATAATAAACCTATTAAAAATATTTATATAAAAGACTAACTACCTAGCTAGATATTACTAAGTTTTAATAATAATAATAAGGTAATATTTAGTCTAGATCCTAGCTTTTTTATAAAATACTTTAATAATAAGTATATAAAATAAAAAAATTATAAATATAACTAATATTAAATTTATTATATTAAAAAAGCTAAAGTATAAAAAGAATAATAAGAACTATATAAATAAGGTGCTTAATAAAAGAAGCGTATATTAAAAAACTAAAAAAGCTAATTATAAAAGAACGACGAGAGGCGAGAATAAAAAAAAAGTTCTTATATATAACTAAATAATATAATAACGCATACTTATGAGTTAACTTTAATATTTATAAACAAGGACTAAATACTATTATTAATAGTAGCGTATAAAAAACCTATATTTTATTAAGGATAGTAAATAAACTTAATTTATTATAAGTATAAAAAAATAATTTATATTAATTATAAATAGTAAAAAGAGAACGAGTTAATTATAATTATAAATATATTAATTAAAAGACCGTATACTTTTTAATATATATTAATAATTAATAAGAATAATTATAATACGATATTATAGAGATCGGAAATATTAATATTATTTTAAAAATCTCGTAATTATAAAAATATAATTTATAAATAGATTAGATTATTAACTAGGTTTTTTAAAAAAATTTAGTTACTAAACGACTTAAAAAGAAAAAGGGTTTAAACGGATTTTTAATAATTCTTAAAAAACGAGAATAAATACGATATATAGTTTTTATTAAAATAGTAAAAAGCTCTAGGAAGTTCGTATATAGTACTAATAATCGAGGATTATAATAACTCTAAACTATACCCGAGGAGTACTAACTATATACGAAACTATTTATAAAACCTAAAGAAATAGGATTATTAGAATATAATAATTAGGATATAAAAATCGAACTTAAAAAAAAAGTATAACCCGGGTTTTATTTAATATACTTAATAAACTAAGAGAAATAAGAATACCTTAACGAATATATTAATAAAAAGCTCGAAAAGGGATATATTTAACTATTAAATTTTCTTATAGGATTCCCTTTATTTTTTATATTAAAAAAGGGCGGAAAATTAAGACTTATTATTAATTATAAAAAACTTAATAAAATTACGAAAAAGAATTACTATCCCTTATTATTTATTATTAAGCTTAGAGATCTATTTTATAGAGTTAATTAGTTTATTATTATAGATCTTAAAGAAGTATTTAACTAGATTCGAATTAAAAAAAGAGATAAATAAAAAACAGTATTTTAAATTTATAAAAGACTCTTTAAGTACCTCGTTATACCCTTTAAACTTACTAATACTTTAATAACCTTTTAAATAATAATTAACTACGTATTCTAAGAGTACGTTAATATTTTTATTATTATTTATATTAATAATATCCTTATCTTCTCTTCCGATCTCGAAATATATAAAAAGTATATTTATATAGTATTTTAAAAACTCTAAAATACTAAACTATATACTAAACCCTCTAAGTACGAGTTCTATATATAAAAAATAAATTTCTTAGGATATATTATTATATTAAGATAAATTTATATATAAGTATTAAAAATAGAAGTAATTAGGGACTAGCTTATACTATAGAACGTTAAGGATATATAAAGATTTTTAGGATTCGTTAATTTTTATTAATAATTCCTTAAAAACTATATTAATATAATTAGACCTTTTAATAACTTAATATAAAAAGATACCTTATTTATTTAGGACCCTAAGTATAAAAAAGTATTTATTAAAATTAAAAATATAGTTATTTTTAAATTAGTTATTATAATCCTAGACCTTTAAAAACCTTTTAAAATTAAGACTAATACTTTAGATTTTGCTATAAGAGTAGTCTTAGGATAATAAAATAAGTAAAAAAAGCTTTATTTATATTATTTCTATTCTAAAGTATTTTACGGAGTAAAATTAAATTAATAAATTTATAATAAAGAATTAATAATAATTATTAAAGTATTTTAAGAATAGAGACTATAGTTATTTAGAACTAAATACGAAGTTATAGTTTATATAGACTATAAGAACTTTATAAACTTTATAATAAATAAAAACCTAAATAAATAATAAGTTAAATAGAGCGAATTCTTATCTAAGTATAACTTCTAAATTATTTATTAAAAAGGTTTAGAAAATAATAGAGCGGACGCTCTTAGTAAAAGACCTAATTATAAAGTTGCGGTTCCTAAAGAAATATAAGTTATTTTTAAATAGGAGAGGGATAGTAGCTTTATACTAACTACGAAGCTTTTTATAATAATTAAAAAAATTAATACTAACCTAATTAAAAAGATAATTTTTAAGCTTATTATAGAAATTTATAGTATATTAGTATATAGTTATTAAGGAGTTACTAAAACGTAAAAACGGATTCGTTAGTACTATAATAAATCCGCTATACGTATTAAAATTATAAAAGTAATTAAGGATTGCATAACTTATAAAAAAAATAAAAATAGCCTATATAAGCCCTATAGCGAGCTATAACTATTATAACTACTAATAAAAGCATAGTAATTAATTATATAGGACTTTATTATTAAACTACTAAAGTTTAGGGAACTATTTACTAAAGTATAGTACGATAGTATTTTAATTATAGTTAACTAACTTACTAAGTTTACGTACTTTATTTTTTATAAAGAATTAAATATTATAAAAAACCTAGTATACGTATTTACTAAAGTTATACTCTCAAACTACGGTTTATTAAAAGAAATTATTTTTAATAGAAATAAACTATTTATTTTAAAGTTTTAAAAATTTCTAATTTCGTAACTTAGTACGGATTATAACCTATTAATATTATTTTATTTATAAATTAATAAATAAATAGAAAGGATTAATTAGATCTTTAAAATATACCTTTATTATTATATAAACTACGACTAGGATAATTAAGTAATATTCTTATTAATAACTTAGTTCGTATATAATAGTATAGTTAGTAAAAGTATAAGAAAATCCCTATTTTATTTTAATTACGGATTTTAATTAATAATATATAAAGAAGTATAATAAGGACTATAGGCTATAAAAACTATAATAAACGTAAATAAGCTTAAAAAGATCTATAGATAAGTATTAATAAACCTCGAGTTTATATAATAGCATATAAAAAAGAATATAGATAGATTAAGGATTAGAGGATTATTTTTAAAAAAGGGGGATAGTACCTATTTCCTTTACTATAATATTTAAACAAAATAATTAAGTAATAAATTAGATTATAAAAAACTTAAACTTTTTAAAATTATTAAAAAAGTCTTATTACTTAATTACGAATTAAGATTACTAAATATAATACAATACTACCCCGTTTTTTACGTCTTATTACTCGAGCCTATATTAAAAAGTTTATATATAGAAGATTATATTATTGTTAAACTAAACTAACTAGAATATAAAGTCGAACGAATTATTAACTATAAAATAAAGGATAATAAAAGGGAATATTTTATTAAATAAAAAGGCTATAGATATAAAGAAAATATATAGGAACTTATTACGAACTTCTAGAACTCTTAGGAATCCTTTTTAAAATACTAAAGTTAAAATTAAACCTAGAACTCCTAGCTATTATAGCATCCTAATTAATTATTTTAAAAATATTATTAAATTACGCTTTTTGCATAGCGGCTAACTTATCCTCGTTAATAATATTAAAAAAATTAAGGATCGCTTTTCCCTTTTTAAATACTATCCTTTTCTTTTTTTAAAAACGATTTAATTTTAATAAAAACTAATCTATTTTAACCTACGCACAGTATAAGGCCTTTACTCGTTTTTAAAAAAAAAGCTCCTCTACCTCTTCTTTACGTTCTAACTTATCGGCTTTAAATTAAAAACGATCTATTATAAATATAATTAATATAAAAAACACTAATAAAAAAAAATTTATAATTATATATAATACTAGTAATCGCGTTATAAGAACGACTATAACGTATATACTTATAATACCTTAATTTACCCTCTAATATTTTATATTTTTACCCTAATAAGTAATAAAATAAGTAAAGTATTATAATTTCAAATCCTCGTTCTTTAATTTTAAAAATAAGCTTTAATTAATAATATATTAAAAATCTAGCGAATATCTTAGCATTTTTTAAAAAAACTACTTAACAAGCCCTAACCTAGGCTATAATAACTTATTTATAAGTTTATAAAGATAAAACTTTTAAAAAGGAGACCTAATATTACGACCTAATATATATAACTAAGACTAGGGCCCGCCCCGTAGGCTTATAATAGCTATAGTACGCTATATATATAAAAAAACGGGAATATAAAATAACTCTTATAAAATAAAAGAACTATAAATAAGTTATATATAAATAAGAAATAATAATTACATAATAAGATAATTATTATAATTATTCTAAATAAGCACTTATTAATATTTACTAAGTAATTACTTAATAAATAAAAGTAATTATTAATAAAAAATATGTTTATAAATAGATTTATATATAGTATAAACTTAAGCTAAGCTTAAGGATAAACTTCTATAGCTTCTTTAGTAATTAACTTAATATTAAATCTTATAATTACTTTTAGTTATTTTTATTAAAAACCTCTTTTAATAAGATTATAATTAATTACTAAAGCTTTACTTATTTTACGATTTATAAATATAGCTCTAGGGAAGCTATTTACGACTACGATACTATTTACTTAGTACTCGTAGCTTTAACTTTTATTAATATACTTATTACGATAAGCTAGTTATAATATTATAATATCGAGCTAACTAAAGAGGGCGCCTAGTCCGAGAGGGGTAAACTTATTAATAAGTATTTTAAAAGAGTTCTAGCTTATTAATTACTAATTATATACTAAGAGTAAAGTAGGTTCTCGTTAAGGTAGTAGTTTATATATTAATAGGTTTATTTAATAGATTTATTTAGTAGATTTATTTAGTAAATTTATTTAGTTTAAATAGAGAGTAGCTTTAGGTAATATTAGAAGCGATAAGGATAGAAAGAATTTTTATAAGCTTTAATATAAAGAGTAATAAATATTAGCTTATTTAGCCTTTTTTTTAAAAACCTCTACGTTATTATTAAAGTTTAGAACCTTTATAGTTAAGAAAAGCTATTTCTAACTATTATAGCCGACTATTATAATTAATTATTATAGTTAATTATTATAACTAACTTTTATTATTAACCTTTTTAGTTAGTACTACTACGTAATAAAGAGGGTAGCTTACTTATCCTAAATTAAATAGCGGTTTTTATATTAAAATTATTATATTACGTTAAGCGCGTACTTAGGATATATTATGTATATTATATAGTTAAAAAGTATATTATATTATATAATTTCCTTTAAAAGCGTAATCCCGTTAAGGTTGATCTTTTATACTTATAAAGCCGGAAAAAAAACTACTATATATCTTAGCTTATTATAATTATAATATTTAAAGTCCTTTTTTTATTACGGTTCTTTATATTTAATAATACTAAGGTTTATAAATCCTCCGTATTATTTATAAAACGTACTTTATTACTATTATTCTTTTAAATTATTTTAGTAATTACTTAGTAATTTACTATAGTTTTAGTATTTTTTATTAGAGTTAGCTTAAAAGCGTCGTACCTCTCTCTTTTCTTTACGTTATTTATATAATTAAGTATTAATTTTAATAATAAGCTCAATATACTATAAAAATTCTATTAATATTTCTATTTTACTAAGTTCGTCCTTAATTTTATTTTTTAATTTTTAATTAAATAAAAAGATATAGCTTTTTTTTAGTAAAATCGAGTCGTATTACGAGTTTTTTAAACTTAGTAACGTAATACGAAGTAAACTTAGTTTATTAAAAGTTAACTAGGTTTTTTTTAGCTTATTACTTTTTATTAAGGTTTTAAAATAAGGATTTAAAAATACTTTAAAATCTTATTATATTACTAAAAATATTTATAATTTTTTTTATAGTATAATAAATAACTATTATTATTAAAAAAATCTTTTTAAAAGGGTTTAAACTACTCTAAGGCTCGTCCCTTAAGGAAAGTTATTACGTAAATAACTCGTTTAGTCTTATTATAAAAGTTAATAATATAAAACGTTTAATAAGTTCTAATTTAAATTAAAAATCCTTTAAAATATTTAGTAATTTTATTAAAAATAATAAGTATATTAAGCTTAAGTTTTTTTATTTATTTATAGGAGTTTTAATAATATTAATAGCGGCTCGGAGGGTTTTAACTTTTTATTTTAAGTTTTTTTTTTTTTTTTTAAGTTTTAAGTTAGTTATAGCTTTATTAACTATATTTTAAAGA
The DNA here is from genome assembly GCF_030867565.1 of Colletotrichum costaricense. Classification (NCBI taxonomy): domain Eukaryota; kingdom Fungi; phylum Ascomycota; class Sordariomycetes; order Glomerellales; family Glomerellaceae; genus Colletotrichum; species Colletotrichum costaricense. The sequence goes on along the minus strand of NW_026848236.1, from coordinate 1,650,902 downwards.
GCGGTAATATTTTTATTATTTTTAGTTAAAGTTATAGCTATTTAAATCCCCCTGACGGAGTAATTTACTAGGGCCGTACTGTATATTACGTATTAAGGAAAACTAGGTATATTACGCTTTATACCTAATTACTAATTAAAATAGCTCCCGACCTTCCCCCGCTTTTAGCTATTTAAAAAGCAAGCTATACTTATTTTAACGTATATAAAACCTCTTAGTACTAGCTTATATAAGTAGCTAGATTCCGTATTATATACTCCTTTTTATTAAGGGTTAGGGGGCCCTTTATATATTCCTTTATATCTATAATATAGCTTATATTAAAGGGATTTTTAGCTTTATAAAATATAATTTTTAAATTAACGTTAATATATTAAATTTTAACGTCCATATTAGCCCGGCTATTTATAGCGTTCGTACTATTACTTAACTAAATTTTATATTATTAAAAAGTATTTTATTAATCCTCGGGCGTACTTATATTAATTATAATAGTTATAGCGTTGAGCTAGCCGAGGGTACCTAGCCCGAGAGGGGCAGACTTATTAATAAGTATTTTTAGGTAAGCTTACTAATTACTAACTATATACTAAGAATAGACTATCTAAGTAGTAGTTTATATATTAATAAGTTTATTTAATAAATTTATTTAGTTTAAATAAAAAGTAGCTTTAGGTAATATTAAAAGCGGTAAAGATAGAAAAAATCTTTATAAGCTCTAAAAAGTAATAAATATTAACCTATTTAGCCCTTTTTTTAAAAACTTTTATATTATTATTAAAGTTTAGAACCTTTGCGGTTAAGGAAGGCTGTTTTTAACTATTACGGCTAATTATTATAGCTAACTATTACGGCCGACTTTTATTATTAACCTTTTTAACTAGCGCTATTATATAAAGAGTAGCTTATTTATCCTGAATTATATAGTAGTTTTTATATCGAAATTACTATATTACGTTAAGCACGTACTTAGGGTATATTATATATATTATATAATTAAAAAGTATACCGTATTATATAATTTTCTTTAAAAGCGTAATCCCGTTAAGGTTGATCTTTTGCGCCTATAAAGCTAAAAAAAAACCACTATATAGCTATTTAAATAGAGTTATTATTAAAAAGCTTTATAAGTTCTTTATTCTATTTATTACTTTTTTTTAATAATATATTATATTTTTTTATAATCTACTTTTTTAAAAACTATATTATTATTATAGTTATAAGCTATATTAAGTATCTTATTATCCTTAATTTTAGTTAGCTCGTTAACTAAGTTAATAAGTTACTTAATATTAAATAAAGGGGTACTTAGAGTTTTAAAAAATATTATTATTTATTTTATTACTTAATAAGTCTCGTAAAATTAACTTATTAAATAAAAGTAATTAAAATATTATAGCTAGTTAATTATAATAAGTATAATAATAAAAGTAAAGGCTATAAATACTAAGTAAATAGTATTATAATTATAAATAACTTCCCTAAAGTTATATTTATAAATTATAAAGTAAATAAAGCTTTAATAATTAATTATAGTTTTATTAAAAAAGGTTTTTAATAAAAACAACTAAAAGTAATTATAAGATTTAATACTAAGTTAATTATTAAAGAAATTATAAGAAGTTTATCCTTAAGCCCGGCTTAGGTCTATATTATATATAAATCTTATTTTTAAATATATCCTTTATAACGTTCTTATTTATTATTATTTAATTATTTACTAAATAGTCGTCCGTCCTACTTATTTATAATTATTTATTTTATTTATTTATAAGCGTCCGTTCTTTATTTTATTATATAATCGTAGTTACGTAACTTATTTATAGTTCTTTTATTCTAAGAGGAGTTATTTTAAGTCCGTATTTTTATATATATAGTATAATAGCTACTATAGGTCCCGTAGGGCGGGACCCTAGTCTTATTATACGTATTAAGTCGTAATAAAAAGTTTAAAAACGTAGAAAAATATTTAAAAAAAAATAGTCTAACGAGATAATAGGAGTTTTATTAATATTATATATTAATACTATATAACCGATATTAAGAATTGCCCGAGTAGCTAGCAAAGGTAGAAATAAAAAATAAGTAATAAAAACTAAAATAATTTTCGAATTATATAAGTTTATATAAGCCGGTTCTATATAAAGCTAGTAGTTAAGAAAATCGTAATTATTTTATTAGTTAGATAAAGTAGGATATAGCCCGCCTAGCTAACTAACATAGCCCCCCTAGTAAAACTCTAGTATAATATTTATAAAATCGAATTTTCTAGTACGTATAGCTTTAACGAGGTAATGCGGGATATTCTTATAAAAGAATATAAAAAGTAAATATTCATATAGAAGCAAGAATATATGAATATAAGGGAAATAAGCGTATATAAAAGAGGTTTTTATAATAAAAAGAGTAATATAATTAAATTACTATATAAGAAGTTGCTTGCTTAACCAAAGGTCCAGGTAAGTAAATATACGCCTATATATAGGCATAAAAACCTCTTACTAAAATATTCTATTGCTTATTAATTATGATATAATTAATAAGCGTATACGTAAGTAAATGCGTAATCGTAGTACGTAATTCCGTCTCGAGAGAATTCCAGATTATTTAGTTACCTTCCAGCACTTTCTATTGCTCACGTAAGCTTATGTAAGCAGTATTGCTTACATAACCAATACCTATAATAATCTACAGAAATCGTAGATTAATATAGTATATAGTTTGCTTACGTAATATTGATAATAAGGCGAATAATAAGGTAAACAAAGTTACCTTCGTAATAAATTTTTAGTTATTAAAGAAGCCCTAAGGGTCGATACGTTATTAATAACGTCTTAGTATTTTAATAAAGTATAGTTAAAATAAACGATTAAATAATAATAATAATAATTTATTCTTATTTTTTATTTTTACTAGCTACTCGGGCAGTCCTTAATATTGATTATATAATATTAATAAATACTTTTATTATTTTAATAAACTGTTTTTTTTAAACTTTTTACTTTTTTAACTTTCCTTCTTATAAAGTTTATAACTACGAATTATTAATAATAATATTAAGTACCTAATATTACTACATTATAAACTACTTACTTAGCTAAGTTTACTACCCTCTAAATAATAATAGCTTATAGTAATATAATATTAAAAATACCCTCGTTACTATTATTAAGAATAATACTAACCTTCATAATATTTACTACGCTTTTAATTTTAATTTATATATATATATATATATTCTCGTTACCTCGTTTTTTTTAATTTAGTTAAAAAACGCTTCTTTACTATTTATTATTATTATTTTATTATTATTACTATCGAATTATTTATTTTAAATATATATTATTAAAATATTAAAATACGTAGTTATTATTAACCCCTAGGGCTTTTTTAATAATTAAGAATTTAATTTTATAAATATTATACTAAAAGACCCCGAACTATAATACGGCCGTTTTAAAGAATACGGATTAAATACTATTAATTGAAAAATTAGAAAAATATATATTAATATAATTATTATTTTCCCTTTGGGGTCCGGCCCGCCTTATTAGAGGCTAACTTTACCCTCATAAGTAAACTAGTCTACTAAGGTTAATACTAATTTTTATTACGTAATAAACTTTATAATTAATAATAACTAGCCGTAGCTATTAATACTAACTAAACTTAAAATATTAATAACCCCGCCGCCGTAGTATATTAATTACCTTTTTAATAGCTAAATACTAGCCCTTACTTTCTCTCTTTATCTTATTTAATAATAACCTCTCTTTAATATTCTTATTTAATATACTTATTTATACTCTTTTTAAGTTCTTAATTATATTATTAAATCTAAGCTTATTTATACTTTATTATATTAAAAAAGTATTAATAAGAGCAACGCTTATTATAATATATTTATCTATTTTTTATAAATTAATATTATTAATATAATATTTATTAAGGCGGTTTTTTTATAACTCGGGGTTATTTAATATAATACTTATAAAATTAAATAACTTTTAATTATTAAAGAAGCCCTAAGGGTTAACGAGTTATTAATAATATCTTAGTATTTCAATAAAGTATATTTAAAGTAAATAGTTAGATAGCGATAATAATAATATAATAATAATAAATAGTAAGGGAAGCGTTTTTAATTTTAATAAAGGAAATAAAATCATAAATAAATATATATATATATATACGAGTTAAAGTTAAAATTATTAAAGTAAATATTATAAAGTTAATATTATTTAATAATAGTAACGAGGGTAGTTTTAATATTACCGTTATAAACTATTATTACTTAGCGGGCTATAAACTTAGCTAAGTAAGTAGCTTATAAAATAGTAACGTTAAGTACTTAATATTACCGTTAATAATATATAGTTATTTATTTTTATATTCTAATTTTACTAACTACTCGGGTAGTTCTTAATATTAATTATATAGTATTAATATACGGTATTAGTAAATACTTATACTATTTTAGTAAACTATTTTTTTTTAAAATCTTCTTCCTCCTTTTTATTTTTCCCTCTTATAAAGTTTATAACTATAGATTATTAATAATAATATTAAATACTTAATATTACTACCTTATAAGCCCGCATACCTAGCTAAGTAAACTATTTTTTTAAGTATAATAGCTTATAATAATAATATTTAAGATGCCCTCGTTACTATTATTAAATAATATTAACCTTATATCTACCCTATTTTAACTTTACTTATATATATATATATATTTATTACCTCGTTTCTTTTATTAAAATTAAAAAACGCTTCCCTTATTATTTATTATTATCGTATTATTACTATTATTATTACTATTATTATTATTATTAAATTATCTACTTACTTATTAAAATACTAAAATACTAACCTATCGATTTATAAGGATATTTTAAAAGCTAAAAGCTCGATCTTATAAGTATTATACTAAAGGACCCCGAATTATAATATAGTTATTTTAAAAAATACGGATTAGATATTATTAATTTAAAAATTAGAAATATTAACGTAATTATTATTATAATTAGTACTTAGCTTATTTAATATAATAGCCTTAAAATACTTAACTAACTCTTAAGTATTATTAATATTTTAAAATCGCTATATAAGAGTAAATTAAAAAGGATTAAAAAGAAAAATCTAGTATTATTAAAAAAAAAAAAAAAAGTAAAGAGTAGTTTTTAGCTATTTAGAGGGTAATTAATATATTATAATAGCGGGGTTATTTTACTTAGTAACGGCTATAGCTAGTTATAGTTAGTTATAAAGTCTTATTAAGTACGTAATAAAAACTTAATATTAACCTTAATAAACTAGCTTATTTATAAAGGCGAAAATAGCCCCTAATAAGGCAGACTAGACCCTAAAGGGTAATATATAGTTATAAACTTTATAAAAGGGAAAGTTAAAAGATTAGAAAATTTAAAAAAAAATAGTTTATTAAAATAGTAAGAGTATTTATTAATATTATATATTAATATTATATAAATAATATTAAGAACTGCCCGAGTAGCTAGTAAAAGTAAAATATATATATAAATAATTTCTTTTAGGGTCCGGTCCGCCTTATTAAGGGCTATCTTCGCCTTTATAAATAAGCTAGTTTATTAAGGTTAATATCGAGTATTTTTATTATATATTAAAACTTTATAACTAACTATAGCTAGCTATAGCTGTTACTAAATATTAATAATCCTACCGTAATATATTAATTACTCTTTAAATAGCTAAAACCTACTTCTTATTTTTTAATTTATTTAATAACTTTAAAATATCTTTTTTAGTCTTTCTAAACTTCTTATTTTATTATTATAATACTAAAGTATTAATTATACTTTATAATTAATTAAGTATTTTATTAAGGCTATATTATATTAGTTAAGTATTAATAAGGGTAATACTTATATTAATATACGTATTTTAGATTTTTAAGTTAATAGTATTTAATCCGTATTTTTTAAAACGACCTTATTATAATTCGGGGTTTTTAATATAATATTAATAAGACTAAATTACTAAGTATATCCCCTAAGGTATCCCTATAAGTCAATAAGTTATTAGCGTCTCGGTTTTTTAATAATATATATTTAAGAATAAATAGATAATTTAATAATAATAATAATAATAATAGTAATAATAATAGCATAATAATAATAAATAGTAAGGGAAATAGCGTTTTTTAATTTTAATAAAAGAAATAAAATAATAAATATATATATATATATATAACCCTTTGGGGTCCGGTCCGCCTTATTAGGGGCTATTTTTACTTTTATAAATAAGCTAGTTTATTAAAGTTAATATTATATATTTTTATTACGTACTTTAATAAAACTTTATAACTAACTATAGCCGCCCATAGCCGTTATTAAATACTAACGATCCCGCTATAATATATTAATCGCCCTTTAAATAGCTAAAAACTACCCCCTACTTTTTATATTTTTTAATAATACTAGATTTTTCTTTTTAATCTTTTTTAATTTACTCCTACGTAGCGATTTTAAAATATTAATAATACTCGGAAATTAGTTAGGTATTTTAAAACTACGATATTATATAAGCTAGGTACTAATTATAATAATAGCTACGTTAATATTTCTAATCTTTAAGTTAATAATATTTAATTTATATTTTTTAAAACGATCGTATTATAGTTCGGGGTCCTTTAGTATAATACTTATAGGATTAAACTTTTAACCCTTAAAGTATCTCTATAGATCGATAAGTTAGTATCTTAGTATTTTAATAATATATATTTAAAATAAACGATTTAATAATAATAATAATAGGGCGATAGTAATAGGGCGATAGTAATAGGGCAATAGTAATAAGGTAATAGTAATAGGGTAATAGTAATAAACGGCGAGAGAAGCGTTTTTTAACTTTAATAAAGGAAACGAGGTAACGAATATATATATATATACGAGTTAAAATTAAAAAGTAAATATCGTACTTATAAAGGTCGATATTATTTAATAATAGTAACGAGGGTATCTTTAATATTACTATTATAAGTTACTATACTTAGAAAAGTAGCTAACTTAGCTAAGTACGTAGTAAGCTTATAAAGTAGTAACGTTAGGTACTTAATATTATTATTAATAATCTATAATTATAAACTTTATAAGAAGGAAAGTTTAAAAAGGTAAAAAATTTAAAAAAAATAGTTTAACGAAATAGTAGAAGTATTTATTAATATTATATATTAATACTATATAACCGATATTAAGAATCGCCTGAGTAATTAATAAAGGTAGAAATAAAAAATAAATATATATATATAAGTAAAGTCTATCGAGATAATAAGAGTATTTATTAATACTATATATTAATACTATATAAACGATATTAAGAACCGCCCGAGTAGCTAGTAAAGGTAGAATATTAAAATAAATATATATAAGTAAAGTTAAAAGTACTAAGGTAGATATCGTAGCTTATAAAGGTCGATATTATTTAATAATAGCAACAAGGGCATCTCTAATACTATACTATTATAAGCTACTATTATTTAAAAAAGTAACTAACTTAGTTAAATACGTAATAGGCTTATAAAGTAGTAGTATTAGGCGCCTAATATCGCTATTAATAATCCGTAATTATAAACTTTATAAGAGGGAAAGTTAAAAAAATAAAAGCTTTTAAAAAATAGTCTATCGAAATAATAAGAGTATTTATTAATATTATATATTAATACTATATAATTAATATTAAGAACTACCTAAGTAGTTAGTAAAGGTAGAATATAAAAAATAAATAAACTTTATAAAAAGAAAAGTTTAAAAAAATAAAAAACTTTAAAAAAATAGTTTAATAAGATAGTAAGAGTATTTATTAATACTATATATTAATACTATATAGCTAATATTAAGAATCGCCTAAGTAGCTAGTAAAAGTAAAAAAAAATTATATATATATATAGATATAAATAATTATTATTTTAATAAATACTTAGCTTATATAATACGGGCTTAAAATACTTAACTAACTTTAAAGTATTATTAATATTTTAAAAACGTAGTATAAAAATAAGTTAAAAAAGATTAAAAAGGATATTTTAAAGTTATTAAATAAAATAAAAAATAAAAAATAGTTTTTAATTATTTAGAGAGTAATTAATATATTATAATAAGATCGTTAGTATTTAATAATAATTACGGCCGGCTAAAGTTAATTATAAAACCTTATTAAAAAACGTAATAAAAATACCTAATATTAACCTTAATAAACTAGCTTATTTATTAAAGCGAACATAGCCCTTAATAAGGTAGACCGGACCCTAAAGGGAATAATAATAATAATATAATAATATAATAATATAATAATATAATAATATAATAATATAATAATATAATAATATAATAATATAATAATATAATAATATAATAATATAATAATATAATAATATAATAATATAATAATATAATAATATAATAATATAATAATATAATAATATAATAATAACAAATAATAAGAGAAGCGTCTTCGACTTTAATAAAAAAAAAGAGGTAACGAATATATATATATATATATATATATAAGTTAAAGTTAAAATAGGGTAAATATCATACTAATAAAGATTAATATCGTTCTTAATAATAGTAACGAGGGTATTTTTAATATTATTATTATAAGCTATTATTATTTAAAAAAGGTATAAACTTAGCTAAATACGTACTAGGTTTATAAAATAATAGTATTAGGTACTTAATATTATTATTAATAACCCGTAGTTATAAACTTTATAAAAAGAAAAGTCAAAAAGTTAGAAAATTAAAAAATATTAGTTTATTAAAATAGTAAGAGTATTCATTAATACTATATATTAATACTATATAATTATTATCCGTAGTTATAAACTTTATAAAAAAAAAGTTAAGAAATTTTTTAAAAAAATAGTTTATTAAAATAGTGGGAGTATTTATTAATACTATATATTAATATTATATAATTAATATTGAGAACCGCCTGAGCAGCTAGCAAATGCAGAAAATAAAAACAAATAGTACCTCTATTGAAACCCTAAAGTAGGTTATAAGTGAGGATCTCGGCGAGGACTCCCGTAGCGGCTAATCGCGCCTCAGTGCGGGAAATAACGGCACATTAGCTAGGGGAAGGCAATGAACCACCTATCCAAGAACGTTGGGGGTTGCCGCTATTAGAAGAGAAAGGGTCTTTCATTCAGGCATGCAACGACGGCCACACGCCGCTTTATCAGCACTAGCATAATGCCGTTAGTCAACCAAACGATGGGCTCGTAGTCCTTGAGCTAGTGACTTAGATCCTAGCAACTTCTCCCTGCCGCTTTACGTTACTCTACCGTCACGTTGACCGTGCACATTTCTCAACGCGAAAACCCCGGAGATGAGATGCTCCAAGCGAAAGCGGCGATTGATTCTGCTCCACCCTGGTGTGGCCCAGAAGTACCTGTCAGCCACGAAAAAAATCGTAATGGCCGAGAGCTCCAATTCAATCCGAAGCTTGCACAGCCGTGGCCCGTCCAAACTCATTCGCCCATCCACCCGTCGACCCTCACTTGCCGTGAATCGCCGCTCATTAACAGCCCGGCGCATTCCATCCCTCTCCATCATCACCGTCATCCTCCTCTCGTCACCACATCCGAGCATCCATCGGAATAGGCCACTATGCTCTCCAGTCGATTGATACCGCGCGCTGCAGCCAAGTCGGCTTTCAGAAAACCCTCGTAAAGGACCCTGATAGCAGAGCCTCATTCTTTCCAAGCTGACAGCTGTTTGTAGACTCCCCGCCGTCGCACCCCAGCTCTCCAGATGGAGCCGTGCCTACGCCTCGTCCTCTGGTACGTTGCTTATACCCCGAATATACTGCTTGTGACGCCACTGACCCTGTTATCAGAGGAGAACGATCTCGTTGTCATTGGCGGTGGCGTTGCCGGCTATGTCGCTGCGATCAAAGCTGGTCAAGAGGGCCTGAAGGTTGCCTGCATCGAAAAGCGAGGTACCCTAGGTGGAACATGCCTCAATGTTGGCTGTATTCCCTCGAAGGCACTCCTCAACAATTCTCACCTTTACCACACCATCAAACATGATACCAAGAACCGCGGAATCGATGTCTCAGACGTAAAGGTCAACCTGGAGCAGTTCATGAAGGCTAAGGACACCGCCGTCGGCGGCCTGACTAAGGGTGTCGAATTCCTCTTCAAGAAGAATGGTGTCGAATACATCAAGGGTGCCGGCACCTTCGTCAACGAGAACGAGATCAAAGTCTCTCTCAATGACGGTGGCGAGACCTCTGTGAAGGGCAAGAACATCCTGATCGCGACTGGCAGCGAGGCTACTCCCTTCCCTGGTCTCGAGATTGACGAGAAGCGCGTCGTCACCAGCACTGGTGCGCTCTCTCTCGACAAGATTCCGGAATCCCTCGTTGTCATTGGTGGCGGCATCATTGGTCTGGAGATGGCCTCCGTCTGGTCCCGTCTCGGCTCCAAGGTGACTGTTGTGGAGTTCCTCGGCCAGATTGGCGGCCCCGGAATGGACGCCGAGATTGCCAAGAGCTCTCAGAAGATTCTTAAGAAACAGGGTATTACCTTCAAGACGGGCACCAAGGTTCTGAGCGGCGACAAGAGTGGCGATAAGGTCAAGTTGGAGGTCGACTCTGCCAAGGGTGGCAAGCCGGAGACGGTAAGACTTGGCCAAAAACCGGTTTGGTAGAAGATGCTGACCTTTTTATTAGCTCGATGCCGACGTCGTCCTTGTCGCGATTGGTCGTAGACCTTACACGGGCGGACTGGGCCTTGAGAACATTGGTCTCGACCTCGACGAGAGAGGCCGTGTCATTATCGATTCCGAGTACCGCACTAAGATCCCTCACATCCGTTGCGTTGGTGATGTCACCTTTGGACCTATGCTGGCGCACAAGGCCGAGGAGGAGGCTGTTGCTGTTGTCGAGTATATCAAGAAGGGCCATGGTCACGTCAACTACGGCGTCATCCCGTCTGTCATGTACACCCATCCCGAGGTTGCTTGGGTTGGCCAGAGTGAACAGGACCTCAAGTCTCAAGACATCCCCTACCGAGTCGGCTCATTCCCCTTCAGCGCCAACTCCCGCGCCAAGACGAACCTGGATACTGAGGGCATGGTCAAGATGCTTGCTGACCCTGAAACGGACAGAATCTTGGGAGTCCACATCATTGGTCCCAATGCTGGCGAAATGATTGCGGAGGCCACTCTTGCTCTCGAATATGGAGCATCCAGCGAAGACATCGCCAGAACTTGCCATGCTCACCCCACCCTGGCTGAGGCCTTCAAGGAGGCAGCTATGGCCACCTACTCCAAGCCGATCCACATGTAAGGCCAGTCACAGCGATGCAATGGTGCGAGTGGTGGAAAGCTTTGGCGTCCTGAAACAACGACATTCGAAGCATGTAATTTGTATCACCTGAGGGACAGCGGATAGAAGTTCGAAAAGGTAGTTTGTAGCATAAGCATACGTTTTTACGCCAGCTAGAGGGTTATTATCCAGGAAAGGGACTCGTCATTACATCGAACGCTCTAGGCATACCACACTGTGACCGGGGTCCTCCGAACGGGTATGTACGGGCATGGATAGATGGCTCCCTGCTTAGGCATGCTGTCTGATTTATTTACACTGCGCGTTGCCGGCTGTGAGATACGGTCAGCAGTAGTGGAGATACCTTATCCGAAGTCGGTCTCGGCATTTCCATCTGTCTATGATAATTTCTGTACCGTGATTAGTAAAACAGAAGACCCGAAATAAAGTGGTTGTAGCTGGCAGGGCTGGAGACCTTGTATTGGCCTGCGGCTGTCTTCAGTGTCTTCGAGAGATTTCAGATCGTAATCACGGGGCTACTTGGACGCAGGCACGAGCGAACCGATGTTTTGTCATGTTGTAAATTTCCCCGTTCATGTCCAAGCTGTTGGATTTACGCATCTTCGCCCGTGTCTGGCTTTTCTAGCAACGCCTCTGCCATCTTACACGCCTCCTTGACTTTTCTAGTCTCTTTCTTGCCGCCAACAAGGTCTGTAGCCCGGACCTTTTTGCGCAAGAAATAGCCTACGCTCCTCGCGAGGGCTGGCGTCAACCCACTGCCGAAGCATACTCCAAGGGCTTGCTCCAGGCTCTTGCCCTTCACGTGACTGCACTCTTGAAGCACAGTGATGAGCATTACCTCGACGAACAAGCTGGTCTTCTCCCTGACGTAAGCCAGATTGAGTGGTTTGAGAATCCCAAGACTGACAGAGCCGTCAGCAACTAAGCTTCCCATCATCTTAGCAGTGTTGATGAGACGTCGGTCGTCTACCCCCTCCTCGTCTTCCTCCTCGGCCTCCTCTCCAAACAGAGGCTCACCAAGTCTGCGGAATAGCGTCCACAAGCTATCCTGAAATGCATGCTTGATCCGTGAATCGGTGCAGAACTTTTTGGATACCAATGTGTAGAAAGGATTGTAGTGTTGCTGTGCTCCTGAGCACTGGAGAAGGACATTTGGCACCTCGCGTCTGTTGTATTTGTTGAGTCGTAGCTTGAGAATACGCATGTACGCGTCCCGATAGTCGGCAGCCGCAACTAGCGCGATAAAGATGGCTCGTCGAACATCAGTGTTCATTCCTTGCTCTCGTGCCAATTGCGTGTAATCGTGAGTCGCCAGATCGTCAGCATCTGCAACCACCATATCGTCAACATCTCCTGCGATCGCGCTTCTCTCCTTATCCTTGTTTGCCGCTCGTGTATCCTGGCCTGCCCAGCTGGCTCCCACCAGCCACCATTTGCCCGTCTTGTCTGCGTTCTCGATATCCTTCAGACCGATGCGAAGGGGCTCTGATGCCTTGAGCTTTTGCGCGTCAAGAGAACCCAGAACCTTTCTCATGCGCGTGACATGCTCACCAAGAATGGCCAGATCCTGTGCGCCAGCCTTGACCTTATTATTCTTGAGGTCACTGATGGTCTCGACCATAAACCTGGTGCGAACCGTCAGGTTGCTCTCCCCAATTTTGGCTACCGCAGGACGAATCAAACTGACGATATCTTTTAGCGCCAACGGATCGTCCTTTCGTAGTTGAGGGCCTGATACGCGAACAATCCGCAGTAAGAGCTCGGCATTCAGTTCCGATAAATCCTCGAGAAGGAGCCGCACAAAGTCGAATATCAGGTTGCTGCCGACGACACGGAACATGTACATCTCCGCAAGCACGGTGAGGAGATTAGATGTCTCCTTCGTCGGTATGCGGTCTTCGTTGACCGCTACTATTGCTTTGTCCCTCTCGGCCTGGAAACGCTCCACAGCCGTGGTAAGGAAATGCGCGGCGAAATCGATACCAATGACTTTGTAGAGAGCAGCAACGAAGCCGGCTGACAGGACGAGTAGCGTATCGGGCTTGCTTGTAGGATCGCAAATTTGAGCCATCAGCAAGCCTGTCAAGATATCGTTGGTGTGGCCCCTTGGATTGTCCTGATATATCCTGTCGATCTCACCAACAATGGATACCAAGTTTGCTTCAGTGACCCTGTTGACAGGACCCTGCAGCTTCCTTCGGATCTGAGCCTCAAGATCTGCATCGCCGCCTGATCGTGCTCGCAACGACGGAGGGATATACTTGGGAAGCTGCGTGCCAGCTGAGACTGGTGGGAGATATGGGTTCTCTCTGATAGGTTTGGATTCCTGGACAGGCTCCTCATCTTCGGAGTCGAAATCTCCCAGTGAGCCCTGGTCATCAGAGTCGCCCTGATCTTCCATGAAAATTCCATCTTCGTCCTCGTCGTCTTCGTCATTTTCTTCATCTGATACCTCTTCGTCTGTAAACCCCGGCTCATCCTCGTCGTCGTCGCTTCCCGTTATAGACCTGATTTTTGCTTGGACCTGGATCGCTTTCCTTCGTTTTGCCGCAAGCCATGCATCGGCCTCGCTCTTGACTCTGTGGCTTCCTTCGTCCGATTCGTTGCCGTCGTTGAGATCGCCAAGCAAATCATCGAGTCCGTCGTCCTTGAAAGCCTTGGGGATGGACTTCCGACCCTTCTTCAATCCTAATTTACGCTCAAGCTGCTCGATTTCGGCGTCATCTTTGGCCAGCCTTTCTTGCACGGCGCGAGACGGGTGATTCAACACTAAAGGCTTCTCGGAGTCATCGTTGTCGTCTTCGTCTTGGTATTTGCTGATTTGCTCCCGCTTGCGCTTTTTCGGGGCTGGGCTGCGTGGCTCCTCTGGTTCGTCGAGAGGACGTTTGCCATCATTGCCCTTTCCGTGGTTACTGATAGGACCTTGGATCTGTACAATGTGGTCCCGCGATGTTGTTGTTCTTGTTGTCTGCCACTGCTTTTTGGACTGCCTGTCGGCTTTCCGTCGATCTTTTCTGTTCTGTCCCTGGCTCTTCCAACGAGGATTAGATCTTGAGGTGGCAGATTGATCCGGCGCACCGATCTGTTTGAGGAGCTGTGTGGGTAAGGCGAGCGGCTTTGGAGGCATATCGTCGGATGGTGAGGTGTAGAAACACGTTCTCAGACTTTGCAATAGCAACGGAACCAGGTCTTGTCGAGAAACTCTTGCGCGAATGCCGACTTCGAGAAACTTTTTAGTGGGGTAAAAGCTCGAAAACGGGTACCTGAGCACCGATTCGCCGACTCACCGATGCGCGGTCACGCCACACCCCTCCGTTTCTTTTAGTGAACTAAGAAGGTAAAGTACTTATATCTTTTGAAATTATCTTACGGTTCTCGACATAGTGTGATGATATCAGCTTAGCATAGCTTATAACATATATAATTAATATATTATAATATGCTATAACTGTACGCAATTACTTTTTAATTACTTTTTTAATTATATATTAATTTTAAGGTCTATTGAGATAGTAAGAGTATTTATTATTATTATATATTAATACTGTATAATTAATATTAAGAACTGCCCGAGCAGCTAGTAAAGGCAGAATAAATAAATAAATAAATATTGATTTCAAGGTAATTTATTATAATATAAATATATATATTTTAATTTCCACTCTATTTCTTCTAAGAACTATATTGTATATTTGCTTAGTAAATAGAAAACTGTTGGAACTGCTTTTCACTGCTCATGGTCCCAAGTAGGTATGTCACCTTGCATACTGGGTAAGGTAGCTCCAAGTAAACCCCACTGTCCGGGGGCCCATACACCCTTGCTCACTATCATAGCCTTGCTGCGGGGAATGGCCAAACCCGCACATGAGCACCTAGCAGCCCGTTTCACCAAACTGGTTGCTTTTGTATACCGACATCTCACCATTTCCGGCGTCTCTGATGGAATAACACACCGTGCAGCTGCATTATTCTACTATCGTAGTGCTTCATCTGGTTGCGCGCGACGCTAGACGCTTCGGTGATAATGTCAGCCCACCTCAGTCACGAAGAGGTATACTTTTTTTCCTACTTCGCCCCTATCGCATCCGATGTGTCCTTGTATAAGTTAATGGTCTTGCTAACAACTCGACCATAGTTCTTCGGCAAGTTGGCAGAGCTTTTCGAACAACGCAAGAGCAAGGGACGTGGCTCCATATTCCTCGTCCAGAAAAGATGTATGTCCACTACTTCGCGGCCGCACCCGAGATACCCAGAGACTCATCGTCTTCTCTAGTAACCTACGGCCAAGATACGGCCTCGACACCACCAGCCGGCGATGATTCCTTCTCCGACCTCCACCCCGCAAATACACTCCCTGTGATTGTGCGCGCGACAAACGGCAAGTCGAAGAAACATAGAGACGACAAGATCAAGCTGTCCACAATCGTTCAGCCCGATGCTTTGGAATCCTTCTTCGCCAGCTACGCCAACATCTGCAAGGGGGGTATGTCCGCACTCAAGCCCCGGGATCGGAGTAAGAAGAAGGCCAAGTCCAGAAAGAAGAAGGGAGGTGCAGTCACGGCCGTCGCTGCGGCGTGAGGGAAGGACGGCTTGAGTTGAACTTCCGTTGCGCCACCAATATAGCCAGGTTATATACCGCCATTGTTTGTCCCCCGAAAAGGCAGTGCATCCCTTGTGATGGGGTGAAGGAGATGGAAATCAGATATCACGCACACGTCGTCGACGCTTCTGGCACAGTACCTAGTATCCATGGTCCTGAGCCCGAGAGCACAAGTAGGCGCTTTCCCATCGTACCGCCCAAGCATCGTCGGTCCCTGTCAGAGGGCTTAAGATGACAATCCGGGGCTGTATAGAAAGAGTCACAGGTGGATTACATGCCCTCAGTACCTAGTAACTTATTAAGGCTGAGTAGTAACTAGCTCTGCGTCTTCAAATGTTACATGAACCTCACCACCACCACTATCTTGTCTCTTGTGTTGTGCTCAACAATCGAGACGGGAGTTTTGTATGAAAAATAAGCCTTCGCTGAACCCCTCGACGGTCTCCATCACACATGCGCACTTCTCGCACTCCTCTCGTCTGGGCCTTTTCGGGTTTCCGACGTACATGCAAAGGCTCTCTGGGCACTTGGACGCCTGCTCTCTGCCCTCGCAACTCGCTAGTCTCTTGCGTTTCTGCCATCTCGTCCGGCACCTTGGGCACCAGTAAAGATGGAGTTCGCACATGTTTATAGCATTCGTGTGTGGTGAATACAGGCAAGAGTCAAGGTGGTTCTCGGTTTCAAGTAGGGCTTTTTAAATCAACCGGGAGAAGAAGGGTTGGTTGGAGATGTCTGCTCTATTCATAACGTTACCCAGCGGTTCGGCATCGTTTTATGAGAATTGGATTGCAAGTTAGGGGGAAGATACTCTGACTGGAACGGGAGAGACTTCTTCGCGTTTCGGTTTGCACTGAGGTGCAAACTCAGGGTCACTAGCCACAGTTTTCATATTGTACAACTTGTGGTTTGCTGAGACATCTTGCTTTGTGGAATACACAACGCGGTTATGACAAACCTTCGCCAGTGGGTGAAGCCCATCACCTTCAATGCATCAGACCTTCACACTGGGCCGTATAGATGAATGAAATGTTTACAACACGAGTATTGCATCCCTCTTACCTTTGCGACCGATGGTCTAGCATGCTGAAGTCTCAGGCGCCGCTCATGCGATTCTTGTTGGATTGTATACTGCTTGGATCGCCATGTCACCGTCTTCCAGTCTCTGATGGATGGGAACTTCCGCCATCTTTGAATTTGAGTTCTATTCGAAATTCATTCCAGGTTGAGGAGCTTGATTCACCTCCTACCTCGCTAGCTGGCCTCGGAAAAGACGAGGAAGATACATGCATCCCCATCCAAGGATAACTTTTTTCTCGCAAGCCCACTTTGAGCAGACGCTGCCGGAGTGCTTGTCCGCGATGACTGTACGACTGAGGCAGAAAGAACCCTCATAGGTAAATGATAACAACGACATTGCGTGATGAGGAGTCGATTCAGAATGGTCGACGAGTCGTACCCTGCAGCCAATCATGGCTGAGTTCATCCCGCCTTGCATACCCGAAATGCAACTCGAAAAGGAAAGGAGATTTTGCCATTTTGAAAGTGAATGAGACTGTGAAGGAAATGCGTGACGAGTACAATAACAATTTTGCAGGCCGTTCAGTGACAGCTTACCACGTCCAATGACCGCGCTACATCGTGGGTGAAAGGACGAGGCTAGAGTCCAGGCCTTTGGATACCATGTTGCTGGGGCATCGCATCACTTGAACCCTTTACATGATCTGATCCTGCGTCAAGCCTGCATGGACATCGGTGTCCATGCTATCACCACCACCTTGAGCGTTGAGGTATCTCACGAAGCTCAGTCCCAATGGCCGGCCACCATATTGGTACCCCTGGAACTTGGCGATTGCAGTCTCCGCGGTTTCTGCAGAATCGAAACGGACTACACCAGTCCCACGAGAGCGACCGCTCGGCTCGTACTGAATCTCGGCCTGCTCAACCTTTCCGATAGTGGTGAATAGCTCAACGAGATCCTCGTTGCTCGTGGACCAGGGAAGCTACCCAGTGTCAGTGTGGGTTTGCGGGGAACTGCGCAAGTGAACCTACGTTTCGTGTGTAAATGACCTCGCTGCGATCGGTTCCAGCGGTTGCGTAGTCAGTGAATGGGTTAGGAGGCACCGAAGGAGCGTTGCCAGCGTCAAAGCCACCTGGGCCACCGGGACCGCCGGGACCGCCGGGGCCGGGGCCACCGCCGCCGAAACCTCCACGACCGTAGCCGCCACCACCAAAGCCACCACGGCCGCCGCCAAATCCGCCTCGACCGTATCCGCCGCCGAAACCGCCTCGCATGCCACCGCCGAAGCCGCCTCGGCCTCCGAAGCCCATGGGCCCTCCTGCGCCAGCGAATCTGTCTTCACGGACTTCAAGAAGACGCCCCTGCCAGTCATAACCGTTGAACTGCTGAATGGCGTTGCGAGCGTCGTCGGGGTTCTCGAATACGACAATTCCCGATCCCTTGGGACGGCCGTCAGGTCCTAGATGAACATCTGCGCGGATGACGACTCCGTTGCGAGCTAGCACATTTGATAATAAGTCTCCAAGTTTCATCGCGAGGGACACCAATGGGTCTGATTGGCGAAGAGGCTTTGGGTGTTCTACTTACCAGCCTGTCGGAACAGGTCCTTGAGGTCTTGCCAGCCCACAGTGTAGGGAAGCTGTGAGCAGTTGCAGTCAGTATCGGGAAGCGTTAGAATCCTACGCCAAGACTAGGGGGAACAAACGTTGGCAACATAAATCTGTCGGCTGCCCCCTCCGGGGTTGTAGCCGCCGCCACCGCCGCCGCCGCCGAAACCACCGGGGTTCATCCCACCGCCACCACCACCAAAGCCGCCGCGGTTGGCAGTGGCGCCGATGAAACGGGGTTCAGCTTCGCGATCCTATAAATCCATAGTTAGACAGCATTCGACGAACCACAAGGTACTATTCAGAACGTACCTCTCGAACGTAGACAAGTCGACCCATGAGGTTCTGGTTGCTGAGAGTGGCCACAGCGTTCTGGGCTTGGTCCCGCGTCGCATATTCCACAATTCTGTAATTTCGCCGTCAACATCTATCGCGGTTGAATCCGAGATGGCATGTGAACTTACCCGCATCCCTACATACACCCACGGACACAAGTCCCAACCCGTCAACCCAACGATTCCATCAATAGCCAGAGGGAAGAGTCCACAAAAGAAAAAACCAGCCATAGACTACGTGTAGAAGCCCACCTTCGACATTCCATTTGGAAGTAATAACACGTCGGCGAAGAGAACCTCTCCAGCTATATCATCCCAACTAGTCAGCTTGCGCAACCTGGGCCGAAGTGCCAATGACTGCACTTACCCTGTCGCATGAAGTCCTTGAGATGATGCCACTTCACATCGTAGGAAAGGTTGCCGACGTAGACGCGGCGATCCTGTTGAGACGTTTCCCTAATGTTGCTCATCATTTGTTCGCGGGCGGCTGCGCGCTCCTCATACGATCGGTGTGGTGGTGCCCCTCCGTAGCCAGTGCTAGATCCTCCAGACGGAGCGCCGGTTCCAGTCATGGGGGAACGGTCTCTCCTTCCGCGGTATTCGTCTCTACTACGGGATCGGCTCCGAGGAGAGAAAGAACGGCGTCTTGATGCGCGGTTGGGACTGCGCGAACGTCCACGTCGAGGCGATCGAGATCTCTCCCTCTGTTGCAGATTAGCGATGAACGTCGCCATTGGCCGAAGCGTATATGCCCAGAGGACTGTGTTGGTGTTTCGCAAGTCACTTGACGTTGGTGAGAAGTGGTTGGCAGCAAGCGTGGTTTGATGGCATCAGGTTGGGTGAGGGGGTGAAATTTGGAGGCAAGAAGATGAACAAGGTAGGTAGATAGGTAGGTCTGTCTGCGAAGCACAGAAGGTACACCCGGAAGGCCAGCCGAACCAGGTCAGGCAGGCGCTGCACCACCTCCGATACTTTCCTCATCCCGAATGACCAGACGGAAACAAGCAAGCGTCGGATGAGTCGCATAGCCACTGCAACTCGAGAAATGAAGGTGCAGTCGTGATGAAGTGCCTCCTAAGCTATGCCATCTTCTTTGAGACGGCGCGGCACAACTTGCGAGCAAGAGGCTGGTGGGAAGGGAGACCGCGGCGGAGGCACAGACACCGGCTCGGGCGGAGAGGAACGGGGGGGATACAGGGACAGGTACCGGCTCGACAATGATTCCGGACGGACGCTTTGAGTTTGGGACAACAGAAGGAACTGGGGTGATCTTACACTCACAGGTCGATAGGTGTCGCCGGAGTCAGCTACAAGAGATTGAGTTAGTTGGAACTGCCGGAAAGCTAGGAGATTCCCAGAGTATATGGGACAAAAAAGCAAGAGTAACACGAGAAGATGGCTAGGGAGATAGGGAGGAGAGGGAGAAAGGAGGAGAGGAGGAGAAGAAGCAAGAGAAGGAGGGTGCCGGCGAGGATATTTGGATACCTTACTCGAAAGGTGGGCAGCAGCGAAGAGGGACGAGGGGGGTACGAGGCCAGTCGGTGGAGAAGGAGTAGGAAGGAAATGCAGCTGGCGGACAATACGCAAGGAAGAAATGGTATTCGCTCCGTCTTTCCTGCTCTCTCTTTCTCTTTCTCTCTGTAGAGGAGGGGGTGGGAAAGCGAGGGGGAGGCAGAAGGGAGGGGTGGGTGGGAGAAGGAGGATGTGGCGGGGAGGGGGGAACCATCAAGCCTATGTAAGGCAAGAGAGATATGGGCTGGGCTGAGGCAGGCCGGCGTTCTTCTCACACATGTATGTAAGGCCTGGCATGAATTGATGGATCAACGGATGGGGGGATTGGGATTGAACGGTTGGGTGGATGGAGGGATGTCCGCGTGTGTCCCAAGTCAGGCATGCGCGTGTACGAAGGGTGTACAAAAGGCAGACAGGCATGAGCGAGCGTACGTATATGTAGGGTAAGGCTGGACAATACTCCGTACTGTCCTGTCCTTACTTGTCCAGGACAGCGGCAGGAGGGAACGTGTGAGGCGAGCGTAAGGTAAGGTAAGGTAAGGTAGGGGAGGTGGCAGGAGCTGCTTGGAAGATGCTAGCTGCAGGACCTAGGGGGGTAGAGGGGGGTAGGAAAGTGTTCATGACAGCAATGGACGTGGTTTCCAAGCTGGAGAGGTGTTGCGTCGTTTCGGACCAACATGAGAGATGGAGTCGGCCTGGGCTCCTACTCCCGGACGAGTATGGAGACAAGAATAGAGCTCCAGCTTCAACCCTGTGCCAGAACGGGTCAAGTGAACATGATGGTGTACATCCGGATCGAGAGAGGGCCCATGTAACAAGGTAAAAAGCGAATGGGTAATCATATAGGAGGAGGGGAAGGAAGCAAGTGAAGCCAATGCCATTTGAGCTCAGGGAGGGAAGGTACTTGAGGGCAATGAAGACGCGGTGAAGTTGCAGTCCGGTAGAGGATCAATGCTGGAAGGGAGAGCAGAACGCAGAGTAGGGAGAGTGACCATTCAAGGATAGATGGCAAGCCGCAAGCTACGAGCCGCACGACGACAAGCTGGTGATGAAGGTGGTGGTGCTGGGGGGCAACGAAGGGTAGGCAACAAATTGACGAGAAAATGAGAGATTCGATCACGACTTACCCATGGTGACGGACGACTCGGGCGATGCGGAGAGAGAGAGGGGGTGAGAGTGGTAAAGATTGGTTGACGACTCGATACAGCGTATGTTGTGCCGTGTTGCGACGTGAGGCGTCGTTGGTTCGTTGCTGCTGCTGTGTTGCTTGCCGTGATGCGATACGTTGTGAAGTGATGTGACGCGCGCGCGTTACTGTCCTGAAGAGATACTTGAGGTCGGGTCAGGCAAGGTTAGGTATGCGTAGATGGAGAAGGGTGTTGAGGTAATGTGGGCGGCAGGCGCAAGGCGACCAAGGTCAGGTAAGGTAAGGTCAGGTCAGGTCCTGGCAGGGGAAAGGATGGATAGCGCAGAAATAAAGGACAACGGGCCCAGTCTCCCCGTGTGCGTGTGTGTGTTTGCGTGTGGTGTGCGAGGTACGCGCGTGTGTGAGAGGTGAGAGAGGTGAGGTGAGGGAGAGAGAGAGAGGAAGAGGTTGGGTGGGTAAGTGGTAAGGCACTGAGTGAGTGAGTGAGTGAGTGACTGAGTGACTGACTGACTGACTGCGCGTGTCGGGTGTAGTGTAAAGGTGTGTGAGTGGACAGTGAGGTGGGCGGCGAAAGCAAAACGGAACGGAGTGATTCGACACGAGCTGGGTCGGAAGAACCTCAACGACGCGGCTTCGGAAACTGTGGCGCTCGCGTGGGGGCGGCGTCACTAGTCCCTTGGATGCTTGGATCCAGACGATATTGTTGGCGACTGGAGCTGAGGAAAGGTAGATTGCTTACCTGAGGTGAGCTACCTGGCCGTGAGCTAAGGTAAGGTCGGTGAGGTATGCTAGCTGCCTAGGTAGAGCAAGGTAGACCTCGGTCAGTATTCGGGCTCCAAGGTAAGGTGGTTTATCCAATGCTGAAGATGGTAACTGACAGAGTTGAAGTGGGTTTGCTGAGGAAGGCGTGATGATGCCAATGGAAGGACGACAGTGCCCAACTGTATTGAGCACTGGATCGATGGATGGGGAACTTTTTGGCGAGGGAAGGTAAGGTAAGGTAAGGAAGGTAAAGAGGCACGGAGGATGTTGTGCCTTTCCGGTCTGCTAAGGAAAAAAGAAAAAAAAGAAAAAAAGGGCGAAATGCACGGCAGACACGGTACCTACCTAAGGTAGGTACGAGTACTGAGGTACGGAGTGATATGGGCAACAAGCCTAGGCGAGGCCACCTCTCAGCGCGAATGCAGCCAATTAGAAGCTCGGGAGCTGAAGAGGTAAGGCAGGCTCGAAGAGCGCCAGGCACCATCAGGCACCCATCATTGTTGGTGGTCAAGCTTGACACCTTTCCTTGCCATAATTACTACATAGTACGTACATGCAAAGACCTACCTACCTATCCAAGGGCAAGGTGCCTACCTACCTCACCTACGCCGTAAAAGATGATACAAGCAAAGCAGGTGAAATGTGAGAATACGGCGTTGGCGACTACCTAAGCACCTCAGGTATCGGATCTCATGATATTCACCTGTCCCGCCTACCTGTACCTAGTTACGGATACACCACGCATTGCTTACCTCGTTAGGTGCTCAGGTACGTTAGTGTAAGATTCACTACGCAGTACCTACCTTAGTGTCGCGTCGTCAAGAAGGGATAATCAAGGTACCTAAACTTCTTGGACTTTCTCTACAGTAGGTACTCACTCTGGATTCGACGTTGCGCCCGTAGCTCCCATCCTGATCCGTGCATAACCCGACGACTCTCCTGCGGTACGAGCTTTTTCACGTTCATTGGCCATTGGTGAGCTGTGCCTGTGGAGACGAGCTGCAGGTAATCATGTAATTAATGTGAACACTGAACAGGCACAGCAGATGGCGGAGCTCCAGCACCCTCAGATGGCGAATCATGTTGGTAGAGAGAATCATCCAATTCATTAAAGTACGAATACTGCCTAGCATCGTGCTCTTCACTCTGGCAGCTTGCTGCAGCTACCTACCATCTACGGAGTACCTACCTGGGTACGGCAAGGTAACATCGACTGATACACTACAGAGCACACAGCAACTGAGCTAACACCCCCCCCCCCCAACCTTTTCACCCCTCCATGAGTACCTGCTATTGCACAGTAGTAGTGAGGTCTGACGGTCCCGAATGGTGGCAGAAATGGATATTTCCCGACACTCGACGCCAAATCTACCATTGTCAAGTTACCATACTACTAGCATCTATCTACGGATGCCAATAAAGCACCACCAGCCACAGACCATGCAGATGGAAGGCATTTGACAGCCGTTTCACTTCGTTTGCTTTATCCCCAGAGTAAATCTCAGCCAGCCCTACAGGCTGCCTCGCGCGTAAGGTAGGTAAGTACATGAATTGCCAAAGAGTCGAAAAACTCGACAGCATCGCGGTTTGAGGCATGGCACGGCCAAAGGACCTTGATGTTAATGGAAGATACCTACGCTAAGTGCCTGCTTGCCTACCTCAAGGTACTTCCCCACTCTGTCTACCAAGGTGTCACGTCTCCAGGACTATCCTCCCTGTCCAGTCGCAACCTTGAGGGCCATCGCGGTGGCTCTGCAGCCTCTGCTGAGAGTCGGTATCCAGTCTTCCACAACGGGTTGAATCATGACACCATGTAACAAGCACGGTCCGTTGGGTGTTTTTGACAAAGCCGGCAGGAGAGCCTTGGCCCGAATGTGGATCGCAAAGCACGTCTAACTGTGCAACACTGCAGCTCCTAGCCACTGATGGACATTCCATCAGCTCGCCGGCGACTACCTTAGTACCTCAACCGTTCCGCTCTGTTTCCCACCCTAAGACGACCTTACCTATCAGTATCAATGCATTTCCTCGGCCCGTTGATGCGGTGGACTAGGTGTTACTTATTCGTGCCTATACATTTTCGGTGTTGGCTGCGACATATGGTTCACCAAGACGCAAACACAGCCTGCTGATACCGTGCACATAAGGTAAGTAGATCGGGCCATTTACAACTTGAAGGGGCGTGTTATATAGTGTTCAAATGATCACATTGACGTGGGTGCGTAAATGTGACCTGAATCTCAGCATCTGGAAACCAATCCAATCAGTCCAGTTGCTTGAATGGACCACCATATTGGCGCAGATGCTGTGTTACCATGGTGAGAAAAATGAGGCGTACCGCAGTTACTACTAGGTAAGGTAGGTTGCCGCTTAGTTGTCCGTACTGAGAGCAACCCAAGTGTGGTTTTCTTACCTATTCGACTACTTCCACAATTAGGCACCGATAGAGAGGCTTCAATATGTATTCTTCCCAGCCTTCCATGTTCTTCGATGATACTTACTGCTCTGGATTCATAGACTATGTTTTGTTAATCTTTTAGCTTGGTGTTGGTGAATGATTAATTATCGTCATTGAAGTATGCCGACTCAAAGGCATAGGGTGAGGTACAGGGGGGGCTTAGCTTAATCCCTGGAGCAATTGGCCGATCCGAAGAGCCAGTGCGTGCAGGTATGTCGCCCGGGCGGGTTCACCCGAACAGTTCGGGATGGCTGAGCCTAGGAGAGGGACGGGCAAAAAAAAAAAAAAAAAAGGAAGCCAGTCTAGAATCAGCCAACTTTCGTAGAAACCACAGGCTTGCAATACCCGTATGTCAAAGAGCCCGCCTCCTCCTCCCCCGTCGTCATGTCCGTTCCTTGCCGTCCGACTGCCAGGTTGGCCTTCCGCTCCCTGTGCCAATGTCCGAGAGCTTCCGCAGTCGCGCCTCGGACGACTCGTGCCTACCATTCCTACGACCACCCGGATCCGACAACAACCTTCCACCCCCACGAATCGACGATCCTCTCCGCCGCGTATAAGCATGTCCCAGAGTATGGCTTCTCACAAAAGGCCCTCGCCCTCGGCGCCAGGGATACTGGATACCTTGACATCAGCACCAGCGTGCTGCCGGACGGTCCTTTCAGCTTGATTCGATACCACCTCGTCACAAAACGTGAAGGCCTGGCCAACAAGGAGAAGGAGGTGTTCGGAGAGAGCTCGCAAGTTGGTATCAGTGAAAAAGTAGAACTCCTCACCTGGGAGCGGCTTTTAGAGAATAAGACCGTCATCGACCGTTGGCAAGAGGTGAGTACAACCCCTTTCTAGAGTCTGCTTGGGAGACTGTTCTGGCTTGATACTTATGATGGATGCAATAGGCCCTGGCGGTTATGGCACAACCGAGCTATGTGCCTGCTTCCCTCAAGGAACTCGCCAAGTTGGTCGATGAGATCTGGTTCCTTTCCGGCGACACTGCCGTCGACCCCTCTTGGTATACCAAGCGCGCCAGCCTGTCCATGATCTACGCGTCGAGCGAGCTGTTCATGACCAACGACAAGTCGGCCGGTTTCAAAGACACCAGAGCCTTCCTGCGGCGGCGACTGAGTGAGATCAAGGAAGCTGGTGGTGTTATGGGTTCTCTCGGACAGTGGGTTGGTTTCACAGCTAGCGCGGGTGTCAATGTTCTGAGGAGCAAGGGGATTCGAATCTAGGCCTCCTCAGCGGCAACGACATGTGTATAACAGGAAATACCGAGGCCCAGGTCTCGCTATGTATGCTATTGTATATTATTGTTTCTAGTACGCGGACTTTGTTGCTCGCTGATGATGTCCCTGACGCCCTTCCAGCCAGCCATCTCACTCAATGCTGAGCCGACACGTCCTAACTTAGGTAGATGAGCCCATGTCCATGACTATGAGGGGGGGTATGTTGCCCAAACGCCTGTCACTGCCAAGAAATCACTTGTCCCTTCACCCGCGCTTTTTGATAAACGAAAACTGATTAAGTTGAACGCCGTTGCTCATGGAATTGTGAACGAAATTAGCCAGCCGTGGCATCAAACCAACGTCCGCTGCCGGGGATCGGTTAAACTGTTACATGTGTTAGCCGCAATTCAAAGAGGAGCAAAGCGAGGGTTGTCCTCCAATGTAGAACAACGCACCGGATGATCTTGACGTCCTTGTCAAGCGTGGCTCGTCCTTCAATCGCATTTGGTGTAATCATGATGTACTGACGGGATACGGAGCGTCTAGCAGCGGTGATCTGAAAAGAAAGGGGTTCTTGTTAGCATAGTAGATACAATTATACGAAAATTACACGACTGGAAATCAGACTTACAAGCATGTTTGTGCTGATGGTACGGTTGACATTATCCATGAACACGTCAAATTCGTCCAGACATCGCAGGGGTGAGCCCATTGCCTCCCAAATGGCCAGCAGCATGCATATAGATGAGAATGATTTTTCACCACCTGACAACGTCTTTGTGCTCCGGCCAGCAGTGCCCTTGCGGGTTTCATCTGGTTCCACGAAAAGTTGCAGCCGGCGCTGCGGGTGGTCTATGGCAAGCTTGCCCCTGAAACCTCGCTCGCTCAACAAGTACTGGAAGCAGATGCGAGCACGTGCCGAGATATGTCGCTGGAACAGTCGCCACCTGTTCAGTCGATCTTCCAGATTGAGCTTGCCTGCCGCCTGCTCTTCCTGCTGGCCCTTATAAAGTTGCTGTGAAGCTTCATATGCAGCCTCAGCCCTAGCCGCACGTTCCTTGATCTCCTCGTCCGACGCCCCCAATCTTTGAGCCCTCTTCTCCAGCTGTTGGTGAATAACAGCGTACTTGCTCTCGATACTCCTATGAGTTTCGCCTTCCTCGATGTACACTCGTTGCGGCGCCTTGTCCATGGCTTGTTGAGTGAAGTTGGCGACCACTTCGGCTTGTTCGTCACGCCTCGTTTCTGCTCGTTCTCTCTCAAGCACCGCATCATCACGGTCCTGGAACGCGCGATTCTTTTCGAGAACTGCCATTTTGCGCAGGTCTTCCGCTTTCTGGACTGCGAGTTGCAACTTCGTGATTCGAGCCTGAAAATCTTTCATTCTCCCCTTCTCATCGGCAAGCGTCCTCTTGCACTCTTCGCATTTCTTATTGAGTTCATCTTGTCGCAGTCGCATTTCGCCATATTGGGTTCCGTGATGCTCTCGTTCAGCCTTAATCTTCTCCAACTCTTCCCGGAGAGAGATAAGGCGACCATCCGCTCCTTCGTATTGGTCCAGTTCAGCAGAGATATTCTCAATTCTGGCCTGGACCCGCAACAACTTCCGCTCCAGCGATTGCCCCTGTTGTTGCTGGTTATTGAGAGCGGCGTTGCATTTTGCGACTGTCTGGTCGAGCTCCCGCCGCTTCAGCTCTATCGAGCGTAAGTCCCCACGTAGATGAGCCAACGATTCCTTTGCCAGACTGATTTGTGTTTGGTCGTCAGACTTCATCCTAGGCGCCCGGGGGAAGGGGTTGATGGTTCCTGTGTTATATCCTGCACCGCTTGACCGGGCCATGCGAAGGCCGAAACCTCTCTTACCAGCGCCATCATGGAGAGAAATACAAGCTTGGACGTTTGGAGGAGGTGAATCGCTCATCATGACATCTTCTGCCTTCGTCCTCTCTCTTATCAGAACGATTTTGTCGATAGTGTGTGCCACAATGAGCTGACTGCGGACCCATTCATTGTCGAAATTGAGTACCCGGAGAACAGTGTCAAAGGCTGCGTCCGGCTCCCTGAGTTTGGTGTTGAGTGGCAGCCGTTTGCTGATGATGATTGGGGGAAAGCGCTGCAAGTTGACTTGTTGCATGAGTTTTGTCAGTCGTTGTTGGTCAGACTTGTTGGATACAAGGAAGCCATCCAGCGTTGCGCCAAAGACCGTCTCCAAAATTGGGGACCACTCAGGTTGAGTGAGCTGAACATGGGCTCCAATGGGCCCAACGGGCTTTTCGTGGAACCCGTTTTCTCGCTCGATCGCTTGAAGAAGGAGAGGTATCTTCTTATCATAAGCAGCCCAAACAGAGCCTCTGTTCTGCTCCAGGCTGCGCAAACGTCCCTCGGCTGAGGTAATTTCCGCCCTCTTCCTATCGACATCGGCCTTGCCCCCTTGTAAGGCGCTCTGGGCATGATTGAGCTCTGCCCTGAGTTGCGGCACTGTGTCATTCTCGTCGGCGATTTGTTGTTTAATTGTAGACTCTTCTGTTCTTGCTTCATTCAGAAGACTCTCTTGTTCCTGGCGGGCGCTCCCAGCTCCAGCGCCCAGTCGCTGCTCCTCGGCTTCAATCTTGGTCTCAAACTCAGCCACCCCTTGTCCGGCGCTTTTGAGCCGTTGTTGAACATCTCTGAGTTGATGGTGTATGTCGGTGACTGATTGCTTGGCTTCTTGGTACGCTTCGTCGGCGAGGGCGATACTTTCCTGAATAGTACCGGCTTCCTGTGATTCCGTCTCGACTGCACCTTGAGCACGCTCAAGGTGCTCATCGCGCTGACTTAAAGCCTGTGTTGTGCGCTCAATGAGCACAGTAGCGCGTTGAATTTCCCCGTCCAGAGCAGCGACCTCATCGTTGTACTTGACGAGCACATCTTCTTGCTCAGCTACCTGTGACCAGTAAAGCTGGTTACGGAGACGGCGATATGTCTTTCTCATTTCTTCGTTCTTCTGAGCAATGTCCTTGAGCTTCTGCGCCTCCGAATGCTCTCTCTTCGCACGACGGACATGTTCCTCTAGGCTCGGTAGCTTTGCTTCGTGACTCTCGAGAATTTCCGTTAGGAGTTTGTAGTCGTTGTCAAGCTGTTCGAGCTGGACACCTCGAACAAAAAACTTGTACTTCATAGAGGGTGACGAAGAATTCAGAAATTGTCGGGCATTGTCCTGCGATAGAACGTTGAGTGGATTGTCGACCTGCAAAGCCCAATACTCGGAGATCTCATCAACGTCGGCCTTCTTTGTAGAAATTGTTTTCCCAGTCACGCTCTTCAGCTTGAAGCCACTGGCGCCAGCCCTGGAGAAATGGCGTTCGACTCTGATGGTTTCGCCGTACAGATCGGGCTGGTAGGCGTCAATGCCCTGGTTCTTGATCCTCACAATGATGACAGAATTGTCTCTCCCTTCCTTGATGAAGCTCTTGAGACTTCCGCCTCTGTTGGTGGAGCTAGCCTTGCCACCAAGACACAAGGTTAGGGCTGTGAGGACTGCACTCTTGCCACTTCCATTCTCGCCGACGATGAAATTGATCAGGGGACCGAGCTCGACAAAGAGGCGCTCGTGGCACATGAAGTTGATGCACTCGACACTCTCAATAATGCCGTTCTCGGCAGCATGGTTGTCGCCGATGCGCTGCGGCCGGCTTTTGATTTTCTGCGTAGCACGTTGATCGTCTTGATCCTCGTACTGCAAGTGCCTGAAACCATCGTCCCGGGCGATTTCGTATTGGGTTCGGGGAGGCGATTCACGGCCGGCTCGTCCGTCTTCCTCTTCTTCGTCCGCACCGTCTTCGCTTCCGGAGCTTGGGGATTCATCCCTTGGGGGTACCGACTTGGTCGGCTGAGCAGTGTTTGATAGTCGAACCCGCTTTGACTGCAGAATTCCAGAAGTGTCAGTTGATCTCATAGGTAATATCACATTCTTGGAGAAACCTACGGGTGCGTCCTGAGCGAGGTTGGACCTTTTTTGCCGCACCTCAACCAGCTCCTCCTCCTCGTCTCCGCTGCCTGCTTCCGAGACGGCGTGGGATCTCTTAGCGGGGGCCATGACGAGTAGCCCAGAAGATGCGCCTGCGTTGAGATTTTGCGACGTCGGGCAGTAGAAATTCAGTGCGCCTATCGCACTTGGTGTTAACAAAGGTGGACGCAGATTTTGGGGACCTGTCGTTGGATAACTTGGGCTGTAGCCTTCCAGATTGAATGACCACGAAAGCTTCGTGCGACGCGTCGGATGACGGAACGCGACTGTGTGGTTATCCGCGGTGGGGGCTGAGGTAAGGTAAGGTAAGTTAACCTGGAAGGTATGTCTGCCTGCACCTTCCATTAATCGAGCACTTAACGCGTACAGTGCTCCGGGCAGACATTTATCAAAGTCACTGTGCTAAGGCACCTGAAGGTAAGGTAGGTGACCGGGGCTTTGGTGGGGCGCTCTTCTGAGCGACTACGACTCTCTTTGCCGTAGGCAGGTGTTCCAGCACCAATAGTCTTGAAGGTCTGGGATGCAGTTACCATCGAAAGAGCTCTATCAGATAGATAGATCGAGGTGAACAATACAGGCAAGGCAAGCCTGCACTCTCCAGACTAAGGGCCTACTTATGTGCAATTACGAATTTAATGCGAAGGTCCTCAAGAATTCTCGAGCATTTTTTCGAAATCGCTTGGCTTCCATTGAAAGAAGTCATCCAACCTCCACTCAAAATACCAGCCCTGCCTGCGACTGAGTAAATCACGAGCTAAAACCCACGGCTCTGCCACAACAGAACAACAGTAACAACAATTTTGTCCGCTCTCTGCGCGTTTACAACTTCATCTGGCCAGCCAAGGTATCTCGAAGCTATTTGTCATGGCTGATCCACAACGAGGAGCTGGAGAAGCAGGGGGCCGCCACGAACAGAATGCTCCCGACCTGCGAGAAAATTGCGTCGAGTATAGCATTTTTCTTGTTGACGCCAACGCCTCAAATGATCCCCTGAAGCAACTTTCCAGACTCGACGATCTACGAAAAACTGCTCTGCAACTTGCAAACTCCCTGACCGCAGACTATATTTGGCAAAAGGGCCTCTTCACTCTCGATGTGGTTACAGAGCAAGGTTCGTCCCCCCCCCCCCCCCAGAATGATTCAATTTTTTGATTTGAGTGCTAAGACTCCGACAGGCAACTCGTTTCTCCGAGGAATCACTGACTACGGAGATTCGATCGAGGACGAATGGCTGATTGTCTATATCCTCAGAGAGTTTTCCAAAGTTCAACCCACTGCATGGATCCGTGTCTATGACGCTGATGGGGAGTTTCTCCTCATAGAGGCAGCCAACGTTCTTCCCAAATGGTTGAGTCCTGAGACAGACCAGAACCGTGTTTGGATTAACAATGGCCGTCTACGAATCATCCCTCACACAACCGAAGACGGCACTAAAACCCGGCTGTTGGCATTATCGGACGCTTTGCGCGTTATAAAATCCACCTCCGACTCTCTCTTGCACTCAGAGTTCATAGAGGCTGAGGCTTTCTATCGCCTTGAAAAGTACCCTGGCCATATTCACAAGTCCATACACCACTCGCTCGTGACAATTCCTCGAAGACTTGTCCATGTCCTACGCCAAACTCCCAAGGCTGTTGCACCAGCTGTGGAGTCCTTCTACCTCCGCGATGCGCTAGATCTGAACACTCTTCTGTCCAGCAAGAAAAGTCATACTTTTCCCCCGGTCGATCTTGTCACGGTGAGCGTCAAATTCACCAGGGTGTTGTTCGCCCAACTCAGATCGCAAAGGTTCGAGCCGCCTGCCCCTTGGGCTGGTATTATTCAACGAGTCAAGGGGGTCGAGCACACACATTTGGAGATGGGCATGAAACTCACATGTGGATTCGAAATAATGCTCAACAATGTTGACAAGGCCGATAGTCGTGAAGCCAGGGCGGCTAGTATTATTGTACAGGACCTTGAGGAGGATGGAGATTCAGTGCTCCCTACAGACGAACAAATCCGCAGCTGGAGGGACGCCGGTCGCGATGATGACGAGTCCTGGATGGACATCAACTACGAAGACTTTGAAAGAGAGCTTTCAGGACGCCAAGGCGGGACCGAATCTCAACCGAACCCGAGCTTTGGAGATGCCACAACACAAGCAGACCTGCGCAAAATCGTCTCCCGGTTCGAGGCCTTTCTCAACGATGAGAATGCAGGACTAGACGGTGCCGAGATCGATGAAATGGACATTGATGACGACGACGACGACGGATCCGAGGGCATGGAGTCAGACGAAGATGACGAAGACGAAGACAAGGCGGTCAGCTTTGACGAAGCGGAATTTTCTCGCATGATGAGAGAAATGATGGGACTAGCACCCATAGAGCTCGACGTTCATGATGTTCCAAGCAAATCGCCTGCGGCAAGAGAGAATACTAAAGCTATTGGGCGAGACGAGGAACCTGACGGCGATGACCTTCGGAAGCTTACCGCTGAGTTGGAAGCTGAGCTCAATGAACACGGTGCTCTAAAGTTGGACCAACCTCGAGACAGAGCCCTAACCCAGAAAGGGAAGGGGAAAGGCAGTGGGCCTGAATCAAGCAATGATGATGAAGAGGCAGACGACGAAGTTGACATTGACTACAATCTAGCCAAGAACCTCCTCGAAAGCTTCAAGGGTCAGGGTGGTATGCCGGGTCCGGCTGGAAACATTCTAGGCATGATGGGACTTCAGCTTCCGCGAGACGAGGACGACGATGCCGGGGAAGGCAAGAAGAAGCGATGAAGAAGACAAACGTCCAAGATCTTGTAGGTCATTAATCAGTCTTTATTGAAACGACGAATGCATCTTCCTCCAGGAAGCAACCGTACGCCAGGCTCTAGACGTGTCTTTCCCGAAGTATGTTCTAAGAATGTTCGTTCATCATAAGCATCACCTTTCGATACACGACCATCTTCTACTAGTCGGACGATTCCCCGCTCTTCGACCGTTTCTTGGCCGGGATTGATTCGCCACTTGGTCTTCTTCCCCTCCGTGTGCCGGCGTCATCAAGAGCATCAAGCTGCGACAGGATAGTGTTCAACCTCTTTCGTGCCTCCAGCTCGCGTCCGCTGATGTCCTTTTGCGGGCGGAAGTATGTTCTCGCAATGTGCGTGATTGTATGGTAGCAGTCGTACAGCAGCAGGCGGACGTGAGCTCTCTCCTTGTCCTCAATCAGATCCGAGGAAAACATTGAGATGATGGTGTGTCGAGTGTTTGAGGACCAGTTGAATCCCGCAAGAAAAGCACCACTAGGCTCACGACCGATATTGAGAGCAAAAAGTGGATCTCCAAAGACGAAGTTGCTCCAATCCTTCATGCCAGCCATGACGATGCCATCGTCGTGTTGGAGAGTCAGTGACGCGTTGTCGTCTCCGGAATCCGAGCCGTTATCATACTCATCGCCAACCTCACTACTTGCGTCACTACCGCGGCGGTCTGTGTGTTGAAATCTTCCCTGCGGTCTGCACTCGACCAGAGATGCGTCGTCTCCGGAGCCTCGTTTTCTGAACACAAGGGTGTTGACATCTTTGCCGACGTCAACAGCCACCAGCCGGGGTGTTTTGATTCCATCCAGCACATGCTCGAAACGCTTGAACTGCCGTCGAATGGCACTGTAACCCAACATTACTTGCATATCCTCCCCGTCACGAAGCACTGCCTCTAACATTGAGTGGAAGGCCACAGTCCAGGAATGGACGCCTTTTGATTCCATCAATCTCGCGGCTACATCTCGCCTCGTAGACTTCGTGGAGTCTGTAGCTGGTGATGGCGCACATGGAGGTAGAACAGCAAATGCAGGTCCGAATCGTCCAGTGGGTGACACTTGCTCACAAAGCTGCCGATATAATTGACCAGTTTGAAAATCAACTGTTCTCCGTTCGGCCGATGAGAGTGGTGGACTGAGTTCGGAGATGGGGGTGCCTAGTGTTGGCTTGACGAGATTGTATTCGAGGCCCAGCTCGTTCGTGGCGGCCGTATGTGATATGAGGGTTGGAACTAAAGCCCGCAGTTCTTGTACCGCGACATCAGAATAATTCGTGGTCCCACTCTCGTAAGTGGCAATGGGAGAGGTTGACCAAGGCGAGCCTTCTGTTTCCGTAACTTTCTCATGGAGAAGAGGCGTCTCGACAGTTTTGCCAGCAAGCCATCTTAATACGGCAGCCTCCGAGACGACGGAGGCTCGTTCGGATCGCAGCAGCTTTACCATAGGCGGCGGGGGAACGACGAGAACCAAGCTCGCTCCGGTGGAGACTTTGACTCCATAGACGCGTTGACAATGGACCGATGGCATCACCTGAACTTGTTGGACGGTGGCCTGGGGTACCAAACGGCTTATAACGGTCTGTATGGGCTTTGCCGGAGGAGGCGGCGCACACATGGACGTCGTTGACACTGTATTGTGATACAGGTTCTGCCCTATGGAAGGTCGATGCGTGACGGGCGGGATGCTGCAGGTTTGCGAAACGCTCTGGCAGGCGAATGGTATGCAAGGTGAAGTCGAGGTGTGAGTGCGGTGACACCGACCAGGAGCCATGTGGTAGGGGTTGGGCGAAGGAGCTAGATATAGCGAGTGCTCTACGGCTTCCCAGACGAAGGTGTGGGGGTTTGCAAGGTCGTGTTGCGGCGTAATCTGGACACACGGAGTGGTCCGGCCGGGGACTTTGGACGTTTTCATGCCAACAAGGGCAACACCAAGAGATCACTCCAATAGAAACGGGGTGTCTAGCGAGGCGGATTCGAAAGGTGAGCCGGCAAGTGAGGTTTACGGGGACTATTCGCTCATGTCATCCGGGCCGGATGGTGAGGAGGAGGAGGATGATGCTGATGACGGTAGGGCACTAGGTATGCGCATGAAATCACGGAAAGATGAGTCGACCATAAGCGAAAGGAAGTTCGGCGATGAGCAGGGCAGAGGTTGAGGGTGTTTGAGAGCCCAGGGGTGTGAAGGTCTGAGTGGAAAGGCCAAAGCCAACGATGGAGTGAGTGAAGCTGGTCCACACACAAATCCTTGTTTCGCAAGAAAAGACGGCAACCGTCCGAACAGAGGTCGGGGCAGCACCTGTTTGAGCCAGCATAAGTGTCTTCGTACGCCTCAAAGGTGAAGATAAGACAGGTGAGAGAAACAGGGTAAGCTAAGCTATGCAGTTGCATTGCAGCGGTCGAGGCGAGAAGCGAGACATGATGGGCGGGCGGCGCAAAAACCAGGCTCAAGGACATGAGCTTGATGAGGTAGCCAAGCAATGAGGATGACCTTGAGCTGTTCCAGGACAAGCGAGATCGGTCGAGAACAAGCCAACACACGAGACGAACTAATGAGAAGGCGCAACAGGCGAGAGAGCAAGAGGTTGACAGACTAAGGCGCGATGGCTCGGTGGTGACGGGCGAGGCGTCGTACAAGGAGCAACACTGGCTGAGTGGGTGGGAAGGGGGAAATGCGCTCAATGGGCGTGTGAGAAATAAGCGAGAGAGACAACACTAAACAGCGACAACGTATAAGCAACGTATAAGCCGTCTGCTAACAACCTACCTTTCGCTTATAAGTTACGTTGGCCATGAGGTGCGCAGGGAGGGAACAAGCGCGCAAGACCCATGGACCTCCATGAGCGTTTGTAGGTGTGGGTGTGAGAGACTGACACGCAAGTGTGCACATACACATACAGCAGACAGACGGAAAGAAAGAGGGAGGGGGGGAACCAAAAAAAGCGACTGAAGAATTGTGAATGGATCTTACGGACATAGGCCGAGAAGAGAGATGAGGTACCGGAGTGCAGATGAAAAATATGTCGGTAAAGGAGAAGACAGGCAGGGGCCAGAGAGGGGCTCTGCAACGCAGGATGCCAACAACATACGAAGGAATGTGCCACTTGGGGTCAAGTCAAGCGAGGTTGCAGATGAACGTCTTTTACTTCCCATAAGAGAAAGAGGATAAGTGTCGAGTCTGGACTGATCGTGCGGTTGACGATCTCCACAAGCGCATAGCTTACCTACAGGCTACCTGACCTCACCTCATGCAGGCACTGGCAAGTAAGGTAGATATTCCTGCAATAAGTTCAAGGGGGAGCAGAGTGTGCGAGCCAGGAGCATAGGTACAAGCTTATCATTTTTTCGCGGTGTGGGAAGAAAGAAGGGATTAAGATATAGGTAGTCTGCGATCTGGGGAGGTGAGGTTGGTGAAGAAGTGGAATGAATGGAGGAAATCTATTCGCAGGGTTCTCATGATGGGAGGGGGGCTACGAGGTTGACAGGGAGCCCCCAGCGAGACTCTGCATCGTCAAGCGAGCCGGGAATTTGTTGATTGGATGCGATTAAGCGAAACTGGTGGGTCTCGGATCCCCGCCCGCAGCGTCGGGGCGGCCACCACCCACTCTCCCACTCTTTTCTCATCTCATCTCACTGTTCCATTCTCACAGCAAGGTGCCTTAGCTCGACAACAGTGGACGGATACAGATCCATGCCAACGGATAAACAAACACCTCAAGATCCAAGGGCAGGCAAAGTATTTTAAGATGAGATGGGAGCTTTGATACCCCGGATTGTCGTCAAATGCCAAGTCGCTTCGCAGTGTACGGATTCGGTAGCTATGTTCAAGTTGGGGATCTTCAGTTGGCCGTCGCCTTTTCCCGCCATGAGGTATGTCGAATGCACGCCACGAGCCATTGAAACATCTGCCATGTTGACTTTCTCGCACAAACGCCGCGCACGTTGAACTGTAAAGTTCTCCAGATACAATGCCTGCCTCGACGCTCACGCAAGTTGTCGGAAATGCAAGCCCAAGATCCAGCCCACCAGCGCAGGAACTTTTGCTAGCGTCAAGCCGACTTGGTGAAGCATGCTGCTGCAAGTCATACTTGAACTACTGTCTTCTTACTCTCTGGTTTCTGTCGCCATTACATCTCACACCTCAATGCCAAGGTAGAATGTTCTAACGGGACCACCGAATCACATACCTCCTGGCCGGTCAGGTAGTCGCATTGTGCGGATGGCATACACCTCGCAGAAAGGGAAGTATTGAAGGTACTTAGTAAGCCAAGGTAATCTAGGAACCCAAAGCTCTGTAGGTACCTTTCCGGTAAGGAAGTTACCGGCTGAGGTACGCATCCCATCTAGCAGTAGGTAAGGTAAAAGATGGGCGATCTAGAAGTTCTGCATCAACCATTTCAAATCCCCCCTCATCCAGCCAGACGGAGTCCACTTGCAAAAGGACTACGCTGCAGAGGCCTGATATTTGCATGCACCGGGTCTGCAATGATGGCCAATGTTGAGTTTCCGGATCGACCGCCGACCCCAAGCTCCAACATACTAGCCCCCCCTGCCAGCTGATACAATGTGGTGGAAGCGGCCAAGGGACGGATCTGGGTCCTAAATAGAAGTTTGGAACGTTCCATATGCTGGAGACTCGTCAAATTTATACAGATAAGGCTTAGCGCCGTCATGCTTGCAGATGCGCACTCTCCACACGGCTTACACCTCGCTCCACCCTGAGCGCTCGGCTTTCAGCTGCTACTTTTCCACCAACACAACACCTACGTGACCGCATTTGCCCCCATGTTTGCATGGATTTCCCCATATCCCATATCACGTTGCAGAGATATCTGGCCATCATGGTACTTGGTAGAGCCCGCGTCGTTCATTGCTGCTCCTCCTCCCACGATTAACTTCCCACAAGAAACAGCGTCGGGTTCCCATCAAATTGCCGTCATGAAGCCCTGAGATGACGAACACTCATAGCAGCTCAGTCCGCATAAAATCTGTGCTAGAGAACACTCCAGTGTGTATGGTAAAATCCGGGCTCGACCATTGTCGCAGGCTATTTGGGGTTTGCGCGTCACGTACATAAGGCCAGCAGCCTTCACCAAAGCTACCCAACCAACACTAATCGAAACGCCAGACCTCGGGCCGCCGGCTCTGAACATCTTCGAGGGACGAGTGGCCATACTGAAGGAGAATACACAAGTCGCACAGTGTAACGTTGGGTCTCTATAAAATAACCCTCTCAATGTATTGAAGGGGGCGTATCGGCTTCTTTGCTACGCAATGTCGTCAGAAGGAGCCAAAAGTGAGCCAAAAGCCCACCAATGTCGAATGATATTGTCATGCAGTGGGGACGGTGCTTGTCAAGGTGCAAGTGAGTGAATCATGCCTTTTATCAACTCTCATCATCTGGTATTCGCAAGACCAATTGGCTATTTCGCTTGGGGTTTCACGAATGCTATACGGTAAGTGCTCCCGTCGCTTAGACGATGGGTGATCCCAAGTGTATCCTTGACGACCTCATGCACTACTCATGCTGCCTTATTTTCACCTTCCTTTGGTGCCGGGCGATTTGCCTGTGCTCCAGGAGACGCCTTGTACAGTTCGTTGACGTTGAGCTTCTTTAAATCCTCCCAGTCACTGCGCTCAATAACACTCATACCGCAGAAACTCTACGGACCAGTCAGTTTGATGCTCGCTAGCTCTATCCTACTAGTCATCCCTTACCTGGAAAACATCGACAAGTATGACTTT
This sequence comes from Colletotrichum costaricense, assembly GCF_030867565.1. Classification (NCBI taxonomy): domain Eukaryota; kingdom Fungi; phylum Ascomycota; class Sordariomycetes; order Glomerellales; family Glomerellaceae; genus Colletotrichum; species Colletotrichum costaricense. The sequence continues at coordinate 1,612,370 of NW_026848236.1, read as the reverse complement.
GTCGGCATTAGTGAGATCGACTTTGTGCCGCGGGCTGACGACGCTGGCGATTTGCTTAATGAGCGTGTCGCGATCAAGTGAGTTGTTGCTGCGTATGGAAGGTCTGATGGCATACTGCCAAATATGTCAGCCTGAATCACCCAGTCAAAATTTGCCATGAGTGAACGTACTGTGCAGGCCGGCTTCTCAGTCCGAGCATCACTCCCTTCTTCGACCTTCTCTGCGTCGCCTTCTGCAGCCTGAGCTGTCTCATCTACGAGATCGAAATGCGCGGCCAGAGCCTTTCTAGCGACTCGCACCACGCCGTTCTCAGATGCCTTATCCATAGAGGTGACCGGCGTCAGCCGGTTGATATACTTTGTCTTCCTCTCCTTGAGATCAGTGCAGACGCTGGCGTCTATGCACATCTTACGGCAAAGCTCCACGGGGTCGATGGGATCCCTTGTCTTCATGAAGAAGACACACTCGATCCCAGCCTTGATGGCCTTGAACGTACGCTTGGTCTTGCCCTTGTTGGCTTCGCTGATACCATCGAGCTCCTTCTTTATGGACGCTTCAATGTCCTCGTCTTCCTCGTCTGATTCAACTTCTTCCCCGGGGGGAACGATGCCGTAGAGTATCTTTGCGTACTGAGGCGTAGTCGTATGAGTGAGCGTAAATGCGAAATGATGGCAGAATCAACAAACCTCGTCACATAGTATGCTGAATTCGCTAATGGACTTTCCGTCCATGCCTCTGGCAAATGTGACCCAGATACCCTTGTCGCCAACCCCGAGGGCGACGCCCTTGTCCTGAAGACTGGCGACCTTCGCCTTGTGTTGCGGCGTCTGCCATTTGCCGGAGCCTTGCCCACCCTACTTTCTCATCAGCCATGAACTTATACTGAAGAATAGTATGTCTTCTCATAAGATTGTTCAGGCAGGGTCGGGAGGAATTAACTGCGTAGTGCAATGTACAGAAATCAGATGAAAACCTACCTTGCTTCTCTTAGCGGGATGGCCACCACCGCCACCCGACTGTTTCCTCTTCCCATCTGTCATTTTGTAGGAGCTTCGCGAGCTGCAGCTCTGAAATCTTCTGGGATGCTGCGCCGAAGCCCTTGTGGGCTGTGAGTGTGGAAATTGTGCCTTGTGGGATTGCTGAGAGAGAATGGAAGCTTGGTGTGCTGCACTGAAGATAGCTAGAAGAGGTAAAAAGTCCACACCGCCCAAAGGCAAGAAATCAGACGAGCTGGACCCGCTATACTTTCTGCGTCTTATTGCAGCCTGAGGGTCACTTCCCAACAACCAGCCATCGTCAACAGCCATCAGTTCGATGGTGCTTAATCGAAGCTTCTCAATTGACATCGTAGGGCTTGTTTTTAAAAGGGTCGAATATGAAAGCTCTATCGTTGAAGCGATTGGCCTTCAACGATGCCAATTTGCGTTCTGATAATTAAAACCTGACAAACAAAACACGATTCGGTTACGATTTCTAGACCTTGATCCCACGATTCTTTAAGTCGAGTCTTATGCAAGGGAACGTCAGCTGATGTTATCAATTGCATGAATTGAATGTGCCGGATCTCATGCTGGACGACTTGCCGGGAAGTCAAAGTCCAGCTGCGTGGAACTATGGCAATTGAATATTTATCTAGTTGCTTAAACTTCAGCTTGCCTCCTTGTGAGTACTAGAGACACAGCGGAGGGAGAAAGACGATGCGCCTGTCATTTAGTTGCTAGGTACAGCTCAATTCCACTTGACGAGACAGGTCAAAATATCAATGAAGACACAGAACTGCCATAATTCTGCGCAACCTTGGAGCGCTGACTGAAAACGCACTTATGCCAAGGTATTCCTCTCATGTAATTTACGCCGCGGTCGTCTTCAAACTACTCTCCGATACAAAGAGCCTTCTTTCACATTTTCCTTTTGGTTATTGTGAATACTTGAGCCATGACACGGCTGAGGCCTGTTGATGGCTTGAAAGACAAAGACCGTGTGCTAAAGTGTGCGAGTGTGTCTATTGTCCGCAAGTCATCACTCGGTAGGCCGTCGTCTCATATCAATAATATCCGGTGCAGGAGAATAATGAAATACCGATCTAGTTCATATGTAATCTAGCCGTAGTCGTCTCACTACGTTTTACCAACCAATAACCTAAAGCCAAGGATAATCACAGAAGCAACCAATTACGTCTAGCCATGCGCCAGAAAACCATTTCCTGCGCCGAGGGAATCAAACCATCTTCCATGAAAAAAGAATTGCTGTCGTCTCTTTACTCGACCTTGGCGTTGTTTCTAGCGCTGGCCTCAGCAGTCATGATCAATGCTCTTGGCGCATCCTCCTTGGGGAGGTAGAGCTCGACAAACTGTAGTGTTGTGGGGTTGTTGAACTCCTGGTCAGTCAGGAGCTTCTCAAGTTCATCCTTTGTCTTGACGACGAATTTCTTGGCTGTCTGCTCGGTACCGCCGAACACTGTCGCAAGTTCCTTGTACTGCCACTGGACAATGTCGTTGTACTCGGCCTCCATGCCGTGGATGAAGCGCTCGATGGTGTATCCATCGTTGCAGATGACGAAGCTATGATGCAACGTTAGCGTGAGATTCTTGGAGTCGGTGCAAAGGAATAAGGGGAGTTGGACTCACATTGTCGTCTTCAAGCCGTGGCGCAACATGGTAGTGACCTCCTGGGCCGTAAGTTGGAATGATCCGTCGCCGACGAAGAGAATTGTCCTGCGGTCCTCTCCCGCATCCTTGGCTGCGAGAGCAGCACCTTGGGCAGCACCGACAGACCAACCGATACTTCCCCAGAAGACCTGACTCAAAGCTGTGACCCCAGCAGGGAATTTGGTGTCCCAGATACCGAAGTTGGCCGTTCCGGTCTCGGTGACAACGATGTCATTCTCGCGAAGGTAGTTGCCAACACGAGGCCATAAGTAAGCCTGGGTAATGGTTTGCGAGGGGTCCGAGTTGGGGCTGGGCACTCTGTTGATGACCTCGGGTGATGTGACGACGGAAAGCTGGCTCAAGTCAAGACGCTCAGTGACCTTGCGGAGGACTCCGCGCATGGTGATGCCAGGGTATTCAGAGTATCTGACTCTCATGTGTGTGCTGTGGAAGTCGATGGTGTTCAGCTGCGATGTTCTGTAAGAGAATCCAGCGGTGTTGAAATCGCTCTGCAAGAATTTTAATGAGCTGTCTTCGGACTTCTAGGAGCGACGAGGCAATTTACCTTGAGACCACCAATGGACAAGATCAAGTCTGAGGACTCGAGTCGCTCACCAACATCGGGTTGCGAAGCGGTACCGGCATAAACACCGCCGTAGTTGGGGTGAGATTCGTTGACGGCACCCTTTCCCATGGGCGTTACGAAGACAGGAATCTTTGTCTTCTCAAGGAGTGCATGAACCTCGGGGAGGACGCGGTGGCGGATAGCGCAGGCGTCAATCAGCATGACGGGCTTCTTGGCGGCATGAAGGGACTTGAGGACGACGTCGACAACGTAGTCCTCTCTGTCAGGGTCGTTGATGGCCTCCTCGAGGTCGATGGGCTTGTTCAGGCGCTGGCCCTCGATCTTCTTCTGGACCATGTCGGTGGGGAGCATAATGTAGACGGGGCGACTGCGGATCCAGCACTCTCGGAGAGCATGATCGATCTGGTTGGCAATCTCGGCGGGGTTGTTGAGGCGCGCAACATCGCATGAAATTTGAGAACTCATGTTGGAGAAGACGTTGAAGTCGCCGTTGCCAAGGGTGTGGTGCAGGAGCATGCCGTTCTTCTGAGAGATCGTAGAGGGGCAACCGACAATGTGTACGACGGGAATGTGTTCTGAGTAGGCACCGGCGAGAGCGTTGATGGCGGAGAGCTCGCCAACACCGAATGTAGTGATGATGGCAGAGATGCCCTTGACACGGGCGTAACCATCGGCAGCGTAGCCTTGAAGAATGTCAGTTCGTCGATCGAAGCTTACTTGGCAAGTTGATAGGTTGTAGGGATACTGACCGGCGTTGAGCTCGTTGACATTACCAACCCATTTCAGGCCGCACTGGGGAAGATAGTCGAGGGCAACGAGGTTGAAGTCACCGGGAAGGCCGTGAACGGAGCGGACACCGACCTCATGGAGTCTCCTGAAGAGGTATTCGACGACGTCGACAGGCTCTATAAGCCCTTGGGTTCTGATATCAGCCATGATCGGATATGTGTGTGAGCAGCTGATGGTGTAGAAGGGGGTAGCTTTGGATGCTACCTCGAGTGTATGTTGTAGAAGTGTTCGTCTGTGTAGATCTGGAATGAAGAAGGAGAAAAAGGGTCCCAGTCAAGGCCAGAGGCGTATAGACTTATATCAGAGTCAACAACCTGCGGAGATGGCGATGTTGTTGATGGTCCCAGTCGGACTTGGACTCACTCGAGTCTCGGCATCATTGCATGGGTCGGCCAGGATCGTCAAGTCAGACCACTGGCCATTGCAGATTGAAACGACAGGGCCATCGGCGATGGGCGACAGCTCATGTAGCTCCATTTTCGTATAAGTGACAAGATACTACGAGCCAGCGAGGCGGCTGAAGCGCAGGCAGTGGGTACCGGGTCTCGGCATGCGACGGGTTCGATCAAGATTTGGGTGAAAGGGGACCAAGATGGGGGTCCTGGCACCAGACGGGAAAAGACGCGAGATAGTAGCGTGGTTACCCATCTTGGTGCGGCTCAGAATAGAGTAGAGGGCGAGCAGACAATGGATGCATTGCACCGAGTAAGGAGATACAGTCAACAGTGAGTGATGTAATGGAACACGCCACAGGAGGTTGCGGTCACCAATACACCGGGCTCAAGCCGGGCTGGGCCGGTGGGTTCCGGAGGTGAGGTGAGGTGAGGTCCCAGATATCTGAGGGAAAAAAAAGATTTATTCTGGTACCTTGTCACTGTTCGACGTAAGGCAACATTCTACTGATAGTGAGACAACAGAATGGGACGATAATAAAGTTGCTCGCGTTCAGGGCAGAACAGGGAAGAAAGCGAACGTATCCGTCCTGAGCATCCGTTTCCGTACGTGGTTTGTGGATTTTGGGTCCTCTGGGAGAAAGTGCAGGAAGGAAAAGTGACAGTGCTGGGCAGCATAAGGCCTAGAACACGTCAGGACCAACCAACCTAACTAACCCTTGTCCCTGCCTGCCTGTGAGTGTGAGGCAATGGAAGCCCGCTTCCCGGCTGGCAACTTGGCAAGGTACGCAACCGTTGACAGCGTGGGATCTGCATCCACCCCGTCGGGAAACTGCGGCGTGCCCTGCTGTTTCCCACCCTCCCACGCTCCTTATCCGTGCGAATTCACAATTTAGCCAAACTTGTAACCTTCGCATCCTGCTTTGAGCCAACATAAGACCATAACATGAGCTTGGAACCTCAAGGATCAGCGGCAATGCACTAGAGCGACTCAGACAATTCCATGGGGGGGTTATTGCTTCGCTTCCGGGTTTCCCTGACCGCCCCTTCCTGTCGTTGTCGTGCGCAAACTGGGGGGAAAGGGGAGCGGCGCACCATTCGGCATGATCTGATGTTGGCCCCAGCCTATCGGCCCTGCTACGGCGCAACGGCCCAAATAAAACACAATGGAAGTACCATTGAGCATCGTGCGCCTGTCAGCTGCGGAGCCGGGCCCGGGGCCCGCTACGCTCGACTTCGGGCCGCCGCTCGAAGACCGAATTATCTCGCGATGCCGTTCGGACAAATCGCTTGGACCTCAGCCCCGAACCTGAGGACGACCGAAGAGAACGACTGACCTCTTCTCTTAGTTTTGGGACAAGTTCTCCAGACGAAATACTTGGTCAAACATCAACTCGACAGTTCAGCTCTGTCACTGGCCCATTCGCCTGCCTAGACAGAATCCTGCAAATATCAGATCATGTTCTGGGGATCTGCAATGGCCAATCGGAAAAGCATGACAAAGATCTGCATGCATAAGGGTCTACAAAGATAGGAGTTCGTCATTCTTCACCTCAACCAGCTACAAGCAACAACGCCCAACCCTTGGTAAGCAGTAAATGCTTACATGCAATACAATCCGAACCAAACTTTACAGAAATGTAGTCCGCTTGTTTCACTATTATTCTAGGTGGAGGGTATGGTAGGTGTTCTACATGCGGTTCAGCATGCTGTCTTGCTCTGCTGCCGCTGGAAGAGTAGCATCGTCTATCAAAGTCCAACGACCGTGGCTTTTCTCGCGATACTACCACGTGTGCCCGTCGCCGTTGGTCATTTTATTTCGTACACATTTATACAGCTCGAACCGCGTCGCTTTCAATCGCAACGGCCGTCTTTCCAACCCGTCCGCCATCGCTCTTCCCATTTGCTGCAGTCAAACTCCTTTTTGCCTAGCTTCCGATTGACCTCGTTGTGCGCCTCGCACAGCCAGTTTCCAAACTCGCTCCGCCCCTCCACTCGAATCCGTTCTTTTTGTATGTACGATTGGAAATCTTCGGCGCACACCCAGCAAGGGTAAAGCTTGGAAAACAGTCTCATGAAACCTCGAAGGTCGTCTTTCTGGCTAGGGGAGGGCTTTTCGGGGTACGTTGCTGCGATCGAGTGTAGCAGTTGCCAAGTGCCTCGTCCAAGGGCCTCGACATCCGGGGGGCAGTCGTCGACAGGCGCCGAGGCCACTGGAGTTGGTTTTCTGACTGAGCCGTTCATCTGAGAAGCCCAGCTCGAAAAAGCGCTCTTCGACGAGCAAGACCGACATCTAAAGATGACGCATGTCAGCTGAATCTCCGGTGAGGAAGCACCGACGGATTGAACCACCGCCGAAAGATCACCGTCAAGGAAGTTATGGGAACTTACGGTTTGCCATCTGGGCCCAAGACCATTCCCTTTGGTAAAGGCTTGGGCTGCTCAGCTGCCGCTGTCGCCGCGGGGGCTGTGACGCTGCTTAATTGAGGGTCTCGCTCGGCGTCGGCCATGGCGATAGTACTGCGCGAGAGTTTCGCCCTTGTCGCGAGAAGCGAGGCTAATATCGACGGGCCCTATAGAAAGAGAATGGATGCGACAAGGGACTTTGAATGGGGTGGTCTGCCCAAGTGCGCGCGATGTCGGACAGTGTTCGAATTTTGGTTGGGAGGAATTTGTAAGCTCAAGAGCCTCGTCAGTACCTCGAGGAAAGGATGCCGATGGCGGACCGTTATCGATAACCCACCAAGGCCACTAGAGGTCAGGTAAGGTAAGGTACCTCAAGGTACAAGGATCGCAAAGCATTATCTATTCTCGACCTGAAATTCCAAAGTGATAATGCCCGGTCCAACCAAGGGTGGCCGGCTCCCGTCGGCAAGCACCGGTAGACTTTCGACGTACCCAGAACCCGTAATTGGGATCCGGCCTGGTCTATCGTGCTGCATTGGTGTGGTGTGAGGCGGGAGTCTCTGGGTATACGGATGCTGTAATCGGCGCCTTAGCGGGGGATCCGCTGCTTAATCGATTCCACGCTATCCGCAAGGTACCGAAAAGATGAGGTGGGGTGTTTCTTGTCCCTGAGCCGCATGGCAGTCATTCAAGGTCAACCCATTTGTCCACCAGGCAGCCGTCTTTTCGGACCGTCAAAGTGCATCTACGACCCGGGGGTCCTTGCAGATGTATCCGTAATAAGGTGCGAGTAGTTCCACTTGGTTCTAGCAATCGTGTGCTCTCTCTACTCATTGAGACTCGGGAGCAGGCCATGTGTCTGGTATTCTCCAAACCCCTCCCCTTTATATATCCCGAGCGAGAAATTCGATGAACTTTACTGTTGTCTCGCATGTCTGATACGAAGAACTCGTCCAGTACTTCACTTCTGCGGTGCTTCGTCAGATTAGTGACCTCGATGCTTTGAACTTGTGTTCCGCGTCGGAGTTGACAACGGCGAAGAAGCTGAGTCGGTCGAGGAGATTCGTGTAAGTGAAATGGCACCGACTTACCTAAGACAGTACGTAACTCTACATCAAGCCAGCTCCGCCTGCCAAAATTCACCGAATTGCCCGCGGCGGGGCACCGTCCCGTCGTCCAGTGCGATAACCATTATGACGGCCAAGTCAAACCGCAAAGTGCGCAGCTGAGCGGGAAGTCGTCACCGTTGATTTGATACTCCAGCAATTGACTTTGAGACGTCTGATAGTTTAATTCATTCGCTTTACTCATCACGACACAGCGGGCCGCAAAGACATTTGCCATGGCTCAGAACCCCTCATTTGCTTTGGCAGTCAAGGTGCCTGTCCTGCTGCTCAAGACAAAGTCAACTCCGGGCGACTCGTACGAGGACTTACTCTCAGGTGAAACTGACGGGTGTGCCTTCGAACCAACTTTTGTCCCGGTCCTGCACCACACCTTTCAGAAACAGGGCATGGCGACGGTCAGGCATGTCTTGCAGCAACGTGAGATTAATGCTGGCAACGACGCCTCTTACGGCGGTCTCATTTTTACCTCGCAGCGAGCGGTCGAGGCGTTTGCCAGCCTGGTGGATGAGAAGAAGGGTCCGTCGGATTCGCACCCGCATCAAGAGCTTAAACTCAAGCCTCTCGACCGTAACAAAGCAGAGCTAACCGGATTGACAGGCACTGAAGAAGAGTGGCCTCATCTCCAAAATATACCAGTCTACAGCGTTGGCCCGGCTACCACACGAGCTCTCCAGTCCGTCTCACAGCACGCCCCGTTGCAAATATTCGGCGAGCACACGGGCAATGGCGATGCCTTGGCCAAGTACATTTTGGACCACTATGGCCGATGGTACCAAGACCGGCAGACGAAGCCACCGCTGCTCTTCCTCGTTGGCGAGCAGAGGCGGGACATCATCCCGAAAACCCTCATGAACACCGCTTTGCCCAGCGAGAAAAGAATCCAGGTGGACGAGGTCGTGGTCTACGGCACGGGTGTCATGGAGTCTTTTCCTCAAGACTTTGAGAAACACCTGAAAGATACTGAGGGCCTGCCGATGCGGTGGGTAGTTGTCTTCTCCCCGACTGGTTGCGAAGGGATGTTGCGCGGGCTGGGGATGCTGGACGAGTCCACAGGGAAGGTCAAGAAGGACGGGCTCGAGGGACGTAAAACGTTCATTGCAACGATCGGTCCGACGACGAGGGACTATCTAAGACGAACGTTCGATTTGGATCCAGATGTTTGTGCTGAAGAGCCAAGCCCAACAGGCGTCCAACGAGGAATCCTTGATTTCATGGGACAGCAGACATAACGTCTTTCTGAAAATATACAAGAAGAATAAACCCTTAAATGAATCCCTAAAAGCGCCCAAGTGATAACCAGACGACGAGGAGATCATAGGAAGCACTGGGGGTTTGTGCCCTGCCTATGACTATATGTGGCCATTTCAGCCCGTCTTTCCTTACGATTGCAGGACACGTTCATACATCGTTAGGAGAGATACGCAGTTGACAAATCTTTCAGCTCCAAGCCAGCATGAACCGCACGGAACCTCCTCGCTACCTTAGAGACACGACCGATGTTTAGAGCTTGGATGCAGGTTGTGTGCATTGCTATACCGTTTGACGTTACACGGGCACGCGCGATGAAGGAGACCTTGCCGGTATGGGGCTGAAATACGTTTTGATTGGCTGCTTGTCCATTAAAATCGAGACGCGCCTCACGCGCGCCTCACGCGCAACTCTTCCGAATTTCAACGCGTCGCGTACCAGCGACGCGTTGAATGCCACACGGACCACGAGACCCAACTGGGGGCCTTTTGGATCCTTTCCTAATCAAACGATGAAGTGACAAAAAGGATTGGTCAAAGAGAAACAGAAAAAAACAAGCTTCTACATGTGAAGCATTTGCTGAGCCGGGAACATACAAGTGCCTCACACCCATTCCGATTTGGCGCTCTCAACGCCTCTGGTTCCTTGCGTGGCCCCACGCATAAAATGAAGATCAATGGCTGGAAAGAAATGTTTTCGTAGTACCGTCTCCTTGTCGAGGGAATGGCGGCGTTGCTCACAATGAAGCTATTCTCGTCCCTCGTGAAAGTAATTGCGGAAAAAGAGGGGGTAGTATCTCCGCTTTTTGCGTAGGTTATGCCGTGCCATCATAGCCAGCGTTTGGTATCATTCAAAAGTATAGCATTGGTGATAATGACGACGAGGAGAGAGCCACCAGACGCATCTGTTAGATATCTCTCATCAAGCCAAGGGTTCGTCAAACGTCAATCGTCTTCTAGCCAGACTGACGGGAGTCCTCGCTGAGGAGAGAGCGACGGGTGTCTTCCATGCCTTTTGAGCAGGACTAGGCGTGATGTTGACAAAATCTGCGAAGTCGAAACCTTGCCCGGGCGTGTTGGGGAACATGTTGCCGCCACCTGGGGTGGTCATGTGTGAAGAAGGCAGAGTCATATCTCGACTGACCTTGGAAGGAGGCGTCGAAGGAGGCTCCATCCTTGTCTTGGTAGATGGAACGGCGGGTGACGGAGAGGCAGCCAGGTATAGCAGAAGGTCGGCGCCTTCTTGGCCGGATTTGACGGGTTCACCGTTGGCGCCTTGGTCCTTGGTACGGCGATTGGGCAACATTCGATTGCGCATTGGTGGTGTTGTAGGGGGTGAAGACCGAATATTCGTGGCCCTGAATGACTGTACGGGCAAGAGATCGTCTTCATCATCCGAGGCTGCCGCAAAGTTTGGCGACACCAGGTCGTCTGCTAGTCTTCGAGCCCCCTGAAAGAATGAAACATCGGGGCCAGTAGATGTGGTGAAGTGTTGTTGCCTTCTGGGCTTAATCGGAGACGATTGCGCTAGCTGATGACTTTCTTTCCACGAAGTATGGCCGTGCAGCGACTTGATGGGAGTAGGGGACGAGCGATAGCGTTTGCTTGGGCTAGACGATGGACAGTCGAAAGATGCCATGTAGGTGCGCTTGCGATGGCCGGTGCTCCCGTTGCTGGAGCCGATGGCGTCGGAAAAGAGGGGAGCTTTCAGAGGAGAGCTCATAAGGGCTCTCGTTGGATATGGAAGGTCGGAGGCGCTCGAAGAGGAGTCGGACAGGAGGTCTCCCTCAGTTAAACGCTTCCGTCGCAGTTCCTCCTCATACTTTGGTTCGATGGTATCGAGTGTTAGGTCTTCCCAGCCATGCTTGGTTTTGAATTGGGCGAGCGCGAGTCGGTTCTGCAGTCTTCGGGCTATCTGTAAGATTGTCAGGATCAGGGACATTCTGCTTTGTGAGGTGCGTTGTGGTCTTGGCTATGGCCCTTTGTCAACATACCTTGCTCACTTCCACCCTCTTCAAGACCTTGTCCGCCACCTCTTCAGGTTGTTGCTTCCACACAGAAGACATGGCTTGGAGGTAGGGCATGCAGTATCCCGTGGATTGTGTTGATGCTGTTGCTGGAGAGGAACAGGCCCGTCGTCTCTAGTCAATGCGATCTGAGTAGGAAAGTGAAGCGTCGTAAGCGTCGGCTGTCACCTGCTATAGTGAAAGCGGGGGAAAGGAGGATACTGGGTGACGGGAGTCCAGTCCAAGGGCCCGATCGTTGACCTTGAGGATGGGGGGGGGGGGGTTGAGACCTTGAGAAGCCCGTAGCAACCAACGGTCAAAGGAATGGTGGATGAGGGGTTGGATTGTTCTTCTGGAATGCGTGGGAGGAGGGAGTGTATACAACCACAAAGGAATAGAGGGGTGTATGTGTGTGTTTTCAAGGTATAATCGAGGTAAGGAGCAGGAAGTTGTCCCAAATCGAAGTCATGCACTGCGTGGTCGAGATTTTGCTGTGGAGGAGAGTGACAACGGAGGGACCTGGCTGAACGGGGAGAAAGAGGAAAGTTCAGATTGAGTGGTGTTTCCACCTGGTCAGCTGGGAAACGTAGCGCAGTGAGTGGCCCGGTCTCAGCGGATGGAGGACCCAGACGGGAAGCAAAATTCACCTACAGTCCACTGGACCCAACCAGACTCCGGGGCCACCTGCCGCTGGGCCCCTCTGAGTCTTCACCTCAGTCCGGGCAGGTTTCCCGTCCCATTGACGTGGAAACGACCTGAAGCGCCAATTGTCCCCTCAAGGCTCTACCTTTTACCTGCCATCGCCCGACTTTTGCTCTGGAAGGTATCATCCACTGTCCTGTTTCGAGAGCTCGCCCGGACCTTCCCGTTCCTATCCTAAGGTACCTCAAGATAAGCGCAGGTAAGGCGCCTTACGGAGTATGTAGATATTTCACTCCCATCTTGCTCTTGATACCTTACTTGCATTCGATCTTCATCTTCAGGCAAGGGAAAGGCTTTTGATGGTGCGCATTTGGCAAGCGCCGGACCCCGTCAAGCTGAGTGCCGATAGCCTCCACTATGCGCTTTTAGGACCAGCCCCAGTGAGGTGTGGGCTTCTTCAGAGGGGAGGTCATGCTCAACTCACATACTGCGTTTCTCAGACTTCCCAAGCAACTAAGGTAAACCTCGTCGAGGCCCGGGCAGAAGCGACGGCGCGGATCAGAAACGCCTTACCAAAAACGGATCCAGCTTCCCCAACCAGCGGGTTTGCTCATCTAACTTGCACTTGTCACGGCAACTGAGGCGAGGGCGGGACCAAAGAATCTTTCGTCCTCGTTGCCAACCTCATGCTTCTCGTACCTCGAGGCTTGCCTGATGCTCGCTTTTTTTTCTCCCCCCCCCCCCCCCCCCCCCCCCCCCCCCCCCCCCCCCCCCCTTCTCTTTTTTTTTTTTTTTTTTTTTTTTTTTTTTTTTTTTTTTTTTTTTTTTTTTTTTTTTTTTTTTTTTTTTTTTTTTTTACGCATTGGTCATGTGCGTCGTAGCGCGCAATCACCGTCAAGGGCTTGACTGAACGAGACGGCAAGTATGCGCCATACTACTCTCAAAAACTTACTCCGTCTCCTGTTGATCCGTACTGATGTAAGAGCACTACGGCGGACTTGAGATTCGATGTATCGTGTTGACCGTAAGAGTGAGTGTCCGCAAGCCGTGCCCATTGGAATCGATGTCACTGGAAACGTCAATGCGTTCCAGACCTTGTATGGGCGTGACACTGTCCAGCATTCCAGCCCGTGAGATTCCTTTTAGATACCGTTGGCAGGGCGCTCATCTACCAATCATACGTGCGGGTCGTACCTACCAGAGAGGTGGCCATGTGCCGAAGAGGGCATCCCCTACCTTATTCGTAAGGTGCCTATGGTCAAAGTAGGTGGTCATTTCCCTCAGTCTCTCGGAGTCCAGGGGCTTGAAGGAAAAATCAATTAAGACCCCTGTCGATGCTAACAGCTCCTTGGGCGCCTACCCACGCGCAAGCTAGCGAAGTGAGTTAGTTCACTCTGCAACCTACGCAAAGGCTCGTCAATCTCTCCCTGCCACCCAGTTTACGACACCATCTGGAGACATGCGCAGTTGGTTGTTCGAGCCTCGAGGGACCAACGAGCGCCCCTCGCGAGGTGTAAATGAGCAACTTTCTAGTCGTGGAGGGCGAGTTGAATGTCACTGAAAAGCAACCGCCAGAAGCCCGTCTCAGCTCATCCGCGTTTCCTTCTCTCCGACCGAGACTGTTGCCTGGACCCACATTAGCCAACATTCTATTCAAATTCTCAGTACCTTTGAAACTTGTAGTCTACCGGCAGAAAGCATCAAGGACATACGTCGGTCTTGATGGTAAACACCGTCAAGGGCACCATGGTCTTTGGTGGATGCTGCCATTGGCGACCGAAAACGCACATGGCCTTCTCATGCTTGCAGGGTCAGGAGGCAGAATGCCCATACGGCAGCACGCCGTCACGCCGTCTGCCGATCATGAGAATACGATTGTCCGACGGACCTGATTCCGTATGGTATGTCTTCCTGTTGGTGGAGATAATTGGAGATCGAGGCATGTGTACTCCGTAATCCAGGACGGATACGTAATTACTCTGTCGTTTTACAACTAAGACGGATAGTCGGACCTCTCTATGCGATTATCCACCAAATAAGGACACTTCCTAGTTGCATGTGATTTTTATGCATCATACGGATACCGAGAGCAGAATATGGATAAACCGATACTCGTCGCCAAGCAATTACACATAAATACGGAGTACGGATATCCATGGATGAGAAAGTGCCCTGGGCGTTACGACTATGCAGACGTGCATAACATGCAGGGAGGAGGCAGTCTAGCTGCAGCATGCGCCTGACAGGGGGACAATTCCAAGATATTTCAGACAAACAGGAGAGACTCTTAACCGGTTTCTTAGTATCGGAGAATCAACTACTATAGCACGGCCGCTCTCCCTCTCTACTTTCCCGCGCCGCCCACTTTGGCCAAAAATAAAACCAATGGGCCACACAGTGGGCTTGCGGGTGACGTGAGTTGGAATCGACAGTCAATGGCAATCGGCACGGCTAGTAGGTTGGTGTTGTCAGGTACCCGAAGCCGCCACCAACCACAACCGTTGATTTTTGCCATCGTTCCAACCGAATTGGGGTGCATGAAGGGGAAGAAGAGCTCTCGCCGATACAGAACGGAGCCGTATGTTCTTGCCAGGACTGCAGAAGCAACCAGTATTCTCCTTACTGGCTGCTAGGCGATTGAGTCTGCGAACAAGGAAGGTGGATGGAACAGTTACACTACAGAGGGCGTCACGCAAAGTCTGGAGTACCATGTTGGTCGGCGGGCAACGGACATGCGGCCACCGAGATATAGACACAAACGCTGCACCTTATCCTGTTATTGAGAATAAGAGCTGCCAAGCACCCAAGGTACGGATCGAGAAAAACACTGTTATAACTCCAACTAAGTCGAACAAGGCATCTACCACCGAGCCAAGATAAGATTTGAATACGTTAGCTTGGAGTGGCCGCCCATCCGTACCTTGCCGTGCTTGCGTGCGAGAGCCTAGAGGTGTGCAGCATGGTATGTCGCGAAGCCGATGGTGGTGACTGGTGAGTGGTGGTGACTGAATTCCTCATCTCGATCACACCTTTCCATTTCGACAGGTGGATCCACCGGTTCGGCGTCCATGCCTCAGCCCCCGGTCCTTGCCGCCCGGGCCTGGCTGGCTGCCCTGTCATCATCCATGCAGATACCTAGGTGGAAGGTGGGAAGGCAGCGGAACCGCTACAGCCACAGCCTTGCGCCTGCTGATAATCAGCCACTATCAGATTCGGGAACCTGGCGTAAAAGTACAGACACCTATTAACTTCCATTGGGTACCTCAAGCTGTAGGCTGTATGTACTCCGTAGGTACTAGGTATTGGTTTCTTGCTAGCCGCACTTGTTTGCGTGGTGTTGACGAAGACCATGACGCTAGCCTCCATATACAAATCTCATTGGAAGTCGCCCCCACTTCCGCTGGCTGGGCTTTTATCAATGTGGATGCGAGAAACTTGAATGCGATGCGACAGCTGGACGCATACTTTGTACGGACACCGAGAACGACATGATGGAAGACGCATGGAATTGAGCGGGATCAGCAAGGAGAAATAGCATGGCCATCTACTGCGTAGGCATCTACATCCCCTCGAGTACCTAGGTAGCTACTAGTTGGACATCAAGCGCGTACGCAGTAGGCACAGAGTACGCTGATCTGTCAATCAGAGTTTCAACGTTCGTTATCTCGCAGTTTCGAGGCCAGGACGCTGAAGCCCATCTCCTTGGCCAGTCTTGTTTTTTCTTACTCCATTTTCCTGGTCAACCAAACCCCCGGTCGCAATCTCAATCCGCCGCACTCATGTTTCCCACTCTCGAAACACGGCAACGTCATCGACGAACTCGCTGCCGGTTATCTGCCGACCAGCATGTCTACCTGGCTTGTTAGCAGGCCTCTTATGCAAATGTACGAATCCACACGCAAATCTCGACATGGGTCCTGCCGTTATGCTGCACCTCAATTTGCGCACCCGTCCGTACTACGCTAGTGTACCTACCTGTCCATTATCCATTTGCTGTCCCTCTTTGGACGCGCAAATCTGGATTTCGCTCCATGTCTAGCTGCATCTGTCGGCTCGCAAATGGAGACGGCATCAAGACTACGGGTACGCTTGTCAAGCCGGGCCGTGAGACGTGAAGTGTGGACGTAGACGTGGACACCAACTGGACCACACCTCACTCCTTCTGGAGCAAGCGTCCGGACCTTGGACATTGCATAGGTACGCAGTACGGATACCGGTATTGCACACTTGCACACCTGTAATTGTTGGACAACTTTTTTTTGGTCACTCCGGAGTTCCTTCCCAAGCTTCCCCCCCCTCCATCATCCATCCCATCTCTCATCTCGTCCTCTCTCTCATCCCATCCTGGGTCTGTTCCCATCCTTTCCCTGCAGACCACTTGCGCCCTTTTTTCTTCTTCCTTTCTTGCTTGCTCTCCTATTGCGCTGCCAAATCTACCTTCTCGAATTTGCTGCTGTTTGCCAATTGTCCTTCATCACAGCCGCACTCCTGCGGATCCGTCCACGTCGCCTACTTTCAAACGTCGACCATCCCGCACCAAGCACACACTCGTTGCAGATACCGCTCGCTGATCAGTGACCCGATACGAGGAACCCTTCCCCCCGTCCGGGTTCTACTGTCGTTGGGATTCTACCTGTCCTCAATAACCTACCTACCTACCTACCTACCTACCTATCTACCTACCTCTGCTCGTAAAGACAACCCCAATCCAGCTCTCTGCTCCTCCCTCCGTTGGACCCGAGCCCGACTCTTCTAAGTTGCATCATCTGCTCCTCCAGAACGCTGCACATGCCAAAATATCTACTGCTGAAGCTGTCACTCGTTTGCGGTTGAGCTATCGCATGCTCTATGAGGCACAATGGCTCCGTCCATTCTCAACTTCAGAGGACTTCGGCGTCGTTCGAAAGCCAGCTTCAAGACCGACCGCTCAAACACCGACGTTTCCAGCGATGCCAGTAACATTACCACTCCCACTGCCACAAGCGGTGCCTCGACCCCACCATCCATGGCTCAAGCCTCCGATTCTGCTCTCGACCTCCAAGTAAAGGACTCCAATGGGGGCAATCCTCAAGCTCGTCCGCCGCTGCAACCGGTGCCCAATTCCCACCGACACAGCGTTTCTGGTATGGCAGGCCTTGGTTCTCCTGTTGTGGGCGGGAAGTCGGCGTTGCCAGTCTCTCAATATGCGCCCAGAGTTGCAAATATCACCGACAATGCCTGGGTAGGTCATCTCAATCATACGCATGGGTCGTGGCCCCGTGCGGTGTCACCTTTGCTTCTCCAATCATGCTCGCGGCGGCTTCGCTCAGACGGCCAGCCATAGACATCCGCAACCGCGGCCACCAGCTTCTAGCTGCAGCTTCCGAGCGCTCTGCTAATATTTGAGAAGGTATACCAAAAGGTTCTCCTCGTACATGGGACTATTGGCGACTCCTCGCAGCACTCTCTCGACGGCACTGTTTCGGTAACCCGACTCGACGACAACTTTCCACCAACATGTTGGCCCGCATGCAACTCCAATTTCAAGGCCCTCGTCTACCTACAGCCAGGCCCAAACAAGATCCGCTTCGACTTCTCAAGTCCAAAGTTGCCCAACAGTTCGTCATCCAATCCGATTCACGCATCTTACTTGACGATACACATGTTGCCGGCGAACAATGCACCTCCGCTGCAGCTCGCTATCATGGTTGCCAAGGATTCTCCTGAGACCTTCGATGCGGTACCTACAAGGATTGAGCGAGAGGGCAATGATTTGGAGACGGCAGTTCGCAAATTCCGAATGGCCGCTTACCTCTGGCAAGCCTTTACAGCTGAGCAAATGTGGCGAAACAAACTTGGACGTCGCGTCTTCAGGTTTGAGGAGGAATGGACCGCCGGCACATCGAACCAGCGGGATCGAGAAAACGGAAACCTACGCTCTGAGGCCAGGATCCATATCATCAGATCAGACAAGACAGTCGCCGAAATTCGAGATCTCGAGCTAGCGCAACAGAATGAGAAGGCGAGCAAGAAGGGGGACCTATACGAAATAGCTGCCGATGCGGTGAAACAATACTTCAGGCCACTAGGTGGCCAGAAGCAATACGTTTCCGTGTTGATGCTCGATACGCAATGGGATAAGGAGGCCAATGTCGTAAGGGGCCACGCAGCGTTGGGCGGTAATGCAGGTGATCTGCACTTGGCCATTTTCGGATCCCATTGCCTGCAAAGCTATCCCACGAGTTTCGAAGAAGTCGTCCCTGCATTTACGGATTGCACTCCGACTGACCTTGCCTACGTCGCCAACGATTGCAACCAGGCTGGCAGCTCCTGGGAGGCAGCGAACATCGGAATTGGTGCCCATCTGCACGAGACAGGCCACCTTTTTGGATGTCCTCATCAGGAGTCTGGAGTGATGCTCCGCGACTACCTGACACTCAATCGCAGCTTCGTGACCCGTGAGGCATTCTGCACAAGGACCAAGTCCAAGGGGGGCCTGGTTCTTCAAGATGACGAGTGCGGTTGGCACCGCTTGGATTGTTTACGTTTCCGCGCCCATCCCTGCTTCAGGTTGCCAAACGACCCCCCCATGAACGCTGACGACAGCGTCCACGCTTTCCCAATTGAGAGCGGAAACGTGGTTGTAATGGCAGCGACTGGCATCGCATTCATCGAGCTATTCGCAGAGGACGATGATCTCTGCCGAAAATGGATTGAATATCCCCTCGAAAACAATTCGGTACAACGTCAACTAACATTGAACGACCGCGAGCTACGCGAGAAGCTCCCAGAGAACAAGCGGAAGGGGCGGCTTAGGGTGTCGGTCAAATCGCATAGCGGCGGTTCTTTGGAAATCGATGATTTCAAAAAGCTGTGCTCCAAGGAGTCTTCATTCAAATTAACCCCTGGCCCGCTCGGCAAGACAGCCTACAGAGGCAAACCTCTGGGCCACTCAGCCATGGATGGCACTGAGCCACAGGAAATCATCTTTGAGAGCGGCGGAAAACAGAACCGAGTGCTCTCCCGCATCATCTTCTACCATGGATATGCAGTAGACGGCATGGAATTCGTATATGATGACGACACAACGCAATTATTTGGCAAACGGGGAGGCAAAGAGGGTGGCGATGCGTTTGATTTTGGTATGTCCTTTCTGCCAGGGTCAAGTTAAGCCCATATACTAACAGATGCCCATTAGATATTCGCCGGGGTGAATACATCTCAGGCTTTTACGTCCGCTCGGGCGCTTGGATTGATGCAATCCAGGTCCTCACGAGCTTGGGCAGACGGTCGCCTATATTTGGCAATGCTCAGGGCGGATCCACGTAAGTCTAGGAAACGCGTTTCATTTAATCGTCAGTTGTCGCTGATCACCCCGACAGACATACTTTGATACCCCCAAGAGGATACACTATTTGCGGTGTGGCAGGCTCCTGTGGAGCCTGGGTCGACGGATTTTCGATCCTTATTGTTCGATAAAGGAAATCCGTGGCGTTTCTGTCATTCTTACGAGCGGCAGCTGGAGATAAAACTTAATAGTATTTACGAAACGGGAGGAAGAATTGGAGCACCATTGCCATCATCTATATGGCATGGGTTCCTGGCTCGTCCAAAAACAATGATGGAAATTGCACGTCTTTCCTACAACTTCCTGGCGAAGCACGCCTAGACATCCGCCTTATACTGGAGTATCACATTCCAATATATGGCACGCTATCTCCTGGTTGGCGAGCATCAAATTAGGGGGTTACCGGCCTCGAAATACCTAGCAGACGAGACGCCTTGGACATGGACAAGACCACGTACGGGACGCGGTGAATTAGGTTGGGTGGCCACTTCGACGCAACAAGCCAAGGTGGTTTTTACAGCAGAAGAATAAGTGATCTGCCTCGTCGTTGTAAATACCTAATACACGAAATGAATACACGGCTACACACATGAAGCGTAGACCCCGCAATGGCACGTACGACATTGACATTGACAGCAACCTTCCAGAAAGTAGGTAAGGTAAGATAAGAAACTGCTAAAAATGGGTTGGCCAAAAGGTGTTGTCTATTGAGGTAGCCAAGTAGCTTACCCCAAGGAAAGGTGCGTGGGTGCCCCCATGTGGCTGGCATATGCCAATATGGTGCCCGTGCCAAGATTTCCCGGTTGTTGGCGGTGCCTGGACCGTGCGACGTTGGACGCCATGGTGGAAATCACGTGCACGGCACCTCGTGAGCTGGACCAGCTCCCCCGCTAGTCGGCTTCAGGTCTAGAACGACAGGGCTATGACGGCATGTGCCTTCCCCAGCTATCCTAGTTGGCTTTGAGGCGGAGGAGTGTGACCGACTTACCTCATGCCGACCTACCTACCTACCTTGCTTGCCCAGCACCTCCATTCACATTTCTTCCTACACCTGCCTCCCACTCCACGAAGCTGCTGCATACAAAAACTAGCTCAATCCTCTCAACCTCTCTTCTCCGCTTCCACAATTTTCGTGCTTCGTCCCTCTTAACGCCCACCGTCGAGATTTCCAAAAGGACAAGGAAAAATTCACGAAATTGAACGGGCATATCAACAAGCATCCACTGTGTCTCTCCTCCGACAACGTCTTCACAGTCCACACAGCTAGCCTCAGGGAAAGCCCCAACCAAACATGTCGAAACGGACAAGCAGCGTAGCCACCAATGGCAAGGCAGCCAAAGATGCTGCTGATAGCTTCGCCGAGCCTGGTATGTTGCACGTACTGCTCTCTCCAGATGCCATCCGAGCTAATACGTCGCCTTCAATGCAGCCCACGACAAGCAGAATCTCCTTCTCGCGGCCGACCCCGGTCACTTTTCTTTGATCCGCGCCCTCCACCTCGCCGACGCAATTACCCTCTGTAATGGTACGGTCTTCACATATTCCCAGCTTCTTCCGCACGTTTTCCCAAGCGAGATGCGTCTTCTGAGACCGGATGCACTGCAAAGTCATATTGAGAGGAGAAGAGCACTGCTGACTTGCTGTGGAATAGGAGCTTGTGGTGTCATGTCAATTTTTACCTCTCTGCGCTACTGTCTTGGCGATCCCTCGTCCACTAGCACGCTGTACCTCGCCCTCTCCTTCCTACCATTTGGCCTCTTCTTCGACTTCATGGACGGTAAAGTTGCACGTTGGAGAAAGAAGAGTGGTATGATGGGCCAAGAGCTTGATTCTCTGGCTGACCTGGTACGTTTGCAAGCGACAAATCCGTTTATCCCGGGTCGATGGTCTACACCTATAATCCTTGGCAGGGAATAATAGAGTCTCTCCGAGCGGGATTGAGTTGGAGCAAGCCCGGCTGATATATAACACAGATCTCTTTCGGCGTCGCTCCTGCTTCTGTGGCCTTCGCCCTTGGTTTGCGCACACCCATCGACCACCTCTGCCTGACCTTCTTTGTCCTCTGCGGCCTCACGCGTCTCGCTCGTTTCAACGTAACTGTCGCCGCTCTTCCCAAGGATGCAACTGGAAAAAGCAAATACTTCGAAGGCACTCCCATCCCTACCAGTCTTGGCCTTGACGCTGTGATGGCGTACTTGGTATCTCAGCGTTGGATTCTTCAGGACCTTCCTCTCGGAACGTGGCTGTCGGGAACTGCACTGGAATTCCACCCCATTGCTCTTGTGTTCGTGGTTCACGGATGCCTTATGACCAGCAAGAGCATTCATATTCCCAAGCCTTAGGGCGTATCTCCTAACTTTTTCGGTCATACCATGAGCTAAGCGGGCGAGAGTCTGTCCTTCCTAGTTCTTGAGACGTGTTTGCGCCTCAACACGAGCACAAGAATAAAGAAACAAGAGAGGTCTCGTAAGATCTCTCTGCGCAGCGAGAACACGAACTGGGGCCACGAGCTAGTCTTTCGCCGCAGAATCATACGAGGCGAAGCCAGAGGTGAACAATACGGAGCGGGAACTATCAGTCAATTGCACTGAGGGAATGGACGTCTGTAGCACAGAGATACACATCTAAGCGTGCACGCGAAAATACAATACGCATGATACCCTACTTACACATTTTCCTCCGTTGCCACTTGATCATTGCCACTCGATCGTCGTCCATTGGCATCATTTGGAATTCGATTTTTCGTATTTTGTTCCCGCACATCCATGGATACGATTTGCGCCTCTAGTCTAGGCTACAAATTGCAAAATGTTTCACCACCCTCCCAAACACCATCTTCAAAATTCATTTTGTCATGAAAGCCATGCTCCATCTCTCACGTTCATGCCTTGTCCTCCTTGGGCTTCACCACGGAGGGGAATGGGTTATAGGTGCCGCGCTCTTCGCGCAGCTTCTTGATCTTCTCAACGGCCTCGGCGACGTCAACGGGCTTGCCGCGGTCCTGGCTCGAGGTGTCATCACGGTAGCGGATGTTGACCTGCTTGTTCTTCATCTCCTCGTCACCAACGACGAAAATGAAGTTGTATTGGCTATGCGAGTTAGTCACATTCTCAAACCAAACGGAAGCGCAGTCCATTGTACGTACCCAAGCTGAGCGCTGCGAATCTTCTTGGGCAGCGTGTTGCCGGACAGGTCGACATCACTAGAGAGGTTGAGTTAGCGAATCTCTTCCAGATCCAAACGGGTAGCGGAGAACTACTCACACCCACATGCCCTGCTTCTTAAAGGTGGCTTGGACTTCCTCGGCGTACTCGACGAAGCCCTTACCAACAGGGATGACCATGATTTGCCTAGGGCTGAGCCAGAAGGGCCACTTTCCGGCGAAGT
Source organism: Colletotrichum costaricense (assembly GCF_030867565.1). NCBI lineage: Eukaryota > Fungi > Ascomycota > Sordariomycetes > Glomerellales > Glomerellaceae > Colletotrichum > Colletotrichum costaricense. The sequence goes on along the minus strand of NW_026848236.1, from coordinate 1,589,813 downwards.
GCTCGATGAGGATACCTGGGGCACGAATGTTAGCGATGCTCAAGCGGCATGCCATGCGCAATTCTAACCTGTGAATCTCTCAATGGATCCAGCCATGGCACGGTGGATAATGACAGGGCGCTGGCAGCCGTTCGTCAAAGGCTTGATGACGCGCTTCTTTTCCTTCTCCTCCTCGCCAGTACCGGCAGCTGAGTCGATAACGGCTTGAGGGTCTTTGGCCTTGAACTCGGGGACCTTGGGAGCGGCAGGTGCCTCCTCTTCCTTTGGCTTAGTGTTGACTTCCGCTGAGACGTACTCAAGACCAAAGCTCTGAGGAAGTTGGAAGTCCAGTTGAATAGTGGCGCACTGCCACTCACGGTTCAAGACGTCCAGGATCTTGATGTCAATCTTGGGACCGTAGAAGGCGCCATCACCCTCGTTGATAGTCCATGGCACACCGCCTTCTGTGGCGGCGAACTCGTCGAGTGCCTGCTTCAGCATGCCCTCAGCCCTGTTCCATGTCTCAAGCTCTCCCAAGTACTTGTCTGGGCGAGTGGAGAGACGGAGCTTGAAGGTGAAACCCAGCAGGCCGTACATCTCACTGAGGAAGTCAAACAAGTTGCTGATCTCAGACTTGATTTGATCCTCTCTGCAGAAGATGTGAGCGTCGTCCTGCTGGAATCTGCGCACACGGGTGAGACCGGACAAGGCACCGCTGGCCTCGTTGCGGTGAAGGACTCCAAAGTCAGCAACACGCCACGGCAGCTGGTGATACGCCTTGGGGGTGTGAGCAAACATGAGGCAGTGGCCAGGGCAGTTCATGGGCTTCAAGCCGAACTTCTCCTTGTCGACATCGAGGACGAACATGTCATCCTTGTAGTGGTCCCAGTGACCACTGATCTTCCACAGCTCTGCGTTGTACATGTTGGGCGAGATAACCTCGTGGTAGTCGCGCTTGAAGTATTGCTCCTTAATGTAAGCCAGGAGGGTATTGTAGATACGCGCACCGTGGGGCAGCCACATGGCACTGCCGGGGGAGAGCTCGTGGAAGAAGAAGAGCTGCTGGTCTTGGCCCAACTTGCGGTGATCACGGGCAGCTGCCTCCTCAAGCCACTTCTTGTGCGCAGCCAGCTCCTTTTTGCTAGGGAAACTGACACCGTAAACTCGCTGCAGAGAGTCATTCTCCTGGTTGCCGAGGAAGTAGGAGGCACTGTTCTTCATGATGCTGAAAGCCTCGATACGGTCGGTGCTGGGAACGTGGGGTCCACGGCAAAGATCGATCAGAGGACCGTTGCGGTAAACAGTGGTCTTCGTACCATCGGGAATCTTGTCGTTGATAATGTGCTGCTTGTACTTGTTGTAGCTGAACATCTCCAGAAGCTGCTCCTTGGTAAGCTCGAGGCGCTCAAACTTCTGTTTCTCCTTCACAATCGATCCGACAATAGACTCGAGGGGCTTCCAGTCGCTAGCCTGGACAGAAGCGCCGCCGGGAAGCGCCATCTCGTAGTAAAAACCATTATCGACCGGAGGACCGATGCACAGAGAGCATCCGAATCTCCTCTCGCAAGCCTCGCCAAGAATATGTGCGGAGCTGTGCCAGAAGACCTGCTTGCCCTGCTCGTCGTCAAAGCTCACCAACTCCAACTTGCAGCTCTTCTCCAAAGGTCTATCCAAGTCCCACAACTGGTTCTGATCGCCGTCGAGTCTTGCGACAACGGTGCGCTTGTACAGACTGTTGGAGATGCTCTTCGCGATTTCGCCGGGGGTGGTCTCGTAGCTGGTGCCCTGACGAATAGAGCCGTCAGGCATGGTGATGGTGATGGCCTCACGTGGCCTGCTGGCGAGCTCTTCATCGTACTCCTTCTTCAACTTGTCGAAAAGGTCGAGTCTCTTCTGGAGGAAATCGGGCGGAGGGTTGAGCTCGAGGGGTCCGGCCGAGGCATCGCCAGTATCCTTAGCCTTCTTCTCTTTCTTTGGCGCCTTGTCCTTGTTGAGAGCGACCTTCTTGACGCCCTCGGTGACGGCCTCGACGGCCTGCTTCGCGGAATCCATAATGTCGTCCAAATGAGCGGTCGTGGTAGGCGTGAGAAGGGTGAGGGTTGAAAAAGTAAAGGCACACGAAGACCGATTTTCGTGCCAACAAATTTGGGCGAAACACAGCGAAGCAACCCCGCCAAAGCCTACGGTGAGTCAAACAAGGTGTTCGGACGACTTTCTGGTGGTGTCTGGCCCGCACTCCCTGCATTGGAGCCCACCACCCCGCCAATGGCCCTCAAGTCAGGCAGGTGGGCTGGTGGCTGGCCAGGTATTGGAAATTTTGGCGGGGTCACCCGGAAGGGATTGTTCCGACCCGCTAGCCGTGGCCAATGAGGGAGCTCGATTGGCCTGCACCACAATTTGGTCGCTGGGAAATTTTCTGTCGGCTGCCCGTTGGCCTCGTTTTTTTCAATAGCAGCACCAAAGCACTCAGTACAGGAGCAGCTCCGAACGACAACCCGCCAATCCACATATCAACATGTCATTCGGACGAGGAGCTCCGCGCGGTCGCGGTGGCGGTGGTGGTTTCGGTGGTCGCGGCGGCGGCGGTTTTGGAGGTATGAAATCACTCTACATTTCATTATCCCAATGCACTTGCAGATTGGGTCTGCTCGGTGACGGAATTCACAGTTTGATGCTAACATAACTTCAAAGGCCGTGGTGGCTTCCAGAACAGAGATATGGGCCCGCCCGCGACAATCCTTGGTACGTTCTCTCACCTTGTCGCTGTTTTGTCTCACGAGAGTATTCTAATCGGCAATTTTCGTATAGAGATGGGCAAGTTCATGCACGCTTGCGAAGGCGAGATGATCTGCGAGAGCATCAACCCCAAGGTTCCTCATTTCAACGCTCAGATCTTCCTCGAGAACAAGGTGCGACCTACCCCTCGTCGATTTATATCTCGATCGAAATTAGCCAAAGGAAATAGAACTCGACTAACTTTGTCCTTTTTCTGACAGACTGCCGTTGGCAAGGTCGACGAAGTCCTCGGACCCATCAACCAGGTTTACTTCACCATCAAGCCTTCCGAGGGTATTCAGGCAACTTCTTTCAAGGAGGGCGACAAGTTCTACATCGGGTCCGAGAAGCTTCTGCCATTGGAGAAATTCCTGCCTAAGCCCAAGCCTCCCCCAGGTGCCCCCAAGGTCAAGCGTGCCGGCCGTGGTGGCCCGGCAAGAGGCGGTCGTGGTGGTCCCCGTGGCGGCTTTGGCGGCCGTGGAGGTGCTCCCAGAGGCCGTGGCGGCAGTGGTTTCGGTGGCCGTGGAGGCGGTCGCGGCGGCGGTGGCTTCGGTGGTGGCCGCGGTGCGCCGAGAGGAGGTGGTGGCTTCGGCGGCGGCCGTGGCAGGGGTGGTTTCAGCAGAGGAGGCCGGTAGGCCATGACTGGAGTTTTCAGCTTCAAAGTCTGAGTTGGGGAGGGTTTTATCTGTTGGACTACGACTCTGGCGTTCGGGTTTGCTTTGCTTTCTCATCGGGCCTGGCGATAGGGGTTCGAGGCTACATGTACATCATCCACTGTGGTCAACTAAAAATTAGAGAAAAGTCTTGATTGAAAGTGTTGGACAGTTCAGGATGATCATGGCCTAATATTCGCCTACGACCATTTGTCGTATCCAGGCCACTGACGTGTTTTCTCTTCAAGGTCTCGGGGGCGAGCCACTTGGTTTTGATCATTACTGGCCTCAATTATTCATTGATTTTGTTTCTCACGATAACCATCTCTTCAGGTCTCTTTTCTGGCCCTCGCCGTCCGGCGTCAGATACGTATCTCGGCTATTTCCAGTTATCATCGCAATGCGACTACAACAGCAGACCGCGCAAACAGCAAAGACTAAAGATTCAACATGTCAATCAACAGATGAAATGTTCGAAATCTTGAATGGCGGTGTACTGAGATCGCCTTGTGTGTTTCTTTTCTTTTCTTTTTCTTTTCTTTTTTATTAGCAGGCGACCAAATCAAGTTTTCTATGGGGAAAAGGATGAGACTACGAAGTTATCAGTGGTGGATACATACGCCTGGCGTCCTCCGCCGTCAGTTCTGATATGCTCGTGGTCTTCGCCGCGCGTTTCACTTGCCAGAGCAAATAAGAACAGTACTTGGTTAATATGAAAGAAAGAGTGGCTTGGCTCCTATCCAGGCACCCGGTTGAGAACGGAGAGTCTAAGCGGCTTCCGCAGTCCCGCCGTTACTTTTCTGCAATGAGGCTGAGTCTGTGACGGAATGTCATTTCCAAAAATATCCCAATCCTTTTCATTCCAGTTATCCCGTATGCAATAGAATAACCCAAGAACCGAGCACACGATTGACGAAGACATTGACCATTTTGGACCATTGCGATTGAGCCCAATGACATGTTCCCTCTAAGGTTCGTGATCATTCTGTCTCCTCTTTCTCGCGCTCATCCTCCTACTTATAGTCACTTCGCTTTCTTGGGACTCAGCCACGAACTTCATATCGCATCAGCTCTCTCAGACAACTCTGACCCGAAGTCAGGACAGAGTTCATTCAAGTCAGCTTAGCATGACAATCGTTCGCTCTGATCTGAGACCCGCTATTGCGATGGCACTTATTGTACTGGGCCAAGAGTTTGGTCTCATTCATGTAGCATCACGAAAGTTCCCTTGGACGGCCTGGGGCGTTTGCGAAGGATCTCTGTTGGTGGCGCGGTTCTTTGACAAGTGGGGTCTGGTTTACATCGTTGGCGCCAATCCCCCATCCTCCTTCGCATCAGCCTTGCTTGTTTACAGGGATCCCTGTTACAACGTCGTCTATCTACACGCGCCCAAGCAGTCGAAAAATTGCTGGACATCAAAAGTCTATTCGACGGCCTGCATATTGTCTTTCTTCATGACCGGTCTTCTGTAATCGTGAGTCCTATGCACTAGGCAATAGTCCTGACGAACCAATGGAGATCGGCACATTGTACGACACCGCAGCGCCAGACTTGTGTGTCCGTCGACTGTTGGTGTGATCCAAAACCGAGTGTCGATTTGGCAAACTAGTTCAATGTGACGGCAATGCATAACTTGCGTGTCGCTTACCGAAGGCCATCCCGGAAATAAGAGAGACATGCATCAAGATCTCCCAAACGCGTCTGCCTCGAATAGCAAACATGGTAGCTCAGATTAGGGAATGTTGACACCCTTGACACTGTTCTTGGACAAGCTCTAGTAGCTTCGAATCAGCCCTTCGAGACGGGGGGATCATGGAGAGGCAGTGGACTGCTGCGGCGCCCTGATTGAGGCCCATGCCCACGACCATGGCCGAAAGGATAGTAACTGCCTACGCCAGCCCCCTTGCGAGAGCCATCGTCAGCATCCACCGGGGATCAGTAGCTCAGGCCTTGAAGTGGACACCAATTTGTCGTGTCGCTCAAGCTACCAAGGTGACCAAGGTTGGACAACTGTCTCTCGTTCAATACCCGATCCTGTGCAGTCCGTATCTGGTCTGCGTGCCCCTGCAAGCAGGTGTTCATCTATCACGGCACTTCCTGCACCTGATTTGTACTGGTGACCGGCTTCTGTCATTCTCTTTCTCGCCTTCCACTCTATCTAACCGTTTCATTTGTATTGGCGTTGCTTTCTATTCTCATGCCTTCGTCTACCCGTGTGTGACTATCGGCTTTGCGTTGTTGCCCCTGTTGTAGCGTTCAGTCAAAGACTGGACATTGAATATCGATATTTCACCAAGCCGCGGTCTTCACAGATACATGTAGCTGATACACACCGACATGAGCAACTCAAGCACCACACATTCACCGTCTACTACTCGCACACCGACGACAGCATGGGAGACCCGAAACGCGGACGAGGCCATGCAGAGGGTGGCGGATGTCATGATAGCAGTCACAGAGTCGTTCCGACAACAGTTTCGAGAAGAAAATGCGAACGACAGCAGGCCATTCGGGCCCAACGGGCCAGGAAACTTGAGCTGGCGGACTTCGGCTCCGGTTCTTGTCTCTCCTATCCTCGACGACGACGGCGTGAGCCCAACGAACTCTCATTATTCTCGGCCGAGTACCGCTCCTTCGGCCCTCGACGCCTCCAGGCATGATGCTGTGTTGCCTGTATCGCCTACTTCCTCTCGTGATCCGGCGACATCACCTCTTTCACGGACCATGATGGTAGGGGCGTTGTCCGTTCCTCGGCTTCCGACTGTAAATATCACACACCCACATAACGACACGGAAATACAGGCCCGACAACCATCGACTTCCACGCCGTTAGTAAAACCGACGGCTGCCACCACACTGCCGAGAGGGTCAGGACCCGAGGCACTCGAACATCCTTCAGAGTACCCAGACTTATTCGAGGCTGCCAGGAGGATAGTCTTCACGCAACGGTTCAGGTCCTCAACGGAGGCAACGCCCCTCAACAGGCCCGGCGAGAAACCCAGGTACCCCGAAAACGAGGAGCGCATTTCCTGGGCTCTACAAACCGCAGCGTATCCGGAAGATCCCCTCCTCCGAGAAATACCGCCAGAGCCGCTGTCGTCCGCAAAGGAGTCCTTCCTAGTAGCCGTCGTCAGTCTGTACCAATTCCTTATGTTTGCCGGCCTCGTCCAGGCCATAGCACCGGCCCTCGCCATCGCCGAGTCGTTCCCAGATATACCGAGCGGCCAGCACTCGTGGTTCACCGCAGCCTATACACTCATCATCGGAGCCTTTGCCGTCCCCTCGGAACGCCTGGGCGACGCCTTTGGCCGCAAGACCGTCATCATCACCGGCTGCCTCTGGTTCTCGCTCTGGAGCCTCCTCGCCGGCTTCTCCATCAACGTCCAAAACGGCAGGGCAGACGGCACCGCCTACTTCTGCTTCTGTCGTGCCATGCAGGGCCTGGGACCGGCGCTCTGCGTACCCAACGGCTTCTCGGTTCTCGAAAGAACGCTACCGGCGAGCCAGAGGAAAGACATGGCACTGGCCTTTTTCAGCGTCGCCGCACCGTTGGGCTTCGTGGTAGGCGCGGTGATGTCGTCCCTTTTTGCCTACAACGATTCCTGGGAATGGTCCTTCTTCGTACTTGCAGCTGTCAACATTTCCGCTGCGGGTCTCAGCCTTTTGGTCGTCCCACGACAAGCCCCTCGAAAAGGCCCCTATGATCATACTATCTGGGTACAGCTCGACGTATCCGGGACTCTCCTCGGCAGCGGCGGTCTCGTCCTGTTCAGTTTCGCTTGGAACCAGGCACCGGCTGTAGGTTGGCGCACACCGTACACCTACTTCATCCTCGTCATCGGCGTCATGCTCCTCGCCGCCTTCTTCTACAACGAGTCCACCGCTGTGAACCCCCTCCTCCCGCTGCGCGCCATGACCCCGAAGTCGAATCTAATCCTAGGCTGCACGGCAGCGGCGTGGGCCTGCTTCGTCATCTGGGCATTTTATGGCTTCCAAGCCCTCGAGGTCCTGCGCAGCTGGGATCCGCTCCTTGCCAGTGCGGGCTTCGTACCCGTTGCCGTTGAGGCCGTGGCAGTGGGCCTGCTGCTGGCGTATCTCATGCCCGGAGAAGAGGTATACTGGGCGTTCTTCGCAGCCGTCCTATCCTTTTTGCTGGCATCTATACTCATGGCGACGGCACCATCCGACCAGACGTATTGGGCAAACACGTTCGTCAGCACCTTGTTCGCTCCGCTTGGGATGGTCCTGACTATGCCTCTTGCCACCATCCTGCTCAAACAAAACCTGGCAGAGGGGCACCAAGGGGTCGCAAATGGTCTTGTTCTGGGCGTGTCGAGCTACGCCATATCGCTGGCTATGGGAATCGCGAGGAACGTAGAAGTCGGAGTTAATTCAAGTGACACGGACAAGCTGTCCGGGTTCCATGGGGCACAATACTTTGGGACTGGTTTAGGTGGCCTGGCAGTAATATGTGCAACGATACTCCCAGTGTTAGCAGTAAAGGCCAGAGGTAGATCTTATGAAGAGGGATACGTCTAAGAAGAATTGGTTGGATATCGTTTGCATTGTGCTGGAAATCGTCGAGAAGATAAGTGAAATACTGTCAAAATGAAAAAAAGGGGGGTCGGCACCCTCGTTGCTCTTTCCGCGCCTTGCTTCCCTGAATGAACATTCTCTTCTCGATCACATTGAAGACAAGAAAGTTCGACACAAAAATCCCATGCCTTTATGTTCAATCGTATAGGATAGAAAACGAACAGGCAGACCCCTTCTCTTAAACCAGTGCCACTCCCTCATGTTCGAGTCGTTTTCCCTTCCTACCCATTCCTTACTCCAGTTTCCTTTCCCGTCCCTTTACATTCTCCTCAACGTCTAGCTTCGACTCCGGGTGTACCCTTGGGGTATTCACCTGGAATATGCAAGTTGGAAATCGTCGGCACGCTGTCGGTTCTGATGGTGCCAGAAGTCGGCCGAATAGCCGACAACTGTTGATGCTGACGAGGCACGTCGTGGCTTGCAGGTGTTGACGATTTGTCGGCGCCAGAGAACCCATTCTGATCAATCTCATTGTGCTGGGCATGGCCGTTGCCCATGCCAACAATAGGAATCACATTGACGTGACCGGCATCTCGTTCGCCTGACGCGTAGTACTCGCTCGTCTCTTGCTGGTCGACGATACCGCTGTTGGAAAGGCCTGACGAGGCCTTCCCATTGCCATTCATCCACTGACCGTATTGGCTATTGCCGCCTGGTGTCTCGAGGCCACGATCATATCCGCTGACATTGGAGACAGGCCTAGATTCATCGTCGTAATTACCAATGGCGCCATGGTGGCTCTGCACTCGCTGTTCCTCGTCTCCAGGTACAAATACTGCCTGGTGTCCACGGCTACCAGATGGAGATCGGCGAATCGCTTCGCTGGTATAAGGGTTGACACCATCTTCTTGAGCCTGCTGGGACAATTCGGCTGCGTGGGAAGGCATTTCTTCCATTGGGGTCCTGTCGGACCCTCCGTAACCTGTAGGATGTTCGGGATGTCCATTCGGCCCGTGATAGACGCCTAGCATGCTTCCCGGCAGAGCGTATGCTTGCGCGGCGGCTTCACGGTCAGAGTTGTCAAATCCGGAGCTTACACTAGATGGCGAAAGAGGTGCCTGTAAGCCTCGCTGTGCGTTGACTTGGATGTCGGATGGGAATCGCCCACCTGCTTCGGGACGGCGGACGTCTTGTCTCGAACTCGTGCTGGCTGCGACCGCCGTGTCGGCCGAAAATGGCTCGTCATCGTCGTCTTCGAGAACACCGTCGCTGCTAGTGGAGCGCTGCGAAGACTGGCTGAGACTTCGAACATGACCGCGAACGAACTCGCTCCTTTCTTGCGGCGACCTCTCGGTGAGAACTTTGATGTCCTCGTACCAAGCCATCATTGTATCATGGCTCTCGGCGCGGAAGACCCATGTGTGACCACGGTGCATTGATCCCGTCTGGCGACCCTTGAGGATGAACTTATTGGATGATCCTCCTTCGGTCGAGTGCGACCCTAGTTTCTGCTCTGGAAGATATAAAGACATGACGGGGGCCTGGCCCTTATCCGCGGACTTGAATTCATGAAGATGAGTCGATGAAAGTACATACCTGGAGTTGAAAGTCAGCGGAACAATTTTGGTGACAGTGTTACCGTAGTTAGGGAATCACTTACCAGCCAGCTGTATAGCTCTTGAGGTACTTGCTTTTGCGCTCGAGAAGTCCGGCGCGAATCTCCTGGCACCCAACGTGCTCCCGACCGGGATAGTGGATGTGTTCGGCAGACCGAATCGGGATGTTGGGGTCAACGAACTGGTCGTCTTTTTGAACGAAATGCGACCACTCGAAATCCTTGGGCATAGAGATTGGGCCAACGCGGAGCTCTTCAATTGCCCCGTACGCAGCATCAGACTCGCGCTTGAGGATGCCAGCATAGGCGTTGTAAGCCTTCTGGATCTCACCAACCACGATAGCTTCAAGTTCTCGGCCAGAGTTCTCCAAGTTTAGGTAAGCCTGATGCAAGTAGTTCTCCTCGTCAATCTGGCGCTCAACTTGTCTGTCCACCGCCAGTCGCAAGAGGTAAGGATCTTGCTTTCCGGTCGTCAACGATGGGTCGAGGTCGGTCTGGCCCAGGGTGTCTTGCAGGGCCTTGACGGCCCTTCGGGTGCCGTCCATCTCCTTTTCCACGGAATTCTTGAAATCTCCAGACAGGTTCTTGATTTCCTTGATCTTCTGGTGTAGATCATTCCTCAGCCCAGTGAGCGCTAGGATGACATCCTCCTCAATCTCCTTGGCCTTGTTTGATTCTAGAATGGCGCCCTTGTGATAAGCACGCAGTATTTGCAGTGCATCGTCGATACCACCCGAGTTGAGGAAACCAGGAGGGCTGGAGATGTTGTTGGCGACATTGGCCAGCTTCACCAAGGACTTAGACTTGTGCTCGTAGTGCGTCTGGATTTCGCGAAAGTATGCGATAAGATCTTTGAGAATCTTGCGCCAAGCTACAAAATGATGTTAGTCTTTGGCGTACACATAGCTCGTCAGCACCAGAGAAGGCTTACACTGGAATCGGTTGGCTAGGGCCTCGGTTGGGTTCCCAGATGTTGGAACTGGGCAATGGAAAGCGCTGTGCACCTCATCTGCGTCGTTGGAAGACTGCAGAGCCAGGCTCCGAACGCTACCAGCCTTCATGCTCCGACGACTACCGCTGCGCTTCAGACTGCCATTTCTGCGCAGCGAGCTCTTCTTCTTGAGGGTATTGTGGCGTGAGGGGAGGCTCAGGTGGTCGTCCCCATTGTTGGAGACGAACGAGTTGGACCGCGGCATGTTGGAACCGTCAATGATACTGCTTCCTCTTTGACTTGCATCCCATTCCTCTGTAAACTTGCCCTGGGTGGTAGCGGAGGGCACGGCTAGCTTGTTGTCGTAGTTTGAAGCAGCAGTCGGGGGACCGTAGTATGCACCGTCACTTCCTAGTGAGAGGTGTTGTGTTTGATGGCTAACGGATTGCGCGTTGGCAAGAGTATTGTAATGGGTTTCTTGGTCACCGTCGTATGGCAGAGGAGCAGTGTTCTGAGGAGTAGGATATGTAGATGGGTCGGAAGCGGGAGAGTTGTAGGACGTGGAGGAGGAGAGCTGAGGTGGTTGTTGAGGGAAATAGGACGAGGTGCGATTTGAGTTCCTGTCGGCCGCAGTGCCGTAGGTAGCTCTGTCCATATCTTGTGTAGCTGGTTCCCTGTAGGAATCGGGATCAGCGATGTGCGGCGCGTGGTTGGAGTATGCCTTTGGCGTGGGTGTAGATGGAGGCGGGGATCTGGCTGCCATTGTTGGCATTCTTGGGACGAATACACGGTCGGATTTCTGTCACTCTGTGTGGTAAGGTAAGGTAGGGAGACTGAGACAGGCCGGGAAGCCGGTGTTAATCTGAACGACAGCTACGACTCAGACTAGCGCAAGGTATCAGCAGTGATGCTGGCGTCGGAAGGTGTCGCTGGCGAGCTTTTAGACGGGTTTAGACAGCCTTAGCGCGACGAAGGAGGGGGAACGGACGGGTCGATAATGGGAAAGGTGGTTAGTGTATCCAGTTGCGGTGTGCTTGACGCAATAGCAGTAGGAGAGGGTAGTCTTGGGCTCAGACCAATGTCGTCATCAAGTGCGTTCGAGTCGTGGTGGCGGCTGCCGATTTGGGTCGGTGGAATGCTGATGTGTCTCGGAGGTTGTTGGTTGCGCACCTTTGTGATTTGCGCGACTGCTAGTTGCTTCAAGGTGGTGATGACGGGAGCGTGCCGGACGTTGCAGGCTTGAGATTGGCACGTAGGTGAAGAATAGAGGGGGGAAAGAAGGGGGGAAAGGAGAGGAAGAGGGAGAGAAATGGAGAGAGAGATAGGTGCCACGATAGGTGTTTGTAAGAACAAGATGGGTTTGTTGGTGTTGCGCAGGATTGCTATCAGTACCAATAAGTCGTAAGCAAGGTTGAGGTAAGCACAAGTACCTATACGGTGAGGTACCTAGGAATGGTAAGGTAGGCAAGGTAAGGAAGGAACCTTTTGACAGGACGGGAACGAGGATCGAGGGTGAAGCGTCACGCGTGATTGTAAAGGAGTGGGAGACAGCCCGAAAGTCAGGTAATTAGGTTCCCTGAGCCGGGGATGTTTGCACGCCAGCTTCCCACTTTGACCCGGGGTATCGCAGTCTCTGGGCACCGCGTCGACGGATACAGACATTGCAGGACAGGGGGGAGGGCAGACGAGTGGGGTGCCCACTGGCCACTACCATGTGCGTTTCCATTTCCAACTTGTTACCTTTTCTCTTTCCTGAGTACCTTGTTATCGAAGAAAGTTAATTCTTTCTAAGTTATAAGTATAAGAATATAATTTTAATAAAATAGTATAGTACTTACTTAGTACTTAAATTAAAATACTTTTTTAAGCTTATTATAAAAAAAAAAATTATATTACCAACTACTTATTATTAAGGTCTATAAGTAGCGCTATAGTTTTAACTATAATAGTTTTATTTATAATAAATAAAAAGTTTAATTATAAATCCTTTAAAAGCTTCTAATTAAAAACTATAAGAGCTTCTAAATATATTAAATTAAAATACTTATTAAAATATTAATAACTAAACTAACCTTATAATAATAATTTTAATAAAAAACCTAATAAATAATATTAAAATCCTTATTAATATTAAGTACGATTTATGAAGTATAATAACGTAATTATAAAATATTATTAATATATTTTATATTAAAAAGGGTATTATTAATATTAATAAAATAAATAGGGCTATATTAATATAATACCTCGGCTTCTTTTTATAACTCGAGGATAATTACTTTAAATAGTATTAAAAATTTATTAAAAAGCTCTCTCGAGTATTTTAATATATTTATTATTATTTTTATAATAATAAGACTCCTAGTACTTATATATAAAAATAAATTATTTATTTTTAAATAATAATATTAGCTTATTAATAAGTTATTAAAATTATAATTTTAATAATCCTTTAATAAAAGAAAGGGTAAAATAGAAGAAAGGATAGGTAATTTATAAAAAGGGTTAAGGTTAAATAGTACGGAATTCGAAGGCAGGGTAGCGTCTATATGTACTACGGTAATCCTCTAGTAATACAAAACGATGGAGTTAAACAGTGGCCTTTTCTCTTTCTATCTTTTTACTCCGTACCTGTCCTTAATCGTTATCTAAATGAAATGTCTTACTGGAGTCTGATTGCAATGTAGTAGCATCCCATGTCATGGACAAACGTGCACCGTCGTCCTGTCTCTGGACCGTTGCGCCTTCGACTCCCTCGTACCTCAGCTCAAGGTAGGTTTGCGCTGAATCTGATGTTTCTGACCATCACTGTGCTATGCTGTGCTGTGTAATGTGCGCGCGGGTGCCGCTGCAAGAACGAACCTGGGCAAGCCGCAGCGCAACACGGACTGACGAACAAGGAGGTGCGCCTGCGGTCTGAAGTGAGGTGCAGGGTGCCCTCGTCGACCTAGCGCAGCTGGACCCTGAATTGCGCGTCTACTTTGGGGGATTGGGATCGTCCACCCTAAGGCACCTTGGGTAAGTGGTAAAGTACTTTGCTTATTACCTAGCACGCCTAGGTAAGGTAGGTAGGTAGGTAGGTAGGTACCTTGAGACAATGGATTGAACCTGTATGAACTTACAGTGGCCAGCCTCCAGCTATCCAGGTGAGTGAACCGTCACGAAACACCAAGGGGCATCTCATGAACTGTGTCACCAATTATTCCAATACATCACGGTATTTCTTATCTGGTCCATCATGCAATACGTATCTCATCAAGACACATTTGTTCACACGGTCATGGAGGAGTAAAAGACACTCAAGGTGGCACATGGGCTGAGAAGGGTTTCTTCCTCTTACACTTGACCTGGTCATAAATCTCACTTGGTGGTATTGCCTCATTTCCTCTTAGACTCCCGTCGTCGCAAAGACTACATAGAAAAAAAAAGAAGACGAAGGCCAAGAAAAGCTTCCAGCGCTGCGCGTCAGGCCCCGTCGATGACGTAGCCGCCCCTCTTCAACACCACCAAACGGGTGACATTCGCTGCAACCTGACCATCAAACACCTGGGGACCCGTTTCCCTTCCAAATTCCACCTCACTAAGCTAGGTAATTACTGTGTCACTGTCCATCCGTATGAACTCTCCTACGGCACCTTACCTACCTTACTTTAGTACGGATAGGCATTCCCGATTCCCAGTTCTCCCTCTGGCCTCTGTATCTTCGTAGCTCGACGGATACCCACCAACCCGTTTCGCCCGCGTCAAATCATCTTCACCATGGAACATGCTGTCACCAACATCACACACCTCAACCAAAGCAGCAGCACGATCCTACCATCTCGCAAGGACGTGACGCATCCGTCCCACCCGGCCGGGCCGTCCAGTATGTATTCCCATCCAGAGAAACGCCACATCAGCCATTCACGTGCCACTGAACCAACAACACCCTGAACCTCTCCAGCTGAACCTGAAGTTCACGCCCAGCCGCAGCACACACAACCCACCTGAGCTTAATCGAGGTCATGATCGTCTCACACCCACCCTCAGCCAAGTGTTGTTTTCAAGAAGAAAAAAAAAGAAAGAAAAAAAAGGCTGCCGATTGCCAAGCACCCCAACTTCCTTCCTCATCAATCAACCATCCTTTTTCCTGTTTTGTTTCCCCGTGTTTATCGCATTCTGGCTGCAAACAATCCCCCGAGCCCCCCGGGGCCGAGTTCCATCGGCATGCCCGGGCAGTGCCTCCAACTTTGAGCTGAGTGCTGACAGGAGTGTGGCTGCGTGGGGGGGAGAGCTTGCCCATAGGACATTCACGAAACCCCTCCATCCGCTGTGATTTAACAACGGTCGACAGTGGTGAGTGCAGCCGTTTCTTCAGACGTACGAAATTTTGATGTACTGGAGCGACACCTCGAACAACACACATCAGCACTATTGCCACGCGATTACTTAGTGGATTGGAGGTCTGGGTGGTGTATGTAGTCTGTATCGCCTGGTCTTTTGACGCAGCAAGGCAACACACCTCACCAACTCACTGAGATCAAATTCTGCCCTTTGACCACCCACGATATAGTCAACTTTATCCCCTTTCACCACCACATACGACCATACCCATTGGAAAACTCGGGATCCCGTCCGCTCTCCCATAGATAAGCCAATGAGGGCCGGATTAGTAGTTGGGTCGGTGACGACCAGCGAATACCTGGTGTTGTATGTTTTTGACGTTTTGCTCTAGACATCGTGAGATTGCGCGGTAATCTAAGTTCGCGAATCTGCGGTCGCTGCATACTGACCATCCATAACATTTTGGGGGAACATTTTGCAGGGTCATGGAAATGTGCTTCCTTTTTTACGATTTTCTGTTATCTTTGATTGGATTGATCTCAACTCCGCGCCATATTGCCTGCAAAGCACACACGATCCTCCTCGATTTAGGTAGATAGGATATTCATTTGCAGACTTCTTCCGTGTATGCGGAACATCCAAGCACGGAAACCTTACCTCGGATGAACCCTAAGTATTGTTTACCCGTTGTTGTCCATGATGCCGAGTCTGTGCCTCTAGGTTTACGAGTAAAGTTGAAGTTGGGAAGTAGCGGACATATAGCGTTCATCTCATGTTGCTTCGAGATGAAGTGAATCTATCTTAACTCCGATCTCACCCTTCGATACTTCCTAGTGACTTCCGACCAAGTCTTCAGATCCAGCACAGATATTGATGGTGAACAACACATTCATTAACGCACAAACACACACACACATGGTTGAATCTCGATCTTCATCTCATCCACTCAAAATGCGTAAATTTTGCAGCTGCTAGGTGGCGGTAATACCGTCTTGGGACTGAGTATAGCAGTCCTCGGGATCCCAAACGCCATGATATGCTATGACCGTAACCCGAACGCTCGACGCCATCCTTAACGTTGCGATTGCTATGCCTCCTCTGGTTTCCAAGTTCACAACTCCAGCCCATATCGTCAAATCGAGCAAACACCTGTTCCAATTCATTTCGTCGTTTGCTCCGGCCGCCAGGACCAGGCCAGCTCACATCCAGATCTCTTTTCAAGCCTCTGGCATAGGGGCACTGTCCGCTACGGGCTCCAAAGGTTGGAGCTTCGTCTTTCTCCGTGGCGGCGGGGCTTTTGGTGGTATCTTCTTATGTCCATTCAAATGCAACGTCGTCGTCGGTCCGACCGGCACGCCATGTCGGTGTTTTGGTACCTCGGGCAACGGCTTCTTCGGCCGCACAGCGCCTGCCCCGGCCTTTGCCTCACCTTGTTTGGCTTCGGCGTCTGCCTCGGCCTTGCGACTCGGGGTGATGACACCCGGTTTCTCCATGACGGCGGCGACGTCGACAACACTAACGCTGCTCGCCGTGTCCGAACGTGTGAGACTGATCCCCAGGAACTTCCGAGCCACCTCTGCCTCGCCAGAAGCCTCCTGGTCGACAAGCCATTTCACTTTCGAGACTCGGTCGACTAGACGCACCGTCGTTTCGTCCGCAGGGGCAAAGTGAGAATTTCCATAACCACCCAGAATCCTCAAGACCTTGAGTACCTCATCACGCTTGTAGTGCGGCGGGTGGCTCAGTTGCGTGTGCGCCAGGAGTGGGTACAGGACTCGGAGGTATGTGTGGCGAAGCGATATCTTTTCGTCAGGCAAATCCATCAGGTTCCTAATGATAACGTCAAGGAGAACCTTGAGGTCATTGGTGTAGAAGTATTCATATGTGGCTTTGGTTGTAAATAATAGATAAAGGAGTTTCAGGATCAAGAGTTGCAGGGACGTCTCCGTCTCACGATTCAAAAGTAAAATGATGTTCTCTCCGAATGTGCGGAACGAATCGCCATGGAGACTAAGGCACTTGATCACCCTATTCGTGAGAGGGGCTGTGGGCGAGTTCGGATCTGAGGCGACGTCGGTGGATGCGAGCATGTATTGCTCGTTGAGAACCAACTGTTTTCATATTCGTCAGCGCCAGTAACGAGCAGGAGGGAACACGGCGAGGAGAGTTATACCAGCACTCGGATAATTGGATAGTGATATGGGTCGTGAACGTCGTTGGATAGCTCCTCGATGATCTGGAAGAGGTATGCAATGAAGCCATCGTCGACCTGGAGCAAGTCGGCGGTGCGCAACCTTTCGACCCGGGACATTTCGTACATCAGCTCCAGAAGCAAGCGATGCAGCCTCAGATCCTGGTCTTTACGTCCGTTAATCAGCTCGAGGAGGCGAGGAAAGCACGCCTCCTCGATCATACGAGAGTATAAGGCCTCATCGGCATGGCCGTCGAGCAAAAGGAATAGTATAATGGCGTGCAGCGACGGGGGTTCATCCTCCTGCAAAAGGCTGTAGACGATCTGGTTGCGAATGTAGTCCTTGTTGTCTTGAAACAGCTTGCATTGCAGTAGCTTCTCGCAGCAGGTGGCGACATCATTTTCGTTCTCGGGGAACTTGTCTCTGAACCTCGAAGTAAGATAGAGCCACGATCGCAGGGTTTCGTCGATTAAGTCGTGGGACTGGTATTGGGTAGTGACGACGTCGTCGAGCTCTGCAGTTGACGACGAGACTCTGGTCAGCGACAAATCTTACGATGCGCACAGTCTGCGACGTAGGAAAGGTAAGGTCTGGGAGGAGACGAAGTAGACAACATCATGAACAGTAAGGCGGGGGAGGATGGAAGAAGCAACGAGGGGTTGGATTTGGGGGCGAATTTGGCTGACCTTCCCAAAATTGGTGCTTGGTCTCGAGAGACTCGTATAGATCGAAGTCGGCCATGATGCTAGAACCACCGCTGATACGTGGGTGGAATGGTCTGCATCACCGGCGCAGTGCAAACAGCGACTGCTAAAATATGAGAAGAGGAGTAGAAGAAGAAGAGAAGCGTTGGATACTCGGTGGGATGAAGATGAGGCCGGCTGGAGTTTCGACTCTTTGGGATTTGATACACCACATGGCTTGACAACAAGGTCCCCCTCTTCAGGTACCTAGTCAGGCCAGGGCAGCCTGGGGCCAGGCCCGAGCTGGATGAGGTAAGGACGGACGGTCCACCCTTGAAGCACTGTACAGGCCCACTGAGCGGGCAGCGGCAGCGGCAGCGACAACACACTGAGTCCTGGACGGGAGTTGGTTGGCGGCTGCCATGCAGTGAGGGGACTTTTTTTTTCCATTTCTTTTGGAGTGAAGGTGGGGGAAATGTGAAGCGGAGGGGTGGGGATGGAGATGGAGGGGCTGGGGACACCGATCTTCCGCTGTAGTCGCTGCTCTGGTGACAGCGCAAACGTGCACCTGATCCCATGCCGCCCTCAAGTTCTTGCATGCCCCTCCTTGCTTGTTGTCTCTTCATGGCGACTCGTGCCTACCATAGAGAAACATTTGCGACCTTTCCGAGTCTGCACAATAAGGCCTGTCACAGGGTCACCTGTCAAAGCCTCAGAGGTTCATCATGTAAAAATATGCTGCGAGCTCTATGTATAGCGTGTATCTCGTTCAATAATTACCTATTAAGACACAAAGACTACAGGCATGGAAACACAGAAATTCGTTGAATAAGAGGGTATTGTATCCGTGTCGTAACCATTCCCAAATGCTCCAAATACTCTTAGTACCCTTGCGCCAAATAACGCCTCTAATCGGACCGCTCATGAACTGTTGCCGACCAATTTTTCCAAAGTCTCCTCCCAGGTATCCTGCTCCTCATCGGGTCTTTGGCCATCGTCATACACCTTGACCTTGTCGGCGTACTCCTTAATGTTGCTAACAACATAGTCGGTAATCGTATTTCCCTTGCCCGCCGCGATCCTCAAGATGAGCTCGTTCAGATGCTGCCGCCCGAGAATATCCACGTGGTCTGCCGTCTTGGGTCCTCCACGGGGATTGAATCGCTCGGGTTCGTGCTCCATCTCGACAACCGTCACCTTGACACCGGCTGGGTTGTACCTCTTGTAGTTCCACCCGCGGTTACACATGTATCCCGTGCTGAGAAGATTTACTGTTCCGTCGCCCTCTCCCATGACGACACCATGATCCACCTCTCCCTGCGTGAGGGTTGTGTCGATTGTGATGTTCAGGTTCGTGAGAGCCGGTGCGTCTGGTGACCGATAGTAGTAGCCTCGCTCCGTTGCCTTGCCTACACCGTAGAAGCAGTAGATCTTGAGGCTCGGTGCCAGAGGCAGACGTGTCTCCAGGGGGTTGATCCATTTGTTTGGGTCTTTTTCGTTGGCGTCGACCTCGGCTTGAGTGTGTGCTACACCATGGGAATAGGCACCCTTCACATTCCTCGAGTACCACTCCTCTGTAGTGTTGAAGAGATAGTTCATGGCTGACTCCACCGTCAGATTCCGTTCCGGAGTTGTCCAATTCATGCCGCTACGGAAATTGAGGAGAGAACCGTAAGACGGCTCCTGATCCGGCTTGTCATCAGGTGCCCATGTCGAATTGCCCCAAACAGCATCTCCTCCAATGGGAAGCATGGAAGAAATGCCAGGCATTGCTCGGAAGAGCTGGGCTCTTTCGTCTTTGCTCAAAAACTTCTCGAGGCCGTACACGGCAAAGGCGTTCAGCTGAGCTGTGTCTCTCATCTCACCTGACAAGACAGCTGTCAAGTCCTTGACAGCACCAAGCATGCAGCCACTCACGTTGATCCAAGCTTCGACGTGCTGTTCGACCCAATCATCGCCACCTCGTCCACCACTCTCGGATGCGACCCAGTGGAAGAAGTAGAAAAGGACTTGCCCTCCCATGCTGTGGGACACGAGAACGGCCTTCTTGCCCGAAAACGCATGCGCAGTTTCAATATAAGATTTGAGCCTCGAAAAGTACTGATCGCGTGTTTCGAGGTTGGGGTACGCCAAACGCCAGTCGTACGCGGCAGTGAAGGAATTAGTCGGGTCGTAGCCTATTGATGCCAGATTCTCGAAAATCTTGTTCCAGATCCAGTAACCGGTGATAAAGAAGTCGGTTGCGTCGAAGCCTTGAGCAGCTCGTAACTTGATATGAGGGGGGTCGAGACCGGTCTCCTGATCCAGCATGATATGTTTCTTCCAGTTTTCCTTGTCGAGGACCAGCGCACGCATCATGCTCCAACTACCCCAGAGGCGCTTTCGGAAATACTGGCGGGAAACGTTGGCCGTGCCCCACGATTCGAGGCCTGTTGAGATGACGCCTGGGACCATGATCATGGGGTGATGGGCATGAAGACCCTCGGCGCGGGCTTGCAAACCTACGGAGAAGGCATCGTAGCTATCGACGAATTCTCGCTCGCCTTGCTTTACAGCCAGCCATGTTAGTTCTAGCCAACTAGATGACGCTCGCTCGCCAAGGACGACACCTGAATTGTTACTGACCACAAGCTCTCGCATGTCCTTAACTAAGCCAGCTGGCAGAACATCGAAGAAGCTGTCCATGCTAAGCTCTCCAAGCTCGGGGAAATCTATGAGGTCGTTGCTTTTCGCGAAAAAGCCGGCGGCTATAATTCCAAATAAACTTCCAAGTAAGAAGATGGCGCCATTCCGGCGTTTCCGTGTCTTGGGTTTTACATGGTGAACAACGTGAGCTACAGTCTCGGGTTTCTCGGGGCTTTCGTCTCGAGGGGTCGAAATTTCACTATCGATGTTGCTGTCGGTGGGGATGGCTCGGCGCCTAATAGTCGAAGAAGACATGGTCGCTGTCGCAAAGGGCCGCTACCACGGGGGAAATGTTAGTAGAACGGAGTGAGCCCTTGAAGTCGATATTGTAACAACCCAAAGAGGCCAGGCTATTCCGTGGAAGTAAGGACCAGGCGGCACATACCTGAGCTTGGGATGAAGTGGAAGCGAGGACGGTGTCAACTGCGCCGTCCTCGTTGGGCGTGGCCTGGTACTTATTGAAAGGCACGTGGGCGAGTGGGCGATGGGACGGTGTGAGCTAAGCGGCGAGCAAGGGGGGGCGACTACCTATGGCAGATCCAAAGCTAGGCAAAGCTTGTTTCGTGATTTGTTGGACAGATAGAGAGGGACAAATGTTGACAAGCAGTCCCGAGGCATGCGGGATTCAGGTGTGCTTGGCCGGGCAATGTTGAGAGCCAAGGAGTCCGGAGCTCGGGGGGTGGGTTGTTGGAGGCGGCCGAGGAACGAGCAAAAAAAGATGCATGAGCTGCTTGACTTCTCCGTGCGGCCCGACGTGACGTCAATCTCCGAGGGGGGCAGCATCTTTTTCCAGCATGCTCTCCGCCAGAAGAGGTACTTGAAGGTAGTGCGTATCTTGGTGTGGTTGTTATGTATCTGGCCTTGTGGTGAGTGCGCCCGGCAGATGCACAGGCACCATGCCGCAATGGAATGCAGGGGGGTCCCACTGAATGAGGGCACCGGTCCCGTCGTAAATCCTTACGCAGTAGGTAACTGGTAACTTGGCACCAAGTAATACCTCAAGTGCTACAATATGAATTTTTTTTTTGTTATGTCCCGACGATGCTTGTCGCGTAGAAATGTTCCGAAAGCGGTCAAGTCGTTTCCTGTCTCTTTTGGTCTAACTAATTGAATAGAGGTAATGGGCTCTAAAGCAGACCCTGACAAGCAGCCCAAGGGGGCCGACTTGCATGTGATGGGCCTTGGATGAACCCCATTGCATGAACGCAAGCAAGAATTTAAACTTGGCAGATTTGACGGGCAGTAATCTCGCCTTGTGTAGGACATGAAGTGAATCCTACCTACCAACCTTGTTACGGTCTTCTTTCAATGACCTGGAATATCCAAGTTTGACAACCCTCACAAACACCACCCAGCACACGCTGGCAAGCGTGAGGCGCTGCCATCTCTGGCTTCACCCTAATGCACCTCACTTTACCATGTGCTTACCTCACCTGGTAGAAACCTCACCTCTCCGCAAAGTCGAGTTTCCAAAACTCAAGTAGGTCTGATTAAACCATTCTAGGTATCCAATGAGATGACTGTCGAGGTAGCACGAGGGCGGCCGTTTGACATGTGACAGTGAAGGAAATTCACGGCGTTTGGCTGGAAAAGGAATCTCACTGCCCTGAGAGCAACAGGCCGCCCGTCGGTAGACCCCACTAAATGGCCTGCCCGCAAAACTGCCTTGACCTCCGAATCCGACAGGGACGATGGGCGTAGATGGTGGGCCCCCGGGCGGGGCCTACCGTACTGCAGCTGGTAGGACACTGACACCGCACGGTCTGAGCGGAGCTGACTGACCTGAAGCACCGCAGCCAGAACAACTCGACTCAGTTTTAGGTATCGAATGCAGCGTCCCCCGACTCCGACTCCAACTACGCCCATCAACTTGCACCTGCAAACGCACATCTCACGATCCTGGTTCGGCCGGTTTGCACTCGCCCTTGTCTCATAACCCCCAGCCGCGGCAGAGCCGCGCCTCTTCATCTTTTGCATTCTCGTCTTGCCTTCCTCTACAGCAAACCACGCGTCACATTGGCGACACCCGGCTCTTTGCCCGCACTTTCTCTCATCCGCCTCGTCTGAGATCTCAAGACTTCACTTCTTGCTTCTTCCTTGCGCGCTATACATATTGTCATGCCTTGAGACCATTTCAGGTGCCGATATAGGCTTGTGCGCAACCTCTCACCACGACTTTTATAGCTTTGATTTCATATATCTTGCCTACGAAGTCCGACCTCAAACAAATATACCCCGCGAGACAGCAACATGGACGTTTCCAAGGTCACCCGCCTTCCCGCGGATCTGCAGTACATCCAGTACGAGCACGGCCTCGAAGCGAAATACCTTCCAGCTATACGCTCTCTGATCGCAAAGGACTTGAGTGAGCCATACAGCATCTATGTCTACCGGTATTTTCTATACCAGTGGGGCCATTTGTGCTTCATGGTACGTTACCTTTCTCTCTATTCCCTCTTGTGTATGTGCCATCGCCGTTGCTTACTTTACCACAGACTTTGAATCCCGCCGACGGGTCTCTCATTGGTGTCATCATCTGCAAGCTGGAAGTGCACTCGTCTCACTCGCCGCCAACGCGCCGGGGCTACATCGCTATGCTCGCCGTGGCCTCGCCATATCGCGGTAAAGGCATTGCGACGGCACTCGTGAAGAAGGCTATAGATGCCATGGCCCAACGGAACGCGGATGAGGTGGTCCTGGAGACGGAGGAAACCAACACACAAGCCATGCGTCTGTACGAGCGTCTTGGGTTCTTGCGTTCCAAGAAGCTACACAGGTATTATCTCAACGGCAACAGCGCCTACAGGCTGGTACTGCTGCTCAAACCTATCGACCCGGATGCCGCGTTTGATGATTCGGATGGCCAGTCTCCCTGACTAGGGGAGTATGGGGAAGATCTGCTTCTCAAGTCAAAAAGAATGCTTGATAACACGTGCGGCGTTATTTGACAACAACCGCACCGAAAGGTTAGATTAGGGTTACATGAGAGCTGGCAGAGTATCGTCGTTGCTTTAGAACGGGATATTGCGTGGGTAGAAACGTTAGCATCACTAGGGGCATGGGTACCGGACTTGGTGGTTTATTGCGTCGTCGATTCTGATAGATGGTTGAGCGTTGTACAAGGGGACAGAGGCATTTTTTTGGCAGGGCGCATGTCGCGATTCGTATTCACACATATGGCATAGGCTCGTGGCAGTACTCTACATGTACGGCTTATGAGAGGTACATAGCAATCTTATGTACATTCATTAGAGGAGCAAAGATGACCTGCAGTCCGTCCTCTTAGCCTTGCTGACCGCCGTCGACTCTTTTCGCTCGTTTCTTCGAACCGATTGACCTAGCTTTTCTTCCTCACTCCCAACAGTATGCAGCCCCTGAGAGGAGTACTGGTCTTTCCGGCCATCGTAAGCCTACACCTGCAAGGCGCCGCGTCATCAAGTGGATCGTATTTGAGCTCCTCTCGGGAAGTGGAAGACCACAAGGCGGATGATTGTCTAGGATAGCACATCCCTAGAACTGTAAATCGATGCCTTCAAGCCCCAGTGATTACCGGAAGCGATACCGAGATACGTAAATGCATCTTGGGCATGTCAGACCGAAAACTTTCTCCGTAATAGGAGGCTTCTACGAACCTGGTTTATAGTAGATAGGACGTCCCATGGCCTCAACGAGCTTGAGCTCTCTCAGCCGACGCAAGATCCGGGTCACATCTGCCATATCGCTGAAGTCGGCCGTATAAACGCATACAATCCGGTCTTTTCGACCGGTAGGGTCGGTATACGGATTCCAAGGGGCAACTTTTGCGGCAATGCCTAGTTCGTTGTTCGCTGTGGCGCTTGCTATGACGTTCCAGACTTCGTTAACATCCTTGGGCTGACAGAAGAGCATCCACTGTTTGACGAGAATGAGCTATCGTATTTGGTACGCGCGGGCCTTGTTGAGAGCACTTGCCTTGCCGGCCTTGATCTTGCACATGTGTGCGAGGCCCATGATATCCCGGGTGGCATCTTCTTGTTCTTGCCTCAGCAGCTTTGCCTGTACTGCCTTGGATTTGTTGGTCTTTTCGAGGCCTAGCTTGTAGTTGAGTAGGATCTCTAATCTCTCCGAGCCCCCCTCGATAAGGGTATCGAGTCGGGAGCCTTCCTCCTCCGGTGCTTCGTCCTCATTGCCTCTGCTCCGCTGGTTCTGGGCATTGAACCTGTCCTTCCTGCGGATGTACGGATTGCATACAAAGATCCACGGGAGCCGCTCGCTGTGCTCCGTCGTCTCGGGAGGCAGACGATCAAGGAAGTCATTGACCGTCTCCGTTAACTGCCACGCGTAGGGAACACCGGCATACGGGTTGTGGAGTTTGGTGCTGTCGAGAGGCTCCTTCTTGACTTTTCTGTCCATCGCCGAGATGGAGGCCGCCGCCGCATTCCTCTCTTCCCACCACTGGGAAACGTCAAATGACGTAACCCGAGACTCTAGGTCGGCGACAATCTCATCGTCCCCTGAGCGCGAATTAGTTCGTCTCGTTCAACATCAATTGAGCTCATAAAGACGCAAACCGTAGAAGTCAGATTCGTCAGAATCCATGTTACCCAATGCAAACTCTAGGAAACACAAGAACCAATGCTCAAAGATCACGAACAAGAATGAAAGTGCCTTGTCTAGTTGTGAGGAAAGTGCGGTGAACGTTTGCTGTTTCGGAGCAGAAAAAGAAAGCACCACCCCAGTAAAGAATAATGACCATCGACTGTTGTAAAACAAGTACCTTAGTATCGACAAGGTGAGGGCAACGTCATCCTCTTATGTGTATGTGCGGGCGGGGGACAACGTGTTGATAAAGTTTAAATCTATTGGAATGAAGGAACAAGGGGATGCTACAGACACCCCGTTGTTTTTGGAAAGGATTGCAACTTCCGAACCGATTAGCGGCTGTCAATCCCGGGGTCGGGGGTTGCGGGATCCTTCCGCCTGCGCCGGGGCCGATAACCCTCCCGGAACTCTTTGGCGAGTGCAGAATCTAAGCACCGCACGTCAAATCTCAAAATCGACTTCCCCCACACGTCTTCCCCAGACTCCAAACTACCTAGGCATTCCATCATCGAAAACCCGAGACGAGACAGCATAGGTCGGTGAGACACCCCGCATTTAGCAATACCTTTCGTCAAACACTCGAAAGCTGGGGATTGGAAGTTTTTCTTTTCCAGCCCAAAAGAGAAGACAACCCTCACACAAACCACAATGGGTGACTCAGCCCCAACCATTACTTCGAAGCAGTCTCTCATCCTCGACTTGCCCCCAAGCTGCATAGAGTTCTGCTCAATACATCCGTCTTATTTCGTAGTCGGCACATACAACTTGGTCAAAGAAGAGGAGGCGAACACTGAGTTGTTAGAAAACGCAGATGTTGCCGTTCCCAAGAGACCTCAAAACCGGAACGGTAGCTTGATCGTATATCGGCTCGTAGACGGCCTTGTGTAAGTCTGCCACTTGCGTACCAAGAAGGATTGTCCTCTTTTCTGTTTGACTTACTCGTTTATAGTCAACATGTGCAAACACTCTTGCACCCTTCAGCAATTCTTGATCTGCACTTCTGCTCATCGTCTGGGCGGGAGGATATCTTGGCTGTAGTTTCGAGCACGGGAACACTTTCCATCTTCAAGTTGGCCCCGGACACCGACGACGCAGAGCCGTTGAAGCATTTGGCCACGAGCAGAATCTCCGATATACCTGAAGGCGTTCTCTTCCTCTCTGGGGTTTGGGACCCGAACGATGCCGCCTCTATTGCGTTGACAACCTCGTCGGGTGAGGTGCGCATTGTAAAACTCGGCGATTCATGGGAGATTGTAGATGAAGAGGACTCGGAGGCTATTATTACGCATTCTCTCGAGGCCTGGACAGTTGCTTTCTCGCCACCTGACCAAACCACGCCATTCATCCTCTACTCCGGAGGAGACGACTCGGCATTGCGCTACACATCGTATTCTCGCAACGAGGATGCGGCTATCGAGGCTCTGTATGCGCCCCTTAACATCCCCGGCCACGGTGCCGGCGTGACGGCTATCCTCCCTATACCACTCACTCTTGCAGACAACTCAAGACTACTAGTTACGGGTAGTTATGACGACACAATAAGAGTCTTTTCGGTACAACCGCCGCACGAGACGTACGGTATGCGAAAGGTCAAATGTCTCGCAGAGGAGAACCTAGGAGGTGGTGTGTGGAGGCTCAAGTTGATCGACATGAAAAGCAGTGCTGATCGATGCCGCCTGCGCGTCCTGGCATCGTGCATGCATGCTGGCGCCAGAGTCGTCGAACTCGAAGGCCCGCTAAGTGGCGAAGACTGGGCCGTGACTGTCCTGGCCCAATTCGAGGAACACAAGAGTATGAACTACGGAAGCGATTTTGTGCCGGCATCGGAGAGCAAGCGTCTTGAGTGTGTATCGACGAGCTTCTACGACAAGCTTTTGTGCCTGTGGGAGGTAGAACTAGCCTAGGTCAAGGTAGAAGAATGCAAAGCAAGTAAAATTGACAGCCTAGCTATGATGCCTAGTCTTCCTTCCAACCCCATTTGCCGACTTGATGTACTAGGTATGTCTGGGGAAGACAGGGGATGGTATTTGTGCTTAAGATCAAGTGCCTCAGACAAGGGGTTTGCCATGTTGAAGACAGGATTTGCCTGTAGTTTCTATGCATACTCGCGCAATTAGGCTGATGTGATTTCCGATGAGGCGGTCCCATCATTGAAGCAACTTGCGTAGTCTATAAACAGACATGTCAGATACCGCATTGCGGCGTCAAGGGGTCCTCATGCATCCTTTTTCGCAATTGGATGATAGCCAATTCCTAAAAACGTGGGGGAGGTACGGATATTCGATTGCCAAATGGCGGGGTATTTCCCTGGGTACGGTAGGCATGCATATACCAAGGCTAAGTTGACTACCCGGTAGCATGGCAAGGTATGAAGATGCCGAAATTAAATAACGTAGATTCACGAGAACGCATCTGCCTAGGCGAGGTGATGTGAGTTGAGGTGGGGTGACAGGTTCTCTCCGCATTTCCCATGTTTTCGTCCGACTCCCAACACATGGGCACTTGTGACATGGGACTTGAGATAATTGGGGGTATCTTTGGAATGCAGTACATCACTTGAGATGGGAGAAATGGATGATGCAAAACATGAACCGTCCTGTGTGCATCGCGACGTGTAGTCTCCTGCTTTCTTGCCTGCTTCCAAGTCGGTCAAGTAAAGGCTCAAGGCAGGGCAAAGCAGGGTTTCATTGCGTTAGGTACCTACCTACCTAGTAAGTCAGGTACGGACCTGGGACCTGTGAGGTGAGTCTGAGATGGCCCAGCCCCAGGTACACGGTCACCCCCCGGCCCGAACAGCACAGCACCGGGGACAGCGCATCACAGCAGCAGCAGGGCACCCGACAGCAACCACATGGAACCTTGCCCTGCGGTGGGCGGAACTGCTGAGCGCGTCGGACCTGAGGTACCTGGGGCGTGGGCGTGGGTCACCTTACACCTTGGGCTCACCTCACCACCTGCCTGCCTTAACGCCGCGCCAATTCCCACCTTTTAGCTTTACTTTCTGTCCGCCTCTGACGATGCAATTCAATATTGCTTCTTGCTCCTGCTGCTGCTGTTGCTAGTCCTTTAGCTTCTACCTCTGTCACGGCTGCTACACGCATACCATTTCCGCGCAGCTCTCAAGATCGACACTCGCTTTTGCATCTGCGTACCTCACCTTAACCAATCCCAGTCTAATCTCTCTGCTTCCTTCACTACTGCCCCCCGACAAACTTTCCGCTGCTCAGCTTTGTCTTGCATATCCTTCCCACCGCATCAAGGTCAGAACAAACGACCTTGATAAGTCTTGACCAAGAACTTGTGGCAGGTACAGAGCTTCCGGTACGTCCTTGCACCCCAGTGTATGCATGTTCTGTAATGCACTTTCCAGTGTAGTCTTATCCTTTTCCTCTTCTTTGCCATTCGACGGTGGCCGTGGCTAACTCTAATCTCGACTTCTTGGGCAGCATTCCTCACCGAGCTTGCACTTCGATCTTTCCTCCTACCTGCTCCTCTCACCGTCAGGTTCCCTCGAGTCCACCTCCCGACGAATGAACCAGCATTAAGTCACCTGCTGGACAAGCAGCTTCCACGGCTGGACACTTTGCGGTGTACTGCGACCCACGGAACATATCATGGACGGCCGGACGCCCAATGGCGCAGCCGGTATGGCTCAGAACGCTACTTCCACCAACGGTGGAAACCCCGACATCATCTCCCAGATCCACCAGGCCCTCGAGGTCATACACAGTCCTTACTCTTCCAACGAGTCCCGCCGAGACGCACAGCTTTTCCTCGAGAATATCAAGGGCATAGACGAGGCCCCCTTCCACGGATTCACCCTCGCATCCAACAAGTCGCAGTCCCCCGTCGTGCGCCACTATGCCCTCTCTTTGCTCGAACACGCAATCAAGCAGAAATGGGCCGAATACAACGAGCAGCAGTCTACCATGCTGCGCGAATGGGTTATGGAGCTTTGCCGCACCCTGTCAAAGGAAGACCCGCTATATATTAGGAACAAGACAGCTCAGCTGTGGGTAGAAGTCGCGAAGAGATGCTGGGGCGCCGAGTGGATGGATATGGACGAGCTCTTGGTACGGATTTGGCAGATCCCTGACTCTCCTGTCCACAAAGAGCTCGTCCTTTTCGTGCTTGAGACCCTGTCCGACGAGGTCTTCAATGGCGACGATGCTGTTGTTGCCATGCGCGAAGGCGTCCTCAGCAGAAGCTGCGTCGAAGTCTTTACCCCAGCTTCCGTTCTCAGAGAGGCATTTCCCAACAGAGTTGCAGGCCCCGAAGTGCGCTCTGGGGAAGAAGGTTGGCTAAGCAGGGTATCCGAGTTTCTCAGTCAATGTCTCGACGGTGACGCACCGAACAACGACCAAATCCGCTCCTGCGCCGTGAAGTCCTTGACTGTGTTCTATTCCCTCATGCCATGGGCCATCCCAAAGTCTGTTGCCGTTGCAAACTGCGTTCCGGTCATGTGCAGGGCTCTTGCAACTCCCGAGGTGTCCATTCAAAAGGTACCAAGCAGTCCGTCTTGTGGTGCTCGTTCTGCCGTTAAAAAGGAGCCAAAAGCTAACACCGACTAGGCCTCGCTGGAAGCTC
This sequence comes from Colletotrichum costaricense, assembly GCF_030867565.1. Lineage (NCBI taxonomy): Eukaryota > Fungi > Ascomycota > Sordariomycetes > Glomerellales > Glomerellaceae > Colletotrichum > Colletotrichum costaricense. The sequence continues at coordinate 1,560,273 of NW_026848236.1, read as the reverse complement.
TGCATGCGCTCTACTCCCGTTCCAACTTTTCAGAACAAGAGTTCAAGGACCTTGTCGCGCCCATGTATGATGCTAGCCAAGTAGACCTCATGAAGAGGCTCTTTGAGTGGTCTGCTGTGGATGTGGAAGACATTGACGAGGACAAATACCAATTCGGCAAAAAGTTCTCAGAGGTGCGTCTATCATGGTGTAGAAGCCCCCCCAAGTTACTAATTGCTAGCAGATGCTGTCCCTTCTCGGCAACTACCTCGACCGGCGGTTCTCTGCCATATCTACAAACTCGGATGTCAGCGGTTTTCTCAACCTGCTGCTGCTTACCGTTCAGAGCCAGAGTCTCATCATCGCGATTCCAGTCCTGGCAACCTGGACACGTCTCCTCAACAACAGGCTAATTGGACAAAGCCCAGCCAACAGTCATCTCGTTGGGCCTCTTCTTGAAGTATGCGGCTCTCGCCTGATACGCTACGAGAATCTGCCCGAAGACACCCAAGACCAGACCTTTATGTTCCTGATGGAGGATACCGATACCGTTCCCGAGCGTCACGCGTTTCTCGGCAACTACCGAAGATACAGCACTCAAGTCATTGAGACCATCGTCCAGCTCAAGCTGTCCGACGCAGTATACCACGTTCTTGGTCAAGCGGAACACGTTTTGCAGCATCTGTATGACGAGAGCCCGCCAATGAATGGTGAGTTGACAGACATAATCCTTGAGCGGAAGCCAAAGAGCAAAAACTGACCTTCCAGTCGCGACGTATTTCAAACACTCTATGCCTGTTCTTCGTGTCGATGCTCAGTTTACAGTCATCGAAGCCGCACTCAAGGGCTACATGAAATGGAGAGCAAGCACCACTCAGCAGAGCTTACCAGACTATGTAGGTGACGAAGTCTCCGATATTCGAATCAATGCTGACTTGCTTCTAGGAGCAACAGCGTGCTGCACTAGAGAGGGATTTGGAGTCGTGGTGCACCAAACTTCTGGAGATGAAGTTCGAGGATCCTCTGATTCGCAAGAGAGTTTTACAGCTGTTGGTCGCCTTCTCAACAACAGCACTTGACAAGAAACCAGGCTTCATGCTCAAGGTTCTCGAGCACATTTTGATGACCTGGCCGGCGCCCCAGCCGGAACATCGTGCTTTCAATGAAGCGATCAAGGACTTCCAGTCTGAGAGCATGGTAGAGTTGCAGAGGCTAGCGTCCAAGGTTCCTGATCACTTGCTCGCGGTTTATGATCAAATCGAGGCAAAGGTTAACGACATGATCTCGTCTGGTACTCTGGATGAGAAACGCCAAATCGCTTATCAAAGCTTTCTCTTCATCATCATTCACCGAGCATCCAACATCGATCCGGCCAAACAGGTTGAACGACTCCAGCAATTCATCAAGCCTGTCACATCCTCATGGCAGAACCAAGAGCTGAAGAACGCATTGTCATCGTACTCTGGCTTTTGTGAATTGATGGCCTTGGACAAGGCAAAGAGATACCTGATGAGCCACCGCGTACATGAGGTCAAGGAATGGGGTTCCTGCGAGTTGGATGCGGAGGGTTTGGCTCTACAGGCTGAATTGGAGGAAAGGCAAAAGGTTGGTAGAACCGAGACACGTCCAATGTGGTGTTATGCTTACTTGTCTACAGATGTTGCCGCTCAGGCCTACCAAGTCTTTCCTATCATTCTCTGTCGAGAAGCTTGAGAAGACGTCGACGCCATTCCAGATCTCGTACCAGCTGTGGAATGACAGCTTTCCGCTGATCCTTCCGGATCTTTTGCAGTTCCTCAGGTAAATTCCGCTTCATCACTCCTGGTCTTCGTCGACTGACAGGCGTTGTAGCCATGCCCACGCCTCCCACAACCCGGATAACTGGACAGAACTGCCCAACGAGATGAAGTCTGTTGTTGGCAACGTGCTCAGCGACCGTTTCTGGCAAGCAGGCATTTCAGAGGGCAGCAAAGATGAGTTCTACGCAAGGGTCATGGATAAGAAGAACACACTCGAAGGTCTTGCATCGACGATCCGCGGAACCGTAAGGTTTGTAAGGGAAACTTGTTACGCGATCATCTACTGCATGAGTCGTTTGGAGATGCAGTTTTACGGCTTCAGCGAGCTGCCCGGTCCGCTTGCGCAAGCACTCTTCCAGAACTCATTCCACCTGTCAGCACATCAGCAAATCAATCTGCTCAACCTCGTCAGGTATCTTGTGGATGACTGTCCCCTCGAGCAGCGAGAGCATTTCCTACCCCCACTTCTAGCTGCCTGCTTCCAGCAAATGGACGCCAAGATCAATGCCGAATGGGAGAACTTGGAACGTCAGCAGGCCATACAGGCAGCTGCCGATGCTCTGACGGAGGAAATGAAATCAGAGAGCATCTTGCGCCAAGTCACCTATACCGCAGTCATTATGGTGGCGGATTTCTTGGACCCTACGAAAAGGAGTAAGTTAATCTTCCTTCTCCTTTCTTCCCAGACTTGATCCTCGCCCATCTCCTCTATCTTCCTCGGTCAGATTGTCGCAGTCTCCCTCCAACCGTTTGCTACTCTAGGATCCCTTTGGGCCGTTCTGTAGTAGACTATCTGCCTGCTACCCCGCTCCTCATCCTCGTCATTTCCCCGTGTGCCTCGGCTGGGAGCAGACGCCGGTGGGGATGGCAGTGCTGGTTCGAGGGTTTTGGAGAGACGGTATACATGGCGAATAAGCTGACATGGAAATCTAGACCCCCCGCCATTGAGATCTCAGAACGGTCAAGAGCAATCACGGAAGTATCCATCACTTAGGAAGTTTTGCCTGATGCAGTCGACCGTAGTTGAGCCATTGCTCCTTTTCTGCACGCACGCCATCCGCATGCGAGACACTCGTTGCTGCAGCATAATTCTGCGAGTGTTCCGTTCCATCGTCCCAGACTTCACCGTGGCTGAGCCACTGTCGCCCAAGTCTTTACCCCAAGATGGTGCTGAGGTGGCACCGTCCAGCAGGGACCCTTACCTCGATACCTCGCCAGTATCCGCGGAAGCAGCTACTGCCATCAGGGAATACATAGCTTCGGACGTGCTCCGGGCTTGCATTACCTCCTTCCATGAGCCCTACTTTGTAGATCTACAAAAAGACTTGGCGTCTCTGATCGCTGCCATAGTGGTTTACTATAGCCCTGTCACGAGCACCCCGCGCGACATACTCATGTCCCTGCCTAACATCAGGCAAGCAGACCTTGACAGACTCAATGACTTTGTGGCCAAGCCAGCCTCACACACGCGGCAGCAGAGAGCACTTGTGCTTGACTTGCTCAAGGACCTCAAAGGAGTCAGTATTGCCGAGATGGGAAAGCTCCCCAAGAACAGCGGCTTCGGGCGCAGCAAGAGGTCAAATCGTAGCAAGATGGCTCAGGAGTTCATGACACCGGCCAACGAGTCGAGAACACGGGGCGGTGGGGTTGCTGATGGGGGGCGTGCCACACCAGACGCCTTGGAGGGGGTGGCCGGCCTTTTCGAGGGCTGAGAAACCAACGGGAACCTACCTTGAGGATGGAAATGCACCGTTATCCGGCAAAGGCTATGTGCGAACATGTGCCCCGTCTCGACCCGGCCATCTGGCCAGCAGTTGATGGATGGGCGTCCAACGATCTGGCCGAATCGAGAGTGATTGGATGGGTATCGAGGTGGGCTCAAAATACCACCTGGGCTGGATAACTAGAAAGAAAAAGAGTATAGATATGTCATGGGCTGATGGGAAGGACTAGGATCCCAGCCATGCTTTGGAGGATTGAAAAGATACCAGTTTTTTCCCAAGGACCGTAGTCTCCCCCCCCCCCCCGCTTTAGAGTTTGCCGTACCGTTGAGCTGATAGTATGAAAGAGTTACGGATACAGCAACAGTGAGACTACAATGACCCAGATCGAAAGTGACGCGCATCAACATACAACGTACTTGCCTGGACGTTTAACAGGCACGCTGGCAGCATCTGCTCAGGCCTTCCCAGAGCAGAAAGGCCCGCCATGGCGTACATTTGACAGCGTCGGGAGTTGAGATGGTCGGTGGAGGGGATGCGGCTGCAGTGCTGCAGGTGCAGGTGGTCGTATGTATCCGTAGTCCGCAAGCATTTCCAAACTGAGATAGCTTCTCATCCCGGGATCCGAAAGAAGAGGGACCCTCCCTTCCCCCCGTGCTGCCCTCCCCTCCCCTTACCATGCAGGACTGGGCAATTTTTTTTATTTTATTTTTTGACTGGGACTGGCTACATGGTACATGATGACTTGGGTATTGAGGAACTCGGGCACGAGGGAGGTCGATTCACCCAAGGGAACCGGTATTAGACTGGACGGGGAGACCCCCCGGGGCGAAAGGTCATTGCTGCACGGCCGATTCGTGCCTTTGGGGCGACAGATGTACCCGTGATTGAAGCCCCAGAACATGGTTTGGAAGAGAGAAAGATCCCGTCGTCTAAACTGGGAGGTCAATAGTAGGTGCATCTGCCCATCTCTGCTCTTAACCTTACTACGCTTACTTTGTTGTATCCGCAGCCGGGACTTCGGGACGGGAATCAAAGGGCACGAAGATCCGTAGAGACAGGGACCCCGAGGGCCCAGGGCCCAGGGCCAGGGCCGTGGCTGTGAGGAGCAGCAACTGGGCAAGAGGAGCGGCGGGTAACCCGACGATCAACCTCGGCGATCGCATCGCATCACATTGCATGGAATCTAGAATTGGTGCTACACGGCCGTGTTTCTTTTTCTCTTTCTTTCTCTTCGTACATTGCATCCCCTGTCCTGGAGGTAGGTAGTCGGGTCATTCTTGTTTAGTTTTCTCAAGGAGAAGGGGGTCAAAGGGCGAGGAACATTTGCACGCATGAGCTGTATGCCGGTGGGGTTCGTCGAATCGTTGGTACTACTCCATGAACCACATTGTCGTCTATTAGAAACGGCGGCGGGAAGACAAGATTTCTTGTTCTCGGGGAGATTTGCGCCCCTCTCTGCGTGGAATGGTTTCCCTGGCCTCGAAGTACAAAGTAGGTGGAAGATGCCGAGGCGATACAAAGAGTCATCATCATCACCACCCTACGGATATTGAGCAACTCCAATCATCCACTAAACCTACCATGTTAATTAATTTCCAGGCACGCCAGGTCACCACGTGTTCATCAGGAGAGAGGGGCGGAAGGTAATTGTCTTGGTTTCCCTGGAATCCCTCCTCTTCGGCCGAGGCATTGAAGAGATGAAGTTGTGAGACGAGGAGGGGAAAACGATTCATCGGCACTGGCTCGCCACACACGCGTACACACAGACACACCATCCCGCCTCCAGCCCCGGCGGCTAGATCTACTATCAATCTGTTTGGAACCCTACTTCAATTTGCCATCGTTGAGCTGAACCGGCATTTCGTTGTTTGTGTGTTTGTGTGGTTTGCTATACGCCTCGGCAAGATGGCGTCGCAGAGCTCCGGGAGACGAGCAAGTAGTTCATTTTCCTGTCCCATCGATTTGGGTCCAAACCTTGGAGTTTGGGGGAGGGGGTGGGAAGGGATCTACCCCGTAAGCTTACCCACATATGGTACCTTAGATAGTAGATCGGCGGGCGGCAGACGGCATACACGGATACAGGCATCGAGAATTGGGGGCGATAGTGTTTTGTAAAACGAGAAAACATGACCTTGTCTTGTAAGGTGTTTGTGTGTACCATACCGTCGGCTTTTCGTTGCTGTATGCAGTAACACACGCCCGATGCCCGGAGCCGTATTGGCGGGTCTTACTCTGGGTAGACCACCGATGCGTTTCGGGGCACTCTTTCCCATAGAAAGAGGTGACAAATAATGTCATCGAGAAGACATCCCTTGTAATTTCATTGCGGATTTGGGTACACAAGCCGGCGTGTGAGAGATGTAATGAGCTAGATGGAGTAGTTTGAATACCCGCGCCGTGGTACTTCCAGTGTAGAAACCAGGATAATAGAGAAAAACGGACAAAGGCCCGAGTAAGTGTGCGAGAATGCGAGGAACACTGGAAAGGTCCGACGGCGCGTTCTAGAGATCCCGTCTCCCGATAGACAGGGTTGGAAGAGCATCATGCGGCATGATTTACTCATGGGACGAAGCACGACCTAGGGCTGTATCGGTAGTCAATAGAAAACCATGGAAGAAGCACTGAACCACTCGGCCGATGAAGCTATTTATTCAACGAGACTGGGATATGGCAAAGTCCCATCTAACGTTTAACGCTCGTTGCGTCTTGACTTTGCAGATTACCTCATCCCTCGTTGTCGTCAATTGACTGTGAGTTTATTTACCTTGGCAAAGCAAGGTTCCCGTGTTTTCCGGTTAAGCAGCCTGACCGTGAACCCAACCGACGATGAGCGTATGGAGTAGGCTTGATCAGCGGCTTTCGCGAAGTTGAGGTGAAAAGCGAGGAGTTTGTTATACAAGCCGGCGAGGAGTATAGCCTGCTGCCTCATCGATTGTCTATGCGTGGATGACGGAGAGACGCCTGAGAGATGACAGCATTCGGCCAGCCTGGAACGATAGGAAGACGCGGTCCGTGCAATGCGAAATCCCGGAGCCGCGAGTAAGATAAGTGGGATGACTTACTTAAAATCAAGATTCATTAGTCGAGTGAGTTCTTGGATGATCCAGCTTACATCCGCAACGGATAGGCTTTCCTGTATATGGGGATGTCTTATGCTGCTGCTGTCAAGCCCCTCTCAACGGTTCACAACATGTAGATATCATGTATCCCTGGCACAGATACACTGTACAGGACATTAGATGCGAGGTATCGGTCGAGCTTGATACGCTGGAGCCGTTGGTTTTGGTTTAGTACATCCATTCACATGGATACTCAAGTCGCAACACGCACGAAGACTTTGGTGACCCCACAATTGAAGAGGATGGGACGTTGTCATAAATGACTGGTAACATGCAGTCCACCTTTGCCATCTCCTAATGCGTAAGCCCAGGCCAGGGTTCTGGAGCCGAATCGAGGGTGTATCCTCATACACCTCTGTACCTCTTCTGTGTGGACTTGGATGTATCGGGTGATCGGGTGGTGGTGTAGGCGTGCTAGGTATGAGTGGTAGGTCCCGCGGTGCCGTCAGAACGATATCTGAAGATCTGAGAGAAGCAGCGCGGTTCGCTGTGATCGACCGACCAAGCCTGGCTATTTCCGGAGACTGCGAAGATAGCCAAGGGGCCTTGGGGGCCTGGGCTGGCTGCGGAAGCTTTCGATCCTGGGCGTTTGGTTGACTTTCTTCCGGCCTGGCCTGACGAACGTGTTTATTTGCCAGCGTCGGCCTGATAAAGCCTCAATGATGGGTGAAAACGACATTTGTAGCTCGGGATAGGACGATTTGGAAAGAGGGGTTCCCATGTAGATTTCGCCGCTGAGCTGACCCAATATGGCTTCATAGCCTTTGATAGATTCTGCGCTTTGGTGTTGAGGCGAACAAAGTATCGGAGTCCGTTGAATGACTGGAAGCCGTTGTCGTCTTGATCTAGTTCGACTGTGCGTCTGAACTGATTAGGCTCTGACGTTTGTGCCGGGCCATACGATAGATGTCAGAAGGGGTTGATGGGCAAGTGACAGGCAACGTTGTTGGATCACTGGGTCAATGGTAATCAAGATACAATTGGATGGCCAAGGAAGGTTTCCGTTTTCCATCGCCGCCGTCGTCGCACCAAGAGGGGATGAGGGGACCCAAGAAGTGGTCGACTGTGAGTCTGTGAATGAGACATTGAGGCTGCGCAAAGCGTCGGACACACTGTGCTGGCGTGATGGTCTTGTTAACCTAGCCAGCTGACAGGGAATGGTTCAGTGCAGGATTCCTTCCATGCCACTCTATCTGCAGCTGAGGGGGGCTTCTAGCGTAAAGGTAGCTTAGCTTCCACTGGCGATCGTAACATGTTATCTCCAGTCGGAACTCTTGTCTCGTCTTGTCATACGGTAGCATACCTTGGGGATACATCAGTCGGTGGATCGGAGCGGAGAATGGAAGCAAAAGAAACAAGACTTTTGACTCTGCTTCACAGCGGCCGCCGTACGAGGTCCGTGAGCGGGAGACAGTGCAGTGACATCGCACTTTGTTTGTCCGAGTCGAGTCAACTAGGCTGGATAAGTTGTAACTGTGCGTTGGTCCGTTGGATTGGATTGTGGGTTCGAGATTGAGCTTGTCGACTGTTGTTGGTTGTCTGAGATGACGGGATTTCTGTCAACGGCTTGGCGTGACGCGATTTTCACTTTCTGCTAGTGAGCGGATGCAGTATTTCTGCACCGACGAGACGATAGTTGCAACTTGCGTTGGGGCAGAGGCTTTGCCAACGGTCCGATCCGGAAATGTCAGATTGGTAGATTGGCAGACAAACTATCCTCACGGTGGTAGTCGAGCCCATCAATGCCGCCCATGCGCAGATAGTACATAGAGACTGGAGACTCGAGACTAGAGAGTCAGAGTCAGACTAGGTAGACAGGCCAGAGGGTGATGTGCATTTGGAGGATCCATTCAGGGCATGTTTGCTTTTCCCGCCAGTCATGCGCTCGAAACAGACACTTATGGCCCGGCTTTGTCTTGTTTTATCTTGTCTTGGTTGTTGCTCTTCCTTTGGGGGCCGCGCCGCTCACCTGTTTCCTGCATCTTAGTCACCAACAAGCTGTCTTGCTGGCACATGTTTCCTCAAGCAGGAGGGATACGGGACACTATGCCAATGTCTCAGTATACTGTCTCGGCTTCACGCCGTCGTCTCGTGGGAATTTGGAAGTGAATCGAGGGGGCAAGGGGATGCTGAGTTGATCCTTCAAGTGGATATCGACATCCTGTACAGATGTTCTGTGCTGTGTCTTCAAAGGTGCCTCACCTTTGATAGCAAGGCAAAATTGAGCTTGAAGTCTAACATAGATTATGAGGAAGAGGCTGAGGTGTTCGAGAAAAGAGCACCAGCGAGTTCCTGACTCTGCCAAAATGTACGGAGTACATACTAAGGTACTACCGGTACCTGACTACCTAGATCTGTAAGGTAGGTACCTTGTGTGCGGTACCTGACGAGAGAGAATTGTGTCTCTGGGAAAAAGTACTTATATGCCAAGACAACACCGGCGTCTGTTCCGGAAGTAGCCGTCCAGACCTGAATGGCTGCGAATTTTGAGTGTGCAGTGAAACCGTCCAAAGGCGGCAGCGCTAGCTGTAGGTACGGACACCTTAGTCCTTGCACGGTACTTTAAATCTTGTACTGTGTGGGTCTTCGTGGTTTCTGCCGTCGAAACTCAACTCTGCCGACTCCTCCGCGCCTTCTTAATCAGATTCCAGAACCCAGAGCCCCGGAGTCCCATACGATGAATGCGGGCAGAGACAACGGCATCCCACCGCCATAGTGTTGGCCTTTCTGCTCGATGTCGTCTTCCAGAGTCGATCCCGTCACCATCCAGCAGTATAAGCGTCAGCCCGTCAGCAGCTCTCGTCCCTAGATTCGGGTCCAGCTGAAGGATACACAACAATGAACCAAATCATGGGGCTAGATGCAAAAGGGCAACCAGCGGCGTGGCAGAAAACCAGTCAGAGATGCTCAGTTACTACTACTAGTGGCAGGTCACCGATCCAGCTGGCCCGACTCCCCCGATACTCGATGCTGTATCACCAAGATCCCGGGCGTATCCTGGACAGCGGACGAGCCAAGCCAGCTTCACATCCCCTCACTGTCACGCTTTCTGCGACAGCCACCGTTGGCGGGGGCCCTCCGAGTCCCGAGGCTCTTCTCCACCACTCACAACGGGAATCTTGCTCCAGCACTCTACAGTACGCAGTGCGTACGAAGTACTCGAGAGTCGTATGGACGATGGTACGGTACAGTTGTAACAAGGTGGACGGAATATTGCCCAGGGGAAGAACCCGGGCCCCAATAACAGGTCGACATAGCCATGGTGTGCAACCAAAAGCGCCTCTCCTTGGTTTGGGTTCTCAGGAGAGTTACATTCCCCCTCGGTCACTGACCTCTGCTATAGAGACTGAGTGTGCCGCCAGCTCAGATCAGCAACGTCTGCAGCTCCAGCTTGTTGTCAAAGCGGGCTCCCCTGTTTCCTTTCCTTTGGCGGACGCAATTCTGCTTTCCGACCGACTTCTGCCCTCTGGCTTCTGCCCTGCCAGCCTGTTAGTTCTGAGCTAACCTCTCCATACAAAGCAAGGTATCCATACTTGGCTACCGTTTGCATAGTAGCCCGTTTGTATCCCCTGCTTGCTCGTCCTTTGCCCCCACCCACAATGAAAAACCCCATCACCATCATATTCCCCCCTACCCCTCCCCATGCAACGCATCGCCCTGCTACAGGCACAGTCTAGCTACATGCGCCATAACGAAAGGCAAGGTACCTCTAATCCAAGGTCGGGGAGAGGGTGAAGAGAAGATGGAGAGGATGGGAGTCATGTCTTCTGTAGTTCACTGCAGACTCCCTTCATGACCAGTGAGCCAGCGTTTATAAGGAAAAGGTACTTCTATGATACTTACAGCATGGAAGTTCTCCGTGGGGCCTACAGTACGCAGCATGTATCTGGCGTTTCCTTGGCCTAGTGCGTAACTGCCCGCACTCAAGAGGAGAACCTCTCGACAAGGGACTGCTATTTGCCTGACGCGACTTCACAAAGGACTCAGAGACTGCTAAAGCAATACAGTAGAGACTGGCAGAGGGCCCCCCCCCCTTTTGAACGGCATTTCCCGTCTCTTCCGCGTGTCTTAATCTCTCTGCCGATGCGAATATTTGGCCACATGTGCATGCCTCCACTAGGTATCACGTTAGTAACGCGGAACATTCGATAACACCTTAGACCCGACTTATTATAACTGCATCTCCTACCCGCCCTACCTTACCCGACCTGACCTTAGCTTGTCCGTTGTTACCTTGTCCCAGAGCCAGAGGTATCCGTACTCAAAAGTCTCGACCCGACATATTCGTATACAAAGAGTCAAGAAGCCAACTCTGGCCCCCAACACACGACACTCTTTCTTGTACTCCCGCTTCCCTAGCCGAACCCTACGCACACGGCCTCATCGGCGCATCCTGCAACATCAATCCCATCTTGACACTCTTCACTTGTCGTGGCCGGACCAGGCACACCCCAGATCATCCTAACCACGGCCACCCCTGGACGTAGCAGGGAAACAGGCCCAGTGAGACTCGCAACTGCACCGGTTCTCAAACACCACCCGCGTGGCTTGGAAGTCTTCTATCCATGCGCTCGCCTACCATTCTTCTACCACGTCGTCTACCGCTCTCACTCCCCTCACAACAACCTGCTTCCACTTACGCCTCGAACCACGCATAGAACCGTCTTGCTTGCTCAGCTACCTTACTCGGTGCTCTTCCCGCTCAATACGAATACTTCACAACCCAATTGGCATTATTAGAAACGCGAGACCGATTGGACATAATCAACTGCCCGTCTCCCATCCATACCTTCGGTTCTCATTTGGTGCCGCCATTGGCCTCTCGCCGTCTCTTGCCACATACTACGCCCTTCTATCATCTTAACACGAACACGCGCTCCCGGACCTGGCTTGTCCCCGGCACTTGGTTCCAAACGCCCACATCAAGTCGCCCACCGGCTGATTATCCCCTTTAGCTTGGATAATCATCACCCTCCCGCACACCAAAAGACACCGCCTCGCCTGTCTGCGAGTTTCATGTCGCAGCAATCTTTGGTCCAGACATTAACAGTCGATCTTTCACGCTCACCCTGATCGCCCGTCAGCGTGATCATCACACGCTGAATCACCTTTGAATAATCCTACGATTAAAGTGACCGGACGAACGTTGCGGTTATTGTAACACGAATCATCTCTGAGAAGCAGTGTCTTATAGTCACTGGATAGTCTTCCTACCTACTCAACGCTGCCACATAGTTGCAAATACCAAAACAACCATCTCCCTACAGTACCTCGGAACAAAACGTCATCATGGTCTACTGCGGAAAGCCCTCTAGGGGCTGTCAGATGTGTCGTACTCGAAGGATAAAGGTAAGATCTGAGATGGAGGCATCCCGGAGAGCAATATTAGAAAGATAGGTTGGAAGCGTATACTGACGGCTCCTTTTTCCGCTATAGTGCGACGAGACGAAGCCAACATGTAACCAATGCGCCAAGTCACGCCGTCAGTGTCCCGGCTACAAGGACGAGTTCGATCTTGTCTTCCGGAATGAGACCAAGGCAACAGAGAGGAGAGCGCAAAAGGCGAACCGAAAGGCTCTCGCCCAGAAAGAAAAGGATCTCGACTCGCCGACGTCAGGCTCAGACAAGAGTATCTCACCAACATTCAAGAAGGAGATCGATTCGCCCGCAGCCGTCAGCCCTGGTCTGAATGTCCCCGTCGAACAAATGGCTAGCTGCCACTTCGTCGCCAACTACGTCTTGCTACCGAGGCAGGGTAGCACACGTGGGTTCATGGAGTACCTGCTGCCACTGTTGAAGGTCGACCAAGGGAACCACCACCTGCAACATGCGTTCAACGCGTGTGCGCTGGCATCACTAGGAAACCGACCGAACGCTGCGGCGACACAACTGAGCGAGAAAGCACTAGGTCACTACACCAAGGCACTGGCAGAAACACACATCGCGCTCAAAGATCCCGACCAGTCGAAATCAGACGCCACACTCGCTTCCGTTCTTATGTTGGGTCTTTTCGAAAACATGACTGCTCGACAGATGGGCATGTTTGCCTGGGGCTCACATATTGAAGGTGCCATTCAGTTAGTAAAGGCTCGTGGTCGCAAGCAACTCAGAACCAAAACGGGCCTCTTGCTCTTCATCGCCGTCCGGACACAGATGATCATCCACACGCTCAGCACGGGTACAGCACCAATCATGGGCGTGGAATGGTGGCTAAGCGATGCCGTCAAGGACGAGTCAGCCGCCCAGTGCCAAAGACTAAACATCAAGACGGCCGAGCTGCGCGCCGAGGTCACAAGATTGATGTCAACGGTGGCTCGAAGCCCAGAGAACATTGACATTATGCTCGACATGATACGCCGGGCTCAGACTGTCGACCAAGAACTCATGAGCTGGATGAGGAACACGCCAGATTACTTCCAGTACACGACGGTAGCGTGGGAGGACAACGTCCCCAACGGAGACTATGCAAAGGCGGAAGTGTTCCCTGGTCGTGTGGACGTCTATCAAGACTTCTGGATCGCAAGTGTATGGAACATGGCAAGAGTCTCTCGCCTCATTCTCGCGTCCGTCATTGTACGCTGTGCGGCTTGGGTCTGCTCACCAGTGGACTACCGCACAACACCAGAATACGCCACGGCGGCACGCACGTGTGTAGACACCATTAGCGATATCATCGCCTCAGTACCGTACCATCTCGGATGGCATCTCAAGAGGCCCGAATTGCTCGAACGGGCAAATATCTCAGGCTTTGCCTGTGGTTTAGAGGAATCACAAAAGGGTCTTCCCGGATACTTCCTCACCTGGCCTCTGGCGTGCTTGCACGGGCAGGATTACACGACAGACGCCCAACGAGCCTGGGTGGTTGGACGGTTGAAGTTTATTGGTGATGAGCTCGGTGTCAAGTACGCCCATATTCTGTCACAGGTAAGCCAGCCCACATGTTTCTTTCATATTCAAGCCAGGGTCCCAGGATTTCATCGATACTGACGTATTCCCACAGATGCAAGTCCGCATTCCCTCCATGCTCATCAGGAGAGACGGCCTCATGGCCCAGCCGTATCCGCACGCCCACAACTTTGAGAAGCTGCTCTCAGCGCGCTTTGCGCCGCCGTCCGCGGGCTATTCCATGAACCCTCTGCAGCAGCGCGAGGCTATGCAAAAGGAGTTTGTCGAAAAGAACAAGGCCGAGCTGCTCGCGAAAGCCACAGGCACCGCAGGCCAGGCCGGCCAGTGGGTAGCGCAGAATTGGTTGACGGTGCGTCCGGGCGCTCAGTGAGTTCTTTATTGAAGTACTGGGTCGCGAATGAGGTTGGAAACGAGTTTACGCCTTTATCTATAACCATCATCTTCCTGGCATTTCCTACCTGAGGATACCAACACGCACACTCTTGTGTATTCTTTGCCTGCAAGGTACTCGGAAAGATATCCGTTTGAGTTATGCGGATTGGAAAAAATGTGGAATTCGATGTTGCGCATCACTTGATAGTGACAAGGGAGAAGCACAAAAATAGGGTCGCAGGTCGCTCAGCTTCGTAACCGTGTAAAAGGCAGCAGAGTATGGGTCTCGGCCTGGAGAAAGGGATTTTGATACCACGGCGTTTTCCCGGGAGGAGGACATTTGTTGTTGTTTTCTAGTTCGGTTCAGCTTCCAAGTTGGTATTCTCATGCATGATGCAGTACTACGTATACACATACATTCCTTATCAAAAATTGCATCCAAATCGATTTGTCCATCGCCTTGTCCTGTCATGCGTCTCACGATTAAAATGAATAGCCTACATGAATGAGAGGTAGTCTCGTCTGTTCCTCGTGTTGCGCATCTATGCTAAATTGCAAATCAGACCTTGGAAATCTCGTCGACCCCGTTCAAGACCCTCGAAAAACCCAAACTGAAAAGTGCTCTGGCCGTGATTAGCTGCAGGGCGCATGTACTCCAACTGCGCCGAGCCAGACACTACTGCATCAAACAAGTCCCGTTGAGATGTCATCCCAACCTTTGTCCGCTCGGCGCTCAGGCGGCGCCCGCTGACCATTTCTCCTCTTAGCCATCACTGTACTGACCATCCCAGGCCCTGCTTTTGGGTATCTCAGCAACCGCTGGACCAGCTGTCCGCTCCAAGTACCGGTCTGCCTATTTTTTCGCATCGGTTTCCCGCGTCCTACCGTTCCGCCCCGCTTAGACACTGCCCGCAACATGTTTGGTGATGCGCGCGCATTATTTGGTCTTCTTGATTTGACCGACAGTATTTCCGCTCAAATTCCAAGCCTTGACGACCCAACTCTGGGTTTTATCGACGTAGTTCTCGTTCGAGGTGTGCTTGACGCCAACGCGGACGCCGTCCTTTGTGAAGACGACGTTCTTCTTGCCCATGCGCTCCGAGGCGGACTCTTGGATTTTGTTCACGGAGAGGTACACCTGCCAAAGCACCCAGGCCACGCCGGTAAGGAAGAGAAGGGTAATGATGAGGGGGATGATTTGCCTATGGGTTTGCGCGCCAAGAGTCAGCGGGATTTCTGTATTCCATCAAGAGCCAAAGAACAGGTCCTTTCGTTCGTTCGTGTAATAGTCGCGTGGAGGTAGAATATAAGGTTGAGGCGCAAAGGCGACCAGCCTTGAAATGCCAAGAAGTGCACCCTGGTGGGTGCTGTCCGAGGAAGGAATCTTACTAACCTCAAGGCCGAAGGAGGCGGAGGTTGCGCTTTCTTGCCCCACGCCATTGTTGCGGGTATACTCGAGATTTGTGTTTAAGAGATCCGGGGAAGGGTTTTGGTCCTATGGTGTTCACTTCTTGAAGAATTGGAAAACGGTATGAAACAAAAGCAAGAAAAAGTTGTGCTCTCAGAAGGCAAAAAAGTGCAGAAAATGCGCAAGAGTGAGCGAGTCGCCGTCCGATTAAGGGCTTCTTGAACAGGTATGGCGATGTCGATCTCGAAGGGGTAGCTTGTGGGTTCGCGTGAGGATAAAGAGATGGCGGCCCAGGTAGAATGGTGTGGAAGCTAAAGTGAATAAGAGGCGAGAGACTAAACAGAGGCAGGTTGAACAGAAGAAATGGAGAGGGAAGGAAAAGAAGAACAGGTGCCGGACGTTGGACGAAGAGGGAGCCGGGCTGCAGATCGAGGAGGGAGGAGGGAGGGGTGGGAGCTAAAGCAAGGTAAGGTAAGGAAGGTAGCTCTGGTGCTCGGTCAGATCTGGAAGGGAAAGGGCAAGCACGAGCAAGCAATGGGAAGTGCTGGAAGAAAGTCAGGATGAAATCAGTCGTGCAACTCGGTCTACCAACCTACAGAACAGATACCTACCTCTCTACCTTATACCAATACCTGGTCGTTGAAAGAGACAAAGATGGACATGACCGTGGCACGTCGCAAGCTGCAGACCGCACAAGCAGCATATTTTGTATTGCAGTACCACCCTCTCCCCTCCCCACCACCCACCTTCCCGTCCCGCTATCCGTGTCTACCTACCTTGGCTACCTATTACGTGCCTACGTACTCTATACGGAGTAGGGAGCTATTCCAAGATATGTATATGGAAACAGACGGGCAGTCCGATCTAGGGGCAGATTACACAAGGACAGCGGACGGCGCATCCCAGCGTCAGAAAGTTGAATCGCGTCGCCCCGACACGCAATCGAGCGACGACCCAGCCCTCGGCGCAGGGGACCTGGATCTTGGGGGGAGGGGCTAGCTAGTGGAGATTCAGGGCCCTGAGAGGCTGAGAAGAAGAACCCAATGGGCGACCAAGAGAGCGGGAGGGGCACATCAACCGTCTTGCCCAGAGAGGCAAGATATCCACTTGAAGTACATACATAGTGAGAGAGTGGAGGTATTAGATCTCGCTCACCAGAGTATCCGTACTCCGTACTCCGTAGTTCGCGGCCGCGGCCCCCCCCCTTTCAAACGTTTCCGTCTCCTTTTTGCTTAGTGATGGCCGTGGGAGAGCATCGAGCGCACACCCTGACTTTGTTCATGGTAACTTGACTAGATTATCTATTAGTGCCTGTAATGAGTTTAGAATTCTCAGTACGTCGACTGCATGTGAAGGCTCATAAAATTCTGGCTGTGTAGTTCGAGGGCTAGATACTGCCAGCTTCGAAACATTGTCAAGCTCATGCTGCCGAATCTTTTCATACTAGGTAGAGCTCGTTCTTGGAGAACATGACAATGCATCACACCCCACATCCTGGTCCAGTCAAAGTCTTTCTATCCCCATTCCCAAGTGTCTGCTCCCAAGTGTCTGCTTTGTACCTTAAGGAGGTCCCCAGTCACTTGCGTGGAACTGAGACGCTGCTAAGGGGAGCATTGTGCCTCGCTAGATGCGTATCTGCCCCACGACGTTCGTTATCATAAATGAGAAGACGTAAAAAAAGGTTTACGTTACGCATGCCCGAAAGTTTTGCTCTTTGGTGGGATGCCTCACAGGACCTGCACAATAAGGTACGCGGCACCTGGCTGTGTAAGTGTGGCCTTTGCCGGGAATCTGCCGAACGGGGTCCGGCGCGGGGCCATCTCCGGGCTGACCATTATTCCGCGCTCCGTCTGCCTCAGCCTCACTTGGCCTGTGCACTGAAGCTCCCCGCCACATGTCCTTGACCGCTGCCATGATGGGACACTCACACACTCCAGCTAAGCCTGCCAGTTAAGCCCTTGCTTGCGATAGTGGTGCATACCTAGTCGACTTGGAGCTGGATTCAGTGGGTTGAACCACCTGTCCATTCGACTCTGCCCGAGGCTGTTTACTGTAACTTTGCCCTCCCTTTCTCAATCGCAGCGCGGCTCGGGTATCTAGCTCAAGGTAGCCTCGCCTTGACGTATCTCCAACACCCTTCGTCATCTAGTTCATGTGGACACATTTCCATTGACCAACATTTGCTGTCCTTGAACCCCTCGCTACCTAACGCCACGCCACCTGTTGCGTACATCCAAAAAGCCGGCATTGGCCACACTCGACCAGATCGCATTCCCAACATCAATCTTTCCCATCCATCGCAAAGCCACAGCTTGGATCCTAGCCCACCCAAAGACTATCGAGCGCAACCTCGTCCTTGCCCCGACCGCCCAACATGTCGGCGCCGAACGACGGCTACGGCCAATATCCCCCGCAGCAACAACCTTACTCCGACCAGCCTCAGGACGGCTACGATGCACAGGGAGCTCAAGCTGCCCAGCCAGCTATAGCCGACCAAGGCAAGAAGAAGAAGAGAGGCTATGCCACCCAAGCTTATGAGTTCGGAGCTGGCGCCAACTCCAACACGGCCGGCGCACCTGCTCAAGGACAACAATATGGCATGCCCCAGCCCCAGGCCGCGGCTTATGGTGGCTATCCCGCACAGGATGCTCAGCCTGCTGCCGCCGCCTATGGCTCGCCTCAACCCCAGCAGTACGGCATGCCCCAGCCTCCTGCTGCTCAACCCGGAGGCTACGGCGCGTATGCGGCCCCCGATGCCGGATATCCTGCGTCCGGCCTTGCCCCTGCTGCTCCCGGCGTCGGCGGCCTCAACCAGCAGATGGCCGGTATGAACCTCGGCGGCCAACAAGCCCAGCAGCAACCTCCTCCTGGCCAGGCTGCTCGTCCCGTGGCTCTGAACCAGCTCTACCCTACCGACTTGATGAATCAGCCGTTCAACGTGTCCGAGCTAGACTTGCCCCCTCCTCCCATTATTCTTCCTCCCAACGTACGTCACCACTCATGCTTGTAGTCCTGGAGCTCTATTCTGACAACTAGACCTCTAGACTAGCGTAACTCCCTCCCCAGATGCGAACTGCGGTCCTAAATACGTGCGCTCCACCCTCAACGCCGTCCCGACAACACACTCCCTTCTGAAGAAGTCGAGGTTACCTTTTGCGCTCGTTATCCAGCCTTATGGAGCTCTCCACGATAGTGAGGACCCAATTCCCGTGGTGCAGGACCAGGTCATCGCGCGTTGCCGACGCTGCAGAACATACATCAACCCTTTTGTTACCTTCCTGGACCATGGACACCGTTGGCGTTGTAATATGTGCAACCTGACGAACGATGTTCCTCAAGCTTTCGACTGGGATGCTGCTTCGCAACGGAGCACTGATCGCTGGGGACGCTACGAGCTCAACTATTCCGTTGTCGAGTTTGTCGCGCCTCAGGAGTACATGGTGCGCCCGCCTCAGCCGCTGGTTTACCTATTCCTCTTCGACGTGAGCTATGCTGCTGTTTCAACCGGCCTCCTCGCAACCAGTGCCCGAACCATCCTGGATAGCCTCGACAGAATACCTAATGCCGATCGCCGAACTCGCCTGGGTTTCATTGCCGTAGACTCCAGCCTGCACTACTTCTCAGTCCCCAAGGACGGGGAAGAGAATACGGAGACCAGCATGTTAGTCGTCAGCGACTTGGACGAGCCATTCCTGCCGGTGCCTCAAGACCTTTTGGTGCCCTTGACGGAAAGCCGCCAGAGCATTGAGAGCTTCCTGACCAAGCTGCCCGAAATGTACCAGAGCAACCAGAACAACGGATCTGCCATGGGCTCGGCCCTTCGAGCTGGCCACAAGCTGATTTCGGCTCTCGGCGGAAAGATTGTGGTGCTCAGCGCTTCGCTGCCCAATGTTGGCGTTGGTAAGCTGGACATGCGCGAAGACAAGAAGTTGCTGGGTACAAGCAAGGAAAGCAGTCTGCTTCAAACTGCCAACAGTTTCTACAAGAGCTTTGCTGTAGAATGCTCAAAGAACCAGGTCTCCATCGACATGTTCCTGTTCTCCTCGCAATACCAGGATGTTGCCTCTCTGAGCAACTTGCCCAGGTACACTGGTGGACAGACTTGGTTTTATCCGGGCTGGAACGCCGGCCGTCCGGAAGACGCCATCAAGTTTGCCTCCGAGTTCAGTGACTACTTGTCATCAGAGATCGGACTGGAAGCAGTGCTCCGTGTTCGTGCCACCACTGGCCTGCGTATGAACGCCTTCTATGGTAACTTCTTCAACAGAAGCTCTGATCTTTGCGCCTTCCCCGCCTTCCCTCGCGATCAATGCTACGTCGTTGAGGTTGCCATTGACGAAAACCTCACGAAGAACGTGGTGTGCTTGCAGACTGCCGTTCTCCACACAACCTGCAATGGAGAGCGTCGCATCCGCGTCATGACGTTGGCTCTTCCGACGACCACAAACCTCGCCGATATCTATGCTTCGGCTGATCAGCAGGCAATTACCACCTACTTCAGTCACAAGGCAGTCGAGCGTGCCTTGAGCGGCGGTTTGGAAGCTGCTCGCGACTCTCTCCAGAACAAGTTGATTGAGCTCTTGCAAACCTTCAGAAAGGAGCTCGCCGGCGGCAGCATGGGCGGCGGGCTACAGTTCCCTTCTAACCTGCGCGGCCTCCCCATCCTCTTCTTGGGTCTCATGAAGAATGTCGGCCTCCGCAAGTCGGCTCAAATCCCGTCAGACTTGCGATCGGCAGCCCTCTGTCTGCTTTCGACGCTTCCCGTCCCTCTCCTCATGCAATACATCTACCCCCGTCTCTACTCGTTGCACGACATGCCCGACAACGCAGGTGTGCCTGACTCGGAGACGAGCCAAATTGTGCTCCCGCCGCCGGCGAATCTCTCGTCAGAAAGATTTGCTCCGTACGGTCTGTACCTCATCGACGACGGCCAAACGCAGTTCCTCTGGGCTGGCCGGGATGCCGTGCCGCAGCTGTTGGCCGACGTGTTCGGGGTTGAGGACAGGACCCAGCTGCGGGTGGGCAAGGGTGCTCTTCCGGAGCTGGATAACGATTTCAACGAGCGGGTACGGGCAGTCGTTCACAAGAGCCGGGACCACAAGTCCAAGGGAGTCGGCAGCATCATCTTGCCCCATCTCTACATTGTCCGAGAAGACGGAGAGCCGAGCCTTAAGTTGTGGGCGCAGACACTACTCGTGGAGGACAGAGCGGACCAGGGCATGAGCGCGGCACAGTGGCTTGGTATTCTTAGAGAAAAGGTAAGTTTCTGCTCTTTCCCCACCCCTCACTTAACCCACCGTAAAGTGGCAGTTTGCTGTCAGGATGGTATTGCTAACAAGACGACGTAGGTTGTTACATGATTGGAGAAGCGGTACTAAGGGGACAATTGCAAGTGGAAAGGTGGTAGCATGTGGTAACTAGGTTTATTTAGACCATTGTCTCTATCAAAACTAGAGATCAATACGCAAAAGAATATTGGCCGAATGAGTTTTACACGCCACAACCTGGACATCTGCATGTGATCGGGCAGACGATGGACGAGTACAAATGTGGATAGCTCCGGTATGTGGTTCCGGTAATAGACGACGCCAGTGACTCGTGACTCGTGACTGAGAGACGTTGATGGGGAGCCTTGTGTGTAGAGCGGTAGCTCGTAGGAGAGTTGACTAGTCTCTCGGAACCTTTGGTCTTTGGGGAAATGAGCTTGTCTCGGGACGTCGAGAGGCTTGTGGGGTTGGTTTGTGTCATACTTGGTTGTTGGTGCTAGGCGTAGGTAGGCGCAGTCAGTTGGGATGCCCAGCGGTTCTACCACACGAATGGGGTGATGACAGCCGCCGTAAGTCCCAATATGACCATCTATGCTGCACTTACAGAGTGCCTGAGAGAGAGAGAAGGGACTGAGCAATACCCGCCCAAACCGAGAAATGGGGGGATAGTCTAGGCCAGGCTGCTTGTATCGCAACCGCCCCAACCGTCCTGTACTCTCCTTCGGCGGCGGGTATGGGAATTAGGATGAGGGGCAGCAGGGAAAAGGTGAAATCTGGCACCTCAGCTACGGGCTGATTGATTGGGTGGGCTTGTGTGAAACTGGCACCAGTAAGAGGTGAAACACACGCGCCGAGGGTACAGAGGGGGCCGGCTCGGGAGCCAATGGCCGGCGGTGCTAGGCGCCGGCTGTACGTGTGCCATGGCTTGCAGACGTGCTGGCCAATTGACTGTCCAGAAGTCGACTTTGGCATTTCTCCCATCACATTAGTTACTGATATAATTAGCACGCCTGTCACTTGACCGAGTTGGATTGTGTCCAGCCGGCTTTGTTGAATGTTGAACTTTTGTTGGAAGAGGTGGCGGTGGTGGTGGTGGTGCAAAGAGCGAGGTGAGTAACAATGCGACAGGCCTTTTGGCTGACGCTCCGGCAGCTCGGCGAAGTACCTTATTAGCTATGCGAACCCTCCGTGGGTACTCGTACCTTACGGATAGTGACCCTCTATAGTGTGAGCAGGAGTTCCCCCTGGCCCATCGAAAAGGAACCTGTGCCCCTAGCAAGAAGGGTGGAATACCGGGGATATGCATGTATCAAGCTCGTTCCGCTAGCGCCGTCCCAAGTCCCCTTTCCCCGTATGTTGCTTAGCTGGTGCCGTCACGAGCAGAAGATACATTGGCTTTCCAGAACTTGGAAGATCTCATCAAGCTAGGAGAAAAACCTCAAACAGCATGGCTTACCATCCCGATCTTGAGCTCGTCAGCCGTGTTGTGGATCGTCTGTTCCCACCCAGGGAGGCAGGGAAGAAGAATGGAGAGACTGGAGAGGATCCGGAGTCTAGACCATAGAAAAGTATTACCGTTCAAGACCGCGACAACGTGGGCTGAAAGCTGGCAGGGAAGAAGCATTGATGCGTAGCCGCTGTCGAAGCTTTCAAAGGGCGAGTCGGTTTGCTTCCATTGACTTGAGACTGGGTGACGGCATCGTCTATCTGATGCTTCGATTTGTTCTGGACTTTGACTGATTCTGGTTCCTAAAGACTGGGACGGATCCACAAGGGGGCACTTCTGTGGTCATCGTGAGACCTTTGGCTCGATGCTACGGTGATGGAAGGTTCAAGTTCGGATTGTTTTTGATTGCTCTCGGGCTGACGGGTCGGCGGGAGGGGCGGAGCTTGCCTAGACTTTATCTGAATCAAAGATTAATTAGTCCCTGAACGGACGCGGCCTAGTAGTCGTCGAGAAAGTCTAAGGTGCGGATAGGTAGTCAGTCTGGTTCTCCCCTTCGCTCGCGGTTGTGTAGACGCGGAAGGGCGACTATGGATACTTGGATGGGTGTGGCGTAGGCTGTGCCTGTTGGTCAAACATTGACGTCGGTCTCATGTTTTTCGTATCGATCGAGGGTTGTCCCTCTTCTCATTGTGATGGCCCATTTTGAATCTGGTGCCCGGGCTCAGTCACGTACCATGTTGGCTATTCTCTTTCTTTTGTCTGCTCAGCAATTGGCTCGGCGGTGAAGCTGGGATAGCCCTGATAGCGAGTCTTTAGAGCTCCCTCTCCCGTCGCACATGGAAACAGGTTGGGGTTCCTTGAGTACGTGAGGTAGATCATTCATCCATCAGTCAGCCGTCTTGATTCATTGTGTTATTCGGCTAGAACAGGTCCACTGACGTCAATTGTGTTTGTAGTTTGGCATGCTTGATGGAGGCAAAGGTTAAGGTGGTAAAAGGTTGTCAAGGACTACTCCGTAAGAATCAGGATTACCTACACAGAGCGGAACCAGGAAGAGTAATGAGGGATACTTGCGTATCCATGGATACAACATTATGCGGTAAGGTACAAATATTGAGTACTGGGTAGTGTATCCGTATACTCGAGTAGGAACAGGGCAGGATGCGGTTCCCCTAGGTTGCAGAAACGGCGTCGCGTGTTTCCCATTGCTTGGGCCCTGGTTCAAACGACGGGCACGATAATGGATGGGCTGGGTCTAACTTCTAAGTGGCCCTTGCCTGGGGGGTTTGGGAGTTTCCTGAAGCAAGCACGTTTCCAAGTCAAGGTATCTTGACCTGGATCGGCGTCCGTTGGTGGGCTCAAGCTCAGGTATCCATACATGCAGGTATAAGCAGGTACCTCGTCACCTTGTGCAGTACGAAGTACTTGCCTTGCTTCTGTCCCTGAACTTGACTGCCGCTACGCACCTCCCTTCTGGCGTCCACAGATTCCATCACAGAGTAAGGCACCTACTGTGTGGTAGTGCTCCCTACCGGGAAATAAGTGATGTACCAAGTGTGAGAGACTCGAGAGCAGGTGTTACCAAGTACTGCGGTGTTCCCGTCCGTTACTTATTGCGCAATCCATCAGATTTGCCAAGCTGTGGTTCGCGATACCTAACCACACGTTGTGGCCATATGATATCTGCTTAAGCACCAATTCGTACCTGAGGGAATAAGGTAAGGCATGTTGTCTAGCCCGGCTTGCAAACGTTCTCGGCCCTGGAGTGCTTTGAAATTGGTTGGCTCTCAAGACAAGATACTTTGTCTTTCTCCCATTGTTAGGCCTGCAATTAGGTATCTTACCTTGGGTACTTAGCTATCCTCAGAAACCAACCGACACCACCAGCTACCTAGTCCAGGGCCAGGTCCCGCTATCTCCCCCTCCTCTGGACCCCCTCCCCCTCCCCCTCCCCCTCTCCTCCGCTTGCGCCGCCTTTCTCAATCCCATTCCCAGGTCCCTCAGTCTCGCTCTCTGAGGTATCTCAACCTCTTAGGAATACCTACAAATCACGCCTCTACTTTGCCGTCTCCCTCTACTCCGTACTGTTGGTGGAAGACAAGACAAAAACAAGGAGGCGATACCCAGTACCTTACCCTACGGATAAGCGTCCAAGGTCTCATTAAAACGCCCGCCTGCCTCTCCACCACATCACATCGAGAGACAAGACACTGTGACATCTCTACAAAGACAAATCTGCAGCGGGGTAAGATTATCTGACCTGGCCTTGTCCACACAACTCTCACCCTTACCTTCTTACCTTTGAACTTGCCTTTACCTACGGATACCTTCCCACAGTACCTCTAATGCGTACCCATTGCACCCGTCACCTCACCTTATTACCCTTAGCTTGACCATCGCACGTTTGCGACTTTTCCTTCTCCTCCTCCTCCTCCTCCTCCTCCTTCTCCAGCCTTACAGCCGCCTCATCACCTTCTTTCACTCTTACTCTCACTCTCACTCTCTCTCTCTCTCTCCGCCCCCTCCTTTCACCTTGGCTTCATTCACCAGAATATCGAGGGTCAATTTACCTCAACCTCATACCGACCTGACCTGACCTAACCCCATACTTCCTCGACAGTCACTTAGCATATTCTCGCTTCGTCGCAAGTCTCTGGTACGTATACTTTGCTTTGAGTCTTTGTCCTCCTGTCTTGACCTGTGTATTTGCATTCCATCCCCCGTCAACCCTCCGGCACCCTGAGATCGTCGTCGCCGTAATCCTCGGCGACCTCATTGCCCGTTCCCTGCCTTTCTTACCCTCTCGCAATTCAACTTTCCCTAGCCGTCCCTCCTTCTGTCTCGTTCGCCTCGCTTCCCCTTCACCCTCACACCCCGAAGATCATACCGGCAGACACATCTATCTAGGTAGGCCAACTCCAAGCGAGAATCACGGAGCCAGATAGAGAGAGAGGCGAAGGACGCACCCAAGTGGCAGCAGCTATATCCCTCGGCCCCGGTCCAGGAGTTCGTGAAGCTCGACCGCGTTGTTCTCTTCCGGGCCCGCCTTCGTCGTGGTGTCTTGTCCCTCGTTTGCGCATCTTAGACGTATCTCGTCTGAAGTCCCGTCGCAGTCGCAGGGGGTGCTCGGTTCATCGCCCGTTCCCCTTACCTTTTGCCTCGTTTCGTTGCGTCGCGACCCGCAACCCGCTTGCCCTCACTTCACCTTCCAAGTCACGCAGGCTCCCTTTTTCCTCTGTGCTTCGCGCTTTGCTATCGCTCATCTTCTGGAAGCTTGTCTGCGCTGCATCTACGCTGTCGCACCAAAGTGTCCCGGAAGATCGATTGCTTTTCGAGAAGCCACAGAGAAGGCAAAGAGAACAGGTTCGGACACCCGCTACGTCTGCCTGTCTGTGGTTGCTCCCTCTATTCTCTGGGTGCTCTGCGTCTGCGCTGATCAACACTGCTTTGTGTCCTGCAAACCTAGCCTGGCTAGTACCTGTGTTCAGTTCCTGGGTCCAGCGCTCCTTTATCCGTACCCGACCAACGACCCAGCTGGTTCCATTCTGGTTCAGGACCCTCCCCTCCCCAGCGCCTCTTCACCTTGCTTAACCTTGTGCATTCCGGGATACCTGCCTGTTTTGTCACTTGACCCGTTGGAGCTCCTTCCAGCTAACACGATTCAGCTAACACCAGTTCTCAGCCTGCAGTTCCCGCCTAAAGCAGTCCTCTCTCGACTCCGGACACTTGCAAGCCATCACACTGCAACCCATCCTCAAACGACAAATTACCTGCCTACCGTACCTTCCTCAAACACATCTTTGCTATCGAGCAAAGACCACACAATACACATACCCGTCAACAACAACCACTTTGGAGTACTAGACGACAGAAAAAAAGAAGAAGAAAAAAGAACGAAAAAAGTGACCGACATCCGAGACGTTGGCAAGAAATCCAAACACGATCCCGGCCTGTGACAAGCGGACCTCACCCAGCACCCAAGGCCCGAGCGGACCCAAGAAACACGGCCCTCGCCCACTTTCGAACCTCCGACGACACTCGTCCCCTTCCACCCTCCCGTCCGCATCTCTCTGTCCCATCCTTCCCCCCTCTCGAGATACTCTACAGCCGATCCGCCTGTTGTCTGTTCATTGACTGGACCGACTTGGTTGCGTGTTCTTTCTTCCAATCCAACCAAAGAACAAAGTACGGCCGGTTTTTGCGACCTCTAGCTTTGTGTGTGTGTCTGCGACGCCCATCTTTTTTTTCTAGACAGCCGCCGTCGGTCGATCCCACCCTTCCTTTCGACAAGTCACAAACGGCCTGCCCGCCAATAATTATAACCCCCGCAGAACCAAATACCGGAATCCTTTCGCCTCCTTCCTGAACCACCGCGCAAACCAGCAATTGTGGTTCTACAAGACGGCCTTATTAGGACGACTTAATTCTCTCCCTCATCCCCCCCCCCCCTTTTTTTCTCCGCCCAAGGTTGCATCTCGTTCGCGAGGACCCGCCTGTGTGGTATTACTCCGTCGGCCAACTGCTCCGGCAACTTCCTCTCCACATCGACACCATCGTCGCACATCGCTCACAATGTCGCGCGCGAATCCCCCCAACGCTTCGGGCTCCCGAAAGATCTCGTTCAACGTCAGCGAGCAGTATGACATTCAGGATGTCGTCGGCGAGGGTGCATACGGAGTTGTCTGGTGCGTTATCTTCCGTCTCAATCACAGTTCGAGAAAGACCGGGTTGCTAATTGATTACTCTATAGCTCGGCGATACACAAGCCTTCCGGCCAGAAGGTCGCCATTAAGAAGATCACACCCTTCGATCACTCCATGTTCTGTCTGAGAACTCTGCGTGAGATGAAGCTTCTTAGATACTTCAACCATGAGAACATCATCTCCATCCTCGACATCCAGAAACCCCGCAGCTATGAGACATTCAACGAGGTTTACCTCATCCAGGTGAGCAATACGTCCTCGTGTGCCACACCGATGGAAACAGGCCATTTACTGACATGATTTTCTTTGCAGGAGCTTATGGAGACGGACATGCACCGTGTTATTCGAACCCAAGACCTATCCGACGACCACTGCCAATACTTCATCTACCAAACCCTTCGCGCTCTCAAGGCTATGCACTCAGCCAATGTCCTTCACCGTGACTTGAAGCCCTCCAACTTGCTTCTGAACGCCAACTGCGATCTGAAAGTCTGTGACTTTGGTCTGGCGCGTTCCGCTGCATCCCAGGAGGACAATTCGGGTTTCATGACGGAATACGTGGCGACCCGTTGGTACCGTGCTCCCGAGATCATGTTGACGTTCAAGGAGTACACCAAGGCCATTGACGTGTGGTCTGTTGGCTGTATTCTGGCCGAGATGCTGAGCGGCAAGCCTCTGTTCCCGGGCAAGGACTGTAAGTTGGACTATGATCCCGCCCTATCAAAGATGCAAAGCTGATCACGTACATGACAGACCACCATCAGCTCACTCTGATTTTGGACGTTCTTGGTACCCCGACGATGGAGGACTACTACGGCATCAAGTCCCGCCGTGCGAGAGAGTACATTCGCTCGCTTCCCTTCAAGAAGAAGGTTCCTTTCCGCACCCTGTTCCCCAAGACGTCCGACCTGGCTCTCGACCTCCTCGAGAAGCTCCTCGCTTTCAACCCTGTCAAGCGCATCACCGTAGAGGACGCACTTAAGCACCCTTACCTCGAACCGTACCACGACCCGGATGACGAGCCTACTGCGCCTCCCATTCCCGAGGAGTTCTTCGACTTCGACAAGCACAAGGACAACCTGAGCAAGGAGCAACTGAAGCAGTTGATTTACCAGGAGATCATGCGGTGAGCAATGGCACAGGATTTTCAAGCAAGAACAGAAGCAAGCGAGAGAGGAAAACGCGATCCACAGCAGGTGCATGATGTGGGCCAGAGAGACATGATCCTGCGGGACGACGACAATGAGAAAAATCACAGCGTGGCTGCTGAGCCTGAGGGTGGGTGAAACGATTATAGACAAACCATACGGGGCGGATAGGAGAGTCAAGGCCGTGCAGCCCGTGGTGATTGGGGGATACAAAGGAACATATGTGAGGCGAGTCAGTTTCGACTAGAATCAGTCGAGTGAATGATGGATAGGCAAATACTTTTCTCGTCTAATTTCCTCTTCTTTTCCGTTCCTTACTTGGCCACTTGACTTTCCATGAGCCCGTCCGTGAAGAGATCTCCAGCCGCTCATCGTCGACAGCGTCACTGATACAAGCTTGTAATGAAATGACAACATTGAAACCCCACAGCAAGTTATGCAATTGTTATACCTTTATTTATGTGATAAACGTGAATTGTAGGTAGAAAAGCCCGGCCTGTGCTAAGCGTTTCAATAAGCAGAGATGAATAGAGTTGGGTGATACAAAATCGTCGTCGGCTCAAGTATTGAGAAGGGGAGCACTGGATGATGGACGAGAGTTAGGGATTCTTGGTCAAGGAATTCTCAAGTAACTCGTATACTGGCGAAGTCATTTCCGTATTCCTTTCGTCGATACGTCAGGGAGGGCCCAAATGCTTTCAATGGACGATGTGATGATTGCCATTTTCCGGGTTGTTGTGGGTTTTCATGATCAGCTGGAACGTAGGTGTAGGTGCGTATATAGAAATGTGAAATGGCAATGCGTGGAATCTCTCGACACACACACACACACACACAGAGAGAGAGAGAGAGAGAGAGAGAGAGAGAGAGAGAGAGAGAGAGAGAACGAACAACGTATCAAGTTTCAGGAGACTCTATACTTCAGCCAATTGGAGGATTCGATAGATTCTGCTTCAAAGAAAGATGAGCTTCGGGGTCAGAATAATAGCTGAGGCGTTACAATCAATATTCTTCGGGGCGGAACGTGTAAAGAGACATTTGATTCTTTGATTTGATAAAGGGGTATTGTTAAAATTAAAAATGTCTTGAATCCTCGTTTGCCCGTACAATCCAGTCCAGCTCACTCCGTCCAGTCAGCGCTCTCACTATTGTGTCCCTCGAAGCGAGAGTCGACTTGAAGGTGTGTCAAGCCAATATCGATCGCAAGGTTCCCAGACTCTCCAAGGAGCCCCTCCCGAAGGAGAGGAAGGAGCGATAGAACTCACGATTCCGCTCGCGCCCCTAATCGACTCGATCCAGTCCTCAGAAAAAGCAGCTTTTCGCGGCATCAGTGTTGCCATCGGAGTGAGTGCCGCATAAACCTCTGTCGGCCGTTTCTTTTTTGCAAATAACCCGTCGCCTTTACGCCCCGATTGCTCCAACGCCTAGTTCCAATCCCCAGTCCCAGTCGTATATCTGTGCGGTGTATTTGTCTTTTTTGCGTGTGATATATTTCCATATCCTTTTCCCCTTCCACAGAGAAACACGAGAGTCCGCGGTTGCTGAGCGTGCTCCGTGTCTGTGCTGCGTACATGAGCGTACTGTTGTTCCGGCAACCCTCTCGATCGTCACGCCAGGCCTCATCTCCGCCAACTTAAGGTTTCCTTTCTGATTCTAATCTCTGGTAATCACCCGGGTCCATCTTTCAGGCGCCAAGCACCCAAAGCTCCACGCCCAACACGCCAAACTTTTCGCCCTCATCGCTCAGAGGCTCGTTGCCAAAGGTGTGGCTGCGCCCGCTGTGCCCGCGGTCGAGGCTGTCGTCGAGCCACAGGCCGTAGTGACCGTCGCCGGCGCCGACGCTGAGGAAGCCCGTCTCGCAGTTGATGTAGTAGTCGTTGATGCCTGAGTACGGGAACGCCTTGAAGCGGATTGACTCGCTCGGCGCCGGGGACGGTGCGTTGTTGCGGTCGCCAAAGGTTGAGCGTGTCGGGCTGGCGACCGTGGTGATGCGCGTCAGGTTCGTCGTATCGGCGGAGGGCGGCGGGGGGAGGGGCGTGAGGGTTGAGGCGCGCCAGAGGAAGCATTCGCCGTTGCCAAAGTACTTGGACGCGGGGTGTGGATATTCGGAGAGGTAGGCGCCGAAAGTCTGGTCGTGGAGGAGCAGAGGATTAGCTTATTGCAATATTGAGGCCTTCGACTACGGTGACATGTCGGGCAAAGAGAAGAGCAGCCAAAAAAGAGGTTTCCACTTACGCCGCCTAGGTCGTCCCTCACGACTAGAACAAAACCGACTCGCCGGCCCTGGAATTCAGCTGCCTTTTGATATAGCGTTGCCAAGCTAGCACCGTCCTGCTCCAAGCTGTATATCAACCTCCAATCCTCCTTGATCCTAAGCCTTTCTGGGAGCATGATCCGGATCTCCTCGGCCACGCCGTGACTCAGGAGCCTGGCACTCTGCGAAGTGCTCTCCTTATAGCCGTGCAGAACAATGGGATCGAGAGGCGGTGGACGGAACGGGCTCGCAGTTCGAATGGGTTGGTGACTAGGGAAAAAAACACCATTGATGCCATCCTGGAAGCCCCCTCCACCGCCGCCGGCGGGCTCGGTTTGCGCGTGGGAGAGGTGTGAAGGCTCGTGCGGGTGCCCGTTGTGACCGTAGGACTCTGGAAGGTCGGAGGAGAAGCGGCGTATCAGACCGGACCACATTGTTGTGATGACAGAATTCGATAATGACGGTGCTGTAGAGGAAGAGTGGGTTGGCGTGTGGGCGCCGGAGGAGGATGGTGTTTCTGGAGGACTCTGGTAAGCCATCTCTCTTTCTCTCTCTCTGTCTTGATGTCCGGGTCAAGCCAGCATATGATGTCGAGACCGGCAGTGGGTGGTCGGACGTGGTGGGGTGGCTAGGTCCGGTTTTCAAGGGTGGACGTGGAGAAGATAGCGTGGCATATATGGGAACAGGTCGGTTGCGGTGGCCGGACAAGGGCTTATCATCGAGTAGACGTGCGCTATGTAAGAGTAGTCGAGGCGGCGGGGGAGCAACGGAGGGCAATGTGGTGCTCGCTCTCTCTGTTCCTCTCTCTCCCTTCCAGCTAAGGGTATGTGCTGAACGAAAACGACAGTGGTTTTATTAAGGGCGGCAGCTTGTAAGCAAAAAAGAAGAAAAAAGGGAGATGGGCTGAATGGCTTGGGCTGTTCGATTTGGTGTCGTGTTGATTAGGCAAGGCGAGTAGAAAGTGGCCGGTAAGGAGGTTGAGTAGGGTAATCCGAGAGTAAGCTAGGTCGTTGGACAACGGGGCTTGTCACCGGTGCAACTTTTAGCTTTCGGCCAACGGTGGTGAGTTCGGATCGGTCCCGCCGCAGAGGTATGGGGTTGGCCCGTAGGTTACACACCGAGGTCTATCTGTAGATATATGGAAGTATTTGTGGATAGGAATTTCCGTAAGCAGGACGGGACGAGGAGTCGGAGGAAAGTCTCCAGTCTGTTGTTTGTTGCGTGATGGGGTCGTTTATTGGGATGCTGATGCAACGGGGAGGAGCGAGAGATTCTGTCACTTCGCGATCACTAAGTTAGGCCAGTGCCGCTAGTTCGAGGTTGAATTTCTTATACAGAAGGCGGGCAGTGAATATCTTTTCTTTTCCTGGTATCTTTATCTTTGGGTACCTTGAGCTGTGCCTAGCCTCCCTACCTTACCTTGAGGTGCCCAAGGTAGGTAGACAGCGGTGGACTGACCCTTTGACGTAACGCCCAAGTTACCTCGGTGTGGTGTGTACGGGCACGGTGCATTGGCTTGCCCCCGGGGCTTGACGTCGTTGGAAGCTGTCGACGGCTGAGTGGTCGCCGCCGAATGAGGGGTAATTAGGTGTTTGACCTCTCTGGACTACCTAAGGGAGTACGCAACTAATCCTACCCAATGCACAGCGAGGTTGCTTTTACGTCTTGTTCCTTGACTTTGGCTGCTTTCTTGCCATGTGTCAGCACCACCCACAACACCAACCACGCATGAGCTGTGTAGGTATTACCTGACCTGGCAGACATTCAGACGGCAAGGTACGTAACTATGACAGATGTCCCGGGACGGGAAGTGCAAGTGGTGTGATTCGACAGGGGTTCGCGACCAACAGCGCAGCTGCCGGCGCCACTTCATGCCAGCTGTTCATCACGGGACCGAATTGTTCCTTATCAGTATCCGTAATATTCAGACTACCTAAATAAGATAGGCCCATTACCTAAGGTAAGGCGGTACGGTACGTACAAGCCCACTTGCATCCCAAATTCATGCTTCTTTTTCCTGCCGGCCACCCCCGGCCGGGCGCCCGGACGGCCGGTCTCGTCTCCGGTTACGTACAAGTCGCAGCCATTCATGTCGTTTTACCCTAGCATTACTTGATGGAATGGGCACAGAGTACACGCAGGCATTTCTGATTCCTTACTGTTACCACATTCCGAAGGATAACGAACAATTCAGGAATCAGTCATGTCACAGCAAATCATGTTGCGGATGGCCGTTTTATACGGACATATTTCAACGGGGTAAGTTTTCACTTTGTAGGATTCATCTAACAAAACCATTACAGTGGAACAGGCTTTGTGCTGCTCCTCCCCCGGCCGTCGCAACCCGCTTATAAGAAGCTGGGCAGGGAAGCCGGGAATGAGTATGGGGTGTCTCATGGCCAAGAAGTTTTGACTTTTGCTTCGTGAGAAGGGAAGAGAACAGGAAAAAAGAAGAAAAAAAAGGATGCTCAGAAGACATGAACACGGGTGTTGTGATCTGTCTCCTCCAAAACACCAAATACACCACAGTCGGTCCCCAAATGAAAATAAAAGGGTCCCTTCATTTTTTGGGCGGTATCCTTCATCATACCCTCTCATCTCAATCTCTCTCATATCCATATCAACCATATCACCAGCCGTGGCTGTTCCTCAAATGCCCCTACCCATATCGCGTGAAATCGTTCCCTTCACATAGTGGTTGACCCAATCTCTCTCAACCCTCCTCATCTCCAACGTTTGTACAAGTAGTGAAAGATGTGTTTTGGTAATACATGATAAAGAAATCCCCCTCCCCTTACAACGCCTTGCCAACGCTGTTCTGGCTTCCTCCACTAGGCCTCCTCACGACATTCTTCTTCTGCTCTCCGGCCCGGTACCCTGCAACCGGGCTCTCGGCGCCCTCGTTGCGATATCCAGGTCCGCTTGAAGGCCCAACATCTGGCCCTGGATCACTCCAGCCGTCCATGCTCACACCACTGCTATACTTTGAGCTGAAGCTGTCCGCGCGCGTGTGAGCGTTGCCGGGTACGCGCGGTGCGCCTCCGCCGACCTGGCTGTAGTTGCTGCTGGCCT
This sequence comes from Colletotrichum costaricense, assembly GCF_030867565.1. Classification (NCBI taxonomy): domain Eukaryota; kingdom Fungi; phylum Ascomycota; class Sordariomycetes; order Glomerellales; family Glomerellaceae; genus Colletotrichum; species Colletotrichum costaricense. The sequence continues at coordinate 1,527,075 of NW_026848236.1, read as the reverse complement.
GCGTCAACCGGCCACCGCTACTGCTACCGAGACTGCTGCCCAGTAGCTCAGGTCTTTCCAGGTCAAACGGATCAGATCGGAACTTGTTCCGCCTCGTTGCGAAGCTCTCCACGCTCTGCATCGAGTCTCGGTACATGGAGTCCAGGCGCGGAGAGTAGGTTGAGCCGCTTGGCGGCCTGGTTGTGGTACCGCCGACAGAGGTTCCTCTTGACCGGCGTACATCAGCGACATACGTTGATGACGGTTTTCTTGCGGCCGCGGGTGCCGATATGGCATTGGCATCAGAGAAGGGATTGTTGTCATTGCCATTGCCCGGGTTGGCCACGGCGAGTGGTGCCGGCTTGGCCGAGTTATGAGGTAACGCGTTGATATCAGAAAAGGGGTCGGCGGAAGCGTTGTCGAAGTTCAGTCCCAGGCCACCGAGGAAGTGATCGGCGGAGCCGGCGCTGCCTTGGTTCCGGCTCACTCGCCGCCTCTGAGCTTCCCGTTCAACCTCCCTGTCGTCCATACCCAAAAGCGTCAAGAAGTCGGGTTGTCCTGGCGCGGCCGCTTTCCTCTCGCTCATGTTGCGAGCTGAGGCGAATGGGTCCTTTTCGACATTCCTGTCGCCGCGGAGTCGCCAATTGAATTTCATATCCGCCGTCAACCGTTCCCACCAGTCCTTGACCCGATCCTTTGTGGTAACGACGTCTCGTGGTCCGCCATGGTTTGATAGAGATGAGCTGTTTCGGCTGTGCTGGGAGATATTCATAAACTGAGCGCGGTCATTTGTTGAGCCGCTATCCCGGTTGCGTGAGACCAATCCACCGAACTGGCCGCGGAATCTCTGAAAGTTATAGCCAAGCGCGGCCTTGAGCTTGGCTGAGCGCGGTGTTGGGCCCAAAGATCCTCTGTCAATGACATATGACGAGTTTTCCCTGAAGCTGGGATCCGTGGACAACGGAGTAAGAAGCGTGCTCCGACGCTTCTTCAGCAACCTCTTCCGCCAGAACCAAAGCAGGAACCCCAGCAAGCCAATTACCGCCACAGCACCAACAACACTCGAAGCAATCACAACAGGGGTTGCCACGCCCCCAGATCTGCTGCTCGAAGCAGGAGCTTGACTGGTCGTAGGAGCATCGTTCCCTGTTCCTGCCTCGCCTGCGGCAGTACCCGGGTTCAGGGGCGGCGAAGGCGCAATAGCCCCAGCGCCTGCTCCTGCGCTGCTCGTAGGTGAGGGTGATGGGCTGATATTGCTGAAAAAAGCGGGGGGCGCTTGAGAAGGAGTTGGTGTTGGGACTGCGTTGGCATCAGTCTGGCTGGTTACTGGAACAGGTGGCAACACGACTGGGGCAGGTATTGAAGAGGAAGAAGAAAAAGATGAGGCGGGGGGGAAGATCTGGGCTGGAGTAGGAGGAGAACTCTGCGCAGGAATAGCGGGAATGTTTTGGAAAGTAGGAATCGTCGCCGGCGGTTCAGCGTCAACGATTGGAGGCTGAGAAGAAGAAGACGTTGATACTGCTGGAACCGGCGGCGGCGGCGGAGGTGGAGGAGGACTCGATACGACTGGAGCAGGCGGCGCTTGTGTCTGCTGCAGAGGCAGTGGATTTGAAGATGGGGTGTTCACTACTGGAGGAGGGGGAGGGGGAGGGGGAGGAGGAGGTAATGAGGAGCTCGTCGTACTCGCTGAACTAGTGGTCAAAACAGCTGGTGGTGGTGGCGGCGGCGGTGGTGTTGTTTGCGGTGGTGGAGGAGGCGGCGGCGGAGGAGCAGGAGCGAGCGTTGCAACTGCTGGAGGCGGAGGCGGTGACGAGCTCACTTGCGGAGGGGGTGTCGATCGCGTCGTCGAGTGTGTTGTCGATGTCGAGTGAGACGTACTCGTCGAGGCACGTTGCTGGTTGTTCGACTTTGACTTATTCCCATTCCTCGGCCTCGCCGTACACCTCTTGCCATTGAAAGTCGTGATGAAAGCCCCATCCGGGAGGTTCGCGTTCCGATTTGGACTCGACATTGCTGCAATATGTTGCGATTCCAGTCGCAAAAAACTGAATGGTTTCGAGAACCGAACAAGGACCCCGAGTCGGGTTTGAAGAAAATAGACTGATACTAGGAGAAGCCTAGCCGGCCATCTAGGTCGATTCGCAAAAGCTCATTAGGAACCGGTTCCTTCTGAAGCATAAACGGCGTGAGAGCCGTGAGAAAGTCAGTTCTTCCGTGGACGAATACACGTGTAAGCAAGGAACACTGCGCGCAGACAGTCTCAAGGGTGAGACTGTGTCGTCGAAGATCCAAGTCGTCAATGTCGTCGAAGTAGTCGTTCTCGGTATCGAAGCGAATAAACAAGACGCTGAGAATAGAAAAGAAGCAATCACCAAGCTAGTTGGGAGACGAAGAAGATGAAAAGTCGAAAAAGGCGTGAGAAGGGTGTCACGAAGAGAATCGAAGGTGGTGGTGGTAAGGAAGAAGACGAGGAGGGTGATCGGGGTAAAGGGAGTGTAAGAGACTAAAGGAGGGTATGGCAGGGTAAGGTATGGTCGGGCAAGGTTATGGTTAGGTATGGTAGGGAAGACTAAGAGAGGACCAGCCAGGGCCTGGTCGGGAGTAGTTTGGTATGGACCGGTTTGGACTGGTACGGCAGGGTCTGAGTCTTGACTGAGGCTCGCGGGATGTCTCTCCGATCGTGCGGGACAGGGACCACACACACCTCTTTCTGGACCTCTCACAAACAGAGACGGGCACCGGTTTGCAACATGCAAGCAGGCACTTGCGTGTTACATGATATAGCATGGACCACAGGCGTGTGTACTGTGGTATTGAGGACCGAAGTGTATCCCATCAACCGGGGGAGGTGAGCACCGTTGAGTCTTGAGGGAGTAGGGTTATCCGTGGACCGTACAGGCTATCCGTACTTCACAATGAGGAACTCCATACAGAGAGGAGAAGGAGAAGGAGGAGGAAGAAAAAGAGCGGTAGGCGCCGAGCGACAGCGTTACTTCGGGTACGTCTCCTTACTCTAATCGAGGACGACCAAAGTGACAGACCCTAGACCATGACTGGACCAGAGGCAGAACTAGACCAGAACAGACTCCAGGCCAGGCCAAACCAAAGTCACCAAACCCAAGTAAGGTACTAAACCCATGACAGGGCGCCGAGGACGGGCATGCAAGTCTGCAGCCGCTCCAGCTGCAAATGCAAGGCATGCCGCAAGCTCGCAAGATCAGGAACTTGAAAGATGGCTTTGCGTCCTTGGCCTTTGGTATCCATCCGTACACTAGTACGATTCCAGACGCAGCCTCCCTCAAGTTGGTTGTTTGACTCGACTTGAACCGACTCGTGGAACGGACTCTCTTTCTTTCTCATAACAGGAAGGGAAGCGGCGGCGACAGCAGCGGCAGCAGCAGCGGCAGCAAAGCACGGGCATTGATGGTGTCTGTCGCAGCGCAGCATGGAAGGATTGATCAATGTTTGATGGATCTCTCCTCTCACAGTCTCACACACATCTCTTTCTCGGGCGCATCGCGGGATTGATCCAACGGGCATTGGTGGCCGTGTCTGAGAAGGTTCCTTTGGGAAGAGAGTGACAGGACGTAGTTGCTGCAGCGCTGGGACCCGGGTATTGATGGACGAATCATGATAAGAGTGGAAGCGTAGACGCATCAAGATGGGAACCGATACTGCAGGGATGGGGTCTGACCTTGAGAGACAGAGAGACAGAGAGAAACAGATACGTGAACGTTGTCCAATAACGGCTGTGAAGGGTGAAGCAGCGACAGGAATGGGACTGGGAAAGAGGGAGGAGGAGGAGGAAGAGGAAGAGATGGAGTGTCCAGTCCAAAAACGGCGACCCCCCTGTCTGTAACACACCTGAAGCACGAGAACCCGCCTCCAAGCAACCCCAGGCACGTTCCAGACCAGGGGCCCCCAGCCTCACGACGCAGCACACTAGTAATCACTACCGACCTACAAGTTCCTGTCCAACGACTTTACTGTGTAGAGAGTGCCAGAGTACCAGGGAGTCAGGAAAGGTATTCTCTTTTGCGGTGTTCCTGTGTGTAGAGAGTAAGTAGAAGATAGTATGGAAAATGTATGGACAATAAGCTCTCGACTCTACATTCTTCATTGGACTGGTGGTTGGGTTCACCGTCCACCGTTCCTTTGCGGTCTGCGGTCTGCGGCTTGCCTGTGACAGTCTAACGCTAAACACGTTGGTTGGCGGCCCCTCCACACCTCGTTTTCCTTGCTTCACTTGAAATCTCATGCCAGACATGCCAGAACCATTTGTCGACTTGCGCTACAAATGACAAGCTTACCGGTAGTTCTCACCTTGGTTGATGATGATACGGGGTGGTCACTACCTACCTAGGTAAGTACCTATTGTCAATACGTACCTATCTACGTACCGGCCGTTACCCCTGCATAAGTCTCGTCTGTGGCGCCGAACCGGCCAACTGCGCGCCTGCCTTGGAAACGCCGCAACTGCAAGACATCTTGGTGGCAGATGCCCTGTGGTGTATGGGGCCTTCCCGTTGCAGTCGCAGCGCACCCGACTGGGAAAGGGAACACTCCACGTCTTGCCGGGGTGGCATTGGCACTTTCCATGCTCTGTCGAATTCCATGATCCATCTGCTGCACACTTCGAATGCCAGCGAGTCCTTCTCGCCATTGTTCGGGTGTAACCCGACGAACCTCCCTTTTTGTTTATGGACTGTTGCATTTCGAACAAGAGTCGGAACGATACTTCTCCGTCTCCAGCAACACCGAGCTCTTCAACGTCCATGCTCGTCTATCTGGCGTCATGCACCAGAAGCGGCGGAACATCACCACCAGACATACACGCAATATATGCGCAATAAACTCGAGATACTTGGGCTATATCTGACGTACCTGCGTATCCAAAGTACCCGTTACTGCGTACGGATGCCTAAGGTACACCAAGAACCCACATACGTAAACGAATACACGTGTAGATGAATCATGGGTGGGCAACAGCAACGGGCAAGTCAGACCAGATCAGGTGCGTGCGTCTCCAAACCCCTCCATTTAATTAATCTATCTCGAGTTTATTTCTCCTGCCTGCGGATACCACCAAGAAGTCATCGCGAAACTTCTCTACCCCGGCACGCCGCACAACGCTGCTTCGGAACATTCTTGGCTTTCCCCCTCGCCCACTGCGCGGTTGGCCCCTCATTCCTCATTCTCCGAAAGTTCCCCCCTCGTCAGCGTCAAAAGTCGTCTGTAAATAGAATCCAGTCTACCCTACTCCGTACGCCCTCTCGACCATGATCTCTCAAACAAATATGCGGCCCGCACTCACCGCTGGCCTGGCCCAGGGCAGTGGCCCGCCCTTCTCGCCTGTCGTGCACATCCGGAGAAGGCCTGCCGTGGCATTCGCGACTCCTGCTCCTTCTCACTGGTTCCCAGGCTCCCAGTTGCAACTCGCTCCCTTTTCGGCTGCATGAGACACCATCCAACGCTCCTGTGCCCACCAGCCCGCAGGAAACAAGAAACACCATGCACGACGCATCGCCTCATTGAGCCGCTTCAAGAGAAGCGGAGTCGTAATCATTGTCGTCGTCGTCGTCGTCTAGATACGCTTCGACCGAACTGCGGACATATTACCACACCTCTACCACTCCCATCCTCATGTCGTGGTTGGCCGTCTCTTGCAAAGGCCCTTTCAACCAAACTCCAAATTCCGTCCCTCCTTCGGCCAAACCCCGACTTTGATCGATTCACCTCATATTGCGAGCATGGATGTCACAGGCAGACAGAGGTCTGAAGGGACTCTCTGCTCGGTCTTTTGTGCACTTGGACTATCAGAGCACGACTGAACCCTCTCAGACTCAGGACCCTTTGCCATCTACAATTCCTACTCCTCATCATCATGTCCGCCAAGACCGCACCATTGCTCAGTCTTGACTGGCTTCTCAAGGTCTATGGTCACAGGTGAATTAAGTCTGTCATGTCCACATGTTGCAAGCAAGCCCCCTGGTCCCCATGACCTCGTGGCATAACCACCCAAAGTGGACGCTTGAGATGGCAGCCCCGCAGGCTCTTCCCAGACTGGTCTACGAAAGCGAAGACCACCCCGCAAGCCGTTTCCAAGAGACTCTTTTCACTCTTTTCATGGTCTTGGCCCGTCTTGCCCGCAATTGCACCCGGCTACGGCCTGCCCACTGGGGAGGCACGCTGCACGGGGGTAGTCACTAGCGACCGAGACGTCAAACACCCCAGGGGCTAGTCGGTCGATCATTGAATTGACACGGGTATCCCCTGGGAAAACATGGCAAAGTGTCTGACTGTGACCCGTGTTACTGTGTAGTGTACAGATATTTTGCGCGCCGTTTTGCCCCAACTTTCCAAGCAGCAGCCGGGAAACGGATAAAGTTGTTCCCTCCATGTACTGCCATGTACAAGGTGTCGTCGAGTTGGCGACGTCTCGGATATCGACATGAGAGAATGTGCACAACCTTTTCCAAACGTGCTCACCAGCACAGGCTGCACAGCACAGCCCAAATACCTCACGGCCGCTTTCGCGCACACCGAGTATATAGTGCCGATTTTGCCACTCGACGTCGCAAGGCTCAGACTCTTGGGTGTGTTGCGCCCGTTCTGTGAGGAATTCTTTTTACGTTTGACAGTTATCCCAAGGTCTTGAATCCATAAAAGTGGTCGATCATGTTCGGGCTGTCAATCCTCCTGACATGGTCAATGCAAACTTTGTAAAGTTAACGAAGAGGGGGATCTTCACTTCCGATGATGCATATCAGCGGAGGAGGAACAGGGCATAGGGCTTAATAGAGTGGCACCAAGCTTAAAGAGAAGATCAAGACTCATGAGCTGACTCCAAGAGAGAGAAGACGACCCCGGCCGGCTCAAACACAGGCCGAGCTTCCTCACCCTCCGTGCTGGCCCCCCTACCCTAACACCCCATATGACGAGACATTACTCCGTAACCATTACCCAATATTGGAGGCGCTTTTTTGCAGTGCACTCCATAACGTGTTTGTTGTGTTTTGCCTCCTGTGCTAGATCCCCGGATCATCAAACAAATGATGAACAACCATAAAACCGAGAAAGGAGTGAAACTCGACGACCACAAACATTTTCTTGCAGGGGCGACGTCAAAACCCCGTCAGTAGTTCACATTGCAGGTGTGTCGTCTGTAGCGAAGGTTAGAAGTTGCGACTCCATATCTCAAGGGCCCGGACACCAGAGACTCAGGACGACGTCTTGGACAGAGATAGACACGTCGTCGGATTCTCACGAGAACTGCTTACTTCGTGGTGTCTTGAAAGCGATTGGTTCCCACGGATTGTGGGACTAGTTCGACATATGTTCGACACTACTGTCGTAGAAAAAGGTCAGATGGATTTCTTACATGACGGGCTGGCCGACAGCAGCAGTCAAGAAGTCCCCGTGCTAGTTCAACTAACTATACGGGGAAAAGACAGGACGAACGAACGAGTGACAACGTGAAAAGTCAATCAATCCTCGAGGACGGGTTCACCAGTCTTGGGCTTTGGAGGGGAAGGGAGAAAGGGGCTGTGCAGATTTGCACTGGCTTTTCTGCTTCCTCCCACACCCCCTTGGCTGCAGTAGGCCGAAACGAAGTATGCGTACGTATGCAGACATTGACAGTGACAGTGACAGTGCTCTCGTGTTCGTGTGTGAGTCTCGCTGAACCTTTAAACCCCATTATCTCCATTGCCCAGGTTCTCATGGTATTGTTGGGACATTGGCCGGAGATCGCAGTAGGTTGCTAGTGTCACTGATATGATGTGCAGGTAAATGGCTCGAGAGTAAGCTTAATGTTGGGTATTAACTTCCAACCCAATGAGCCGTTTAGGCATAATGAAGGGACCCAGATAGAAAGAATAAAGGAGCAATAGCATGAGGTGTTGAATTGATGGTCCCCATCTATCCATATGCCCCCCCCCCCCCTTCCCCCCTTCACTGGGTTTGCCCAGATCGCAGGTCCAGTGTGTGTCCCTGGGCGCGCGGGAAATCTTTGAAACCAAATGAATGAAAGAAGCCTGAAGGTGCATTTAGCATAAGAAAGGCGGGGGGAGTGGGAGGAGGAGGGGAGGACAGAGGGGAAAAGGGCTTCTCGGCGCGAGTTCTGTCTTGGGGTTGATGGTGTCTCACGTCGCGGCGCTCCGCTCTGCACGCTAGAGCAGCCCCCGAAACACGGGAGCCCGCACCGGACGGTCGGGACAGGAAGACACCACAGCTTCGGGGCATTTTGTAGCCTATGTTGACTGAGATGTTCCCGACTGATGGATGATGATCTGGTTGAGGCTACACCACCATCCTCCCTTTACGGCCACAGTCTAACGAAGTCCGCGCAAAAGTGGCCGCCCGGCAACACCCTTACAGGAAGGGAAGAGGCAGACGTCGTTCTCTGTTCAGTATGCATAACAGAGGAACGGTAGGTACACTTTCACTCCATGCCCGGACTTCTACAAATGTTCATGGCATCTACACAGCATACGTACGGCATGCCCTCACGCCAAGACAAAACAAATTGATAAGGCGGCTAGCGTGTAGCGGAATGCATGACGTCGGGATCTGTCTTGTCCTTGTTCGGATAATGGCATCAAGCCGGGTCCACCATGCGGCGGAGCGGCCGGGCTCCAGGTCCCGGAGCGTTGGATACCGTCCCGTCGGTGGGGGCCCCACGCACTAGGTTGTGCCGCCATGTTTCTCCGATCCCGCTCGTGACTAAGCAGGATTTCGGTAATGGCAGCCCCCCGCCGCCCACTGCCTCCCCACCGTTGTCGATGAGCTCCTCGCGGAAACATGGACCGGAATGCCGCCATGAAAAGAATCGGGCCCAACCGGCCAAGATGGAGAGAATGACTGTGGCCTCAGCTTTGGGTTGCCCGGCGCTGTTGGAACTTGAAGGCTATCTCCCACACTCGGCTCTTGTGCATCTGCATTCCTAACTTCTCAATGGAGCTCAAACCCGAAGAAAAAGGCCCTTAGACAGGGCCCCTCAATCACAATCCCCTCTCGCGCCATTGTTGCCTTCCAATCGCCTCGCACGACATCAAATCACAGCCTTTGGTTGATCTGCATACGTAGTAATTAGGTCCCAGGGTCGAAGAACAAGACCAAACCAACACAGACGAAATGCGCCAATTGACCTATGGGATATGGCGCAGGCCCCAGGAGATGGAGCCCACAGAGCTGCAGTCCTGCAGAAACACTGCATTTGGTTGCACTTATACGTTGTGGGTTGTGGGTCGTGTGTTCTCCGTTGTGGTTCCAACAAGCAAGAAGCAGGCTCCAGCAAATGGTACGAATTTGCCGCTAAAGGCAAAGTGCGGTGGGCGAAAGAAAGAGGAGGTATCCAGCATCTGGACAGACGCCGTTTGAAGCGAGAGCTTGGCGGACCATTGAATGCAAAGTTGTCCGTTGTTGGAGTGTGTTTCCCATTCAATGCGGATCTGTCTGGCGGTGCTCTCACAGTACAGTTCCGTCGCCAGGGGTCTCGTGCTTGAGGTGCCCCATTGACTCAAGACTGACCAGGCAGGTAACGGGGGCCTGCGTAAATGCTCTACCAACTGCGTTTCTTGTTGCTTCCTCTGCGTGCCCTGCGCGCTCTCCTGAGCTCTGGATTCCTTTCCTTCCCTTCCTCGTCCGTATGTGGGTGTTTGTGTGTATCCCCTTTCCCCTCACCATCCGGCCTCCTACATTCTACACCATCCAAGTCCCACTATCTTCTTCTTTTTCCTCCCAGCTACCTGGGTCGGAATGTGTACATGTTTCCTCTTTACTCGTATGCAGCACCTGTCATCTTTTGACTTTGCCGACTGGACAGCGCTCCTGAAGGGTTGATCGGCGTCAAATCAGTAAAATATCAAAACCTTGTCAACAGGCACTGAATACATCGCTCTGCATTGTGCAACGGTATCTCGAACGAAGCAAACCAAGGCTTCGACCCCGCTCGACGTCGCGTATACCCGTACCTTACCTTATTACCTACTCAAAAAGACCCCACCGCTTTTACCTAGTGCTATCGCCGGCCGGACCACCACACTTCCCCGTCCTGTTTCCTCTACCTACCCTCCCGTCGCCTCATCTCACATCACACGTTCTATCTGCTGGGAAATCATAGCAAAAAAGTCGTGCCATCTCGAAAAACCACTATCGGAGATTTTAGCTTTGATCTTTTACGCCAATATGTTTGGCACATATCCCGCCCTGGGTGAGTTTACAATTTCATTGAGTGCAGCCAGTGTCGGTCATTATCTCATCTACCTTTTTCTGAATAAGACGAAAATGACAATGCTTTGTGACCCTTTTGGCGCCTTTCCCAGACGTCTATTGTGCGATGGCGCCCCTATTCGTTGCTGAGCGCAAGTTGTCATCCGTTTCTCCCTCACCCCATTCTACTTCATCGTTCCCTCTGCAGCGTCTTGCCTCTGCATCATCCTCTTCTTCACAAGTAACATTATCCTACCGTACCCTCCATCAATGCCTTCACGGCTTATCCTACTCCAACCTTAAAACACAGAAGCCGTCAATGCCGTTATCTGTCGTGATCCTGCAACGGGAGCCCATCCCTTCCGCGCTTGATCTACCTCCATTCTTTGGCACCGCTTCCTTGGCGGTCCGTTCGCGGGGTCGCCTGGTCTCGGCCGGCGTCCGCTTTCTGTCGCCCGAATTTCGTCTCACCCGGCAACTTTCATTTCTCAGTGTTCAGCCAATGGTTTAAACGGGAGCCTCTCACACATCTTGGGACTGCTAGGGCTATTGCGGCACTCGGATACTCTCGAGTGTTCATCAAGTATGTCATCCTAACAATAGCTTGCTAGCAAATCTGCCCACCGCAGTCAAGATCGACCCGAAAGATATCCCACCTCCAACGCCAGTCACTCTGCCACAGAGCCGGCCTCAGCTGGATGCTCCGTCGACGACGCCGGCGAGCCAGAAGAAGCCATTGACATCGGTCCTGCAGGACATTTATCGCCCCGGAGACATCAACACCGCCATATTCGACGCTTTGGGGGTACACCTCATCCCGGATGCTCCCACAGCGGATCTCATTCCCGATTCCGCTTACCTGCCCGACTTTGAAGGCTGGGGCAAGCTCTCCCCTGAAGAGGCACGTGAGAAGAACGCGGAAACCCGAGTGGTTCTGAACAATGGCGTTCAGTCGCCCGGCTGCCAGACCTTTCTCGACCGTCAGCGTGAGCTATCTCACTCAAATGAGGATGCGTTCCGTACCGTGAGGCGCATCCCCGCGCCCAAGGGGCAGCAGCAGGCACGCCTAGGCAACTCATACGAGTTCTTTAGGTGCCTAGAGGCCTTCACTACGTATTGGGATGACCCCACGAACCTCTATGTGCATACCGAGGAGGTGCAAGAGGCCAAGGATGTCACCGCCGACGGCGACAGGACCGAGCGGGACAACCCAAAGACCCCGGAACGACCTCGCATCTTCCGCACCTCGACCGGCTCGTCGATGCCAGGCGAGTACCGCCAGAGCTTGTTAACAGCCTTCCTCAAGCTTGTAGCATATGATTTCGGCTGCAACGTCTCAGCTCCCCGGACAGAACCCCGTCTGCATATCACCAGCGGGCCCGCGCCTTCGTCGCAAACGCAGCTCTCCAAGCGCACGCAAGCAGCCGCCGCCGCCGCTACCCCGAGGACGTCGTACTTCGCCTCCGGATGCACCTTCATCTTCCGGACCCCTCGCACGCGCGAAGCGGCCCGGCAGGGCATCGTAGAGGGGCCCCTCGCCGCCGTCTCGGCGCGCGCGAGCATCTCGTTTGATAAAGAGAACGAAGAGGTCATTGACCTGGCCCGCGAGCTCGTTGCCGCTCTTCTCACGGCCCAGCACCGGGCGCGCGAGGGCAAGACGGAGAAGAAGTTTGGCGACGGCGCGTGGTGGACGACGAAGCCGCGCTGGGGCGGCGGGTCCGGCGGGCCCATTGGGCGTGAGGTCGAACGGGACGCCATCCAGGGCGACAAGGACGACGCCGCCTCTGCTGCCGGGGCTGCTACCTCCGGCTCCGGAGAGAGGGGCCAGCCCGCCGCTAAGAAGCCGCGCAAGAACATGTCTATCTACGACAACTATCGCATGGTCCGCCCGCCCTCGGCCAGCTGGGACCGCAAGACGCGCTACGAGGCCATTGGAAAAGTCAAGGGCGTCGGGTACGACGACGTCTACGTGATTAGCTCGCTGTTCCACCACATTAGCGTCCTGCGCGTGCGCGTGCCGGAACGGCTTCTCGAGGTGCTCGAGGGCGCGGCCGAGCAGACGGTCGGCCACGATGGTGTCCGCAGGAGCTGGGGACAGGTTGAGGCACGCCGGAGCCCGTGGTATGATTTCTTCGTGCTCGAGGAGCGGCTTGAGGCTATGAAGCTTGTTTGGTCGCTCATGGGCTGGCTGATGAGAAAGCCTGAGGAGGAGGAGGAGGCGGTGGAAGTGAAGAAGACGGAGGAGGATGTCAAGATGGTCGATGCTTGAGATGGGACAAGAAGGGGGAGAAGCATGTTGGATGAAGTCGGAGAGGGGCGATAATGAGAGGGAGAGAAGGAAGAACATTTTTACACTTCTGGACATGGCTTGATAGATGGCTGACAATGTCAAAAGACCAAATTATATTGAGCTTTATCCTCGCCATTGTGTGTCATCTTTCCATATACGGCTGTTGTACAAGCTATACACACCCATTGTCGTTGTGCGTGTCGACTGGCAACGGGTATATCTTCAACTCAACCTAAGCTGACAAAATCATGATCCCATGCCCTGAGCGAAAAGTCTTCTTAGCAGCAGCAGAATTGTACCCCATCGCCAGCCCTTCAAAGAGACAGTATATATGCAACATGGTCATCAGCGCACCGAGGTTGTTCAACGTCTTTGGGAACCAGGCTATCTTTCCCTTCTGGAGTGGCTAGATCATCCCTTCGACTTTATCTCTCACGATCCTCACGTACTGAAACCAGTTTCCCAATTTCGACTTTTGAATTTCTTTTCTATCAGAGTGAGTGAGTGAGAGAGAGAGACATGGGATGAAGTTAATCTGCCATTCATCCTCCCAAGCCAAAATCATTGGCTTGGCTTTCTGGTCTGTGATAGGCAAGGTTCATGCACCATTGGAGCTTCCTCGGTCATCTGGGCTGACCATGTTCAGGCTGTCGGTATAATAAGTAGTCTTTGTATATGCATCTTGAGAGGCTACAACAAAAAGCATTTGGGGTTGGAATGATGACTAGACCTTGAGATAAGCCCGGTGTCTCGATGTACCACTGAGGTGATGATGAAGATGTCGGAGCTTGTTTGCTCACAGTATTACCCCAAGATGTTCGCTGAGAACTGTGTCATGAAACCGACTTGGCGAGAATATCAATTACTTCCCCAAACTAGAGCAGTCCCGTCTACGCAGGAGTACTGCAGCACATAAAGCGTTTATACAGTGTTTCCCACGGAAAAAATATCTCTACAAGAACGCTCCTTGCCTCGTGCAGCACTGCATCTCATGATCTAAGAGGAAGTGCTATAGGTCAAGCTACACAACACATCACGATGAAGGCGGCACGCGCTCCATGCAACTTGATCACTTGAGGAGCAGTGCGTAAACGTAAAAGTCCAAAGGCCTCAAGCCTGAGAATGCAGATGTCGACGGTATGCCGACAGGGCGATCCCTTACATATTGCATCCAATTTCTGGCCAATCAACGTTCCCTCTCGACACTGAGAGTCTAGAATGCATTGAAATGGCAATCCAACTATGTGACAATCTGGTGTGTTCATCAAAGACATGCTACTGCAGGCGGTCCACCCCGCTCAGTTAGGAGAAATGGTTACGAAACGTCTGTCTCGCGGGCTTCCACTGCAAACTAGGGCCATCGCGGCAGCGCCACCGGGGCCGTTCAACACTTACATATTTGGATGTCGTATCCCATCGATTGATCGAGCTTATAGCATCGTGTGATTGAGCTCCCTGCGCCTGAAAGGCTTTGACTTGGCGGTTGACTAAAGCAATGAAGCCGGTGGGCTGGTTTCGACGGAAGTGGCATTCGGATACGAAAGCTGAAAAGCCTCAAGATTGTAGAGATCACGAGTTTAGACATCACCGCATCTAAATCGGGCATCGGGATCCGTTGAGCTGAGCCGAAGACACTGCTAGCAGGATGATGGATCATGAATGAGACCGCCCCAGAAGTAAGGAGCAGAGTGAAGAAACCGCCAGACTAGGCGATGAGGCCCGCTTGATCTGATTTCTCCGAGACCTGGTTCCGGACGAAATTCGAGAAAAATCATCTTTTGCAGGCGATGATAGCCCATTTACCCTAAATCGAGATCAAAATGTGGGAAAACGTGAACCTGAGACCTGTGATATGCTGGTGTATCAACCTTAAGGTCGGCTAACCACACTCTTGGGCGGCAGAAGCCCACCGTGTCTAGTGGTGACGGAAGATGCCACAAGGTCACGATGCGTGCGGTGAATCTCGGTCTTAGTTTGATGTCCATTGGCCCCGATGGTAAGGATGAATGTCCCGGGACGACGGCGCCATGCAGCCAAGCACCAGAGGCGTGGGACAAGATGCCCACGAGGCTTGGTAGAATGCTATGCGCCAGCCGAACGTTGGACTTTTAGCCCATAGCCACGTCTCTCGTAAGTCGACAACTTGGTGTCCAATCGATTTCAGCCACGTTCCCGGGGGTGGTGTTTAGCTTTGGTCTGCTCAGAGACATGGTCGTATGCCTCCTCTCCACGTTGCCGGACTACCTCATTTTGGACTTGGATAGACAGGTCTTGCAGGCCGCCAGAGGTCGAAATTACCTTCCCGAGTCGTTGGACGGCTTGGAATCGAAACCCCTTTGGCGGAATGGAGGCTGCATATACCGTCTGCATACTTCTTGTGCGGTGAGGTGTCAAAGACATGCACCTACGAATAAAGCACATACTGTGAGATATGACCCGTCCGGATGAAGTTGTCTAAGACTAGTCAGTTGGGGTCTCGGGCAGATGCCGGTATGATGGTGTCGCTTCTGGACCCCAAATGCTAGGTACCAGGGGTAAGAGGGAAACATGCAAAAGGTGATGATTCGTCAGAAATCGACGCGGCCCCTGTCCGTCAGGAACGCCACAGTGATCGGCAATCCCGTAAGCTTACCAGATTGAGATCGGGGAATAAACGAGTGCGTACTTGAGCTCCTATCAACCACAGACGTCGCGTTCCGATTTCTTATTGGCGCTGTTTCGCTGGGACTGTGCACCAAAACGGTTCGAACGAGAGACGGGAATCCCCTCGTACGACATGAACAGCGCGTCCGTCACTATTGACGGCGCGCTTTCACTAGAGCTCAAGCTAGAAGACTGCTGTCACCCAGAAATCAACGAGACGGAGGGTCGATGTTGCGTGCAGTCGGCCAGGTATGACATCACCGGGCTCGGGTCAGTCAGTGGCTTTGAGGTTGGCAAGACAGCTTTGAATTCGGCGCATGCTCCGTAACGAGGTTGGAGATGGGACGGATGGCCTGGGACGACCAGGGTGCCGATATCGATCTGCGGAAACGTTGGAAAGCTCAATTGCCCATGAATCCTGGGCTTGTGTTGCCCATGACTTCTGGTTGGACCATTTGCCACGACCGTCAAATTGGTAATGAGCCCAATGCCAGCCAGGAGACTGCCGTTGAAAATGGAGCCATGTAGCATCCGATTGAGTAGCGACACTAGTCCATGGGATGATGGCCGGGCTGGCGCAACGGTGCTAACGTCGGAAAGCCGACAGCGACAACATGACATATTGACCAAGCGGCTCAACACAGCTGGGGTTTCGAAGCGAAGCGAAGTGGATGGGTTTACCGCGCGGAGGCAGCCGACTCTAATGCAGTCCGAGCTGTGGTACTATCGCGAGGCGCTTTCAGCACCGAGCAAACGACTCAACGTTTGGTTCGACTGACGCGATATGGCGTCTAAGTGTGCCGTTGGAGGTAGGTAGCGCGGCATAGCCCTGCTGGATCGGCGTAGGGCGGTCAACTTTGGCGTCAAGTCTCAGCTTGACCGGGGCAGAGAGTTCAGCGGGACCATCTTGGTCGGGTGGAGACGAGCACAGCAGCGCCAGGGCCGTGGATGATGGATCAAGATCGAGTACCTACGTAGTAGTGTATTCAGAGTCTAGAGCGACTGCTTGGGTCCTGGGATGGGCGGGAGTGACGCATAGGTAGAGGGTGGAGGTGAAGCTGGATGACGGTATTGCTTGGTGCCCCTGTGGGCTAGGGTCAACTGTGCAAGGGAGGGAGGGCGAGGCGGTAGGTGGTTAGTTTGCGGTTCGTTCCCATATTGAACATGCTTTACTTTGGTGCGGTTCCGTTTTGGTGACCGTTGCCGAGACGTCTCGGAGAATGAAGTAACCTAAGATTCCGTTTCCCCAAGTCACATATCGAGTTGAGAATGATTGCGGCTGAAGATAGTGCAAGGGTTGTCTTGGATTGGCGAGTAGGCTGAGGAGTGAAGACTCGGAGAGAGGAATGCGAAACCTTGGAGGGCAATGGGCAACAAGATTTGCAGTCCGAGTGTGCCAATCTGGAGGTCCCTTGCACCGTATTCCTTGGTGAACACCCGACTATGGCAATGACGAAGATGCAGAGAAAAGTCCGAAGGTTGCACGCAATATTCCGTACGAAGTACTACCTTACTGCCGTACTGCGTAAGGTATGCTACGTACTCGGTATGCATGGCAAGCCGCAGGAGAAGGGCAGGGCAGGAGCGGTGGCACCGAGCCCCAGTCACCCAGGTCAGGGACGGTAGGAACGGTAAGGTACCAAGGTAAGGTAGGGACGATGGGCGCGACGTCCATCACATGGTGACATGGTGGCATCGCAGCAAGTGCTGTTTACATACAGGAAAACCCTAAAAAGGGACTAGCGCTGTCAACTGTGCCCCATTTCTCGGTTCTCACCGGGCTGGGAACGGCCTTGGTATGGCCCGTGCTCGTGGCTGATTGCCTGCGCACCTGCCACCTGCCCTGCGTTTTTTCCCTAAGTGCAAGAGCATCTCCGGTGCAGACTACCCTTAGGTGCAGACCCTGCCCCGGTCATGCTTGCTTAGCTAATGCATACAAAAAAAACACCATCAAACACATCAGATGCTCCCATGCACTGCACTGTAGTGAGAGGTGGGCGGATTGTGAGGTACTCGGATCCACCTCCGCTAGCAAAAGACTCTTGGGAACTTGGGCTTTGAGGCCGTCTCTGCCGTTTCTTCCGTCAAAGTCCAATCGCTATGGTGCCCGGCCTGCCACATGCCGTTGCTTTCCTCGGCGCCTACGACGACTGATCCAACATTACGTAGTCTTGTTAGCCCTACACTCATCATCTACCTCCACTTTGCGAATCTCTTTCCACTTTACTACCTTGATCTCATACTTGGTCTCGTGCTTGTTAAGTCGTGCTCTTGACGGTGCCTCAATAGGTACCTACTGAGTTGCAGTGAGTGTGATACTTTGTAGTGTACCTATAAGCTAAGGTAGGTAAGGTATGTTGTGTGGTTAGATTGTTTCTTCCCTCGGCACCCCCCTCCCCGCCAAAAGCCCAAAACACATTCAGCCCAGCCAGGAAAGGGTGAAGGTGCTGGACAGTGGACCTGGTGCGTGCCGACAACCTTAGCTCGAACCCCTCCACCACACACCCACGCCGCAGCGCCGCAACGCCGCGGCGCATCTTGAGCCTTGAGGCACCCTGCTCCTACCTTACCTGACCGATACTCCAGCACATTCTACATTCCTCACATTTCTTCGCTCCTCCAACCCGAACACTCCGTTCACCTCCATTTTCTCCTTCTCCCATCACCTCAGCTCGCTTTCTTTTCGAGGCTGTACTGCATATCCGCGCCGTCATTTCTTTTTACTGCCACACCAGCTCACACCTCTGTTGCGCCCAGCTACTGAATCATCGTCCATCCCAAATCTACCTACCCAACTGTACCTCCGCCTACCAAAGCTCTGCCGAAGCCGTCTTCTACCCCAATCCGTCTCACAAGCCGGCTCCAAACCATCAAAAGAGTCAACTAGGGTCCTTAGCCACCCTTGCTGCAGGATCCCTTTCCCGCTTTGAGATAGGCCCTTCAGCTAGCCCTCCTCTTCCTCATATCGTAAGGCACTGGTAAGCTTGTCCACGCTCCTCCAACCAGTTTCGCGCTCGAGAAAGGCTGACACTGCTCTTGTGCTCACCAACTTAGTCTCGAGACCTAAGCACGCGCATTCTCATCCCGTCCCTACACCTCAATCACGACCCCCTCGCTTCCCCTCACTACTCTCTGAACTCGCGACAACCGTACTTCAGCTTCGTCGCGCATCTATAAAGACATCCAGTCCCCGAAATCTTCCCTGTCAACCCACTCCTTTTCGAAGACCATCTCGTCGAGCTAGAACCTCCTCCCACCACGGCTTGTTGGCCTCGGGTCATCAAATACACATAAATCGGGTCTGAGAACAGTCTCGCCGTCTCAACAAGATGTCAGGATACCCGGGCCAGTACGGAGGATACCAAGGCGGCCCACCGCCGCAGCAGCAATACGCGCAGGGCGGCTATTACCCGTATGAACTCCGATCTTTGTTCGCGTGCCCGCTCTCAGTCACTAACATGAAGAGCAAAAGCCCTCCACAGCAAGGATACAATGGATACCCTCCCGCTGGGTCGGGCTACGGCTACCAACAGCCGTCCCCTCAACCCTATGGTTACAACCAGGTACGGGTGACTACCAGCATTGTCCAAGTGTCGTCAACTGATGTAATGCCTAGCCCCCTCCTCCGCAACAATATGGTGGATATCAGCAGCCCCCGCCTCAACCGAATTACAACAACCGTCCAGGTGAGTTTGGAAGTTGTGCGCTTAAAACGGACATTGTAGAGTTGACAACCATCGCTATGAAGGTGTACCCACCGTGAACTCGAATGCCTACATGCACGGAAACCATAACGCTCCTCCACCGCCGCCCTCACAACCGCAGAGATTTGGACATGGCGCGCCAAGTAACTACAACTTCCAGTACTCCAATTGTACCGGGCGGAGAAAGGCGCTGCTGATTGGCATCAACTACTTCGGTCAACGCGGTCAGTTGCGTGGTTGTATCAATGATGTGAAGAACATGTCAGCATATCTCGTCGACCGTTTTGGTTATAAGAGGGAGGATATGGTTATCCTCACTGATGACCAGCAAAATCCCATGAGCCAGCCTACGAAACAGAATCTCCTCAGAGCCATGCATTGGCTCGTGAAAGACGCGAGACCCAACGACTCGCTCTTCTTCCACTACTCAGGTAAGTCGCGAAAGACATTTCCACCATGTAGTTAGACTCTAACACCTCCAGGGCATGGTGGTCAAACAAAGGATCTCGACGGCGATGAGCCTGACGGATACGATGAAGTCATTTACCCCGTAGACTTCCGCCAAACCGGTCATATTACGGATGATGAGATGCACAGAATCATGGTTCAACCTTTGCAAGCTGGTGTGAGACTGACTGCTATCTTCGACTCTTGTCACTCGGGTACTGCGCTCGATCTCCCTTACATCTACTCGACCCAGGGTATCCTCAAGGAGCCCAATTTGGCCAAGGAGGCCGGCCAAGGCCTTCTCGGTGCTATTTCGTCATACAGCCAGGGCGATCTGGGCGGTGTCGCAAGCAACATCATGGGCTTCTTTAAGAAGGCAACGACCGGCGAAGATGCCTACCAACGCACCATGGCCACGAAGACGTCGCCTGCTGACGTGATTATGTTGTCAGGAAGCAAAGATGACCAAACTTCGTATGCTACCCCCTTCTTTCTATTTTGATGATACCCTTTTCGTTTTCGTTGCGCTTTACGGATTCTATGGAGATTCTACAACCCTGCGTGTATCGCCTCTCCTGGTGGGATGGCTAATTCTGGAGACTGGGAGTGAAAGGCGAAAGCCACAAAAACGGAAAAGTTTTGGGCGCGCAAGTCTCTTTCTGGATATTTTCTTTTCATGTTTCTACATTATACATGTTGCGCCAGGCCAACGATACTCTTTTATTGCTCTAGAGCAAGTTGCAGCCTACTTGCGGCTGCGGTTTGCTTCTAGAGCGACGAGTTACGTTGGATCTGCCTCGGTCTACGAGTGTGGAAACGAGACGACATCAAGCCGATTTTCCATGCAAGCTGGATCTATGCTAATCTCACCTCGCAGGGCCGATGCAACAATCGCCTCCCAGGCTACCGGTGCCATGTCGTGGGCCTTCATCACGGCCATGAAGAAGAACCCACAACAGAGCTACGTACAGCTCTTGAACAGTATCCGTGACGAGCTCGCGAGTCGCTACACGCAGAAGCCGCAGCTCTCATGTAGTCACCCCCTCAGTATGTTGCCTCCCGGAAGAAGCGAATGAACATCTGTGTTATTACCACGTCTAACATCATCGCAGATACCAACCTCTTGTTCGTCATGTAAATCATAATCCTGTGTGTCAAACGGCCGGTCCGCCTTGTATATGTCATAATGCCCTACTTCGGCCTGGAAACATAAATACTCAGGGTTAGTTAGACATGGGTAGGCATAGGTCATCATTGGAAAAGGAATCGGTGGGATGGCGAAAATTGAGGGTTTTGGGTATCATTTGGGTGGTTTCGTTTTGTTTTTTAGGCAGGTCTTTTCTGCCACACTTTCGACGCCGTTTTCCGCGTCTCGTATAGTTAAGATGCCAAGTAAACCTACCCTACCCTCACTCGACTAGTTCTTCGAACTGGAAATCAAATAAAAAGTTGATTCACGTCACTTCGATACGGGATGAATTCGGCAATGTTGCAATGTGCGTTAGAAAGATGGGGAATTAAGCATCTGTTTAGGTACCTATGCCTCCTTTTCCAATTTCTTCATCATGCAACCTAATGCCGTGTTTGGAAAATTCATGTCCTACTGCGTAGACCCAAACAAAGTGAAATATGACCAAAACTCCTTTCCCATCCCGTCCGTCCGTCCCCCTTCGCCCAGTCATTCTACCAATAAAGCAACTTCAAGGGGAAAAAAACAAATGTTTTAATGCTCGACGCCCGATACGCCACAAGAGGGGACATGAGCAGCAAATAAGGTATGCCAAGCAGGGAACCAATAATCGTCCTGATTTTCCCTTCTCCTCCCACTCCCCCAGTGAATCCTCCGTCCCATTCTAGGGCTAGCTTGCAGATCCCATCTTCCAAATGTGGACGATCATCAGCTCCAAAAGAGGAAAGGAGAGTGCTCGCTCGCTCGCTTTCACTGCAACATCAAGGGTTTTTTTTTGTGCCGTCACACAGTTAGGCAGGAATACTGTAACACAACCGGCTGCTGCTATGCAGAAACAAGAACAAGACTGAGCACCATATGCTAAATGCGAAATGCGAATTGCGGACGTTGCTGAATGAGGGAAGCAGGTGAGAGCGGGATTGGATGGGGATGGAATGGGATGTGCGCAAGGGTGTGTGTGATGGACCCGAGATGATGCCGTGACATCTTCAGCTCGGCTGCAACGTGATGAATGGGGAAGGCGTTTCGCAGATGAGAGGGTTACTCTCGCAGATATCCGAACCGCCATTCACCATTCACCATCCCATTCATCCACCGTAGTTTCCCTTCGGGAACACCATATTCCGGGGTATAGAGGTGTAACGTAATCTGGCTAGACCTCCAAGTCGAGGCTAGGTGAGACCGAATAGAGAGAAAGACAGAGAGAGACTATGACCGAGAACCTATCATGCCGCAACGTCGTCGGCATGCACGACCTTGAGCTGCTGCCGCCTCTTGGTCTTGCGCATCTCGTCGACGCAGTCGGCCAGCTTCTGGCGCGTGGCCTCGTGCTTGGCCCATTCGCGCGCAGAGATCTGCATCCTGGCAATGAAACGCGCCATCGTCGCCACCGTCTTGAGCGTCGGTCGACCAGACGCCGTTTGCTTCCGCGCCGTTGTCGAGGAGGATGAGGGTGGAAGGGGCCGGCGGCTGCCGAGCAGCTCGCAGCGGATCTGCTCCAATTCGCGCAGCTGAGCCTTGTTGCTGATTCTGACGTTAGTATCCGGACCACTAAAGAAAAGAAGAAGTAGGCAGTCAAGGGTACATACCATGCGTTGGCAATGTCGAGCTCCAGCTGCAAGAACTTCTTTGCGTACGCCGCGTCGGCGCGCATGCTGACCTCACGCTTCCACCGCGCCTGCATCCACTCCATCTGCAGCGTCATGCCGCGGAGCTCCTTGGTGTGCTTCGCGTCTGCGTTCTCGGCGGCGCGGATGACCGTCTCGAGTGCCTCGTCCGTCTGCCTCATTCTCTCGTCCGTCTCGGCGGCGAGTCGGGCTGCCCGCGGGTTCTTCTTCTCCGCTGCGGCCAGTGCCTTGAGGTCTCTGATGTCCTTTTGCAGCTTCTCTGCGGTCAGGCGGTACGCTGCGCGCTCCGCCCGCGCCCTCTCGAGCTTGCGACGAAGCGAGCCCTCAGCGGCCGTCAGCTCATCAATGGTCTCCTGCTGCTGGATGACGTCGTGTTCGAGCGCGTCTGCTTCGCTTTGCGTTCTGCGGAGCAACTCCTGAAGGTCTCTCTTCTCGGAGGACGACATGTTCTCGATGTTGTGACGCCCGTGGGCCACAAGCTGCCTGTCTTGTTCTGCCTTCTCAAGCTTCTGCTTCAGACGACGGAGAGCCTTTTCGTGGAGAACTGTAGCTTCGTCGGCATCGCGCTGGACATCTTCCAGTGCCTGCTCTAAAGCAAGCTTCTGATCTTCCAAATCATCAAGCTGGGTCTGGACATCTTGCTCGAATTTAGATGCTTTGCGTTCGGCCTCGCGAGCCTTGGTCTTGAACGTCTGAATCGATTGCTGTGCTGTAGAAAGCTGATGGCGCAACTCAGTGACTTCGGATTTCCTGGCTGAAGGACTCGAGGATGCTGGGGACGTAATAAGGCGGGACATCTCAGCATCGTGGGCATTGCGCTCCAGGTCTGCGATTTGCTTCTTGAGACCCTTGACAACATCCTTGTGGGCTGCCTCACGTTGGAGAAGCTCCCGCTCCTTCTGTCGTGCCGTAGAGAGATCACGGCGGATAATGGACATCTCGCTGTTACCCTCACCGATATTAGCGGGGAGTTGTTGGGTCGTCGCGAGCTGGTCTTCGTAGTCTCTAATTCGCCGTTCGAGTTCTCGTATTGTGCGTCGTGTGGCAACTGATTCGTGACCTTCCGATGAAGACACCTCCCTCAACTTGGCTTGAAGCTGACGAATTTCCTGGTTGAGGCGATCCTCCTCTTCTGCAGCCTTCTCGATCTCATCTTCGAGAGACTTTTCGACGTTCTGCATTTGCTCCGCCAGAGCCGCGTTCTCGTCCTTGAGTCTCCGTACCTCATTGTCAAGCTTCAACTTTGACGTCCTCAAGTCCAAGCGCTCGCGATCGATACGGAGTGTCTCCTCGCCGTTCTGGTGCAAGCGCTTCATTTCGCTCTCAACCTCATCACGCTCTGCCCTTGCTTCGGCCAGTGAGCTGCGTAACGAGTGCATTTCGAGGTTGAGGTTAGCAAGTTGGTCTTGCAGCGTCTGCTTCTCGCGAGACACCCTATTCACCTGCACAGTAGACTCGGAGATTTGAGTTTGCAGCCTGTCCTGGAGTGCTTCCTTCTCCTTGTTCAGCTTCGACACGAGTGATGTAGCCTCGTCAAGCTGGACTCGGAGTCGTTCAATGGCTTGATTTGACTTGCTAGCGTGCTCTTGAGAGAACGAGGCCGTACCACGGTGTACCTCATCGAGCTCCAGCTTCAGCGCGTCGCACTCTTTCCTTGCAGCTTCCAGTTCCTCGCGAGAGTGTTCCGATTCCTCGTCCAAAGTCGTTTGAAGGACCTCCACTTCATCCTCCAACCCCTCGATTTTCTCGCTCTGCGCTTGATAGTCTAGCTGGGTTTGACGGAGTTCATCCTGAACTTGTGATAATTCATTCCGCAACTCATTGAGCATAGACTGCCGTGTCTCGAGATTTTGCTGAAGGTCCTCAATTTGCCTTGTGAGGGATGCTCTCTCATCCTTGTGACGTTGAGCTTCGCTCTCTAGTGCTTCCTGTAACCTTGATTCCTTTGTCGATAGGTTGCCTTCAGCCTCGCGCAGTGCTGCAATCGTCCTTTCCAAGCCCGAGGCCTTCTCTTCCGCCCGTTTGCGCTCCGAGTCGAGGGTTTGGCGATCTGTTTCCCATTTTTCGCTGTCGTTGTCGTAAAGGTTGTCCTTTTCCCGAATTTCAGCCTGGAGGTCCGAGATCTCGTCATTAAGCCTGTCGATTTCGTCTCTGTATTGGCTGCGGATATCCCTTTCGATCTCGAGGGCGTGGTCCCGCTCTTGGGCGAGGCTCTCCTCCAATTCATCCACGTTCTTTTGAAGGCGCGCCACATCTCGTTGTAGAGAGTCAGACTCGCCTGTCAACGCCTCGTGACGACTTTGCAGCAGATTCTTCTCGTCCAACCTGGCCTCCAAATCTCTTTTCAGATCTTCCACTTGAGCCAGCAGCGACTGACGTTCGCGATCAGAGAATTCTCGTTCTTGACGGCCCTCGTGCGCGGCATTCCTAAGGCTTTCTTTCTCTGTCGTTACGTCTGAGAGCTGCTGTTCGATTCTGGCCAACTGTGACTGGTAGTCGCGCTCAGAAGCTTCGCGGGCACGGCGATCTTCCTTAGCAGCGTTCTTGAGTTCGTCATTCTCCTTGATCGTTTCAGAAAGCTGCTGTTCGATATTGGCGAATCTTGTGTCGGACTCCTCCAGCTCGGCTTGCAGGCGCAAAAGCTTCTCCTCCTTTTGTCGCGAGAGTCCCTTTGTGGCAATAGACTTGTTCGCCAGCTCCTCTTGAAGTTCTTCCAAGTCACCCTTTGCTTGCTCCTTGTCTGCAATGGCCTGGTTGAGCTTGTCTTTCATCTCTTCGACCTGCTCTTCCAAGCGACGGACATTGGTTTCCAGGTCGTCGATAGTGTCTTTTGCTTCTTCCAAATCGTCGTTAGACTGTCCCTGTTGCTCAAGCTCGATCATTCGTCTTTGCGCATCCTTCATCTTGTCCTCCGCGTTGTCCAGCTTCGCCTTGAGCTCGTCAATTTCATCTTCGTGATCTCCTAGAAGGCGCTCCTTCTCGCGAAGTTCTGCTTCTAGGTCACCAATCTCATCTTGTAGCTTGTCCACCTGCCCTTGATCGTTCTGTCCCTGACTCAATTGGCGCTGCATGTCGTCGAGATCAGCTTCTCTATCCTCCAAGGCCTGTTGCAGTCGCTCAATCTCAGCTAGTTGTTTCTGGTCCGCGTACTTCTTCTTGGCCCTCTCTTGTAACTCCATCATCTGCTGTCGGTAGCTTTCAAGGTCTTTCTCGGCCGATGTCAGGTGCTTCTTGTACTTGTGAAGCTCCCTCGTCATGGTCACTTTGTCGACCTTCAGCTCGGTGTTCTCCTTTAATGCGGCCTCGCTGAAGCCGGGACCGGCCTTCCGCAAAGCCTCTTCGAGAAAGTGAATCTTGAGTTTCAGGCCAAAGTTTTCCTTTTCGATTTTATCGATTACGCTCTCCTGCTCCCGGAGCGACAACTGGTTTCCGTCCTGCAGAGGGCCTTTCCCGTCGCGTCGCGGCAAGACTACAAGCGGTGTAGATGCCGTGCTCGTGCTGTCGACTTCGGGGAGTGGTGTGCGATCTACGAAAGACCGCGATTGGTACATGGAGGTGTCGATATTGGGAATTGGCGTCATGTCCTCGTCGATTCTGTTCAGTAGTGCGGGCGTGTTCGGCACGGCGCCGTTCTCCTTGCCAGACCTTCGACGGATGCTATTTCGCGTAGCTGACTTTAGCATAGGGGTGAATTCTGCTCCTCCGAGGCCTGCAGGTAGGTTTTTTCGGTCTGCAAAGGGTCCGCGACCCCGCGGTGTGCGAAGGTTGATGCCTCCCGAGCGCCCGTTGCGCATTTGTTGCACCAAGTTGTTGTCTTTCGTCGGAGGAGACTGAAATGAAACCTCCTGTGACATGTCGAAGTCGGGTTGTCGGCTGAGATATGTCGCATCGCCAATGTTTGTTCGCGGCGTATCGAGGCCGCCGATACCTGGGGCGACCATATTGACCGCGTTTGACTTATAGAGGGGGGGAAAGTCGACGAGCGATCAGAATTGCGATCTCGTAGGTGTGGTCATAACAGTGGTCTGTTAGTGATATATATGAATGGCGTGCGCTGTGGTGGTGCGAAGCAAGAAAGCAAGCGCAATGTCTGCGTAGCTATAAGATCTCGTGTGGTTGCGATAGCTCAGAACCCGGTCGGTCGTGATGTTGATAGTGGACGGGACTTTGAAAGAGCAGCAAGGGACCAAGGGTACACGGTCGCATCCCAGACCGCGTTGTGAGTGTTGTTTACTCGTGTTCCTATCTCGGACTAGCGTGGCGGGACAGAGAGGGAACAAGTCGTGGTTTTTAGACCAATGAGCGGGACGGATCCTTGGCCAATCAAATGAGAGAAAATAGCATGGGCTCCGCAGTTTAAGAATCCCATGGCAGAGTCCCACTTTTCGACGACAAAACGTCAATGAACGTGGTGGACCTTGCTTCTTTCCACAGGGCAGCTTGAGACACTACGGATACAAGTGGGAAAGAGCCTCCCATTGATTTGTGATGCAACCACTTCACACCGCAAGCGTCAAAACGTCACTACCTGCCTTCGATCAAACCGACCCTGGGATGATCAACTCACAGAGACGACTGTTATCGATTTCATGTCACCATTTGAAGTCGTCTTCACAGCTACTATACCAAGACTCTACTCTGTCTAGCTGTATAAGTCCTCCGCAAACCCCACCAACTTACCCCGACTACGCTTGCGACAGCATCCATCCTGGTCTTCTTCGGTGTTCTTTACCCGTCGAATTCATAGTGTGCGCATGACGCTTCTGCCGCCATGCTCTCATTTGACCAGATCCCAGATGAAATAATCCACCAAATTCTACATTACATCTCACCAGAGGACAACTTAGTCACAGCGAACCTCCTCTCGAGGCGCTTGGCCCGGCTTTCCAATGAACCGATTTTGTGGCGATACTACTGTTTGCATGCCTTCAAGTTCTGGCATCCAAGTCACAGGTTCAAGGAGAAACTGGAAGAACCTGCATCCAACGTTCTGTGGAAGCAGTTGTTTCTATTCCGCAAGAGAAGAAACGCCAAGGCTGCAGGCCAATTCCGTGGAATATTGGCTACCAAATATGGCCGAGTAAAGAATTTTGAAGAGATCTGCTTGCTTGGTCTTGACGCCAAGGACTTTCTCTTGGACCAGGCCCAGACCCCAGATCATTTCGAAGACGTCTTGGCCAGAAGGTAGGTAACTTTCGTTGCAACGTTTGCTGGCGCGTTCTGATCAACTCCGCATAGGTATTTCAGCAATGCCATTCTCGCCAGCATGCGCCGTGGGGCCGCCATCCAGATTTGGGACAGCCTTCGCAGTGATGAGGCGCGCGAAGCTTGGAGACCCAACCATATTCCGAAAGTTGTGCCCGGAAGGTTAGAGCAAGCACTTGCTGCTTTTGACATGTTTGTGATCCAGGGCGACGAGGGTGACATAGATCACGTAGGTCTTCTACGAGGCTACTATATTATACTTCTTTGACTAACCCCTATGGCAGGTTTCCAAACTTCTTGACAAACTCGCCGCCGAGTTTCGTGGCAGTCACCCCGAATTTGACGGGCTTTGCATTCGGGAAAGGGCATTAACTCTAAATCGTTGGCTGAGATCCAACAATCTCACCGGTATGGTCGACCCTGAAACCAACTATCGCAATCTACGGAACTGCCTCCTTGGCCATGCGCTGCGAACATCGGCCCACCAGTCGCTTCCAATGGTTTCAGCAGCAATTTTCTGTTGTGTCGGGGAGAGACTGGGATTGAATGCCCACTGTTGTGCGCTACCAGGCCATGTGCTTTCAATGG
Organism: Colletotrichum costaricense; assembly: GCF_030867565.1. Lineage (NCBI taxonomy): Eukaryota > Fungi > Ascomycota > Sordariomycetes > Glomerellales > Glomerellaceae > Colletotrichum > Colletotrichum costaricense. Next base: position 1,499,190 of record NW_026848236.1, on the reverse strand, counting down.
TCTTCGCAACGCCAGAATTCAGATTAGATGGCTCGAGAGTCACGGATCCATCAAGGCAACTTGAGAGGATGTACCTTGATCCATATGGGGGTGATGAGGAGTTCAGCAAGGAGACGCTACGACAGTTCATTGCCCAGGTCGGGTGGCATAGTCTAGATGTCGAAACAATGGCACCGGCAGCCGTGTCAACAATGATTGGACGTCTCGCACACAATATACGGCATACCAACCTCGTTTACACGTCTCAGGACGTGTCGATAGAGAGACTGGCTGGGCTCGGGGCTGGGACTGCTCTCCAGAACCTTGAACTATCCGTCTACGCCGCCGCCTGGGCAACAACTCTTCTGGATCCCGATGCTTTTGTTGACGTGACATCGCATTTCGCCTTGCGATTCAATTCGCTGCGCTTCGATGACGCCTGGATTGTTGAGAAGATTTATATTACTCGGCCCCAACCGCATGGCGATGTGTTTCTTGCTGCTCCCAACCCGGAATATATCCTTCGCCTCATTCGCAGGGCAGATGAGCAGCAGCCTGTGTTGCGTGACTCACAGATGAGCCTGGAGTACAAGATCGGCAATGTTGTCCGGCATGGCAGATACGGCTTTGTCGGCGTTGTGACTGATGGGGAAATGGCTCAAGGATCGGTCTTATATTACAGGCTATTGTGAGTTAATAGATGAGACTGGCGAAGAATTGCAAAATTTCTAACAGTACATCAGGACTCCTCCAAACATGCAAGGAACCTTTTCCTTGGTCAAGGCCTCAAGCCTTGAACTCGTGCGCGATCCTGAAGAGGCACAAGCAGCATTGTTCCCCGACACTGGGCTATTCTTTAAGCAATTCGATAGAGAAAGGTGCACTTTCATCCCTTCCAACAATGAGGTGGTCTATACGCCAGTGTAAACACTAGGCGTTGTAAGGGTTGATGGCTGATGGAGATTGATGTGAGGTTCTACTATGATTGGCGTAATTCACAAGAAGTTACTCCCTAGAATAATAATGAATTTTTACGTCTTGCGAACTCGCATGCCCTTTTTGCTGCCTTTTACAAAGGCATGATTATGGAGGCTATGTGCCTCTAAGTGAATAGACTTGCTGCTTTGCCGAAGCCACATGCAAAACCATCTACTATGTTTTCCAGACCACAAACGCCCCCGAATTGCAAATTCGGTATCGATCCCCCACCGATTCCGCACTACTTTACTCTCGCCTCTCTCTTTTGCAAATCATCCTAAGAATTGGCTGCCCAATCCGCGAGCACGCCATGCTCCGCCAGCTTCTGCACCCAGGAATGGATTGCAGGGGTGTGGTCCTTCTTCCGCCCCTGCACACGGTCATCGTCCTCATTCACGGAACCGATCTCGGCATTGTACTCTCCCATGAGAGACTTCTGCTTTGTCACAAGATCATCGTAGAGATTGAAGAGCTCCCCCATATCTGTGGATGGCTTCTTGACCTTTCTCTCGAATGCTGGGTCCACGTGGGCCTGTTGTATATCCGATCCTGATATGCCGAAGCCGGCGAGACGCTCAATGTCGGTGCTCAGAAGAGGCTGGTCATTGCCGGCGATGAGATTTTGCCAGCCGTCAACGCTCTTGGTCCGCTTATTCAGAAGCTCGAATGAGCGGAGCGTGCTCGCGAGCTCTCCCGACAAGATCCCCAGCGGACTCTTGCAGAGTGCAAGGAGGTTGAAGGTAAGGGCGGTGTCCTCAAACTGGAGCATGCGCGCCTGGATCTCGGGCTGGACCAGTTCAGCCCAGTGGACGCCCTCCTCGAGAGGTCCGATGCAGACGGGCCTCGTCTTGAGACCATCTAGCTCCCAGACCGAGCCGTTAGCCGGTACGTAGGCGATGAAGTGGAATCCCGACTCCTCGTCAATCTTTTGCTTCTTGCTCTTCTTCGTCTTCTTTGCCGGCCCTCTGCGCTTCGTCTTCTTCTTGGACTCTGACGCCTCGATCTCGAGGACGAAGTCGGCGTTCAGGTGGTCCATTCTCCGGGTGAAGGAGTTGTGGACGGAGCGGATAAAGGGGTTTGAGCCCAGGGCGTGGCCGCGGAGCGGGGTGCTGAGTGTTTTTGTGGAGTCCTTGAAGGCCTGGAGGTCCTTGCCTAGATCGACTTCTGGGCTGTTCATGATGATGTTGGTCATGGCGACGGTTGCACAGGCGTTGTCTGTCGTCTGTGAAGCTCTGTGTGAGTATTTTCTATGCGGTCGAAGAGAGGGGGGGGGGGGGGGGGAAGAGAGGGGCAGATGAGAGAGAGTCATACCTGATTTGCAAACCAAACGTCGCGACTGTCGACGACTGCATCGTCCTCGTAGTTCTCAGAGAAGTATTGGTAGAGAAAGATGAGACCATAAACGGGTTGCGGAAGAGTCGCTACGTAATCTTCGTCAACCGCGAAGACCTCTTGGACCTTGACATCCTTGACGCCCATCTCTCGTAACATAGCATTGAAGAAGGCCTGAAAAAAGATCAGAATTAGTTTGAGGATGGAAACTGGGGTAGGTAGTTGGAAACGCGGGTCAACGCACAGGTTCAGATTCCACCTCACACCAACCCTCCCACTCCTTGAGCTCATCCTCACCCAAGGGCGCCAGGGATTCACGGAGAAGCGTCTGGTAGTCTTTCGACCCGCTAGAAGCGGCAGCAGATGTTGAGGCGGCAGCCGTCTCGGTAGCTTTGCGCTTAGGATTCCGCCTTGAGCCGGCGGCCATAGCAATTGCGACAGCTTCACCTTCAGCGTCACCGTCAGCCTCGCAGGGTGATTCCTTCCTCTTCCGCAACCGGCCGGCTTCTGGCGAGCAATCGGGCTCGCCTGCTACCTCAAGAGCCACATTAGTTTGCTGTGGGCTGGATTTGATTGCGTAGATATCGCATTCGTGGTCTATAGGTGAAGGTACGTCAGATATTTGTTGTGCTTTAGTCATTGGAGGCACCATGACTGCTGCGCTTGCCTGGCGACTTCGCAAATGCCTTCGAGGCATCTTAGCAGGCGCAGACGCTACTGAGGCCATGCTGACAAATGCCTTGTGGTATGATGGCTTCGTTCGCTTGTTTGGTGATTTTGAATGAGAAATCAAAGTAAAGAGTGATTCTGCCAGAAGCTTGTAGAAGAAGTTGATACCAAGCAAGTGGTGCAAAATATAGGCAGTGGTGAGTGGGAGAGAAAGGGCGATAAGAAGGTGATTAAAATGAAGATGGTGTTCGGCTGCTAATCGATTAAGAAGGAAGAACAAGGTAGGAGACCTTGTCTACTGATTAAGGGCAAATATTTCGTTGTTGGTTCTGTCAAATGAAGGTGCCTTTGACCTGAGGTTGCCTTTGAGGACCAAGGACAATGTGAAGAGGGTTTACGAATGGAACATTTGCCTTGAACTCGGAACCTGGATTCCATTGACCAGGCACTATTCGATGGTCTCATTGTGGAAGGAGCGACATGACAGGACGCAAAAAAAGAGATCATTCTTTGTTGTAGTAACGCAGGGTAAGATATCACCTAGTTGATGACAGAAGATGCGATACAGACTTACCTCCATTACATGTGACGGCTTGAGAACTTGGGAGGATATGCATTTCTCAGAGAGCCTCCTATCTACTTGAGATTATACATTGGATGGATAAGTTGACCTGTTTCATTGAGCCAAGGTAACTGGGGCGTAGCTTCTGTGCTCACTTTAGGTTTATACGTCTGGTGATGATAGGCGGCGGCACCGATATTGTGTCAAGATAAGCTTCAGAACACGGCGGGGATCGTCCATCGACAACGGGCAGGCTGCAGCTTCTACCCAGCTACGTCAACAGAGGAGGAGGGCGGATCCGCTCGGCTTTCACACAGCGTAGGTGCCTTGTCCGCCAGCTGCCACCAAGCTGGAACCCTGTTAGTATCCCAAGGAGAACCCACCTAACGAAATCTGAACCAATCAAAGCACACAAATACACACCAGGTGGGTGTTGTTGCCAGGCGCGTTTGGACGTGACGAACATTCACTGGAAATTTTGAAGCTTTTGGATTCCCGCTCCAGCTTTTCAAGTTCCATACTTCCACGACGTCAACAATAGCTTGCAACGCCGGGCAAGCCCATTTAATACCCGAAGTCTACCCTTCGCATCGCTCGGAGCGGAAGATTCCACCCATCATCGGCAAAGTCAACACACTCCGATTCTTATGAGGCGACCTTGAAAACGGCATGCGATGAGCGCAACACCGAGACAGCGGACTGGTGGCTTTCCACAAACACCAGCCCGACGACAGGATCCCGACCCGAACTCCTCCGTTTCCTCCCAGAAGAGCAGTCATCGCACATCTTCGCTTCCTCAAGCCCCCGAGAGTGCGACTCGAAATGGCCCTGCGACCGAGCCCGTCATTCCTTTAACCATCCTCGATGCTCCGCAACAACGCTTCTATGCCTTTGCCATTTACGTCGGGCTGCTGGCATGGCGATTCTACGACTGGATCAAGCTTGTGGAGGATAATGATACATCGGCATGGCTATTTCTGAAATGGGTCTTTATCGACTTTGGCTTTCTTTTTGGCCTCCCGGAGATGAGGATACCATGGCTGGAGTTGTCGCAGCCTGTAGTCACGGCAATCTTCCTCATCCACGCCTTCTTCAACTTCATGTTGATGTTCAACATTCCGGTATGTGCAGGCACTTGTGTGCCACTTTTGAGGCCAGGCTAACCACGAATAGCTCCCCTTGCAACCATGGCTCATTGGCTTCCTCAAGGTCTTCTACGACCGAGAGCTGGCTGTCTCTGAGAACACTGTCAAGGTTTCAAGCATTCTGCATAATCATTCCTTGATCATGGGCAGGCAGATCATCAACATTTTGCCAGAAGGGTAAGAATCTAATAAGGCACATTACTGCAGTTTCTGTTGCTGACATGGTCTACCCAGTTCTGCGGTACTCAACTTCGAGCAAACTCCATTCTGCATCGGCGAAGGGCGCGAAACTATTCGACTACCCATACAATTCAACTCTACGGTGCCTGCTGAGATGGAGCTCATCCGCATCGACCTTGATACCAATCTGGAAGAAACGATCAAGCTGTCCACTAGGGAGGTTCGCAAGATCGCAAAGCAGATCAAGGACCAAACGGCGGATTCAAACCCACTGGCTCACTCAATCGAGTACCCAGTCAAGAAGACTGGTGTGTACCGCCTGGGCAAGGTTCTGGATGAATACAAGCTTGAGGTCCAACGCACAACGAGGGACACCTATGTAGTGCCGTGCCCGAAGGCAGGTTTCCGGACGCCCGATAAAGAGGACCGGTGCATCAGGGACTTGTCCAACTTGCTTGTTGACGTCACCGGAACGCCGCCCCTGAAAATTGTCTACAGTCGGACAGGAAAAGATAACGATCGCAGCTTTCATTTCCAGAGCTTGCAGCCTGAAGATTATACCTCGCCTTTACTTGGGACCCCATCTTCTTCATTGACTCAAGTTGGTGATGAAGACATCTCCTGGGTCAAGCCCCATACGGTGGCCGTGCGCATCAACGAGACGCTGGATAGCCCAGGGCAGTGGCAGTACGCCGTGGACGAGGTTACGGATGGCTTCGGCAACGTTCAGAAGTACGCTCCGTCTGCCGAAGATGCGGAAGTGCGTCCCCGGCCTAAGCATCTGGCACGCAACTTCTTCGTCAAGGAGCGGCCCAGAGCTCGCTTGCAGGATTGTGACCTACGCAGACCGGTCAAGGTTGCCAAGGGCCAGAAGGCAAGACTTCCAGTCAGTTTCTCGATAGCCGGGAAGAACCCCGATACTTCGCATACATTGACTTGGGAGTTCTCGCCCATCGACTCTTTGACCAACAGCGGAGACCACGGCGATCAGGTTTCCTTGGGTTCTTTTACCGCAGCCAACTCCCACGACAAGCCATATGTTTCGGAGCCTGGTCTCTACACACTCAAATCTGTTTCTAGTGGCTCGTGCGAAGGCGAAGTGCAGGAGCCGTCATCTTGCCTGTTGCTCAACCCACTCGAGCCCCAGCTTGCTCTCCGTTCCGAAGAGATCCCCGACAAATGCGCAGGTAACTCAGTGGGACTCCGAGTTGACCTGGACTTCATCGGAACGCCACCATTCGTGGTTCGATACGACGTCGTTGACGAGCAGGGCAAGATCCGACACGAGCGGGTGGAAGCAAAGGGTCTCAGACAACAAGTCGAACTGAGACCCACTGCAGCTGGTCATCACAAGTACATCTTCAAGCAAATTGATGATGCTATCTATAAGGGTCAGCCTCTCAGCCCCGAAATGACGTTGGAAACGGACGTGAAGCCAGCCGCCTCTGCACACATTTCGCACCCGACCGGACTCAAGAGCGCTTGTCTCGAACAGGAAGTTGAAGTCGACATCCTCCTTCTCGGTGACGCCCCGTTTACGCTCGAATGGGAGCTGGTGCACGATGGAAAACGTAAATCTGAGCGTGTCACCGACATCGAGGGGTCATCGTACAAGATTAAGACTAGGCCTCTTGCGAAGGGCGGAGAGTACACACTCGCTCTCAACAGCGTCCAGGATAAGTCTGGCTGTCGCACGTTCCTGAAGGATGAGCTCAAGATCTCGGTAAGGCGCCAGCGGCCCCGCGCAGCATTTGGCTTGCTCGAGAACAAGCGCATCACCAAGGTCATCGAACACGCCGATGTCAAGCTGCCTTTGCGACTTCAGGGCGAAGGACCTTGGACTGTTTCTTACCGCAATGTTGATGGAAGTGATGAGATCTACGAAAAGACGTTGAAGAACGGCAACGATGTCCTTCCTGTCAGGTCCCGAGGCACCTACGAGATCGTCAACGTGAAAGACAACCAGTGCCCTGGTGTTGTGGACCCTCAGGCTTCCAAGTTCGAGGTCGACTGGTACCCTCGTCCAGAGATCACCGTGGTGCCGTCTGATACAATCACGTTGGATAAGGGCAAATACGTTAAACGTGATGTTTGTGAGGGGGACATCGACGCTTTTGAGGTCACCCTGAAGGGTAAGTTAATTCGCCATCTCAATTATCAAATCTCACTAACTCTTGCAAGGCTCGGCTCCATTCCATGTTGATTACAATATTCAGCACAAACCTCCCCAGGGCTATGCCTCGACCAACAAGAGGGATTTCGACACGTCTCTCAACAAAGCGTCCATTCCTATGGATACCTCCAAATCTGGAGAGTACACGTACCAGTTCTCCGCCCTCGCAGATAATCTCTACAACAGCGAGAAGAACTCTCGGTCACTCGTCATCGACCAAAGGGTCAACGCCAAGCCATCTGCTGCCTTCGTCAAGCCCGGTCAATCGTTCAAGTACTGCAAGACCGAGCAAGACAAGGAAGACACCATTCCTATCACCCTGAACGGTGTCGCTCCATTCTACATTGAGATCGAGATCAAGCATCACAGTGGCACCGTCCCCGAAACATATAGAATTCCTTCGATCCAAGGTAACACGTACGGCATTCACATTCCCAGGCAGCATTTGCGTCTTGGAATTCAGCATGTCCGCATCCGCGAGGTTAGAGACGCTCGCGGATGCCAAAAGAAGTACGAGATCGGTGCGCCATCTGTGCAAGTTCATCTCCACGACGCTCCCGCTATCTACCCTCTTGAGAGCCGAGGAGACTACTGCGTCGGTGAACGCATTGCTTATACGCTTTCCGGCACGCCTCCTTTTGAGATTTGGTACGATTTCCAGGGCCAGCAACGCAAGGCTAAGTCTAGCACAACCAACTTCCGTCGTATCGCCGAGTCACCTGGCGAATTTACCATCACCTCTATCTCTGATAAGGCCTCGGAGTGCCGCGCCTCTGTCGACATTACCAAGACTATTCACCCTCTGCCCGCCGTCAAGATCAGCAGGGGCCGACAGACTCGGGTGGATATCCATGAAGGCAACGAAGTGGAGATCCTCTTTGAGTTCTGGGGGACTCCGCCGTACGAATTCACATACACTCGCAGCTCCAATGCCCGTAAGGGCCAGAAGAGCGTGGTCCTTGAGACACGCCATGACGTCTCTTACGAAAGCAGCAAGATCATCCGCGCGAGCCAAGAAGGTACATACGAGGTGGTCGCGATCAAGGACAAGTTCTGCGCCTTCTCTACCCAGCAGGTTGCCGACAGCGGCAAAGAGCAAAAGCTGCTCAAATACTAGAATGAATACAACGAAACTGGGATAAAGGGGGGTATTTTCGGAATGAATACACACTAGCTTGGACTTGTTGCGTGTGACGAGAAAAGGGGCATGTTTTGTGTATACGTCTTTTGTTGGTGTGCATAGGCATTTTATATCATGGCATGGCGTTACAGACAGGGAAAAACCAAAGGTTGAATAGGGCTATAATCAGCGTGACCAAAGACAATTTCTTTTTGTAATCACTCAACTGAACCGCGAATCTGTGTGCGGACGTTGCGATGACATGGTAAAAAACACAACAAGAAAAACCGGACTTTTGATGCTCATGGACTTTTCCTAACCTCGCTATGATTCCCCAAATTACACCATCTACGTTTCGTAGATCCTATCTTTCATCCTCTATTCAATGAGCTCAATCTTCTTGATCAAGTCACCACCGATCCTAGCAATCTCCAGCAGCACAGCCGGTTTGTTCACCTCGACCACATCGCCCTCGTCGTCGTCGTCGCTGTCGCCCTTGACCCGGTGGAAGTTGTAGGGCAGACCGACACGGAACTTTTGCCGACTGCGCAGCTTGGGCTGCCAGATGGCGCCGATGACGGCGTCGCCGGACGCGCCGTGGAAGAAGACGAGGGTATCCTCGTACGCCGTCTCGAGCTCCGTCAGCAGGACCGTCGCCGGGTGTCGCGCGAGCGGCAGCGGGATTTTCCCCGTGCGCTCGTCGAGGTTCTTGAAGAGGGAGGTGCGGGTGCCCGCCTCGGAGGCGGCGTCGCGGGCGACGCGTTTCAGGCCCGAGGTGGAGAGGTGGAGGAGGACGTCGTAGTCTGCCAGGGACGGCTGGAAGAGCTCGGCGACGTCGAGCGCGATGCCTTGCTCCTTGATCTTTTTGCTGGAGGCTTTCGCGAGGCGGGTCATGCGTGTTGCGAGGAGCTTGGAGGGCCCCTGGCGGGTGTAGGCCAGGCCTAGGTGGTCGTGCGGGGTGGCGACGAAGAGGACTGCGTGGGACATTGTCGGGTCGCGGGCGCGCCAGGCCTCGAGGTGGTGCTGGGCGACGGCGCGGTCGTCGGCGGTCATGTCGTCGGAGGAGTCGACGACGAGGGCCTCGTCGCGCCAGTCCCAGCGGGAGAGGAAGAGGATGGTGCGGAGGAAGCCGGACATTGTGCTGGAGGGGACCTTCCAGGGGTTCGGGTTGAGGAAGACGTGGAGGACGAAGAGCTCGATGAGCTCTTCCGAGATGTGGCTCGCGAGCTTGTGCACGTTGAACCAGTGCTTGACGAGGCGGATCGTGTTGGAGAGGGTGGTGAAGCGGGTGCAGTAGGTTGTGATTGTCTGCGTGTGGAGGGGCAGGTGCTTGTGGCGCCAGTTGAGGTTGAAGAGGGCCTCTTCGGCCTGGACTCTGCTCTGGGGGTCCAGCGTCTTGTTCCTGGCTTGGCGGTCTAGGAGGGCCTCCTCGAGCTCTGCGTAGATGCGCAGTCGGAAAGCGGCACCGTTGGGGTAGATGATGTCCAGGTAGGCAAGGTTGTCGATATCCCGTGCTGCGTTGTCGCGACCGAGGCTCGTTGAGATGTTGTCGTGGGCAGCGCGTAACCGACGGTCAATGTCGAGCAGGAACTCAATCTTGGTCTCCTGGATCGCGACAAGGTTCTCCGGCCACTTGCTGGATGCCTCAAAGTAGAGGTTTACGTCCATCGGCGGAGGGCCGGATTTCTGAGAGAGCGCAAAGGGCGGCGTGACCGACGCGGATCGCAGTTCGGGGACAACGGGGGCGATTTGCCTAACCGAGAGCGGCATCTCCTCCAGGCCGCGGATGTCCTGCTCGAGCGTGCTGAAGGCCTTTCTCGCTGCCTCGAAGGATTCCCTGTCAAAGGGCGAGATGTCCAGGGAAGGGGGGATATCGGCATCGTGGAAGCGCAAATCGCCAGCACCAAGGCTCACGTGGCGTTGGAGGACGTACCGGACGATCTCTTCGCAGATTTCTGCAGACGTCTGCCGCGTCCACTGCACGCACTCGAGGATGCTGCCGTCCTGGAAGCGACGGAGCTCGGCCTTGTCACCCCAGAACTTGCGGAACTTTGCCGCCTCCTTCTCGAGCTCGGCCGAAGGACCATACTCCATCAAGCGTCCCATGTTGGCAGGGTCGAAGATGACGCCAACCTGGATGTTGGACAGGTTCGTGGGCCGGGTGCTGGTGATTGACCACGGTGCTGGGTCTTGACTCGCGAAATGAATCAGCTGTGACCTTTCCTTCAACGCCTTCTTCAGAACGGTGTAAGCCTTGAAGCTTAGATCCCAGACGGCACCTCGTCGATCGGGGTTTGTGCTTTTTGAGTTGCTGTCCACGTTTTGGATCTCGAAAATGCTATCGAACAGGTGTAGCGGCAAATCGGCTTTGGTGATGAAGGTCGGCTCGAACTGGTTTGCCAGAGTGTCGTTGAGTACTTCCGTGGTGGTGCTGGCGTGGAAGTGGAGAAGGCTCGCTGACCAGGGGCTCATCTTGTATAAAATGTTGACTTCACGTTCGGGATCGAACATGACGGGGCCGTTCTCTCGAATGAGGTCAGCGCCCAGCTTGTATGTGCCAAAGACAAAGGGCTTCTTAGCAAACTCGGTAGACGCAAGGAACTGGACCGTGGCCTTGAATAGCTCAGTGCTGCTCAGAGCCGAAGAAAGCGCCGGCTGGCCGTTCCGTCCACCGGTCTGCAGCAGCAACGCCATCATGATTGCCCATTCAAAGTGACCGAATCCACCCTTGGCCAGCGAACTGCCCAAACCTCGTTGTTGGAGCCAGATTCTTCCGAGTATGCAAGCGTCTGCGAAGGCTGCGCAATCCGCCTTGGCTCTAGTGAGGACCCGCAGATATGTGACAAATGTGTCTTCAGCCTTAATGGTCGAGTTGTAGAAGGGCGTAGACACAGTCGACTCCTTGGCGTTCTCCGGCTGCCCATTTCGGTTGCTGTTGTACGCGGGGTGCAACTTCTTCTTGGGGAAGACACCTTCCGGCGCGCAAGGAATGATCCGAATGACGAAATCCGCCTTTGAAGACCCCGATTCGGCCTTCTCGTCGCTCTCGTCGCTTTCTGACGATTCGGATGTTGAAAAGGGTCTGATGGAGAGGACGGGCAGAAGGGCGTTGCCATTGAGATTCTCGAACTCCAGGTCGGCCGATCCTGCCAACTCCTTGCGCAAGGCGGCTGCAATATTCGCAATATAGTAGGCTCTGCGGTAGAAGTAGCGCATGTTCTGGTGATCCTTTTCTTGGAATAGCGAAGCCGGCATCTGCACAATCATGTCCACACCCTTGTTGGCCTGGGCCTGGATCATCGTCTTCGAGACGTAGCTGCCCACGACATTGTAAGCGGCGGGCTTTTCGTATGACAGCTTGTACGGCGCATCGTCGGCGGGTTTCGGGTCCGGATAGGGAATCTTGATCTTGTTCGTCTTCTGGAACTTGCGCGTGGCTTCGGCGATCTACAACGAGGTTAACACAGCCTGTGTCTAGTGGGGGGAGCAGCATCATCGGGGATTACGAACAGGAATAGGACCATGAGGCTCAATTCCTTGGATCAGGTTTCTGATCTTATGCAACAGGGCGTCAGCGCCATCGAGAGCCTCGGCGTAGTCGACCTTGACCTCCTTCAACAGTTCGTCCGTCTGTAGGACGAATGGACTCGCCGTCGCGATGTTGGCAGAGATCTTGGAGTCGCCCTTGTGGGAGACCTTACGTCGCTTGGCGCTCTGTTCCATTTTAGCGACTTGAACGGTTCAGCCCGGTGTATATGATGTACGGGTGGGCTGTCCAATTCGTGACCGACAAGCGCAATGATACAAAATCACAGCAATACGGGTCGCAACCTCAGATCCATTCTACTGCTGCACCAAAGGCGCAGCGATGCTGGGAAATTTTTTGAGCGTGGGGCAGCCGATAAGAGCTGGGAGAAAACTTATCCCTGGCCGATTGTCCGATAAGACATTGGACTTTGCGACGGCTCCATCTTAACTTTGCGGTCGCCAATCAGCGGCTAGGCATCTTCAGGCGTACGGATACACCCCGCCTCAAATCGTCCAGTCCATAAGCTACCTTACCTGGCGCGCTCCTGGTTACCTAAGTTATCCAGCGGATACTGCACCCCGACCATGCAGCCATGGGGTTGGATAAATATTAAAAGACGTAGGACAGTCTCATCAATTGAGGTCACCATATCAGTATGCGACCTGTGCAGCTTGGATATCCAATGGTGACCTGCTTCTTGGGGCTCAACGTGTTTTCTTTTGGAGCATTTGCATCGCAGCAATGGCCGAGGATACAGAAGAGAGGCTAGCGGAACACACCGGGGATTTCTCCACAACATCGGATGGCAACGAGCCGCTCGAGTGCCGGACTGCGTACCGAAGGTTCGGGGCTAATGATGACAGACGCAGGGGACCGCAGAGCTCTGAACCTCGCCAGCGACCCAGCCAAGCCGGCGCGCGCCTCGAGGGGTTGTGCATGCCGCCGGTATCGCAGTGACAATTTGCTGGTAGGCTGGGGGTTTTACCATGCGTTGATCCATTGTCGAGGGGACTGAGTGGTTGCAGAGAGCGCCTGTTCGGAACTGAGGTTGGAAATTCCTGACTTTTGTTCCGCTTCGGCAGAGTCCTCGGCAAACGGCGCCGCTTCCCGAACCGATCCCCGAGTTCACCCATAATAGTCCATAGCTGTATGATTGATGTTCTGATGTTGAGCCTACCCTCTGGAGACGCTGTCACTATTTACTCTACGCGGGATAAAGAAGGTGTAGACAAAACAAAGCATAGGTGCAACTGGGTATGCACTCCCTCCATCAGAGGCTCAGAATTGTCTTTGCGGGGTTCAGACGGGGTCAAGGGGAAAGCTGGAGGTGGACTTTTCCCAGTTTGGCGTCACCCCAGAGCCCAAGCCGCAAGAACATTTAGCCCCGCCACTTTCCGAGTCGCGGAACATGAGAGGGGGGAGTGCTTAGCTAACGCTGCCAAAAGGTGCCTGTCGACCCCAGAGTTGGAGCTTCTTTGTCTGCTGGAGGTTCTCAGACTCGCCAGCAGGCCCAAGCTTGAACCCTCGTCTTTCCTCTTGCCGAGCTCAATCCCGAAGGGATGGGGCGGAATCAGGTACCCCCCCAGACACGCTCTCCCAATCCATCCCACATACTGTGCTCTGCGGCAATTCACGGTCTTGGAGCTAGGTCCTGGGGGATAAACGTAGATGCAATAAATTGGCCGGGGCCCCTTCGGAATCCCTCGTGACGAAAGGCGTTTCTTCTCTCCTTCTCCCTCCCCAATTCCTCTCTCCAGCTTCATTCCCAACTCCTGTCAATAGCTTCTTTGTCGTTGTCACTCTTGCGTACGGTGACCTGCTTCAGTCCGTTGCTCAACCGTACTCTCCGGCCCTTGTAACCCTCCGCTGTAGTCACGTACTACCATCCACACACCCTCACACACCACGATGCCTTCAGCAGCTCTGTGTGCTCGCTCATTGCGAGCTTACGCTCGCCATGGCTCCAACGTATGTCCAATTGATCCGGCAGTGTCAAATCTCAGCCCGCGTAGCCCAAACTAACCCTTTGGTGACAATCAGCACACTGCCATTCTTGCCCGCGCCTTCTCAGCATCTGCGCGGAGGCCAGAGATCAACAAGGTCTACCCTTCAGCTACTGAGGCTCTCAAGGACATGAAGCCCAACTCCACACTTCTCTGCGGTGGCTTCGGTCTCTGCGGTGTTCCCGATACCCTGATTGACGAGGTCCTGAACAAGCCTGAGATCACTGGCATCACCGCCGTCTCTAACAACGCCGGCACCGATGCTTCCGGCCTCGGCAAGCTTCTGAAGACGAAGCAGATCAGCAAGATGATTGCCAGCTACATTGGCGAGAACAAGACCTTCGAGAAGATGTACCTCACCGGTGAGGTTGAGCTTGAGCTTACCCCCCAGGGCACACTCGCTGAGCGCTGCGCCGCCGGCGGTAAGGGTATTCCGGCCTTCTACACCCCGGCCGCCTTTGGCACCGTGGTGCAGACTGGCGAGCTGCCCCTCCGCAACAAGGCCGACGGCTCTCCCGACCAGTTCTCCTACCCCAAGGACGTCAAGGTCTTCAACGGCAAGTCATACCTCCTAGAGGAGAGTATCGCCGGTGACTACGCCTTCGTCAAGGCCTACAAGGCCGACAAGCTCGGAAACTGCCAGTTCCGCCTGGCCGCCAACAACTTTAACGGTGCCATGGGCCGCAACGCCAAGATGACTATTGTCGAGGCTGAGCACATTGTCGAGCCTGGTGAAATCTCCCCCGAGGCTGTCCACCTGCCTGGCATCTACGTCAAGCGCGTCATTCAGAGCACCACCCCGAAGAACATTGAGAAGTACACCTTCGCCAAGGACCCCAACGACGCCGATGCCAAGAAGGCCCTCGGCACCGGTGACACCGCCGCCAAGCGCGAGCTCATCGTTCGCCGTGCCGCCAAGGAGTTCAAGAACGGCATGTACGCCAACCTGGGTATCGGCATGCCCATGCTCGCACCCGGCTTCGTCGGCCCGGAGGTTGAGGTTCAGCTTCAGTCCGAGAACGGTATCCTTGGTCTCGGCCCCTACCCCACCAAGGGCAACGAGGACGCCGACCTGATCAACGCCGGCAAGGAGACCGTCACCCTCAAGCCCGGTGCCGCCGTCTTCGGCAGCGAGGAGAGCTTCGGCATGATCCGCAGCGGCCGCATCAACCTCACCATCCTCGGTGCCATGCAGGTCAGCGCCAACGGTGACCTCGCCAACTGGATGTTGCCCGGCAAGGTCAAGGGCTTCGGTGGTGCCATGGATCTCGTCAGCAACCCCAGCGCGACCAAGGTCGTTGTGACCATGGAGCACACCGACAAGAAGGGCAACGCCAAGATTGTCAAGCAGTGCGCTTTCCCCTTGACTGGCAGAGCCTGCGTGTCAAGAATCATTACGGAATTGGTAAGTCTCTTTCCACCTCCTTTCTACCCTAGCTCCTATGGGATGATGACATGATACTAACGTGCCATGCAGGGTGTCTTTGACGTCGACTTCGCCAACGGACTGACCCTCATCGAGATTGCGGACGGAGTTACGGTGGATGAGATCAAGAGCAAGACTGAGGCGCCCTTCACCGTCGCCGACGACCTGAAGCCCATGTTGTAAAAGGAGCATATTGTATGAGGGAGACTTCTTGGAGAATGAATGAATCTGTGGAGGAGGTATATACCCGTCACGATGGGTACGCCATTGTCATCATCTAGAGTACGGCGTCAAAGCTTAGGGATCAAAATGATAGCCATGATTTTTGCTTTTCCAACCTATTAGTACTACAGATGTCCAAACTGCCCTCGATGCTGCCAAACGCGATGCACCTAAACGCCAGCTCATGAAAAACGGGTAGGTAATAATTACATCATCTAATGGTGCAAAGCTGTTGGCACTACTCTTCCAATATCGAGTATGGCTTGAGTGACGAGTGTTTTACACTCAGTTCATCGAGACTGGGACCAACATTAGCCTCGGTCTCCGAGGACTTACCCGTCTCTCATCTCAGAACAGACTTCAAGAACCCATGAAAGACTGCAGAATGTCATCAAGCCTCCGCCTCTTCTTTCTGTTGGGGTTCAATCCCGTCTCGACCTTGCCCAGCTCTACCTTTGGCCTCAACGACTCCGTCGGCTTCCGCGCTGGCTCCTGCTTGGCCAACCCCGACGACCTCCTGAAGAACGTGTACCTGCACGTGGCGAAGAGTCCCCGGCGCACATACGAAACGGCTGGCGTGATGCCCGGCCTGCCGGACCCGCAATGGCCGAGCTGGAGGCATGCGAGTGGCTTCGCGGGTAGCACCAGCTGTTCCGACACCACCTTGAGTAACGTACCCGTCTTCTGACCCGCTCTCTTGAGGTCTGCGTCCCCTGTGAGCTGGCCGAGGAAGGAGTACAGCCAGAAGCCCCACGTCTCGAAGGGGAAACCCTTGCAGGTTTGCGCCTCGTAGCCCGGCACGTCGACGTACATGGATAGATTCCTCTTGGCCGCATCGCTGAGATGGTCGAGAAACGGAGGGGCGTCCTGGCCGTCTGGAGAAGATGGCTTGATGGTGATGGGCTGGTTGCTGCTCTGACAGAAATTCATCAATCCGTCGTCAATGTTGCGCGCCATGCCCTGGAGCTGTCTCGGCTTGCTGTCCTTGCCCTCCGCCGTATCAACGGCGCCGTCGAAGAGTAAGAGGTACCACAGCAGAGAATCGTGCGGGCCGTGCAGCGGCTCGTCAACCTCCCAGCTATTCTCCCCCGCGGCGCCCCAGGCGTCTCCCCAGTCACTCCTCGACGCGTTGACGTCGTACAGCGCCAGCGCGGGGAACTTGGAGACATACAGGAGCGAGTGCGTCGTGACGGACTCATCGCCCCAGAGACGGAGGACGCGGAGGAGCGGGAAGGGGTCGTCCATCTCGGACCAGCTCCTGACGAGGCGGTCGTCGACTTTGGGGAAGCTGGGGGCGTGTTGCTCGTCCATGACCGACGCCGACGACGCCGGCTCGATGATTTCGAGGATGGCGAGGTTTCGGAGCTTGGGCAGCGCCAGCAGCTCGTTCTCGCCAAAGGAGCAGGACCCCGTGATGGTCAGGTGCGTCACAAAGTCCACGTTGGGCGACTCGAGGGGTTTGAGGTAGTGGCGGAGACTCGCGCCGCTGGGCTGGCATATGTGTTGGCGATAGCGATATAGGCCCAGCGTCTTTTCGTCGTCCTCGACGAGGAGGAATTTGGAAAAGACCTTCCAGGCTTGGAAGCATACACCTCTATACATCAAAAAAACAAAACAATGAATATCATAATGTGCCATTTTTGGAGTAATTAAGAGGTTGACCAACCTATTCTCCAAGAGCCGCCATATCCTCCACAAGTACCGCCGCGGCAGGTCTTCACGGGCGAGATGGTGTTCTTCCACGTCGCCGATATTCTCCGCTATCGTGTGCACCGCCATGTCGGCGAGCGACCTCGCGCCCTTCATGCCTTGGCCGCCGCGACCTCTTCGTGGTTGCCGGCCGGTCCGCCGTGACCAGTCCCGGCCATTTTGGTACGTGTCGGGGGGCCGCTGTGCGACGACTTCTTTGAAGACTTGTCCGTTTTGGTCATACATGAGAGACGGTGCATGCAGAAAAACTGAGCAGAGATAGCTTAGGAGATCGAAAAGCAGTTGAAAACTGTATCACCTTTGAGAGTTCGTCATGGTTATGGCGATGGGTGAGGTGAGATGACGGGTGAGCAAGGAACGGGCTCAGTGAGAGACCGAAACACCGTGCCTATACTGTATAACATACCTCCGCACTGTATAGCCGAGATAACCTCACACCAGTGACAGCGCTTCTGCCGTAAGAACCAGGGCTCTGGGACAGTGAACAGAGCGCATCATAGGCTGGAGCTTGACAGTCAGGTTTGTGATTGACGTCTGGAACGATGTTTAATGCGCCCCAGCACAGTCACGGCATCTCACTACACGCAAGGTAAATGCGGTGGGAAACAATGTATCGCTGCAAAAAATTTCTCTAATCACCAATACAGCCGAAGCTGCCACGGGTCAGAGGGTAAGTGTGCGAGTAAAGTGCGTCAGTCTCTCCTCCTGTTTCCCCTCCAGACACATTCATTGATAACGTGAAAGCCAGAGTGAATAAGGAGGATTAATATGTTTTATGATTAGGTAAAGAAGAAAAGAGAAAAAGAGGAAGCGCAAGCTTTTGCGCGCGATCTCAGCCTTGATATTGGTTTTCTGAGAGTGGGGCCAGTGGAGAGGGTGGTTGGTTGGTTCGCGCTTAGGTTTTGCCGGTGGCCGGGATTCACTTTCAGTTGGAGATGCGGCTCGATACCTTGGTGGGCCACTTGCAAGTCTCTTTGGCATTTCATTGCGATGAACTCGTTTCACAACTGGGTTGGTCTTCGGATTGAAGACAAATATGACTTACATCCACGATTTTACCACACTGAGAGCTCTTAATCTTGTAGCATGGACTGGATTGAACCAACGGAGATTTATCCCAAGCAAAGTGAGAGGCTACTCCTACACTTTGAGGACTAGTCGCAGTTGATTGATGAACTACCTACCACACAGTCAAATCTCACTGAGGAACTCACTTATTCGTTGGTACATTGTATCAAAAACTAAGTTCTCCCTGGCAAAAGGCCAATCACTGGTATTCTCTTGATTACCTTCAGTTTTGGTATATTACCTTAGGAGGAGTCTATAAAGAACCGAGTGGAGTCAATCCACGTACCGAATGAGAGCCGCCAGATTGAAATCATCCTTCGATTGGCCTCACCCTTTTCCCGTCTCTATCGGGGTCATTATATCAGGGACCGCGGCCTTGTACCTGAGGGAGGGTAAGATGTTGCACCTGTAACTAAAGTGAGGTGATTGCCGAAAACATACTACGCGTGGCTTAGATGACAGACATTCTGCACATGTGCATCTCCTGACACAGGCTGTCTACATGGAAGCCTGCCCGCTTTAGCGCGGGGCACAAAGTCGTGGCGGTGAAAAAGAGGCCAAAGAGTGGCCCCCTCGGGTAGAAATGGGCTGCTGCCGCCGGCCAATGAAGGTCAAGGTGTTTGTGTTTGCGGGACTCTGCAGGTTCAGGGACTGAAATGGACTGCAGTATCGTGCTTTGCGCGCCGTAACCCAACGATGCTGTTATGGCCCATTTTGGTAACTTGGCAGGGCGAAATACCGTAATGATGATTGCCCCTCTGATCTGCCACACCCTATTAAGTCTGTGACTCTTCGAGCTATGCCTTAGTGTCTACCCAATGGGATCATAACTGAAGTCCGATTCACCGTGTTGACCCTGCTTTATCTCCAGTGAATCCCTCTTCCTCTGCTTCTAAGGAAATCTCCGACACCATAACCTTTTTCTTTAAAAACCACCACGCTCAAGTGCAGCCGCCGCCCACCAAAGCAGGACAGCACACTTTTACCCCGCCATCCTACCCTTTGCGCCAACTATCTTTGCTAAACATCCCACTTCGACCCCGCAATCTCACTTTGTCTACGCAGACAATCAGAAGCAAACCAGCAGAAAAAAACAGAACCTCATCACAGTCAAAATGGCAGGCGGACAACCAGGAGGCAACTCTCGCGGCCGTGGCGGCAAGTTCAGAAAGTTCACCCGTGGAGGTTCGTCAAAAATTCGCCTCAGTGATACCCGTCCCGTTGAAGCGCAGGCTGACATTCTACTGATTGGAAAGGTGGCAAGCACTTCTCTCGTGATCTCAGACCCCTCGACGCCGATGGCAACGAAATCAACATGTGGGCCGCCGGCTCCAAGAAGAAGGACGAGGAGAGCTCCGAAGAAGATTCTGAAGAGGATTCTGAGGAGGAGTCCGACTCTGACGAGGGCGGCGCCGCCCAGGCCGAGTTGTCTCGTGCCGATAGAAAGGCTGCCGCAAAGGCTCGCAAGGATGCCGCCATAGCCAAGAAGAAGGCCCAGGCCGTCGAGGTCGGCGACTTGCCCCCCAGCGATTCCGAAGAGGAGAGCAGCGATGACGACATGCCCGCCAACCCCAACCACTCCAAGGCCTCTCGCAACCAGACCAAGGCGCCTGCCCCCAGCGCCGACGTTGACGAGGCCGCCGAGGGCGTCAAGAAGCTGACCGTGGCCAACAACCGCAAGGAGCGCGAGAGCATGGAGGCCGCGCAGGCCAAGGAGAGATACCGCAAGCTGCACGAGGCCGGCAAGACGGACGAGGCCAAGGCCGATCTGGCGCGGTTGAGACTCATTCGTGAGCAGAGAGCGGCTGATGCTGCTCGGAGAGATGTAAGAAGTTCAGCTCAGATTTCGTTTTACCTCCTAGACATTAAGACTAATCATCTAATTTTTTGCAGGCCGAGAGAGAAGAGCGCGAGGCCCAAGAGGCTGCGAAGAAGAAGGAGATTGAGGCAAAGGAGGCCAAGAAGCGTGAGGCCGCCCTCGGCCCTTCAGCGAAGAAGGGCAAGAAGTCCAGCAAATAAGCCGGTCCTGGCCAAGCCGGGCATTCAGTGCTCTTTGGCAATCTGGACACGACCTCAAGTTATATACCATCGTTCTTCCTGGTCCATATTCGATCCCAGCATCGCGTGCCCCGGACACCATGTGGAAGCCACAAATGTGGACAAAAGATTTTGTGTGCCAAAGCCCAATTGCTGCCATAGGCTGTTCTGCCAGACTCCGTGAAAATGCTCTATTTTACATGAAGCCAATGTACAATACCTCGCGCAGTGCAGATTCATGATTTGTCTCACATGCCACTCAACCCATCCGATCCAACGGCGTCATGCCACACCTGATCAAAATCCACGCCCTCTTTTTGGAACAGATCCCGGATCTGCTTCGCCACTACAACTTGCTTCTCGGGGCCGAACCCACCTGGCTGCGAGGACTCGAACTGGACGATCTCGATCCACCGGAAGAAGAGGTTCTCCTTGCCAATTGCGTGGAGAGCATCCCTGAACTGGAACACCTGTCTCCGTCTGTCGTCTTCCTTTGCCGTCACGCCCTCTTCCTCAACTGACATCCAGCCGTAATCTTCATGATGCACCAGTACCAGGCGTCTGAAGGCATCTAGTGCGACGTCGTTGCGATCAACCATGGTGTGAGCGTCAATCATAGCCTGCCAGTCGAGATCCCACTGTCCAGTCATGGTGAGGTAGCCAGTCTTCTCCTGAAGGAGAAGAGGGGAGCAAGCTTGCCGGATGACCTGCTGCAGCGCCTCGTTGCGCTCCCTGTCCTTGAAGATGTCGCCCAGCTGCTGGTCCCACTCCCGGCTGCGCCGGACGTAGATTTCCTTTTCGCGAAAACCGACCTTCCACCGCCAGCTGACCGGGTTGCTGTACGACGTGCCAAAGACGAACTCGACGGGCCACGGCCAGACAAAGATGAAGAGCATGAGATCCAGGGTTAGCGAGCCGCCGCGCTTGGCGACCTCCCAGAGGAGCTGTCCCCAGGTCGAGTCGGCGGTGGGGAAGGTCGTCTCGTTGGGGTAGCCCATGGCGGACTGGACGAATTTGAAGTAGTAGGGCAGGATCCAGTACATGCGCAGGACGAAGAGCGCGGCGACGGCCAGGTTCATGCCGACCGGCACGAGGAAGATTTTCTTTTTGAACTCCACGGGCTTGGAGTCGATGTGGGTGATGTAGACGTGCTTTTGGTCAAGCGTCTCGATGAAGGGTTGGAGGACCTCTGCTGGCTTCTTGAAGGGCTTCGGCGGCGCGCCCACTGCCGCTTTCTTGGGCGCCTTGGATTTGACGGCCTTCACTTTTGGCGCCATCGTGACCGGTTCCGCGGACACTTACTGTGAACCAGTTGTGCTTGTGAAATGTGAGTGAGAATAAGTGAGCTCGACCCAGGGCTCTTTAGCTACAAGCTGGCCGAATTTGCTTTACAAATGGGGGCAAGGGGGTCGCATGCCACCAGGTACCTGCCCCTGACGTACCGGGTGGTGGTGGGTCCAAGAACTGTCCAATTGCCTCCTGGCAGCGATTGGCTGCACATGCTGACCTCTCCAATTGCCCTGGGGGAGCTCGAGAAATTTCTGGGGCATTTCGAAGGAGCTCGAGCTCGACCTTGACTTTCTCCAGGCATTCCTTCGCAGCCTCCCATGTTGCGCCCAAATACAAATCATGCTTAGATGTAGGATATGGAACGTAAGTAGAACTATTCCCGAGTGATCGAGGTCTTTGCACATAATCTAATAGCTTCTTTAGGAGCGAAGCAGTGCTTACGTCTGCGCCTTCTGCCGCCACCCCGCCCTGCACCGGCAGCGTGATCTCGGTCGACCAAACTACTCCGATTCGACGAAGCATATATCGACCGGCAGCAGAGGATTCGCGTCATGGGGAGGTAGCAAGGGCTCTATCGGCTCGGGCATTCCTAGGAAGTCACCCGCTCCGGCCAACGGCTCCGGATGGGGAGCGTCGGCATTTGGTGCAGGCACGCCGTCAAAAGCACCGAGCCCCGACGGCCCAGCAGTAGCGGCCCCCGTAGATCGAAGCAACGACGTCGATGATGGGCTTTTACCACATGAGCGCGCCGCGCGCCAGAAGCTAGCCACCCACAAAGCCGCACAGGAGAAGGCCGTGCAGGACAAAGCTGATGCGACGAGAAAGGCCCAGGATGCTTTGGGGCAGCCCGACCCGAGACAACGAGGGCCTAAGGGAGGTCTCGGTAGCGGTCTTGGAAGTGGAGGCGTTCGAAGTGGCGCGCAAAGAGGCTTGGGAAGAGGCCTTGAGAGCGTCCCTACAAGTGCAGGAGGAAGAGAGGAAGAAAAGAAGCCGAGGCAGTTTTTCAGTGGCTTAGGAGATGGCCGTAAAGGAGGCCTTGGAGGTGGCCTTGGAGGAAGCTCTAAAGGTGGCTTGGGAGATGCCAACACAAAACCGCGAACTCAAGGCGGTCTCGACGAAAGGCCTTCACGTTCAGCACCAAGATCCGACTGGAGACATCGTCATGATTCAGATCAAGCCCCGCCAAGCACACCTGTACCGCATCACCGACGCGCTGAAAGAGATGGTCTCGGTGGTCTGTCGTCCCAGAGGGACTCGCGTCAGCGGAATGGTCTCGGCAAGTCAAACGCACTGGGCTCGGGCAGCTGGAGCCAACTCTCAAAGAAGACTCAAGACTCTAGCATTGATTCCGAGGGACTTTCGAGAGAGAACTTTTTCACCAAATTTCAAGAACGGGTGGCCGAAAGCCCCATCCGGAACGACAGAAACCCACGATCATCACGCTCAGAACTTGGTGGCTTGAGCGAAGACATATCGGGGGGCTATGCACAAGCCGCACCGAACACGTCTCAAAAGCCAGAGTCCAAGACAAGAGAGTTCGATGAGTCCTACGAGATCAACCGTGACTCTCGACGACGCGACAAGACCAGCAACCGTCGCGGGGATAGTTATGCACCCTCTCGGGGATCGTACAAGTCAAAAGGGCAGTCACGGTGGGAGGACGATAATGATGAATGGGAAGATGGTGGTATAAGTCCAGCCGAACGCCGCCGTCAGAAGGCTGAGGCAAAAGCACAAAGAGCTGCGGAAGCTGCAGCAGCTGCAGCTGTCCCGAGTATCTTCCTGCCTGAGTTCATCAGCATATTAAATTTGGGCTCAGCGCTGAAGATGAAGAGTCGCGAGTTTCTGAAGGCTCTGGCAGAAATGGGCTTCGAAGACATTACCGAGGACAGCATCATGACGGGAGAAACCGCGGCTCTAGTCGCTCAGGAGTTCGGGTTTGAACCAAAAGTTGATACCGGCGCTGCGAGGGATCTCAAACCTCGGCCTCCTCCGGAAGATGTCTCGGTATTGCCGCAACGGCCCCCTGTTGTGACCATCATGGGCCATGTCGATCACGGAAAGACTACGCTCCTCGATTACCTCAGGCAATCTTCCATTGCGGCGCAAGAACACGGCGGTATCACTCAGCACATCGGTGCCTTCATGGTAAAGATGTCTGAAGGAAAGCTCATCACCTTCCTCGACACACCTGGTCACGCGGCCTTCTTGACCATGCGCCAACGTGGTGCCAACGTCACGGATATTGTGGTCCTGGTTGTGGCAGCTGACGACAGTGTCAAACCTCAGACTCTGGAGGCTCTGAAGCATGCCAGATCCGCAAAGGTGCCAATGATCGTGGCCATCAATAAGTGTGATAAGGAAGATGCGCGCCCGGATCAGGTCAAGGCAGACCTCGCTCGCCATGGTGTCGAGATCGAAGACTTTGGTGGTGACGTACAAGTTGTTTGTGTGAGCGGAAAGACTGGTCAAGGCATGGCTGAGTTGGAGGAGAACATTGTCACCTTGGCTGAAATTCAAGACATGCGAGCCGAAGCCGATGGTATGGCTGAAGCTTGGGTGCTTGAAGCCAGTATAAAGCCATATGGCAAGTCTGCCAACGTGCTCGTCAAGCGTGGCACTCTACGCCTCGGCGACTTCATTGTCGCAGGCACTGCCTGGGCTAGGGTTCGAGTTTTGCGAAATGAGGCCGGACAGGAGTTGGACGAGGCGCCGCCTGGAACCCCTGTCGAGGTTCTGGGCTGGAGAGACGAGCTACCTGCTGCTGGTGACGAGATTCTTCAGGCACCCGACGAAGACCGAGCGAGGGTGGCTGTCGACTACCGCGAGGAGATGCGGGAGAGAGAGGCATCTTCGAAGCAGTTGGCTGAGCAGGAGCTTCGCGAACGTGAGGCCAAGATTGCTGCTGAGATTGCGGCAGAGGTTGAGGCAGCAGATGGAGATGCCGTCGAACCGGCTTCAACCACGAAAATTATCAATTTCATGGTTAGGGGTGACGTCGTGGGCTCCGTCGAAGCTGTATGCGCGACTATTAACGAGATTGGCAACAATGAAGTGAGGCCTCGTATCCTCCGGTTTGCGGCTGGCCAGGTTTCCGAGTCAGATGTTGAGCATGCCGAGGCATCGAACAGTGTCATTGCCAACTTCAACAGTACCGTACCCGGCCATATCAAGGCCATGGCGGAGCAAAAGGGCGTCAGAATTATAGACCACAGCGTCATCTATCACTTGGCAGACGATGTCAAGCAAGTCATGTCAGAGTCCTTGCCGGATAAGGTGTCGTCCAAGGTTGTCGGCGAGGCGGATATCCTTCAAATTTTCCCCATCAACATCAAGGGACGCAAGTATAAGAACATTGCCGGATGCAAGGTCAGAAACGGTTCGGTCACTCGATCAACAATGGCGCGCGTTCTGCGCGGAGGCGAAAAGATGTTTGAAGGTAAGCTTTCCCCCTTTCATCACCGTTGGTGTGAGTAGCGGCCTAATCTGACAACAAATGTAGGCAAGATTGATACTCTCAAGCACGGCAAGAAAGATGTAAATGAAATCAGAAAGGGCTCCGAGTGCGGTATTGCCTTTGACGGATTTACAGACTTCCATGTTGGCGACCAAATCCAGATGTACGAAGAGGTGAGAGAGAAGAGGTCTTTGTAAGATAATGGGGACAGCTGTAAGACGTTTGTACGAGATGACAAGACGAGGCCGTGGGTATAGAGTTAAGCAACAGTGGTGCTTGAGAGTTTCTTGACATCAAAGCTGTGCTCGGGAGGAGGACGAACGTATTCGGAGACGCAACTCATACAACGCCATACTGTAAAACAACTTGTGTAACCAGCCTATCATGGCTGCTATAGAATATTTGGGGAGGCATTTGGCCACCTCAAACTTCGTCATGTATTATTCATTTATTTTTACCACCGTTTCGGGGCAGAAACCGTATTCGACGAGAACGTCCTACTCGTAGTCGTCGCTTGCGACCGCTCCTTCTCGAGCTTAGCCAACCCAATCTTGTCCGTGACAGGTGTGGCATTGATGATGTTGTCGAACTCGTCATCGTCCTCTCCATTATCAGAGTCGGGCTCAACATCAGAGTCCGGCTTCAAGTTTTGTGGCCGTGCTATCGACTCGGGCTTCTTCTTCTCCTCTGCTGCCGACGGGTTAGAGAACGTCTTTGACGCAAGAACTTTGCGCCGTATCTCCTCCATTGCCGCGTCGTCATCGCTGTCGTCTGATATCGCGTAGGGGTCTTTGTCGTCCTCTTCCTCTTCATGGTCTTTTGCGGGCTTCTTGCCCAGGTATATGCCGTCAACGCTGTCGCCTTCGCCAGACTCGTCTCCGCTCTCGTCATCTTCGTCGTCATCATCATCTTCCTCCTCGTCAGAGTCTACCATGGCTCTCCTGTTTGTGTTTCCTCCCTTCCACATGTCGTCCGCGTCAGCATCTTCTCTGCTGTCCGCATACTCCTTGTCAAGCCTGTCCAGCCATTCCTCCTGAACCTTCTTCACCCCCTTTTCGTCTTCGCTCGCGGCGTATTTCTTCAACAGACTCCCGTTGATCTCCAAGAATGCCTCGCCATAGGAGAAGGGCGCAAGAACCTGCTCCGACCACTCGGGGTGCCCGCAAATGTAAAACGCCGCCGCGAGCGCCTCGACACAGTTCAGCTTCCACGGCTTGCCGTAGTTGACGGTGTTCGCAGCCACCAAGTACGGCAGCAACCGCTCGCACTTGCCTCCCACTTTATTCCACTGGACGTCCTTCATGCGCGCCCAACTGCACTCGACAACGGCGGCGCCGTACTGGTCCATGAGGTCGCGGTCGGCCGGGGAGACGGTGTGTTTGCCATTGGGCGTGATGATGACGCCGTTATGCCTCTGACCGACGTGGAGATCGCGCATCATGCCCATTCGGATCAGCTTCTTTCCGGAGCACCGCTTGGGGTCGCAGTGGCCAAGATCCCAGCATGCTGCCTTGAAGGATGGGCGGGTGGAGGGGCCGTCAGTGTCGTCGCCATCGCGGGGTTGGCGTTGTCGCGGCGGTCCCGAGTGGAGCTTACGACCGCGGGAGCTGAAGTTGTCTTTCTTGTGGCGGACCATCTTGGAGAGGTATGTTACTGTGGGATCGCAGGGTGACTGAACGAAGGCCAAAGGGTTCGGTATCTCCTTGGGCGAACAAAAGTTTGGCGGGGTGTTTGGAGGGGCAAATCTCGAAAATGACCAGAAAAAACATTACAGTGCATAACAAGGTCCGAATATGCCAGTAAGCGTGATATCTCCGAATAAGGTACAGAAGTATGGCAAAGCCGCCCGTAGGTCAAGCACAGGCCACCTTTTGGTGGCTCCTCTTCCCGCGCCGCCTGTCACTCAGCAGCCCCTCGTCACTCGGCCACAGATGCCATCGGTACCTATCACAGGGTTCATGAGGGATGCCTGCGCCGACCTAATCCAATCTGTCCAATTCGCAGGCGCTCGCTCGGCCAGCTGTTAATTGTACACGGCCAACCCAACCCATTCATCGTCTTCGGATGCGCTTCTCACCCTGAGAAATTTGGACGAACGACGAGATCCCTAACCCGCCAAGATAGCTCCCTTACCTCCCCGCCCGAGGCCGCCCACGAACGTAACAGCCGCAACGACGACGATGGAGGCCGCATCAGCCAGAGCTGCGGCCCGAGACCGCTGGGGCGAAATGGGCGCTCCCACGCCGTCTCAGCTCCAGCGCTTCATTCAGGCCGCCTGCAGTCCCGAGAATTACGAGCCGAACCTCGCTCTGAATCTCGAGATTTCCGACCTGATCAATTCCAAGAAGGGTTCCGCCCCACGCGAGGCCGCTGTCGCCATCGTCAGCTACATCAACCATCGCAACCCCAACGTCGCCCTCCTCGCGATCAACCTGCTCGACATCTGCGTCAAGAACTGCGGCTACCCCTTCCACCTGCAGATCAGCACAAAAGAGTTTCTCAATGAGCTCGTCAGAAGGTTCCCCGAGCGACCCCCGATACGGGCGACGAGGGTCCAGATGAAGATTCTCGAGGCGATTGAGGAGTGGAGAAGCACGATATGCGAAACGAGCAGGTACAAGGAGGACTTGGGCTTCATTCGGGATATGCATCGTCTTCTGAGCTACAAGGGGTACACGTTCCCCGAGGTCAGGCGGGATGACGCCGCCGTGCTCAACCCTAGCGATGTAAGGCGCTCTTCATTATCGTTGGCAGCGATTTGGAGCTATACTGACGTGCGTAGAACTTGAAATCTGCCGAGGAAATGGAAGAAGAGGAACGCGAGGCGCAATCTGCTAAGCTTCAGGAGCTCATTCGACGAGGTACACCCGAGGATCTCCAGGAGGCAAACCGCCTGATGAAGATTATGGCCGGCTACGATACTCGATCCAAGACCGACTACCGCGCCAAGGCCGCTCAGGAGGTTGCCAAGATCCAAGCCAAGGCTAGGTTGCTCGAAGAGAGACTCGAAGCTTTCCAACAGGGCGACACGATGCAGGATGGAGATGTGTTTTCTGAGCTTGCTGCCGCTCTGTCTAGCGCGCAACCCAAGATCCAGAAAATGTGTGAAGAGGAGTCGGATGACCACGAGGCCGTCGCGAAGTTGCTGGAGATCAATGACAGCATACATCGGACAGTGGAGCGATACAAGTTCATGAAGAAGGGGGATCTTGAAGCCGCTAAGAAGGTGGCCAGTGGCGCGCCGCTGCCGTCGACTTCAGGTCCTTCCAAGAGCGCAGCGCAAGAGCTTTCTTTGATCGACTTTGATGGCGAACCAGAGACAACGAACGGCTCATCCTCAAGTCAGCCGGCCTCACAGTCAGCAGGCATTGAAAACGACCTTCTCGGCCTTTCCATGGACGATTCAGCAAGCTACGGCCAAGGAGGTGCTTTGACTCTGGGATTCGGAGCAAATTCGAGTATGTTCAAACAGAGTCTTTGTTGTTGACGCATCCGCATACTGACCAAAATTAGACATCCCAGGGCCGGCGCTACTCTCTTCCGTGACAGAAAACAACAGCGCAAAGGGACCTATGAGCAACACTGCAACACCCCAGCCACCATCCTTCTCGCAGTTCGCTTCTTTCACCTCTCCTTCAGCATCCCAGTCCGGCACACCCCAGCCGTCTGGTATGTCTGCCTTTAAGCCGCCCCAGCAGCAGGCCACGACCTCAAACGACCCCTTTGCCGCCCTTGGATCCCCCATCTTCTCCTCCAAGCCTGCTACCCCAGCTCCCGCCCCCGCCATCGCGCCCGCGCCAGCAGCGCCAGCCGCAAACGACGACGACGAATGGGCCTTTTCGTCAGCCCTCCCTCCTGAAGCGCCCAGTCAGCCTAAGGAGCACAAGGCGACTGTTAGCGATTCTACTGTTAAGATTGAGATGATTGCAGGGAGGACGGGGACGGGCAATGCGATCAATCTTAGTTTCGCCTTCTCGAACAACTCTGCGCAGCCCATCTCAGAGCTTCACTATCAGCTCGCCGCCACAAAGGTCAGTCTTGCGCGTGCCTTTTCCAGATAGGTCATTTTGCTAACATTAACCAGGGTTACGAACTTGGCCTCCGGCCCCAGACTGGCCGAGAGTTGGCTCCCAAGCAGAGCAGAGGTGTGACCCAGTTCGTAGAAGTATGGCATGCTGGGGACAAGAACCGCAAGGTGCAATCTATCAAGTTGCGGTGGAGGATTTCTTACAAGGTTGGAGCGGAAGCGAAGAACGAGATGGGAGAGATTACCGAATTCAGCCTAGCATGATGATCCGAGGAGTACGAGGAAGAGAGTAGGTAGAAAAAGGGGCGATTTAAAGTGTTGGAAGATGAGCCGGCGCAACTCGCGCAACGCAAAAGAGGTATAGAATCAGGGTATCTAACAATCTGATGAAACATCAACCAGTAAATATGTCTAGTGCCTTAGTCTCCCATCATGATGTAGCACACCAGGTCACTCCTCGCTTCTCTCGTGTCCTCACGTGCTCCACGTCCGGATGAAATCACGGCGGTCCAATGGCTGAGAAGGAGGCAGGCAGTCCCCACCAAAGCACCTGCCTTCCTTCTCATCACAGGAACCGAACCATACAACCAGGACTGACGAGACCGCCCTGCCCTGCCCTACCCCTTATGTATAACGTCCCGCGATTCTGTTCTCGTTGACAGTTGGGCGAGTGGTTCCAAAGTAGCGGCGTGAGAGCGCGGCAGTGAAACCGAATTTACAGACCCTCTTGTTCGCTACTCGGTAGAGGCAGCCCTGTGCGACCTTTGAGGCCTCAAATGGCCGGGTTTAGCACGCGAAGGGGCTAGTCCCGAATCGTTTTGTGGTTTTGACTGTCGGTCTAAAGTGATTTCTATTTGTTTTGGAGGGATTTGAAAATATTGTGTTGTTGGCGGCTTGGCTGCTGTTGAGGCAGGTAGGCGTGTTTCCTGTGATGAGAGAGCGGAAGCTGTGGTGTTTTGTTGTTCTTGTCCTGGTATTTTTTTGTGATTCTGCGGATGCAAGGACGACGGTGGTGGTCGAGGATGGCCGGGCGGGATGCAGACGGGATCGGGGTGGGGCCGGGCTGGACGGGCACTACGGCGGGTGTGGGGGGCGCCAGGATTACTCTTTAGCCGCTAAAATGCACGTCCGTTGCGGGATGACCTCAGAGCTCACGATGGAATTCCTGGCTTTTTCATGGCCGCCTAAAGCATCATTATCGAGATTGCAATTCCAGAGAAGGCATTCGTATTTCCTCACGGCCAATTGCTCCATCTCGAAGCGTCGAACTTCGCACAGAGTGTCGTTGTGCAGCGAAAACAGGAGCCGAGTTTTGGCGGAAAACGCAACTGCCTAACGATCGTCGGCTCCAATCCTCGCCCCAAGTGCAAGATAAATATCAACACGAAAGATGGGCTCCGACGAAGAGCACCGTGGCCAGCGGTCGCGACGTAGCCGCCACGACGACCAAGACGACGACGAACGGCCCCGCCGAGAACGAGATACCACAGATCGCGATAGCCACCGCCGCAGACGCAGCAAAGATCGCAGCGACACCCACCGCGACCGCGATCGTGAACGTGATCGCGATCGTGATCGCGGCTCGGACAGACCACCACGCAAAGAACGACGAAGATCACGATCACGCGACAGGCGCGAGACGTCCCGCCGCTCGCGCTCACCAGACCCTTCCGCGCGGAAACGCTCCCGCTCACGAGACCGCGATCGCGGCGATCGCGACAGGCACAGACGGAGGCGATCCCCTCGTGACGACGACCGCAGCAGCAGAGACAAAGACTCCCGTCGCCGCCGACACCGCGACCGCAGTCCAACCTCCGACTCGGGAGACGACAACTCCAAACCTTCAGAGCGCAAACGCCTCACGGCACCCACAAGCCCCATCCGCCGCTCGGGACCGCTCCCGGACCAAGACGCCTCCTTCGCCGTCTCCAAAGGCGAAGAACCCGAAAAACCAAAAGAAAAACCCAACCTCCGCACAACAGGTCTCCTCGCAGCGGCCTCCAACTCGGTTCAACAAGCCGACGGCACCTCCATCGCGCTGAAATACCACGAACCCGCCGAGGCGCGCAAGCCGCCCGCCCGCGACCAGTGGAAGCTCTTCGTCTTCAAGGGGGACGACGTGGTCGACACGGTGGACCTGAACCTGCGGAGCTGCTGGCTGATGGGGCGGGAGGCGGCCGTGGTGGACTTCGCGGCGGAGCACCCGAGCATCAGCAAGCAGCACGCCGTGATCCAGTTCCGGCACGTGGAGAAGCGGAACGAGTTTGGTGACCGGATCGGCAAGGTGAAGCCGTACCTGATCGATCTCGAGAGCGCCAACGGGACGGTGCTGAATGGGGACAAGGTTGCCGAGAGTCGGTATTATGAGCTGAGGGATAAGGATATGATTAAGCTGGGGCATAGTACGCGGGAGTACGTGCTCATGCTGGCGCCGAAGGACTAGAGACCAGAAAGCGGAGATTTGCTGTGGCCGTGGAACGGCTTGAGATGATTTCTGGACCGCAGGGTCCAGACGCTGTAGAAGTATTCTTGTCAACAGAGCTGTAAATCACCAATTCCCAGTCACATGAAGAGATGAAGCACCTGGGCGCCATAATTTTTCTTTTAATCGTACTCTACCTGTAATCCCCTTGAACAAAAGAAACGCTTGGCCTCCACGGCCGCTTCAGAAGGATATAATGACTAAAATACCTGGTTTGTTCTGTTCTGTTCTGTTTCAACGCCAGCCTCTTAATTCCGCAAACAACACTTTTGTCGCAAGCCTTCAGGTAAGACAGAAGTCAAACAAGAAATCCAATCTGCCGATTCTGTTCTTCATCACAGACGCCTTCTAAGGCGTCTTGCGTCAGGCTTGTTATCTGGCTGTGGTCCCTCTTAAGGCATATGTAGCCCCAGCCCTATGGGGCTTGACTCTGAGGGAGACTCTGTGTCTGCCTCGCCAGTTCTGATTTGTCGCGAAAGCTCCACAGCCTCTTCATACCGACGTTGCAGTCGATCGTTCTCTGCCTGAATGCGCCGCCGTTCTGCTTCTTCAATGTCTACGGGAATATCGCCAAACGAGATGAGCCGTCCATCTGTAGTTCTGATACCCCCGGACCCGGATCTAGACATTGGTTCGCTGTTGCCAGGGAGAGACCGCGGGCTCAATGTCGGACTTTCCCGTATGAAGCTAGGAACACGACCGACAGGTAGTCGGCGAGGCATATTGCTGCGTCCAAATAGCGCCTCGTCAATGGGCTGCCCAGTCTGCCTATTCCTCCATATGTCGTAAGAAGTCTGGCCCATTTCTATTGGGGAAAGACGCGGTGAGGGTTCCGTCTCTACCATGGACGGCGCTCGCCGATGAGGGAGACTTGACCTGACACTTCCGCTATTGCTGCTCAAGGCTGTGCCTGCTGATCCAGTCGCTGTCGCATGTCGAGGGTTTGAGCTTGGGTTCCTAGACATTGGCTGCGATGAATACCCATTTGGTGGCGTAGGATCTATATGACTTCCTGGCCGATAGTTGTCTTCATATGTGCTAGATGGAACCTGCCGCGGCGGTGGCCGATATGCTATATTCTCAGCGGGAAAGATGTTCAGACTTGGACGGCTGAGACATGGATCAGACTGGGAAAGGACATCATTGTCAGACTCATCCTGGTATGTGTACGGTGGCTGGGAGTTTGACTGCCGGTCGAGGGGATGCTGTCGCAGACTACTCTCTTGGTTTGTAACAACAGACAGTCCGGAGGGAAATTGTTGTGAGTAAGCCAGACCCGGACTGGAGTTCGCTGTTCTCACATCCTCCTGATATGTGTACGGGAGTTCTTCCGACGATCTCGGAATGGACGAGATCGATGAACCGCTAGAGGAAACTTTTCCCGGGCCTGATTTTTCGTGACGCTTCCCCCCACTGACGGATCTGCCCAAGCGGCGCAGGAATTTTTGAAAAGACGGTTTCGAAGTGGATTCTTGAAACTGCGATTGGCGAGACTGTTCGGTCGATTGAGACGCATTTCCAGAACCAGTTAACTTTGGAAATTGATTTTCTTTCAACCTGAGAGCCGTGGAAGGCGTGCGGCTGTTCACGGTCTGTAGGCTGTAGACGGACCGATCATCGTAAGCAGCTTTCCTGTCGATTGTCGCGGCCCGTGAAGGGGGAGAAGCGAAAGTAGGAAATGAGGGGGCCTCTTCCTCGACTGCGGTTCCTGACACGGCCTTGGCGTAACTTGAAGCTCCAAGCATCGAGGTTGGCCCTACAGATGTACCGGCACTGGAGCTTCTGCCTTTGTCGTGTATGTAGCCACCGCCACGAGGTGGTGGTGGCGATCCCTTCTTGATGTAAAGTAGTTCGGCCTCAGCTTCGCTTCTTGCGGAAACTTTGGACCGACTGGGTGATCTGCCGCCTCTGGAAGACTGAGGTGGGGTGATGAGGCCTCTTGCAGACTCGCGACTGATGCTCACACGAGGATCATTTGTCGCTACGGCTGTCTCTCTCCATGCTCCTCCACGATCATGGTAGCGCCTCAGTGACCTTTTCTTCACTGACCGGTGTCTGGCCACAACAGTCCACGCAGGGTCAGCCGTGTCATTGTATGGACCTTCTTCAATGTCGGGCGGGTACGGAGTTATGGTTCGATCCTCGGACTCCTGGTACTCAACCGGAGATGCCTGTTCATCCACGTAAGGTACATAAGGCATGTGGAAGTGAAGCGGGTTGTGGGTTGTCAGCGGCAATTTGTATTCTTGCTCCAATGCAGCCGAGTAGACCCCTGGTGATTGAGGGAGTACTGCGGTACCAGAGGCGTCTGTTGAATGCGACGATAAACTGTTCATTCGCTCGAAAACAGAATTATGGGCGGCCTCCTTTCCGTCGATGATTCGGGTAGATATAGTCCTCTGTAAGTCGTTAAGGTCTGCAGGCACCTTCGCGAGTCGTTCTTCTAAATCTTTTCGAGCAGCGTCAAGATTCAGAGGTCCGGTTCTATTTCTGAACGTCAGTACGCTTCATCGAGCTTGTCCTAGAGTTGTAGCGAATGAACAGAAGAGGGTGATGGAAATAAGACAGCAAAGAGACTGGACATTTATTCAGCCATAGGACTTGAGCAGGACATTGGAGCATAACGGGGGCTGCGATGGGACTTTAAGATGTTTTCCCACTTACTGCGAACTGGGTTGTTCTGTAGACCCGTGAATTGGGCGATCAACGATATGGCGGTCAATAAGGTCCTTCAACCTTCTGCCGTGTCGAATATATTGTCTGTAGTCTTCGGGAAGGCCAGTGGCAGGCTCGTCGTTCATCCTGGTATAGGCCTCATCGAACGATGCGCAGAAGACGCGGATGGCTCGCTCTAGCCAGAAATTCAGCTGTCCTTCCTTGGCAAGAAGCTCAATAAAGAAGGCCTGTACAACACTGTGAACACGAAGTGTATCCAAAGGCTCAGGAGTCGTGTCGAGACCGCTCTGCGAGCTCGAGGAAGAGACGTCATCAGCTTCGTTTCGTTCGATAAGGGCGAAGCTTATCAAAGTAACGAAAGTCTGTGTCAGACTCCTTCTGCCCTTTGTCGTTTCCGTCTTCACGGGTGTTCGCTTGTCCAAAGCTCCCAAGCCAAGAGCCAGTAGTTCAACCGGTATGAATTGACTGAAGAAGGAGAGTATGTAGATCAGATTCAACGCGGCGTGATTACCGCGACTCTGCAACTGATCTCGAATCGCCATGTATGCAGGAAGCTCGCCAACTTTTGGTGAGTCCCGGAAGGTCTTGAGATACTTTGCAAGCGGTTCCCTCGTGGTATTCATGTTCACAGCAGCGGCGTGAATCATCAGAGGGAGGCGGCCCATCAGCTGTACCAATTCATGAGCTCGTCTGAGATCATCAGTGTTGTATGGGTGTTTCTTTCCCATTTCTTCGAGCAACAACTCCTGTGCGTCTTGAATGGGTGGTAGAGGCAACTTCATCATGCTGGGGTTGTCAAGAAGATGAGACCCAGGATCACACCGATCAGTTGATGTGTAGATGAGACTGCTGTTTGGCCGGTCGGGTATGTACTTGAGAATCGCTTTGTCGTTGACGCGAATGCCATCAAACACTAGCAGCCAATCGCTTGACTCATTGAACCACCGTTTGACGATATCGACCATGTTGTGTGGATTTAACAAGTCCTTCTTATGTCCTTGAGCAGCCATGCCCTTGATAGCCTGGGTTTTTGCAATGCGCCAGAACCCGTCTTCCATATCTTGTAACGTGGTAGACCTGATCCAGTATGCGCCCCCGGAATACTGGTCCTTGTGATTGAAGTAATACTGTCGAGCAAGATGTGTTTTCCCGACACCAGGGATGCCCTGAATTAAAACCGCAGATGTCCCCTCTGAACGCCTCTTCGGGTCTTTCAACAGTTTGTGAAGATCTGCAAGATAGTTCTCTCGCCCTTTGAAAAACGAGTTGGGTCGGAATCGGTCGGGATGAACAAAGTGAGGACCAAAGTTCAGGACCTGGGTAGCAGAGTCAGAAACAGGAGCGGATCGGGTGCTTGTCGTGTCAACAGGTGACGATTGTTGAGCTGCTGGAACATATCTGTATTCTTGATGCATATGTCAGACTGAAGATTTATGATTGGCTTTCCATTATGGTATGGTTTTCCGGAAAGGGGGAGCATACCTGAAATCATAGTCTCTCGAGGACTGCCATACTCGCGGGTGATCTCGGCTGCCTCGGATTGTGCTCTGACTTTCCTGTCGTCCATTTCAATGTCCCAGCGGGTTCGAATCACTGGCGGAGCCTCTTCTGCCCACGTCCGAATAGCGGTTGAAACGTTTCTGTATCCAGGAGCGCTGCTGCTGTTGAACTTGCACATTCCGGAATGAGGGGCCTCGATGCCGTAGTAAACAACGCCTGGAAGTTGTGGACTGGCCGAACTCGCATCAACCACCGTCACCATCGTTCCTCTGATATCCGTTTTGTGGTTTTCATGGGCCATGTGAATCTTGAAACGCTGGTAAAAGTCGAGAAAGTGGCTATTGATGTTTTGCAGAGTCTCGTTGTCCTTCTTCAAGGTTTTGAGGAGCACCGACTCGCTCTCAAACATTTTCTTAGGCGCAATGGCGTCTGCCATCTTTTGCAAAACGATACCCCATGTTGCCATGTCAGATCCGGCGTGTGGCGTTCCCAGGAAAATGATTCCAAAGGTGGAGACGAAGATAGATCTGGCATCTTCTTGGTTCTTGTCTCTCAAGTCATTGGAATAAATGAGGGCTCGCTTGACAAGAATGCCGCCCAGGCTGTGTGCGACAAAGATGATGGGGTTCTTGTCTGTGCGCTCGCTTTTACGATAGAGGGTGAGGTTTGTGACCAGTGTCTGAGCATGTTGGTAGATGAAGTTGTCGCTTGCACTTGTGCTTTTACCGGTGGTATAGACGTCTGCGTTGTAGCCATAGACCAAGATATTGGCGCGAGTCTTTCCTAGAGACTGCGGTAGTAGATCTGTGGGCCAAAACACACCTTCATTATGTTGAGACGAAGACGAAGAGGAAGTCCATGTACTTTTCGGGTGACCATTGAGACCATGGACCAGGACGATATCGACGGAGGCGTCAGGATGAGTGAAGACAGCGCTGATTTCGTAGCGTGCAACTTGCTTATTGATGGACCCCTATGATGGTCAGTGCCGAGAGCCATATTTGTATTTATTTGAAATACGTCAGCAACAAAAAGAGAGGGAGCGAGCTGACAGCCGAGAGAAGGACTAGAGGAAAGGGAAGGGGGATGAGGAAGAGGAACGGGGTGTAACAAGGATGCTGCCGAGCATAGCGGCGGGCCGTTCCGTAACACAAATGGGGAGAATGAGATGAAAGCTTACCATACTTGCTTGCTCGAGTCCGAGTCAGCAGCAGGGGGGGTTCTCTACCGAATGCTTATTTTCTTCCCACTAATGCGGCTTGTTGTTCTACGATTTGCTGATGCTCATAGGCTTCTTGGACTACCTTATGCGGCTCAACGTAGAGTCAGGGTTGAGGGTGGAGGGGCAGTCTTTATACTAAGGAACTCCTGCCACCTAGTCGTAGAAATCCAAAGCTGAGAGCCAAGATGAGGCGGATGATATTGCGCGTCGAGTTGACCAAGCAGCATCGAGCGCCTCGTTCTCAAGTTCTGGGAAGGCGCAGCGCCATAAGTAGGCTGCGAAAGTTAAACAACAGAGAAGGCGGATGGGCCGTGAACGTCCTGGTGATGGAGCGTAGCACGCCGGGCGGGTTGGTCACACAGGAACCGCGGTTCAGGCCAGTGGAGAAAAGAAGAGAATAACGGAAAGAGAGAGAAGAGATATCACGAGCCACATCAGACGCGGGGAGAACCCAAATGACGATCGAAGACAGGAAAGAAGAGACAAGACCCAATTTGAGGACTCAGGGGGTAATGGTAAGCTTGAACAGATGGAAGTTCCGCTAAAGGGGTGTTTAGTTAGGACAAGTGCGCCGTGATGGATAATGGAACACCTGTTGTGAAGTGCCCCCTACCAGGAGGAGCTCGGGAGGTCAAATTAACCCCAGAATGCAACAGCGAAGGGGCAGTTTGGGCAGTTTGGGGAAGGATTTGAAGATCCATTGGTGCCCTGGCCCTGCTAGTTGCTACGGATAGTGTACTTGGTCGTCACGTCACGGCACATCATCTGCAGGCGCGAGATGGCCGGGGTCCTCCACTATCGATGCAACGACGCCTCACCCGCCGTCCGACTTTGAAGACACACCCACAAGTTCACAAGTACATGGCACCCACGACACACCCAAGGAACAGAAGGAGAAGGGGAAGAAGAAGGAGGAGGACGATGAGAAGAAGGAACGTGGAGGACAATAGCGACGCCGCTAGAGACTTGCCGTCCGGCGCCACCGATTTCGTCTCTCTTTGATCTCTTGCCCTTTTGCTCTGCTCCTCTCGTTCTGTGTCTCTGACATACCTGTCTCTGTCCATCTCCATCCTTCCCGCAGCCCGCAGCAAAGCGAGAGACATTCGCCCACGTCTGTGCGGTTTCTGTCATGTCGTCCAGAAGCTCTCGTGAGAGTGATGGCTCAACTTCCGGATTTGCCGCATGGAAATGGTCGCGATCAGCCGGGCGCTAGGTCCAGGCCACGTATAACAACAAGCAACACGAGAAAAATGCGCCCGAAAAGACACTGAAGTGTAATGTGAAGGCGAGGGCGCCGCCACCCTATCGCTTTTGTTTCCATTTCGGTGAAGCCGCAGGCGCAGACGATGAAAAAGAGCGGCTACGTAAGCAGCAACGACTTGCAACGCCAGTCGTGATAAAATGATAGAATGTTGACTCACTAGGCTTCGCTGAAGCTGAACCACTGAGCGGCCCACCAATGAAGAGCGAATGAGGAGACATGGAGTCCTACCTGAGGCGAAGAACTCATTGCCCTCGCTCTATGTCGATGAGCGAATGCGCTGCACACACCAGGCTGGTCTGGTGACTCAAAGAGAAGCGGCAGTATCGAAACAGTCCTCGAGCTCAAGCACCTGCAATATCGTTGAGTTAAGGTACGGCTATTCAGCCTAGCGCAAGCCACTGTTTTGTCTCTCTGTCTCGATCCATCCCGTCACTACCAGATATGCATCATGCAGCGCCGACACGGCCGCTTGTGCTCTTAGTTTCAGTTACTCATACAGCACTGGCCGGGCATCTTGGCATATGCAACTTGAGTTCTGAACACACTCTAAAGCGGGTGAACCTCGACAGAGGCTGCTTCGTGGGTGTGTTCCTGTGACACAACGCAGCGCCTGCTATTCTCTGACATTTTTTTGACAGCCCAACGACAATGCAACATTGGTTTTTTGTTTCCCAGCTCTCAGCAGGCCTCACACGACTCTTTGCTCCGTCGGATACGACTCTCAAGCAACACGGGTTTGGTCGCATCACCTCTCATGGTTCCCAATGCCATCCGATGATACGGTGAAGAATCGTACAGCTGACCAGCGACAAGTGGATCTCCCTCCGATTATCGCGAGTTCGTGACGCCGTCTTGACTCAGGACGGCGCCTACAAACTCTCAACGGCTGCCATCGGAACTAGTTCGCGACGCCAATACTTGACTACTGCCTTAGCCAAAAGGGACAGCTACGGAAACTGAGACTTTCAGACCGCTCCTCTTGGCTTTATTACGGAATGCAAGCGCCTGGTTTCCGTGTTCCCATTGCAACCATTTGACAAAGCCTCGTGTGATGTTGCTATACAAATAGCCACAGATCAGCCAATACTGCAACCCAGAATACGGCTTGTTTTGCTTCGAGGTAACGAAACATAATCCAGATTGGTGGGAATCATGGCAAGTTGAAGTGTTCGGTTTCGACCCCCTCCCCCTCCTTGTGGCCTCATTTGTCCCGGCAATTTAACTTAGATCGACTGTTGAGGTTCACAAAGTTTCCTTGCCTCATAGCCAAAATTCCATATCTTTCATTCGAAACCACTTTAAGACGAACACGTTCGTCAAAGGGCTGGCGATCTGACGTTCACATCGGATCAGAGTTCAGCCTCGCTTGGGTCTGCCTAACAGATCACATATCCACGCAGTCTTTCTGACCTTTCGAGGTGACTATTCGCCTTACGAACTTCGCCGCGGTGTCACGGTTCCAAAT
Source organism: Colletotrichum costaricense (assembly GCF_030867565.1). Classification (NCBI taxonomy): domain Eukaryota; kingdom Fungi; phylum Ascomycota; class Sordariomycetes; order Glomerellales; family Glomerellaceae; genus Colletotrichum; species Colletotrichum costaricense. The sequence goes on along the minus strand of NW_026848236.1, from coordinate 1,459,674 downwards.
ATGAGCGTCAACAATGCAACATATTGTGTTTCTCGATAGCTACCGAGGTATGGGCGTGAACGCCTTCAGTAGATCAAGGTTCGATGCTACGTTGTTCAGGTTGCACAGAGCTTCGTTACGATGATGTCGACGTTTTCTGTAGAATAGCTATGATCACACCTTTCTTTTCCATAAGCAAGACCAGAATACCATTGAGTCACGTTGCAGTCACGACGCCAAAAATCTTCTTCATAGGTGCACAAGTGTGCGAGCTGTGCACGATCCCGACAGTCTGGATAACCCATCAAGGTTTGGGTACGGGCCCGTGCTATTGACGACTCGGAAAGTTGATTGAGGCAACATGACACGAAACTTAAAATTGGCGAGATCGCGAAGGCAGCAGCTGGCATAGAGTAGCATACGCTTTCTCGTTTTATACACGATCTGCTGAGCCACTTCCACAAGTTCAGACCTAAAAGCGCTAGGCAAAGGGGACATATCCTAAAGTGAGCGAGAGATGCTTTTCACATGAAATCATGGTGTTGCCTGAAATTGCAGGAAGCCGAACTTCAAGTGAAGCTTAACTTCCACTACTGGTGACACACATGCTGAACTTCCAATTATACGACGCCTTGGTCGAAGTCCATATAATAACGAAATCTTGAATCATTTCTCTTGCGACTTACCAAACAAAGTGCCTACGACCATACTTCTACCATACTCAGTTCACAATGTACCAAAACAACAACAACCAGAAAACCAACACACCTGTAATCACACTCGTGCTCACGAACCCTCCCCTCCCAGCAGCACCCGACTTCACCGGCACGGGCGGCGCCCAAAAGTAACCCGCCTCACCCTGCTCCCCAGAACCGTAAATAGCCCACTGTACATCGACATGGTTCTCCCTATTCGCCCAGCAATGCATCATCCCGCTCGCGCCCGTCTGTCCACTCACATTATAGTCTCGCACAGCGGTGCGGACCACCTCCGCGACGTCCACGCCGCCGACGTACCACCCCGTCTTGATGCTCGGGAGGGCATCCGCGTAGGGCGGGCGGATGCCAAAGTTGCAGGTGCCGTGGGTGCGGATGCCGAGGATGGTGGTGTTGTCGGTGAAGCCGCGGACGTACCAGACGTGGCGCTCTTTTGCTGCCTCGTCGGCGAGGAGGAGGCAGTCTGTTGTGAGGGGAGAGGTTGCGCGAGTTATGCCTACGAAGGAGGAGGCGCCGCAGATTTCGTCCTCGTAGCGGCGGTTGCCGCGGAAGTAGAAGGGGCCTGTTGGTGGCGTGGAGGGATCTGTTGTTTGGAGGTTGGAGATGTTGCTGATGCTGTCCGAGGGGGAGGATGGAGATGAGGATGATGGAGGGGGAGGTGGGATGTGGTAGGTTACGTTTGTGCTGTTTTGGTGCTTTAGGAAAGGAGGGATGTAGAATGTCAAGCCTGGTGTGATGTTGGCGAGGGCGAGGAGGATGACGGGGAGGGATGTTAGTCTAGTCATTTTTGTGGTGGAAGCTTACCTGGACTTCGGGACCAAGATTTGATGTTCTGCTTAGGTGGATGAGAGCGGGAGATGATGGACTGTACTCGTTAGTTGGGGGTTGGTGACTTACAAGTTTGACGATCGATGCGTTGATGTCTAAGTGTGTTCGAGCAGATGGTGTATTGTTGTAGAGTGTTTGCGTTTGCTGTCTGATCTGTCGAGAGGAGAATGAGATGGAAACCTCGGACAGGACTGTTGGTTATGTATACCAGTCTTCGGGACAGTTGCGTGGGACGGCCTCAAGCTCGTTGTGAATGGACAAGTGCCAAGAAGAAAGGTTCGTTGTGTAAGTTCAGACAATTTGAATGGGCAGCTGTCGTGTATAAAGAAAGACAAGTCCATTGTAAAGTAGGTACAAACGGAATAGCTTTCAAGCCGAGAACAATGCTTTGCAACGGGGCTTCTTCATCAAAGAACGTCAATGTCGAATCAACTCTTCCTTGTCGTTGTCCAACGTTGGACATGGAATATTGCCACAGATGGCTTCGAGGCTAACTTTCGAATGTCTCAACGCCACAAATAGGGCGCAACGGCGACGTTTCAAATATCAATAGATCACAAGTAAAAGACACATATGCTTGCTTGTCAACGTGTTGATTGCATTGAGCGATTGACCGCGTTGAAGCAGCCAGCTACCTAAAATATGGCCGCAGTTGAGAACGCCACCCCCAACTCCCGCCCCCAGAATTTTTGTTCTACCCTTCCCGGTATTTGTTTTTCCGCTCGAAATATTTGCAACGCCTATGTAAAATGCAGCAGTAGTCTGTGAAGCACATTTTCCCTTTGTTCATGAGCCATGTTAAATGTCATGCGCGGAACCCGGACCCCTTTGACGATTGGGGTCACCCCACGCTTATTCCCTTCTGAACCATTTTTGTTGAACTGGGCATAATCAAAGCCCAGAGTGGTATATATCGATTCCTCCCTTGATCCACTCCTTTTCCCACGTCATGCTCCCTGGCATACGTGGGCCAATTCTCGCCACACAAGCCGCTGGCATGATTTAGATGCCAGCGTCAACGCGCCAGCCCTCAACAGGGAGGGGGAAGCTGCCGCTCCACTCGGCAACCTCCTTGCGGAGGTCGTTGATCTTGGCAACCTGGCCGCCAGCAACGGTGGCCTTGAAGTCCTTGAGCTTGTTGGCCTCCTTGGGCAGGGAAGCCTGGACCTCCTTGCAGATCTTGATGGACTCATCAATGTAGTTGGCGACGCGCTCAAAGTCGGCCTCTCCGAATCCACGGGAGGTCATGGCGGGGGTGCCGATGCGGAGACCGCAGGGGGTAAGAGCGCTCTTGTCGCCGGGGATGGAGTTCTTGTTGCAGGTGATGTTGATCTGCTCAAGAACGGCCTCAACACGGGCACCGTCCAAGCTGAACTGGCGGAGGTCGAGGAGGACCATGTGGGAGTCGGTGCCGTCGGCGACGAGCTTGTGGCCGAGGGTCTTGAACTTGTTCTCAAGGGCCTTGGCGTTGTCAATGACCTTCTGCTGGTAGGCCTTGAAGTCGGGGCTGGCAGCCTGCTTCAGGGCAACGGCGAGGGCAGTGATGGTGTGGTTGTGGGGGCCACCCTGGTGACCGGGGAAAACGGAGAAGTTGATGGGGTTCTCGAGGTCGTAGAGGGTCTCCTGGCCCTTAGCGTTGACGGAGCGGACGCCCTTGCGGAAGAAGATCATGGCACCGCGGGGGCCACGCAGGGACTTGTGGGTGGTGGTGGTGACGATGTCGGCGTACTCGAAGGGGGAGGGGATGACGCCGGCGGCAATGAGACCGGAGATGTGAGCCATGTCGACAACAAGGTAGGCACCGACGGAGTCGGCGATCTTGCGCATGCGTCCGTAGTCGATCAGACGGCAGTAGGCAGAGGTACCGGCGACGAGGACCTTGGGACGGAAGAGCTGGGCGTTCTTCTCGAGCTGGTCGTAGTCAATGATGCCGGTGTCGAGGTTCACGCGGTAGGGCATGGTCTCAAAGTAGGTAGAGACAGCAGAGATCCTGTTGGGAACGAGAGTCAGTCATGATTCTTCGCTAAAGTGTGGCAAGCGTAAGGTAACGTACTTCTTGGCAGGGGTCTGGTAGCCGTGGGACAAGTGACCACCGTGAGGGAGGTCAAGACCCATGAGGCGGCCGTGGACGGGCATGATGGCCTGGTAGACCTGGAGGTTGGCGGGAGAGCCAGACAAGCACTGGACGTTGACACCCCACTTGGAGGAGTCGAGGTTGAAGGCCTTGAGGGCACGGTTCTGGCAGAGGATCTCGATCTGGTCGATGTGCTCGTTGCCACCGTAGTATCTGGCACCGGGCTGGCCCTCGGAGTACTTGTTGGACATGGGCGATCCAAGAGCATCGAAGACGGCACGGGAGGTGACGTTCTCGGAGGCAATGAGAATGATGGACTCGCGCTGGCGCTTGATCTCGTCCTTCATGATCTCGGCAACCTCAGGGTCGGAGTCAATAAGAGACTTCTCCAACATCTATCAATGAGTCAGTATACAGCTCTGTAAAGCATGGCGGGGCAAAGAAAGAGTAGACGTACCTCCTTGTGGGAGACGGGGAGGGAGTAGGAACCAGTAGCAGCCATTGTGATGTGTGGTGTTACGAAGGATCGTAATTGTGAAGTTGAAGAAGAGAAGAGAGAAATTCTCGCAAGCAATGGCAAGAAGAGAAGTAGATGTAGGAAAAGAAGAGGAAGAGAGGGAGGCCAGCAAGGTTATGAAGGGATGGGAAAAAAGCTTGAGAAAATTTGGCAGAACATCGGAGGGAGCAAAATGTGAATCGAATGCTGAAGCGGTGGGGGTTGGCGGGGTGTGATTGGCGGGGTCGAGCTGTAAGTACCTTACTTCGTAGTCGTACGCAGTACGCGGTGGAATTGGAGAAAAAAAAAACTGTGGCGGCCCCTCGATAGTCGACTGATGGGCTTGACAATGGACAGGCATACTACGTAGGTACGAAGTACTAGTATACTTACCTTTCCTCAAGGTACCTAAGGTATGGCAGGGACAATTCAGAGGCATTTGGTTCGCTAGATTGGGATCGCTCGACAGTTTGCGACCGCAAGCTTGGAGCATTTTGGGCCTTTGGTGGGCTCCCTGTGGTTCCCGGTGTGGCTCACCACTTTGTAAGTGGTTCCCGGTTGGAACGCTAAAACGGCGCTTCCCTGACGTTTCCCTGAACTCACAGCCTGTGGCGGGTTTTGTCGACTCCGATTCTGGAACGGTTCCACGAGTCATCGAGGAAACGGACCCCATTTCACGACGACGGGGATGCGGTTGGACCGTTTAGTGTAGCTAGGTACTCGTACCTCCCCCGCCTCAACCGTCTCACGACTTCCGACTCTAGAGCTTCAGTCAGGAAGGCTTCGGGTGAGCCGGGACAATATTACGAGCGGACCATTTGTGGCAATTGAACTGTGACTCAACAGCATGCGCATAGCTCTTCTCCGCAAAGAATGGCAATTCGCACGATTTCTCCTGAGTGATGTGCGTCGTGAGTGAGTTTCCAGCCACCTCGTTCTCGACAAATTGGGGGAAACTGGGGGCATCGCGTCGAGAAAACCACCCGAGAAGGAAGAGTCATTTTTGAAACAGACAGCGATATTCCGTCTCAGCGCTCAGCTATAGCTTCAATCATAGAAAATCTGTGCTAGGGACGATGTAGTGGGCGAGGCAAGTCTGCATTCAAAAGAACCATTCATCGCAACTTTGATGCACTTGGACTACATGAGAACGACCAAAGACCCCAAGATGGAACAGTTGCGATGTCGGCGAAAGGTGAGAGTCAAGACAGTTGCATTTCTCCTAGCTCATTTCAAGCGCACCTGTGATTGGCCAGTGTCTGAACGGCAACTCCAGATAATTCAAGACTTTTCACATCAAACTCTATGCGGCTTTGACGTGAACCAAGATATTCCAGCTTAAAGTTGAAGCAGTTACAAAGTGTGAGCTGGGCCAACACTGAGGCAATTGCGACTACCTGCGTGCAGTTTAGTCCATCTCCAAAGCGCATTTGGCGCGAGGGAACCTGGAAGGCCTCGATACCTTAGCTCAACAACATGGGTCACGCTCTCCTCCAGGAACTGCTGACTCATCTGGACCGCATCCACATTGGCCCCGAGCTCCGAGACAGCCTAGCGGAGGATCTATGTAATGGCCTCAGGTACCAAGGCGTCCGTCCAGATGCAGGCAGCTGGGCTTTCAGGCACGCTTCGGATGTTGGAGCAATAAGGTAAGCAAGCCAAGCTTGGCCCACGAATACCCGAGTAAGAGAGAGAGTCAGGGAATCGATTACCGAAGGCGAGCTGAGCTATCTTCCTTATCTCATCAATCCACCTCGTTGCGTGATGTCAAGGTCCCCGTCGCAATGTTAGCCCGTTGCTTACCTTGCACTCCGGCGCGTTCAGCAATGCTGCAGCGCATCTCTCTCCAGCGCAGGATCAACTGAGCGGCATCGAGGTGTAGAAGGCTGCAGGGACACGCGATCGGACACGCAAGCCCCGTAGTGGCAGCCGCATCACCCTGCGAGTGTGAGAGACGGAGACGGGAGCAGTGTGAGTGTCAGTGTCACCGAGTGTGTGAGAGCTGCCAGGAGCTCTGTCTCGGGCTTCTAACTCGCTGCGTGCCTTGGGCGAGTTGGGGCAGCTCCGTGCCGTCTTAGGTTCCATGGTTGCTCCCCCAGCCAGCTAAAGTGGGTCAACACAGTCAACCCCAGCTTTTGATAGGCAGATAAGATACCTGCACCTATCGGGTGCTGCGTCATGGTCCTTCGTGCCTTGCGGAGGCGAGTGGGCAGGTTGTCACGGGGGCGCAGTTGCTAAGGTAAGTCTGGTCTGGGTAGCCTGCCACACCTGCCTGCCACAGCAAAGGTACTTACCTACTTAATAGGTACAGGCGCCGCCCCAGCTTCCGCATCTTCCCCCCGTCAACACATCATCATCCCCCCCATCCGTTTCAACCGCCATCTCCTCAGTATCACCAGCACGAAGACGCAGGGCGCCAAACACCATCGTAATCTGGGTAATCGAGGTTGACAGCCACGATGAAGAGCACTCTCCTCACCGCGGCCGTGCTGTTGGGCGCGGCCCAGGCCGAAGTCCACAAGCTGAAGCTGAAGAAGGTCCCCATCGAGGAGCAGCTTGTATGTTCGGCCCATCATCCTGTATATCCGCAACAATGTTTACTGACTGCCGCCATCCTCAGAACTCTGTTCCCATCGAGCACCAAGTCAGACAGCTCGGCCAGAAGTACATGGGCGCCCGCCCTGACAGCCATGCCGATGCCATGTTCAACCAGAAGCCCTTCACAAGCACTGGCGAGCACCCCGTGCCTGTGAGCAACTTCATGAACGCTCAGTGTATGTCTCATTCACCTCGTTGTTAGTTACCATCAGTCAACTAACGTTCGCACTTCAGACTTCTCCGAGATCGAGATCGGTACTCCTCCCCAGACCTTCAAGGTTGTTCTGGACACTGGTAGCTCCAACCTGTGGGTTCCTTCCCAGCAGTGCGGCAGCATTGCATGCTACCTGCACTCCAAGTATGACTCTTCGTCGTCGTCCACCTACAAGTCCAACGGCTCCGAGTTCGAGATCCACTACGGCTCTGGCAGCTTGACTGGTTTCGTCTCCCAGGATGACGTCTCCATTGGCGATCTTAAGATCAAGAAGCAGGACTTTGCCGAGGCCACCAGCGAGCCTGGCCTTGCCTTTGCCTTCGGCCGCTTCGACGGCATCCTCGGTCTTGGCTACGACACCATTTCCGTCAACAAGATTGTTCCCCCCTTCTACAACCTTGTTAACCAGAAGGCTATTGACGAGCCTGTCTTCGCCTTCTACCTCGGCGACACCAACGAGGAGGGTGATGAGAGCGAGGCTACCTTTGGTGGCCTCGATGACTCTCACTACGAGGGCAAGATCACTTACATCCCCCTCCGCCGCAAGGCTTACTGGGAGGTCGACCTCGATGCCATTACCCTTGGCGACGAGACCGCTGACCTTGAGGGACACGGTGCCATCCTTGACACCGGTACTTCTCTTAACGTCCTTCCCTCTGCTCTTGCTGAGCTGCTCAACAAGGAGATCGGTGCCAAGAAGGGCTACAACGGCCAGTACTCTGTTGAGTGCTCCAAGCGTGACGAGCTTCCCGACATCACCTTCACTCTCTCTGGCTACAACTTCAGCATTTCCGCTTACGACTATGTCCTGGAGGTCTCTGGCAGCTGCATCTCCACCTTCCAGGGCATGGACTTCCCCGAGCCGGTCGGCCCCCTTGTCATCTTGGGAGATGCCTTCCTGCGCCGGTGGTACTCTGTTTACGACCTCGGCAAGAACGCCGTTGGTCTGGCCAAGGCTAAGAAATAAACGCCTACTCATAACCCCATTTCCTTGAGAATACGTCGATTACTCGGTCAATCAGATCCAGGGTGCGGCTGTAATGTAACTACGATAGGTAGCTAGTCTGGACACCATTGTGAGAATACCAATAGTAGCATTTGTCTTTCAGCATCTGTGTCATTGTGCATTATCTAGGTGAAATTAGGCCCACCTTTGAGGAGCTCGACCTGTGCTGCAGAGGTTCATAGAATCACAATTCCCGCATTGCAGCGATGTTGCGGACATCTCATAGGCCATGTATTGAACAAAATCAATAATACTGTTTGCAATATTAGAAGGAAGCTTCAACAAGCTACCCTCTGTGCATCAACTCTGAAATGAGAGCGTTCCTACCAACCGTAAAGGTACTTCAACTGAACATCAAGTCACGAAGGTGTGAGCGTAACGTGGAGCCCACTCTTCTCTCTGCACGGGCCAGATCATCACGTGGGTAATAGGTCCGCTTATTCGGATCGGCAGGCCAATCGCTGCTGACCTCAGCTCAGTGCCTTTTCGCCAGCAACCAACAAGGACCCGTGGTTCTGTCCAATTTTCCAGTATAGCCTCCCGACAGTCACGCAGGGGAATTGCTCCAGGAGCATTTGCAAGGCGAGAAAAATCCAAAAACGGCGACTTTGATGGACCCCATTCAGTTTCCGAGTACCGTTGCTTGTCTTTGAGTGTGTTCTTGGATGAAAAGGTTCCCCAACACGCCTGGCCTCGCGACGCTTGACGAAAAAAGGTTTTGGAGTTCCACCAAGACGAGCGACCGACGAACCTCGCGCGTCGCGACAATCCCGCCCTCCACTAGGCTACCTACCACCCCCGTCGTCCCGCGCGACATCGACAGAACGAACCGCCCGAAACGCCCTGGCATCGCGATAATTTCAATCGATAGCCACAACCACAATTCACGACGACGATTTTCACAATGGCGCAGCCGGATTCGGTCCAGGCAAACGGCATCCCTGGACCGGACCATGCTGAGTCCCCCCAGCCCGTCGTCCCTGTGAAGAGGAAGCGCGACACCGAGGATGAGGGCGACGAGGTCAACGGCGATGGACCGGAGAAGATGGAAGTCGATGCTGAAGCCCCAAAGGAGGATCATAAACCCCTCATCAAGAACTATTTTGCTGTTCTTAGCAGGTACGACTGCCGCGCCCCCCTTTGCGCCCTTGGCTGCGCGCCCATTCCCCCTTCGTCAGCCCCGAGGCCGCATTGTACTGACACGCAGTCCAAAGCTTCGATGCAAACCCGTCAATTCTGAAGCGTCGCCTTCCCGAAACCGATGCAGAGCAGCCCGACGCGAAACGCCAAAAGTCCGCCGATAGCCCAGCCACCATCGCCGACAAGGTCAACCACGACTCGTACTCGCATGTCGACGAACTCGCGGCCGATGTCGTCGAAGCCGTCAAAGATCAACTTCAGGAACTTCAATCGGACAAGGTTGAGAAGGACAAGGACGTCATTGATGGCGGCGCTGTGGTGCAGACCAAGGAGTTTCAGCAAAAGGCCATGGACCTCCTTCGAAGGGAGATATCGTACCCACGCACCGCTGTGAACGTCAGCAACATCAAACCGGCCCCGGAACTCACTCCAGGCAACGCTGTCTTAACGGTCGTTGGCCCTGGCCCTCATGGCAAGCAACTGTTCTCAAGTCTGCCCAAGAAGGCCCCGGGACAGGAGAGCTTGGCTGCAAAGGCATCGTCTATGGAACTTCCCTTAGGCATATCGAAAACCTACATTGTTCCTTCTCGCCAGAGCGAAAGATCAGCTACTCTCGGAGAGCTCTTCTCCTCGAGCAAACCTCTCCCTCCACTGCAGCCGCCTAAGCAACCCAAGCAGCTGGTCAAGGGAAACGTCCTTGGTTTCTACCATCCCGAGCCGGCGCAAAAGTCCAAGTATTACAACGAATCTTACTCTAGCAAAAAGGTCGCAGTCGGTTGCTACTTGGACTACACCAACGCGGCACCTTCGTCTAAGAGCAAGACCAGACAGCGCGAGCGCGCTCAAAGTCTTGCAGGTCACCGACCCTCATCTACCGAAATTGAGGTTAACGAAATGGAGTCCTTGTTTCGCAGCGCATTCTCCAGCTTTGCGCCCGTCAGAGACGATTCCGGCTCCGTCATTCCGTCCAGCCATGCTGGTCGCATGTACTGGCAGCTTACTGGACAGCGCAACTTCAATCGCCTCATCGAATCCGAGTTGCAGGAAGTCGATGATGATGACACGCTTGAGAACCACGTTGGTGAGAAGGCCGAGACTGAGAACGTGGACGAGGAGTTCGTCACTGAGGCGATTGAGAAGTGGGATGAATGGCTGGTGGATCCGGCGCTGGAAGACATGAACGAGGTCCTGTCGAAACCCAAGGATAAGGACCCCGCCGACAAGGAGGTTGACGAATTCCTCGATGAAGTCACCGACATGATTGAGACCTTGCTGTCGTATCAGCGCATCCGCAACCTCACATTGCCATCATCACAGAATCGTTACGCAGGCGATCCCGTCAATGGCGACTTGCTTTCTCACGGTGCTGTCTCGGCACCAACGGAAGAGGAGACGATGACGTACGAAGCACTGAGGGCTCAACTGAGTCTGATTGTCGGCACTCTCCCTCCCTACGCGGTGGCTAAACTCAATGGTGACCAACTTGAGGAGCTTCTCATCAGCACCAAGCTCGAGGTCCGCACAGATCAGTACAAGGGCGTGATGGAGGACGATGCTGCAACGCAAGCCCGGATGCGTCAACAGCAAAGCGCCGCCGCTTCTGCTCCGTCGAACCGGCCTGCCCCTCACCGAACCCCTAGTGCATCCACCCCCTACAGCAACCAGTACGCGGCGGCGCAATACGGAACCCCCACCCGAACACCCTCAATCGCGCCCTCCAGCTATTACCGGTCGGGACAGCAGCCTGCCATGCCCCCGCAGCAAGGCTCCGTTCCTCGTCCGGGTGGTGCCCCCCACCAGATGCCTCATGCGCAGCAGCCCCGTCCCGGTCAGCCGGGCAATTACCGGAACACCAATGGATACACCAACTATGCGCAGCACGTCGGAAAGGCACAAACACCGTATGGTCACCAGGGTGTTCAGTATGGATCTCAACAACGACCTCCACAATACTCTGGTTACGCAGGCACGCCTTCACACGGCACGCCCAATGCTCGCTTCCAGCAGCCCTACCAACAATCTTTCCCGCAACAGCCAAGCACGCCTTCTCAGGGCTACGCAGGCTACTACGCCAATGGTGCTAACAACATGCAATCGCGGAACATGTCGCCCCAAGTACAGGCTGGTCAATACAATTCGCCAACTCCACACCAACAGCAGCAACGGTACTACGGATCAACTCCCCACCAGAACGTGCCTGGCACCCCTCCGATCAACCGTCAGCATTATCCGAATGGTAGCCACCTCCCTCAACAACCTATGAATTCTCTAACTGGGTACAATACAGCCGTTGCAAGGACAGACCAGCAGCGCCTCCACGCCGAGCAAGCGAGATATAGAGCCGCTGCACAGCAAACGAGCGCAGCTTTCGGGACCAAGATACAGGGAACACATGAAGGAAACAACATGACTCCAGTACCCGCCGACGACCAGAACGGTCAAGGATCTCCCTACAATGCCAACATGCGAGCGCGCATGGCCGCAGGTGGTACCCCGAAGCCGCAGAGCCCTGTCGGTAGTGTAGGAAAGCCGAATGGAACTCCACCAATCCCGCACAAAGTGACACCGGTGCCCATTCCGGTCATACCTCAACAGCAGCCGTACAGGAAGCCAAACTAGCCATATGACAATCCTTACCTACCGCCACAGGAATTGTATCCGCGGAGGCCTATTCCAGTGTCCAGCGGACTTTTGGCAGAGGTCGCAGCACGCAACGGTGGTCAGAAGACGACGCAATCTGCCAAGCCTCCGCCTCAACCTGTGCAACTTTCACCGCGGCCCGGCTCGGCAAAAAAATGATGCCTACGATCCGCGGCTCAGTCGGCCGTGGTGTACATTGCGTCAACAAAATGCCGATTTCCATTTACTCTACGGTGTCTGAATAGCCAGGGAAGCGATGTCCTTTCGGAGTTGGTGTGAGAGGCAGGGACTTTTTTTTTTCTACAAATCTCGCCTGCGACTCGGGACAGCGGGTTCCGCTGTACTGAGCGACGCAAAAGTGGTGGTCTGATTGATGATGGATGGATGGGTACATGAGGAAGCAGTTGCATGAGAGAAACCTCTCGATTCGACCAACAACCCTGTGACTCTTGGCGTTCTGGCCCTTGTGTTATTAGAAAGTTTTCGGAGGAGAGTTGACAAAACTCGGTAGATGATCGCCAGGAAGGGCGACTGTTCTTTTTCTCAGTTTTACGGAGGGTGTGTCGACATGGAAGTGGTTTGTGCCACATTGGCACAACAGGAAGGAAGGTTTTTGCTTCTTCTTTTCTTCTGTTTTCCATGAAATCAAACGCACAACGTGGGGAAGGGGAAACGGAATCATAGTATCACCTTGGCTCGCGGAACGGTGGAAAGGGGATAAGGGGGGTTGGCTCCATGTGTATAGAGTGATTCGAGTAGCCGACACTTTGTATCCTAATCAAAAACTAGTGGCATTTGCGTCAAAGTTGTGTGTCTTTCTTTGTGTATGTGTGTGACAGAGAAAGCTGTCTCATTCGAAAGATTGAGTGTGCTGCTGGAAACTCAATATGGCTCTGAATCCGTCTGAACTACTTTCCGACCGGCCGGCAACAACAGCGAGGGGTTGGGCCTAAGATGGGTTAATCGCGGGACTAAGTTTCTCATAGCAAAGTTTAGGCCTCAATCAAGCTTATAACTTGGACAAGCTTTATACAAATGTTCTATTATCAAATCAACTTGGTTCACTTCACTATCCCATTTAGTGTGATCAATGTTTGGTGTTGGAGAAATCAGGGAACGCGTATGTCCCTTCCAAACGCCGAACAGTTACAGCCTTGCTACAATCAGAACTAAAGTATCGTCACTCAGCTCCACTCCATGTAAGGCCTCTTAATTCCGAAAACACGGCTAACTTGCCTGCACTTTCATATTGGTGCGTGGCTACTAATTACCTTCTACTTTATGACCTCCCTAAAACAGGGAAAGACCTGTCATAGCGGATTCCACACCTCAGTGCTGCGCACGAAATCTCGAATGCTTTCCGGTCCTAGTGTGATGACTGTCACAAGCAAGTCATTGCAGCGCCTTGGGAGATGTCGTACCCAAAGCGAGGCAGTTACCAGTTCTGTAAAGGCTCAAGTCTTTGAGAGGCTAGGTACTCAACAACGAAAGTGAACAACTCCACTTTGCCATGCTCTTAACCCATGGTTAAGTAGAACCAGCAGACACCGCTTGGTGTAGACAACATGGCTACCTAAGGTGAGACGTGCGGACGACTAAAGTAGCCAGCCCTAACAACATGGCTACCTAGACTGAGACGTGTGGACGACCAAAGTAGCCCTAGATAGTTGTGTGAACTTGCGGGGTTGGCCTCAGCCAGCCACATGTGAAGGAAGCAACGTCACCACACTGAAAATCCGAACTCCGCAATCCCAAAAATGACTCTATACTACTAATGTCAGGTAAATCTCCATGATAAATACGATGGTGAAATCAATGGGCAGGATTGCATGGGGTGTAAAGTTGTCGGCAATCGTTATTGATACTCTCTCCCATCCTCCGTTTGGTTTACGCTCTGAGGAAGGGCGCAAAAACAAACTCAGTAACGACAGGCGAGAGATGATGATATGGCGTTTCAGGATAAATTTTACTCAATTGGGTATAAGCCATGACCGAAGACCGAGGAGAAATCGTACTGAGTACAGGTGAGCAATGCAGACAGGGCAGGTAAATGTAAGCAGAGTCCTACTGCAAGCCACTCTGGGTACGCGATACAACCACTTGCGATGAATCGTTTGTAGCCAATTCATTTCCAATCACTGTATGGGTCTGTGATTGTGGCAAGCTGAGGGTTTCCATCTTTCAACTATCACAAACTGCCGATCTGCATGTTGTGCCTATGCCTCCCGGGCATCTCGCAGACCCCTTTGAACCAATATGGTAATGGGCGAGACAGTTTACCGAAGGCTGAGGAGCTCATTGAGACTATTAATATGATAAATGACCGGAATAGAGAATGATATGCCGTTCTCAACCCGCAAATTTTGGTGCCATGGGGCTCACGACAAGCCATGTCTAGCTCAACATGCCTGGGAGTGTCGTGGGCCGTATTCGAGACCGGGCTATATGTCATGGGAAGTTGGCCGCTTGAAAACGATCAGCTCTTGGTGGAGAGCTGAGTCCTGCGAGCTATGAGACCTGCAATATGGCTAGATGCGAAGAGCATAGCTCGCGAGGATGAAGGGGACTTGTGGCAGTTCTTGAAGCGGCAAATGATACGATGTCTACGACTGCCGACAGCTTTTTCAAGTCGTACATGGAATGAGGCTGCCTGACGATGTGCGGTCGGCACGATTATGACGATGAACATATCACGATGCTCGAAGCAGAGGCGACCAGCCAACGAACAGCCAACGAACAGCCCGCATGGAAGTACGGGCAGAGAGACCCAAGGTCTTTCCGATTGTTGCGTATCTGAAATTTTATGTGGGGTTGTTGCCTTGGACAGAAGGAGTCTGAAGAAAGCCACTGGCTCCAGCAAACCGCTCTCGAGACGATAGAAAATTATAAAAGCAAGAGGTTACCCTGCAGTCTATGGGTTCTTTCCTGTACCAGCCATCAAACAATTTCATCGAATACCTGTCTACCTCTTGCAATAAGTTCTCCATCTCATCAATCAATCCCCATACATCCTATCAAAATGGGCGTCGTTGAGAAAGGCAACAAGATTTTCGTCTCGGCCAGCGAGATCGACAGGAACAAGGTCACTGTTGAGTGGCAGCAGAACAACAAGCAACGTTCGCAGGAGTATTACACTGTTCCCTTCTTCAATAAGAGCCAGGGTATATTGATACCAAACCGTACATGGATGATCGATCTTGAACTAACTACGGCTATCTATAGGGGATCAGGAGAGCGTCCTCTTCATTCAAGCCAATTACCTTGACGCTTTCAAGAAGAAGCAGGTTGCTGGCGAATCGGAGTTCACTGTTGTCGTTGACACCTCTTTCCAGTACGGCCAGAATGACGAGAAGACTACACGCTGGCTTGTCTACCATGACAAGAGCATGAACGCCTTCCAGGTACGCAATCATAAGTTCCAGCACATATTGTGGTGTAGAATAGAGGCTGACTCCAAATCTACAGTGGCGATTCGTTGCGAGTGTCAAGTCCAAGTTGGGCAATTCGCTGAGCTCGTTCGCTGGTGGCGTCTTCAAGAGTTTCACTGGGGTCGACATTGGGAGCTTGGGTGCGCTCATCGGCCACCCTCTTCGAGACTTTTAAAATTCTCAGGATTGGGACGGCAAGCTGGCATCAGCCTTAAATTTCACGCTGTTGCGTTGCTGTCGTCTCAGATCCATGATCGTCACTCCGCCGCACGATGAGGAAGGTGTTCATCGCGCTTTTGACAAGACGCCTCACTTGACATTCGTAACACTCTTTTAAATCCCGGGTTCTGAATATCTTAATTATTGGAAGTAGAAGAATGATAAGTTTACATGATTCTTCAAAAACCTCGAGACTCTTTCTCTATCATAACGATGGGCGACGGTTGACCCTTACGACCGACTTGTCTGGCTCCAGTGTAGACCAGCTAGGAGGGCTCACTGATTATGAGATGCTATTTGAACTTGCGATCATATAGGATACACAACGATCTGGACTTAAGGGATAGGATTCGAGTGGATCTGTCTGCGCATAGGTATAAGGGGGTACGAGACGCGGCAGCTAGAGCCTTTATGTCTAAGCGAGCAATATTTGCCAGCCATGGGTATTGACTCGAATATACACGCCACGAATTCACGCAAGTTCTGTCTTGAATCTAAGAAGGTCAGAAAGAATGGAAGGACCGAAGATAGGCCTGCTCCTTCCTTCCCAAGTTCCACCCAATCGTCAAGCTCTTCATCCCGCCGCCCATTTATCCGAATGCCACGGGCCCACGTACCTACTATTTATCTCAATGGAGTTTTCTTCTCTATATTATCATACCCTAGGCTCATCTTTAGCTTCTTTGCAGACATTCTTGATTTTGTTGCTGGTCAACGTTCAAAGACATCTTCGACAACCTAGCCATTATCGTCTGTCAACCTTTCATCTCGGAGATTTTTCTTTCATTCATTCCCCCTTCATCGACATCATACGAAAACAGAAGTCGCTGGACGACTTGAAAGCCCATCTACCTACTCATCTCAACTCTGTACAAACCTTTCGTCCCTGTCCTCGCAGCCATGGGCGATCTGGACCTCTCCCAGCTGCTAGAGTCGGGCGAATACAGCGACCTAAGACTCATCACCACCAATAATGATGATGGAGTTGAGACCGAGCACTCCGTTCACCGCAATATTGTCTTCAGTCAATGTCCGAGATTGAGAGACGTGGTGGCCTCCATTGGACCACTGGTAAGCATTTTACCTGGAGCTCGTTGGATCTGTTCTAACAGCCTGCCTTACAGAACCAAGTCAACGGAGTTGACATCGTTCATCTCAAATATGATGGCAAAGCTCTTGGCACTGTATTGCGATATTTGTACTCTGGAAAGTACGAAGCGCAATACGAGGTGGCGATCCGGCGAGCGAGCGAGTCTAGTGGCAATGACTGGCCTCACTCAATGTACTGGTCCATCCATGCCATGAAGCTGGCACATGAACTAGATCTCTTCGGTCTCTATAGGGAATCGGCATGGGCGTTGTGTAAGGCAGCGAAACAACTCACAAACCACGTCGACTTCCCTGACATGGTCGACGAGCTCTACGAGTCGTGCGGCCAGCACCCAGATTTCCCCATCCACCTCGCAAGTATTGCAAACACCATTGCAGAGAACTGTCTGATCAGCAGCCGGCTGCAAGATCGACTAAAACCCACCATGCTCAAATACCCGCAGCTTGCCCTCGACGTAATGGAAGCAAGCTTGGACGCCCTGTCTGAGACCCAAAAAGATCTTGTCGAGGCACAAGAGAAGATCTCTGATCTTCGAGCTCAGGGATACAGAGCTGATGAGTTTTGGATCGAGGATGAGCGTGATAGAGAACGTGGTAGGAAGAGAGAAAGAGAGCGAGACCGGGAGAGAAGAGAGGCAGAGGCGGTTCGCGACGAAAGTTTTGAGTTCAAAATCATTCAAGGCTACAAGAAACGAGGTCGTTCCTCTTCTCATAGCGCTGAACAATATCCGGTGCTAGAAGGGGAGATATAGGTCGTTATGAGGATCTGAGAAGGGAAGGGGTTAATACAAGAACGTAGCGCCAGGAACGTGAGGATACTCGCTGGCGAGGAAAGAGCTGGACTCGATGACTGGAACTTGTGCTTTCGATGGTTTTATGATATCCGCGAGGTATGTCGCGAAAGGAAGTAACGTGGAAGAATGAATCTCCTCAACTACGCTATTGCTTCTGAGATTCTGTGAGAACCGACTTGCAAAGTGACTAGAGAAAGAAAGACCAACCTCCTGCCTCTCTCTCTCTCTGGGGCTAAGAGGAACAGGAAGAGGCTTCTCGTCAATAAAAAGCCCTTCTCCTTCCAACTCTTCTATTCCTTTTTCATCCTCTTACATCACTTACATCTCTCACTTGACCAAACAAACCGAACGAGGAGAGACTAAGCTTGGAGATAGCTTTATAAGAGCCGCTTTCTTTCCATGCATCTCACTTCAATTTGATTACTATCTCAAACATCATACCGTATAGAACCTTTCTCTCCCTAGCACACTTCCAAATTTCTACGCAACATACGCAGGAGATTCAGTATGGTGGGTATTGACCTCGACAGCCTGTTCAACTCCAGCAAATGGAGCGACCTGACGATCGAGGCGTCTGGGAAGCTCTTTCACTGTCATCAGTGTGTTGTCTTCAGTCAGTGCAGATACTGGCAGGAGTTGCCTCTGGTGGTAAGTTGTAACTGCTCTAGCTTTAAGAGCACTGATTAAACAAGGCGTCTTCGCTGACAAAACGCCTATAGAATGGACGTCTCGTCCTCACCGGAGCAAACACTACCAAGGCGATCCTCAAGTACTTGTACACAGGTGTTTACACGCCCTTCAACGTTCCCTGCCACAAAAACAAACCAGAGAGACCTCAGGCAAACGAGGAAGGCACAGTCGATGAGCTCGACTACAGTGAGCACTGCCTTTTTCTGACTGCTTGCGTCCTGATTCACGCAAGGACGTACAACATGGCCAAATTACAAGATCAGGCCAAGATCGCACTCCTAGCCATCGCGCCTAACCACACCAACCATGCTGACTTTCTCGACACCGTCAACTACATACTCAACAATTATCAGAATGAGGAGGGACTGCAGATTGCTCTGCAAATGATTATGCCGCAGTATGAGACGGACGCTGGCCTACGTAGCAGAGTCAAGGATCTCCTGCTCACTCACCCCCGCCTTGCTTGCGCCCTCCTCGAGCATACGACTGACGAGTTGCGTTTGATGAAGAGGGAGAAGAGTTTGACTCACTTTGTGAGCAAGATCGAACCCAGCGAAGATCTCGGAGCAGACTCACCGCAGAGCACACCTTCGCGAATTGTGCGCGTGACTTCCGCGAAGCGAAAGGGCGACGATGGTGAGATGCCTGAGATGAAGCGTCCCAGAGAGAGCATCGAGGAGTAGTCACCTGGCCCGTTGGATTATTCTTGGACAGGATTGAGGAAGACATGGACATGCTAAATGGAGCAGCTTACGGCCTCTGGATCAAGGGGGAAAGATACAGCCTCTAAAGGGAAGAGGAACATAGACGTTGCAATTTTCAATCTAATAGACGATGCTGCTTTTCAAGATCATGCATTCAAAATAAAATTGGCTGGAATCATTGATGTGAGTTAACTTTGTGTTGGTATAATTGGGTATCTGGGAATACTTGGATAGATACCCAATTATTTGTTTTTATATTCTGCCTTTGCTGGCTGCAGGCGATATTTCGAGAACCGCCCGAGCAGCCAGCAAAGGCAGAACATAAAAACAAATAATTGGGTTCTATCCAAGTATTCCCCGATTCTATCCCTTTTGATGCACGACGCCTGCCACGCTGGCCCTTTCTGTTGTAGATTCCCATCATGTAGTGGGTGGGCATGATTATACATATCTTACACGTCCAACTCCTATCCGACATTTTTGGTCGGGTGTCTCGTTCTCCCGGGTGACTTCCTCCAACCCAGATTGTTCTTGCCTCATGTCCAGGCCACGCTTGATGACTTCATGTAGGTTCTGATGATTTCCCCACTCATCCTCGTATATGTACTCCTCCACCTCTTCATCGGAAGGCCAGTGCATCGGTCCCTCGTTCCTGCTATCGCTCAGCGCCGTGACCTCCTCGCGTAAAGCCATCACTGTCTCCTGGTCGAGAAAAGGTTCCGCGTAGGCTCGGAACGCACGGAATGCCCTCGCAAGGTATCGCGCGTGCGCCAAGGAAAGGTTCCCGCCGGCCTTGGGAGTCCACTCGCGGATGATCCACCACATCAGCAGAACCATCTCCTCGCGATCGCCGAGGAACGCGAGTGTGCGCATGTATGTGTTGATCGTCGCTGCTGTCACAAGCTTGTTCACATCGGGTTTGGACGCCGGACCTAGGGTGGCGAGTGCTCTCCACGCGGCCTTGAGTTGGCTCGATGCTTTTTGTACTGCCTCGATTGGTGTCTGGCCGTGGCCCAACTCTTCGTGTTGAAAGATAGGGGTAAGAATTTTGCGATATGATAACTTGCTGGAAGGGCCATGAAGTCGATAGATGCGGCCCTTGGGGTTCTTGATCTTGCTGGTCTGCGCCTGATACAGTGACAGAAACTCTTCATCTTCGTCTAGAATCCGTGAAGCGGCCGCATCTTCTCCGCGCGAGCTCCCCGTTGTCATTTCGTCAGTTGCCTGTTCCTCAGGATGGACTGGCGTTTTGGCCACATCTTTGATAAGCAAGGCAGCAAGTCGGGGCTGGACCGCTTTCCGTAATACACTGGCAAATGCAGTGATCATGTTCAGACTGAGCCCGGAATGTCCCTCAGCCATCTTTAGGGCTTTGACCGCCAGATGCATCACTTCTAAATTGTTCTCCGAGGGCATGCTGTTGCTGACCATGATGTTTGATCTGCCCAAATTGAACAGTATCGTCTCCCATGGCGCCCGCCCAGAGACGTCAGTTGAAGCCCAGCCCATTTGCGCAAGTTGAAATGCATAGTGGATGCTATACATGCTCTTGTTGGAGATGTGCGAGGGTGTATTCGATGTTCGGTTTGGTTGAAGGCGACAAAGCAGGTCGATGAATGCGTGTAGTATGTCGTGAGGCGGGTTTGTCAACACACTCCCCGTGAGACCTTGGTAGTCTTTCAGGCTCTGTCTAATACTGCTTTTGAGTCCTTCCTCCAAGTTACTGCAATCGACGTGATGCAACGCGACGTCAATGCTGGGTGACTGCTTGATAAGTCCAGCCAAGAATGGTCCACGGATGGGAATACCTGCGTTGTACATCTCTTCTACAATCTTGCGAATGCTGGGTGGGTTGGTCCGCGCCCTCTCGAAGTCGCTGAGGTTCTCGTCGTTGTAGGGGAAAACCTCTCTCCCATCTCCAGGGAGATTGTGATGCCCGGCTTTTGCTGGCTTTGCGGAGAGCTTGGCTATCAATTCTCTGTACACCTCAAACTTTGGCTTCATCCCTGGTTCTGGGGGATGTTTGAACAGGGCCCAAGCTTCTTGTGCATTTCGAGTCGTACGGATCTGAGCTGCCCATGCGCCTTGCTCAAAGCGAAGGTGGCGCGGGTAATTCGCCCTAGTCTGAACCGTTGGTGAGCCATCAGGAGCCATGCCACCTAGGATATCCGTGATCAAGTCGAAATCCTTCTTGCTATATCCACCCTCTTGCATCATGATGCCGGCCTTAACAACTCGGCTTTGGTAGGCCTCAGGACCAGACTTCTCCTCCATGCCATCGCGCATAATCCGATATGGGGGCCAGTGACTGGCAAGTGTGCTGGCCGTGTCTCGTTCTGAAGCTGTTTTCGGTAGTGCTAGCAAGACTTGCCGAATCGCCCGATAGCTCTCTTCCTCAATGATTAGGGTCTTCTCCGAGGTAGAAGATAGTGACAGAAGCTTCGTCACAGCTGTCCAATTGTAAGAGCTATACTGATACGGGGACTTTCTCGATACGACAGATACAGCCTGTATAGCGCGATTGAGGACCTGGCATTGTAACTTGTACGCCTTGTCTGGTTGGCGATGGCCATGCGGGATAATTTTGATGTATGATACTGAGAGCTCCGCGATATTAGGCAACGCATCGGGCTGCAGTCTGCTCGCATGTTGACACAATTTGTCCAGCAATTTGCTAAACAAAACCGGTGTAATTACCGAGTCCAAGTCAAAGGCCTGCGTCGCATCGTTGTACGACTTCTGTTGTTCCGCATACCATTCATTACAGTATCTCAGTAGCCCCAACAAGGATTCGGAGCTCTGAAAGTACGGCCTGCTAGTGAGCAGGTAGAACAAGACAAACAGTGGCTTGTGACCTGGTCTGCTTAGGAATCTTTCGACCCTCTTGTCCGGTTCGCGCGGGATAATGATCCAAGCCCAACTAGACACATCCGCCTGTGTATGACCTCTTGCGGATAATTGTCGTAGGATTGCCTGCCATTGCCGACTGTCACATAGTAGGCGCGCAATGTCTGGTCTGAGCTCTGGGACATGGCGGAGGATTTCCTGTGCGGTGATGACGCTGAGCTGAGGGGACCTCAACTGTGCTAGGAACCGGAGATTGGATAGCTTGGATTCGGATGGTGGTTCGGAGGGAAGGCGATACAGTTCGGCAGCATCGGCAAGGAGCAATTCTGAGAATATCGACCGCTCGTGGCGCACAATCCGTATCGAATCGCGCCGTGATGGGGTTCTTGGCGCTTCATGTGACTGGGGGGACCGTTTGAACGGTCTGATCAGTTGCCAAGAAGGTGTTTGTTGTATTGCGGCGGCAGTATGGCTGGGCTGGTAGCTGTGCCGCTGGGATAGCTGCTTGGTCGAAGAACCATGTTAACTACGAGTCCGAGAGAGCTGTCATAGATGGAGAAGGTACTCACAGCTTGCCAGTCGCGGCCAAGCACCCATCGGCCCCTGGTCACGACAATACCGTGTGATCTGGAAATGGGCGGCGGCCGCATTGCCCCATCTTCGCTAGCAAAACCTCGTGATCCCGCGATTGAGATGCTACGAGGCTACTTAACGTTTGGCTTATGGGAGCTTGATGAAGTTCCATAGAAAAAAAGGACCGGGGGCGAACGTCGCGACTGCGGGAAGCTTTCCGCAATGCATCACGTGCGATAAGGCAGCTCAATCGATAAGAAAAGGATCCCTGCTTGTACCTACCTAGGTAAGGTTCCATAAGGTACTTAGCAACCAACAGCTGCCATCTGCGAAACTGCGAAGCAACGTTATTTTTTTCTCTCCTTGTCTTTGTGTCTTAGAATTGCTCAATGGTGCCTCGAAGCTCAAAATGCGGCTTTCTCATCTCACAATAGCATCCTCGCTCAGCCGCGGGCTGCACACTGCTCGCTCCACGCCCTGCCCGCAGCGATACTTCCATGTCACAACACCAGCAAGCATGCCTCGAAAGCGGACCTTCTTCACCTCGAACGTTTACCTTTCCCAGAGCACTGGCGAGCCGACCGCGAGGCCACCAAGGCAAGAAGATGACGAATCATCTCAGCTCACAGCACCGAAGCGTAAGGCGGTGCGCTCCGCCGGCGCAAAGAACTCCCTACGGCGCGTAGCGATTATTGCCCAGCGACCGGCGCAACGAGAACCAGGAGAGGTGCCAGCAGAGACGATGGATTTGTCTGCGCCTACACTGATAAACGCTGTGTGCGTTGCCGAAGCTTTTAATATGGGAGCAGTTCTGGACATTCTGCGGGCCCATGGGTTTGATATTGATCCATACCAGAGCGGATTCGAGGCGAGCGAGGTTGTCCACGCACGAGGTGTCAATGGCGGTGATATTTTCGTTTTTCCCTCGGGAACAATTGTCACTTGGGCCTTGCCCCCAGACGTTGTCACGAAGCAGTTGCTGAGTGCGGCAGAAACGCCGCTGAAGCCGGCTCTTCGGGAGGTGGAGGACCTGGAGTACGTGTCCGATCCGAGCAAGGAGACGAGCAGTATGAAGGGTGATATCGTAGTCCTAGGCACAAAGCTCGAAGAGCGAGACGGCGACAGGCTGGACACGACCCTCGCCAAGATTGCATTCTCTTCCGGATTGGCCCGAAGTACAAAGCTTGCAGTGCTGGAAACTGCGCTGACGGCTTACTTTGAGAGCACCAGAAAGATTCCCTCTGTGCTATCAAAGGGTTCCGGCTTGCCGTTGGGCAGGAAGTTCATTTTGCAGAAGACGGGCGAGCTGTTGAGCCTTCGCGCGAGGCTCAACCACTATTCAGAACTCACTGACTCTCTTCCAGACATCTTCTGGGACAGCCGATCCGAACTGGGTCTGGAAGGCTACTATGAGCAGGTTGGCCGTGCGCTGGACGTCAACGTACGAATCCGGACGTTGAACCAGAAGATGGACTATGCTCAAGAAATTGCGAGTGTCCTGCGGGAGATGTCGAGCGAGCAGCATAGTACGAGACTGGAGTGGATCATCATTATCCTCATTGCTGTCGAAGTCGTCTTCGAAGTCAGGAGAATTGTGCTCGAGTACAAAGAAGAAAAGGAGGATGGTAAAGTGGAGCCCTAGGTTTTTGTCTATAAACTAGGAACTGCTGTTGAACTTTCAAAAGATACCCAACTCAATAATTAAAGAAGATCCCAAGATATACTCGTTTATTACTGTTTAGAAGTGGAAACACAATTGACTTGCCTCGGCTTATGCTAAAAATCAATCCATGCAAGGCGCAGGGCGTGACATTTCTTCAATTCATTGCTAAGGTACTTGGGACAAGTTGGTATCACCAAAGAACACCTCATGGGATAAAACCCTGAAATACTTCTGCATGTTTCTTATACCAACAAAAAAGGCAATATATATTACCTAATGCTACAATGTTTCATTCAAGGCGCGGTCGCCTTAGGCAGTGCCCGAACTTAGTACGCTCAATACACAGGTAGTATACCACGGTATTGTGCAAGTGACTTTCGAGGTTCCGGAAAACCCTGCGCTTGCCGCTGCAGGAACGGGCAGCGGCATGGTACTAATTGTGGATCGCGCTTACCCAATTAGATTCGCTGACAGCTGTTGTAGAATGGCTGAAAGTAAGCAATCGTTCTGGATGCCAAGCTCAAATCCCAATGTAGATGAGCTCTTCCGCTTTCTTGCCCTCTTCGGTACTCCTTTGGCGAGACTGAGATACTTAGTACTCTCTTCTCATTATTGAACATTTCTCTCCTACCTTAGGTATCTACGCCGTCTAGTACTTTCTTCTGAGGAAGGAAAGACCTCGCAAAAGATACCTCGCCTTCCATTGCTCGTCGTGGTTTGCCTTCTGCCAGCGTACCCACCCTACCTTGCCATCGCCTAAATCCATACTATACCAACCCACCTTCACACCTGTCTCTCACTCACTCAAATCGGGCAATTCGAGATTCTTCGCTGGACCCTTTTCCTACTTCACCGAGGTGCCCAATACTTGATCATTACCTTTCAGAAAAGACATCACAATTAACGACCGCGCCTCCCTCGCTTAGACACGCGACTAGGTACTTCACCGACCTCACTTTGACCACTCCTTCCCGCAAGGCCTCAATCAATCCTGATTGCAACATACAGCTGAGCCTCAAACCTTACACGGTTGTTCAGCAAACAAAGCACCCACCAGGCAGGGATTTGATGCGTGTGCGACACTCGGGCCGTACCTACATCGACCATGCCTCCTCCGCTTATTGGTATGTTTTCTTTGTCTTTCAATATCATGTTGGCTCATCTCACTAACGCTTCCTCAAGAGGAAGAGGAAGAGGAAGAGGAAATGGGGGATTTTGATGGCGGTCTCCCTCACAATTGGGAGGATGACTTGGATCTACTTGTGGACCCTTTCTTCAATGCTTACGACAACAACGAAATACCTGACTTTGAGGATCGCGTGCCTTTTCAAGGTCTGGGAGCATTAGCACCGCCACCCTTCGTCGATGATGAATTGTCCTCACCACCTATCCCTGGATCGCCGATGCTGGTCGACGCGGTACCAGAAGCCCCGTTACAGGAGCAGCCGGTGTATGACGAAGATGGCAAAAAAATAGGCACTATTCTACCTGCGATAACTAGCACACCTCGGCGGAACATATCAGTCGATATTCCTTCCAGCACTCTTACCAGGCCGGCGAGTCTTTACCAAGGCGAAGAGCAGCGGCCTAGCGAACGAGAATGGGTAGCGGTTCGGTCTTTGCTCCAAGAGATACAGCAGAACAGCGACAATGGAGATCAAAACTTCATTGAGTTCGAGATCGATGACTTCGCCGTGTACATTGACGCTACGGTACCGGGTGGTAACATGAAGCTTTACGAGGAGAAACGGTATCCCTGCGAGATGCGTCCCCTGCAACATCTGAGTATTCAGACCGCTTGCACTCAGATGTATGTCGACGGTGTCTTGTCTGTGGGAGAGAGGCAATTCTTTGTTCGGCAAATTCCATTCAACGAATTGCCTATCGGCAACTACGGAGCATCCGAGGCCACAGTCGGCTCTGAAATCTGGATACGCTCCAAATACAACGTTGCCATCGCCAAAGGAGAAGGTCCAGATGTGTATTATCGGCTTGGAAGCCCAGCTCCCGAGTACCGACGCTACTATGCCGGGTTTACTTGGGTTGCAGATCTGGCTAAGCACGTGGTGGACTATCTCTCCGCTGCTATAGACCAAAGCCGTCGTGTCACATTCCGGGACTTTCGATCTGACTTCTCACGATGGCTTGCAGATACGCATGGTCATTCGAATGCTTTCTCCAAATGGCGGAGGCAATACTCCGGAGAGGACTTCTGCACAGCAATTGTACCAAATGTCCAGTTCATCTATAAGGAAGCCTACGGAGTCCTTGGACACCGAGCTACAACTATCTATCTCTGGAGAGAGATTCGCGACTTCACTGCATTCACCGATAGCCAGGAGAAGATGCTCAAGACCGGTGGAAGCGACGCTGACACGCCACGAACTTCACCGTCGCCAACACCAAAGCCTCCAAAAACGTGCCAGCCCGCTGACATACCCAGAACAGTAGTAACCCCTTACGTTAACGACCTCTTCCATCATCTACCCTGTGGACCGATGATGGAGGCAACTAGTCCGACCGCAAGGGTGGGAAAGCTCCGAAGGGGCGTCATTCGAGGCCTGGGCTTGGAGGAGGCTACAAGAGTTCACACAGCAGCCAAGGACACAGTTGAGAAGACCGGACAGGAAGTACGAGTCGGAGATGTGATTTCCACGCATAGAGACGACAATGAAGACTACTGGGTTCGAGAAGCCGCTTCTGGCTTTAATGATGTCGACTGCTGGTTTGGACTCGTCCAAAAAGTCCACGATGTCCACAATTCACGGCAGAAGAGCTTCGATGTCATTTGGATCTACACGCCGACGCATACACTCTGCGGCACTATGAGATATCCGTGGAACAACGAACTTTTCCTTTCCGACCACTGTACCTGCGGTGACGCTGCCGTCGGAAAGATCAAGGAGGATGAGGTATTAGCCGTCCACAAAGTAGACTGGGGAGGCTCGTCTGGAACCGACGCAGAGTTCTTTTGTCGCCAGACGTACCTCCACGAAGAGAGAAAATGGATCACATTCAGAGAGCAACACCTGCGATGCCCTCACCGCCAAGCAAGACCAGGATTTCCTTATCTAGCAGGAGACACTCTGTTGGTGAGCCCAGAGCCAGGTAACGACGCTACAGTCGAGCCCTGCGAGTTGGTAGCTCTCCCCAACGCCGAAGGCGAAGTAACGTTTCGCCGCCTGGAGCGCAGACATCGCCTGCAGCCCGACATGAATGTTTCACCCAACGAAATTGTCTACACTGACGAAGAGTTTACTCTTGGACAGGAAAAAATCCACGGAAGATGTCTCGTCCGAGTCTTCCGCCCCGACGAAAAGATACCACCACCATATGATCGTAACGGGGTGGGTAATGCATTCTTCATAACGCAGCGATGGCGGGATGGTGTTATGATCTCCATTGAGGATGCTCCCATACCGCTCAGGCAGGGATTTGATCCCAGAAAGCAGTTCTACAAGCTTCGTGGCTTCGATCTCTTCTGTGGAGGTGGAAATTTCGGTCGCGGTCTTGAAGAAGGCGGGGCGATAGAGATGAACTGGGCCAACGACATCAACATTAAGGCCATCCATACTTACATGGCCAATGCTACCAATGTCGTACATCCTTTCGCTGGATCGATTGACGACCTCCAACGACTTGCCCTGCAGGGGAAATTTAGTGAAAGGGTACCTGAGATCGGAATGGTTGACTTCATTTCGGGTGGGAGTCCATGCCCTGGCTTCTCACGCTTGACCATTGACAAGGCCACTCCTGAGCAACGCAAAAACCAGTCATTAGTGGCAGCATTTGCTTCATTCGTTGACACGTACCGACCTCGCTATGGCCTGCTTGAGAACGTCATGGAGATCCTCCAGCCGAAGGGGCGCCGAGGCGAGGATGTGTTCAGCCAGTTGATTTGCGCCCTCGTCGGGCTCGGATACCAGGCTGAGGTCTTCTTGTTAGATGCCTGGAATTATGGATCACCACAAAGCCGCAGTCGAGTTTTCTTATGCTTTGCTGCGCCTGGTCTGGCTCTTCCCGAGATGCCTCTCCACTCTCACTCCCATTATACGGCTAAGATCCGCAGTCGAGGATTGGGATGGATTCCCAACGGGAAGTCAATGGTCGACCGACTGGCAATGCCCACCCCGTTCAAGTTTGTCAGTGCACGAGAGGCGACGGCTGATTTGCCTGACATCATGGATGGAAAGGCAGACTGCTGTATCAGCTTTCCGGACCACAGAGTCGCCGTCGGTGTCACTAAAAGATTACGCACACAGATGGGTGTTATCCCAATGCACCCATACGGAATGAATTTCCGCAAGACTTGGAACAAAGGAAAGGGAGTCATGACCGTGGCCGAGAGGAGCCTCTTCCCGGAGAAAGGTGAGAGGGTTAATGAGCTTATATCTAACTCTTGGGGACGAGCTTTACCAGGCAAGGTCATGCCTACGATTACGACTACTCCCGCACCTACGGATGCCCGCGTCGGATTCATCATGCATTGGGAACAGGATCGCGTTTTGACGATCATGGAAGCCCGGCGTGCGCAAGGCTTCCGAGACCACGAAGTCCTCCTTGGGGCACCCAAAGACCAATGGAAAGTCGTTGGGAACAGTGTGGCTAGGGGGGTGTCATTAGCCTTGGGTCTGTCCTTTCGCCAGGCATGGTTGGGGTCTCTGATCGATGGAGATGAAGTCGCACCAAAAGTCCACATCGCACAGGACGTCTCCGATGATGTGCAGATGATGGACACGCCGCCTCTGGCAGAATCGCGCACGAGCATCTCCGATTCTGCATCACCAGCGTCATCGTCGAGTCGCGCCGTCCCTGCGAAGCGTCCTCTAGGAAGCACACTTCTGGTTGAGCGATTCACGTCGAAGATGACAAAGTCGAGCCGGACACAGACATCAAGCGGTAGCAGAAGCACAGTCGAGGTGGAGGATGAAGTCCAGGCCGAAGCGACGACGTCGTTGGTGACCTCGGACATTGAGATCATTGAGATTGACTAGGCATAGTGATTTTGGACCGGTATTGGAGTAGGTGGTTTGCGATACATTTGCATCTTTGGGCGACAGAGCGCAAAGCTTTCGGACATTTTGCCTTGAATCCTGGATGAGTAGGAATCAACACTTGGAGTCACTGGAGAGATAGACAAAAGCGCATAGCGAAGGGGATGCGATTTTGAGCTTCACAGGATGATTAATTAGTGACCAATCAACAGAGACACTGATTACGATGAAGTATTCTTTCTATTTTGTGAATTATCAAAGTGCTAGAAAACGAAACAGAAACAACGCTATGTTCCTCTGCCCAAGATTAGGTATGTAAATTTGATGGCACAAATGTATTGACTCCTAGCTCCTCCCCACGTCCCTCAGCTTTAAGTCCTAGTCACAGTCACGGTGACAGTCTCCTTCTCTTTCTCAGTAACAGTCACAAACACTGTCAAGACGGACACACCCTGCTGAGCACCAATGGCCGGCATGGAAAGGGGTTTCGGCGTCGTGATTGGGCTCGGCACGTCTGCGGCGGCGGAGGGCGCGTCCGTCGGGATGGGGTTCACGATGAGGGTGTCGGTGAACGTCCCCGTTAATGTTACGGGGGTGCTTGCTTTGGTTGTTGTTGTTGAGCTCGCTGTCTTCGTCGTGGTGGGTTCTGCTGTTGATGACTCGACGGGAGTAGATTTGGCTGTGCTGGAGTGGGCAGTCTTTGAGGTCTCTTCTTCCACTGTTGAGGTGCGCGTTTTGCGGATGGAAGTCGAGGTTGTGGATGGGTCTTGTCCTTCTGCTGCTGTCGATGAGGGCGCAGGAGCTGGGCCCATGGTCTGGGTGACAAACACTGTTGTCGTGAAGCCTGGGGCTTGAGCTGCGGACGTCGTCGTTCCAGGAGCACCCGGTGCGGTCACCGAAATGGTGTACGTTGCGATGACGGTAGGCGTGATCGTGACAGTGCTCTCATACCCGAGGTCAGAAGAGGCCGGCGGCGGCGCTGGTACCGCAGTCGTAGTCGTAGCCACCGAACCAGGCACAGACGCAGACGCAGAAACCGGCGTGCCCAGGACCTGGCTCGCAACCTGGGGATCGTAACACCCGACAATAACTCCCTCCGTCGTCGTCATCGGCAACGCGAAGCACGAGGTCCCGGACCCGCAGCTCTGTATCGCGAACGCCCCGTTGGCCCCACAGATGCCGACATTGCCTTTGACGCAGGCGATTTGGCCGGCCGTGCAGGCGGATTGCTCCGTCAGAGAGGCGAAGAGGGTGTTGAATGTCTTTGCGGAGGCGAGGTTGTTGGCTGCCACAGCCGGGGAGATGGTTGCTGTCGCGGCTGGGGTGGAGGTGCGGATTGTGGGGACTTGGTTGTTTGGTGTTCCTGTGACTTGGGGTTGGAGTGTTGATGAAGGGGTTGAGGAGGAGGCTGGTGTTGTGGGGAGGGAGGAAGGGGTATTTGGTGAGGTTTGGGGGATTGGAACAGTTGTTGATGCTGCGGTGGCTGTTGTGGAAGCGAGAGACGAAGGAGTTGCCATGGCTATGGTTGTAGACTCTGCTGCCGAGGTCTCCCCTCCAGGAATGGGGAACGAAAAAGAGAGGGATGACTGCAGCGGTGTACCCGGTGAAGCGGAAGAGGAGGCACTAGGAGATACTCCGAGATGGGGAGTGACTGTCAGGCTCTGGGAAACAATAGCTGAAGCTGAGGCTGTGTTTTCAGGTACTACGGACGACACGTTCTTGAAGCCGGAAGTAAGTTGGGGCGGCAAGGAGATCGTGCTGTCCATGGGAGGCAGAAAGACTGCCGACGTGGTAGTCGGTATCGTCTGGGTCTGTACGGTAGACTCGGTCGGTGATGTAGAAGGACTCTGGTCCACGGGCTGTGTCGTTGCGGCCGGGGATCTCGTTGACGAGCCGTCGAGGGTGACGAAGATTGGGGTCGGTGTGGTCCCATCTTGGTCTTGCTGTGTCACCGGCGGGGCAACAGAGCTGCTTAATTCTCTAAGTTGGTGTAAGTGATGCTTCTGAGAGACAAGAGTGGTAGCGGGGCCGTACGATGAGGGTGAAAGACTATTTAATGAAGCAGCAATGCTTTGAGTGTACGTTGTGTTCCACTCCCTCCGGAAACTGCGACATGTGTTAGTGTAAGTAAATTGGGTCTCGATATGAGGTTTACTTACCTCTCACCACGTCTTAATGGGCCGGCCTGCGTGGTCTGAGTGATCAGGAGGAGCAGCACGACATCTGCTATACGTAGACTAGGGAGCATTGTGGTGTTCTGCAGTGACGATGCTGTTGTGTAGGGATATCGACTTGGACTCGCTCTTTCTCCACAGGATATGAAGAATATTATGAATAAGAATTCGGTCTCAATACCGAATTGCCTCGCTCGCAGGCAAACCCAAAGATAGTTGAAAGAAAGCGGGTACAGATCTGGCGTCTAGGCACACAAAGGCTGCGATCAACAGAAGACTGGGAACAGAGTAGGAAAAGGCAACAAAGAACAAGGAATGGCAACGTGGAGAAAGGAACGCAGAAACAAAACACGAGAAAAGACGGAAGAGAAGAGAGAGTGAAAGGGGAGCAAGGGAGAGAAAGAAGTCAATATGACTCGAAACCCACTGCGGACAGGCAAAGAAATAACGATGGTATGACGGACGGTGTGTGCTCGACAACTCGTCAGACACGAAGCACGCGAGGATGCAGGCTCCATCTTGTATGACTGGACCTGATGGCAGGACAAGAACAAGAAGTGGTCCAAGGGTCTAGAACTCTCAACCTTGTCGTGGCCCATTCAACACGCCGGGCTGTGAAGGCATTCGAAACGCTTTTAGTCTGCTGGGTCTGGCCAAAGTTGGAAAATGGAGCCCCAGCTTAGATGAGGGCCCAGTAGCTTGGGGACGACGTCGTCCAATGCCTTGCATTTCTTTCCCACTTCGCTAGCCGGGGAGTGATCGGATGTTAGATTTGTGGCCAAGCAGAAGACCGATTACCTAGACCTTAGTTCATGGAGTCCCTCGCAAGGTTGCCGGGGTCGAGGTGCCCATTGCCGCGAGACTGGGTAGACCGTAGCACCCACGCACCGTAGCAGTAGCGGTAGGTGGACGGGCAGAAATGGTTTGGTTAAGCGCCTCACACCAAGAAAAACAACGTCTATACGAGGTCTCTGGTGAGAGAAACCGGCCACTATAGACTAATTTTGAAATGAGAAGGGGTTTCTTGGTTCTTGGTGTCTTGTGGTTTTGTGTCTGCGTCTTTGTTTCTGGAGAGGTCGACTGCAGACGCGCGGGAAGCTATTATTGGCAGTTTGGGGGATCCCTGTACTCTTCCCGTGCGATAGCAGCCAATCATTGGGGCGGCGCTTACACCACCTGGAGCACTGTGGAGACTTAACGGTGCACGCCTGGCCCAAGCTTCATTCGTCGCCTCAGTCTAATAAAACGTCTTCCTCTCACTCTCACTCACTCTCCTCACTGCAAGTCACTCACTCGATTTCATTCATAAGTTGGTTGCTTCTCACACTTCGTTAGTCCTCCAAGCCTTCTCATGAACGTACTTCGTAGACTCTCTTCAGTTCTGACGTCATGCTGTCAATCTTCTTGACACTTCAGCAGATCAGCCACAAACACCTCCTGCCTTGTGGCTTGTTTCGGCCGAGTCTCATGCCATCACAGTCCTGAGTCCTAGACTGACACCACATGAGGTCCAGTCACAGCCAGAGTCCCTTCTGGACGTTGCATCTTGACACTCCGCGTCATCGTGAGACTATCGTCTGTCGTCACTACCCTGGCGACTGAGCTCTTGTTCTGAGCATAATAGCCAACCGCGCCGTCGTCTCCCTCGTGATTATTGAGGATACTCGTCACATGTAGGGAATGGTGCCCTACATCTTATCCTGGCTATCAAACAAATTTTCATTCAACAGCTACTGTGGCTTGGCAAAGTCGGGCTGAAATACGTTTCACAAGAGGCTCTGTTTACAATAGTGCATATGTCTCATTTCCACCGTCTCCCTCAACCTGCCTTGTCTCATAGCTTTACTCCAAGGTTTTTCGTAGTGAAGCGGAAGGAATATGTTCTTCATTCCATCATCCAAGCAGATGGTAATTGCAGCTGCTCAAAGTCTTATCGAAGTATGATTATCCAAAGCACGTGGGCTGCCAATGCCGTGCCACCTTCCCCTCTCGTCTCCAAAGCCAAGGCAAAGACCGGGGGTTTGAACTTCGCAGTCGTTGGAATATGCTTCCCTACTTTTGCCACGGGCAGCACGTTGCGCATCCCGAAGCATCTATTGGGACAAGCGGAGATCACATTCCAACCGCCAAGCCGTACCCCGGGCACTAAAGCGTCTTGGCCCCCAGGAACGCTGCAAAAAAGTGCGCCAGGTGACGGAACCATTCGTGTTAATCATCCAGATACGCTTCAAGCCAGTGAAACATCTCTCATGTTTCCAGATTCTTTAAATGTCCTTTTAATATTGGCAGCGAGAAATTGCGATCCCGATGCTAGAGTTAGCGAGACACTATTGAATGTGATCCTTCATGCCAAATGTGTACGCCGCAGCGACGGCTGCAGGCGGCATAAAACACGACATGAGATACTACAACGCGCGCCCAAGAAAATGGAAGACGGATACTTATAAGAGTAAAACCGATGGCTACAACCTTGACGACCTTCCCAAAGATCTCTATCCATCGCAGAAGTGCCTTCCAAGATGCGCTCCTCAGCCGTGGTCTTCGCCGCCTTGGTGCAGTCCGTCCTGTCGCTCCCCAATGTCAAGAACTTCATCTACATTGTTCCGGATGGATACGGTCCCGCTTCTCAGACAATGGCAAGGGACTATGTCTCATTGCTGCAAAATGGCCAGAATCCCAAAGCACCTGTGAGCTTCCAGCTTGCGGCTGATAAGATGGTGCGTTAAGAAATACTTCAACACTTATGTTATTCAGACTCATAATCTTGGAAGGTCCTCGGCAACGTTCGCACTCTCTCCAGCGATAATCTCATCACGGACTCCGCCGCCTCTGGAACCGCCTTTGCTTGCGGTGTGAAGTCTTACAATAACGGTGCGCGCCTCTCGTGAGAATTCGACAGCCCTGTTCTAACACACACATCAGCCATCGGCGTCAACCCCGCTGGCGAACCCGTCGGTTCCATCCTCGAGGCCGCCAAACTCGCAGGCATGAAGACGGGTCTGGTCGTCACCAGCACCATCAACCACGCTACTCCCGCGTGTAAGTAGCCGACCGCCAAAATAGCCTTGTCATATGTAACCCCATATTCAATGTACGCCACTCACAGGCAGCCAGGCTACGCGGCTCACGTTGCCGATCGCAACTCGTATGCCAAGATCGCGGAGCATGAGATCGGCTACGGGCATCCACTCGGCCCCGTCGCCGATATTCTCCTCGGAGGCGGCCGGTGCTACTTCAAGCCCGCGTCCGACTTGACCTCCTGCCGGAAGGATGAGGTTGATCTCTTTGGCTTCGCTCAGGAGAACGGTTACCATGTGATGCAGAACCGGTCGGCCTTTGACGCCCTCGACAAGGGTCTCGGCGACATTCGCCTTCCTTACATTGGTCTCTTTAATGATGGTACTTCAACACTTCTACCCTCACAGTGAAGACAACATAGATGATGACAAACCGCCAGGTCAAATGATGTACGAGATCGACCGCTCCCGCCAACCCTCACAAGAACCCTCCCTCCTAGAAATGGTCGAAACGGCCCTCAACTCCCTCCACCGCGACACCCACTGCAGAGAAGAGGGTTACTTTCTCATGATCGAAGCCTCGCGCATCGACCACGCAGGCCACGCCAACGACCCGGCCGCCCACCTCTTCGACACAATCCACTACAACGAGGTCATGGGCTTCGTCCGCGCGTGGATCGACGAACACCCAGACACCCTGCTCATGTCGGCCGCCGATCACGAGTGTGGCGGTCTGACGCTCAACGGCTTCAACCCGCTTCCCCTCGTCAAGGTCAACGCCTCGACTGAGTTTTTGATGGATGTTTGGGACGCGTACACTTGGTCTGATAAGAAGGCCTTTCTGGTGGGTGAGATTTTGCCCGAGTATGGGCTTGCTGATGCTACAGATGCTGAGGTGAATACCCTCCTCGCCGCTGGCTCGCTGAGCTCGGAGCTGGGGAATTTATTGGCTAGTCGTGCGGGTGTGCACTGGTCTACGGGTGGTCATACCGCTTCCGATATCACGCTGTACGGCTACGGTGCTGGCGAGAATGGACGGACCATCAAGGGTGACATGGCTGGTAACTGGGATAATACCGAGTTGCCAAAGTACATTGAGAAGGTTCTTGGCGTTGATATGGGACAGGTTACGGAGTTACTGAGGGCTAATGGGACGGGCTGGGTTGGGAAGCGGGAATTGAGCCGACGGTCTGATGAGCATATTCATGGACATGACCATTCTCAATAGGCTATAGTGTTCTTGTTGTATCTTGTAACCGTTCATGAGAGACTCGGAAAAATTCAAATCTGAGATATTTATGTGTTCATTTCTTGTATAACACGCTCAAACCCAGTAGAACAATACTTGAGAATCACTGGCTACTGCGCCTGATAGCTGTGCCTCCCCAATACCTCGCATATGGAATGCGAAATCTGTTAAACACAGATTGTTCTATAATCTTAGGACATACTTTATGTTGTCCATGTTCTGAGCCACAAACCTATCGCCATTCAGCTCCTCGTCTCTATCCTCAACTCTCCAATTAACTCTCTAGTACCGTACTACTTTTTCTCATTCTCATCAAAGCAAGTCCATCATTCATATTCAAACGCCGCTCACGCTTGATCAACCAATTCAAAGAACGTAAATATACGGCTCAGAACCGTCCTTGGGTCGGTGTTTGCCTTGCGCCACACGCCTGTTATGCAACACATAAACGGCCTCCTGCAATAAAGCAAACGCCATGCCGATCGAGACCATAATGATCATCGTCAAGAGGCCCTTGTCGTAGCTGTCAAAAGAAAAAGAAGTCAACTAAAAGTCTATAGTAGTTTGACCGGGAGGAAAACTCACAAAGGCAGATCGTTACCCCTGAAGTATTGAGATCCTACCATTAAACCACTGATGGCAGACATCACCCACATGCTTTCTCGTCTGTCAGTGTACTCCCGAGTTTTCTGTGATGAACCAACTACTTACGCAATTCCAATGCTGCGCTCTCTGGGGTCACGGCAATTGACCTGCAGCCATGTGTTATGCGCCGGGTGGTAGCAGACAGCAAAAGCATTGATGGCCGTCCACAAACCCCACCTCGACCACTTCCCGACGTGCGGATGCACTATCCGGGCCACCACCAGTATGGTCAGATAGCACACATGTCCCAACAGCACCGTCGATCCTCTCTTATTCGACCGATCACTCAGCATGGCAAAGGCGAAGACGACGGCCATGGCGAGAGACGCGCCGACCGCGGCCAGGGCGTTGGCGCTGATGCGGTCGAAACCGAGGGCCCTTTAGGTAGAGGTAGGTGAGTCAGCAGAGCGCTACTTCAATCTGCAAGAAGTGCAAAGGTTCATGAATTTACTTACATAATGATGGAAGGAGTATATGTTGTGAGCGGCGACCACGTCGAAAAGACGCAAAAGGTGGATACGTAGTGCGGCCATCTCTTGTAGTGCTTGACTGTCTTCCAGACGAGGGCCCAGGGGATTACGATACCGTTTACTCCATCGCTCTTTCCGGGCTCATCGATTTGCATTCTTTGTTGGAGGATCTGCTGTTGTCTTGTCGAGAATCGAATCAGGCCTGGGCTTCCGAGGGGTTTCGGCGTGTCGGGGGATCCGGGGAGGAGGAAGATGAGCATTATGGCAACGGCCAGAGTCGCGAGGCCCTCAACTGCGACACAGTATTAGAAGAGTCCATGAGATCTAACAGGCCGAAGGAAAAAATGGAAGGGAGGACTCACTTAGGAAAAGCCACTGCCAACCCGTCAACCCACCCTTTCCGGCCAACTTCAGTATTCCAGAAGCAAGCAGTGGACTCAGGGCGTTGCCCCCAAACTGCCCAAACATGAAGACGGCAATGCGCTTCGCCAGCTCGTGTTTCGGGTACCAGTTCGACAGGGTGTACATTGATCCGGGGATGTACCCCGCCTCAGCGAGGCCGAGCATGAGGCGGATGGCGAGGAAGCCGGCGCGGTTCTTGACGAGGACTTGGAGCGTGGCGACGGTGCCGAAGAGGAGGACTTGTAGGGAGATCCATTTTCGGGGGCCAAACTACGCGGACGTGTGAGTGAGCTTGGATGGGATCTGGGTGGTAGGCCCTCTGGAGGTGGAACTGGTAACGGGAGGGGAGGGGAGGTGAATAAGTTTGAGCGTTGGCTTGTACGGACGCACCCTTTGTAACAGCAAGTTACATGGAATCTCCAAGACAACAGTGCCCATGAACATGAGCTGGTTTCCCAGATTGATAGTATCCTGACTGACGTTGATATCCCTCGCGAAGCCGGCTGTAAGTGCTGAAGCTAGGTTCATACGGTCGAGCTGGAACATGAGCAGACCCAAGACAAGGAGAGGTAACACAGTCATGTCGATTCTGAGAACATGATACGTTAGCCTCACTCAACTCATGGAGCTACTTTAAGCTTAAAATCATGTGTCACTGGGAGCCGGGGAGTTCTCACTTCCTCTTAGCCCTGCGTTCCTCATCGACATCCCACTCCAACTTGTCCTCGGACGCCACGACGGATCGGTCCGTCGGCGTGGTGCACACCATCTTTTCATCTGTCGGAGAATTCATGGTTGTCGATCACGGCAGTTACACACACATACACGAGAAAGAGACGACGAACATTGGCCATTGGATTCAGCTGAAATGCCATGGCTAAATGCTTTTG
Organism: Colletotrichum costaricense; assembly: GCF_030867565.1. Taxonomy (NCBI): domain Eukaryota; kingdom Fungi; phylum Ascomycota; class Sordariomycetes; order Glomerellales; family Glomerellaceae; genus Colletotrichum; species Colletotrichum costaricense. The sequence continues at coordinate 1,422,114 of NW_026848236.1, read as the reverse complement.
TCTTGTGTAGTCGGCCATCCAGGTTCCTATCAGACTCTAAATAATCCCAGTCTGCCCTGGACCGCAAACCCATGTTTCCCCCACATACACTGCGGATATCCTCAAGAACTTCAGGGTCCAACAACGCAATGTGATGTAAGTGCTCGCACCTTGATGGTCTCCCACCTCGCTGGGCCGGGAAATGCTGATAAGCGTTATCGATAACAGCACATGCTCGTGACGGGCGACGAGAGACAACGTTTCCTCGCACGATAACGCCATCGGGCGCTAAGATGACCAAATCGACTTTCCACCACGGTGAACGACACCGGCATCCCTGTCCGACTACCCGGTCAGGCGGTTTACGACAACACGATTGGAGGCTTTGGCAGTTTGGTAGTGGGGTTCACCCCTGTTCAGTTGAACCCCTCCATCCGTCCGCTGCAAGCCGCTCCCAAACTCTCGGGAGGAGGGCAGCTAAAAAAGTGAGAGCATTCGCACTTCGCGTGCTGGGTCAGGTGCCGCGTACCTTATCCTATTCTTTTTCATTTCTGCTTTACAATCCTGTGATACTCTCTTTACGATCCCACGTTGGTCAAGCATAGAGCGTTTCAGGGAATAGCGAGTATCTGAAGAATGGGCGCAGTCAAGCGGGTTGCCGTCATCGGCGCGGGGCCGGCCGGGGCTATCACAATTGACGCCCTGGCACGGGAGAAGGCCTTCGACGTCATTCGTGTGTTTGAGCGTCGAGAGGCAGCGGGAGGATGCTGGTGAGTCTTTCTTTTCACATTCGTCGCAAGTTGTTTTCATTGGACTGTTGCGCGGGGCTGGTCGTACTCATATGGAGCTCATTGGAGTACCTGGATGGTTTAAGCTGTTCCTGGAAATATCTTCTGCTACTGCTTCGTATTACCTTATGAGATGAACCAGGAACAAACGAGAACCTTGATGGTGCTCTGTCATCTGGATGACTGAAGCAGATGGCCAATTCCTGCGGCCAATGATCTCCATCATCAATGTCACTGAACATAGCATTACTATTCCTTGACTTGGATGCCACATCGGCGGGCGATGAGATGGAATAGAGACATTCACCGCGCTCGAACGAGGCGAGTCCCCAAAGAACACGCACTAACTCTTCCATCACAATAGGGTTGGCGACCAAACACCACCACCACACCTCACAAACCTCTCCTCCCTAGCAGCCCGAACCGCCGACCAACCCCTCCCGATCCCGGAAACCCTCCCGTCCCGGACGCCGAAAGCTGCGGCCGGGTCAGTCTCGACCCCTCCCCCGCCACGCTTCACCGAGTCCGGAATCTACCCCTACCTTGAAACCAACGTCGACGCCATCCCCATGTCCTTCTCCGAGGAATCCCTCCCCGAACAGCGCACCGACAACTCGATTGCGCTGCACGGCCCCGAGACGCCCTTTCGACACTGGACCGTGGTGCGGGACTTTGTTCAGGGGCTGGTGAACCGTAACGGCTACCAGGATTTCGTCTCCTACCGCACCACCGTCGAGCGCGCTGAGAAAGTTGGGAAAGAGTGGAAGCTCACCCTCAGGAAAGAGGGGGATGAGTGGGACGACTGGTGGGTTGAGTACTTCGACGCTGTTGTGGTTGCGACGGGGCACTACTGGGTTCCTTATGTGCCTCACATTGAGGGCCTCGAGGAGTTTGAAAAGGCGCGTCCGGGAAGCGTGATTCACAGCAAACACTTTCGCGGACGAGATCACTTCCGCAACAAGGTGAGTGCTCCCTCATGAATTAACTCTCTCCCTCTCCCTCTCTCTCTCTCTCCCCGCGAGTCACGAAAAAGTCGCTGACCACTCACAACCCAGCGCGTCGTCGTAGTCGGCGCCTCCGTCTCAGGCGCAGACATCTCCGTCGACCTCGTCAAAACAGCCAAACTCCCCATCTACTCCGTCGTAAACGGCCGCAAAGCAAACCTCTATTTCGGCGACGGCGCCTTCAACCACCCGCAAATCTCCCGCCGCGCCACAATCACCCACATTGACCCCTCCACGAGAACAGTTCACTTCCAGGACGGCACCTCCGTCCCCGGAGTCGACAGCGTCGTCCTCGCCACGGGCTTCACCTGGACCTTGCCCTTCCTTCCTTCGGTCGAGCTGCGCAATAATCGCGTCGCGGGGCTCTACCAGCACGTCATCTACCACGCCGACCCGACGCTACTTTTCATCGGCGCCGTGGCCGCGGGGCTGACGTTCAAGATTTTCGAGTGGCAAGCTGTTTTAGCGGCGCGCGTGCTGGCTGGGCGGGCGAAGCTGCCGCCCAAGGAGGAGCAGGCGGCGTGGGAGGCGGAGAGAGTCAAGGAGAAGGGGGACGATATTCGGTTCTCGCTCGTGCATCCGCACTTTGAGGAGTATTTCGAGACGGTGAGGGAGCTTGCGGGCGAGCCTGAGGGTGGGATTGGTAGAGCGCTACCAGAGTATGATCCGTCTTGGTTTCAGGTGTTTATGGATGGGTTGGAGTTGAGGAAGAAGATGTGGGTGAGGTTGAATGCCGAGGCGCGGGAGGCGGCGGTCAATGGGGTTGGAAAGGAGGGGGAGAAAGGGCCTATTGTGACTACGATTGAGGCACCACAGGAGGTGCGGTAGACTCAGACATACACCAGAAATATTTTGCGAAGAATTTCATCTACATGACAACATCACGGGTAAAAGGTGATACATGTCAAAGTATGACTGGTAAGTGCTGTAGCGGATGACGATGATGCCGCTTGCTCTGCGACATCATGAAGATCTCGTGCTGCAATACCAAGAGAATGAAAAGCCGCTTGAGTTGGTGATACAAAAGGTAGCCAGTCACCCAGTCAAAACGATCTCCTCTAAGATCCAAAGTCTCAATCACCACGGTTGATGGCTTGTACTGGCCACCATCTAATAACGCACACTCAGGTTGCTCGCCGAGTTCCATAGCCATTCGAGCCACGTGATCATTGAGAAGCTGAGAACCAACTCAGATCCTTTCGTTCCCTAGGCGAATCAAATTCTCTCGCTAAGTGACATACTTGCAGCGGTTTGACCCAAGGGGTTGGGATAAGCGCTTACATGTGGGCATCGTCTTACATCAGACGACAGGCAGTCATTCCTAGACCACATCGGCCACTCCTAGCTCGCGTCCCTTGGGGTGAGATTCGAAAAGGGAAAGCCATGCTTCTGCATCGTAGGGAAAACAATGCCAGCGCATGGCTTCTGTTGGACTTGGCGAGCCCGTTAAGTGGTTTGAGCTGAGATGATTGCGGCAACCATGCAGGGATGATCAAGAGACAGCATCGCATGTGAAAAAGAGCCAAGATCCCGCGTCTCGACAACTACAAGCAAAGAAATGGATCTGATCTTCAAGGAGAAGAAGCTTTGAAATACAGATACAACGATGGAAACCTCACCCCAGCCTTCCAACCCGCCCAAAAGGCGAGGCCTCAAGCGCCGCATCACCGACCTCCACGTCGACATCACAAGCATCCTACACGGCTACACCCCCACGCCGCACTTCCTCGCAAGCGACATCACCGGCTACCTCCTCTTCACCCTCCTCGCGACAGACTGGCCATCCCTCTGGCGCGCAAAGCTCTTCCGCGCCTTTCCCTGCGCCCAGACGGCCTCCGAGACCTTCTCCGGCTTCTGGAACGCCTTCTGGCAGGAACGATGGCACCAGGAAGACGACGCCGAGTCGAAGACGACCAAGTGGAACCCGGGCTTGTACAAGTCGCCGCCGCCGCGGATGCGCTCGTGTCGCGAGGTGCTGAATCGGCAGCAGGCGTTGCGGAATTGCTGCGCTGCGCAGATGGAGGGGTTTGAGGGGCGGGATGTGGTGAAGGAGATGGTGTTGCAGGTTGCGCTGGCGTTTTGCTGGCTCTGGGCGGTGCTGAAGGATTACAGACGGCTGCTCTGCCTGGTGCATTCTTTAGAGACTGATGGAGAAGAGTGCCGCCGCGAAGAGGCTGGGAGGGAGGTGCCGGTGGTGGTGTGTAAAGGAGAAGGGACTATGCCCGTGGCGCGGGGCGGCCCGTCGTACTGTTGTTTGAGACGGCTCCAAAGACATATTGATCGTGGGCAAAGCATGATTGACAAGTTTGTAGAGCTGGAGATGTGTGATGGTACCGACGACACGCTTTGGACTGAGATGGAGTGGCTAAGCGAGAAGGAAGGTGAGATTCCTGCGGAAATGCCGCAACAAGATCGGTTTCTTGTTGACCGTGTAGTCTTCTCGGCTGGTTTATCATGGCTCATGGTTGCCATCAGCTGCGACTTCGCGACCTTCTACTTCCTCGTCCTGATACGGCGACTAGGGGCTCGTTTACTGCCGTAATATAGAGTTACATAGCATCGAGCAAATACTGTCACGAAGTGTTACCTTTAGACACCAGACGCACATGAAATACCTAGGGCCTAAACATGATAGTAATGTTTTATTGTGGACGTGTATTCATCGGCAATGTCAAATGGGATATCGCTTTCCATGTAAACGCCTTGCAATGCAAATGTCGACTCAGCGTCGTCTTCTGAACTTGCTGTTGTATCCGGGCCCGCCTTTCGCGCCGTTGTTCTTCAGTTTCAATCGCCGGAAATTCGTATGCGCCATTGCGTTCACCTTTCTGACGGCCTTCTTGACCGCCCCGACCTTCTCCGTCTTCTTTTCTTCCTTCTTCTTGGACTTGGTTTTTGGTGCCGACTCGTCAAACTCTGTGTCCGAACCCGAGCCCGCGAGCTCATCATAGTCGTCCTCTGGATCACCACTGTTTTGTGTTTTTGGCACGCCTTCTTCTTCGTCTCCTTCTTGTGCCTCTTCCTCGGCGGGAGCCGATGGCCGTTTAACGTGGACAGGCTTCATGTTGGATCTCCTCGTCGTTCGTTTCTGCCCCTTCTTCTTGTATACCCTTAGCGGCATTCCATCACGTCCCACCTGCTCTTCATCGGGACTGTCGTAAAGAGCCTCGTCATCAAACCCTCCAAGAGGAAGATTGACCTGACTGTCTGCAGCGAGAATATCCGCTTTCGGCTTCGGAGGCACTTTAGGCTGCACAACTTCGCCTTCCGCCTCCCGTAGAGCCTCGAGTTCGTCTTCGTTATCCAAGTTATCTTCTTCCACCTTTCTGAGACTTGCTACAATAGCACTGAGGCCACGAACCAGTGGTTTCCGAGGTAATCGCAGGGGCGGCGCTGTGAAGTCATCGCTCTTGCTGGGTGGTGGCTGGGTGTGTCTTTTGAGGAAGGACGGGGTGCTGAACTGAAGCTTCGAAACAGTTGTTGGTGTTTTGGCGTCTGCTGCAGGGACATCTTTGTTCTTCAGAGGTGTCATGAAGCTGTCTAGCATTTGCCGTTTGCTCGTGGACATTGGCGTCCGCCCAAATTTCGCATCATCCTCCTCGTCCATGGGTGTCGCACGTTTTCTTGGTGTCGTCATTACTCTGGCGTCGGCAGAGGTGTTGATGTTCTTTCTTGACGGTGTTCCGAGCTCACGCTCCACCATTAGGTCAAACAATCCCAGTACACGACCATCGCGCTGTGGAGTAGGTCCAATCGATCTTGGAGCCACGGGGCTGAAGAGGGTTCTGGAGATCGAGGGGGTGCTAGTGAGGGCGGCATCTTCGGGATTCGTCCTTCTTTTCGAGGGCGTTTCGGTGTGCCTGGTTTTCTTCGAAGGCGTCCTCGCGAGGGGGGGGATATCGTCCCGCTTCTTTGGTTTCGGAGCTTCTTTTGAAGGTGGAGGAATCTTTCCTGAAAGGATGTCGCGGACTTTGTTGTATTGCTTGTATTTTTGCGCTGGTCACTCGTGTTAATCTTCGATTGCTTTTGTGCTTTCAGAGGTAAGATACTCACCTATGTCGGCGTTGCTTTTGATATCGCCTCTGCCCGGCTTCTTCCCATCGTGAGACTTTGCCCAGGAGGTCTCCCACGTCTTGAGTTCGACACGTAGTTTCTGTGACTGGAGCTCATACTCTGCCTTTGTCGGTTCGTCCATTATGGGGCAGTCGCTGGTCGAGATGCATCTACGTCATTGAAGATTGTGAAGGCGCAGAATTAAGGTTGAGTAAGTGGTTTGGATTGAGGTACGTAGTTGAAGACGTCCAGGGTGGATTTCAAGGTGGAGGGAAAGGAAACGCGGTTGACGCGACAAGGCAAAAGCACTAAACACGAAAGATCCACGGTCGCCCAGCAGCACTTTGGGTACGTATCTAACCGGCCGAAGAGATTGCCCCACCATGGAATTCCTTATCTTATCAGAGTTTAAGCTGCTTCCACGGATGTCACGCTGATTAACACAGCCGTCACACTGGACTGACATGGTGACATCGTCGTTCTCCTCCGTCAAACACCACTTCCTTTCTCTTGAGCACGCTCTACACCTGTGGCATGTCCGCCGAAGCGATATCCAGCGATAACTCGAGTTCACGAGATCTTCATTCCGTCGTCTTGCAGACAACGCTGCAGGAGATCACCACGCGACCGACGGATCTTCAAGACTGTTGCGTCATTTGCCTCGAAGAGATCACCGAAGGCTGCGAGGCGCAACCCTGCCACCACCACAACTTCGATTTCCTCTGCCTCGCGACATGGCTGGAACGACAAATAGCATGCCCGCTATGCAAGACCGAGATCAAGGAGGTCCGTTACGAGTTTAGCGACGAGCGAAAGCAATGGAAGACCTTCAAGGCCCCAGAGAGACCCTCGGATAAGGCTGGAGACACAACGAATGCCCCTTCTGGTCAGCAAACGAGACGATATTACTCTCAAGCCCGCCCACGGCGACCACGGCCCTATGCGCCTTCGACGACTCGGCCCAATCTGTCTCAAGATGAGGCAATCACCCGCCGAAGACATGTCTATCGACATCAATTGTACTCGCTGCACGTGGGCTCAAACAGGATATCAAGATACCGAGACTTGACTCCGCAAATATTTGCCTCCGATACAGAGCTTGTCTCGCGCGCGCGTACATTTCTTCGGCGCGAACTACAGGTCTTTGAGTTCCTCTCGCCCGATCATGATGCAAGGCCGCTAGATACCGACCCGGTCCGACGTCGCAGAGCCAACAATGCCGAGTTCTTGCTCGAGTACATCATCGCTATCTTGAAGACTGTGGATATGCAAGGCAGCATGGGCCAAGCTGAGGAGCTCATTCAAGAGTTTCTGGGCAGAGAGAATACACGATTGCTGCTTCATGAGCTTCGGGCGTGGCTGAGAAGCCCCTACATGTCGCTCGAAAGCTGGGACCGCGCTGTGCAGTATCCAGATGTTACACTCAAGCGGCGACGGTCACAGAGTCGCAGCGCAGCTAATCGTGGAGAATCGTCCACGATCAACAGTATATACCCTTCAACCTGGAGGAGAGATGAGAGACAGAGGCATCGCAGGCAGCCTTACGAATCGCGTCGGTCACGGAATGACCAGAGATTACGAGAGGCGACAGAACGATACTCTGTTGATTGAGCGCTGATAGCACGACTCGGACATGATAATACCCATAGCTGTGGCTTCACACCTATTTACGGCGGATCCTTTTGCGGAACTATTTTGCGCAGTGGATGACAGAGGATACAAGCTTTAGACTGGCCTGTGCTTTATTAGCTTGCAACTTTGCAAGGGCGGCAGGGCGGCAGGGCCCTTGGCGGTGGTAATGAACAAGGGGCGCACATAGACTCCACGAATCATGAATGCAACGTAACAAACCAAGTGCCGAAATGCAGAGTGCCGAACGACCATCGGAACCTTCCCAGACCCGCCTTCGCCGATTTTGCTTCGGCTGAATAATGGCGGATTGTGGGCTCGTTGGTGCTGATGTGAAGAGACGAGACGGGGTAAGCTCGTCTCGATATGGAGGAATCCCGCCGGCCTGTAGCTAAATGATTCCGGTCGGATCGGGCTCCGGGTCTGATTGGTAATCAACTAAAAGTCGGCGCCCAGTTACGGCGGAGTCCCGCCGTATTCGAGCGAGGCCGAGGCCGAGTTTTACGACATATTTGACGTCTTTGATTCCCATATCGTAGATTTCGAAGATAGACTCTATTCAACCAATATCTGTGTACCTGTTCATATTCTCCTCATCGTCGAGTAAAAAAATTTGAAAGTGAATGAACGCCGCACGCCAAGCAAGCAAGATGTCCACCATCAACATCAAAGTCATATCAGACCCCGTCTGCCCCTTTGTAAGACGCCCTTGGGACTCATCGGAGAGAGAGAGAGAGAGAAACGAGGTCACTCACATCACTGGCAGTGCTATCTCGGCAAAGCCCGTCTGAACAGGGCGATAGACCTCTACAAAAAGACGTACCCCGGCGGCAAGGACGACACCTTCAACGTAACCTGGCAAGCCTACTACCTCGACCCGACGGCGCCCCGCAAGGGCGTCCCCGTCAACGAGCGCATGGCGGCGCGCTTCGGCGCCGACAGGCTGGAGATGATGCACGCGCGCATGAAGAAGCTGGGCGCGGCCGAAGGCTTCAATTTCACGTTCGGGGGCAAGATCGGGCACACGCGGGACGCGCACCGGACGATCCAGCTGGCGAAGACCAAGGGTCCCGAGGTGGAGAACGCGGTGGTGGACTCGATTATGAAGAGCTACTTTGAGGAGGACGGGGACGTGACGAGCTGGGATATGATTGTGGACGCGGCGGTGCGGGGTGGGCTTGAGAGGGGGGAGGTGAGGCGGTGGCTCGAGGAGGGTAAGGGAGGGGAGGAGGTTGATCGGCAGGTGGAGGAGGCGTATCGGATGGGGGTGAGGGGGGTGCCGCATTTTGTGATTGAGGACAAGTATGAGGTTGGGGGCGCGCAGGAGGTGGGTGAGTTTTTGGGACAGATTGTTGCGGCGAGGGAGAGGGGTGGGAGGGCAGCGGGGGCACGGGACGGGCTTTCGTGTTGAGGTTGTCGTGGCACACACGCTCACATGGAGAACGTAATCGGAGTGTAGGGTAATTTTGGGTCATGATGGAGTTTTGTTTGAATTTCTGGGGTATCATGTCGCAAAACAACCATGGTAGTAGAAGCGCCCTCGTTTACTATCCTCTTTCCTTTTTTTCCAACCAACATCACATGTTCAGCAATGCTCCCAAATCCTTTTCCATCGCCCGCAACCGCTGCTGCAGCTCCCGCTTCTTCTTATCAAGCTCCCTCACAAACTCCTCCTCGGCCCGTAGGTCCTCTTCCGTCATGACATCCTCGCCCACTTCTTCCTCTTCGTCCTCGTCGTCATCAAATTGCTCGTCATCTCCCTCACTCATCCAATGATCCTTGTTCATTCTCTCCACCGCAGCCTGGTTCTCAGCAACCTTTGCCTCGTAGTACGCCAACGTATTCGTCTGGTGCGCGTACCGCGACCTCAGCTGCGGAATCCGCTCGAGCGCGCCGGGCAGAGCGTACACGCCGCACAGCTTCGTCGCGCCCTGCAAGAGTACCTCGACGTCGACGTCGCCCCCTTTGCTCGCGGCCTGGCGCTCGCCGCGGCGCAGCTGGGCGTGGAGGTCGCCTCCGAGGACGGCGGAGACGGCGGTGTGGCGGCGGGGTCCGCCTATGCCTCCGCCGCCTGCAGCGCGGGAGGTTCCTGGTGGTGGGCCGGTTGTGACTTCACCCGAAGCGACGTTGAAGACGGTTTGGCGGCGGGAGGTGGTGGGTTTCGCTTCTTGGTTTTGGGAGGATGATGATGTTGCTGGCGGTGGTGGGGGCGGGGGTACGGAGAAGAGGGCGCGTTCGTGGGCTTCGGTGTCGCGAATTAGGGAGGTGATATCGGTGTTGTAGAGCATTGCATTTGTAAAGATTTTGGGCGGTGGGAAGCTGCCATGGTGTGTTAGTGAATGTCTCGGATGGCGGCCAAATTGAGGGTATCTTGAGGAGGGTGCTTTTAATGAGGAGGGGCAATGCGTACGGGAGCGAGTCGATGCCCTCGCAGCAGAGAGCTATCTGCTCGAGGTGGATTGCGAGCATTGACATGGTGGTGTCTTGTTTTTTGATATCTCGAGTACGGAGTTGCGCTCTGCAGACGGTCGACGTTGAAGGTGTATAGTCAGTCCAGTGTTGATGTTGGATTCGGAGGTTTCAATGTCAACAAACTGCCCCACCAAACACATGATTTGTTTGCCAGTTGGAGAAGGAGCTCTCTCCCCCACGACCTTTGCTTGGCGCACGGACCAGCTCATGTTCATCCCCAAAATCTACAGCTCAGCTGGGCGTCAACTTCCCCTTCCTCCACCTCTCTCACTCGTCAACTCTTCAACAGCTGCTGTGATCATCTCAACCATCGTAGTCCCAGGCAATGCGACGAAGTCACGCATCATTTTGATGAGATTGAGGCTTCAATGCCAGGCTGTGACGGCTGAGACCAATGACTCCACCAAAGCTCAAGGCATCTCCTCGGACGGCAGTACGAATACAAACAACGCTGATGGAAGATTGACAAGAGCAACTGCGTCAAATCTGACAGCCAAGCCTCTATATGTCTCTCCCACGCTTGAATCACTCGACGGACAAGGAAGTCAGAAGTCAATTCACCTCAACTTTTGGTGATGCATAGCTGCACGCGGTAGAACCCGAACCACTCAGCTCGGTGTCTACCAGATCGACATCCAGCCACTCACTTCCCCAAGACGAACGGTCAGAGCTTGGACATTATTCACGAGGCAATTGTTCCGTACCAAGCACAATCAGATTTCAAGGCTGCCTGTTGCCTCGCCGGGTGAGGATCGCAATAAGCGGCTTGGACCCTCGAGGATGTGACTCTGTCGGGCTGAACGTGCCGATTAGCTGGGCACGTAACGTCAGAAATGACGACAGATGGACGCTGTCATTGGGTCCTATGCGCGTCTGCTGGCTTTCCTTCAAGGGCTGTTGGCGCATGTGGTGCACTCTTGCTACGGCAGCCTGTAAGACGCCCACATGCAACTCAAACAGCCCCGACAACGCAAGGCATAGTTGCTTTCTCTGACTTCTTGTCATTTTCTGTTTGCGACTTTATCGGTGTAACCGTCAGTGGCATCTAGTTGTGGACTCTGTCAACATATCAGAGCCTTGCATGGTACTTTACCAGAGGCATGCTTTCGATCTCTTGGTGCACAGCCTGGATCTGACTGCATCTCGCTCTCGCGCATCGCATCTTCGCTTATTCGCACCCCATCTCAGCCCCCAAAAACACACCAGACATTGTCAATCTGTAAGGCAACATGGAGGGCAGGCAGCGGGGTGGCGCCCTAGCCGCTGCGACCGACCCCCCTAATTGGCGAGTGCCCCCTGGTCGAGTGACCAGCCAAGATGGAAGATGGGCGCCGTCGTCTATCCCGGCCCGGGTTCAGGCCAACTCAGCCCTGCCTGCACCTTGTGTCTGCTGTGTCTCTACTTCTTTTCTGGAGCAGAAAAATGTCTTACCTCTTCCCCATGAAATGCTAACGACCGCTACGAGGGGAACTAGGATCTCTAGTTTGTGGTTGGAAGTTTGTTCGTTTGTCTGACCGGCGCCGCCCTCCATCCCCATCTGCTTCCCCACGATATAATGCCGCGTGAGCACCCACCGTCCGTCTCCCGCTGGTCACTTGACCACATTCCTTTCCTGTCAGCACCCTCGCTGTCATTTTCACTTTCGCCATCTGGCTATTCTTGGCTCTATATCGTCCTAGCCATACCCGTCATCATGGCCGCCGGCCTCTTCTCCATCCCAGGTTTGGGCGACAGGTTCGCGGTACGGTATCGATCACGACAACAGAAACGAACAGAGCTGCATAAACAGAGGATGGGTTCGACACAGTTTCTCGGCTCCCAGGTGGGAGGCAGCTCCGTCATCAGCTATTCTTACACCGATTTTCCCTGGAAGCTGCTCGCATGGGATATTTACTACTTTTTCCAGTACATCTGGGCTCTTCCCTGGATCGTATGGCCTATTACCCCAGCCGATTCGGGGGACCTCGATGAGTTGGCTTTCACAAGGCAAAACCTCTTTTGCGTGGGAATGCATCTTTTCCTGTGCGTTTTGCAAATTGGCTTCATCTTGGCTTTGCCGTTTGCCGTCTTATTGCCTATTTGGATCGCCGGCCTCGCCTTCGGCGCCTTCTTCGCCGTCAACTATCTGCTCTGCCTGTTGCTGAATGGGCCAACCCTCACCTACACCTCGGATCCCAAGTACGCACCTGAGCTACCAGAGCACGCTCACGAGAAATGGATCTTTTTGAACGGAGTTGCCGTCGGGTAAGTTGTTATCGACTCTCACTTCGTGTTCCCAGTGCATTTCAATATGCATCTATGAGGAACTAGATGGGGGCATAACAGACTGACTAACACGCATCAGGGACCACTGGATGAAGAACAATCTAAACAGACTCGCTCTCACCTTCAAGCGGCCAATCCTCGGTATCCATAACCAGACCTCGGGAATCCTCTTTGATGTTGTCGAATGTCTCATCCAACGAAACTTGGGGTACGCGACCTACGATGTGCGAATGTGCTATCGAATTGTCAAGGAAACGCTCTACAACCCACAATACTCCAAGGTGGTCTTCGTCTTGCATTCGCAGGGTGGCATCGAGGGTGGTCTCGTTCTTGACTGGCTATTGCAGGAATTGCCACAAGATCTTCTTGCTAAACTCGAGGTAAGTGACATCAGACACTCCGTACAACAACACTTCTAACAATGTCTAGGTCTACACATTTGGCAATGCCGCAAACCACTTCAACAATCCCCATCGCCATGCAATGTCCCAGGCCCTGGCACAAAACAATCCAGCTGCCATGACTTTGACCACGACAAGCATAACCCACGGCGACTTCGTGGACAGCCCCATATCGCCAATCGCCAACAGCGGTCAACAACGTCTCGTCTCGAGTCACAGCACCAGAAGCCAAAACGAACACAGCAACCCACGCACGCCCAGCCTCCCCAAAGAGTCGTCCTCCATTTCCTCTCGATCATCGACGGCCGCACTGGACCGCGCTATCGGCCACGTCGAGCACTACGCCCACACCACCGACTTTGTCGCCATCTGGGGCGTCTTGCACTTTTGTACCTCCCTCACAGCGGACCACAGCATGCCGCGCTTCATCGGGCGGCTCTTCGTAAGGGCCTCGGAGCGCGGTGGGCACCAGTTTTGTCAGCACTACCTCGACGGCATGTTCCCCCTCGCAAAGGACCCTGAGACAGGCGAGTTTATCGGCGCGGCGGAGGAGAGCGAGTTCATGGAGAGCGAAATCCAGGTCGGACGGCAGGGTGATGCCGGGGCGAACGCGCGCGAGGCGTTTGAGGTTGCGTATTTGGGGCGCGATGTCAACAATGAGGTTGAGTTCCATGGGGAACACGTCAAGGGACGGCATAGGAAGAAGACGGTCAAGGTGAAGGATCTTTCGAGATTGTGGCTGTACCGGAATGGACGCAGTCCGCCCGAGACGCCGCCTTACTTGTATACGGAAAATGGGATTGTGAGGAACGCGACTTTGTAGATTGGTCTTTGGTGGTTGTGTTTTGGTTTGTGTAGGTGGTTCTACAGAATGATACCCTCTAGTTGTTATTGCGCACGTTTGGCTCGTTCATTATATAACGCCGATTATTGAAGATGGTATTAGTTTCCGTGTATGACTTACATAGTTCGGCGCTCCTAGTTGTGTATAGATCATCGTCAGGAAGCTGTACTGATAGAGTCATATACTATCCAGCGAAAGAACTCGGTCCTGCTGGCGTTGAGGCTGCATTTGATATACTCATGCACATCACGACAAGTGTGACGGAGGGAAGGAAGGAAGGAGAGAGAGCATGAAGATTAAAAAGCAAAAAAAACAACAATGGGACGACCGATCGAGGATTCGAACTTGGATCCCGAAATAGACAGGAGTCTTCACTGCCTAACCGGGGCCTCTGCAGCTCGAATTTGACCCCTCGACCATACGGCCCAGGTACTTGTTGTTGAGGAAGTGGTGATGATTCATTGGATATGGAGCCTCGTGGGCGGTCTGGGTTGCTTTCTGGGAAGGTGCCGCGGGAATTATTGAAAAGACGAGGAAGGTATGGACGCCACACTGGCACCTGCCTTATATAGGTGCCGAAATATTTATTACCACATCTTTTGTCTTATTTGTTTATTTGTTTATTTGTAACAGGTGTTGGATTACAGAGAGAGCTCTGTGAGGGTATATAAGGACGGGCAATGCGCCAGAGACCTATGATTTGAGGCAAGGCATCACGATCACCGGAGATTCCGGTGCTACCGTAGGGCTGTAATCCAAAGTCTAGAACCGGGCCATTCTGTATTGCTTGAGTTTCATTGCTTGAGCTTTTATGGCTCTCTCAGGTGTGTCTGATAGTTTTAAGTGGAGAGGGGGAAGACGTTCCATCTGAGGGTATTGGTCACTGGCTCGTGAGTATTCAGCATTGTATACCTATGACCAGAACGAGCAAGGATTGCCAAGATCGACCCGCGTTACGTTGCTGGTCAGGCTGAACGGCGAGTGGAAAATCGTATTGAAATTTCTGACGATTTGTCGGGTCAGGGCGATCAACCTGATGAGCGTTGGTGCCGGCGTAGATAATATAAGGGCGTTGCGATACGTTCCCTTTGTTTCCACGGCGGTTGGTCTCTTCGCGTAGCGCGCGTAGGAATGCGTCGAGGTTGGTGATCCTGTAGCCGGGCTTGGTGATCTCGTCGTCCGTCACCGTAGGCGCGTAGTATCTGATGAGGTCGAAACAGCAACTGAATGCGCGTGTCCTTTTCGTTGGCTGTGTGGTGTGCTCTGTAATTTCGGGCCGTAGGAGACTGTAGTGTTGTTGTGCTGAAGACCGCAGAAAACCAGTGCGGAGTTGGTACTCAACTATCACAACGCCTGCTCGCTATGATGCGTGGCGAGGGAAGGACAAGAGACACCTCTCACTGGACTTTAATATGTAAATACATGGTAGACTGCCAACTTTATGAGCTGCACGGTGAAATTCGCCTTGACAAACCAGCCTCGCGGGGTACCAGCACGGCAGAATCAAGGCAGAAAAACAAGGCTTTATAAACAACCACCACATGAGATTCAGGGAGAGACTGTGTACATCGCGTACCTTTGTCTTTGCATTTGTGTGGCCGATCTAGCGAATTTCAGGTAAAAGGTTTTGAAGTGAGAGGTCTATACTCGAGGTATCATATGATAGATGCGCCACGGTAAGGTATTGCATTGTAGGCACGTAGGCATCGTAAGATCCGGGGTGCAAACGTGCATGCTGGTGTCAGTATCGTGGCTTAATGAATGACGATACGCGAAACAGTACACACAAGGGAGAAGAACGATCTGAAATGTAAGCAGTGTATTGATGGAGTCTTCGAGCTTGAGTTGGCAAAGTTGGCGACTTGACTTTGGAGGCTCAAGTCCCCCGTGTGGCGTAGGGGACATGGACTTCACGTTCCTGTTCTGTATCGTGCAACGAGTAGTCTCATCGGGAGATATGTTTGAATGAGAAAGTGAAATGATGAACCTTGCACTACCGAGTCGACTGGCTCGTTGGTCCTATATTGCATGAAGCCGATATTGACGATATTGGTGATGTTCCCCTCGGTGAAAGATCCTCACCGAAATGTCAGACGGGCAGCGGGCCGATGAGGATCCATTTTGAGGTGTGTGTGAGTGGAGCCTACCTTATCGCAATGACTCACCGAGTGGCGGGTAGTGGGTCCGTCTCTCTTTTTTTCGCCTGCAAGCTGCCCGGCTGCGGTCTTGCCCCTGTCGATGAAATGGGGACCCTGATAAAATCGGCTGGGAAACGATTATGCCAGCAAAAAACACGCATGCCCAACGGGATCCATCCTTCATGCCGGGACCCATGTCTATCCGAAAGGTATCCGTATGTAAAAAGTAAAATGTTCAAATCAAATTGCTTGGGCTTGACATGTGTCCGGCCGTGAAACTCAGCCTTGTTCGGTTTTCTGTTTCCGCTTGGACGACATTCTCGAATCATTTCAGGTATTCTCCCCCCTTACTTAAGTAGTGGCATGACACTCGTCCGTCATTCATATTGCTCACTTCCGTGTAATAGCGGATGAATGGACTAGGGACACCGCCTCATTGTGAGTAAGATACGCCAGAGCTATTTTGATCGAATGCGCAAAAAGCAGGGCGGCTCACGCAATGGTTGTTGTGGCGCGCGTCCCGAGAGAGAAAATGTTTCCTCCCAACAAATGGACAACGAATCCTGAAGGTGGATCCATCCATGTCCGAAGCTACCTGCTTTATAAGGTAATGAAGATAAGTCACGGTGAAGGAGCTGCCGTAAGCTAAACCAGTAAAGCTATCCAAGACCGGAAAGCAGGGGACCTCACGCATATCTTAGCTTGGCTAAGAGCGGGAAGAGAAAAAAAACTGTCAAGAATAGGTCCGCATGCCTCAGCCCTGGCATCTGGTTCGCGGCTCGCGCCATCTTGAAATCTTGTCAATCATTTCATTATCGGGCCGCCGAAAATTGACGCAAGCCGCTCCCTGCGCCTTCGGAATACCCACCGATTCCACACA
The DNA here is from genome assembly GCF_030867565.1 of Colletotrichum costaricense. Classification (NCBI taxonomy): domain Eukaryota; kingdom Fungi; phylum Ascomycota; class Sordariomycetes; order Glomerellales; family Glomerellaceae; genus Colletotrichum; species Colletotrichum costaricense. Next base: position 1,405,661 of record NW_026848236.1, on the reverse strand, counting down.
CCTGTTTGTTTTACGCTTGGGAGAGGCCCATCAGAGCGGCAAAGGAGGGTCAAAGGACTCGAGGAGGCAGCTTGTGGTCCAGAACGGTGTGAGCGGCCCCATAATAAAAACTGGAAATAACCCGAGCCGATCTCGAATTGGTTTCGCCATCTCTGCGGCGCCGCGCATTTTCTGCCCTACGCGCCTCCCTATCAAGGGTCTAACGCCTATCTACGGAGTCCTCAGGCGTCCTCTTTTTTGATAAGTGACTCGAGGGCGAGAAATTTATTTTCATACAAAGGGGATGGGTCTTTCCTCATCTTTCTCACCTGCCGATTAGCAAACATCCAACTAGGAATTGTTTACCCCCCAACCTTTGGAGCTTCCTCGAAGGCTCCTCACATCATCATCAACAGCAACAACATCAACACCGCCAAAAGGCATTATACACACCACCAAGCCATGCAGTCGGTCCACATCAAGCACGGCTCAATCCGACAGGGCAAGTTTGACATCTACTGGAGCAAGGACAATGAGTGGGCCATTATCGACGAGGAGGAGGAGGAGAACGAGCGCAGGCTGAAGGAGCTTCATCGCCTGAGCACGCGATACTGGAGCGCTGGTCTCTTGGTTGTCCTAGTACCCGCTATGTGCGGTCTACTTTGGTGCTGCCGGTAAGCAATTTTGTCTTTCACCTCACTTATCTTGAGATCTCGCTCACTAACACCTCACCTCAGATTCAGAAGACGCCTCTAAAAAGTATCGCGAGCTTTCAACACTCCACTCAACTCTTATGATTGAATCTCTTCAATCGAATTATGACTATCCTTCGGGCATGTCACGCCCTTCAGTAGAAGTTCGCTTTTGAACCGACTGGGGCGAAATGAGCGACGCCGTCGACCCCAAAGACCAACGTCGCCATGCGTTCGTCTTGACGCCGAAAGCTCTCATTTCTTTTCCGATTCTTCACTCATCGAACCACCTCGTTCACCTACCCCCATCAACCTCCCATCAACTTTCATCTTTCCTCTCTTGGCCTGCGCATGCTCAGCCGCCGCAACACCAGCATCAAGCCCAACGTGAGCAACCCCCTTGACAACACCATGCGCCGCTGCGCTCGAAGTCGACCCGCCGGTGCTCCCCACCAGCACATCAGTACACACCTCGGCCCCCTCGATCGCAACCGCGCCAAATGTCACCCCAAGCGCCATCGGGACCAACACGTCCCCCCTCTTCGTCTTCACCGCCAGGCCCCTCTCGACGGCATGCCTCTCGAGGATCCGCCGTTTCCTGCGCGCGTTCCGGATGCGTGCCGCGTCGTAGGGGACCATGAGCCAGCTGAGCCCCGCAGTGACGGCGCCCGCTGCTGTGTGGAGCGCTGTTGCTGTCGAGCTGCTCGCGAGCCGGCGGATGTAGTGGGATCGTCTTGCGATGAGAGCTTCGTCAGACATTTGGCGGCATTTGTGGTCGTATGCTTCTGCGTTGAAGGGCATTGTTGTTTTCGCTTTGGAGTCTTTGGAAAGCCGTGGGATGCAACTTGTGCAGGGGTGTAAAGGGATTCGATATGGAATGGGCGGGAATCGAGGCTGAGACTTGGTTGGACTTATTCCATCTCTCTCAGACCTGGACTGAGAATATGGTCCTTCGGGAAGCACCTGGCAGTTATAATAAAATCTCCAGCCATGGAGATTATAATCGACCTACCGTCACAAGCATTCAGACGACGATGGCGCAAGCAGGCAGAACTAAACAGAACGCATAAAATTGCATAGAAAGAATAGAATCAAGACCGCAGCAGCTCGCACAGATGTGGCTGACAGAATCTTGAGCTTATCAGACCATACACTCTTCTCTCAGTTGTCAGTCGGAGAAGATAAGTCCGGCCCCGCCAATACCTAATTTCTATGTCTAGTCCGACCCCGAAAGGAGGGGGGGGGGGGGGGGGGGGGGGGGGCGGGTTCTGCGGGCCCCGGGGGGGGGGGGGGGGGGGGGGCGCCGGCGCCCCCCGGGGGGGGGCAGCCGGCGCCGACAACAAGGGGGGGGGGGGGGGGGGGGGGGGGGGGGGGCGGGGGCGGTTCTTTCGGGCCCCGGGATTGGGGTGGGGATCAGTGCGCCGGTCGCTCCCGGTGTGGCGGAAATGTGCTCCCGTCGAACATAACATTGGACGGATTGGGACTGGGGCTGCGGGGGGTCAGATTGGTCCGGCAGTACTGGAAGAGGCGGCGAAATGAGACTGATTGAATCTGTAAAGCTTCCGCTGTGAAAGAAGAAGTTTGCTACAGGCCAGCAGTCAGAAAGCTGAACGGACCTAGTGATTTAGTGGGTTGATTCGATTTCCCATTGAACGTGTCCATTTAGCTTTGCGATTGCTGGCCCGTAGTACACTTGATTGTTTATAGCGGAAGCACTATTTGACTTCATGTGACGGCATCGGGCCTTTTTTCCTTGGGCGGAGTTTCGGAGTCCGGCTGCTTGAAGGTTGATCTGCTGGCGGCCCGGCGCGGCCGTGGATATCAGATGGTCCAAGCAAGATTCTCAGGTACGGTTGCTTGTCGTCTGAAGTCGTGGGCGAGTGAAGGAAGGTTATGCTCAACTAAGAGCCGCATTCGCAGCACCGTTTTCACGATATTAGGAAAGCAAACGAAGTAATGAAGATAATGGGTAATGAGTAATGAGGTCTTCTCGCATTATTAGATCTTAACATTATGAGGTCATGAGCATCGTGAAAAAATCCATCCTCCCCTTTCCAACCATAGGCCTTCCATGGCCCAATGTTCCGTTATTTCCCATCCGATGCTGTACAATGACCCCAAATTCCCGGGATCCGATTCCGTCGTGGTCCCGCCACAAACGCCTATTTAAGCTCTCAACTCGGTATCGCGCCGGTACGTCCACGAGTGGGCGTCAGAGTACACGGGCTTATACCCCAACACGCCCTCGACCAGAGAAAGAATGATGGTAGGCGTGAGGATGAAGGCGCCGCCGTACTTGTGCTCCGAGACGAGTACCAGGCGGTCGATGCTCGCGCCCATGCCGAAGGCGCACTGGTGCAGCTTGACCTCGACGGCGGGAGGCTGTGTTTCGTTTGTCAGTGACTGCAATGTCTTTCTTTTGTGTGATAAAGTCTCGAGAGAGAGGTTCTTACCTTGCTGCTAATCTGGTGATTCGTCCTCCTCCACTTCTTGAAGTAGTCCGCCAAAAACTTGAGCGTCGCGCTGTGGCTCCCCTGGATCTCAATCTCGTGCGCGCCGCGGCTGTACACGATGAGGTGGTACGGCGCCTTTTGCAGCAGCTCGTCCGGGCGCGGAAGGGCGTCTGCTTTGGGCATGAAATCTGCCTGCGGTCCGCGCGATGCTGTCGAGCTGATGGAGGCGCGCTGACGGAGATGGCCCGTACCGCCAACAGAGAGACGGTTTAGACGGGCGTCCATTTCCAGGTCGGCCCAGTCTTCTGTCGGAGAGGCGGAGTAAGGGGGCAGCTGCTTGTGGTGGTCGGCGAAGCAGTCCTTGATTTCGGACTTGAAGAGGGGGTGGAGGTCCATGGGGGTTATGAGCTGCAGTTTGGGGAGGGTGATGAGGAAGCCGCCTCGGTCGTCGGACCATGCTGTTGAGGCGTGTTCATCGCTGGCGACCTGTTTGTGTGTTGAACTTTCACGTTTCTTACGAGTACAAGACAATAGGGGTCACTCACCTCGACAAAGAGTCGCAACCTCGACCAAGTGAGTCTCAGCTTGTCCAGGAGAGTGTTGGTCCACTCCTCATTCTTCTCGTCCTCGAGAAGCTCCGTCGCGGCGCGGCACCATGCTTCGACGGTGCCGGCGACGGCGGCGACGAAGTCGGTCCTGTCTGCGTACTCTGCGTCGAGCTGGGTGAGGAGGATCTGCCAGTCCGGGTTGACATCTACTTCGAGGCCGAGGACGTCTCGGAGGGCCTTGAGGGCTTGCTGGAGGTAGCTGTCTTCCTTGGTCCAGTGGTCACGGATTGCAACCTTTACTTTGAGAGGTCTGAGTTATGTTAGTCGTTGATACGCATGATGCGAGGCTCCGTTATGAAAGGAACTTACAGAGTTGTCATGCCAGGCGTGGATATGTTTTGGGTAGTGATTTTCTTGGTGTTTGGATCTGAGTGTCAGATGGATGAGATGGTGATGATGATGATGAGTGAGAAATAAGTGATGTCTCTTTCCTCTTCTCCGTCGTTATAAGGGGAGTCATCCGGTGGTTGATATTCACCTTCCCAAGCAGCAGGAGTGGAGCCGCGATGCAGCTAGACGCATCAGTCGATAATCCACCCTGGCCACTTGAACACACTTTCGTGACACTTCTGCCTCCCCCCCGGCGCCGCCAAGATCGGGCGCCAAGAGGTGCCCGGCAGGACGGTGGCATGCAGCTGGGCATGTGGCGTCACACTCATCCCAGGCCGTGCAAAAAAGGCAACAAGGGGGGAGGCGGAGTATCTTTTCCACGTTAATCATGCCATATGGGACTTATGGAAAAAGAAGAAATGAAATGAAAATGACACAATACACGTGTACGGTGTAGTCGGCGGGGGTTGTAACTTGTTGATCTGGGTTTCGAGAGAATACGACGTTGCGGAAACCTTGGCTGGGTAAAGTGCGTTCCTGTAAGCTCCGAAAAGAGAAGAGAAAACCAAGCACTGCATCTTTACACCTCATAGCTTACGGGCGGTACGGAGCCCTTCGTTACGAAGTCCACTAACAAACTATCCCTACCTCTACTACGCAGCAATTAAACCCAGGCTACCGCTGAACGGTGCAGTTAGTCTGGTCCGGGGCACGGCGGCTGGATCTGCAATGGGTGGGACGCATCAGGTCAGATGATGAGCTGATGGTTCAGCGCGGGTCCCCATAAGCGGCCACCCGCGTGAACATGCCACAGCCCAGCGGTTCCATCGGCCGGCCGGCACGCCGCGCAAACACACACAACCCATCAATGACCCATCAATCCAAGTGACAACAAGCAGAGTTTAGTATGGAGTATCCGTACTTTGTACACATCTGAGCCTCTCAGGGGGGCGTTAGGTTAGGTGTCAATGACCAAGGCACGTGCCGGGTTGCAGCTGTCCTCTTAACACGACATCCCTGCGATTAAGAGTCTCGACTTTCCAGGTTGTCGACAACTCATCTACGGTCAGACTCATACAGACGGTGAGGGAAAGAAAAGGAACACCAAGACCGGGGAAGGAGACAACAATAGCACCACGGTGTCACGGCCAACGGTCCGGTCCGAAGAAAAATGTTCGGAGACAGACGGACGGATTACCAGGGATGATGATGTCACTCTTGTTCAATCACCTTTGCATCTCATCCTAAAGTAGTGTACTCTGTATGATCTCTCCGGCGCGTTGGCGGCCTCCTTCTCATCCGACAAGTGTTCCCGCCCGCGCCCGCAGCTCCCGGCTCCGCAGACATAGTTCAACACTTTAATTAAGAGACGGGCGCCGGTTTCGAGTATGTGCCGCCGCTCCTACGCTGGATTACCAATTTACTCCTCCGTACACTACCACAGCCCTCATAGTGGCACCCAAAACTCCGCAGTGATGCGTAGATGCAGTGCCGAGCACTATTTGGTAAGCCGATCGATTATCGATGTTTTACACCCTTACGACTTACGACATGCGAGACTCGTCTCATGGGTAATGGACTCATGGAGGCGCACGTTGATCGACATGTCACCCCGCAATTCCCCTCACTGCTCAGCGAACCCATCATTACCATCTTTACCATCTTTAACTACCTTAGGTTACCTTAGGTAAGCTAGTGTTCCTGAACCCCTGAATGACTGCCTGAACTGTTGCGCGATGCCCCATGATGCGCCACCACCAAAACTCCACGAACCTCACTCACTCATGTCCACAATGTTCAACATGAGGAGAAAAGAAGCGACGAGGATAGGCAGATGTCAAAGAATAACCTCCACATTCTTTACATCCGTTCGCTGTTTTCTGTCTAGCATCGTCAGGCTGAATACTTAGTCGCGACTTAAACCCTGTGATTGAGCGCGACTAGTGGCCGTTGGCGGGCCAAGAGCCAATAGTGAGGCTGGTTTCATCCTTCACGAGGGAGAGCTGAGAAAGGAGGCTCACAACTGAGGGGAAAATGCGAGACACTCGATCGGATGACTCAAGCTAGGCTTCAAGAGCTGAAATAATGGATGAAAGGATAAAAGGCTTGTATTCAGACGACTTCTCACACTAGATGAAATTGATCTCATCAATCTGAATAGAACTTCACTTTCTTTACTCGTCTGATCAATCACCATGTCTCGCTTGCCTCCTGCCGAGAAACTTCCTCTCGCCGTGCGGAAGAACAGTATGTACTGGTGTCTCAAGTCAAATATTCAGTCACTGACCACCTCCGAGTCCGCGATGATTGGGAGAACAAGAGAGAAGACTTCCAGAATAAGCTCTCTGACGTCCTGGGCACAGAGTGGACGCTCAAGGACATCAGCCCTATCGCGCTTTACCCTTACGCCGAAGAGGGTTACGCCAAAGAGCGCCTAGGAAGCTGCATCGAAAAGTAAGATCCAGACACGAAAGCGTATCCAAGCTCTCTAATCTAACAATCAAAACCAGCTACGTCGATTCAGCAATCTATAACCTCAAGTACTTCATTGAAAGATACGGCGAAGACGGCAAATCCGAGCTCAACTCCATCTGCCACGCCCACTCCCTCATTATCGACCTCGATGACCGCCCGGAGGGCGAGCGCGTCTCCTACTGCGGCGTCATCGTCAAGGAGGGCGGCGTGCTGGCGATCGTCTTTTCCGAAAGAAATCTAGGCGTCAACATCGGCTCCGCCCTCGAGACGCAGGGTCTCCTGAGCGCCTTGAATGCCGCGCCTCCCGCACCGGGGTCCGCCGCGCCCATGAATTTTGCGGCGCGCACTTCCGTGAGGCGGGACTATGATCTGCAGATCGAGGAGACGAGAAAGTCGTTTGCGGATATGCTCGAGAGGCCTGACATTGTGTTGTGTCCCAATTTCGAGGCGAACTTTGAAAAGATCAAGGCTGCGGCGGAGAAGAAGGGGAGCGAGGTGAGGAATGATTGGGAGGTGAACATTGGTGCTTTTACGAGGATGTACTTTGAAGGGCTGAGGTCTCAGATGAGGTATCAAAAGTTTGATGATGATGATATGTTGAGGGAAGGTTTCAATGAGGCTGCTGAGAAGGGGGAGATTCACTTCCGGATCGTGGATAAGATGGCGTATGCGACGTACGGGGAGGTTGTGTTGGATGATGGGCTTATTTGTCTTCAGGTATGTCCCGTCGACTTCACGGTTTTAACCTTGCTAACCGGTTTCACCAGACCCAGGCGCATAACTTTGGAACGAATGTCGATTACGCAGCAGAGAAGCTCTTGGACCAGCTCTAGGTGGGTGTTCGTATGTGCTCAAGTTGAGCCAACGAGGCCAGGAATATTTGTAAAGTTCAGACTCCATTTCAGGCAGTCAGCACTTGTTACCACCTATCATGTCAAACGCAGCCAACTCGAGCTCCACGACGGTGAGACCAATGTTGCCGGTTTAGATGGTAGAGCCGCCAACAGACGGGTTCTCCAACAAGTTGACGCCGATCATCGAGGCAACTAAATAGACAATAGAACAACCTTCGTCCCTACTTCTTCTACGACTTCTATCACTGCCTCTATCACTGCCTCTATCAATACCTCTATCACTCGCTTTATTGCTCTCTCTATTCCTCCCTCTATCCCTCCCCTTATTACTTCCTCTACTTCTATTGTTGTTCTCTACTTCTCAAAGTATATTCTTGATTACTATACCTGAAGGATTGAGCACTTGAGATAATGACAAGGATAGTAGTAAAGATACAAGGGAGAAAGGTATTAATGATATATTAATCATCGGACTGTTGTGTCACTCACTTAGCTACCTATCTACCGGGCTCTACGGCACCACCGTCTGCCATCGACAAGCGAGCTACACATGGACGTCTCGAGCAAGGCACCCATCACGCCACCAACGAGCACACCTCCCGCATCGCCAACAGTAACAAGCCCAAGACAAACCTCTCGAGGAACCGTATCCCTCCCTTCTCCAACCAGCCTTGCCAAAACATTCACATACACAGATCCAGCCGCTAAACCGATCAAGAAGACCAAGAAAAAGGACAGTTGCGTTGAGACGAGGAACACGGCGTTGAAGAACGCAACCGCCGTCCAGGCGCACAGAGCCGTCAGATGAAGCCTGAAGTTTCGCGTCGGAAGAAGCTTAAGCGATGACCGTCCCATCCAGACACCTAGATGGAGCGTCATGCCGTATGTTGCGTAAAAGTGGGCGAACGTATCAAATGCTGATCCATCGAGCGGCCTGGCGAGGCCATATTGTAAGAGGGAGATGGCTGCGGATGCTGTGAAGAGAGGCAACATCTCCGAGCGCATGAGATTGCGGAGCAACTCAAACCTGCTTCGCTCGTGGTTCGGACCATTGGCCTCGTCGTGCCGCAAGAAGGATTGTCCTTCCTCGGCACTGGCGTCCTCTCGTTGCTTCCCTCGCGCGTCATTCTTCGTACCCCTTTTCGAGAACCGTTGAGGCAATACAACAAAGTGAGCCACCAGAAGCAGAGCTACACCGTAGTAGATATACGTGGTAGCGCTTCGCAAAAGCTTCCCGGCACCGTACGTCGAAAGAAACGGCCACACGGCGTTCTCCAGCACCCCCGCGCCGGTGCCGAAGCCCCACCCCGCTAGTCCCGGAAGCCCGGCCTGCCCGATCATCCCAAGGCAGGAAACCTCCGTTACCGCCGCCGCGATAGATGCAATCACGGTTGTCGCAATGCGTATTGGCGGAGGCACGTTGGGCGGCGTGTCATCTGCGATTCGCTTGAGAATGACCCATACTGCCGCAATGAGAAGCGGTCGGGTTCGGTATGGCATGTGGTGAATGATGAACGGGAGCGTTAGCTTAGTGAGGAGCACCGGCGCGACTTCGATGAGGATGACAATGTGGCGGGGGTACGGGATGATGAGATAGTTTGAGGCATGAATGAGGGACGGTAGGATTGTATTGGCTAAGCCTGTGGTTCGTATGAGTTTATGCCGAATTGTGGTTGCAGTATAGTGCTTTCTGCCCGTCATCAGTTAAAGGGTAAACTCACCTATCAGGGCAAAAGCCAAAAAAGTCCGAAATTCGTCAAAAGACCACGCGGTCCGGGCCGTGGTCTTACTTTTCGACGCCATCGCGAAAGCGAGGTCTCGGGGTGTCTGTAAGGTTCACGACATCCTGCAACCGCGAACTGAGACATGGGGGTTTCCCTCTCAAGAAGTATAAAGAAGAAAGGCTGCGCGCAGCCTTATTCGAGATCAATTAAGGGAACACAATCGTCACGGATTATGTTGAGGAATCAATGATAGACCTGCTCGACATCCACGTGTTAGGTGAGAGCCCAATGCGCATGGGTAGTGGGTGAGTTGTCCAGAACCCGGTCCGGACGAATCGAATCCACCACGTGGGATGAACCCGGCAATTGATAGGGAACTAGGGCCCCGCGTCGGACCCGTCGATCCATATGGCCGTAACGGCAGCACGCAGCTATGCCGGCCGATTGTCATCTTATCGGCGTCGTCAGCTCTGATTTCTCAATGCGATGCTTGGCAGACTCGTTAAGTCGGGTATTCGTCTGATAAGCAGAATGTGCCGCAGGCGGGAAGGCCATTCTATCATCCATCAGTGTCTACCTCTGCGAACATGATGATGCCTGGAATGGCGTCAGCTACGTTTCCATGGCGTCGGTGGTCGAAATCAAAGATTGAGACGCAAAGCAGCATGTGGGATGGCGAAGCTCAACACCGCCGCCGGAGCCCGGTTACCAGGTCAGGTCAATGTTGTGCCGATATTGTGAAGTTCATCCTACCTGTCATCATCTTCATGGGCATCTTTGGCTTTGTCTTGATGAACTTTGTAAGTCCACCGTTCTCTTTCGCTCTTAAGGTACTACTAACACGATCTTCATAGTTCCCTGCAGAGTTTAGACACTTCATCCATGGCAGTGACGCAGAAAGAAGAATCACGGGAACAGACCTTGAAAAACTTATGAGGTCAACTCCTGTTGACACAGGGGGCTCACGCCGACTGCGACTATTCATGCCCGCCGACGGACCAAACATCAACCTCTGCAAGACAGTCATGTCGGCCGTGGCGCTAGGCTACCCCATGCCCACGCTTTTGAACTGGAACGGAGAGTTCAACAGGCCTGACTGGCACTTTGCCGGTTCCCACATTGCCAAACTGGAGTCACTGTTGGCGGTCATCGATGCGCTTTACGAGAAGAATGACGGGGACAATGTGAATGAGAACGATCTCGTTCTCCTCGTAGATGCCTACGATATCTGGTTCCAGCTTCCGCCATCCGTCTTAATTGAGCGCTTCCACCAGCTAAATCGCAAAGCCAACATTCGGGTGCACAGACAATGGAAGGAAAGTGGCCTGAAGAGCGGGTTCCCCATTAGCCCCCCGACGCAGAACATCATCGTCACCGCGGCCAAAGATTGCCAGCCGGACTGGGAGTCAGGGTCCGATCCGCGATACGACTACTGGCCAGACTCACCCCTGCCACGAGACTTCTACGGCGACAAGACTGACCAGGTTCTACCTTATGTCTTTGACTCGGCGAGGAAATACAAAAGGATTCGCCCCCGCTGCGTCAACAGCGGGATGATCATGGGCACTATCGGATCTTTACGGGACGCGCTGCGCAAGAGCAAGGAAAAGATTGAAAAAGCCGCGGGTAGCGGGCGGCAGCTCTGGAGCGACCAGGCTCTTATCGCAGAGGTTATTGGGGATCAGGAAGTTTATCGCCACTGGGTTCGTGGCCTCTCTTCAACGTGGAATGGTTTCGTTTCTGAAGAGCATCTCGGGAGCATGCCGAAAGAGGTGCGGAGAATTGCAGACGCGGCGCTGGCTGGCGAAAAGTTTGAGTTTGGGATCGGGCTGGATTATGAGTTTGCCACGATTCCGCCTACCTGCTCCTCCGAAGACGACGGGTACTTTGTGGAGCTTGACGACGCCGAGGCCATCAAGAAGGAGTCTGAAAAGGCTGGAGTTCCGGGCGAGGTGAGGGTACAGAGCATTCCGGAGGAACTGCGAGACGTCCCTCGGCCTCTGCCGGGGCACAGCTGGGGCAACGTCTCGCTCTATACAGACTTCTTCTTTGGTACCGCGTCCGCGGGCATACATCACAACGCCTACATCTTTGGGCTGAAGAAGTGGCGGCTGGAGAATTGGTGGAGTCTAACGTGGTTTTATCCTCACTTGCGGGATCTCGTGGTCCAGGCTCTTGATGCGAATCGAAAGTTGATGCCCTTAGCGAGACTTCTCACTCGTGGCGACAGCGGGAACGAGGTGGTCTACTGGGCGGCGGAGGAAGAGCTTAATGGGAAGAAGAGCGTTAGGGTGTATGACGGTTCGAAAAAGCCGGGGAACTTTTCATTTATTGGTTGGGATGAAATATGCCAAAATGGAGATGAACAGTGGTATAATGTACTGTTTGGAGATGGAAAGGGGCAGCTGGAGGTGTGAGATATGTACTTGTCAGAGACGCGCGATGAATACAGATTTGGCGATAGGCCTCTCTTTCCCACGGCCTGTCTTTGGGTCAACGGTTCATAGGCCCACGCTTTCCCCCAGTTATTTTAACATCTCATTGTCGACTTCGCGGTAAACCTTTCGACAAGTAGCTCCTTGATTATGTGGAAAACCCGGAGTTCATCATCATGTCAGTCCATCATAGCAAACGCATGCTCCTTTTCAACTGACTGTATGCTGGAACATAAGCCCATATGACCGCAGTCAATATCATCCTATCCGACGCCTAGGAATGTCCTATCGTATTGGAATGCCTTACATTGGACTGAGCGAACTTAGATCGCATCGATGGTGAGGGTCTCCGCGAGAAGACCTCGGCAGCTTCCCCTATTGAGCCTTGGCAGGCACGGCGGCCTATACTCTATATATCTATACAAGGTCGTATCTCTATGGTTTAACTAATCTAGACAAGCTGTAGGATGGCCATGAACTGCCACTACAAACCGCCGGAGTATCCGCCTGCAGAGTCATCACAAGGGACGACAGTATCGTGCTTATCCCAATTAATTCGATCAAGGTAGGTCAAGAGTACTTCAGAGTCGCAATGATTTACTCGCTCACTGCGTGTGTTCTCGAGCGGGAACGAAGTCCAGAGGCATTGAACTTTTTCATCGTGCCAAGCTGGAAGGTCCCGAATATGCTCCAGCCCATTGACGGTGATCTCCAACGCATGAGGCTGTGTCCATGGACATAGGAGGTCGACTTAGAGCCTCGTTTTCGCATCACAAGGCGTATAGACAATGCTCGGGACAACCGGTAATGAGTGCCAATCCATCTCCAATACACAATGACGGAGACAGCCTGTGATCATCCAATGAGGACCGTATGCGACGTAGAGCGATCGATGGAATAACGAAGAGAGAGAACCGGGGAGATGATCCAGTCTCGGGGACGCTGTATACCTGAATTGGGCATGGTATCGTATTTGAAGCTGTCTCATTGGCTAGTCCGTGGGTTCTTGGCTATGAACAAGCCCCGTAATGCGACTATACGTGTGGGGATACACGGATCCGAAGATCTTAGGGAGAGGCGGCGCAATAGCCCTGTACCTGGATGCTTGCTTGGTGGCAATGCTGCAGCCCATGGTAGATCATATAGTCGTGATGAGGCTCGATATGGTTGTTGATTTGTATAAGTTGACTACATCTCTCTTCAGATGAGATGCCTCTCTTCTCAACAGTCAAGGACAACGTTCATTCACTCAAGCTTCCTCCTCGCCCTGTTTCTCCTAATTACAATCCACTCTCTTTTCTACTCACAAACTCGAAAGCCTGAGCATCGCTAGTCTCAGGATGAAGCAAGTCAACTTCTTCACCGCGGCCATGGTAGCCTGTATGGCCAAGCTCGTCGTACGCCCCCCCCCCCCCTCTCTAACCCTCTACAACTTCAAGTCTTCTCACCTACTGGAATATCTAGGCCTCGGCGGACATCGTCGCAGACTCCCAAAATGTGACGGCCCCAGACTTCATCGGAAAAGCAGCCACGTCCCAACCCCTCCGCCCCAAGGAACGCTTCTCCCCAGACGCCCTCCATGCCCACATTGACGGCGGCAACACCCGAAGCGACGACTACATGGGCCCCCTCGGCATCTCCTCCGTCGCCTCCTCGGCCGCCGTGCAGACGGGCTACATGTTCTGGGAGAACAGCACGAGCCTTCTCGTCGCACTGGAGTGCGCCTCCTCCCAGGCGCCCATCGGATTCTGCCTCGCGGCGCTGGACCCGGAGACCATGGACGTTCTCGTCCAATGGACCGCGCCGGCGGGACGTACTGCCGTCTCGAATTACTGGCAAGTCGTCGACAACCACGTCGTTATGCCCACCCTCGAGGGCTTCATCATGGAGATCCAGCGCCTCGGCACCGGCACCTCCACGACTTTCACCCAGATCCGCGAGGTCGACGTCTCGTCCCGTCTCCCTTCGGGCTCCATCATTGCCATGGCCGGGTACACGGACGACGAGAACCTCTGGTTCGTCGCCACGCCGGCGCCCCTCGTCGGCCTTGAGGGAAGCAACACCACCACCATAGGCTACGTCCAGCCCGACGGCACCATCTTCAGCACCGCCCTGGACAACCAAATCGTCGAGAACGGCATGGCCGTCAATGGGAAAAACATCTACGTCCTCACGGGCCCCGCCGGCCCCGAAGACCACGCCGACGCCCGGGGCCACTTTTATGCTTTCCAAGCGGATACGGCCAACGGTGGCGGCGTGGTAGCGGCCTGGAACGAGACGTACCTCGCCGGCAGCGGTATCAAGCCAGGCGGCCTCTCCCGCGGCTCCGGCGCGACACCAAGCCTCCTCGGACAAAAGTACGTCGCCATGACGGACAACGCCGACTCCCAAATCAACCTCAACGTCTATCGCCAGGCGTCCGCCATGGCCGAAGGCCAAACCTCGAGCTTCGTCTGCTCCGTCCCGCTCTTCACGCCCGGCGCGAGCCTCAACGAGGCCTCGCTGACGTCGCACTTTGACGGGACGACGTACAGCGCCATGATCCCCAACTGCTACAACTCGCCTTCCTTCCTAGACGTCAGCGAGGATGACGTCAACGGCAGCTACAATAACCTCACGCAGGTGACTCCCGGCGTGGCGCGCGTGCGGGTCAATGCCGACGAGAGCTGCGAGCTGGTATGGGATTTGCCTATCGTGGCGACCATGATCACGCTGTCGACGAGTAACGGTATCTTGTACGCGTACACGCAGGACCGGGAGCTCGCTGTGGGCGGGGAGTATGTGTGGTACATTGCGGCGTTTGATTATGCTTCTGGACAGGAGATTTGGCGCAAGAGGGTTGGTGCTGGTGGTGTGTTTAACCCCGGTCCGTCGCATCTGCAGCTCGGTGCGAATGGAAGGATTTATGAGGGTATTGTTGGTGGTGTTGCGTGGGTTGAGGATTCTCCTTCTCCTTAGATGGGGGTTTTCTCATTGCCGATGTTTCTGGTGAGAGAAGCTGCTTGGCATCGTCAGTAGGTGAACGGCGGTAATATCGGGATGGGGCAGAGCTATATGAATGGATAGAAGTTTGCTAGATTCCACGCATATTAGACTTAGATCACTTACTGTCCCATTAATCTAATTCCTTCACCACTATTTTCTGCTTCTGAGAACGATTAGAAATTTCTAAAGGGACGTCGTGAGGTTATACTTACATGAGTCTAGCCAAGATTGGCATCAGCCTCGTGATAATCCTGTGTGAGTATAGGTCTAAGTAGAGCGTTCAACCATCCTCGCGTTATGCAAAAAGCAGAAATGATACCACTTCCTCCCATCATCCTAAACATACACTCGCTTTAAAGGACAAGAACCCTATGCTAACCTCTCAACTCTCAACCCACTCAAACTCCTCAACAGCCAACGTCATCTTCGGCCACCACTCCCTCGGCAAGAACCTCATCACCCCATCAAACTCCCTCTCCGCCGCACCCTGCGCCCACCACAAATGCGTCGCCCTTCTCAACAGCATGAAGAAGTACCCGACGATAGCCAACGTCCTCGGGTCCTGCGCCTCCAACAACTCGACGAACCGCGGCGGGACGTGCGCAGGGAACCGCAGCAGATCACGCTGCAGAGCCGAACCCTGGATCTTATCGAGACGGCCGACAGCAATACGATACGCTTCCAACGTCTCCGGCTCTGTCTTTTCTTCATCGAGGTCTTCTAGCAGGAAGTCAAACGCCCCCGGCTTTGCTGGCCTCGTCGTCTCGTTTTGCTGTGATGAGGTCTGCCGCTCTGGTTTATAGAGGTGGCTTATCCTACTATTCCGGATCCCGGGCAAAGCGACCTTTAATAGCGCGTTGACGTTCCGAAAGGGCGTGAACCAGTGATGCGGGACCCGCGACCCCGCCCCCGTCCCCTCTCCCGCATCCGATCCGCTACCGCTACTATCGAGAAACGACTGGTTCGCGCTGGTGTGGAACATGATGATAGTACACGTCGCCATCACGACGGGAGCATTCTGCGCGTTGATCCCCTCGCGCACAATTTGTCTCGAATGCGCCTCGATAGCCCTCGCCATGTAAGCATGCGAGGCCTCCGACACTGCTGCTGCATAAGTACTACTGCTGCTGCTGTCATGCACCGTCGCCGCGGACCGTCGGAGGTGAAACGCCGCAAACCCGAGAACAGCGTCCATAAGAGTATGATCTGTCACGGCGAGGTCTGTAATCCAGCTCGACCAACTTTGCTGGTCAGTCGAGGGGTACGAGGCCGTCATGGCCAGGTAGTGCCGGAAGAAGCGCGACTTCATGCCGTCGGTCATGGTGTCTACTAATACTGGAGGACTACTCGGCCGTATGAGAGTCAGGGATGTTAATGATAACGCTGTGGACGAGGACGACGATGCAGACGATGTTAATGATGATGATGATGATGACGACGATGATAATATGAAGGATGGCGCCGGCGGACAAGAAGTGGGTTTCAGGCTGAAGCGGGATTGTAAATCGATGAAATCACACCGCAGGTTCGCCTTTGTGCAACCTCCACAGGCGGGCCGGACCTCATCGCACTTTTTTGTATGGTCAGTACTTGTACTTGCGTATAAGGTAGGTAGACATGTAAGAAGGTATGCAGTAAGGTATCAAGTGAGAAACCCGTACGACCCCCTGCACCCGGGACGGGGTAGGTCGTAGGTCGGGACACGGTGATCGTAAGGTCGGGCCGCCTCGTTCAGAGCTCACCTTGATTCGCCGCGTCTTGCAGCGCCTGCAGCCGAGTCTCGACTTGTGATGGGCTCGTCTGATTCTCTCCGTCATTACAACCGGGTAAGATGTGTAGTGGATCTTACTTCGGGTGTTTGCAGCAAGTATCGGGCCTAGAATCCTTCTGGAAGTTACAAGATACACCAAACGCAAGGGCAAGCAAGCAAGAAGAAAGAACGTGGCCACTGAAATGTGCCAGTGAGGGAGGAGAGTCTGTGGGAAGATGGGAGAGCAGAAGGGGGGTCGTCGCTCAGATGCCGGAACGCTGCGTCGATGCTTTGACCCGGTTCCGGCCAATGAGAGGCGCCGGAATACGGTCTTGGATAGATCTTGGGTCTAGTAGCGACATCCCATCTCAATCAAACTCTATCCCTACCGCCGATCTACACCTACGTACCTGACTTTACGTATAGGTAAATGACTTTCATGTCAGGCTTTGCTGTGGTTTGGTGATCATAAGTAAGCCAGACATGTCCGTTATTCGCCTTGGGCTTGCTCTCTCACTTGTTGCTCATTTTTACCTACTGCAGTGCGTGTACCAGAAGCTGTGAGATCATCCAACATACCTATGAAGAAACTCATCAGCTTTTTGCCGTACGCAAGTGGCTGTCTCACTGAACATATCTGATATATCACATCTTACGAGGCTCAGGTTCCTTCATATCGTTCCCATTAAAGTAGGCCGTGTGTCGTCCTGTTCTCGATATATGCCTATAGGAAGTCGCCTGCACATCAAAACGTAAAGAAAAGTGAAGGGGTGGTTCCGCGAATCAGCCACCAATCCGTTGTGTGTGTATATCGTCCAATGACGGAGCCAGTCCGCGGACATCAACCCGAGGTATCTTGTTTTCCTGCCATTTCTCCCGTCATCCAATTCTTCGTCCCCAAGCTCACATTCTTCTCATAGAGCCATATGCTGTCAGACACAATGCGATCCGACAAAGAATCTGATCGCTTTGCTTCACGACCGCCTCGCATGTTGGCAAACAGACCTTTAAGAGTCTCTTTGCGCAGACAGTTGAGTCCCGAAGGAGCGTGAGATCCACCAAGAATATTCGTTGCTGCTGTAAGGAGACTCGTGTCTGCATCATGCTTTTCCTTGTGGGGTGCCGTGACCTTCACACATGGTGCCGCATTACGACGAGGCTATCGCCGCAATGCTGGACCACTCCACAGTCCTTTGCTCGTCTCCACGACCTTGTTCTGCTCACTGCCTGGCCGCAAACTTGCTGGGACACTGCTGGGTGCCGGGCCTGCATCGGACATGACCACATCATTCTGGCTGCTATCGGCTTCGGGTTGCGTTCCATAGCCTGAGTCCTTGTGGGCCCCGTTGCCGAGGCTGATGGCGCTATCGTCCTTCCTTGCGTTTTGCTGGGTCTTGAGTGCGGCAGCGCCACGTCCGGGCTCTTTCGACTTGGCCCCGTCCATCAGATTGCTCTGGCCCTCGCGAAGCTTGTTGATGGCACGAACTGTATCAATTGCAGCATGCAGCGTCCTACGAGCATTGAAGTTCTTCTTGACAGTGGGCAGCAAGTTCTGGCCTTCGCCCTCGCCGTTGTTGAGGTAGCCGGCAACGAAGGGGTGTTGCAGGGCTTCATGCGCTGTCATGCGCTTGTTCGGGTCAATAGTGAGGCAGCGACGGATGAAATCCTTGGCGTGATCGGAAACACCCCGCCAGTAGTCGAAGGGGGTGAAGCTGTAGTCGGCGTTCAAGATAGCTTGCATCTCCTCGAAATCGCTATCGCGGTCGAATGGCGTGTAACCGCACAGAAGGAAGTAGGTGATGACACCGAGCGCCCATACATCTACAGGCTTGCCGTGACCAATCTTCTTGAAGATCTCGGGGGCCATGTAGCCAGGGGTACCGCATGTCGTGGTCAGCACGTGGAACTGCTCCTCATCCATAATGCGGCTCAGTCCGAAATCGGCAATCAGGAGATCTGCATTGTCTTCTGGTGTACGGAACAGGAGGTTCTCGGGCTTCAGATCGCGGTGGACGATGCCATGGTCGTGCAGATAAGCAACGGCGGAGAGCGTCGCCCGAATAAGATCTGCGGCATCGGATTCGTAGTATGAGCCTTTGCGGCAGATGCGGTCGAAGAGCTCGCCGCCGAGAGCCAGGTCGGTCACGAGGTAGAGGTTGTTCATCGTCTCAAAGTAGTCGACAAGTGTAAGGATGTTCTGGTGGCCCATGGAGACCTTCTTCAGGACTGCGATTTCATTGCGGACCTGTGAGAGGGGTTGTGTCAGTTTCTTGGTCAAGGATGCAGAGGAAGGCAGTCGAAGGCGTACCATGTGCTCTCGGCCGGCCATCAATCGCTTGTTGATGACTTTTGCGGCATAGTAGCGACCGGTGTCAATGTGGACGCACTCCTTGACGACGGAGTAGGAACCGGCACCAAGCGTCTTGCCGACCTTGTACCTGCAGGGCTGGACCTGAGGTGACGGAGATGCTCCGTTGGCGCCGTTGGAAGCCATTGCTGCGGCCAACAGACAATGTGATGAGGGTGCTGAGGGGGGGAAAGAATCGAGGCCACGAGCGTCGCCCAACGATCGAAGAGGGTCAGGCGATAGCTCGGGAGATAAAGGTCGGTCGGTCGGGGTTGCGGTCGCGAGATCAAAGATGTTGGCGGGGTAAGCAGATGGCGAAGATCGGTCAGCGGTTTTTTGGGGGCGGTTAGCCTCACTCGACGAAGCTAGCACCAATATTACGGGCTGGTTCGACAATGGTAGGGCGGATGAGACAATCAGCAAAATTGTCTTGATAAAGAATTTGTCTCCGTATCCAAGTCGCAGGAAGAGAGAATTCGAGGCTCGAGGTGGAAGTCTCAGAACAATCTGGCCAAGATTGCTCAAAGGAGCGAGCAGCTGACAAAGTGGGCACGGCAGGTGTTTGGCTGGATTATTGGGCTGATTTGATGATCGACGGTCCCTGGTCGTGTTGACTGCCCCTTGGGAGGGTCTCGCGGGGCCAGTGTGAATTGGATGCAAGTATCAAATCGGCACACAGCAGATAGATGAAGGGGGTAATGTGCTGTCACTATGACGCTATGACGCAGATCAAAGTTGACGGGCGTCGAGCACGCGATGTTTGGTGGAAAGAAGAGATGGTGTTGGGTGAATTCGGAAACCAAAAAACGACGATGGGAGGAAGTGGGAGTGAAGAGAAAGAGAAGGATTCGAGGTTGCGGAGATACATAGACTGGATGGGAATGGAAGAGACGAACAAGTGGACCACACGCCGCTACACCAAAGATAGTGGACATGTATAGGCATTAGGGGCACTTTAGCATCTAAGCACCATATGCGCCAGGTCGTTCAGCTCGAGACATCAGGGACCCTCATTCTCTCTTGAGCTTGGAGGGTCCCGCAACTTGGAGACAGCTCACTGACAATATTCCCAGCACAGGAGCTCCGGCTCTTGTTCTGACCACTGATCGTCTGAGGATCGCTCTCGCTTTGTCGAGGAACCCTCCCTTGGGCCCCTTCATACGTGTATTTCTTTCCACGACAATTTACTATGTATTGTTAATAATGAAGCGACCCATTCAGGATGGGGGTGCTGGATGGATGCTGACGGCCTGACGAGGCGGCCCGGGCCCAGCCATGAGAACTGGGGTCCCCACCCCAGCTGACAACTGCTCGGTGGGTGCGTTCTAGCTTCTATTTGGTACATACTCAAAACGGCCCCCAACCAGTCCGTCAGCTGCTCGTCTTCATATCAGATTTCCTCTCGATAGGTAATACCAGCCTTATTCAAGTCCTAAGACAAGGTCATGGGAAAGCTCTGGTCTGAGGCTGACCTGCAAACGGTTCAGATGTCTGGCCGGAGCAGCCACCACCACTCTTTGATCTGCTTCTGAGCGAGTCTTGCATCTAATATATACATCTCCGTATGAAAAACGTACACATATTCATACATCTACCCATGTCTAACACAGACGACGCAGGTTTCTCTGCCGTCTTGAATAGTAAGCAATCCGTCCTTGGCACATGCTATTGAAATGCCGTTTTCTGAGTCAAAGTTCAGGGTCCAGGCCTGAACCCCTCTTGTTTGCCAGCCGGCCGTTCTTTGGTGCTTGGCCAGCTCTGGACCCTACCCCACACCAATATCTTCTCTCCTCCGTAGTTCGACCGGCTGGCGGCCTGGTGTTTGCATGTCTCGGTTCCGCCAACTTTGTTAGCTGGGCAGAAAAAGCAGCTGGGCGGGCTTGGTGCCACGACTCAGCAACACCCGCCAGGTCAGAATCCATCATCACCTTTTCTTGCCGGGCCGAAAATCAGGTGTCGGCACTTTGGACGTTTCCCAACCTGCTCAGTCAAAAGAACGTCGATTCTGCTTTTTTGTGCTCATTTGTTTTTTCTGCCTCAGTCGTCCCTCGTTGAATTGTTTTGCTCTACACTCTTTGTTAGCCCCTAGGTGCATGGGTGTATGAAAAGACAACTCACATCTCAGCATGTTTCTTCTTCTTGTCAGAACTTGTTTCGCCAGGGACTGTCTCTTGGTATATCCTCTGGATCTCGTCGACGAGCTTTTGCTGGTTTTCCTCCGAGTTGGCATCTCTCTGGCGGTGCGTTTGAGCTTGGAATGTCAGAGAATCAGATCTAGCTGTGTAGTATTTTGATGCCCTGATGCCTTGGTGTAGCAATTTAGGCAAGACTGGTAAGATGTCCTTGATAGGCCAAACCGTGACCGCTTTGCTCTCCGTTCTATCATGACATTAGCAAAAATGCAAGCCAGAGGTTAGAGATACCGGAATATCCAGTATATGCGAGGAGCCTACTTGTTGACATGCTGACCACCCGGGCCACTGGATCGGGCATAAGTCGTTTGCCCCTTGGGGAGTTGGCTACCGTTGAAGGACTTGTGCCATGATCTTGCCATTTCCAACTCTTCAGGATCAAAATCCGCCTCGAATGCTTGGAAGCGAGCCCAGCGGACAAGCTCCAGGGGTCGAATGAAAGGGCTTCCCAATATGGGACGGACAGATTGATATAGACTTGTCGCAAACTTCATTGTGGCGGTTGGGTTGATCAAAGGAAGACGTCAAATTGATGGAGACTGAAGTTCAGACAAAAAGCCATCTGACTGGCGACAAGATGAGAAAATAGATTGAATTCCGGGTTGCAAGGTAGGTAATTCTTTGCAGAACTGACCAGTCTGTACCAGACAGTAGTCATCATCATTAATTGATAGACCAAGTTGGTGGATCTGGACTTTTCCTGAGTATTGATGTACCGTGTTTGAGAGATGCTAAACTGTGAGATAGACACGGTATCCGTATTTGGCTAAGCGCAATGGAGCTGCCAGATGAAGCTAGCGTCGGGCTGTGGGCTTCCAACCGTTTTTCCCACGGTGACATTGGTCAGGCCTCATTCCGTCCAGCGGGATCGGCCAGCCTTGCGGAGAACTGAGCTCTGGCAGCGGGTGGGATGGCACCTTGCCTACCTGAGGTTGTTTCCTTCCACCTGCAGTCCTTCACACAGCGATTTTTTCGACTTTTCCTCCCACGCGGCCCTCCAGGCTCCACCACGTCGTTCGTACCTGAGCTTTTTAACCTTTTTTCCCTTTCCACCGCACATACTTTCACGCGACACCGCCGCAGCAGCCACCAACCACATCTCGGTGCTCATGGCCTCAAGGTTCAACGTTCCTCCTGCATCCTCTCTCACCTCACCTTTCTCCTACTGCTGAATCGACACCCTTCCGACCTCTCCAGCCCAGCAGAGGAAAATAAACTCCCGTCTCAGAGATTTCTGACTCCTCCGAGTTGCCTCTTCCATCTGCTGTCACAACGCACTCACTCACCCATTCATACCTTACTCGGTACTCATTCTGCCGCCCAACCCCATCGGAGATTCCCCCGTGCCTGCAGCCTCTTTGCTTTTGCGCCTGCTTCCTTCCTTCCATTCCCACCCCGCCTTCCTGCCACTCTGGGTATCTGCTCTTACCCTCTCATTTGGACCCCCAAACAAACCAACCAACCCAGCCGTGCTTGCCTTGCCTCGCGCTTGCCTTGGCCCCTAAGTACATGACGGCATTGCTGCGGCTCGACTGAATTTGCTAAAAACAAGGCGCCCGGTTGCCTCGTTCGTCGCTTCCACTCCATTGACATAAAGCCCATTCTTTAACCTGTCCGCCCACAAGCTTGCCTCGTCAACCTCACACAAGCTTCTTCTGCCCGTTTCGCGCAAGCCTTGCCATCTTCGACATCAGCAAGCTTCCACAGCTGTCGTCACATCGCCCACTCGCATCTTCAGGTCACTATCAACAACAATACTACTTATTATCGCCATCCAGTGCGCCAACAAGTCCAATAGCTTGAATGCCCGAACCGGAGGCCACCCCCGAGTTCCAGGCTACTGCCGCCGACCTCTCGCCCTACTGTCCATCTCCCCTCCACTCCGCCGCTCCAGCCGTTGTACCTGCTCTCCAGGATACTGCTGATATCCTTGATGCAATGACCGCCCACACTAATGGAGTCGCTCAAGGCGACCTAGAAGCACCTACACATGCACCAATTTCGACCGAGTCGTATGCGCAAGCTGCCGCGGACAACGCAGACGCCGAAGACGACGTCGACAGTCTGGACGATGCCTACGGCGAGGAAGAGGAGACACACACGGACAAGGTTCAGGAACAGCAGGTGGAGCCAGATGCCGGCGAGGATGATTATCTCAAGATCTTCGACTCTCCTCCTCGGGACGCGGATCAAGATGGCGCGGAAGAGGATGATGTATCAAAGGCACCAGAATCCATTCACAATTCCGCCGCTCCTGATTCTTTGACAAGCCCTTCGCAAGTGGCCCCCTCCACCGTCGCTGCCGCTGATTCCTCGTCGGCCACTGCTACTGCTGCAGAACACTCAGCCAAATCCGCGCCTTCCCAACCAGCTGCCGCCCACCAAGGAGCTGATTCAAGCGCGCCTCATTCGACTGCCAACGGCGCCTCCTTCAACGCACGCAATGACAATGCTCCCGAGGATGACCCCGCCGTTGATATCTCTCGCCTTGTTGCTGAGATGACAGGCCAGGCGAGCGAGTCCAGCAACAACCAATCTCCCACTGGCTCTACTCAGAACCATGATGCTCAGCCATCGTCCAACTTGACCTCGTCTGCGTCTGCCACTCTTCCTCCCAGACCTCCGTTGCCTCAACAGGCGGCTCCCACATATCCATCTGAAGACTATCGAGGCTTCCCTCCTCAGACCGCTGCTTCTCATGTCTCTTCCAACATGATTGCTCCGCCCACGTCAGGTCAACCATCTGCTTACGTAGCTACGGGTGCTCCCGGTGCCCCTAGTACCGCATCCGACGTCTATGGCAGCCTCCCACCTCCACCCGCCAACGGTTTGAACACGGCCATGCCCATCACTTCAATGAACGCGCCTCCCTATCCCATCCCTGGCGGCTACCCGGCCGGCCCGACGGACGATACTGCTGACCGCCAGAAGCTTTGGGACACTTTCGTAAACGACGAGCGCCGTTACATGGCTGATGCCAAATGGGATAAATTCCCCGATGGCTCACGCATCTTCATTGGTTCGCGCTCTCTCTCATCAGGCAGACCCGACGGCGCCATTGACTTCTTTTCAGGCAACCTGTCGAGCGAACGCGTTTCCAAGCGGGATGTCTTTGATATCTTCCACAGATACGGCCGTCTCGCCCAGATCTCACTCAAGTCCGCCTATGGCTTCGTCCAATATCACAACCTCGAAGATGCCCAAGCTGCCATGGACAACCTGCAGGGCAGCG
This sequence comes from Colletotrichum costaricense, assembly GCF_030867565.1. Taxonomy (NCBI): domain Eukaryota; kingdom Fungi; phylum Ascomycota; class Sordariomycetes; order Glomerellales; family Glomerellaceae; genus Colletotrichum; species Colletotrichum costaricense. The sequence continues at coordinate 1,381,605 of NW_026848236.1, read as the reverse complement.
AAATCAAGGGTCGCAAGATTCGTAAGTAGTCTTTAACAACATGCACAGAGAGGGCCTTGCTCACTTTTACTAGATCTGGAAATCTCACGCGCCCAAAAGAAAAAGGACGGCAACGAGAGGAACCGCTCGCCAGACCGTGGCGGTCGTGGAGGCCGACAGTCAGGACGTCAAGATCGTCATGACGGAGCCAACTCACACCATGACAACCGTCGTAACCGCGATGATTACAGGCCGGGACGTAACAGCCCTCCCCGACGTGGCCATGGCCGTGAGGATAGTCACGGTCGGGATCGTTACCAGCAGGACTCTCATGACCACTCCCGCGGTCGTTCGCGGTCCCCGCAGGGATATGGCCGCCACAACGATGGATACCGCCGGCGTAGCCCCAGCCCACCTGCGGCTTATGGTCGTCCTTCTGCAGCCGACGACCGCCTCGACATTCCTCGCCGCTACGGCAATCAGGTTCCTGACGTTCAATTCTTGCTCCTCCAGGATCTTAGCCGCGACTTCATAACCTGGGTTCAGCGCGGTTTCACCGATCGCGGCCTGAAGGTTGACGTCATGTTCCTCCACCCAAGTTTCCCTCGTGAGGCTATTGTCCAACGCCAAGTCATCGAAGGCGTACACGCCATTGTCGATCTCGACATACAGGCACAGAACATGGGTAAGATCCCGCTCCGAGTCTTTGACCGCTCCGGAGGCGTCAGTGCCCGATACGACGATTACCGAGACATTGATCCGCCGATCGCGGCAGAGCTCGTCCTCCGGGCCAAGTCACAAGCTGTGCCGGCGGCACCTTATCAGAGTGCCCCGCCTCCCCAGCCTCAGTACCCGGGCTACGGACAGCCTTATGGAGGGCAGCCCGTACATCCTCAGGCACCTGCTTATCACGGAGGCCAGGGGCCGCCACGTGGGCCTCCTGTCCAACAACCTCAACCACCAGCGGGAGTGCCAGCCGACCTCGCCAGCATGATGAGTGGTATTGATAATGCGACCTTGCAACGGTTGCTGGTTAGTTTGAACCCACAGGGTGGACCGGCGGCTGTCAACAATGCTGCCGGAGCTGCAAACGCCCAGCTGCAAGCCCTTATGGGTGGTCTTCAGCAAGCGCCGCCTGCGGCACCAACGCAGCCTGCCTCGTATGGCGGACAGGCCTTTGCTCCGCATGGCGCCCCACCTCCGAATGGCCCGAACGGCCACCCTCCTGCAACTGGCACCGGTGATTCCGCAGTGCAGGTTCAGAATATTATGGCACAGCTTGCCAGATATCGGCAGTAAGGTGTGCGATATGGGAGCTCATTTCACTGGCGCTTGATGAAGATATGATGTGGAAGGGGCTTGCTTATTTGTTACCCGGCGTTAGGGGCATGCAGTCCCATGAGGAGGCTGCTCAAAAGGGTGGGAAAACTGTGCTTTTCTTATAGATTTGCAGAAGCCATGCCCAACAGGGCGGGTTGCTGTAACCCAGGCGTTCACTATTACATAAATACAGTAGTTCAAAATAGGTTTGTTTCTTCAAAGTTGAAACGACAGTTTTAAAGTCCAAAATGCGAGGAATCTACAGCTTCTGAGAGGGCTTGTTCAGGAAAGCCGTGCACTCAATCTCGACATCGGTGCCCAGCGGTAGCTGGTATACTGCAACACACGTGCGGGCCTTTTCATTTATAGTGTCAGCACGCATTCTCTCGTTTCCTTGATCGTCACGACCTGCCAGGAACGACGAGCAAAGTCAGTTCTAGACATGAATGAGAGAGAAACTCACAGGCTTGGGATCAAATGTGAAGAACTCGTCATACGCCTCGTTCATGGTGGCGAAATCGGACATCTGCGTAATGTAGACGTTGACCTTGACGACGTTGCGGAGGGAACTTCCCGAAGCCTCGAGGACGGCGGTCAGGTTCTTGAGGGCCTGGCGGGTGCGGTCTTTGACTGTGCCCTCGGCCTGGACCATGCCTGGCTTGTCGGGGAGGATGCCGATGTTGCCGGAGCAGTAGACCATGCCGTTGTATTTCACGGCTTGGGAGAATTGGGGGAGGGGCGCTGGGGCGGCGGTTGTGAGGACTTTTTCGATTTGGTCGGACATTTTGGTGGTGTTGGTTGTGGTGGTGATATATAAGGTGGGTGGTAACTTATGAGGGCGATATTTAGGGAGGAAGATGGAAATCTGGAGTTATTGGAGTTTCAGTGATTTGAAGATGGGGGTAATTAAAATGTCAACGGAGCCGTGAGCTGAATCAATCGGTATAAGATAGATTTAGGTGAGGTGGTGAAGATGATTAATCCAATCGTCAAACGGTAGGAGATTACACCGGCGCGGGGTCGGAGATGGGAAGTGGATCCTTCGTCACCGGCGGGTTGGTGGGGTTTTGATAGCGGGCATGTACAGATAGGGCGCGCAGAAAACGGAAGGGCGCGGATGATGGATCTCTTTTGTGCTTTTGCATGCATGGAATACTCAGTGGATGAGGCTCTTTTTGACTCTTAGGGAGCTTTTGCCGAGAGGCTAATGAACGTTACTTGGGCCCTTGGGTATCTGAACTGGAACAAGTTGATTGCATCATGCGTGGGATTTGGATCGGGTCTGGGGAAAGTTAGTTTCGCCTTGTCGCCTTGTATTCGTTGGCGAGTCCGGCGTTTGCATTTCATGATTGAGATCTGTACTTGGTTCGTGTGATGTTTTTGTCCTGCAGCTATAGACGATTCCATAAACACTTGCTGATTACAAAGTCTTAGGATGCGAGTGTATCCTAAGCTCGAGTCTGCCGATAGAAAGCGCCTGGCCCACTTTGGCGGGGTTGACGGAGGACTTCGCCGCGGGACGGTGATGGCGGGGTAATTTTGGCCGGCCGAAGCCGGCGCAGTCCTCCGGGGAGGGTGAGACGTCGGTCTCGCGACGTCTTTTAAGCACTCAGATGAGAGCCGCGAATGGCTGCAGAGACGTAGAAAAGCTACTCAAATTGGAATCTGTATCCTAACGCCTTGTGTGATAATAACACTTAAGTAAACACTGCGTGCCCAACCCAAGACACAAGAAATACCACCATCAGAGCCTGAAGGAAATCCGGAGTCGCGCTGGACGTCATACAAGCATGTCAATCCTCATGAAGTCAGTGCCCTTTCTCTTCATGGCTTCCCTTAGAAGTTCTGTAATAGCACCTTCACCCTGCCGAGCAGCCATGTCCAGTAAACTTTCACCTTCTGGGCCTGGTGCCGTGACATCAGCACCTCCATCGAGAAGAGACTGAAGTGCAGCTAATCCGTGTTTCAGGATACTCTCATATTTCAGATAAATCCGCGGCGTGGAATTTACATTAAGAATGATCTCGGATAAGGGCGTGTGTCCTTGGTTGTCCCTCGCGTTGGGGTTGGCCCCATGTCGAAGCAGAAACTTGACGACTAGAGGATTCAATCCCTCAGCAGCAGCATTCATAAGGGGGGTTCGTCCCTCGTAGTCCCGGCCGTCAATTTCAAGACCCTTCTCAATGGCCTCCTGCACATCGTCAAGATATTCAGAGCTGACATCGGATCTCTTACATGCCTTATGAAGAAAGTTCTGGCCCAGATTATCTTGATGAGTTGGATCCAGATCTGCATTTAAGAGGTCCCCCAGAACTTTACCGTAGGCCACGAAGAGAGCGGTCTGTCCGAGCTTGTTCACCATGTGCCTCAAATATGAAGGCCCACCATCGGATTGTTGTTGTGACGCTTTATGAGAGGACATGGATCCAGCATTGGTACTGTGGTGTGTGGGAATGCTGTGGCTCAATAGTAGTCTCACAATGTCATCTTTGCCATATGATGCAGCAATGAACAACGGAGTATACCCCGCGTCGTTTTGCGCATAAACATTCGCACCTTCTGCAAGTAGAAGCGCTACCATTTCTGGTTTACCATCCCATTCGCAAGCGGTGTGGATAGGTGTCCTCCCAGTTGCGTCTCGAGCTTCCAAATTACACCCTTTTTGAATTAATAGTCGAATGATCGCTTCATGTGCAGCTGCAATTGCCTCATGAATTGGATTCTTCCCGTACATGCTACCTCCTTTGTTGATATCTGCTCCACTCTCAAGAAGGAACTCGATGGAAGATCTTTGACCCCTTGCGACTGCCGCTACTAGAGGTGTGGAGTTGGGCTCATACCCGTTCTCGATGCTGACACCAGTGTCAAGAATGATCCTCGCAGTGCCTACATTTCCAGTTTCAACCGCCCTGAGGAGGGCTTTTCTGATGTCTTCATATCCGTCCACCGATAATGGCGATTGTAGAGTCGTGTTGGTAGTGACTTTAGCTAGAAGTGCGGACCGCTGCTCAAGAATGAACCGCACAAGTACTTCTTGTCCCTTTTCGGCAGCGCGAACCAGAGGGCTATAAGATAGGTCTTTTGGTATAAGGTCAGGTTGCGCGCCCAAATCGAATAGCATTCTGGCGATGTCGATTTGCCCTCTCTCTGCAGCAAAGTAGAGGGGCGTGCGTCCTTCTTTGTCGGTGCAGTCGATGCTAGGGTGGACTTGGCTGCTCGTCTCGGATTCCGGGGTGTTGTATGATGTAGACGCAATTTTTCTCGCAGAGCTTGTGATCCATTGCAGCAACAATCTTGCTACATCTTCGTGGCCCTCTTTCAGAGCTGCAAGAAGTGGGTAGCCATGTCTGCCTCCGTGTATCTCAGCGTTCGGGTTGTGGTGAAGCGCTGTCTGGACCAGTTTCGTAAATCCTCTCTCCGCAAGGATATATAAGAGGTTTGTAGCATCACGCTTCTGCCTTCTAGTTTTATGTTTCTCAAAGATATTGTTTCTCTGGATCCATTGTTCTAAGGGAAACTGTTGAAGAAACTCGGTCTGTAGGACGGTCCGGGCAGCGGCATTGGCGTGGTAGAGTACTTGGCTGGTTGCATACTTTAGGAAGGGGAAGCCATGGTCGATGGCGGCTTGGAAATCGATAGATTCCTTTTTGGATGTACGGAATAAAAAGTCGTCATCGTGCAAGTGTTTAGAAATGTTGACTTGAGTCGAGTATTCATGGCAGCAGTCCCGTAAACGATTGTGGCTTTGGGCCTCGAAATCAGTACCCATCTCTGGCCAGAGAGTACGCAACCCGTTGTCCTTGATAAGAAAGTCACGTACTGATTCATGAATGAATTGAACAGTCTTATCATCGGATCTCGTTGTTTCGGCTAGTCCTTTAGATGAACTGACAATCAGACGATCCATGAATTCAAACGGGATCTCATTGGGATCCCACTCTCCCAGCGTGTCGGGCTCCAAGCCGGAGGCCAAGGCGAAATAGTATTCTTCGCGTTTTAGAGGTCGTGCGCTGTAGAGAACCCACTGGATGCATAGAAGCAGATCGTCAAGGTTCTCTTGGTCTCTTGTTAATATATTCTGGAAGAGCTCGCTCAATTCGGATGGAATTTCTTTCAAGCGACTTTTGACTGCGAATAAGCGACCCTTACGGTACTCCTTGTTAAGAATATCGACCACAAGTACGACCCACATAAAAACTCCAGAAGCTTTTCGTAAGATTTCGGCGATGACCTCGTCACTCTTGGGCCCAGTACCGGCCTTGAGACTAGTACGGACGTACTCTGCGAGATCTCTCTCGTGACCGATCTGGTCCTCCAGAATGAGCTTTTGACCGTATTGTATATCGATATAAGGGTAGTGCCGACTGGAGAAGCAAACGTAGAATCGGAGATCGTTCTGAACCGCATATTGTCCTAGGTCTTCAAAGACCTCGACCATCTCTCGGACCTCACTTTCGGCGCATTCATCAAGGGCGTCAATGAAACAAGTAAGTTGCCGTTTCCCGAGTTTCCGGACGGCGTTGCGGAAGAGGGTCTTGGTCTTCTCTAAGTCCCAGACTACGAACTCTTGTGTGCCGTCATTGATGTCGAGTAAAACTTGTAGATCGGGCATTTTCTCCAAAAGCTGATGTAAGAGTGACCGATACATTCCCAGCGTCGACTTCTCGAGCCCCTCGCCTCTTGCGTTGAAAAAGAATGAAATGGAAGGCCCAATCGACGCGGCTCTCCTTCTCGCTCGGCTGAAGGCGAATTTCATGATCGTTGACTTTCCTGCCCCAGGTTTCCCCCTGATCCAGAGAAAACCGTGATGCTGAGAGTACATCTTACGATCTATCCAGGTGACATAATCAGGATGCTGGAGAAGCCATTCGCAGGTTTTGGCATGGTTGGTCTTGATATTGGCGTGCCTCTTATCAATTTGATCAAACTTGAGCGAGTCTAGAAGCGCCTTGCGATCTGTTGATGGTGTTGCTATAGTAAATCGTTAGCAGATTCTCCGCGAGAGGGTCTACATTATCACTTACCGATGTCCCGCACTTCAGGCTGCCTTTGAAAACTAGAGCTTCCTTGAGGCGGGATAATGGAGAGAAGCTCCTTCGCATAGGCCGCTGCGGTTGCAGCGGCATATTTCTGCCATCGCTTTGCTTTGTGGGAGTCCGAGTAATCACAGATACCACGGATAACGAGGCATGGAAAATTGTCCATCAGCCCTGCAGCTTCCATCTCAAAACATATCAATCCAAGTTCTTTCGCCAGTCGGTCCCTCGTTTTCGCATGTTTCATGACCTGATTTCCAGACGCAATGATTCCATAATGAATGCTGGGGTTGTTTGTCGGTCGTAGACCGCGTGGTACCAGCCTGGATCTATCGCAGTCTTCACAGGTTTCCCCAGAATGTTCGTATGAGGCCTCGAAGAGTCTGTCTTCATCTACATTTCGATGCGAGAACTCAACCATATAGGGATGATGCAATTCCATGCGGGCCAAGATTTCCGGAACTCGACTCGGTTGGAATTCGTGGTCAGCTCGTAAGCTGGAGACAGCCGCAAGAACCGGTGGTGGAGGTTTGTTCAGATTCCCGATACGTTCGAACCGACCATCGTTCAGAGCTTTTCCAAAGTCATACTGTACGACGCCTGGAGAATCTGCTGTCGGATTGCTGACCACGACGTCGCCAAGCCGTACGTCGATCTTTCCAGGGACACCACCACCTATTCCAACCATCAAGCCGATTTGTATTGACGGAAAGCTCCATCGCATGTTGTTTGCTACTACGGCCGCGCTGTTTGTGCCATACTGTCCTGAAGGTAAGCATGCAATGACGATATTGTGCGGGCCGATGTTGCCGAAGGTGTACACATTGCTGTCGTTTGGGTTCATATTGAGTGGTTGGTGTTCATTGTCAAGCATCGCTCGGGCTGCAGCCATCTCAAGAGGAAGCGCACAAACCCAGCCCACGGTGTATGCCTCATGTGATAACTTGACCAAGGTCTGCCCCGCGCTGTTCGGCATGCGAAGCGATCCCGTTGTTCTTGCCCGCTTTGTAAGCCCGTCACAACTCTCTTCTTCACTACTGACGCTCCGTTCCCGTTTCTCTGTGGCATATCTAGGAGCGCTCGTGGGCTGCCAACCGGTAGTTCTTTGTTGATGGTGAGCGTGATCGCTGAACATTTTGATCAGGCTCCGGGAATCGAGGGGTTTCGGCCGATGTCGTCTTCCTAATTTGCGATTGTCAGTTGCCGTGAAAGCAGGTGTGTGATAAATGAGCTTGTACTTACCCGGTATGGCGATTGCGATGTGGCCGAAATCGCAGTGAGGGTAATTTCAAATCAAGTTCAAGCCAGGCAAGAGAAATTGACGAAGAAGAAGGCTTTGCGGAAGGCAACTTGGGGCAGACGAGTTTTGCCTGCCACTGCGGAAATATCTACCTGAGTCGAAGGCGTCCATCAGGCTGCGCCAACACAGCCCGTGTCGCCGCAGCAGTTTTCGGCTCCTTGCAGCGTCCAGTAGCATTTCGATCACAAGGTCCCTGCTGCATGGCCAAAAAGTGTCCAATCGGATAAACGACTGTGGTGGAAATTGCACATTGTTGGAAGATGCTAACGGAGTTCGATAACCTGTCACATTCAATATCTGCGGCACCAGGTATGAGTCTGCCTGACCACGAGTGCGGCACAGCGTGCTACGCCATTATCTCCATGACTTTGCCTGCGCCTGGTGCCGCAACCCCGCATCAGCTTTACCATCCCCAAACTCGATATCGTTGCATACAAATGCTCTCTGGGAATCTGCCCGTCGAAGTAAGTCGAAACTACCTGAGGGGCTCATAGAATGTCGGCAATACCACAGCAGAGCCGTTACGAGGGTTATTGGAATTGCTACAACCCAGTAGACCCAGAACTTTCCAGAGACGTTCCACGAGTCTGAGGCCGAGTCGTAGTCAAAAAATGAAGTGCTGAAGACGGCTGAAACGAAAGTCGCCGGCAGGAAAAGTAGAGTGAGAAAAGCCACGGTTTTCATGGCCTCGCTGTCCCTCTGCGTCGCGCGACCGATGGCTACAGAAATCCGGGCGTCGGACTGAGCAACCATGTTGTATGCGAGCGAGATCTCGTTGAAGTGTCGAGCCTTATTGGAAGCCGAGCGCTCTTGAAGGCTCGTGATCATCTCTTCGAAGAACTGCAACCGCTGATGCGTGTAATTCCAAGCCCGTTTCCATGCGGTGGCAGACCTGGAATCATCATCATGGCCAACTTTGAATGCCTCGTGTTGCAGTAGAATTTTCCTAGCAGCCTTGACGGCCAAATCCAATGTTTCGGAAACGTGTATAGCATGTCGTGCCGTTTCGTGTAAATGACGAAAGCCCGGTGCAGGTTTTGACGTGGCCAAGTCGGAGCCGTGGGTTATATCCCTTTGCTTCTCTGTGGTCCGGACTGTAACACGAACAGCCCATACAGCGGCATCTTGCAAAGTGACGACCTTCTCCAAGATTCCGATGTATATCCAGTAAGGGTCGAGGAAGTAGTCCGCGTTTGGAACGGCGTAAATGGGGTCGGATTCATCTTCCGGGACCCTCTCCATACAATTCGCCGCTGGCTGGACGGCGTCGAAGACGATGAGGACTGTTTGACGAGTCTTCGCCACCCAGTGCGTAATCACATTGGTTTTTGACCATTCATATCCTGTATGTCCTTCGTTCGTGAGCTTCACTGGGAATCGCGCCCATGTAGCTATTCTCCCGTCAGTCAGCGTCCTTGGCCCCAATCATCATAACTCACTCAGTCCTGCAGTATTTCCGTCCTCATCAATCTTTGTCTCGCATCCAAAGTAGCCGTTGGAATCTCTGCAGTATCGTTTCCACCAGAGATCTGGGATCATGAAGGCTTCAGCAAACTTCTCACGGCATGCTGAACATTCGCGTATTTTCTGCGCAAAAGCATTCCTATCCACTTGTCAGCATTGAGCCGTCACCCAAGCTCTACTAAGCTTACACGATGCAGACATCGAAATCTTCCTCATCTGCTAGAAAGGATGCTGATCCCTTCTCAATGATCGTTGTAGTTGATCTCCAGTTTTGATCGCCTATTCCTGTCAGTATGGCCAGCAGCATAAGAGGAAGCATTTCAACCTCACCTTTCTTCCAGTACAACACTTCTAGTTGTTGGCAAGCGCACGTGGGGTCCATTTTGACTCATGACATTGTAATTGGTGAAACTTATGTTACAAAGCGGAGTGCGAAGTGTGAGCCCTCTTATAAGACTAGATTAAAGGACTCAGCTGTGAAAATTGCTCAAGAATCGTTGTGTTGTACAGCAGGCTCTGAACGGGAGCCGCAAACCCCGCTCTAAGCGCCGATGCAGGCTGCATGACAGGGCCTCTCGATACCCTGAGTTAACCAACCAGCCATTTGAGGCAGATCTGCTGCTGGAGGTAGGCGTGGTCTTGATAACTGTCCCAATCAAAGATGACTTCCCAACATATGAGCTTTGCGAGTTGTGTAATATGACACCGAAATTCATGGCTCAGCCACCAGCCTTGCCGTCGCGAAGTGGAATGACTGGAGGAAGCCTGGAGCTAAACATTGCGGCCCGAATGCTGCGGTTCTTTGGCCCGTCCGTTGTGAATGTAACAGCTTCATAAGGTGACATGCAGAAGAGAGCAGTCGGCAACAATTGCAATGTCTTCTTTATGGATCGAAGTGCAAGAGCGACGATGCTGGAGCCAGTGGAATGGAAGGGTCTTTCGGTAGGGTCCTTCCCGCCCGCCCACGAACAGCTGGGATGTTCGCTGAAATGTCACCGACGCCTGCTTGGCAATGGGGAGCACTTGCCTCCACCAGAAACGGGAACATTTGGGGGAAAGCTCAGGGGTCACCTCCTTAGCTTCTTCCTTCTGACCAATCATGATGTGGCTTACCAAGCAAATCATCGCAGCTGGTCGATACACCTATTGGAAAACGAGCCTAAGCCAACCTAAAACCGCCTCGACTGCGAGGTGAGACTTTGGACGAAGATGCCAGCTGTAAGGTGTTCGTTTTGCCGTGTGTAGTCGGTTGCTCAGGCACGCTTCTCGATATATGACAAGTGACGGGAACCTTCACCAATTCCTGCTGCAACTCCATTTCGTCTTCATTTGTGTAATTACCCGCTCGGTCCGAGCTTGCGGATTATCACAACCTTTTTCTTCCTGTCTTGCCTTTTGTATTTCTCATGTGGCACTGAGCTCCATTGTGCTTCCTTCTTGTCCAACTCTGCCTCGCCATTACCCGCGTCACCCGTGAAAGGTTGATCATCATGAGTTGGCCCTACCGCTTCGTCGACCTGTCCAAGGAAGAGGTCCAGATCCGGAGACAGACCCTGGATCGTTATGGCAGCTATGCCCAGTACTCGGCACTGACGCCAATCATCATTGCTTTGCTATTCCGGCTCGGGGCGTATCTCAGTCAACGCTGGCAGTCGGGAGCTTCCTACTCTGCTGTCCCGGGCTCTCCTGAGCTGAAGACAAAGAGACAGAGCTGGAGCCACAGCTGGGATGCCATAATCAAGAAGTGGAAGTGGTGGCTGGCCGACGATGTCTACTTCATGGGGCAGCATTGGGGCCAAAAGGACCAATGGGTTTTTGGTTTGGCCTGGGCGTCATGGCTGCTGGTTCTGAGCGTGTTGGAGACGGGCGATGGTGAGTTGTGAATCCCCTCAATTGGATGTCAAACGTGATGAAACTCCAACCTCGACCCTGCAACCAATCCCCAAGAGACTCAAGTGAGCCTCGAGAAATTTATGACTCCATGCTCAAAAGAACTGCCATTCAGATTGAACAAAATCAAGACATATTTCTGACTAGCTGTAGATTACCTCCATCTCACCAAACGCTTTGGCATCATCGCAGTCTCCCAGATCCCCTTTCAGTACCTGCTGGCATTGAAGAGCTTCAGCCCCATCGCCAAGGCTTTCCGCACATCTCACGAGGAGCTAAACAAATGGCACCGCGTTCTCTCCCGTGTGACGCTATCCCTTCTTGTCCTCCACGCCGTATTCTACCTGAACTTCTTCGTGGCCAAAGGCATCGTTCAGAAGCGCCTCTTTGCACCCGTTGTCTTCGCCGGTGTCGTTGCGTTCGCAACCATGAACATGATGACTTCAACAGCGGCTGCCACCGTTCGAAGGTACTCGTACCGCGTCTTCTTTATCACCCATCTTATCGGCGCCTTTGCAATTCCGGTCCTGGTCTTCTTCCACGCCAAGTCGGCTCGCCTGTTTATGGTCAAGGCTATCATCGTCTTCCTCATCGACCTTACCGTCCGTCGTCTCCGGACTGTAATGGCTCTCTCAAAGGTTGAGACCATCCCTGGCACGAATCTGATCAAAATATCCGCCTCAATCCCTCAGCACAAGATCAATGCTTTCCATACTCGCCCAGGTTCCCACATCTACCTCAGCGTACCCGCCGCGGCACGACCTGGAGCTGGCCCAACATCCCCTGATGCAATGCTCTTTGAATTTCTCTTCAATCCCTTCACCGTTGCATCCGTCGACGAGGATAACGGCAGCCTCACTCTGGTAGCTCGGCAACTTGATGGCCCGCTCACACGACATCTCGGCCGCTTCGCAAACGCGGGCACCGGCATCGAAGACGGCAAGGTCCCGCTCTGCATCGAGGGCCCGTACGGTGCCGCATCCCTCCACTTTGACAAACTCACCGGCTCCTCAGTCGACCGCTTCCTGTTGGTTGCCGGCGGCGTGGGCGCAACCTTTACCGTACCAATTTACCACGCCATCCTTCAAGACAACCCCAGCGCCAAGGTCGAACTGGTCTGGTCCATCCGCGGCGCCAGCGACACAGCCTGGGCTACGGCCGCCGAAAAGTCCATCTCCAAGAGCATCATCGACGACCCCAACGTCCGCGTCTTCCTCACAGGCGACGCCCTCGACTCGGACTCTACTGGTCCCATGGCCGGGCTTCCCTCCGAGACGAACGCCGAGGGCGAGATGGAGATGAGCTCGCTGCAACGTGACCGGAGGCGGAACCGCCTCACCAGCGAGAGCAGCCGCAAGCGTCCGGACTTACGCAAGATCGTTGACGAGTTCTTCAGGCAGGGGGCCGAGGAGAGGGTCGCGGTACTTGTGTGCGGGCCGGCGGAGATGGGACGGGAGGTGCGGGAGTATGTCGGCGCGTGGGTCATGAGGGGCCGGGACGTGGTGTGGCACAATGAAGCCTTTGGCTGGTGAGGGCCTGCATGTTTGTGCATTTGAATACTTTGAGTCGATAGAAGGTTATGGCCGAGGCTACTGGGTTGGCGTTTCTGTCTTGGTTATTTGTTGGCCTACACTAGAAATCATAGCCATTGTTCCAAATTCTCCGTTTCTGGCCCTAGCTCAGTAGTCGTGTTCTGGTCCTCACGATGTAAGAGTAAGATATGCACAGTATGATGAGGGGAAAGAATGTCATTTTATCTATTACGAAACACGCTGCTAGGATGAAGGGCCTCCCTAAACGCCAAAAATCGTAACTCAATGCTCATCCGTCATATCGCACACGTTCTCTGGCTTCCTCCTTGCTACAGAGCTTTAATCAGCCCGCTTCTTGGAGTCGCCAATATCTCCCGTATCCATATCCTTGCTCTTGACCCCGCCGATATCACCATCACCATCTTCCTCTTCCCAATCATCCACCTGGTTCTCGTCCCAATTATCCACTTCCTCCTCAAGCGACCTACCTCCACTGCTAGCACCAGCACCAACACCAGCGCCCCCATCCCTCGCACCACTAGCCTCAACAACACCAGTCTCATGTCCCTCACCAAGCTCCACATCCTCCTCGTCCTCCCCGGGGACAGCCTGGTACGTCTTGGTGCGGCGCTTGCGCTCGAGCATGCGCTTGTGGTACCACGAGCACAGGCCGATGCCCGCGAGCGAGCCGACGACGTTGGCGACGATGTCGTAGAAGTCGAACTCGCGGCCGTTGGGGAGGAAGCCTTGGAGGAACTCGGAGCCGACGCCGAGGATGAAGGTGCAGACGGTGAGGGTGAGGTTGAGGGTGCGGCGGCGGTTGGTGTCGAGGATCCAGTAGAAGACGATGGTGAGGAGGAAGAAGGTTGTGAAGTGGAGGACCTTGTCGTTTACGTATTGGCCGAGTTGGAGGGTTGTTAGGCCTGCGTAGCCTGCGACGAGGAGGAGGGCGAAGAAGACGCCTGAGGAGGAGGAGGGGAGTGTTAGCTTGGGTTCTGCGTACTTGCGTTTGCGAGCTTGAGCTGAAGTTTGAGCTCGAATGGAGATGAAGTTGAGCTTGAGCTTGGGCTGGGGCTTAGGCTGAAGCTGAAGCTGAAGCTGAGAGATGGAGCTACATTGTCCACTCGGCTCTGCAAGGAATCGATGAAGATCCAGAACCATGGTTGACCGTGGTCGAGACTCTTGACGTACCTGCAAAGGGCAAACGTATCCGCATTTTGAAGAGACCTGCAGGAGCTGCTGCAGATGGTGGTGTGATTGGTAGCTTGTGATGGTAGCTAAGGTAGCTAAGCTTTTGGAGTGTCTCGAAGAATTATGGGCGGCTCGAGTGATGGAGGTGTGTAAGGACGTTCAGCTACAAGCTGGTAGACGAGAGAGATGTCGAGGTTCGTGTTGTGCGTTTGCTTCTCAAAGATGAAAGGGAAAATGGCCAGGGTTGTTCGTAATGGGGTCGTCACGGACGAGGGTGAGGTGTCCAGCTGGCCGGAGCTCCCAAGCGACTGGATCGGGGTGAGCGAGGGAGAGCTTTTTTTTTGGTCCTGGTGCGGGAACGCGAAATGGAGTTCAGCCCACTGACGGAAGGAGATGTGCAGCAATGGTGGCGCCCCCCAACCCCAGGCTTTACTGCGTAAGGTACGGGACCTTTCTTCGAGGACAGGGGTAGGCCCCCGAGGATTTTGGAGCAGATGGAGGGGGCCCGGTTTGGTCGGGTTCAGGTGGCCCGGGCGGAAGATGCCGTGGGCCGCAGTTAGGTACTGTCGCGATATGGATGTCTGGGGGTGCCAGACGCGATGCGCGCCCGTGGATGCGGATGAGGTCACTGGGGGTGGGTGGTGGGAATTGTGAGGTGCACGGGATGATGTGTAAAGGGAGCGAATTGACATGTCTGGTGGTGTTGCGGAGAGTCGCTAGAGACTTTCTGACATTTTCAAACCTCTGTAAATCACATAAGCATCACCACTTTGTTCGGCATTAAAGTACTCCCAACTTCCTCCTCCCCTCCCAAAAACAAACTCTCTGTGTTGTGTTGCTGGCCCGTCCTGCTGGTGTGGTTTGGTGCCTGGGGTGCGCTTCGTGGCTCGTTGCTGACTGCGACTGGTTGGCTGGGGCCATCACGTGACAAAAACGTACGCGATCCGATCGCTCAGCGCTGGGCCAAGGGGGGGAATTACGGTGGCCTCCGCTCGCGCCGTCGTCGGCATTGGAAGTTCATGTACCTGCATCCCGCAATCGCGGCACCCATCATCACCCCAGTGCACCTCATTTCTGGGTCCGAAAAAAAGGTAGATGAATTGACGAGCATACTGAGACCTTGACAATTCGTTTTTAAGTACATGCGACAGTCTTCGTGGTGGTCTGTGCTGCGTAACTCGTGGTCAACCAAGGTTCCCTGTACCGCTAGCAGCGGCCAACTCGCCGTCTTCAGGCAAGGGAAAAGTTCCATCGCGTACTTGCGTACGAGCCTCTCCAAATCCTCAACCTCACCTCTCGGAACCACCCAAAAGACCCCCTATTCCAATCCATCAATACACAACAACCACAATCCGTCACGTCTCCGAAACGCAAAGCTCATCTCTATCGATGTCGCTCTTTCTACTGATGCGCTCATAACGACCCTTTGCCGCCCGGACTCGGTCCCTGACGAGCGCATTTCCTTGCGCATGGCGACACGCCGCCCACCTGTCGCTATCATCAATCCGGGCTCAAAATGTCCCTCCCCAATGGCCACCACGCATGGCAGCCGCCGTCCCTCCATCATCAACCCTCCAGTCGCCTGTTCCGTCAACTTGATGATGGTCCTGCGCGAAACGGAACCCCCGTCGACCATTCAATGTCCTTGATGCCTGAGGCACAACCTGATATTGAAGAGGAACGACGACGCGCCTTGTTCAAAGATCTCTATCACAAAAGCGAGGCAAAGATCTCGCTGCTATTCGCTGACGACGGATCATACAACTATTCCGCCATCGATGCGTTGCGCCGCCCCTCGGCCCCCTCCCCCTCCACCTTACCCCCTACCACCGACCATGCGCCGATCCAAGAGCCTCCATTAAAGAAGGCCAAGCGGGTCATCGACGAAGACGACTACGGCGATGACGATGACGAGGATGAAGAAGAAGACGCGACCGCAGCCGATTCGAGTAAACCCGTGAACGGTATTGCGGCCGCCGGCGCCGGTTCGCTACTCTCCCCCTCAAAGTCCGGTAGTTCGCCCGTGCACTCCGTCAGCTCCCCCGGCAAACAGCTCGAGAAACTCAAACAGGCCGACGGATCTGGAGATATCACCAAAACGAGCGAAGATGCGCGCAAACAGCTGGAAGAGGCGCGTAACGCGACCGAAGAAGCGGCGAGGCGGAGCTTCCATACCATATTCTATACTCTGGAAAACGATCGGACTGCTATGCTGGAACAGCAGCAGCTGGAGGAGTCCGAAAAACAATTGCAGGCCGAGATGGAGAACAACAATAACCACAGTCAGACAAATGGCGCCCAGGCCGAGAACCACGGGTCGCTCAGCAGCGCCAACTTGGGCGCGTCGAGTTTAACCCTCAAGCACTTGATTGCGAGGATAGACATGAAACGCGACCAAGTTCGCGCCTCTGATGCAGAATTGCGGTCGCTCATGAACGAAGTGCGAAAAAACCGAAGTAAATGGGCTAGCGAGGAGAATGTCAACCAAGAAGAGTTGTACGAGGCCCTCGAGAAAGTCTTGACGGAGTTGAAGGCACATACGGAATACTCAACGCCCTTTCTGCAGAGGGTGAATAAGAGGGATGCGCCGGATTACTATAACCGTAAGTTGCCTCCAGGCAGACAAGTTTGACTCGGATTGGCTAACCACCCTCGGCACAACGCAGTCATCAAGCAGCCAATGGACATGGGATCTATGACCAAGAAAATCAAGTCCCTCACGTATAAATCGAAGGCGGAGTTCGTCACCGACCTAAACCTGATATGGGACAACTGCCTGCGCTACAACCAAGATATGGGACACCCTCTGAGGCGGATGGCCAATGGCATGAGGAAAGAGGCCGAGAAGCTTATTCCTCTCATTCCGGACCTCGTCATCAGACCGCGAGCCGAGGTCGAGGCAGAAGAGCGCCGAAAACAGAACGGTGGCGAGGAAGACGGCGGTGACGACTCGGACGATGAACCGATAATGTCATCTCGCGGTCGTACTGCCGGAACCAAGGGCGCCAAGTCTCGGAAACAACCCACCGATCAGAAGGAGGGCACCCCCAGTGTTGACCAGAAACCGGTGCTACAGCTGAATGGCCTCCTGGCTAAGGGCCGAGAAGGTTCTGAAGCAGTTGATGGCAGCGGTTTCGGTACGCCAATCGGTGGCTCGGCAACGCCTGGCGGCGTCAACGGACATTCGGGCATCGGAAGCAATGCTGACGCTATGGATATCGATGGGCCCACGTTGAACGGCATGGCCTTGGGGCAAGCTCTCAATGAGGCTGCAGAACAGGCCTATGAGGACGAAGAGTACAAGATCTGGAAGCAAGTGACGAAGAAGGACCGCGCACTCATCGCCAAGGAACGGTATCAGCTTTTCAAGGACAACAAGCTCAACACCGACGCTCCTGCTCTACTCCGAAATAAAGCCGGCATTCGATGGTATCTGAGGGGGCAAAAGGAAGCCGAAGCCCTGGGCGTCATTGGCCAAGCCCAGGCGGACTCGTCTGCCATTGCTGCTAAAGAAGCCGCGAAGCCTGCCGAAACTCTGGCTGAGGGCATGGAAGGAGAAGAGGAAAAGATTGTACCAGCATACTACGAACCTCTGACAGTTTTACCGGACATCCAGCCAAAGCTGCAGTGGATCGAGGACGGCGAGGGCCATGTCATCAACCAGCATGAGGAATATCTTCGAATGATCCCCGAAGGCCACTTCAAGGCGCCTAAGAGCAAGTTTGCCAGCAAGATCGACAGCAACATCCATCAGATCCAGGAGACGAGGAAACTATCGAGCAAGATCGGCGTGATTAAGCAGATGCAGATCCAGACTCAGGTATATACAGGCGTCGCCGGCGGGTGTATCAGTGTTCTAACGCATGTGTTCTAGGTTTATAATAACCAGTTTCCCAAGTCCAATTACGAATCTTTCGTGGAGCAAGATGCCGAGCCATCCTTCATTGCAGATGATGGCCCAGTCATTGCGCCAGAGACTTGCCGTAGTGCCCTCCAGCGCTCCGTAGCCAAGATTCTCTACCACACCGGTTTCGAAGAGCTTCAGCCCTCTGCTATTGACACCATGACGAGCTTAGCATCTGACTACTTCGAGAAGATCATCAAGACCTTCAATGTGTATCGCGAGGCAGAGAAGATCGAGGCACCAGTGTCCCGTGCCGAAGGAAGCTCTCGATTCCAGTCTCGCTTCACTCCCGAGGAAATTATCTTGCACACACTCGATGAAAACGGTTGCGACCTGCTTAGTCTGGAGTCTTACGCCAAGGACGAAGTCGACAGACTCAGCACGAAGCTTGGCGGCATCCACGAACGTATGAAGTTCCATTTGACCGAGCTTTTGCGGCCTGCCCTTACCCAGGAAGCCGGACAAGATGGTGTTGGTGCCTTCAAAGACGGCAGCGAGCAGTTCGTTAGTGGTGATTTTGCTGAGGATCTCGGCGAAGACTTCTTTGGTTTCAAGGCCCTTGGTCTGGACAAGGAGATGGGCTTGGATATGCTCTCGGTTCCTCTTCACTTGCTTCAGTCCCGTGTTCGCAACCAATTCCAGATGCAGACACAGACGGTTGGCGCGGAGGTCACCGACCTCTTCGAATCCTTGCCGCCTGTTGAGCCCATTACGACGGAGAACATCCACGGCCAGATTGGTCTCGTCAAGAACTTCTTCCTGGCTAAGCTACACGCTAACGGCGATACGCCCTTGATCGAGGACGAGGAGCTTCCTGTTAAGCAGAGGCGGCCCAGACCCCGTCTTGGCGCATCTGGAAAGATTGTCTCACCGCAGAAGAGGCCGCCCAAGGAGCAGATTGCCCTCGCTAAGAAGAAGAAGAAAATGGAATTGGCGGCGCAAGCCAACAAGGATGCCAATGCTTCTCCAGAGAAGAAGGGCGAGACTACACCGGCAAAGAAGGTCAAGCACGCAAACATCAATGGCACCGGACCCAATCCAGCGGCAATCGCGTTGCCTCCAAGCATGGAGCGGAACGAGAGCATGCAAAGCCAGGGCAACGCCAGTCAGACCGATAAGGACGAGCCCATGGGCATGATGAGTCCCGAGAGTATCGAGAGATGAGACACAAGCACATCATGAGACTTGCGATTTCTCATACCTATATATACCCATTTTCCGTACACAAACATGGTGACTTATTGGCGATCCTGCCACCGAGTCCCGAGTGGAACCGGGTTTCCAACACCACCCTTTCAGAAGTATGTCGCGGATGCCATCGAGACGGCTTTGGATTTATCAGAAGCAGTCTCTTTGCAACCCCCCAAATCCTCAGACATTACTTGGCATCGTACACCTCTCCAATATACGTGTTTATGCACACTCCCTTATTCATTTCATCAAACATCCATCGGCGTTGAGGTTGGATCGTCGTTTCATTGTTCAGGAAGGGAAGATATAATGCTGCACAAAGAAAAAAACCCGAAATACATAGCTCGGCGCGGCTATCACTAAGAAGACAGGGATACCCAAAAGCCAATAAATTGGCCGTCATTCAGGGAGGGAATCATTATCAGAGAAGAGACCGAAGATGTACGGTTTGGTTTCTTGTCGTTTTGCAACAGTGGAAGGGTGGATTTGAAGATTTTCTTATCCGTTGGCGGTACTGCAGCGCGGAAGATATTCCGCCACGGACTAGAGAAGGGCGGGGGAGGTTTATTTGGTTAACGAACTTTTTTTGTTTTTATCTATCTCGTATAGTACAGACGGGATCGCCACCCTTCATGATGGAAAGGCGGAAGAAGCTTAGGTGGTTGTCTCTTTTGCTTCCCTGTCTTGTTGTTTCGGGATGAGGGTGAGACGTGACGGGGACAAGAAGACTCTGAAGCTTGGACAGATGACGGACGAGACATGGGTATCCGCACGTCTTTCGTCATGACAGCATTCTGGTTGATCTTGACTATTCCTCGTCTTTGCGTCGCGTGGGGCTTCCATGGCAGGCGTAAAGTATGGAAGCTTTTTCTTGTAAGATTGTCAAATGGGAACGCGGGGTGGAGGGCTTGGTGTGGAGGACGCATGCTGCTGTCTAGGGTTTACTTCGTCTTATTCTCTCTCTCTTTGAGTTTGTTGATACGATTGCGATGCGATGCGATGCGATGCTCGCTTGGGAGTTGATAGATGGCGTGTTTTTTATTCAACAGTCGTAGTAGTACTTTTTTTGGTAGTTGTTTTTTTTCTCTTGTAGTACGGCCGCTGCGGTTGGGCTGAGATCAGATCGAATCGAAATGAAAATATGATCAATGAGTCTGGCGTTCCTTCTATTCATGGGGATGTGTTTGAGAGAGATGTTGGTCAGTATTGTGGTCCCTGAGGTTTTGGGCTGTTGCGGTTGGAGAGCGTAGTTGCGCATCGATGATCTTGGGCTTTGGGTCGTGTGCTGAGCCAACCTCTTCCTGCTCGGACATTTACGGGGTCACTCCGTAAGCAAGATGGGATCGCCGAGAAACCCATCAGGGAGGAAGATAAGCATAGGTACACGAGGGAGGTAGTAGGCGACTTTGATGAGGCAATTACACAAGGCTCTGAAGAGTTCAGTACAGTCATCGGGGTACCATTTCTCATGAAGGGATGGATCCCTCCAGCTCCATCACATACCATTCTACATTGCCCTATCCGTCTGCTCTACGCAACCCCAAAAGAGCTCCGAAAGTTGCCGCGATCATGGGACGCGATACTCGAGGAACCCCTATCATCTTCGTAGCTGTGGCTTCATGGCTGTTGAGAAATGATAAAGGACTGGTTGCCCCTGAACCCGAATTGTATCTGGATGGAGCTTTCTGGCTGTCTCTCTGTGATTCGTGTGGCTCAACCATTGAAGCTTGATGGCGATGTCATTTTCCGCGTCGGCATCTTTGGGCTTTCAGACTGCGCCGCTCATGCGTAGCACTGGCTTCCTGTATTTCTTTGCTCATGGGATAGAGATGAATTGTCATCCTATCGGCATCAAGGGTGAGCATAGGCAGGCTGAAACAAGGTGCCAATATATCAAATTGCTGTTCTCGTCGGTGGTATCAAGTTATCAACTGCGTCTATTGTAGTGTACATACTTTAGACGCTGCGATGAAGTGAAGGGCCGGAGAGATATCGAATGGGGTAGGCACAGACTTGGCTTTCTTCCCACTCGTGACAGTTCTGGTATAGTCTATCGAATCAAGGGCTCGTCCTACTCTCAGAAAGATATGTTCAGCCAGTGTAGGCACTGATCCAGCGCGTTCGGAGCGCATGACAAGAGTGTTGAATACTGCGAAGCAATATCTATGAATCAGCGAGAGAGACATGTCAAGCGACTGCCGATGGCATCCCGTGACCGAAAAGAACCATTCCTCGCCTGAATTTCTCGCAAGAACCACGGCATGGCGTGTCACTTGACACATCAAGTAAGCGCACAGGTGTCTAGACAAATCAAGGCGGGGCTCATGGTCGATGGTGACACTCATGCTATGCTGGAAGTATCGATCTACACGATACATCCCGAGGACACGGTCAAATGATAGAGAGGCTTTCATGTGCAAGATTCATAGTCAATCACTCGGGTGATTCAATGGTACTGGCTCTTCTATAAATCCTCAACGCATTCGTTTTCCTCGCCCGGCGTCAAAGCCTTGACATTCGGCACCGGTAATTGTGATTCGGCCATAACCAGCATCAACTTCTTGTGAAACAAAGACTCCGGCCCACCAATGAGCAAAAGTGCTTTCTGAAGAGAATGCAGTACATCTCTGGCCCCCAGAAGCATACTATTGCATCCGGGCTGTAAGGAGCTAGACAACCACGTATTGCAAGCTAGGATGTCGATGAGAGCATCGGCAATACGGAATACTTTCAGCTCCTACAGGAAAGAAAAAAGGGGCGAAATGTCAGCGTCGGCGCGGCCAGAACCTCGGTAGTGTGATACTTACTAGGCCATATCCGTGGGTCCGAATGGCCTGCTGAGAAACAGACCCGAGCAGGCGCATGGCCTCGTGGGCAACCTTGGCAGGCTTCAGCATGGAGAGCATTGCATCATCCATGCGGCTAGACATCTGGTAGTGGCTCAGAGCAAACTGCCACCGGAGTATGTGGATCCAGTTCCCCGTCATCAGCACGTTCACTCGCTGGGTCTCTGGGAGGTTGGGGGCCAGGGCCGAGAAGTCCTGCTTGGCCATGGCCGAGAGGGCGCTGTAGAGATTGTCGGCTTTGCTGGAGCCGGGTGTGACGCCCCCTCTGTCTGCCGCCATGACTATGTTATCGTCGAGTAGGGTGAAGAGTTGAGCGAGGAGTTGGAAGGAAGCGTCCACTTCGCCGACTCCTTGGATGTGAAATCCGGAGAGCGGGAAAGTCTGGATTGGCTTGAGGCATGGTGGGAAACAGTTCTGCACGCAGAATGTCCTGTTTCTTCTCTGTCAGCAATCCGACCCTCCATAGAGGAGGCTTATCGACTGAACCGTCGCCAGTATGAAAGGGGAGGAACTCACCTCTCAGTTACAAACACCAACCAGAAGATCCGCAATAGCAATTCTCTTTGTTCGTCTGCGAGACTGACTAGGATCTCTGGACGGTGTAGGCTTTGCAAATGCAATTGAGCAATTGCCTCATGTAAGTATACCGTGGCTAGCCTGATGCGTTCTGTATTGGCGAAGTAGATGTGTAGAAAGAACGCAGTCAGTAAAGAGTCTGTCGTGTCTTCCTTGTAGTAAGTGCTTTGATGATGCTGATTGCTCAGATTATGCGAGAGTTGAGCATGATGTGCAAAGCTTTCCGCAATGCTGTTGTCATCTGAGACCAAGTTATGCTGCTTGGAAAGCCGCAATTGAGATAGTCGTAGCTGAGCAATTACCGTAGCACAGATGGCTCCAGCTAATGCCCATGCATCGTGATCATCCAGCGAACCACTGATCCGGGACTTTAGGGATTCCACGTTGACGACGGGCCAAACACATGTTAGATGGTCTCGAAACTTGTCCAGGTATTCGATGTAAACCTCCAAAGGGTTCTTCTGGGCAGTACCCTCGTTCTCCACACCGGGAGTTGACGGCGATCTGGGGCTTTGTGTTGGTCCACGAGCCGGAAGAGGGAGACCTGATCGATTCTGCCGAATTTGCTCCTGGTAGTTTACCACCTTGTGAGTGGTACTCAATCGAGGCCCCTTCGGTCCTCTCTTTCGTGGAACCCGGAGAAATGTGCATTCGACTGATATTTTTCGGCATTCGTTGCAGGGTGGGCTGCTTCCTTGTAAGTGGCATCGTACTCGCCGAAGCGAGCATCCATCGCAGGGATAGTTCGTACGCTTCTTGCCTTTCTCCATATTCCGGTTTCAAAGGCGATGGTTGCATGAGATGTCGGAAAAGTGAATTATGAAAATAGCTAAATCTGATTCCAAGTCTGGAAGACTGCAGTTGTCTTTCCTAAATACCATTTCAGGCGAATAAATCAAGCGACTGACTCTTGTGGGGGGTACGGATACCCGGACGCGGATTCCCTTTTTCAACCCATCGGCTTCGGGGCCCCTCCTTGTCAAGGTCATCGGATTTCCATGGGTAGCTAAAAATTCCACGAGAATTTAACCGGGCATCAGAGTCTCGGCCTTGTCGCTTGAACTTTTCGCTTGAAATATCCCCGGACCAACCCGCATTATCCACATGGAACCAACACTACGGCCCTTGACGGCTAGGTTGTCCGAGACCCGAGTCAACCACCACCTGATTGCCACGAGAAAAGTTGCAAGTCAGTGAAGTTCTCCAAGACTGCGTACGATCAAGAACCACCGATGCGGGTTGCACGTCGGACGATGTTGGCGCAAGCAAAATATTTCTGGGAAAAGGCGGGTTGATGGTTTTCTTCACGGAGGTCAACCTACGCGAGCAAGAGGCATCAAGATAAATAGTTCTTCATGGTCCCGAATTCGGAAACATGTTCCCCAGATTTCCCCGGACTTTACTACAACCATCTCCATCTTTCCCTGTCATCTTATCAGCTGTCTAGAGTCTGTGCTACCAATGGCGACCACCCCGGCCAATGTCGAGGCTGCAAATGCACTCACAGATCCAAGTGCGGCAGAAAAGCACGGCAAACATGAGCCGGTACTTCTGGATCATGTAGCCCACGATGCTCAAGCGGCGACGGAGGGCCAAAAGAACATGTCGGTCATGGAGTCTTTCCGGGCGTATCCCAAGTCTGTGGCATTCTCAATGGTCCTTTCTCTCTGCATTGTCATGGAGGCATACGACACCTCCCTAATTGGCAACTTCTACGGCTTGCCGCAGTTCCGTCGAAGATTCGGAGTGCGGTTGGAGAACGGCGACTATCAACTGACATCAACATGGCAGTCGGGCTTGCAAAACGCTACTCAAGTTGGTCAAATGATTGGGCTCTTCGTCGGTGGTATCGTCGCGGAACGCTACGGATACAAGAAGACTTTCCTCGGTGCCCTAGTACTTAACATCGCCTTCATCTTCCTCTTCTTCTTTGCGCAGAATATCGGCTACCTTCTCGCAGGAGGTCTGCTTTGTGGCCTCCCCTGGGGTGCCTTCCAAGCTTTGACGACAACCTACGCCGCCGATGTCACGCCCATGGCCCTTCGACCGATCATGACGACTTATACAAACATGTGCTGGGTCATTGGGCAATTCATCGGTACTGGTGTCCTGCGAGGACTCCTTTCTCGCCCCGACGACTGGGCTTGGCGTATTCCCTACGCCATCCAATGGGTGTTCCCCTTGCCCATCATGGTTGGCGTTATGCTCGCACCCGAGAGCCCGACTTGGCTGGTTCGTAAAGGCCGTCTGACCGACGCTCGCAATGCTCTGCGGCGACTAGCGAGTTCCTCGACAACAGATGCTGAACTCGACGTCAGCATCTCCATGATCGCCCATACAAACGAGATGGAGAGACTGAACTCGGAGGGAACCTCATACATCGACTGCTTTCGTGGCACCAACCTTCGCAGAACAATGATTACCTGCTTCGTGTGGGTGGGACAAGTTGCTTGTGGCGTTTGGTTTGGCAGCAACGTCATCTACTTCCTTCAACAAGCTGGCTTTGACTCGGACAACTCATTCAGCTTTGGTCTCGGAACTAATGCCATGGCTATCGTCGGCACCTTTCTCTCTTGGTTCCTTCTCCCCCATGTCGGACGTCGAACGCTATATGTCGTTGGGCTTTGCATCATGTTCACCGTACTAGTGATCGTCGGCGGTATGGGCATTCCGGCTCCCCGTCCGGATCTAGGCTGGGCATCGGGAGCCTTGTTGATGGTCTTCGTCATCACATACGACATGACCGTGGGACCAACTTGCTACTGTTTAGTCGCAGAAATTCCTTCCACCCGACTCCGAATCAAGACAGTTGCTATTGCCCGCAATGCCTATCTTCTGGCTAGCATCGGCGCCAACTTCTTGAACCCGCCTATCATCAACCCCAGCGCCTGGAACTTGAGAGGAAAGGGAGGATTCATCTGGGCAGGAATTTGCTTCTGCGAACTGGTTTGGGCGTACTTCTGTCTTCCCGAACCGAAGGGACGCTCCCCAGCTGAGCTTGAGATGCTGTTCGAGAACCGCGTGAGTGCACGCAAGTTTGCACAGGCTAAGGTGGAAGTATTTGCAGACAACGTGGAGAGAGATGAAAAGCACGATGGACCGATGGCGGTCAACGTTGAGGGTCGGTGAGTAGGGAGAGTAACTAGGGAGAGTCGCTGTCAAATACAGCATCATGAGCTTGACCGAACCGAGAAAGTATACAAATCCCTTCTTAAATATTCTGCCAATGAGACCTTTGGGCAAATGATCTTCTGTGTTGATGAATGCAACGAGACACTTGACAAGCTTGACAATTCACTATTGATGGTGATCGGAGGTGTAGATAGACACGGCAGCGATGTCTTCAAGATTGGTTAGGCAGAACAAAAACCCAGCACAGGCATGATGAAAGTCACATCCATTCATTCGTATTTACAATCTAGTAGTCGTTTACAGAAGTGACTTCCAACGACTCAAGCAATTCCTGCGGCCGCGAAGTACAATTGAAGTGTAATACGAAGCAGTATCCGTTAACAATCAAGCTGATGTGACAACACCAAACGCCCCGGCTCATGGTTCCACGAAACAAGCAGAGATCTCAGACCTTGTTACCAAACCAAAACTCCGACCCAACATCTCCGTAGGGTATCATTACCTGAAACTCCTTTGACGATAGACGACGTCACGACTGCTTGTACGCGAAGAGACACGGGCTCGACAGCTTAGAAGAGTGTGGCCCACGCCTATACATGCAGTGGGGTAATCTGCGACTTCCACTTCTTGCCTTGAGGCCGGCGCCCAACACGCGCGACCTCTCTCTCCGACAGCCAACGCTCCTCGCGCTGTGGTTGCTGCTGTCGTTGCAAGCTGGGGCTGGGGCTAGGACTTTCCGAGCCGCTGGTGCTCTTGGGAGTCATCAGCCTCGTTCTCTTTGCAACACGAGGTTTATCCTCGTGTTCCCCAGCCCCTTCGCGTTTTCTCTTGGTAGAGAGGAGAGACTTGGGCTCGGTATCCTTGGGCGGGGATGGATTTTTGGTCGAATGCTTGGCCGGCGCCTCCAGAGGGTGAGAAGAAGCGGGCTTGTTGTTCTTTGAGTCATTATTGGTCGGTGCCACTTTGAATTGCTCTGGCATCAAGAACAGAACATCTGGCATGTGCTTCTCGATATCCTCAAACCAGTGAGAGCACAGTTTCTTGAGAATTGACTTGAAACCCCGCTCGCTGAGGTAGGAATGGACATTGTCTACGTCGGGATAGTACTCTTCGAGGAGGTCCTGGCGCATCTGGCGCGGGATCTGGCGCCAGACAGAATCTTGAGATCGAACAAATCTCGAATAGAAGAACTCGAATACACGAGAGTGGGCGGCACCGGGAAAGTACTCCTTGCTTCCAGCCTCGGTCTTCTTGCCAATTCTAGCTGCAAGGCAGATGATGGCCAGACTTCTTTCATTGAGCATGGTATATGAAAGCTGATAGGAGGACATCTTGAGTGGTGAAGAGATGGGTTTGTGTTGTGAGAAGAGGAAGAGTGTTGTGTGAGAGAAGTGGTTGTATGAGGCGTAGACGAGTATGGTATGTACAAGAAGAGACTTTGCAGAACGTAGAAAAGTGTATGAAATGAACAAGAGTGTGGTGGATGCTGGGCGAAGAGAATGAGAATCCATGGGGGATGGAAGGCGGTTTATATTAGTCTAGATGAACAATTAGCAGAGTACCGTGTTGGTCCATGGCATCTACCTTGGTTCACTTGACGGCAAATGTTCGACCTGGATGTCGGAGTGAGCAAGTTAGACCACGATGCCTCCTCGGCAGAGTCTGCGATATTGAGCAGATCATTGGCTGACCGGGAACCTTAGTTGGTTGAGTTTGAGACTTGAGGGGTTCACTGGCTATGTAAAGTCTGTAGATATGCCAAACAGGTATGATAGCTACGTCGAGGAAGACTCTAGTCCGGGATTTCGTCTTGAAACTGTATCTCCGAAATCGTTCTGACTATTCTCAGCCGCGATGGTGTCCACGAGGCTCAGTCGACCCGGGACTCAAGGTTTACGCCACCAAGCGTCGTGCCGTACCGTTACGACCTTACCCAAACGTTTGGTCAGGCATCCAGGAACGAGTATCTTGGCCTAGGAAGACGGCATGTGCGGGCTAATAATACTGCTAAGCGTATCATACTACGCTTCAAGTAAGGCAGAGAAAGTCCTCGACTGAAGTACATTAAAAGCATGTAATTTCGATATGAGGAATATAGGGTATCAATAGCGAGTAGCATCTGCTGTGATAAAAATTAATTGTTCCATCATCTACAGGTCTCCAAATGTTTTGTCTGTGACTTTGCTGGGGGAAGGGGGCATATAGCCTTCGAGTTCAAGAAAACGGATCAGTGGATTAAGCTTAAATGCCTTCTCTTATTGCCTCATTCGAGAACTCCTGGGCTTAGCTTTCCGATGACCAAGGTACCTGAATTCTGACCTGGATTTGACCGAACAGATGTCAACATATGTGGGCGGACTAGACGAGGATGGCCTGGGTCGTCCAGGCATCATGGTACATTTACATTGGATGACCCAAGATCCGAACCTGTTATAGATGAATTGGCTCGGGAAGATGCGGGCATCGAATTGCCATGCGAGTTAAAAAAAAGCAAACGCCATGTAGACAGTAATCCGAAAATTTCCTGTCTCAATGGGGTGACCAACCTCTTGATTCACCACTGTCCAAACCATCTATTCTACACGAACTAGAAGATCGAACTGAGAGGCCGTGGAAGGCGTGTCCTGCTTTTGAAAAAAATGAATGCCGTGCCAGTCTACAACTTGTCAAGTTCAGTTGTGTTGGCAGCCATGTATTCGCACTGGCTTCCGATGTCAAGCTAAGTTTATGCCCGTCAGGCCAGCCCCGAAAACTGCGGCTTCGACGAAACTTCCGTCTTCCGCAAGCTGTGCTGGGTGCAAGTTGCTCTCATCTTCTGGTTTCAGCAGCGATGATCGAGCCTTGTGAGTATATCGTCCAAGCCATCTGTGCTAGTTGATCTCTTGCTGCATTAACGTGGAAGCCGCAGAGGAGGAAGACGGCGATGATGAATTAAGATTTCAGTGCTAGGAGCGTAGTGTGAAAAGATTGGTTATATAGAACAACATAGACTCGGGAAGCTCAAGACTTTGTACTAGATGTCATCCGAGTTGTGGGGGTTAGCGGACTTAGACGCGGCCTTTAGCACCGGCTGACACCCCTGCACACGGAGCCGAACGTCATAACATCCAGTACGATGACTCGCTGGTTTCAAAACTGAAGCCGTAGAGGCAGAACAAGTCAAATAAGTCACGAATACAGCATTCGGATTTATCTGTTATGGCCAGTAAATCTGCGGTTTGCTTACTTTTCTAAAGAAAATCACCGGGCTAAAGCTGTAGGCCATGGCTCCGCTTTACGAGAACGATTGATGATGACCCTGCACGAGAACTTATATAAAGCCACCGATTCTTTCCCTCAATGTCTATCAAATGATGTATCACTTGAAATTCTACAAAGTTATCCTCTTACTACTCGCTGTCCCTACACACCCATCATCATCACTCCAATTCCATACCAAGATGGTCAAGACTCTCCCCTTTGGCGGCATCCGCGTCCCAGTACCGGGGTTCGGTGCAATGGGCATAACGTCGGCCATGGGCACTAGGCTCTCGGCTGAGCAGGCGGAGCCAGTGCTTCTAAAAGCAATCGAGCTGGGCTGTACCTTTTGGGACACTGCTGTAAGCCCTGTGCCGCACGTAGCAAGTCTCTTTTATGACGTTCCCTTACATGATGTCAGGTTGCGTACGACGCAGGTCTTAACGAGAAGATCCTCGGGGATTTCATCCGCAAGCACAACGTTCGGGATAAGGTCTTCGGTAAGCTCAAGTTCACTTATGGCATCGTGTGATGATCTAGTATTGACCTTATATGTCAAGTTGCCTCCAAGTGTGGCTTTGATGTCTTCAACGACCGCAGTGTCACCAACTCGAGATCCCATATCCGGTCTTATATCAATGGTACCATTGAAAGACTAGGCTTCGCACCAGACCTGTACTACCTGCATAGAATCGATCCGAGTATGATATCCTCTCTATCCTGTTTCTACTCATCTAACAAAGGCTATAGAGACACCTCTGTCGGAGTCCATCGCTGCTCTTGACGAGATTCGGAAGGAGGGGAAGACCAAGTACATTGGCCTGTCAGAGTGCTCTGCCAAAACCCTGCGCGAGGCTAACTCGAGTATGTCCCATCCGCCACAACGACTTCAGCTTCATCTTTCATGCAATTAAAAACTGACGTTTGAAAAGTCGCAAAGGTCGATGCGGTCCAAGCGGAGTATTCTGCCTTTGAGACCCTCCATGAGGAGAGCGGCCTAATTCAAACGGCCAAGGAATTGGATGTTGCCTTTGTAGCGTTCAGCCCGTTGGGCCACGGCTGGTTGGTCGACAACTTCGACTATCAGAGCCCCGACGACTTCGCGCCCGATGACTTCCGTCGAACTGGTATGTAGTCACAGGCACTCGAATGCCTTCCTTCTCTTTCCCCAGTGAGCACATTTTCTGACCTGCATCACAGTCCCCAAGTTCCAAGGAGAGAGCTTTTATAAGAACAAGGCCATCGTGGATGAGATGAAGAAGATCGCTACCGAAAAGGGCTGCTCTCTTGCTCAGCTTGCCCTGGCCTGGGTGGCTGCCCAAGGTCTCATCACCATCCCGGGTACTACCAAGCCGAAGAGGCTGGAGGAGAACTGGGCCTCCCGAGATGTGGAGTTGTCGGAGAGCGAGGTTCTTGCCATCAGGAAGCTGGTGGAAGCCAACAAGCCTGAGGGCAAGAGATTCTCAGCAATGCATGAGGCCGCAGTCGGCCACTAGTATGGACCGTCTGGATCGTGGGCTGATGCTTCTAGCGCTAGCTGTAGATCGCCTGGAACTCAAGCTCGGGAGTAGAGATGCATACATAAATCGGTTGTAATCATCACATTGTCACTCCCGCCTTCCTGAAAAGCTTTCGCTCATCCTGCCACACTCTCGGAGGAAAATTACGGAGCTGTTCCGGCATCTTCACACGAGAGCTCCGGACGGCGATCGGTGGTAGGCGGGGTTATCGGACCCACAGTAAGCAGGTCAACCGGACCAGCTCCATTACACCATGCCCCGCAAAACCGCGCTAAGCTCTGAAGCCGAGTACCTCAGTATCCGGACGCAAAAGTTTGCCATGTGAATGCTGCATACGTTGCGGCAAGCAACTTGTATTCAATGCTGGTCTACGATAGAGCGAACTCGATCTGAATGCTTCTCCCGCCTTTACTGCGCCAATTGCTGTGTAGGGCACGGCGATACAAGTTGTCTCGGCTGGCGGCCTACAGGACGTACCAAGGCCACGGTGGCCGTTGATTGCAAAGGAATGTTGGAAGCCATTGAAAAAGTGCTTCGCGCAGCTCGCCGTTTCTCCCTAGTGAGACAGGGTGTCAACGCCAGGGGTGGAAATCTATTTCGTTCAGCACACGCGTCCAGCCACGTGTTCACGAGAGTCGCTGATAAGATAGGATCTCGAGGCGGAAAAATGGATATCGCGATGTGAAACAGACAGGTCGATAACAAGACAAGAAATTGTGGATTGGATTGATCAAATAGACTTTGGCGACTTGAGTCAAGACCGGCGAAGACGGGCAGTAATGTCGGCCCCTGCGGAGCTCCATGCTACGATTTTAGCGGCGGAAATCAAACATGATGATGTCCCGATGATGCCCAAAATTGAAGAGCGAAGAGCACGACAGCATCTCGGCGGACGGATACATGATACATGTGAAGGCCCAGATGGAGAGCTCTCAGCATGTAAGGTACGGGGCAACATCGTATTATTTACAGAAGATGCCTAGTCAGGGTCCACGAGCCGGGGGGAGAAGGTCCCTCCCTCCCTTCCATCCACCGGGCTCATTGTGTCGTGCTTCAAGGTGGAGCCCAAGCCTCATGGCGCCACAAGAGCTCAACAGGCGCACCTGGCCCGTGCACCACAGCTGGGGCGGTGCAATTTCCAGGCTGCGAGAAATTCCATTTACTGGCAGAAGGGGCCAAAACTTAGCCAACCAAGCAGGCCTTCGAGGAGATACAAGCAAAGGGCACACGACAGAAGCGTCAGATTTCTCCTTTGACACATTGCTTCAATCAACAACTTGCTTCCATCGGCAGGATTGGATTGCTTCTCGCCATCTCTAGCCACCCTCACAAAAGGGTGTCCCCAAACTTCTGACACATAACCCACAAGGCCCATTTCAGCCCGCGCAGCAGCTGTCAGCTCCCTGGCCCGATCGCCGAGATAGGGAGAGAAAGAAAGCGCCTCGACATCACGACCGAGCGCCCGCAGCCTTACGACCTGCAAGTAACTTTCCAACATCTTGCTGGCACGTCCTTCATCGCCTTGCTATCCGGTGACGACCTGCGCGACCTGCGACGAGTGTTTAGCGTCTCATCTGCGACCATTGCTTGACCGGGCCCGAATCTCAGGATCATCCCCGAGCCAGCCCTACCTCCCTTTCCCTTTGACGACATACCCACGACACCATCTCGACATCAGGCACAATGTCAGCAGCGGCAGGAGGTCTTACCCGACGCCGTGGAGGCGGAGGTGCCGCGGCCGGCGATGGTGAGGCCAGCAATGGCGCCAGCCGGACCAACTCAACGCCCAACATCAAGGATAGCGCCCCCGAGACGAGCTACGAGAGCGGCGAGAACGGCCACAAGATCGCCTTCGACCCCCGCGACATCAGCGAGAGCGCCGAGCGCAGCAAACAACCCAAGCTGACGTTGATGGAGGAGGTTCTGCTCCTCGGTCTCAAGGACAAGCAGGTATGCCGACGACGAGCGCTGCGCACCGATTTCCACACATGAAGCCAGGTCGCTAATTGACTTTTTACACGGTGCAGGGTTACCTGTCATTCTGGAACGACAACATCTCATACGCTCTGAGAGGATGCATCGTCATCGAACTCGCATTCCGCGGTCGCATCAGCATGCAGAAGGATGCCTCGAGAAGACGTTTCCCCCTTGCGGACCGCGTCATTGAGGTTATCGACGACACCCTGACAGGCGAGGTCCTGCTCGATGAGGCATTGAAGATGATGAAGCAGAGCGAGAAGATGAGTGTCAGCTCTTGGATCGATCTGATGAGCGGTAAAGCTACCCCCCTTTCCCCTCCCTAAAATGGCATGGAGCACTGCGCTGTCCACTTCGCCCTTGGAAAGCACTCTGGCTGACGGATGTGGGCCACCTACAGGAGAGACCTGGAATCTGATGAAGATCGGATACCAATTAAAGCAGGTTCGCGAGCGCCTGGCCAAGGGTCTAGTCGATAAGGGCATCCTCCGCACCGAGAAGCGCAACTTCCTGCTGTTCGATATGGCGACCCACCCCGTCGCCGACGGAGGTGCTAAGGAGGAGATTCGCCGCCGCGTCCGCAACGTTTTGACCCAGCGTACTGTCGTCCTCCCCGCATCCCAATTCCTGCCCGAGAACCTCGAATTCCGTTACGTCCGTACTCTTGCCATGGTGTGCGCCGCCTACGCTGCCAACGTGCTCGAGAACGCCCTGAGCACCCTCGGCCACGAGGCCCGCGAGCGCGCCTTTGCCCAGACAGACGAGCTTCTCGCCGACTACAGCCAATGGCCTTTTGGAAAGAAGGCTACCGGCAACGGTATCGGTGCCAACCTGCCTCAAGTCATCGCAGACGTATGTTGAACAGAATTTCCCCATGCGGCTTAATGGCCTGGATTTAACACTTTTGCAGGAAATCAGCAAGGGCAAGGATAAGGAGCTGCAACTCGAAGTTGTGGCTGCCTGTCTTAGTGTCTTCACCCGTCTTGATTCCCTCTTGTAAACCTAATCGACCTCGACATTCTCGAAACCGATCATTCCGCTGCCTGGACTTTGTACAGGGCAGAGAGCGCTGAGCGAGTTTCGGGAACACGACTCCCCCATTTCTCAATCCCATTCACAACCTAGACACATCGAAACGCCTCAGCATTGAGCTTTCCCGACCTTCACCAAATTTGAACCCTCACGAGAAATGATAAAATAAAGCAACAGGGGAAAGCGACTTTCTTATGCTCCCCATCAAACCAAAAAATGTGCAGCATGTAAGGTGGCCGTGGGGGAGCAGGATATTGGGTTCGCAAACTTGGGGGCAAAATATCATGAGAGGGCGCTATACCCTTCTTTTTGCCTCATGGGAGAGAAAACGGTTTCCAGCAAGGGAAAAAAAAATGAAGGATGATGGGACGGCGAAAAATACACACGCGTGTAGTTGGTTGGGTTTCAACTCATTTTTTTCACCGTAAGCGATCGTTTTAATGCAGAACACACTCAGTCCACGTCCCGAGAAACGAGAGCGAAGAGGGAAAATGAGTGTGAGATATCAGTTTGAAAGATCTGCGTGGGCTTGTTCTACCGTCTCCTTGCCTTGCGTTGTTGTCTAAGCTGAGATGTGCAAGATATGGCCATATATCATATACCCGGCCGGCGTTGATGAGAGCTTGAATCTGGAGTCTTCCTTCCCTACGAGTCATACCAACCTCGTAACGATAGCCTCGGAGACACTAACTATCCTCTGCACTGACATACAGTAGTGGAAGTTCACGAAGCGATGAAAACAACCGTGACATGGCTAGAACGATTGAAATATGTATTCATGGGTTCCCTCCTACGCCGCCGTCCCCCTTTTTTTGTGCAGAAGAAAGAAGACAAAACAATGTACAGTAGTTCTCTTTTTGTTCCCAAAAACGCCGTTTTCCATCCATAGTGATGATGCAAAAAAACCGCTCGTCGGTTTTCCTCGGACACACACAACTTGTGTCCTGCCTCCACTGCTCCGGGGGGGATATCGATTAATCTCCTAAGTCGCCAAACCTCCTCACGCTTCTACCTCATTCCTCACGATAGCTCTCTGCTCAAGCCTCACGCTTATTTCTTCTTCTTACCGCCGCCAAAGCTCCCCTCAAACCCAGGACGCGCCTTGGTCTTCTTCGCCCCACCGCCGCCAACCTTCTTCCCGCTCTTGCGACCGAGCTTATGCGCCAGCTTATCATCCTTGCGCTTCTTCAGGTTATCCTCGCGCTTCTTCTGCTTCTCGCGAATCGACTTGGCCACCCCGTCGCTGCGCTCCTTCCACGCCTTTTCGCTCTTCTTCTTGGTCTGCTCCTTGCGCTTGACCGCCCTCTTGAGGGCCTGCTCGTCGTCCCGCACGCGCTCGCCCTCGGCGCGTTTCCGGGCGACGAGCCACTGCTCCTTTTCGGCAATGTCGGCCTGCTTCTCCTTGTCGAGGGCCGCGAGGCGCTTCTTCTGGTTCTGGATCTTGATGAGCGCCGTCTTGGGGTCCGAGGGCCCGCGCTTCTTGTGCGTGTTGAGCGCGTGGGAGAGGTCGTGCGAGAGCTTCGTCCCGTCGTCGAAGGCGACGCGGCCGAAGGCGAAGTTGGCGGGCTCGTCGCCGTCGTCGCCGCCGAGGCCGACGCGAGGCGACATGACGCTGGGGGAGTTTGACGCGAGCGTCTCCTCGCGCCGGGCCTCCTCCTCGAGCTTGGCCTTTGTGCGGAGCTCCTTCTTGTGCTCCTTGCGCTGGGCCTGCTTGAAGCGGCGCGCCTCGATGAGCTCCTGGCGCGTGCGGATCGGTTTGCCGTCGGGACCGTCGGCTTTGCGGGCGGCGCGGAGGGCTTCTATGCGCGCTGCGAGGCGGGCGCGGAGGGCGGAGGTGTCGGCGGGGAGTTTGATGTGCTTTGGCTTCTCGGAGGGCGGGACGGTGGAGCTCGTCGAGGTTGTCGTGCTCGCGGTGGCGGCGGCCGCGGTGTCAAAGGTTGGCGAGGCCGGTGTCGAGGCGCCGCTGGACTCTGTGGCCTTTTGTTGTTGGGCGAGGCCGGAGAGGTCGAGGGGGTTGAGGTCGGCGGATTTGGACTTGGACTTTGTCGCGGGTTCGGTCTCGTCGTCGGACTCGTCGACGGTCTCGTACTCCTCGTCCTCATCCTTATCCGCGTCCCTATCGTGGTCGTTGCTGACGGGCTTGGCATCCTTGGACTCGGCCTTCTTCTGTTGCTTCTTGTTGGATTCCTTCTTGGCAGCCGCCGGGGACTTTGCAGCCTTGGTGGCGGCGGGCTTGCTGGACTCCTTGACCTCGGGCACCTCAGCGTCAGCATCGGCAATGGCGGCGTCACCACCAGCAGCCTCCAGCTTAGCAGCCTTCTTCTCAGCCTTCTTCGCCTTCTTGGTCGCGCGCTTCTCCAGTTTGGCTTCCTTCTTCGCCATCCTCATGAGCTGGTTCTGCGACATCTCGGCAGGGTTGGCGTCATCAATCGTGTCGATCGGGAGGTCGGCCGTCTTCTGCTTCTTGTTATAGTCCTTGTTCATCCGCAGGCCCTGGCCGGGCAGCTCCCTCTGCACGCCCGGGATGGGCTCGTCGTCCTCCTTGTCCTCTTCCTCCTGCATCGCCTCCAGCTTGCGCTTGTTGCGCGCCGCCCGCTCGTCCATGACTTCCTTTGCGTTGCGGTTCAGCTCGCTGTCGGGGTCCAACTTGGCCGTCTTTGCGGCTTTGGCTTCGGCTTTCGTCTGCTTCGTCCGCTTCCATTGTTCCTGTTGCAAGAAAGAAGCGTGAGCAAAGTGCGCTCTTTAATAGAAGGTACTGTGGTGCTGTGTAGCCAAGGCACAAGCGATGGAGTAGGGGACGAGGCTGGCTTCCTTTCAGTCGCTTTGCGATTTTGCTTTGCAGGGCCATTGAAGGATGTAAGGTGCGGACTGGGGGCAAACATACAGAGTTGTCTTCTCCATAGTACATCTTTGCCGGAATGAGGGACAAGAGACCATCAAAGGCCTTTGAGTGCTCGCGCAGGCGATCCTACGAACCATGTTAACATTGTGTCTTTTGTGGCGATCTCATAGGATCATCACCGCCGCCAGCAGCCTTTCTCTCTCTTCTTTTTTTTTTCCTTCGGCCGGTGGCGGGGCACGGGCAACACAACGAACCTGCAAAGTAGATTCCGCCATATTCCCTTTGTTCTGTTCCTTGGCCTGTAAAATTCTTATTGAAAGAAGTAAATGTTCTTCTATGTGTTGGCCGCAAAAGGGTGGGTTGGAGTGCTGCTGAGCCAAACGAAAATCAACGGCTAGGCGGGTGCAAGCAGACTCGGTGAACAGAGACAGAGCTTTGATACTGCGGCGGTTGCGGGCGGATTGGCTGCGAATTTTCGGGCAGTTCGAAATTTTTTGGGGTGTGGAGAAATCGCTTATGTGAAATCTTGGCGCTTTTCTGCCACCGAACTATCACCTGTTTTTGAGGGCGGTGAGCTCGATTTACACCCCGCAATGACATAGCGCCCCGATATACGCATCTTAGCAAGTTGTCCGGCTTCAAACCTCAGGGTCCAAACTGCAGACCCCATCACCAAACTTCTGGCTGGGATTCGCTCATCTTGAAACATATGCTTATCTGACCACCAATGTTGTACTGCCCTAGAGTGCTGCACTGAGATACCGAAGTCAAGTTGTAACCACCAATGGCATTAATCACTGCTTTGATTGGTAGTAAGTCTTTCTAAGCATACATCTCTACTCCGGAATACCATAACACAACTCGCAAATCTATCACACGGCTTGGAAACTCCACCGCCACGAGTGGATAAGTGGAACCGCCCAACTGTAGACCCATTCCGTCCAATAATCAGTCCTACAAGCCCAAACGCCGCAATCCTGGGATTCCCATGCCGTCCCATGCCGTCTGAGAAGCAGTGCCGCCCAGCCTAATAATCATGTCACCCTCAGCAAAGTCAATGGCCAAGGAAAAGGCATTAACATCACAACGCCTGTTCCGATTGTTTTTTTTTTCGGATAAGACAACCGCCTCTCGCTAGTCTTTCTCAAGTCGTAGCCGCAACAGTAGCCTACTTGAGGACTCTCTCATATCAATCCACTTTCGTATGTTCGTTTGTTGCGAGCCGTGTCTTCAAAGACACCATTCCTCTCAACGAGGATATATGCCGTGGTCATGTAGCATCCGTTGTGTCGTAGTAGAAGGATTTCTAGGCGATTTACGCGCCTGCCATTCCAGCTGCAAAGGAGGGCGTCTGCGGCTGAAGTGAGTAGCCGTTTGTAGACTTGGCGCTCAGCTCAGCCTGTCGCTGGCGATCCGCCTTTTCGCGCTCGAGCTGCTCCTTTTCAGACTTGGTGATACGCGGTTTGCGAGTAAGAGAGCCGCCTCGGGATCCGCGACCACCTCGGGAGCCTGGTCCGCCTCCACGACCAGTGCCGCCCTCACCTCGAGTCGTACCGCCACGACCGCCAATACGACCGCCTCGACTTCCACGGCCACGCTTGGGCAGTCCGTCGGGTCTGAAATGTGTCAGTGAACTGTGCAATATAGGAATGATAGTGAATGCAACATACCTTGTATCCGCAGGCTTCTCAACCTCTGGCACCAAAGGTCCAGAGTACACAAAGAAGCCATCCCGGCTAGCGGCCGCCTGCTGCTCCCACAGAAGCTCGGAATCGTCGACAAAGTCGTCATCCTTGTCGTACTCATCTTCTTTGAAGTTGCGCTTCTTCTTCTTCGGCTTCTCGGGAAGGTCGGCACCACTCGTCATACCACCCATCTCCACGTTACTAGCTTCCTTGTCTGAATCCTCGGACATTTCGTCGCCAGATTCCTGGCCTGACGCCGTTTTCTCCAAGGCAGCCGAGGCAGCAGCAATGCGGGCCTTGCGATCTCGCTTCTCCGCCAGGCGAGGGTGCAGGGCATCCCAGCCATACTTCTCCTCAGCCATACGCATCACGTTGATGTAGATATTCGTGTCGCCGGGCTTGATAGGAATGTCCAGGACAATATCCGGGGCCTTGTACTCCTTGCCAGTCTCGGCTCTGCCGAAGTCCAGAATTGAACGATCTCCGAGTAGATCCCGAGAGTCGTCCAAAGCATTCAGCTTCGGTGAAGAGACACCAGACTTTTGTGGCTTTTGCTTTGGTGAATGTTTCTTGCTAGCGACAGAACCAGCAGTCGAAGCTGCGTCCTTCAGCTTCGCATCTGCCTTGATAGCTGGAACTGGCGGGGGAGCGAGGGCCTTCTTCGGCTCGGGTGCAGGTGGCTTTGAAATCGCTTGAGGGATTGATCTGGCAGGGTATGACGGAGATGCTGGCAAAGATGCATTCTCAGTTCGTGACTGAGCAGTCGAGGCAATGCGGAAGTTTTGTGCAGAAGGCGACGTGACACTCTGCGTGGGCGGATCTACCAAGCTCGCGATAGAGGGAGACGCGCTAGGTCGGTTGACAGTTTGTGTTGCGGGTCTTGGAGATGAGGCATTACCAAAGATGCCTCTGACCGGGTCGTAGCTTCCACGGATAGGATCGTAACCCTGACCGCTAGTACGCGTGGGGAGAACAGTATTTTGTGGTTTCGGCTCGGGCTCGGGGTCTGCGTTCAGAATGCTTTGCATTGAACGCGGCATCTCTTCTCGCTTGGGTGCCTTTTGCGCTGTGTGTTCGGGCTGAGCAGAACCAGGTCGGGAAGACGAGCTGATGCCGACGAGGTCTGTGATCTTGGTCTGTCGAGAGGGAGGAGGTGTGGAGGAAGATGCAGCTGCAGCGGCTAGGGACTTGGAATCTGAGCCTGCATCGGCATCCGCAGCTGGTGCCGACTTTCTCTTCCTTTGAATGGGCGGCGCATTGGGATCGCGAGGCTTTCGAGGTCGGCGCACCTTGGGCGGCTCGTCGGGATTCTTAGGCTTGACGGTAGAGCCAGGTTTGCGACCGGGCTTCTTTCGTGGCAAGCCAGCAGCGGTAAGGCGGACTTCCGGTTGAGGCGGCTGGTCTCCTGCGGCGACACCGAAGCGAGGTTGGGAGGGATCTACTATGATCTCGTCCATATCCATATCGTTGTTGTTTGGCCGACCGATTATTGGCGAGCCTGGGTCTGAAATAGAGCCGGAAGGTGGTGATGAAAGTGCAGGTGAAGAGCTGTCGCGCATAGCTGGCTCTCCTCCACCACCAAAGTAACACCACACCGAAAAGAGGTCTTCGAAGGTTAATTCGACAGACACCTGCACCGGGAAAAAAGGTACTGAGGTTGAAAAATGTTCAAGGCAGTGTTTGATACCGTGGGGCTACTGTGAAGAACAGCAGGTATAGTGCATCGAACTATTCTTCGATTGCAGTCGCGTGGTGAATTGCTGTGAGAGGTTCGTCCTGAATGACCTCACTTTTTCCCTTCTGACAGGGAGGTGGGTTCGCGTTTTGGTACGTTGAGGTTGCGTAGCTCCAGATTGGCTGAAAGTAGGTTGGGGCCAGACGCGGAATTATGTAAGGTAGACGGACTAGGTTGGCTAAGGCAGGAGACTGCTGCACCGATTGAGCAGTGGTCACCTGCGGTGTGGCCGTGCGGAGTTGGCAAAGGTGGGAACTCGTGAATAACCTCAATGATCGGTAGGCGTGTTTTTTGACGACAATTGGCACCTTTGATCGACAAAAAAGAGGTGTTGTGTAGAGAAAAGAGGAGTTTGGCGACCGTCAAAGAGTGCAGCTTGGTGAGCCGAACAAAACGGTGTTATTTTGAGGATGTCGACGATGGTGATTGATGTCGAGATTGATGGATTTGACGATTCTGCAGTCGAATTTGCAGCGTCGTGGTAGTTGCGAAGAGGAAAAAGGAGGAGGGGAATGGGAGGTCGAAAGAGGAGATGGGGATGGCTACGTTTTTGGGGGGAACAACAATTATTTTTTGGGCCGACATTTGGCTGCTGCGCAAGACGAGAAAAACGGGGCACCGAGCAGACGTGGATGGCCTCAGCAGGAGTGAATGGGAGGGAAATTTTATTATTAAAGCCGAATTAGAGATTCGGACTAGGCTGGGGGGCACATCGACGGGATCAGATGGCCTTAGGACCACGAGGAACGTGGACGGGGTGGGCAAGCACGGCAAGGAAAGAAGAACAGGACGCGGACGGGGCGGGTGAATGGATTATGGGGGGAATGGTAAAAAGGATGGGAATGGACAGGATGGGATGGGGTGGGCGGTCAGTCACGGTCAAGCCAAGGTTAAAAGAGGGAAAAGGCATTAGGAAGAGAACAACTGGGAATGATGGGAATGGGAGCGGGAGAAGGGAAATGGGAATGGCAACAACATGGAAAGAGTGGACTACCGTCCTGAGCGAGAGCCAAAGGGGGGGCGTGAGCGATGGGATGCCTTCGGCTGCACCTCACCTCAGCAAGTAATGGGAGTGGGGAGGCAGGAAAGGGAAGGGAAGGGGGGAAAACACCAAGATGACAAGAAGCGATGGCGCTTCGAGAACGGGCCGCCCAGGGAGGAAAGTACGAAAGGTCGAGACAGCCGGACCAGAGATGCAGAGAGATGTGTAAACCTCCAACGTGGGCCAGGCGCAGAAAGAAAAGATGGACGAACGGGATGACGGGATGGTATGGCAAGGAACCTCAGGTAAGGTAATATGAGAGACAGGCTGACTGACAATGGACGGGACGGGGTGGATGGGAATGGGAGCACGCCCACCCCCATCATTTACCCATCACCAGACAGGCAAGCACCATGAGAGAGCGAGAGCAACAACACACGTCGGCGGCTTTTTGGGGCTTTCTCCGCTTAACGATGGTGTCTCCTCTTCCTCAGCCAAGGCCAAGGACGGGATGTTGGACCACGGGCATGTCTCGCCAACAGCCGACAAGGGAAAATAAACACCACTATGGCAGACCAGGGTACAAGAGGAAGGTACGCCGCCCGGAACCAGATCACGCAGGGCAAAAAGCAGGGCGAGCGGCCAACCCGATGCGAGGAAGTCGGAGCCTTCAGCTCAGGTAACTTTGGGGAAAGGGCGAACCTGGAAGTCAACCCACTATCAACAGCCAGCAAGAACCGTCACGGCCGATGAGACGGGATGGGGGATGGGGGATGGGAAGGGAAGTCTTGCCGCGGCAGGCACAATCTACCTAGTGTTGTAGGTTGTCTCCAGCAATAAGGTACTACAATTGTGTAGTGCGGCACCTCATGCGGCGTGTGTGTTTGTATCCGTACGGTACACCTTTTGGATGCAGTAACATGAATTGGGAAGACATGGAGGCAGCGCGGCGCTACGGGGATGCGAGGGGGTGCAGGTGGTCGATGGTACCTCATCCAGTCCAGTGCGTGCAGCCGCGCGAGGAGGGGAGCAGGAGCCGAGCCGTGGGGAAAGGAAGGAAAGAAGGGGTCGTGGAATTTCTCCCATGGGCGGCCATCGGCAAGCGAACAGGAAAGGGGGGGGACCGCGTTGTGTGGTGCAGGTGCAAGGTGTAGGTGGTTGCAGCTTTTTTCGGAGCTAAGAGATGTCGCCAAAAAAGAGAAACACGGGTCCGGGCGCAGGTACCGAGTACAAAGATGTGCCACCTCTTGTTGTCTTAACAGCCTTTTTTCCTTTTGTTCCCGCCAATCTGAGGAGCGGTGCAACGTTCAAATGTGGGTAAAGGTGGATCCTGCGCGTCTGACGTTGAACCACGTCCGGCTTCCATTTCCGCCCTAGCGTCCCAGATAACCGCGGCCGGCGCAAGGATCTTTGTGCAAACCACCCAGCACACCCACCTTGCTGGCTGAGCCCGACGCAGAGGTATCCGTACGCAGCACATAATATTTGGAGTAATGAAGGTACCTTGCCATGCTTACCTAATGAGCTTGGAGGGCAGGAGCCAAGAGGGAACTTGGAAAGTAGACAGGGGGTGGGGCTGCGAAACGGAGAGATGATGGCCGGGGCACACCTCACCTCATGGTCCAGCCAGATCTCCTCCAGGCTTTCCCCCCACTGTTCAGGGGAGCGAACAACGGCGCAGGGCATCCTCTGTAGTCTGTCTATTTCGATCCCCCTTCTGCATGTCTCGCTGATCATGGAGGAGGGACTGACTACAGGCCCATGAGCCTCATTGACTATTTCCAGGTATGGATGCAACAAGACATATTGATAGCTGATTTCATAGCCTTCATATTTCCTCTTCATTGTCGACGTGCATTTCGCAGAACAAGCCTTTCATTGCAGCCAAAACCCTTTTTTCGGGGCAACACACAGAT
This sequence comes from Colletotrichum costaricense, assembly GCF_030867565.1. Classification (NCBI taxonomy): domain Eukaryota; kingdom Fungi; phylum Ascomycota; class Sordariomycetes; order Glomerellales; family Glomerellaceae; genus Colletotrichum; species Colletotrichum costaricense. The sequence goes on along the minus strand of NW_026848236.1, from coordinate 1,339,318 downwards.
GCTGCTAGGTGGTGCGCTACGGACATGAAAGACATGTTGCAGATTCTGCAACACGCCACAAGCTCGAAAGAACGTGCATAATCCTTCCTTTTGTCACCCGAACATTCCTTCTCATCAGCGAGACATAAACGACAATTGTTTGTATTCTAAGCGGCATGGTTGGCGGAGAAAAGGAAGAAAACAGGGTGTTAAGAAAGTGTAGTGCGCGAATTTTCCAGCCGAAATTCTTCTCGGAAGCTCTAACCTAATTGCATGCAACAATCTCTCGTCAAGAGAGACATGGCAACACCGACAAGGAGATAAATGTACGGATAGGTGTACTTGCAAAAGTACGCATTTATCGCTGTGCACAAATGACCATGCATCTTCCAAATGAACTCTCAAACAAATCCAACAAGTTTCATCTATCCCACCAAGAAGCGACACTGTGCCAATCAAACGGAAACAGAATGCTGAGGTATACAGCGTATCCGTACATACTGCACTGCACCCCCCGGCATGGTCGCCCGCCAGTCCGCCTCTCCGCCCATCCAAAGTTTTCTGGAATTTTGCGGACGATCGACGCTAATGCAAAACTTGATGTGGCTCAGTCCCGCTTGTCAGCCACAACTCTAAAACGGCGCATTCTCGGGATTTAGGACGAGTCGTCTCCCCTCCCATGAGCCTCCATCTCTGGTAGTGTAGCCTGCAGCCAGCCGCCATCACCGTTGCACTTCCTCCTTTAGTCGGGACAGCTGGAGTGATTGCTGATTCCGTATTGAACCTATGCCATTCGCGACCGGAGTTGCACGCGCTCATAGAGAGCCCGAAATATCGATATGCGGCAATTTTCGACCCCCAAACGCATCTGACCCCTTGGCGCGGTGACCCTGGTTCCCCGTCGTACTCCCATCTGAAAATGAGCTTGTGTTCGGGGTGCCGCACGGGCAGTTCCGAAAAAGGCATGGAGCCTCTGACCAGGGGGCACTGGCCTGGGGGGCGTGCAATCTGATAAGGCAGAGCTACAGCCCGATAAGAAGAAAAGGTACGTCACTCTGGACTGCGACCAAAGGGAAAAAAATAATTGGTAAACCCACCCACCAACTGCTCCCGCCGAACCGCCAACATTCTCACAATCTTGCTCTCTTCCAAGTCCTTCTTTCCAACCCCCACAACGCAGTTATGGAGCCGATGATGCTAGTCGGAGATATTGTCGAAAAGGAGACGACACCTGCGAAACCCGTTGTCTTTGACGACATCGACGCCGCCCCGACAGGCTTCCCCGCACACAAGAAGCGCGCAGCCCGCGTCTCGGCTTTCAAGCAGCAACGGCAAGGCAAGCCCACGACAGGTGCCCAAGCCGCGGCCGCGACCTCCTCGATCCAGCCAAAGTCCAGCGAAGATGTCGCCGCAGACTCACAAAAGTCTTTCGAGGCCGCCGAGCGACGGAGAATCGACCGCGAAAATAGGCAGAAGCTGGAGGATATGAGCCCAGAGGACATTGCACAGGAGAGGCAGGAACTGCTAAACTCTCTTGACCCGTCCCTTATCCAGCGTCTCCTCGGTAGGGCCAATATAGACGAGCAGCATGGCCCGAATCCCTTCGATCCGCCCGCGGACGAAACCAAGAGGGAGCCGCCGGCCCCGACACCAGAGATCAAGATCGAGGACACCTCTGCGCCGCCGAAACCCAAGCCAGCACCAAAGCCCGCTACGGCTCCGAAATCCGTCTCATTCGCAGACGAAGAAGACGAGCCAACATCAAAGGCACCGCCAAAACCCTCGCACACACACGAAGACAAGGCCCCCGCCGCCCCTCCAGCAGACCTGTTCCCCCTCAACGACCAGCCCGACAAGACGCACTTCCCCCAGGCGCCCGCCCTCCCCGACCTCGACCCCTCGCACCCCGACTTCCTCCAGACCCTCCACGAGAAATTCTTCCCCAACCTCCCCGCCGACCCGAGCAAGCTCGCCTGGATGGCGCCCATCCCGACGGCCGATTCCCCCGCCGACCGCGAATCCCCCTACTACCCGGGCCAGTCCTCCCTCCCCATCGCCGCCCTCCGCTTCGACTTCAAGGGCGGGCTGATCCCCCCTCGCCTGAGCAGGTCGATCCCCACGTCAAAGGGCCTTCACCACCACGGCCAGGCGCCCGAGGCGGCGGGCTACACGATCGAGGAGCTGGCTATTTATGCGCGTAGCGCCGTGCCAGCGCAGAGGTGCGTCGCGTTCCAGACGCTGGGGCGGATTCTGTATAGGCTGGGTAAAGGCGAGTGGGGAAACGGCGAGGAGGATAGCTTGGGACGCGGCATCTGGAGCAGTGTGCAGGAGGGACGCGTGCTGGAGAGCTTGTCCGAGGCGGCGATTGTGGATGGTGGTCATAGGGGGAGTCGGGCGTATGCGACGGAGGCGCTGTGGTTGTTTGAGAAGGGCGGGTGGAGGGAGCAGTGGTCTGGCAGATAGGGGCTGTCCTCACGATTCTTGGGAATGTTCCCCGTGACTAGGCACTCGCTCCGAAATGATACCAATTTTAAGCAAGATCTCGAGAGCTTACATGCTGTATCAAATCGAATCTGATGTTCGCCATGTAGCTCTTCTACACCAAGACTGCGAGGAAGTAGGTTTTGAATATCTGAGTAATGTCTCACTTGGAAGGTCAATGGGAAGCTGCCGCCAGAGATCCCTCGACTGCCACAAGAAAACCATCATCAAAATCACTCAGCAAGCTGGCAATGAGTCAAGTCCTATCGTCGTCACATTCTCGACATCACAGAACCCCTACAAGAAGAGACGAAAAGCATATCAAGCTTCTAGCGAGTCAAGTCCCACACCTCAATAACCCCCTCGTTGACAGACTTTCTTATCGTGAAATACGGTAGAGGAGACTCCGCTCCAAGCGGAGCCGGCTCCGGCAAACCTTCATGATGCGTGTTCATAGCTAGCTACCTTACCATATGCGCAGAAGCTAGGCCACGCTTTGACCTATTCACGGGGCATGTGTATGGTGCGATCACTTGATGAGGTGAAGGGAGAGGAAGTCAAATTCCTCTATCGCATTACCTTAGCCTAGAGCCGTTTAAGGCTCCTGACTCATAGAGACACCTCGTTGTAGAGGATTCATGACATAAGATACGGAGCCGCGGGCGTACAGACGGCGGCGACGGGCACTTTCTCCAAAGTCCTCTTCGCAGCTGCTGCCCAATCTCTGTTGTCCCAGTAGGA